>NC_086322.1:282772739-284103453 GCF_036172605.1 Pelobates fuscus | reverse complement strand
ATTAGGGGGGGGGGGGAAGGAGAATTCCCCAACACAGGTTTTGCCTAAATATTACAGTTCGATTACAATTTGATATTTCACGTATAAACCCTAAAGTGAAATTTAAATTTTAGTAAAATAGCCTAATTAGAAAAATTCTTCACGTTCGCTATTTATTTAATTTCGCAATATTAGCCTAGCATATGACATAGACTGACCATTCCCGATATGTCACATTTAACAAATTATTCACTAAAACCCATACTGTAACTAACTGAAATCCAAACTGTAAAATGCCGTCTAAAACGGTTAATTTAGAAATATTCTCCAACTTAGTCACAGTTTGTCTGTCTTTGTTGAATTTTGCAATCCAGAGTTCAGTTAAGAGATTAATGAATAACCTTAAAATTTATTTTTGTCCCCAATAGAAAGATTTACAAAGAGTCACAGATGAAACCCATTAGACCCTAGCTGCTAAAATGGGAGTTATTTACTAAGTGAGGCTTATTTTCTCACACATTCCATTTAAGTTTTGCCAAAACTCCCAGGCATTCGTGGACACGTCATTCGGTGTAAAGATGGGCAGCCCCCCAAAAGTGTTGCCCCGTAGTAATTAGATTTGAGATGTTACAGGAAGCAAATCCATTAAGGAGAGCCCTGGGCTCTGTTCTGTGAAAGGGGGAGGCCGAGTGTCGTATGTGTGGTGTCTGAGTATGTGTTTGTTGGGAGGGTGAGTGTTGGCTGAGTATGAGAGTGTTGTGTGTGGAGGTGAGTCTGAAAGGGTTATTCGCTAAGGTGAGAATTTGAGTGAATCTACAAATGTCAAAATAGCCAGATTAGAAAATGTATTATTCTCCAAGTTTATTCTAATTGTAGTTTGGTGGTTTTGATCTTAAATTTGAAATTCACTTGTATTCCCTGCAATTTTCATTCGAAGTAACATCACTAATGTCAGGAATACAAATGTATTCCTGACATTAAATTGTTTAACTATTTAGATGACCGTCCCGGCAGCCCCCACTCACTTTTCATGGGAAAAGTGAACATACTCACATTTTTCTCACTCTGCGCCAGTCTTGTTACCACTGGTCCCATTCATAGCTGACATCATCAATCTTGATGATCTCAGCCAATCCAATGCTTTCACATAAAAAAAAAAGAGCGGCACTGGGAAGCTATTGTACATATGCGGCAATCCGCTGCGCTGTGCCAAATGGCATTTCCTATGGAGGAGGCGCTGATCGCCAGTGCTGCACAGTATGCTAGGAAGCAACTCTAGTGCCTTTTGTTTACCAGTGTATATTCGTACTTTTAATACGTGTGACTTCATTCAGGGTTTATTCAAGTAATCATAAGTTAACATTTCTATTAAACTATGTAAAAACATCCAGTCTGTTACATGCTGCCATATGCACCACTTTTTTTTGAGAGGCATTTAACAAAAAAAAAAAAATCAGAATTCTGTATCCAGTGATGAGTGATTGTTAGAGGACCCCAGGGTTATTGGGAATGCATTATGGGGGAGGGATTAGAAGAATTCCCACTGGTTTATGGAGAATTTACCTTTATTGACACTTTTCTTGTTAACATATCAGTTTGTCTTTGTTTACATGGAAGTGCAGTTAGAATTTTACAGTAGGAGAAGGAAACTCTAAAACTTTTGTGGGTCTTCCAAATTGTTTTAGAATTGCCAAACGTTTGAGATAATAGCCAAACTTAATTCAGAGAACACTATAAAAAAAACATGGATGGCGTTGGGCATTGTCCACTCCAAGTGCCGTAATCATGGGGTAAAGAAGGGTGGGCAAATAACGTGAACCGCATCACTGGTGCCAACCAAAGGGAGTGGAAACGGAGCAGGCCCGTCCGACCAAGTGCCATTCACACAGGTCACCCCCATGTAGGGCAGACCATAGCAGAGAGTGCTGTTACGTTCTCTGCATGATCGTAATGTGAGAGCATGTAGTGCTTCCTGGGGATAGCTCTCTGGGAAAGCACCAGGGAGAAAACCTGGGATGGTAGGAGTGGACCCTGAAATCAGGACTGTCCTGCCAAAATATCCAAGCACTCCTACATCGGCTGAAAGGTCAATTTGCTCATTGTCAGCATCTCACTCGCATCTGGGACTTTGACTTTTTGTTGTTCACAGAATGGTGCTAAAGAATCCCCTTAATAAAAGTTTCATTGGGGGGAAAAACAAACATTGGCACAAAGGGGAAGAAATGTCTCTATAGTTATTTTATTTTTGTTAGTTTCCATGTTATGTTTGACTTTTATGTATCTGTGGTTAGTCTGTAATATCTGTGTCTTGCAGTTTTGCCTTACATTTCATAAACTAACTCTGGGGCCTCCTTAGAAGTAATAGGGGCCATCATGGTGTGTTTTCATATAAAAGCTGTGATACCTCAAAAGTCATTGTCCTCTCCATTACTTCCTGCAAATGATATGCCATTCGTATACTTGTAAGTGCAGAGTATAGAGATCCAGCTCAGAATTCCAGGCGTGTGGCTGGTTAGTCCTGGTTTGGGGTCCTGGGGAGAGGAGTGCCCTCATGTCCTAGTTATTCCTGGATACTTATCACCTCCCCAACATCCTCTCCAAATATCACCTTTATTGGTGGTTGGAGGACCGTGCGACTCCTGATCAAAGATTCACCAGATCATGGCACAGTTCCGATCCAGTAGTTCAGTAGCGATTTTGGGTATCTCCCGGTCAGGCACTTGGTGCGAGAATGGATTCAGGCGATCCCAAGAGTTCATTCAGCTCCAGCTGGAGGGCAGGAAAAAAATCAGGGGCCGTCCATCCCCACAGTGAGAATAACCATCTGGGTAATTTAAAGGCTTCAGGGCAGGGTCCATAGTTTGTGAGCAGTAGGCTGCCTCAAAGTTCCATGTTTCACTACGAGTCCCAGAAATTAAGGTATCTGTAACAGTCCCTCCCCCGCTCCTCCCGCATGCAGTCGACTAACTGGGTACCAGTCATCTGTGCTGAGTTAGTCGGGAAGTGGTTTGTTTTTATGTTACCAGTCAGTAGCACATAGCACCCCTTGACCGCTATACTCAAATATTGCAGTTCCTCCTGCAGCAGACAAGGGTGTCACAGTGTCCGCAGCATACCTCCCGAGCGAGTGGCTATCCTCAAGGTCTCCAGGAGCCACACAACACTGTCGAAAAGGGGCATTATCTTATTATTTATTTTATTATTTTATTTATAAAATATTTTACCAGGAAAGATACATTTCTCTCGTTTTCAAGTATGTCCTGGGTCCACAAATCATTGCATTGTTAGTTAGTGTACAATAAAATACAAAATATACAACATTTAACATAGAACAGGTAGGAAATATATAATCAACCATGACAGGTACATTCTGTTTTGAGGTATGTAGAGAGGGATCTCTTAAAGGACTTTAAGCTTAGGGAAGATTTTAATTTGTGCGGGAGGTCGTTCCACAAATGCAGTGCTCTGTAGGAGGAGGAGGATCGGGCTGCTTTCTTTTTATATTGAGGTAGACTAAGTAAAGTGTTGGTACTGGATCGGAGGTTGTAGGAAGTGGGAACAGCTGGGGAAAGCATTGCGTTCAGGTAGGGTGGGAGTTTTCCAGAAAAGCTCTTAAACACAAGGCTGGAAAGATGAAGGGTGCGTCTGGATTCCAGCGACAGCCAGTTTAGTTCTTTTAGCATGTCACAATGGTGGGTCCTGTAATTACATTGTAGCACAAATCGGCAGAACGAGTTATACAATGTGTTGAGTTTATTAATGTGGGATTGCGATGCAGATGCATATACTACATCCCCATAATCAATGATTGGCATCAGCATTTGCTGTACAATCTTTTCCTTTACTGAAGGGCTTAGGCAGGATTTGTTTCTGTACAGGGCACCTAGTTTTGGATAAAGTTTAGATGCAAGGTTTTCTATGTGCAGGCCAAAAGATAGATTGGGGTCTAACATCATACCCAAGTATTTGAAAGAGTGGACTGCGGTCAGTGTGCCATTTGAAATTGTTTTGATGGATAGGTGAGAATTGTGTAATTTGTGTAATTTAGGTACTGTTCCAAAGATCATTGTGACAGTTTTGTCAGTGTTCAGGAACAGTTTGTTTTTTGCGATCCACTTTTCTACCTCTGTAAACTGGTCTTGGAGCACAGACTCAAGCTGCGGTAGATCAGAACTGCTCGCATAGATTACTGTGTCATCTGCGTACATGTGTACATTTGAGGATTTGCAGACATTAGGCAGATCATTTATAAATAATGAAAATAGTAGGGGGCCGAGAATGGAACCTTGGGGAACACCACACGTGACTGGGAGAGGGAGGGAGTCGCTGTCAGAAATTGACACATATTGTGAGCGTTCCGATACATACGATCGAAACCAGTTTAGCGAATGATCACCAATACCTGAGTTTTTGAGTTTGTGCAGTAGAATGTCGTGGTCTACTGTGTCAAAGGCCTTAGCAAAATCAAGGAAAATAGCTCCAGTTAGGTCTCCTTGTTCCATGCCAGTTTGGATGTCGCTCTAAGCCAGTCCCTCTGCTGGTCTGGAGAGAGGTTGACTACAGTCTTTCTCTGGAGTTCTTTTTGCTGCTAGGGAGGTATACCACTTCCATTCTCTCCCTGGATTCTAATTGGCCACTGGGAGAAGAGGCTGACAACTTGTTCACAGCTGCTGGGTAGGGATGCCGTCTGCATCCTCTCCCAGAGTCTGCCTCTGCCTTTCGGGAAAGGGGTTGACGACTCCTTTCCTTGGCTCTGGCACTGCCACTAGGGAAAGATGCCACCTACAATCTTTGCCTGAATCCCAATTGCCTGCTGGGGAGAGGGGCCGACTGCTGTCTCTCTCTGTAGCGCCTTCTGCCACGAGGGAGGGATGCCGTCTGCATTCTGTCCTTGACTCTGCTGCTGAGGCATCTACCTCCACTCCCAGGAACTCCTTCTGCCACTAGGGAGAGAACTTGGCTCTCCACTGCTTCACTTTCAAACCACTGCTGGGGAGACAAGTTTGCTACATTTTCTCCATTGGAGCTACTCTGCTGATGGGGAGAGATGCAGCCCTCATTCTCTCCCTGGCTCTTCCACTGAGGAGAGAGGCCGACTACATTCTCTCCCTAGTGCTCTCTGCACGCCACCTTCATCCTTTATTCCTCAACCAGACCTCTGGGATACCAGCAACTCTTCCCTCTGTCTAGTTCATATGTCCAAGAACCGGGCACCCTCTCAACTCCCATAGCTTTCATCCAGTGCCACGGCTTACCCAGGTACCCGGGCCCACTGTGGACAACGCCCTTGATTGGAAAGAGGTATTCATACCAAGCTCTGTATTATAAGGCCTCGCCACCTTCTCTAGCTCCCCTCCAAAGAGCGCCCTGGTAGGTGGTACTGGGACCGGAAGCGCTCTGTTTGAAGCTTCAGCGTGTAGCGGTGGAGCTGCGATCCGCTCCAGCGTTCCATGGTGAAAGTGGCATTTGCCGGTTGAATACCGGGAGCTCCTGCAGCTATAAAAAAAAAAAAGGGGGGATTTCTCGGTGGCTCTCTGATTTTACTCTAGGATCTGTAGTACCTTCCCTCTAAATACCCCTTTCTTGTCAGGTCGGGAAGTGGGGCAAAACAGTGAGCCAAAGTGACTGGTACTACGAGGTGAAGTGGCAGAGTTATAGTTCCAGGTGGCTTGCAGCCAAGTGCCGCTGGAGACCTTTCGGTACTTTGAGTGCGAATACCTGCCAGGCAACAGGAGCGTTCTGGAGAAGGGATGGTACAGAACAAGGGATAGTGAACAGTTCTCTTGGGGAAGCCGTGTCGATTAGGGCCAGAACAGGGTCTCCGGACCTGGCCCATAATTGGTAGGCAGGAGGCCAGTCTCCAGGAGCTTGTGACAAGGAAGCAAACAACCTCCTCTCCTTGAAGCTCATTCTGCTGCTGCAGAGGAAGGTCAGCTACCTCCCCTCTCTATAAAATTATCTGTTGCTGAGGAGCTAACTGGGTGGCCAGGGTCCCCATGTCATTTTAAACACATCTTTTTTCTTTCAGCATTCTTGAGGGTCAGAGATGAGATTTAGGTGCTGAGTACTCTCTTTCCCATTATCACGCAAAGCTGTTATGTTGAGTGGCCCTTTAATAAAGCCATCAATAAAACTCAAAAGAACACACTGTTGAGCTCCACTTGGCTTCCAAATGTCAGTGTTTTCGTCAGGCCAATGTCTTTGTAACAACTCCATACCAGATTCTAATTTGATGGTTGGTATCACTATAGCAATATTTGTATTTTTATTGCATTTACAGTTAAAACCTCTAACAAGGTGGAAGAGAATTTGACAGTCAATAATGAATCTCCAAAGGTCGAAGGCATCTACGGATGTCCGATGAAGAATGGAGGTGGCTGTATAATTGATGCAGAGGAGGAAGGTAAGGGGGTTGATTTCTGGAATCTGGGGAATATAGGTTTTATTGATCTAGAGGTCAAATTTAAGATGACATATTGTACCAATTTGTTCATTGATGGGTATCACACTATGAAAAGATTCCACTAATGGGGGTGCACATGGCATTTATAAAACTGGCTTTGGTTTTCATCATAATTTAAATGTTTAGATAAAAAGATTTAGAATAATATGTTCCTTTGCAACAAACTCAACGTTGGTAGTACAAACCCATATTTCTAACAGAGTTTATGCCTATTGTGTTGTTGTTTTTTATATTGGGTCCCTCTTTATGACCAAAAAAAAAAAAAAAAAATCAAATCTCCTTTCTCCCACAGTGCTGGTTTTGCCATAGACACCACTCCTCCGTTGGCTATATTAAATTGTAGTGGTTCTGGTGTACCCCTTTTTAATCATGTATATTTGTGGGAATCATCAGCTATCATAAGACAGTGACCCTCAGAAGCTGAAGGCTTATGATTTGAATAGTGTGCTCTTTATGTGAACATGTCTGACTGGTATTGTAACTTATTCTATGTGTACGTTGAGTATTGCACTAGCCATTGTAACTTGTTAATTATATGATTCTGCAAAGATGCATAATATGCCCTCGGAGCATTAACCGTCTTTTGCACTATTACCTTGGACCATTCTCCAACACACATGTGATGCTCTTTGTTGAACAGCAAGGAAAGTGAAGGTTTTAAACATGTAGCTAGTATATCTACGTTGCAAAGTTTTTTAAAAACCCATTCCATAGATCTCTTCGTACAATCCACTCACTCCGAAACGAAAACCTAAAAACTCTGTCAATGCCAGAGAGACGGAAGTTCCTAAGCAGGGATGTTCATTATCTCTCCTGAGCTATGCCCTGTAAGGCAGGGCTTAGCTCATTGGCTGATGGCAAATGCTGATGGTTATCAGCCAATGGGTTAAAACCTGCATTGCAGTTTTTAGCACAAGAGAGCTTATGGTAGTTCCTCCTTAAGAAGATCCGGCATTACCGGGCATACAGTGCGGCGGACTCCAGATAAGAAGTCAAATAGTTCAAAAATGTTTTGACTACTTACAATGGTAAGGCTCCTGGGCACTTCTGGCCCCAACAAGCTGTAGTGGTTATGGTGATACCGGAGAAACTGACGGAAGCCAAGCACAGAGAGATGGACACAGGTTTCTTCAGGAAGGAAGAGATTCTTTATTGGATCACCGATCGGGACTCAGAGGGACTAATGTCACCAAAATACAGCAAATTCTGAGCCCCGGACAATAGTGCAGGCTCCTTATATAGGCACATAACTCCTCCCATATTAAGCTCCACCCGCACATTCTCTTAACCAATCAACACAAATAAGAATTAACTTCCTGTTTGACCGCATGGCTTGTCCAGCACAATGGAGGAGGGGGAATACTACATCCTGTATTCTTGCACATGCTCCGTACACTACTGATCGTATCTTGCCTCGTGCAACCAACTGATCGATACGTCAGCATATGCACGTACACATGCCACGTGGTAATCTCGGCCTACTAAATTTATTTTTACCGAGATTCCACCACATTCCCCCCTTTGATGCCTCTTGATATTTTACAATTACTTGAGGCATCACTTAACCTTGGTTTGCATACACCGCAAGTTACCATGAACCAGACCAGACTTATCTTATGATGTGAATCTTCAACATTCATCTTCCTGCATTGGTTCTCCCTGATCTAGAGCCTTATATTTATATATTGCCATTATCTGTGCAGCAGCCTTCCTCTCTGCTATATTTTCTATCAGACTTTGCACAGATCTAACTACTAAGGGTATAAGACACGGTAGGAGTAGACACAACATTAAAATCAGTAGGACTCCACCTACCACTGCCTTAAGCCCTCCAAACCACTCATACCAGCTACCAAACCAACTACTTGGATTGTACCCTTTCCATACCTGAGTAGGCACATGCGCTAGTTTAACCATATGGCTAGTAAGCTCAGCTATTGCTTGCCCTTCGTCATCTATTTGAAGACAACAATTGCTCAGGTTAAACTTCCCACATACACCTCCCTCTACTGCCAAAAGGTAATCCAAGGCTAATCTATTCTGGTAGACTGCTGTCCTCATCCTGGTATTATGCTTTGCTAGAAGATTGAGCGCTTGTGATGTTTCGTTAGTAATAATCTCAACCACCGCCTGTAATCTTATAATGCGGTTGAGCATATAAATAGGGGTTCTATAACCAAAGGTACCATCTTCTGCCCACGTGGCTGGCCCATAATAATCTATAATACGCTGGGGAGGCCATTCATTATCTTCCCAGGCGCCTATCTCTATGGGTCCCCTTTTCTTCCTATGATTCACATCATACACTTTAACACCTAAAGTCTCACCTGTTTCAATAGGTAACAAGAAGAAGGATGGTTTGAGCATACCCAACACACATGCCCCTTCCCAGTCCTGTGGCAACTCCGAATAGGCTTTCTTACCACAGATCCAGTACAAATTTGCTGGGGCTCTCCAGGTAGATGTGATGGATAGATCAAACCACACATCCTTTAAATTGGCGTATCTAGCAAACGGGTTAGATGGTTCTGAGACATTTGAAGCCGACCACCAAGTTGTATTTTTAGTATCATCATCATAAGCTTTTTGCCCTAGACAAGTTAATTCTCCTACAGAAGTATTATACATTATTCCTTTCCTTGCTATGCAAACATAACCTATGATGGAGGTCTTTAATCTCCACTCAGATTTACCTCTAACACTCATATGATAATCGGCTTGTGTAGATATTAGTTGGTCAACTGCCTCAGAACCGGACATTACCTCCTTTGCTTCCCAAGGCCATTGGTCTCCCATGTTAGTACCTCCACACACATAGCAGTTGGTAACATTAAGACTACCGGCAATACTTTCGGCTAAATCTATGAACAGGTTTTTAGCGTTATGGGGGATCTTATTATCTATACTCATCTCTTCGTAAAAGGAATGATATACTTGATGAGTTTGGGAGGATACCGTATCAGTCTCTATCCCTATAAATAATACTGTCCCAGGATCTAAACCCGTCCCGTATATTTAAAACCCAAATAAATTTCCATACTTGTCTAAGAACTTGTCGGGGTTATTTATAAGTATATGGACTGGGTTGCATTCCATAGACTTACAATATGGGCTAGTCGGCAACTTAGTCACTATCATGTCCTTATCTACCGTCTGTCCCCAAGTTGCCCACCCCACACAAGACCAATATGGGCAAAAGTTATACTCTCTATTTGGGCATCTAGGACTCACATATTTATTTTTATTACTGGGACAAATATATTTATCATTAGACCCATACGTCCTCTCCCATCTAAGATCCCCACATACATTCCACGGCTTTCTACCACTTGATATCGCCTTACATGCATCAAATAGCAGAACACCCGAAGAATGTACGGATTCTAACACAGTCTTATTAATTAGGGTCCCCTGAGGATCTCCATTCCTGAGAGTCAACCAAATTGTACGAGGTTGATACTCCGGACTGAAGCACTTAGGTTCTCCTACTCCTAAATGGCACACACTATAGTCTATATTTAGGTATCTACATCTCGATACATCTCCTTTACACTCGTATTGTGAATGCCAAATTAGGGTTTGGGAAATATGGTTACCTGTTCTCGTAGTCTTAATGCATACCTCACAGCTAGGAGTGTCGGTACCTCTACCTTCCTGAATATAAAAACACATATAAATAAACACTATCAAAAGCACATCTTTCGCCGTCATCCTCAGTCTTCGTCCGTGCGAAGGCACCTTAGCTTCCAGGATGTAAGGGCTGCAGGGAATGGAGTTCTGCTCGTCTTCACAGGTGTCCCTTCGAGACTTTCCTGGCTTATATACTATGTGCTGGTAAGCGGACAGGCTTTATTATGGCCGTCTAAAACACTCACTTCACCAAATCCCTGTAACAATAAAATTTGTAATCCACACGATTCCTCGTTACTCCGACTGAGTAGTGCGTCTTAACCGGATCTTGCAGGGATTCTCTGGATCTGCTGTAACTTGCCAAGAATCGACTGCTGCTGGTTTAACCCTGGAGTGATGTATCCACGGAGTCACTTCGGCTACTTTTATCGCTGTAGGGGTAGACAAAAGAACAACATAAGGACCTCTCCACTTGGGCCCTAACGGTACATTATTCCACTCTTTAATCCACACTTGATCTCCTGGATGATAACTATGAACAGGGGGATAAATATTCACAGGTAATCTATCTTGTACCCATTTCTGTACCTCCTCCATAGTCTTACCCAACTCTACAACCTGCTGCCGGGTAATTCCTTCTCCCAACTGACTCAAATCCCCCCTTAAGTTACCAATTACGGGAGGTGGTCGCCCATACATGATTTCAAAAGGAGAGAGGCCCATCCTTCTGGTAGGGGTACTGCGGATTCGCAATAGAGCTATGGGTAAGAGAACGTTCCACTTAAGTTGGGTTTCCTGACACATTTTAGCCAACTGGTTCTTAATAGTTCTATTCATTCTCTCTACCTTACCAGAACTCTGGGGTCTATATGCAGTATGAAGCCTCCACTTTATACCAAGCATATGAGTCAGTTGCTGTAGGCACTGGTGAACAAAAGCTGGACCATTGTCCGATCCTATAGAACAGGGTAGTCCATATCGGGGTATTATTTCTCGTAGCAGGAATCTCACAACTTCTCCTGCTTTCTCTGTACGAGTAGGACATGCTTCTACCCAGCCTGAATAGGTGCACACAATTACCAGCAGGTAACGATGTCCACCCGATTTTAGGCATCACTGTAAAGTCTATTTGTAGATCGGACATGGGGAGTCCCCCCATAAACTGGACTCCTGGTGGCTTTACTGGTCCTTGTCTTGCATTATTTTTAGCACACGTTACACATCTGCGTACAATGGCCTGAGTCAAGTTGGACAATCTTGGTATGTAGAAATGTTTCCTGAGAGATTCTTCTGTACTGTCTCTCCCAGAATGTGTCCCGTTGTGATAATTTTGGACAATTTCTACCGCTAGTGATGCTGGTATGACTATTCTTCCATCGTCTAGCTGATACCACTTGTTCTCCAAATACTTTCCCGGTTCAGTCTTTAACCACTCCTCTTCTTGAGCTGTATAAACTGGAGTCCATTGAGACAGTGGAGTTGGTATAAGAGCAGCTATATGCCCCACATACTCCTGTCTTCCTGATTCAGCGGCACGCTTAGCTGAACTGTCTGCCATCCGATTTCCCTTGGTCACATCACCATCTCCTCTCAGATGCGCTCGACAATGTATGATACCGACTTCTTTCGGCTCCCACACTGCTTCCAATAGTTGTAGGATTTCGGCTGCGTATTTGATTTCTTTGCCTTCTGAATTCAGTAGTCCTCTTTCTTTATACAAAGCTCCGTGGGCATGACTGGTTAAAAACGCATACTTAGAGTCCGTATAGATGTTCACTCTTAAACCTTCAGCCAATTGTAACGCTCGTGTTAGTGCTATTAATTCTGCCTTTTGTGCTGATGTTCCTTTCGCCAGTGGCCGAGCTTCTATCACCTTGTCTATTGTTGTTACTGCATATCCTGCATAGCGGATCCCTTCTTTCACATAACTACTGCCGTCGGTGTAATATTGAACATCGGGGTTCTGGATGGGAAAATCACGAAGATCTGGTCTACTCGAAAATACTTCATCCATTACTTCCAAACAATCATGTTGACTTTCAGTAGGTTGTGGCAAAAGGGTAGCTGGATTTAAGGTATTTACAGTCTCTAAATGCACTCTTGGGTTTTCACACAACATTGCTTGATACTTGGTCATACGGCTGTTACTGAACCAATGATTTCCTTTGTAATCCAACAACGTCTGTACTGCATGTGGGACTCGTACATAAAGTTCTTGACCCAGAGTGAGTTTATCGGCTTCAGCTACTAGCAGGGCGGCTGCAGCTACGGCTCTTAGACAAGGTGGAAGTCCGCTGGCCACTGCATCCAATTGCTTTGACATGTAGGCAACAGGTCTTTGCCATGATCCCAAGTACTGTGTCAATACTCCCACAGCCATTCTTCTTTGCTCATGTACGTACAGGTAGAATGGTCGTGTGTGATCAGGTAGACCTAATGCTGGGGCACTCATCAAAGCCTTCTTCACATCTTCAAATGCCGTTTGTTGTTCTTGAGTCCATAAGAAGGGGTCGTGCTCTGTACCTTTGATAGCTGCATACAGAGGTTTTGCCAGTATCGCGTAGTTGGGAATCCATATCCTACAGAAGCCTGCTGCCCCCAAGAATTCTCGCACTTGTCTTCTATTCTTGGGTATTGGTATTTGGCAGACAGCTTCTTTTCTCTCTGGCCCCATAATTCTTTGACCTTCAGAGATATGGAATCCCAGATATTTGACAGTTGGCAAACACAACTGAGCCTTCTTTCTAGACACCTTGTATCCTGCCTTCCAGAGAATGTGTAGTAGATCGTGCGTCGCTTGCTGACATATTTCTTTTGTAACTGCTGCTATCAACAAGTCATCTACATATTGTAACAATACACACTCTCCTGGGATGGACTCGAAATCCAGTAGATCTTGGCTTAGAGCTGAACCAAATAGGGTAGGTGAATTTTTAAACCCTTGGGGCAGTCTTGTCCAGGTCATTTGGCGTTTCGAGCCCGTTACAGCGTTCTCCCATTGGAAAGCGAAAATACATTGACTTTCTGCGGCAATTCGGAGGCAAAAGAAGGCATCTTTGAGATCTAAGACTGTGAAGTAAGTAGCCCCGCCCGGAATTAAAGCAAGCAGGTTATATGGATTGGGCACGACTGGATGTATACTAACAACCGCATCATTGACTGCTCTCAAGTCCTGCACAGGTCGATACTCATCTGTACCGGGCTTTTGAACAGGCAGCAATGGGGTGTTCCAGGGGGAAGTACAGAATTTTAGGATACCATACCGTATGAACTTATCCAGATAAGATTGTATGTTCTTCTTAGCCTTCTGCGGGATGTGATATTGTCTTAGGCTCACTGGATAAACCCCAAGTTTTAGTTCGATTTTAATAGGTGGAATATTGCGGGCCAGTCCTGGTGGGTTGTTCTCTGCCCAAACTCCTGGTATGTTGAATAAGGATTCATCACTCCTAGGGTTTTGGATAGTCAACGCTGTATAAAGTCGCCACTCTTCTTCCTTTGGTACGGATAAAGTCATAATACCTGAAGGTCCATTAAACTTTAAGGATGTTGTTCCATTTGGTAGGAACGTAATCTGCGCTTGTAACTTAGCATATCACGTCCCAGCAATTGGACTGGACATTCAGGCATATAAAGGAATTGATGTTTTACTATGTGGCCTCCCAATGTACAGAGTCGACTTTTAAGAACCGGTTTTTCAGCACTTCTTCCAGTTGCTCCTATCACAGTAATAGTCCTTCCAGATGGAGGAGCAACTAGATTAGTCACCACTGAATGTTCAGCACCAGTGTCGATCATGAACGCACTCCTTTTTCCCCCTATTGATACATCGACCATAGGCTCCGCTCGACCAAGGGGGATGGAGCCCGGTCGGTATCAATAGTCCTCCATGACCGTGTCAGCCAATCCTACAAAGTCCCTACCTTCTCTATCGCGGGACCTTTGCGCTGCTGGAAAATACCTGTCTTCCCTAACACTTCCTCTGTTCCCATTACTCCCTCTATTACCATTACTCCCTCCGGGGCCTCCTCTACCTCTCGCTCTGCCTCTAAAGTTTCCATAACCTGTCCTAGGTCTGTCTCTCTCAGACTGTTCTCTTCGCGGACACTCATTTCTCCAATGCCCTTCTTCCTTACAGTAAGCGCACTGATTTCTACTTAGAGGTTCCTCATTCCACTTACTATCGCCTCTATCTGGGCCCTGTCTATCTACGCCTGAGATCGCTACCGCTAGCATATCAGCCTTTCTACGCATCTTGCGCTCTTCCTCTTTCTTGCTTTCTGTTTCCCTATTCATATAAACCTTATTCGCTACCTCCATTAGTTGGGTGATTGACATACCTGCAAACCCTTCTAACTTTTGTAGCTTGCGCTTAATATCTCCGTAAGCTTGGCTGACAAAGGCGGAGTTCACCATTCGGGAATTATCTGCGTCTTCCGGATTAAAGGGGGTATACAAGCGGTATGCCTCCAATAATCGGTCATAAAAGACACTGGGCGCTTCATCGCTTTTCTGAATCACCTCAACTGTCTTCGACATATTAATGGCTTTCTTTCCTCCGGCTTTCATGCCAGCAATTATAGCGTCTCTATAGGCTCTGAGTTGGACCATATCAGCACCGTTTACATTCCAGTCGGGATCGGTATTGGGATAATGTGTTGCGGCCCATGCTGCTGGATTGGCTTGGTTCAAAGTACGGGCTTTATCCTCTAGCGCTTTAATGGCTGCTTGATTAATTCTTGTCCTTTCCTCATTGTTAAACAAAGTCATTAATAACTGCTGGCAATCAGCCCATGTCGGGTTATGTGTCTGTACTACTGAGGTGAACAGATCAGTCATAGCTTGTGGTTTCTCGGTATACGAGGAATTGTGGGTCTTCCAGTTTAAAAGATCGGTTGTAGTGAATGGGACATATACGAAGACCGGGTCAGCGTGTGCCATTTGACCTGCGGCATCGATATAAGCTGACCCGGGATTCAGACGAAGAGGCATCTGATAGTGTTTTAATTGTTGGGTACCGGTCAGTTGTCGGGTCTGTATGGGGCTACGTGGAGGGGCGTCAGTCATGGGTTCCAGTCGGGGAGAAATAGGGTATGGGGATGTGGGAGCTTGGTTTTGGGAAAAGGTTGTAAATAAAACACTTCGAGTCGAGCTAGATGAAGCTTGACCGGAAGTCTGAAGTGGCGCCAAATCAGGATATTCGGATTTAATGGGGGTTGGTTCTGATTCCGGAAGGGGAGATTTAGTACGAGGGGGGGTGGAGTCTGTACTGGAGGAGGAAGCGGAAGTGGATGGGGGTAATGAGGGGAGGGTTGCAGGACTTCCTGCATTTGCGTCAATTCCTCTTAACGGAAAGTAAGGGGGCGGCAAAGGGATCTCGGACTCAGGGGGCGTGTCCAAAATGGGCCTAACACCAGTCCTAGTGGACGAACAAGTCCTAGCTACCATGAGGCGACACTGCTCCTCGTGGCACGTCTGAAGCCATTTTGGCGAGTCATTTACGGCCTGTCTCCAACAGTCAATATAAGGAAACTGGCCGTAAAGTTCAGGCCTACCTGATACAGCCACGTGTAAGCGCTGTACCAGAGTTGGATCCAAACTGCCACGTGGCGGCCATGCCGCAACCAAAGTAGGCCACTCCCTAGTACACAAAGTGACCAAACGTACAGGAGACATCTTAACCCCAAAATCACAAGTTTTGAATCCCTTTTTAAAATTCTTCACCATACAACCTAAGGGATCCGGAATCGTTGACTGCGACGCACCCATACTTAACAATGGAACGTCGTCGACAACGAATACTATACACGCGTACTATTCAACAGTCACACCCGTTTCCTCTGGCAACAGCACCACGTGGTACGGTTACCAAGTGAAACGTACACAATAACAATAAACACTCAGGGAATTCCCGTACACACACAGCTGTTACACCAGTCACTATATAATCAATATTATGCCCTTTGGCGTAACTATACAGTCACCCACGCTATAGTTCTCTATATACGAATTACCCGTCTATAACACACCCCAGTAACATCGTCTTTTACAAATAGCGGTTACAGTACGGTTAGCATAGGTCAAAGCACAAGTTAAGGTCACAATACAATTATTAGTGGTTATGGTGTTAAACATGCAATAGACGACAATGATTAGTACTTATATACAGTGTCAGTAAATATACAGGGTTATGGTACCGTGCACTATGATACAGCAACACACTATTAACACTCTCGCTAGACGGCTGAGCTCGCGCTATCTAACAAGATATACAGTTTACTAAACAATCTTTATCACATTTACAATTCCCAACTAAACTATTGGCCAGTACCTTGAATGGACTACCTAAAAACAATCTACATACGTTTTGGTTAGCCACACTGCCCAATCACCACATATATAGCGAGCTAGAGGACCGAATTTACACAGACGCCTCTTAGTCGCACTATCAAAAGTCTAGTGGGTTCCAAATTTACACGCCTTCCCACTTAGCCCAGATAGGATGAGAACTAGCGAACCGAATTTACACAGGCGCCGCTTAGTCTCCCGGTCCCTCCGACCTAGCGAACAAAATATACACCCTAGAACGCTAGTCTAGACAAGACACCAGTGTCCGGCTAGGGCTATTTACACCAGAGCCCCGCCTGACTAACAGAATCAAACGGTCTGACTAAAGAGCGTTCGATCGAGCGGTGCGCCTTCGCTCCTTCCCTCCGACAGAGGGGGCAGATACACAGATTCAAAACCCCTTTGGGCCTACCGCACAATCGGTATACCCCTAGTGGGTCCTGCCGTCTAAAACAGCAGTTGTCTTACCTCCTCGTTCCTGAACCTGAGTTCACACTCATCGACGGGGACACCCCAGCACTTCTCACGTAGAGGCCGATGATCTCCTGGACAACAGACCAGTGGCGCCGAGACGAAGCGAGGTCCACGCAGAAGTTCAGGGGTGCAGCCGTAGAGAACGTGGGCAAAGATAGACCGTCTCACGCCTCTGCCTCTCAGCTACCGTTGAACGATGAGCTTCCCGGCCAATGCACCAAATGATACCGGAGAAACTGACGGAAGCCAAGCACAGAGAGATGGACACAGGTTTCTTCAGGAAGGAAGAGATTCTTTATTGGATCACCGATCGGGACTCAGAGGGACTAATGTCACCAAAATACAGCAAATTCAGAGCCCCGGACAATAGTGCAGGCTCCTTATATAGGCACATAACTCCTCCCATATTAAGCTCCACCCGCACATTCTCTTAACCAATCAACACAAATAAGAATTAACTTCCTGTTTGACCGCATGGCTTGTCCAGCACAATGGAGATGGGGAATACTATATCCTGTATTCTTGCACATGCTCCGTACACTACTGATCGTATCTTGCCTCGTGCAACCAACTGATCGATACGTCAGCATATGCACGTACACATGCCACGTGGTAATCTCGGCCTACTAAATTTATTTTCACCGAGATTCCACCACAATGGTACTTGAAGTGTTGCATTGGTGGATACGTTAAAAAGCCAAACACATTTATTTACTTTTTACATCTTCCCCATCTTCAGAGAAACTGCTATGTTTACATAGCAGGGTTAATCCGACCTCTAGTGGCTGTCTTCCTGACAGCCACTAGAGGCGCATCTGCGACACTGGATGTGAAACTTGCATCCAGAGTGCAGAACGCCCATAGGAAAGCATTGAGAAAAGCGTTCCTGTGGACTGTTTGAATGCGCATTCCGCGCATGCGCATTCTGTTCCCCTCGGGAGCTGACGTCGGCAGGGGAGGAGAGGTCACCAGCGCTGCGGGAGCCCGGCGCTGGATTAAGCACCACGGGAGGGGGACCTTGAGGGTGGGGGGCACCCTTAGGGCACTACAGTGTCAGGAAAACGGGTTTGTTTTCCTGACACTATAGTGATCCTTTAATGTCCCTTTTATGAGGGAAAGTTTAGTCTGGGACAGCAAATAGTTGTTGTTCTTGAAAAATCTAATTTTCTCTCCATTGTCTCCAAGAATCCGATTTGGACGAAATATCAAGGAGCCTCAGCAAAGCCGTGAAAACCTCGGATCGTGTTATGACTGTGATCCTTGAGCTGTGTCAACACAGTGGAGGTGGGATATGTGTGCACAAAGTGAAATCTCCAGTGCACCGCTTAAACATTGTGCAAGCTGGTAAGTGCCAGACTCGATAATGTAAAGCCAGGTGTAAATTTAACTTTTTAATTTATCTTCACAGATCATTAAGTAAAACTGGCTCATTGTAATGTTTTCTTAAGACATTACCATAAAAAAATTAAAGGATTGTATGTACTAGAAAAAACATTTTTATTATAAAACTCCCCATCTATGTAATGTGGGTTTTACCCCCAAATTATTTTTAGCAGGTACTGCTCTAAATATGTGTGTACATATATTTATATGTAGATGCAAATATATTGTAAAAGATTAGAAGCCAGTGGGTGGTGTTACGGCACTGAACAGTTTTAAAACTTCTACTAAAACCATAACCACTGCAATAAGCTATAGTGTTATGATGGACTGCCTCTCTAATTAAAGATACACTGTAGGCAGCATAACCAATTTAGCTCATTGAAATGGTTATAGTGCCTGAAGTCTCCTAACTGTTCCTCCGTTGAATGTTAAACCGTTTTTGAGCAGTGTGACTCTGAATGTGGTACCTGGCTACTGACAGCCTAGCTAGGAGTTATGGCTCAGGCAGAGATTACTTCCCTCTAGCTATACCAATTCATACCAGCAATGTGAGCTGTCATTCCCAGCCAATCACAGCTGCCAACTGCAGTTCAGGCTAATGCTTTTTCATAACCCCAAGCAGCACAGAGGGGATGGGCTGCTGGGGACTCTTGTTTAGCATTAAAACTTTTGATACATTTTTTTTTTAAATAGTTTAATACTGAATGCAAAGATGGTACGGGGGACGCCGGACACTATAACCACTTCAATGAAAGAAGCCACTACAATGCCTAAAGTGTCCCTTTACTTTTTAAAAGGTCAATGCTTGCTGATTTAAACAATCACTGCTCTATTACTAGTACAAGCATTTGCACCATAAGCCTGATAAATCTTCTGCAGACACCCAAGAATGTATAAGATAGAAACCCACAGAAAGATTCATTAAGCTGAGAGTAAATGAGCAAAAATCTGCATTCTTTGTCAATTCAAAAATCACTAAATAATATATATATAAAAATCAGCCGTTTCGTAAATTACAGTAGGGAGACTATAAAACCATAATATCCTAATGTGAAAATTGTTACATTAGTACCATGCAAACACGGTACTGAGAATTTGCTCTTTTCAGAATTTGCTATTTTTCTCTGAAAATCCATACAGAGAAAGTTGTGATGGTGGGTGTAATTCTCCGTACCCTATGCTGGTCTTCCTCATGCCATCATATCCTTTGCCATACTTATTTAATTTCTGACTGCTTCATCTGTTAGGATCCATTGTCTGCAATGCAAGTTGCACATGCATGAGCGTAAACGGGGTCTCGGGAGGATCTCATGCATGCGCAAGAAAGTGCTATGAGCATCTATTTATGCATTTTGTTAGGTGATGCCTATTCACATCAGGCATCAACACCAGTGGCAGAAACTCTACTTTTCCCCAAAAGATTGACCTTTACATGACTTTTAACTATTAATTTAGTTTTTCATAAAGATTCTGTGTTTAAGAGAATCTCCGAAGTGAGTCTCTTTAGACCTTTTAGCCGTTTGTTATTCTAAGTTGTTTTTAAAAAAAAAAAAAACTTTTTTTTTTTTTTAATTATTATTTTTTTTATTTATTTTTTTTAAATAGAAACGTATTTATTATAGGGTCCGCAACTAAGAAAAAGTTTGTTTTAATGACTGCCTTACAAAAACATTCCATGCCATGACAAGTCAAGTGCATTCCTTACTTCTACAGAAAAGAAGTGTAACTGTTTATTACCCCAGTAAAACATTATATATACCAAAGTGGCTTTCCCACCCACATTAGTCAGTCTCCTATTAAATGTTCATTTTTTTTTTACTCCAGTTGCAAACGTAAGAATCCAGTTTTACACTTGTACCCTTCCCCCACCAGAGAATTTTCACCCTGGGGATGTATATTTAACTTGCACACGTAAGAGTCCTGGAGAGTTTTTCTCAAATTGGAAATTATCGTACAACTGAGATAACCCGTTGATCACAGGTCCTTATTTCTATGTTTTAAGTTGTCCATGTTTTTCACTAAATCTTTCACCAAATTTTGCCCTGCAGCAAACAAACGGCAACCACAGGATGGACCTCTCCTGGCCCTTTTGGAATCCCAACATCTTGAAAGCACCATCTCACAGGTTGATGTAGACATTACACAACACGTGCCCACCTCTCCAGAAAGAGGTAATTTACTTGCCTGCAAACAGGCTCACACACAAAATGGTTTTTATTCGATTCTTCACTATATATAAAGGGATTCTCCATTAAAACTATTTATTGTAGGCTGTTGCCCGTGGCCTGACAATTCATATGCACCAATGTGGCATTTTCAAACAAGAAGACTGTAATCACACGTGGACCTAATTGTGTTCCTCAACATCAGGGTTAAGAACCACAACGTTGGCATGGATTGGATTAAAAGACCCTTTGAATAGAAACCTAATCCTTCGTAATAAATAATGTCATATTTATTTTGAATTATTTTCATATATTTAATCTTGAGGCACTGCATATTATGACCCTAATACTAACATTTTTCAGCAAGTCATTGCTTGGGTTTATGTAGCATTCGAAGTGCTATTGAACACTGCAGTATTTGTTGTTTGTATATGGGGTGAGGTTTATATATATATATATATATTTATCATAGAGAGGAATTTAGGATTGTTAAAATAAAAATGTCTTGTGACATTCTCTTATATACATGCACATTTTTTTATCTTGGATTTTCATGCGCACCATTTCGCTCTGCTTGCTTTTATTCACATAATGGCCTTGATGTAATATGTTTGTATAAGATATTTACAAATGATCTAATATGTTTGGATACATTTATTTAAAAGTTTATTCCAAAAATGTTAAATAATTAGTAAATCGTGTCTACAAATATTAAACTGAGGACTGTATTTGCAGAGGGTACAGAGTTCCTACACTCCTTAATGGAGCATTCGTACAGAGCACTGTTACTTTTAAAATCGTACAGCAGCAAATGAAGAATCGCGTGTGCTCATCCACTTCTTGTTTTTCACTTTACACGAAGCCTGCATCATTCTGACCGCAAAACACTGCCTTGGGGAGGGGGGAGGTGTATGCTGGTCATATCAAAGGCAACCCCAGCCTCTTTCAGTGTAAAGTGAAAATATATAAAAAGTTGACAATTTTGGAATTTGTATTGCTAATCCCCTTAAGGACACAGCTTCAGAAGTAAAAGGCCAGTATGACGGAACATCTCAGTCATGTGTCCTTAAAGGGTTACATTTAGTATTTGATTATTAAACCCCCACCTCTACATTCCATTCTATCCACAACATTGTAATAGGGGTTACTTCCTCTGTTAGAGAATCAATGATGGATTTTAATAGAAAATTATTCATGTTTTTGTGCTATATTACTAGTAAAAATGTATACAGTTTCCATTGTATTGCTATATCTGCAGCACTCCTTACATTCTCATATAAACGCGTTATTTTTACTCCTTCAGTTTATATATCGGATTGTGTGCATCTGATCCAATATACGCACCGTACCTGAACACAAGGGTGGAAATACATAGAGATAGAAGATAAGCAAAGAGTGTAAAGTCAAAGTCTAGGGGTCCAGTCGGTGCTTTAAATGATCTTGGTAATAGTGAGGAGATTCGATGCACCATTGTTATGAAAGGTTTATAAATTACCGTGACACATCTAAGAAGACTCATTAAGCCTTCTTAATAACCAGTATGAATGTGGAGCAGGTTGATATGAATTTCTCAAGGGTTGCGAAGCCGAACCGGGCCCCAGAGCAGAATTTCCCATCAGGTGGCCCCAAGTATGAGGGCCACCTAATGGATACCCACCACACTTGTGGGCCATGGAATGGTTTCACCAGATGCACTGTTGGTTGTTCTGCTGTTGCACAGAGTTTCTCTTCCTCTTCCTACCACACACTCAACGCTGAATTATTGTGAATTGAAAACTGTTTTTGCGTCTGGATCAGGCAGATAACACTTACTCACCACCACCACGCAGAATAATCCCACCTCCCAAACTTTTTACGCCCACGTTTATGCAACTTTATAGGGACATTTCTTGTATAAAATGAATGTCTACAGGCTAATGCTTCTTAATTAAGCCTAGTTCTTTAGCTTTGCAACATTTAGAAACGAAAAAACTGAATTCGGCCAGATGTCCAAGACCAACACCTCTACTGCTGTAAAATTGACAACATCACTGATGAGTTGTGAGCACACAAGACCAAACTTGGTTCAGGCAAACTGTTGGACAGAAACCAGAGGGGCTACGTTCAGACTACTTGCATCATAACCCATACAATAAGCTGCAGTTGTTATGGTGCTTAGAGTGTAATTATTTTATTTTTTTTGCTGACCTTTTCTTAAAACGTATAACATTATATTTTATAGTCTCTCGATAAATGACAATACTTTGTCCGTGTGTATTAGTGTGCGTGTTTTCAGACCATTCACCAACATTTTCTAAAAACACCAAGCAGTGAATCCGAATACAGACAGAATGACAATCGTAAGATGCTCTTACTTATGATTTTCTTGTTCTTTCATTTACTCAATCTGTCATTATCTGTGTTATCGGAAATGCAGAGTTTCGTGTGGCAGGAACATTCCAACAGACAAGTCTTACAACTTTTCCATGCAGGTTTAAATGTGTCGGTGTTGTGTCCTGCTATTTCAGGCGATCAATGTGGATACGTTCTATTCTTTACATGAAAAGGCAGCATGCGCTGGAGCGTATGGGAGAGGGGATGAGGTCCAAGTCACCAGAGGCTTGGTTTACTTCAGGATCTGAAAAATTATCTTATAGGAAATGACCGTTTCCTATTTCTTTTGCAGTCTGTGAAACAAAGCCACCCTACAGGGAGGAGAGGGGCCAGGAGGGAGAATATTCTGACATTCCTGCTCCACTGGGAACACTGCAAAAAGAAAGCCCCACTGTACAGCACAGAAGCCCCTCTTCCAGTACTTGGCCTGGCACTGCCTATCTCAAGCCGGGTAAGCACTAAATGTATAACTCTTACAGGGGGACTTTATACTGACCAATAACCGGTACAGTGGAAGGTGTCATGGAGTAATTGGAGGGGTTATGTGGGGTGAGGTTATATATGGTAAAGCTATCTGTATATAGATCACGCTTAAACTCTAGGCTTTACTCTGCCTTTGGTTTTATTAAGTGTTTAATCTAACTTTGTAAGATTAAGGTGTAATTTTCTCCTGTTGCTCTGTATAAGCCTAGTTAAGCAATGCAGCTTTCCATTTATTGATGAATTACACTCCCACAATTCTTAGGACAGTAGATCATTATAAAAGTTATCAGTCTGAGGGTACAGAGGTGCAGCTACCTACCCCAGAGGGGCAAAGATTTAAAAATATCAGAAAGTATTACTTTACTGAGAGGGTAGTGGATGCATGGAATAGCCTTCCAGCTGAAGTGGTAGAGGTTAACACAGTGAGGGAGTTTAAGCATGCGTGGGATAGGCATAAGGCTATCCTACAGACCATGAGACTAATGCAAGTACCGTATTTATCGGCGTATAACACGCACTTTTTCTCCCTGAAAATAGGGAGAAAATCATGGGTGCGTGTTATACGCCGATATCCCACATTTACTTACCTGTCTTGAAGCGTGGGCCGGCTTCACAGCGCGCACCGCGGAACTGGAACTTAAATTTCAGGTTCCAGTTTCCGGCGGGACTGAAAGGAAGTGTGCACACTATTGTGTGCACACTTCCTTTCAGTCCCGCCGGTACTGGAACTTAAATTTCAGGTTCCGGTTTCCGGCGGGACTGAAAGGAAGTGTGCACACTATTGTGTGCACACTTCCTTTCAGTCCCGCCGGAAACCGGAACCTGAAATTTAAGTTCCAGTTCCGCGGTGCACGCTGTGAAGCCGGCCCACGCTTCAATACAGGTAAGTAAATATGGGACAGAGGGAAAGTGCACTAGGGGACACTATGGGAGGGGGGGGGGACACACTATGGGGGGTGGAGAATAGTATGGGAGGGGGGGAAGAATACTATGGAAAGGGGGGGGGACACTATGGGAGGGGGGAGAGAATACTATGGGAGGGGGGGGATTACTATGGAAAGGGGGGGGAACACTATGGGATGAGGGGGGGGAATACTATGGGAGCGGTGGAAATTTCCTGGAATTTCCTTCTGGAAATGAGGTGCGTGTTATACGCCGGGGCGTGTTATACGCCGATAAATACGGTATTTAGAAAATTGAGCAGACTAGATTGGCCAAATGACTCTGATTTGCCGACACATTCTATATGTTTCTATAAAATCACTACAGGTGCATTTACCTTTCAACATAAACATGCAGTTTTTCCAAATGGCAATGTTTTACATTGAAGGGTTAAAATGACAGGACCACTGCATCCAGGCGACTTCATTGAGATGACGTGATCTGGGTGACTTTAGTGGTCCTTTAATATTAGTTTTAAAGGCAGACACTCTATAGAGAGAAAGCAACAACAGAGAAACTGAACCACTGAAACATCAGAAGGTGTTATTTTTAACTTTATTATATATATAAATATTTTACCAGGATGGATTCACTGAGATATCTCTCGTTTTCAAGTATGTCCTGGGACTAGTGATGTCCTGAACGGTTCGCTGGCGAACATAGCGTGTTCGCGTTCGCCACGGATGCCGAACATATGCGATGTTCGGTCCGCCCCCTATTCGTCATCATTGAGTAAACTTTGACCCTGTACCTCACAGTCAGCAGACACATTCCAGCCAATCAGCAGCAGACCCTCCCTCCCAGACCCTCCCACCTCCTAGACAGCATACAATTTAGATTAATTCTGAAGCTGCATTCATTTTTTTTGTGTTTATTATACATTATCCCCCCCATAGCCAGTAACGTGTTTATTATACATTATCCCCCCCATAGCCAGTAACCTGTGTTTATTATACATTATCCCCCATAGTCATTTATCGTTGGACCCAGGGCCGGCGCGTCCATAAGGCGGCACAGGCGGCCGCCTTAGGGCGCACGGGCTCTGGGGGCGCAATATTTCAGTGGCCGGCAGGAGGGAAGCTCTCCCTCCTGCCGGCCACCATCTGGACCCCGGCGTGGCAGTGCTGTGATGTGATAAGGCGCGGCGAGGGAGCTCTAATCTCACCGCTCTGCTCCCTCGCGCGCTGTCTGCTGATGCCGCAGGAGCCGGAATATGACGTCATATTCCGGCTCCCGCGGTATCAGCAGACAGCCCGCGAGGGAGCAGAGCGGTGACATTAGAGCTCCCTCGCCGCGCCTGATCACAGCACTGCCGCACGCTGCCCAGCAGCCCCACTGGACCACAGGGAATGATCCATCATCCACACCAGCTCTCCAGGTAGGGAGGCTGGGTGGAAAATGTTTATTTTTAACTGGGCACTAGTTCTAGGTGGGATAAAGTGGTATAGCGGATGGATGAGTAGTTTGGTTCGTTTTAGAGGTTTGTAGAGAAAGTATATAGTGATTGTGACGAGAGCAATCTCGCCACATTGCATTGGAGAAGCCTGGTTGCCCGCCTGCTGCCTTTGGACTATGGACCAGACTTTAAAAGACTTGTTTTCCCTGCAGAAAGGCTTATTCGTGCAAACTGCCGAAGGAGCGACCACCTGGGAGCTGGAGTGTGCCGCCAATTTACCTCCCTGAAGCTGCAGTTAACCGCAGCTTAATTGACGAATACAGGGTGGTCTTTGTTCGTTTACCGAACACGTGGCGGCGGCCATTTTAAAAGTCCCGAGCGGCCAGCGGTGTTCAGCGCTTACACCATGGATCTAAAAACGGACACTTATTTGCACGAACACCGCTGAGCCGTCCGCCGCCTGGTTCTTATTCGTACAGATCTAACGAATACATGTTCATCCGGTACTTTTGTTATGTGAATGTGTTAAACCAGATAGCTATGCCATGGAGCCTATTCGTGTAATTAAAGACTTTGGTTCCATGGCAATTGAACTGTGTGAATAGTATCTGAGAGTAGTTATTTTTTATTTTATTTTTTTAATTCTTTATTTTTGCAGTGCATGTATAATTGACAAAAACAGTTGTCTGCATCAAATATCGGTACTATACAATATTTTGTAACTACGGTTCTTGTGGTTTTAGGTAGTTTGTCCGCACCATTTTATGTGTGGTGTTATCCGAGAGTAGTCTATCAAGGTCAGTCAGGGTGTAGCTTACGTGAGTTGTATAGTCATATGGGTGAGTAGTGATCCGAGGGACCTGGCTTGAAGTGCTGGTATGCGGGCTGTAAAGTTGCAGGATATATGGGGTAGTTCCGCACAGTAATGCATGTGTAGGGTCTGTCAGGCGTTCATAGTGAGATAGGGGTGCTCTGTCATGAGTGTGTGTCTGGCTTCTCGTATCTATTCGGTTTTAAAAGTGTTTTTATGTTTTTGTGCTCACCATGTGCATAATGGCGATTTGCCTTTGTCCTGGGAGATAATTGAATTACTTCTCAATTATCTCCAGGGCAGAGGAGAGGAAGCAAGGATGCATTGTGGGAAAGTATTGTGACTGTATGTCCTAAATTGATACCTGTCTGTCTTTTGTTACAGTCTCCCATTTGGTCCCCTAGGGGAGTGTCCAACAAGTGGGAGACCTGCATAAATACTGGGCGGGTAGCCCATAATAAACCAGACCACTGCTTGACCCTCAACACGGAGCCTTGTCTCGTCTTTGGGAAGATTCACTGTATGCTGGTAGAGACTGATTGCCAGTAGTGTAAGCCGCTTGGGAGCTTTTCCTGTTCGTCTGCTAGCAGCTATTCGTGAGGTTCCGGTACGGGAGTTTGGAGTGCTACCTTATTCCCTTGTATGCAGTTCAGGAGTTTGGTGCATTCACTTGTATTCAATTCGTGAGTTTGGTGTTTTTACTGAAGCTGCCTTTATATCTGAAAGGGGAATATCGCCTAAACGGATTTTAACCCCTTGTCTGCTGAAACGGTCCGTTACAGTGATCATGATTTTTAGCGATCTCCAATTTTTAAGGTAGTCCCAGTGCCACCACTCATATCTGGTGTCAATAGCTTGCATTTAAAAAAAAAAAAAAAAAACTAAACTTTTTTGACTGTAATATAATAGCAGTCAGTTTCCTTCACACGTGTGCGTTTCAGGGCCTGCCAGGGCACAGTGTCACACCAGTGCAACTCATATCTGGTGTAACAGTAGTGTACATTTAAAAAAAAATAAAAAAATACAGGGGGCTTGTTGTCACCTTTCGGGGACCCTTGGTGTTGTACGTGGCTGGGTGGAGGAAGAGACCTTCAATGACATCAGTGAGGACAAGGAACGGGACATGGCTAGCTTGGTATCCAACCTTGTGCAAATGGTTTGCGGTTGTGCAAATGGACTGTTTGCGGTTGTTTGTGGTGCGTTAAACGGGGAGTTTGGTCTGTCACTGTGAAGCGGGCGTAACCCTTACACTACCTGATCGATACAACATCATACCTGATGTTTTAAAGAAAGTTATTCCAAACAATTTAGGAATGTTAGGTGATTTCTGCCCTTTATGGATTAAAACCAGACTCTGCATCAACTGTGTAATTTTACATGGGAGTTTTGCCATGGATCCCCCTCTGGCATGCCACAGTCCAGGTGTTAGTCCCCTTGAAACAACTTTTCCATCACTATTGTGGCCAGAAAGAGTCCCTGTAGGTTTTAAAATTCACCTGCCTATTGAAGTCCTATGGCAGTTCGCCAGGTTCGCCCGTTCGAACATTTGCGGAAGTTCGCGTTCGCCGTTCGCGAACGGAAAATTTCATGTTCGCGACATCACTACCTGGGACCACAAAACATTTCATTGTTACAATAGGATGCAATCTTACAAAGATACAATATACAAGCTATACATTTACACACATATATAAATGTAATGCATAACAGGTAATAATTATATTTAATCATGACAGGTGCATGCTGTGCTGAGGTATGTTGCTATAGATCTCTTAAATGACTTTAGATTGAATGAAGATTTGTCTGTGTCCCTGAGGTTATTCCATAATTGCGGTGCTCTGTAGGAAAAGGAGGATCGAGCCACTTTATTTTTGTATTGCGGTATGCTAAATATCGTGCTAGCACTAGATCGGAGGTTATAGGAGGTGGGAACAGCCGGGGAGGGCATTCTACTCAGGTAGGGTGGGTGGGCGCTTCCCAGAAATGCTCTAATGCACAAGGATGGAAAGATGAATAGTGCGTGGGGATTCCGTTGATAGCCAGTTTAGTTCTTTTAGCATGTCACAGTGGTGGGTAAAGTAATTACATTCTAGCACAAAGCGGCAGAACGAATTATATATAACATATTAAGGTGGGTTTGCGGTGCGAGTGCATACACGACCGGCATTAGCATTTGTTGCACTGTTTCCTTACTGTACGGCTTAGGCAGGATTTCTACTATGATAGAAGCTATTAAGAAATAATCATTCCCACCTTTCATCCACACAATCTGTTTTAATAAACATTTATTCTGCCTGCGGCTGTATGTTACATGTATAGGCGCTGTCATGGACACCTGTTTTCATTTAATTACAGAATATTTATTTTTATAGTAGGTAATTATACCTGGTAGTCTTCCACTTCAGAAAGAACAATAAACACTGTAAACAGCGATGTTGTGGTTCATTTAATTGAAAATTGAATTGCAAAACTCACTCCAAACCAGCTGAGAACAGTCTTTAATTTGTAAGCCTGAAGTTTGAATTTAATTAAATTTTTCAGTCCACTACGGTTTACCGTGAAGTACTGCATAGTCTAGTAATCCAAATTTTCTTAACTACGGGATTGTGGCCAGGAAATGGTTATCCATTCTGTTATTTAAATTGGTACCCATTGGTAGGAACAGGCACATATTATCACGTTCCAGGTAACTGCCCTCAATAAGTTGTTTACTGTGCTTTGATACAAAGTACAATTAAGGGTTGTCGCAGTAATTCTAATATGTTTTTATTACAGTTAAAGAATTTGATTCTAAATTGGTTTTGAACGTAAAGAATGCGTTAAGAACCTCTAATTTAAAACAATCATATCAATTGAAACTTATGCTAGGTGCATGTCGAAGTGTTCATAATTAATCGTGTCTCTGTCTTGATATCGCATTTTCACAATGGTGGGAAGATATGACACAACTGTTAATGATCTTTGTGTTTTTTATTTATTTATTTTTTACAAGTTGTCCCTTTTTATGAGTTGTTAAAATTGGAGTAAGGGAACCTGCCGTAAGTTAAAGGAACGCTATAGCGTTAGGAATACAAACATGTCTTCCTAATTGTGACGATATGGCCCTGGTATCTCTGGCATTAAGTCTGCTCTCGTCCTTGGGTTTCTTCGCCTAACCTGCACTGCTAACTGCTCAACAAAGCCCCAAGGTTACGTTTGCTTGGTAGCAGACTGACTCACAACCTAGGACAGGCATTGGCAACCTTCGGCACTTCACATGTTTTGGACTACACCTCTCATGATGCTTTGCCAGCATTATGGGTGTAAGAGCATTATGGGGGATGTAGTCCAAAACATCTGGAGTGCCGAAGGTTGCCTATCCCTGATATGCTGTGGTTGCATGATCTGGCTATTGGAGTATACCCACTAGCTTGTTCCACTGGCAAAACACTTCAATGAATATGGTTCTTTAGAGAATCAGCATGACTTACACTTGCATGATTTCAAATACCTCCGAAAGAGACAAGTTAATACGCTTTTTGTTGGCAACTTGTTGAATCGTGCAATGTGTGATGATTTAACCCCTTAAGGACCAAACTTCTGGAATAAAAGGGAATCATGACATGTCACACATGTCATGTGTCCTTAAGGGGTTAAAGGGCTGTATGCAGCACTTACCTTAAGCGCTGCATACATCTCTTAGTGAGTGAATCTGGGGCTAGTAAAACATGGCCCTAGGGGACAGAGGGGAGCCCCAGGTATCTATTTATACCTGGGTCTCTCTGCTGTAAGTAGGGCTTTAACCCCACTCACACTTCATTGCAGCATATATTTTTCAAAAATTGATCATGTGTCCAAAATTACTGGCTGACTGCATGACATATGGGCTTCACATTGAATATAGCAGAAAACCAGCATAGGCATTTATCATCTAATACATTTTAAAGAGTTTTGTTGCCTACTGCATTTTAAAGGGTAATGACAGAGGAACAGTAACACATGTTCTGAGCTTTCATCTCCCTGCTTAAGGGGAATAAGGCAGGGCTAAATCTTTATTCACGCTACATCATCGAGAGCACTTAATAAAATGTTTCAGCATTAACGAGTTAATTTACACATCTGTGACAAGGTGTCAGGATTACTAGTTGATCCAGCACGTAGAATTGTGTAACACTTATGACTAATAGGTAACTTATTACCGGGCCTTAGGATGGCTGGACTTAACATACCAAAGAGTAGTCAGGATACTTGCCGAGGTCAGGTGATACAGAAAGAGACAACGATAAGGGATACCAGAATACAGGGAAGTCAAAACAAAGCCAAAGTCAAAAAACAGAAAATACTTGAATCAGGAATGCACTCTCGGACAACCACTAGGGAAACCATGACAGGGCAATGAGGAATGGTAATTTGGGGTTTAAATACCTGCTTTACCTTTCTGATTGGCCAAGATCTATCTCTGACCCCCAAAATGTGCATGCCGATGTCGTCAATCACGTGAGCGGACGTGGGAGTTTAATTTGCCGTGGATCCACAGCGGCAGGCGTCCATTAGCATGCTGCAAGTGTCAGTCATGCAGACGCACGGCCGCTGGGTGCAGAGACCGCAATGTGAGGAAGAATATATTGCACAAGGTGGCTGCCAAACCACATGACTAAAAGTTTGTTTAGCAGTTTTGATTTTGAAGACATATGCCTAAATATACAGTACTGTTTTTAAACCTTTCAAAATGGCTGCCCAACGACATGACTTGCTGATTTCTCAAAAAAGTTAAAGAAATCTCAATACAGGTCTTAACATGCTCTTCAAACAGCGCTTTGCCTCTAGTGCATAAGAGGTTTCAGAGCAGGTGTTTTTTTTAAAAAATGTGCATTTTTTTCACTGAATAATAACCGGAATTTGTTAAACATATGATTACTCAACACTATAAGTATCAAAGGTAATAGTATAACGAAAATATACCCAAACACGCAGGATTCAACTCAACAGAAGACAACACAGAGGGGAGATACGTCTACCGGACCTTAGAATGGCTGGACTTGACGTATATGAGAGGAGTACAGAGTCTGGAGCGATCCGAGGTCAAGGGCACAAAGAGACAGCGTAAACTAGGACTAGCCGGGGTCTGGTACACAGTAAACAGCAAGCCGGCAAACAGGACAGATAAGGATAAAGATAGAACTTAGTCGGAAACAAAGCCAAGGTCAAGTACGAAAGATAAACAACTAAACACACCAAGCGATAAAGGGAATTGTAACAGAAACCACGATAGGGCAAGGAACTAAGGGAAAAAGATGAGTATATATACCTTAACATCTATTTTTATTGGCCTCTGTCACATCCACGCCCCCAAAAGGTAAGTGTATGGGGAGTGTGGCATGACAGGGACCAATGGGAGGCCTTTGCCAATTTAGGCTCCCACTGTCCCTTTAAGAGCGTGCCCGAAACCCACGGCGCGCTCTTGGAGTCAGGCGGGACACGTGACCGCTTCTCGCGGTCACTGCTTGCCGTCGGATGAGCCGCATGCGGCTCGTGCAGCAGCAGGACCGCGTGCGGCTTGAACAGAGGACCCCGGCCGGCCCCTGGAAAGGGTAAGTACCGCTACAAATAGAGGGCCTAAGGTCATAAACCCTCTTCTATATTTTTACAAGTCTTGAAACTTTACCAAAATTCAAAGGTAAATGGTTAGCTGCTGCATATAAAATATGGAAGTAATTTGTCGCATTAGTGTGGGGGACAATTTTTATTTATTTCCAAAAACATATATTTTATGCATTTGACCCGCATATTGTATGTCATTGGTTGGCAGTGGCCATCTTGAATTCCATGTCAACTTGCGATCATTGTTGGTTATTTTGGCTGACCATGCTGCTGCTGGGTTTTGGCTTTGAAAGGGGGTTTGGAGTAATCTTCCCTGTAGAGCTTGGAGGAGTTTAGGGGACTGGTGGCCTTGAGGCTGTTCCCTGCCAGCACTAGTTTAGTGGCTCATCTGAGGTGTGGTGCTGCAGTAATGCTTGGATCCTGCTGTTGGCATTGTGGTGGACTTACTGGGAGGAGGTGAGCTTAGTGGGTCCCTACTCTGCTGCACTACTGAGCCTGTTTTCTGACTAGCCTCAACGATCGGAGGCTTGAGTTGAATTCACTATACATTTTTGTAGTGGGATTTAGAATCTAGGATTTTGTTTTTGTTATTTAAGTAACAACTGTTTTTCCGAGCTCATCTATATTCTGCGTCCTGCAGTTGTTATTGGATTTAGCAGGCAATGATTGTATGCAATCTCTATTTGGGGGTAGTTGTCACTATTCCCACATGCATTCAGCTTGTGGCATTCCCCAGTGATACTTGCCAGGATTCGTTACCAAACCCACACAGAGGCTTCTCTAATTCTTTCATCTCTTGCTCGTTATGCCTCTCTAAGACTCTCTATGACATAAATCTGACTGTGGTGGATGCCAACTATCGATTCTTTATGCCACTAACTGGTGGGCAAAAAGAATGCAGAGAGCAGGTGGCATCCACAGCCAATACGAATCTGATGTTTGCTGTTAAGCCGAATCGCTTCCAGTATTCCACATTACATAGAATTGCGTCTTTGAACTCCCTGGTTCTGTATTCCAATGGTGCCCACGAATAACAACTTTTTTTTTTTTTATAAATTAGTTTTTTTTCTTTCCCGTATTAAACATAAATACCAAAGAGCAGAAATAAAATTAGAAATAATCAAGATAACACGTGATGAATAGTGCTTTTTAAGTTTACGCTTATTTTGCGCAAGGTGTATAATGTACTCACCTCCGTTAGCGAACACTCAGCTGTGATTTTAAAACTCTGAAGCTAACATATCCCTTGCTGGATCTACCAGGCAAACCTGGTGGATTGGCCCATAAATATGTATCCGCTTTGTATCGAATAGCTGCTAGGTTATAAAGATTTCCGTAAACAAACTCTCGGGTCATATGTGGCAGGTGTGTGTAGACTTTGTGCTTTGTAACCCAATCTCTTCGGAAATGTCTGTACAGCATAGCTCTGCCGCTCCTCCTTTCACTGCACAGGTCCATTACACCCTGAGAGTCTGATTTTTATCTCTTCTTTTAGAATCAGTTTCACCTAAGAGGAAACCTCACAGATCTGGTAAGTTCACTTTGTATTTTAAATATACGTTTTGATTATTAACATACATTTTTTTTTTCTTTGAAAATATATCACATTCATCCATCTAAGAGTTAAACATTCTCATCTAAAAAAAAAAAAAAAAAGATATGCAACTTTACGTGCACCCTAATTTTTTTTTTTTTTTTTTTTAAGTAATTTCTGCATCTTTAAATTGTATTTATTTTTTATTATTTAGAGTGTTGTTGTAATTTGAGGCTTTATGTTTTGCACTTGTTTTTGTGTTGTGTCCAAATCTTGACAATGTTTTCATATATCATTGGATGTTACACCTGCTACGTTATTCTCGTTGGCTTCTGTCACAGAACCCCATTCCAACATAGGACTAAAAATGACTAATATCCCTATGGAAAGGACATGGGCTATAAGGACTATTATCACCACGGAAAGGGGGGGAGGAAAATAACTAACAAATACATTATACGAACCCTGCATCTATAATGGGCACAGGGCGATTCATACATAATAAGAGTAATGGGGGACCTATATAAAGTGTCTGTCTTCAGCCCCCAGTGATGGTGACCAACTTCACTGCGTCTTTCAAAATAAAAGCAACAGAATGTGTGGGAGCTCCAATACTCAACCAGAGTATCTTCCTCCAAGATTTTCATTTTTCATGCAGAGTTTTTAATGATATAGCCGCCCACCCAAACATCAGTCGAAACTTGCTGAAGGGTAAACATAGGAATGTATTATTTTGGTCACAGCACACACACAATCCCCCGGTGATTAGGCTCGCTTTGATTTCTCTTTACTTGTGTGGATAGCATTATTTACTATTCTACATATGTCTGTTCACTAGTATACATTTCCCTTCTCCTATTGATACCGGAGAAACTGACGGAAGCCAAGCACAGAGAGATGGACACAGGTTTCTTCAGGAAGGAAGAGATTCTTTATTGGATCACCGATCGGGACTCAGAGGGACTAGCGTCACCAAAATACAGCAAATTCTGAGCCCCGGACAATAGTGCAGGCTCCTTATATAGGCATATAACTCCTCCCATATTAAGCTCCACCCGCACATTCTCTTAACCAATCAACACAAATAAGAATTAACTTCCTGTTTGACCGCATGGCTTGTCCAGCACAATGGAGGAGGGGAATACTATATCCTGTATTCTTGCACATGCTCCGTACACTACTGATCGTATCTTGCCTCGTGCAACCAACTGATCGATACGTCAGCATATGCACGTACACATGCCACGTGGTAATCTCGGCCTACTAAATTTATTTTTACCGAGATTCCACCACATTCCCCCCTTTGATGCCTCTTGATATTTTACAATTACTTGAGGCATCACATAACCTTAGTTTTGCTTACACCGCAAGTTACCTTGAACCAGACCAGACTTATCTTATGATGTGAATCTTTTAACACTCATCTTCCTGCATTGGTTCTCCTTGATCTAGAGCCTTATACTTATATATCGCCATTATCTGTGCAGCAGCCTTCCTCTCTGCTATACTTCCTATCAGGCTTTGCACATACCTAACTACTAAGGGTATAAGACACGGTAGGAGTAGACACAACAGTAAAATCAGTAGGACTCCACCTACCACTGCCTTAAGCCCTCCAAACCACTCATACCAGCTACCAAACCAACTACTTGGATTGTACCCTTTCCATACCTGAGTAGGCACATGCGCTAGTTTAACCATATGGCTAGTAAGCTCAGCTATTGCTTGCCCTTCGTCATCTATTTGAAGACAGCAATTGCTTAGGTTAAACTTCCCACATACACCTCCCTCTACTGCCAAAAGGTAATCCAAGGCTAATCTATTTTGGTAGACTGCCGTCCTCATCCTGGTGTTATGCTTCGCTAGAAGATTGAGCGCTTGTGACGTCTCGTTGGTGATAATCTCAACCACCGCCTGTAATCTTATAATGCGGTTGAGCATATAAATAGGGGTTCTATAACCAAAGGTACCATCTTCTGCCCACGTGGCTGGCCCATAATAATCTATGATACGCTGGGGAGGCCATTCATTATCTTCCCAGGCGCCTATCTCTATGGGTCCCCTTTTCTTCCTATGATTCACATCATACACCTTAACACCTAAAGTCTCACCTGTTTCAATCGGTAACAAGAAGAAGGATGGTTTGAGCATACCCAACACACATGCCCCTTCCCAGTCCTGTGGCAACTCCGAATAGGCTTTCTTACCACAGATCCAGTACAAATTTGCTGGGGCTCTCCAGGTAGATGTGATGGATAAATCAAACCACACATCCTTTAAACTGGCATATCTGGCAAACGGGTTAGATGGTTCTGAGACATTTGAAGCCGACCACCAAGTTGTATTCTTTGTATCATCATCATAAGCTTTTTGCCCTAGACAAGTTAATTCTCCTACAGAAGTATTATACATTATTCCTTTCCTTGCTATGCAAACATAACCTATGATGGAGGTCTTTAATCTCCACTCAGATTTACCTCTAACACTCAAATGATAATCGGCTTGTGTAGATATTAGTTGGTCAACTGCCTCAGAACCGGACATTACCTCCTTTGCTTCCCAAGGCCATTGGTCTCCCATGTTAGTACCTCCACACACATAGCAGTTGGTAACATTAAGACTACCGGCAATACTTTCAGCTAGGTCAATGAACAGGTTTTTAGCGTTATGGGGGATCTTATTATCTATACTCATCTCTTCATAAAAGGAATGGTATACTTGATGAGTCTGGGAGGATACCGTATCAGTCTCTATTCCTATAAACAATAATGTCCCAGGATCTAAACCCGTCCCGTATATCTGAAACCCAAATAAATTTCCATACTTATCTAGGAACTTGTCGGGGTTATTAATAAGTATATGGACTGGGTTGCATTCCATAGACTTACAATAAGGGCTAGTCGGCAACTTAGTCACTATCATGTCTTTATCTACTGTCTGTCCCCAAGTCGCCCACCCCACACAAGACCAATATGGGCAAAAGTTATAGTCTTTATTTGGGCATCTAGGACTTACATACTTATTTTTACTACTGGGACAAATATATTTATCATTAGACCCATACGTCTTCTCCCATATAAGATCCCCACATACATTCCACGGCTTTCTACCACTTGATATCGCTTTACACGCATCAAATAGCAGAACACCCGAAGAATATACGGATTCTAACACCGTCTTATTAATTAGGGTCCCCTGAGGATCTCCATTCCTGAGAGTCAACCAAATTGTACGAGGTTGATACTCTGGACTGAAGCACTTAGGTTCTCCTACTCCTAAATGGCACACACTATAGTCTATATTTAGGTATCTACATCTTGATACCTCTCCTTTACATTCGTATTGTGAATGCCAAATTAGGGTTTGGGAAATATGGTTACCTGTTCTCGTAGTCTTAATGCATACCTCACAGCTAGGAGTGTCGGTACCTCTACCTTCCTGAATATAAAAACACATATAAATAAACACAATCAAAAGCACATCTTTCGCCGTCATCCTCAGTCTTCGTCCGTGCGATGGAACCTCAGCTTCCAGGATGTGAGGGCTGCAGGGAATGGAGTTCTGCTCGTCTTCACAGGTGTCCCTTCGAGACTTTCCTGGCTTATACACTATGTGTTGGTAAGCGGACAGGCTTTATTATGGCCTTCTCACTCACACCTGTAACAATAAAATTTGTAATCCACAATAATTCCTCGTTACTCCGACTGAGTAGTGCGTTTCAACCGGATCTTGCAGGGATTCTCTGGATCTGCTGTAACTTGCCAAGAATCGACTGCTGCTGGTTTAACCCTGGAGTGATGTATCCACGGAGTTACTTCGGCTACTTTTATCGCTGTAGGGGTAGACAAAAGAACAACATAAGGACCTCTCCACTTGGGCCCTAACGGTACATTATTCCACTCTTTAATCCACACTTGGTCTCCTGGATGATAACTATGAACAGGGGGATAAATATTCACAGGTAATCTATCTTGTACCCATTTCTGTACCTCCTCCATAGTCTTACCCAACTCTACAACCTGCTGCCGGGTAATTCCTTCTCCCAACTGACTCAAATCCCCCCTTAAGTTACCAAGTACGGGAGGTGGTCGCCCATACATGATTTCAAAAGGAGAGAGGCCCATCCTTCTGGTAGGGGTACTGCGGATTCGCAATAGAGCTATGGGTAAGAGAACGTTCCACTTAAGTTGGGTTTCCTGACACATTTTAGCCAACTGGTTCTTAATAGTTCTATTCATTCTCTCTACCTTACCAGAACTCTGGGGTCTATATGCAGTATGAAGCCTCCACTTTATACCAAGCATATGAGTCAGTTGTTGTAGGCACTGGTGAACAAAAGCTGGACCATTGTCCGATCCTATAGAACAGGGTAGTCCATATCGGGGTATTATTTCTCGTAGCAGGAATCTTACAACTTCTCCTGCTTTCTCTGTACGAGTAGGACATGCTTCTACCCAGCCTGAATAGGTGCACACAATTACCAACAGGTAACGATGTCCACCCGATTTAGGCATCACTGTAAAGTCTATTTGTAGATCGGACATGGGGAGTCCCCCCATAAACTGGACTCCTGGTGGCTTTACTGGTCCTTGTCTTGCATTATTCTTAGCACACGTTACACATCTGCGTACAATGGCCTGAGTCAAGTTGGACAATCTTGGTATGTAGAAATGTTTCCTGAGAGATTCTTCAGTACTGTCTCTCCCAGAATGTGTCCCGTTGTGATAATTTTGGACAATTTCTACCGCTAGTGATGCTGGTATAACTATTCTTCCATCTTCTAGCTGATACCACTTGTTCTCCAAATACTTTCCCGGTTCAGTCTTTAACCACTCCTCTTCTTGAGCTGTATAAACTGGAGTCCATTGGGACAGTGGAGTTGGTATAAGAGCAGCTATATGCCCCACATACTCCTGTCTTCCTGATTCAGCAGCACGCTTAGCTGCACTATCTGCCATCCGATTTCCCTTGGTTACATCACCATCTCCTCTCAGATGCGCTCGACAATGTATGATACCGACTTCTTTCGGCTCCCACACTGCTTCCAATAGTTGTAGGATTTCGGCTGCGTATTTGATTTCTTTGCCTTCTGAATTCAGTAGTCCTCTTTCTTTATACAAAGCTCCGTGGGCATGAGTGGTTAAAAACGCATACTTAGAGTCCGTATAGATATTCACTCTTAAACCTTCAGCCAATTGTAACGCTCGTGTTAGTGCTATTAATTCTGCCTTTTGTGCTGATGTTCCTTTCGCCAGTGGCCGAGCTTCTATCACCTTGTCTATTGTTGTTACTGCATATCCTGCATAGCGGATCCCTTCTTTCACATAACTACTGCCGTCGGTATAATATTGAACATCGGGGTTCTGGATGGGAAAATCACGAAGATCTGGTCTACTTGAAAATACTTCATCCATTACTTCCAAACAATCATGTTGACTTTCAGTAGGTTGTGGCAAAAGGGTAGCTGGATTTAAGGTGTTTACAGTCTCTAAATGCACTCTTGGGTTTTCACACAACATTGCTTGATACTTGGTCATACGGCTGTTACTAAACCAATGATTTCCTTTGTAATCCAACAACGTCTGTACTGCATGTGGGACTCGTACATAAAGTTCTTGACCCAGAGTGAGTTTATCGGCTTCAGCTACTAGCAGGGCGGCTGCAGCTACGGCTCTTAGACAAGGTGGAAGTCCGCTGGCCACTGCATCCAATTGCTTAGACATATAGGCAACAGGTCTTTGCCATGATCCCAAGTACTGTGTCAATACTCCCACAGCCATTCTTCTTTGCTCATGTACATATAAGTAGAATGGTCGTGTGTGATCAGGTAGACCTAATGCTGGGGCACTCATCAAAGCCTTCTTCACATCTTCAAATGCCGTTTGCTGTTCTTGGGTCCATAAGAAGGGGTCGTGCTCTGTACCTTTGATAGCTGCGTACAGAGGTTTTGCCAGTATCGCATAGCTGGGAATCCATATCCTACAGAAGCCTGCTGCCCCCAAGAATTCTCGCACTTGTCTTCTATTCTTGGGTATTGGTATTTGGCAGACAGCTTCTTTTCTCTCTGGCCCCATAATCCTTTGACCTTCAGAGATATGGAATCCCAGATACTTGACAGTTGGCAAACACAACTGAGCCTTCTTCCTGGACACCTTGTATCCTGCCTTCCAGAGAATATGTAGTAGATTGTGCGTTGCTTGCTGACATTTTTCTTTTGTAACTGCTGCTATCAACAAGTCATCTACATATTGTAACAATACACATTCTCCTGGGATAGACTCGAAATCCAGTAGATCTTGACTTAGAGCTGAACCAAATAGGGTAGGTGAATTTTTAAACCCTTGGGGCAGTCTTGTCCAAGTCATTTGGCGTTTTGAGCCCGTTACAGCGTTCTCCCATTGGAAAGCGAAAATACATTGACTTTCTGCGGCAATTCGGAGGCAAAAGAAGGCATCTTTGAGATCTAAGACTGTGAAGTAAGTAGCCCCGCCCGGAATTAAAGCAAGCAGGTTATATGGATTGGGTACAACTGGATGTATACTAACAACCGCATCATTGACTGCTCTCAAGTCCTGCACAGGTCGATACTCATCTGTACCGGGCTTTTGAACAGGCAGCAATGGGGTGTTCCAGGGGGAAGTACAGAATTTTAGGATACCATACCGTATGAACTTATCCAGATAGGATTGGATGTTCTTCTTAGCCTTCTGTGGGATGTGGTATTGTCTTAGGCTTACTGGATAAACCCCAAGTTTCAGTTCAATTTTTATAGGTGGAATATTGCGGGCCAGTCCTGGTGGGTTGTTCTCTGCCCAAACTCCTGGTATGTTAAACAATGTCTCATCACTCCTAGGGTTTTGGCTAGTCAACACTGTATAAAGTCGCCACTCTTCTTCCTTTGGTACGGATAAAGTCATAATACCTGAAGGTCCATTAAACTTTAAGGATGTTGTTCCATTTGGTAGGAACGTAATCTGCGCTTGTAATTTTGATAGCATATCACGTCCCAGCAATTGGACTGGACATTCAGGCATATAAAGGAATTGGTGTTTTACTACGTGGCCTCCCAATGTACAGAGTCGACTTTTAAGAACCGGTTTTTCAGCACTTCTTCCAGTTGCTCCTATCACAGTAATAGTCCTTCCAGATGGAGGAGCAACTAGATTAGTCACCACTGAATGTTCAGCATCAGTGTCGATCATGAACGCACTCCTTTTTCCCCCTATTGATACATCGACCATAGGCTCCGCTCGACCAAGGGGGATGGAGCCCGGTCGGTATCAATAGTCCTCCATGACCGTGTCAGCCAATCCTACAAAGTCCCTACCTTCTCTATCGCGGGACCTTTGCGCTGCTGGAATATACCTGTCTTCCCTAACACTTCCTCTGTTTCCATTACTCCCTCTATAACCATTACTCCCTCCGGGGCCTCCTCTACCTCTCGCTCTGCCTCTAAAGTTTCCGTAGCCTGCCCTGGGTTGGTCTCTCTCGTACTGCTCTCTTTGCGGACATTCGTTCCTCCAATGCCCTTCTTCCTTGCAATACGCGCATTGATCCCTACTCAAAGGCTCTCTACTCCATCTATTATTGCCTCTATCTGGGCCCCGTTTATCTACGCCTGCGATCGCTACCGCTAGCATATCAGCCTTTTTACGCATCTTGCGCTCTTCCTCTTTCTTACTTTCTGTATCCCTGTTCATATAGACCTTATTTGCTACCTCCATTAGTTGGGTGATGGACATACCTGCAAACCCTTCTAACTTTTGTAGCTTGCGCTTAATATCTCCGTATGCTTGGCTGACAAAGGCGGAGTTAACCATTCGGGAATTGTCTGCGTCTTCCGGATTAAAGGGGGTATACAAGCGGTATGCCTCCAATAATCGGTCATAAAAGACACTGGGCGCTTCATCGCTTTTCTGGATCACCTCAACTGTCTTCGACATGTTAATGGCTTTCTTTCCTCCTGCTTTCATGCCAGCAATTATAGCGTCTCTATAGGCTCTGAGTTGAACCATATCAGCACCATTTACGTTCCAATCGGGATCAGTGTTGGGATAATGTGTTGCGGCCCATGCTGCTGGATTAGCTTGGTTCAAAACACGGGCTCTATCCTCTAGTGCTTTTATGGCTGCTTGATTTATTCTTGTCCTTTCCTCATTGTTAAATAAAGTCATTAGTAACTGCTGGCAATCAGCCCATGTCGGATTATGCGTCTGTACTATTGAGGTGAACAGATCAGTCATAGCTTGTGGTTTCTCAGTATACGAGGAATTATGGGTCTTCCAGTTTAAAAGATCGGTTGTGGTAAATGGGACATATACGAAAACTGGGTCAGCGTGTGCCATTTGACCTGCGGCATCGATATAAGCTGACCCGGGATTCAGACGAAGAGGCATCTGATAGTGCTTTAATTGTTGGGCACCAGTCAACTGTCGGGTTTGGATGGGGCTACGTAGAGAGGCGTCAGTCATGGGTTCCGGTCGGGGAGAGATAGGGTATGGGGATGTGGGAGGTTGGTTTTGGGAAAAGGTCGTAAATAAAACACTTCGAGCCGAGCTAGATGAAGCTTGACCGGAAGTCTGAAGTGGCGCCAAATCAGGATATTCGTTTCTAATGGGGGTGGGTTCTGGTTCCGGAAGGGGAGATTTAGTACGAGGTGGGGTGGATCCTGTATTGGAGGAGGAAGCGGAAGTGGATGGGGGTAATGAGGGGAGGGCTGCAGGACTTCCTGCGTTTGCGTCACTTCCTCTTAACGGAAAGTAAGGGGGCGGCAAAGGGATCTCGGACTCAGGGGGCGTGTCCAAAATGGGCCTAACACCAGTCCTAGTGGACGAACAAGTCCTAGCTACCATGAGGCGACACTGCTCCTCGTGGCATGTCTGGAGCCATTTTGGCGAGTCATTTACGGCCTGTCTCCAACAGTCAATATAAGGAAACTGGCCGTAAAGTTCAGGCCTACCTGATACAGCCACGTGTAAGCGCTGTACCAGAGTTAGATCCAAACTGCCACGTGGCGGCCATGCCGCAACCAAAGTAGGCCACTCCCTAGTACACAAAGTGACCAAACGTACAGGAGACATTTTAACCCCAAAATCACAAGTTTTGAATCCCTTTTTAAAATTCTTCACCATACAACCTAAGGGATCCGGAATCGTTGACTGCGACGCACCCATACTTAACAATGGAACGTCGTCGACAACGAATACTATACACGCGTACTATTCAACAGTCACACCCGTTTCCTCTGGCAACAGCACCACGTGGTACGGTTACCAAGTGAAACGTACACAATAACAATAAACACTCAGGGAATTCCCGTACACACACAGCTGTTACACCAGTCACTATATAATCAATATTATGCCCTTTGGCGTAACTATACAGTCACCCACGCTATAATTCTCTATATACGAATTACCCGTCTATAACACACCCCAGTAACATCGTCTTTTACAATTAGCGGTTACAGTACGGTTAGCATAGGTCAAAGCACAAGTTAAGGTCACAATACAATTATTAGTGGTTATGGTGTTAAACATGCAATGGACAACAATGATTAGTACTTATATACAGTGTCTGTAAATATACAGGGTTATGGTACCGTGCACTATAATACAGCAACACACTATTAACACTCTCGCTAGACGGCTGAGCTCGCGCTATCTAACAAGATATACACTTTACTAAACAATCGTTAACACATTTACAATTCCCAACTAAACTATTGGCCAGTACCTTGAATGGACTACCTAAAACTATATACACCCGTTTTGGTTAGCCACACTGCCCAATCACCACATATATAGCGAGCTAGAGAACCGAATTTACACAGGCGCCTCTTAGTCGCCCTATCAAAAGTCTAGTGGGTTCCAAATTTACACGCCTTCCCACTTAGCCCAGATAGGATGAGAACTAGCGAACCGAATTTACACAGGCGCCGCTTAGTCTCCCGGTCCCTCCGACCTAGCGAACGTAATATACACCCTAGAACGCTAGTCTAGACAAGACACCGGTGTCCGGCTAGGGCTATTTACACCAGGACCCCGCCTGACTAACCAAATCAAACGGTCTGACTAAAGAGCGTTCGATCGAGCGGTGCGCCTTCGCTCCTTCCCTCCGACAGAGGGGGCAGATACACAGATTCAAACCCCTTTGGGCCTACCGCACAATCGGTATACCCCTAGTGGGTCCTGCCGTCTAAAACAGCAGTTGTCTTACCTCCTCGTTCCTGAACCTGAGTTCACACTCATCGACGGGGACACCCCAGCACTTCTCACGTAGAGGCCGATGATCTCCTGGACAACAGACCAGTGGCACCGAGACGAAGGGAGGTCCACGCAGAAGTTCAGGGGTGCAGCCGTAGAGAACGTGGGCAAAGATAGACCGTCTCACGCCTCTGCCTCTCAGCTACCGTTGAACGATGAGTTTCCCGGCCAATGCACCAAATGATACCGGAGAAACTGACGGAAGCCAAGCACAGAGAGATGGACACAGGTTTCTTCAGGAAGGAAGAGATTCTTTATTGGATCACCGATCGGGACTCAGAGGGACTAGCGTCACCAAAATACAGCAAATTCTGAGCCCCGGACAATAGTGCAGGCTCCTTATATAGGCATATAACTCCTCCCATATTAAGCTCCACCCGCACATTCTCTTAACCAATCAACACAAATAAGAATTAACTTCCTGTTTGACCGCATGGCTTGTCCAGCACAATGGAGGAGGGGAATACTATATCCTGTATTCTTGCACATGCTCCGTACACTACTGATCGTATCTTGCCTCGTGCAACCAACTGATCGATACGTCAGCATATGCACGTACACATGCCACGTGGTAATCTCGGCCTACTAAATTTATTTTTACCGAGATTCCACCACACTATGTTTTCTCGCCACCTTCTAACTATGATATACCTACTTTACACTCTGTTCACCACTATCTTTATACAGGCTCATTGTGGCCAGTAAACCTTTTTTTCATACATTATGCACTCTTCGAATAGTTTATTAACCCGAGGATTTTCGCTCTATGTAACAGTACATGCCCACATCAGTATTAAATGCCATCAGTAGTTCCACTTAACATACATATTCCTTTAATACACGTTATTCCACATCTATCACGTAAGTCCGTTCACAACAAGTTCCCTTGGTTACCAGACGCATGTTCACGACCTCTTCCGGTCGCACTATCTTTGACGTCATCACTCACCTACGGGACCTGTACGGCATTTTCTGCAATCACATATTAGCGTTCACACATGGCTTGGGGGTGCACAGCTATTCCAGGGTAAGTGATTACTCCTCAATTACTTAGGGTATAAAATGTCACTGATGCACACTGTTTTAGTATCTTGATAAAGACCTGAGGGTCGAAACGTCAATTTTTTTTTTATTTTTTTTTCCCTCTGCACTGAATAAATGATCTCAACAAGTCCTCTGGAGTGCTCTCCTCACTGCCTACATATCTATTTACGCTCTGCAGCACCAAGGCTTTTCTTCTGAACTAATTTAAAGGTAGAGTGCCAGACCTTGTATATATTGTATATAATATATATATATATATATATATATATATATATACACACAGACTTAAGCCCTGTCATCCTAGGGGGCCCAAAGCAGCTGTCCATTCAGACTGCTGGCCGCCGTGATGCGTGCAGCCCATGTGGAACTACCACCGCGGGCCACACGTTGAGGGGGCCCATGATCTAAGGGCCACCCGATGAAAATGTATTTTCGGGGGCCCGATCATCGCTGCGGCGCTTTAAGAGCCCCCTATGATGTCACAATGCTGGGAGGAGACACATACAGTCAGGTCCATAAATATTGGGACATCGACACAATTCTAATATTTTTGGCTCTATACACCACCACAATACCCTGTTGTAATTCCTACACCGTTCACCTGATTTGGATGTAAATACCCTCAAACTAATGCTGAAAGTCTGCAGTTAAAGCACATCTTGTTCATTATATTTCAAATCCATTGTGGTGGTGTATAGAGCCAAAAAGACTAGAATTGTCGATGCCCCAATATTTATGGACCTGACTGTACGTACCTGAACAATCAATATATTCGATTTAATACTAAGTACACAACAAAGAAAATCCCCACCATTTTAATCCAGCTGATAAGCACCTGAAGGGTGGGAAAGCACCTGTTACAATGCCCATCCTGCATGTCTTGCTTACTTTCATGGTTCATCCTTTCATATTTAACTGCCCTGACTTAATTAATCTGGTCTGCTGCCACAGACAGTGTCTTGATTGTTCCACTGTTGTAAATTGTAATGGCACCTGGGCATGTGGAGTGCGCACTTCGCTGTAAACTGTCCACTCAACATGTCCAAAAGGGAAGGGCAAGCTTCCGTATGAGGGTATTCAACATACTCAACATTCTCTGAAGCTGAGGAAGTAATGCCCATATATTGTCATTTGCATTGCTAACAAGCACTTGGATAAAATTGATTTTCCTCTATGCCACTCTATGCCACTCTATGCCATCTGAATTAAGGGGCAAAAAAAATCTGCGATTTAAGGACATGCACCCTGTTCATAAGAAAGGATTTAGTCCTGTTTCTTTCTAGATCACCATTCTAATCTGGTCAATATCCTACTGATGTTTGCAGGTGATACCTTGAAGCTCTTTGACTGTGTATCTCACGTGGAGGCGAAGAAAGGAGAAAAGGTGGAACTGCGTTGTGGGATTCGTGGTACACCTCCTCTGGCTGCCTCTTGGGTGAAATCCAAAAAGCCGGTAAGTAGAGTGGGAAGCGTACACTTATTAAATGTAATAACTCACTTTAAATTTGGCAACAGTTCTTGATCTCTTGAGGAGGAGGTGCAAGGTAAAAAAAAACCACTTTGGCAACACTAGTGGCCAAAATGCCAGATTACTCTTAACAAATTCAATGCACGATGCCCAATGACTACAATGCAGTGGCACATTTAAGCCTATAAAGGACATGGTATAGCTAGAAATATTGCTCAAATACTTTAACACATGGCAAATGTTGAATATTAAATAAATAACCAAATAAGTTAAAATGTCACTATAAGGGGTCAAATAAATTAGGCCCAGGCACTCAGGATTGCTGCAGGAAGGCAGGTTTATTGGAACAAAAAGTGCAACGTTTCGGCCTACACCGAGGCCTTTATCAAGCCGAAACATTGCACTTTTTGTTCCAAAAATATCTGCCTTCCTGCAGCAATACAGATTTGTTATTAATTTATTTTATGTACTAAACTGGGATTTGCCAACCCTGGTCCTGATAAGCACCTGGATTCCCAAGTGTGAGTGCGGTATCCTTCGTTTGTGAATTACTACTATAAGGGATCAGACCGATCTATTTAGTTGAACATATACAAGAAAATGGCAAAAAGTAATCTCTACACCAGGTGTAGCAGACATTGTAGGCTCATCTCTCACAAACCATGAGACTGTTCATCTGCATTATATCATGGCTCTCCTCTTTACAAGCTGTGTGTGAGCATTTACATTGTGCGCATGTATATACATTTAAAGTGGAAGTAGCTCCTCGTAGTATTTTCTCAAAAATAACTATTCACTTTCAAGATCACCATTAAACTATGTCGTGAATAAAAAAAATAAATAAATAAAAAATAGAATAGAAAACTTGTTCCTTCAAATCTTAGGCGTAATTTGGAATGGCACGAAATATTGACTTATAAATAGTATTCACATGAAATAACTGCTGTAATAAACCATAAGCATTTAAACCTATTAACATTTGCTTATCGGTGATGTGTAGCAGCATTGGTAACCTATAACATATCAACAGTAAGACAAAGCACTATAGGAATTGTATTGTAAAACTTGCTTCATTGGCTGCTTACTACTAATGGGAGAACTGTGCGTTTCTTCATATGAGGTTATTGGGAAGAATAGAAAGTTTTTTTTTTTGTGGAAAGGCACACTGCATTACTCTTTTACATCTTTTCACTTCATACACAGGAAAAAGTCCTTCATAATAAGTGTCCACTGCATCGGCAGTTACCTATTTGGTTCCACGAAAAATATTTTCCACTAATTTAGTACCATGTGCAATCAAATGCGGAAAAGAAAATAAATCCATTTACAGTGTGTGGCGGACCTCTTCTAAATAGTCGGAGTATCGCTGCCAGTGATTCCCTTTTCCCCTCCATGAAAGCCACAGGGTGATTATAGCTCCCACCTAATCCTGAGCCGAGGCTTGATGTAAGGGTAATTTTTTAGGGATCCCAGTGACAGTCTTTGGACCTGTTGCCTGGCTGTATGATCCATCTAGCCTAGCGGCAAATCAAGAGAGCTAAGCCTGAGTGCTGCAAATATCTTTGTAAAGACAAGAGCAATTACTATAAGCAAAGTTGTAGAGGGGATGCTACCTGCCTGGAAAAAGAGTCTGATCAAGGTGAAAGAGTTCCAAGGAGACAACATTAGAACTTCCAACTCACGCTAAAGTGTTCCAGGCTCTCTTCCCAACAGATTGGGCGGAGATGCTCAGTCAGAGTACAGGAGCTCAGTTACACCTTGCCAATATCCCCGAACATTTGTCACGCACGGAAAGCTCACCTCTGAGAGTAAGCCCAAAGAGCTCCTGGATCGGAGGTGTCAAGCCCGAGTAGTGTCAGGGAAAAGTTTAACTGGGCTGCAAATCTGATCTGGCGTAGAGCGCTGGGAGGAAGTTTCTGGTCACATTTGAGGACTGTCTGACAAAGCTGGTACATGGAGCTTCCTCAAGTCCTAGGTGTCTTTAGATGCCCGACCACCTCCTCAAACACCCCTCCAATTAGAGACCTGTTTGATGGTTCTGGAACCGAGCGCAACATGGATGAAGTTTGACTGGACATCGGCAATCCAATCAATAGTTCCAGGAGATTCTTGGGTAGCTCCTAGTCTGCCACACTATGGTTATGAGAGTCTCCCGCTTGTCCTTGGGACTCTCTGGTAGATTTTTGGGCTTTTGTAGCCTGGAGGCATGATAGGAAGGAGTTCAGTCGAGTGGTTAAAGTTCCTTATGTGGTGGCTGGGAGGCTTGTATTAGTCCCTGGTGAATGGGTGGTCTGTCACACAGTGTAAATGTGATTTTAGAGGTTTTGTTTATATGACCGCATCCAGGGAGATAGGAGCAAAATAGCTAAATCTACCTGAGCTTCCTTATCCGCTGATCAGCCATCTTCTTCATGCTCCTGACGTGTTCATTTGCCAGTAGTCCTGTCACTTTTACAAAACTGGCTCTCCGGAAGCCCTCACAAAACAGCAGGATCCATCACAGATGATCTTGAGCATGTGCAATGGGAAGTCATAGACAATGCTACAGAGGGTGACGTATGATGGGAAACCGAAAGATATGGCAGTAGAATACCTACTTGTCTTGCCCCCCCAAAAAAGTTCTGCTTAAGACAAAATCGTTCCTATTTTGTCTTGATACATTTTAATTATTTTTTGTTTCAATATATAAGGCACTGCAACCAGTAAAAGCATGAGTAGGTAACCCTAAACAAATTTCGCAATATAGCAAATGGATAGTCGGCACAAACAAGTGTAGGAAAAATCTGCGTATTTTCCTGAAAGAAACAGCTGTGTGTAATTCATGTGTTGTGCGAATGTCACATCTTTTGACCGTCCCTACGTCTTTTGTAAACCAACCATCTGGAACCATTGCTCCATAGAACCTTGATGGAGGCAATGCAAACATCTTTTAAATGTTTAACATGCATAGTGAAAGGTAAAATACATTGTTTTTAAAGAATTACTTATCTACATGAAATATCTTAAATCCTGTAATGCAACCCTGCCACTTATGGAGCACTTTGAACCTTTTTCAAATGTTCTGTTTTACTGGTGTTTTCCCTTTTTATTAAAGTTTGTTAAAAATTAAGAATGGATTTTCGCATTTGTGACCGAGCCTGCACAGATCACGCTTTAACTGTTGCAGGACTCAGTATAACTCCCCCTTAAAAGAGCTTTATCACTCTCCCTGGCTTTTCCCCCTGTTCCATCCACACTCATGCAGCGGAGTTCTCTAATTGCCATCTGCGGGACTGGGGCAACCGCAACTTCTTCAGAGGTAATGGTCATTAATTGCCTTGAGCTCTAGGTTTTTACAGGTGCAAGTTGACTGCTCAGAACAATATACAACTATTGCCGCTCTGTTACCCAGTCCCCCAGGAGAGCACTAATTGGAGGGGAGATGAAGATCAAGAGCAGTCGACATGCACCGAGAACCAGTGGAAGCCCCCCTTTTTTTTCATAGTAAGGAGGCCTCTTTTTCAGGGTCCAGTCCTTAGCCGGTAGCAGCCTGGAACACTGCACTTTTGGACATCTGCACATGGGAATTTGGTTCTGTCCAGGGATGTATAATTTGTCAATATACTGTTGAAGAAATGTTTTTGGAATTGCTGTTTAAGGCGCCCTGTTGTCTGTAAATGATTAAAAACATTACCAGTTAATTGAATTGAACTTTGAAGGAGGTAGACAGTCTGAGTACTGAAGCTCCATCACAACATGTACTTTGTAGACTGAGTGCCAGCTCACATGACGAAGTTAATCTCATCGGAGTTCTTGACCAAGAAATAGTGAACTTTGAACATGGATACCACAAGGAGATAAATGAATCCCCAATGTTTTAGAATTAAAAAGGGAAATGGGGGGGCGGAGCCTGACCTGCGAGCTGTGCGGACACGTCTGCCACGAGCTCCCGCCGAGAGTGCACAAACCGGGGCAAAAGCAGTGTCTGCCCAACCCAAAGCTACTCAGGGGTACATCACCCACGTCGGGGGTACCCTTCGGAACCCAACGCTGCCACCCCGGAGTCCGTCGAGGCTGGGAACACAGTCACAAATGCGGTCTACTGCGGCTGAAGCCGGGGAGAGGCGGCCGCTCTCCTCTGCACGAGAGCCCTTAAGCGACTACCCTCCGAGCTACCCCCCCCCCACCCCCCCGGTCAGAGCTAGACACAATGGCCAGGTAGGAGACCTAGCCACAAGCCATATTGGGGCATCTGACCCGTGGGGCAAAGCCAAGATGGCTGCCCAGCACACACACAAAGCGCAGACCATCCAGCCACCCAGGTCCCCTATGGAGACATTCAACAGCCTATGCACAAGCTTCAAGGATACCCTGCTGAGCAGAGGAGCGACCTACCGCCAAGCAGAGTCACTGGTAACCAAGTGGATACGGCCTGCAGCACGACGCAGCTATTATAAGCAGACACCACGAGCATCCAAAATGGCTGTCCGACAATACAGGTACCAGTGATGGAAAATGGCGGCAGGCATATTGGGCGCACGCTCCCACCTGCAAATCAAAACACCCGGGATTACAAAGCAAATGACGCAAACCAATACCTCACCTGTCCAACACCTCGGCATCCAGCGCAGCAAGAACCGACTATACGCAAAAAAAATGCAACACCACAGACCGCGAGGCAACATACTCCAGAAGATAATGCTGGACCCGGCTCCAGAAGCGGCACCAGCAAGCCAAGGGACGACAATGGTGAGACAGAGAGGGACAATATCCGGGACTTACCAGCACTAGGTTTAGGCTGAGGCACCCATTATGCCGCCCTACACAGGCATCCTTAACCTGGACTGCTCCGAGCCCTCTTAAATAACGAAGCACCCGGACCCAGATGCCTCATGCATACCCCACGCAGACTATAAACCCATACCATTTATCTGTGATCAACATGATCTCAATGGCTACACTTGTTCCTAGCAGTTTAGCACTTAGTAATACTCCGTTGTGCAACAGGGCAATCCTGTACAGAGAGATTAGTGATGTTACTCTATAATATAGGCAAGCTTTAGCACTGTTATGCGTTATACGATGCCTCATAGCCCATATACTCCTAGCATACTGTTTATATGCATTGTTTCATAACTAGATTCTGCTATGCCACAAAACGTGTTCACACTATATTGTCTTTAGCATAGATGAACTAGTGAGATGACGCAGCTAGCATATTTATTTTCTTGTTTTTTTGTTTGTTTTTTTTTTGTGTTTTTTTTATCTTACCCTTACAAACTCTTTCAGAGGGGAAAGTCCATTCCAACCCTAAACACTCTGAATGATATGGAGTTTCTGACCAGTACATGTTTTGGAAAGTACCTTGCTAATAAAGTTGTCTTATGGATGTCTTACTGAAAATATACATAATATAGCCTCAGTGTACATTATTCTGTAATTAATGTGTATAAGTTTAAAAACTCTTTTTAGTGCTATTTTTGGATTACCCTTGTTCCATAACAGGAGCATTTTTTAGCAAGGTAAAACCACTTATGTGCTAAGAACACTGTCCAAGCAAAAAACAAGGTGAAAGGGTGAGAACGGACAGCAGCTGAAATAGCCTGCCCTTCGGTGGGTCCTCGTTCAGATCTCAAGCTGGTTTTAGCTCATCTTGTGCCATTACAGAGAGAACATATCTGAAGCATATAGAAACATAGAAACATAGAATGTGACGGCAGATAAGAACCATTCGGCCCATCTAGTCTGCCCAGTTTTCTAAATACTTTCATTAGTCCCTGGCATTATCTTATAGTTAGGATAGCCTTATGCCTATCCCACGCATGCTTAAACTCCTTAACTGTGTTAACCTCTACCACTTCAGCTGGAAGGCTATTCCATGCATCCACTACCCTCTCAGTAAAGTAATACTTCCTGATATTATTTTTAAACCTTTGTCCCTCTAATTTTAGACTATGCCCTCTGGTTGTGGTAGTTTTTCTTCTTTTAAATATAGTCTCCTCCTTTACTGTGTTGATTCCCTTTATGTATTTAAATGTTTCTATCATATCCCCCCTGTCTCGTCTTTCCACCAAGCTATACATGTTAAGATCCTTTAACCTTTCCTGGTAAGTTTTATCCTGCAATCCATGAACCAGTTTAGTAGCCCTTCTTTGAACTCTCTCTAAGGTATCAATATCCTTCTGAAGATATGGTCTCCAAGTGAGGTCTTACCAGTGTTCTGTACAATGGCATGATCACTTCCCTCTTTCTACTGCTAATACCTCTCCCTATACAACCAAGCATTCTGCTAGCATTTCCTGCTGCTCTATAACATTGTCTGCCTACCTTTAAGTCCTCAGAAATAATCACCCCTAAATCCCTTTCCTCAGATGTTGAGGTTAGGACTCTATCAAATATTCTGTACTCTGCCCTTGGGTTTTTACGTCCAAGATGCATTATCTTGCACTTATCCACATTAAATGTCAGCTGCCACAACTCTGACCATTTTTCTAGTTTACCTAAATCATTTGCCATTTGGCTTATCCCTCCTGGAACATCAACCCTGTTACATATCTTCGTATCATCTGCAAAAAGACACACCTTACCAAGACCTTCTGCAATATCAATAATAAAAATATTAAAGAGAATGGGTCCAAGTACAGATCCCTGAGGTACCCCACTGGTGACAAGCCCAAGCTTCGAATATACTCCATTGACTACAACCCTCTGTTGCCTGTCACTCAGCCACTGCCTTATCCATTCAACAATATTGGAATCCAAACTCAAAGATTGCAGTTTATTGATAAGCCTTCTATGTGCAACAGTGTCAAAAGCCTTACTGAAATCTAGGTAAGCAATGTCTACTGCACCACCCTGATCTATAATTTTAGTTACCCAATCAAAAAAATCAATAAGATTAGTTTGGCATGATCTCCCTGAAGTAAACCCATGTTGTCTCTGATCTTGAAATCCATGTGTTTTTAGATGTTCAACAATCCTATCCTTTAACATGGTTTCCATCACTTTCCCCACTACTGAAGTAAGGCTTACTGGCCTATAGTTGCCCGACTCCTCCCTATTACCTTTCTTGTGAATGGGCACAACATTCGTTAACTTCCAATCTTCTGGGACTACTCCTGTTAACAATGATTGGTTAAATAAATCTGTAATGGTTTTGCTAGTACACCACTAAGCTCTTTTAATAGCTTTGGGTGTATTCCATCAGGTCCCATTGACTTATTTGTCTTTACTTTTCACAGTTGAAATAGAACCTCTTCCTCTGTAAACTCACGTGTAATAAATGACTCATTTATCCTTTTTTTTAACAGAGGTCCCTTTCCTTCATTTTCAGCTGTAAATACCGAACAAAAATATTCATTGAGGCAGTCAGCTAGACCTTTATCCTCATCTACATACCTTCCTTCTTTTGTTTTTAATCTAACTAATCCTTGTTTTACTTTTCTTTTCTCATTTATGTATCTAAAAAAAGTTTTGTCCCCCTTTTTTACTGACTGTGCTATTTTCTCTTCTGTGTGTGATTTGGAAGCTCTTATAACTTGCTTAGCCTCTTTCTGCCTAATCTTATAGGTCATTCTGTCTTCCTCACTCTGGGTTTTTTTATAATTACTAAATGCTAACTTTTTGTTTTTTACTATTTTGGCCACATCTGCGGAGTACCACAGTGGTTTCTTGAATTTTTTGCTTTTACTGACAAGCCTAATGCAATTTTCTGTTGCCTTCAGTAGTGCAGCTTTTAAATAATCCCATTTCTTTTGGACTCCATTTAAGTTGCTGCAGTCTGATAATGACTCCTTTACACATATTCTAATTTTAGAAAAGTCTGTTTTTCTAAAGTCTAAAACTTTTGTTTTTGTGTGGTGTGACTCAGTCACTGTTCTTATATTAAACCACACTGACTGATGATCACTGGATCCTAAACTTTCACCTACAGTAATATCTGATACCAAATCTCCATTTGTTAACACTAAATCTAGTATGGCCTCTTTAAGAGTTGGCTCCTCAACGACTTGTTTTAGAGACAATCCCAGTAGGGAGTTTAGAATATGTGTGCTTCTGGCACAAGTAGCTATTTTTGTTTTCCAATTCACATCAGGAAGATTAAAGTCACCCATGGTGATAACTTCCCCCTTCATTGTCATTTTAGCTATTTCTTCAACTAGTAGATTATCTAACTCTTCAATTTGTCCTGGGGGCCTATAAATCACACCTACACGAATTACTGTGTGATTACCAAATTCTAACGTAACCCAAATGGACTCTATGTTCGTCTCACTAACCTTTATTAGGCTAGATTTTATGCTATCCTTCACATACAGGGCCACCCCTCCCCCTTTCTTGCCTTCCCTGTCTTTTCTATATAAAGAGTACCCTGGTATTGCTATGTCCCAGTCATTTTTCTCATTCTACCATGTCTCAGTAACAGCGACTAAATCTACACTATCAGTTTCCATTATTGCCACAAGTTCATGGATCTTATTCCCTAAACTGCGAGCATTTGTAGACATGACTCTAAGCTTATCATTTTTTAACACACTTGCTACAGGCACCTTCTGTCCTTGTTTTGGGGGACAATTGGATTGATGTTTTATCACCCTTTTGCCCCCCCTCCTAGTTTAAATACATCTTAGCAAAACATCTGAACTGCTCACTGAGAACATTTGTTCCCTTTTGAGAAAGATGCAAACCATCTTTTTTGTACAGTTTATTTCCATTCCAAACAGAGCTACCATGAGTAATAAAGCCAAATCCTTGCTCCCGACACCATTCACCAAGCCACAAGTTAAAGTCCCTAATACGCATCCGCCTGTCATTCTGAGTGTTATGCACAGGCAGAACTTCAGAGAATGACAGTGTGGAAGCAACCTGCCGTATATCATTGGCAAAAACACTAAAAACTTCCTTAACCTCTGAAACCTCATTGCAAGCCAAGTCATTTGTCCCTAAATGGACAAGTACATCCAATTCCCCTTCCTGCTTTGCTTGCTTAACAATATTACAGATACGTCTCCTGTCTCTGTGAGCAGTAGCTCCGGGAAGACACCTCACAAGACCACCATTGTCCATCTCCACACCTCTTATGATGGAATCCCCCAACAACAACTGCTTTCTATTAGGCCTCACCATAGTCTTCAAGCCTCTCTGCACAACACCACTAGCCTCAGTGCCTCTCTGCACAACACCACTGGCCTCAGTGCCTCTCTCCACAACAGCACTAGCCTCAGTGCCTCTCTCCGCAACACCTCTAGCCTCAGTGCCTCTCTGCACAACACCACTAGCCTCAGTGCCTCTCTGCACAACACCACTAGCCTCAGTGCCTCTCTGCACAACACCACTAGCCTCAGTGCCTCTCTGCACAACACCACTAGCCTCAGTGCCTCTCTGCACAACACCACTAGCCTCAGTGCCTCTCTGCACAACACCACTAGCCTCAGTGCCTCTCTGCACAACACCACTAGCCTCAGTGCCTCTCTGCACAACACCACTAGCCTCAGTGCCTCTCTGCACAACACCACTAGCCTCAGTGCCTCTCTGCACAACACCACTAGCCTCAGTGCCTCTCTGCACAACACCACTAGCCTCAGTGCCTCTCTGCACAACACCACTAGCCTCAGTGCCTCTCTGCACAACACCACTAGCCTCAGTGCCTCTCTGCACAACACCACTAGCCTCAGTGCCTCTCTGCACAACACCACTAGCCTCAGTGCCTCTCTGCACAACACCACTAGCCTCAGTGCCTCTCTGCACAACACCACTAGCCTCAGTGCCTCTCTGCACAACACCACTAGCCTCAGTGCCTCTCTGCACAACACCACTAGCCTCAGTGCCTCTCTGCACAACACCACTAGCCTCAGTGCCTCTCTGCACAACACCACTAGCCTCAGTGCCTCTCTGCACAACACCACTAGCCTCAGTGCCTCTCTGCACAACACCACTAGCCTCAGTGCCTCTCTGCACAACACCACTAGCCTCAGTGCCTCTCTGCACAACACCACTAGCCTCAGTGCCTCTCTGCACAACACCACTAGCCTCAGTGCCTCTCTGCACAACACCACTAGCCTCAGTGCCTCTCTGCACAACACCACTAGCCTCAGTGCCTCTCTGCACAACACCACTAGCCTCAGTGCCTCTCTGCACAACACCACTAGCCTCAGTGCCTCTCTGCACAACACCACTAGCCTCAGTGCCTCTCTGCACAACACCACTAGCCTCAGTGCCTCTCTGCACAACACCACTAGCCTCAGTGCCTCTCTGCACAACACCACTAGCCTCAGTGCCTCTCTGCACAACACCACTAGCCTCAGTGGCTCTCTGCACAACACCACTAGCCTCAGTGGCTCTCTGCACAACACCACTAGCCTCAGTGGCTCTCTGCACAACACCACTAGCCTCAGTGGCTCTCTGCACAACACCACTAGCTTCAGTGGCTCTCTGCACAACACCACTAGCCTCAGTGGCTCTCTGCACAACACCACTAGCCTCAGTGGCTCTCTGCACAACACCACTAGCCTCAGTGGCTCTCTGCACAACACCACTAGCCTCAGTGGCTCTCTGCACAACACCACTAGCCTCAGTGGCTCTCTGCACAACACCACTAGCCTCAGTGGCTCTCTGCACAACACCACTAGCCTCAGTGGCTCTCTGCACAACACCACTAGCCTCAGTGGCTCTCTGCACAACACCACTAGCCTCAGTGGCTCTCTGCACAACACCACTAGCCTCAGTGGCTCTCTGCACAACACCACTAGCCTCAGTGGCTCTCTGCACAACACCACTAGCCTCAGTGGCTCTCTGCACAACACCACTAGCCTCAGTGGCTCTCTGCACAACACCACTAGCCTCAGTGGCTCTCTGCACAACACCACTAGCCTCAGTGGCTCTCTGCACAACACCACTAGCCTCAGTGGCTCTCTGCACAACACCACTAGCCTCAGTGGCTCTCTGCACAACACCACTAGCCTCAGTGGCTCTCTGCACAACACCACTAGCCTCAGTGGCTCTCTGCACAACACCACTAGCCTCAGTGGCTCTCTGCACAACACCACTAGCCTCAGTGGCTCTCTGCACAACACCACTAGCCTCAGTGGCTCTCTGCACAACACCACTAGCCTCAGTGGCTCTCTGCACAACACCACTAGCCTCAGTGGCTCTCTGCACAACACCATTACACTCTGAAAGTGCAGAAAATGAATTATGTAGAACAACAGACTGTGCAATATGCCTTTTATCCACAACTCTAAGTCTACCAGATCCTACAGTGATCCATCTGCCATTCCTAGTACATCTCTGCGGCAGTGGCTTTGCAGCAGTTCCAGCCTGAGTTTGTTTACCAGATAATTTACAAATCTCAGACTTCAAAAATACAATATCCTGCCGCAAGATAGAGAACTGTCTACAGATTAGACAACAACCAAACCTCCAAAAAGTGGAACGCGAAACAAATGCATAGCAACTATTACACTGAACTAAGTCTGCCATTCCAATGAGATCAATTATTTAAATCAAACGAATCTTAACTTTTTATTTATCCTCCTGAATACCTCAGATTACCTCCAGAATATCTCCAACCACAGACACTTAGAAGCAACACTCTCCAGAATATCTCCAACCACAGACACTTAGAAGCAACACTCTCCAGAATATCTCCAACCACAGACACTTAGAAGCAACACTCTCCAGAATATCTCCAACCACAGACACTTAGAAGCAACACTCTCCAGAATATCTCCAACCACAGACACTTAGAAGCAACACTTAGATGAAGCAACCAAGCTCTATTAGCCAAGCTAATGACAACAGCCCTTATATACTCCTAAAATCACCTCCCACTAGGAATGTTTAACACCTGGGTAGGCCTCTGCTTATTAGCAAACAATAGCTAATTTACACAGCAATCAATAGCAAGTAGCTAACTAATCCAATCAAATGCCTTATAATTACCAACAGGAAATCAAACCTTGTGCAATCAGTAACCTTTTCCTACAGATGAATCTTACCTGTAACAGTAAAAAATAAAACTCTTAGCACAACTCTTAGACAGTTGAAGCTTCTGTAAAACTCTCCAGAATATCTCCAACCACAGACACTTAGAAGCAACACTTAGATGAAGCAACCAAGCTCTATTGAGCTGGTCCCACCCGTACAGGCAGTCCAGATCAGTTCTCACCTCTCTTGCTACTTGTTTTTTCTCTCCTTAAGTTTAAAGGGCAATCCAGACGTGGACCCCTTGGTCATGGTGAAAGAGAGATATTGGTTATACCACACTGATGATACCTTACAAGGTTGAACCAATCATCTGGGGTTGCCATATCTCTCGTGCAGAGGGAACTTGCTGGCATTACGGATCTGGACTACCCGTACGGGTAGGACCAGTCTGATATGCTTCAGATATCTTCTCTCTGTAATGGCACAAGATGAGCTAAACCCAGCTTGAGATCTGAAGGGTAAGCTAATTGAGCTGTTGTCCGTTCTCACCTCTCTTGCTACTTGTTTTTTTGTTTGTTTTGGTTTTTTACTGTGATTGTTGAATGTGATCTTTTATTTTGAGTAATTTAAAAAAAATCTGAATATCTCCTTCAATCATTAAGAACACCGGAGTAGCATTACTTTTTTTAATTTTAGTTTTACAACTTTTTTTTGGTGTTTGTATTATCACGCAGGTAGTGAATGGACCCCGGATATCTGTCCACACATCAGATACAGAGAGTCGCCTTGTGATTCAGAAAGTGTGTGAAGAAGATGCTGGCTATTATACTTTGTGTGTGCAAGACCAGGCTGGAAGCATACAGCATCAAACAAGCCTGGCTGTTGTAGGTAAGCAGGGTGAAACGTGACTAATCTAATACATCTATTTGGAATATAGACACCGCTGTCCTGTGCGCTTTACAAAAACATCTTAAAGAGAGACACTATGCACCAAAACAATGTTAGGTTAATAAAGTGACTCTTTTGTGTGTAGATTGGAGTCTCAATGTCCTATTCTCCACCATTTAGGACCTTGGTTTATGCAGCCTTAGTCATACCTCCCTAGGCAGAGACTCACACAGTCTCCCTACACACCTCCTGAAAAATAGTCTAAATTTTTTATCTTCCCTTATTGCACTGTGTGTTTAATTTAGGGCTGTTAATTGGCTGTTTTGATCATGCACAGGAAACTGCTGTACACTTTAAGGTCAATTAACATGGCAAGGGATAAGCATTTCTATAGTAAACACACTGTTCTGTAAGATCTGCTTGAAAATGTAACCATTTAGTTTTTCATGGAGGCAGTGTAACAGCCCTGGATGGTGTAGCTAGGGCTACACAAAAAAACAGTTATTTAACTCTGTTATGAGATTTCAACAGTAAGTCTGTTAGTGCATGAGCTATACAATGCTTTATTAAGCTTAACAAAATGTTTTGGTGCGTAGTTTCCATTTAAGCTTTTGTGTGTTTTGTATAGGTCTATGGGTTTACATGTTTCTTGTCATCTAAGAAAATACAATTGACTCCACATTCTATCTGAATAGCTTCTAAATCTTGTAACATTTTGCCTTTTGTTTGATTACCTTTTACCGTTTGTGCTGGCGTGGTATGTTTTATGTCATTGGACAACAGTATTTTCTATTGCTATTATTATTTGATGTGTTCTTGATCTAAACCACTGGCAGAAGTTGGGGGCTGGGGCTGCCATACATGGTTTAATAAAAAAAAAAATAATAATAATAAACATTTTGGAGCCTGTATATGCGTAGCCAATCATAAAATGTGCCTGTGTGGAGGGAACTGGTGTACAGGAGAACTTAAAATAGAGCAAAAAGTTCCAAAAAGTAATGTAATATAGTATTTAAATATCTTTGGAGTTTTCAGGATTTTACCATGTTTGGCAATAAAGGATGTGTCTAAACAAATAGGGTAACAAGTATTAACATCCAAGGTAGATATAGCATAAATAAAACACCCATCTGTAAAAGTTAAAGAAAAGAACTTGGGCAAAACCACAAAGAACGTCAAGTTGCCTAGAGCCTCTAGCTGCGGGAACAGAAGCTTAATTGCAGCAATATTCAATTCTTTCTGAATAGGGACTAATAATATTGGATAGAGAGAAGAGCGGAGAGACTCTATAGTGGCCCCAAATCTTTGTCATGTAATATGTAAAACGTATCTAATGTCCTAAGCAAATTAAATGGAGATCAGGAGGGCAACGGGCATAGACACGATACTCTTGAGGAACATAGTGCTCGTAAAACCAGTACACAGCAGGTGGATGGAGTTGTCTTCACCACTTAACTATAAGCACTGCAATGGACTGGTAATGATATGAACAGGCAGAGGGAGATGAAGTCACTATACTCTGTTGCTACTTGCTTCTTCAGGAGAGGCTTCTCCTGAACATTCCAGCCCATGCAAGAGTGCTTTAGCAATCCCATGGATATAGATGCTTGTTATCTTGCCATTTAAAGGACATATGAATCCCATTCCATTCCAATGGCATCAGTGGCACCACACCACCTTACTCCATCTCTAGAGATCTAGTCTTGGGAGGGAGACTTACCCACTTTTTTTTTTAATGTGGGTATAGGGTACCTACTGAAAAACCAGTTACAGTGCCAGTAGGACTTGATTGGTTACTGAGGTGTTTTGAGTAGCAATGATAAGATCTCCGTGCTCTCCCTTATATGATTACTCCAACCAAAAAAAGTGTTTTTATAAATTACTGGTTTTGGTTAGAATAACCATTTCTGAGGTGGTCCATAGCCATCAAATGTAAAATAAAAATGTACCGCCTTTTTATTGCCTAGTTCAAGTTTCTCTGCAGCCTGATTCCCCCTTAACCGACGTCACTCAGCCAAGGATCATTAGGGAGGTTTGAGGGAAAGGAGGGCATGCTCTGGTGCCAGATGCATAATAGCTAACCCTGAAGTTTAAGGGCTGGTTATATGCTGCACATACGGACTCCAGGCACCATGACCACTTCAAATCAATGAAGTGTTCCTGGTGCTTGGAGTAAACTCTTTAAAACAAGTATAAAAGCCATTTGAATGGAGGATCGCCTCTTGACCCATATAGACCTTTGCATATTCTGGCTTCTATTATTAGGTCGGCAACCTTAATAGTTTTATACGTGGATGTAACCTTTTTAGCACTTCATGAAATTGGACTTCTCCTTCACAAATATAGTACCATCTTCTTTCATATCCTTCTTTCTTACCTTTCCTAACGCACACAACTTATACTTTTTCCTATTTTTGGTTTCATGTAAACTTGTGATTTTAAATTTCGGTGTCTACAGGAGGGATCTTAACAAGAAATCTATTAATGGCAATCATGGTCTATTGCATGATCTTATTACCAGAATTGCTATCGCTACTGAATATACGTGTGAAATCTGTCCGTTCTATATGTGGAGGAAAACCATAACTTAATGGGGGTTTTTTTTTTAACATTTATTTAATATAGCTTTTCAAGCCTTGGCATAACATATGTCTTTTTTATATGGAGTTGTCACAGTACCTTTTTTTGCCCACGTTATTACATAGCCCGGTAACGCCCATATGGTGGAGAGGGATACTTCCACAGTCCCTCTCCTCTTCTCAGTGGTTCAGACGCTGTCGCTCTGCCCACCTTTTATGATGCGGCACGCTGACATTATGATGCAAATGTTGTCACGGTCTGCCAAAACTTTAGAATTTTGGGAGCATGGCTATAGAATTAAAGTTACCGACTATATAAAGACACCATAGAGCAAGTATCATTGCCCTGTTGTGGTTCTAGTTTTGGTGCCCAATAGTGCTCTGTGTTTCTGGTATATTAATCTCGGCTATTCTGAATTTTCTCCGTTCTGTAGTACTGTTACTTGGCTGTTGATTATTTTATTTTTTTGGCCTACCTGATTTTTGGTTTCCCTGAATTTACTTGCCCCTGACCATTCTCTATCTAACAATGTTAAACCCGGACACTCTAAGGACCAGTATGCGTTGTCACATCTGTTATCATATAAACACTGCGTGTTGGGTGACTAGATATCGTGACCGTAGTATAATACAGATAATTTGGTCTTCTTTTTCAGCTTCAAACGTTGAGGCATTTCTCCAAGTTTTTAATTTACTTTTTTTTTTTTTTTTTATCTATGTAAACTTTACATATGTACCTGCAACTGTGACTTTATATACTGTTTTTTTATTTTTTTTGTCTTTAAGATAAAATGTGCAAGAGTTTACTATATCTACTCCTGTACATATCATTTCAAAATGTTAAAGAACCACTGTAACCTCAATTTTTGTTTTTAGGGTAATAATCAGGTTTGAAAAGAAGTGTGTAAATATAGATTTTTTTAAAAAAAATTTAAGTACCGTATATGTAAAAAAAAAATAGAGAAAAGTCATGCCTACCTTATATACCAGTATGACAGGATCCTTCAGCCATATACATGCATCTTTGGTCAGACTGTGTATACAAACCAACAGTTAGTCTCTATGGTCTTCCCCATTTCTGTGCAGGAAGTGAAGCTGGGAAAACCATAGAGACTAACCATTTTCAAACACTGTCTGACCAAAGGTGTATGTATATGGCTGAAGCATCCTGTCCTATACTAAAAGCAAGAAGGATTTTTCTTATTTATTTTTATACTTCATTAAAAAATAAATCTATTCACATTTCCTTCCAATACCTGATGAAACGATTGTTATATTAAAAATAATTTTGAGGTGACAGTTGTCCTTTAAAACCACAATACCAGTTCTCAGTAACTCTTGGTCAAAAATGTTCTTGTTATAAGCAGCCTTCTTGATCGAGGCAAAACTTTAGTATTTCTGTGGAAATAGTCATGAATTTCAAACAGTTGTCATGTAAACCAAGGCATTTTTACTCACTGTTACATTTAGGCACTTTGCTATTATTCTGCTTTAATATTATTACCTTGTTGACTTGAATATAATAATTTCTGAAATTTTATTTTAACTAAGCATTTTCTTGCTTGCTCGCAGAGCCACCCTCACCTCCATTGGGGAAGCCGATAATTTCAGCTCTAAATTCCACCTCCCTTACACTATCGTGGTCAGGACCATGTTATGATGGTGGCAGTGCAGTGCTGAATTACTGGGTTGAAGTGAAACCTATTGGACTGAAGGCGGAAGATTGGCAAGTTCTTGCAGACCATTGTGTGGACACCACCTATCAAGTCACTAAGGGACTGGAGTCTGGCATTCAATATAAGTTCCGTGTACGGGCTGCAAATATCTACGGAGTGAGCAAGGAAGGAGAAGAATCTGACGTGGTCACCATGGCCTGCAATGGAGGTTAACTCATGAAGTTTATATCAAACTGAGGGTTCTAAAATGTGTTTTGAATTTCAGATAAAGTGATATTTGGATTTAACGGTTTAAAAGGGATTTAAAGATATAAAGGAGATGATATTTTGTATTGACTAGGCCAAGGATGGCTGATTGTTGCACTGCATAATGTTTGTGGACTGCAATTTTCATGATGCAGTCCACATCATGGTCAAAACTTGCCAGAAAGGGGGTTGAGTGATCGAGAACCTTATGGAAAATAACAATAAATAAACACCAGGGAGTGGCCCATTTTGTGTTCAGTATGTGTGACTTCTTGTCCATTTTCCTTTCACAGATGTAGAGTCCGATTATGAGGAACCCATAAAGTACACTAAAGTCTCCATTAACTCCACAGACCGTGTGAGCGATTTCTACAGTCAGCTGGAGAAGCTGGGAGTGTGAGTGATCTCTCAAGCTGGGTGTTCTGGGTTTACTAATTTGTGATGAATTAAGTTCTGGGTCTGTTAGTGAGAGTGATCCCGCAATGAATGACCATAGACATCTTACAGTATTGCTGATATATGTATTAAACACCATAATGACTACATTTTATAATTCAGTCTGAAGGTGCAGTGCCTTTTGATTTGGATGACGTTGTTTAACCCCTTAAGGACCAAACTTCTGGAATAAAAGGGAATCATGACATGCCACACATGTCATGTGTCCTTAAGGGGTTAAGAGCAGTTTGACAAAAACTGCTGGGCCCCAATAATGTAGCAATGAATGTACACATGTTCAACTTTGGGCAACCCTCGAGGAAAACTCCACATTAGCGGAGTCAAAGCAAACTGGCTGGGCTGTTGACACGAACTAGGGGCAGTGGTGTATTCTGGTTTTGTACTGCCCTAGGCATGACAAAACTCAGGTTACCCCCCCATTCACCGACACACACATATACACTGACAGATATGCATTCACCGACAGACAGTTACACACTCACTGACACACGTATACACTCTCAGTGACACACACTCACCAGCAAAAAAAAGAAAAGAAAATTAAGTTTCAATCCACACAGGCTCCTACTTTTGTGGTCCAGTGGGGCTGGCTGCAGCTTGGCGAGCAGGCAGTCTGGCGGACAGGTGAGCGGTGGAGGCGGGCGACGAGGGAGCTCTGATCCTCTGCTCAGCTCCCTCACGTGCCTGTTAGTGATGCCGGAGTGACGTCATATTCCTGGTCCAGCATCACTGCTGTGCGTGCGAGGGAGCTGAGCAGGGAAGAGCTCAGGAGAGAGTGCTCCCTCGCTGCCCACCACATCAGTGCATGCCAGCCTGGGGGGGGGCCCTGAGGTGACCAGCCAGCCATCCTGGGCCCCCCAGGACAAGAGGCTGGCAAGGCATTTGCCAGGGCGATTGGGGGCGGCTTCTTTTGACGCCCACCTGAAAGTGTCGCCCAAGGCAAATGCCTTGTCAGCCTTGCGGTAAATACACTGGAGACTGGGGGTATTTCATATACAGACTCTGTGTACTATATCCATACAGTTAGATGTCGTGGTTATGGTCAACAATTGTTAACTATAAACCCATCATTATTTGTATTTTTTCTTTATTTTTTAATGGCATTGCCATACCTTGCCAACTATTGCTCTGTTCATTCTTTTGTAACATTGGAATGTACGGAATGAAGTTAGAAACCGTTGGGAGTTTTGACTGTCATATAGCTTCCTGCCCCCTAGTGTTACAGAAAACGTTCGGTTTATATCTGGGGTCAATATCCATCTAGAGATTGCTAGTGCCCAGCGAAGTTACTGCAATGAAGCACACACACTGCCCTTCAGTTCAGAGAATGCACTAGCAAGGGTTAATAAACCTCTTCTATGTAAATATTCGGATGCCTTGTTCAAACAAATTGAAACATTTAGGCAAAAATATCTTGCACAAATTCAACTTGTTTACAGTCACAGCTTTGCAATTTCTGAGTGAATAGCAGGTGCCTTCTGTGCTGTGTCCAGAGGGGGGAGTGTGTGTGTGTCAGTTTTCTGTGTGTGTGTGTGTGTGTCAGTTTTCTGTGTGTGTGTGTGTGTCAGTTTTCTGTGTGTGTGTGTGTGTCAGTTTTCTGTGTGTGTGTGTGTGTGTCAGTTTTCTGTGTGTGTGTGTGTGTGTCAGTTTTCTGTGTGTGTGTGTGTGTGTGTGTGTGTCAGTTTTCTGTGTGTGTGTCAGTTTTCTGTGTGTGTGTGTGTGTGTGTGTGTGTGTAACTATTGTGTTATTTTCTTTTTTTTACTTTTATACTTCAGATTAATAGTTCATACACTTGTCCTTATATACATAATATTCACATTTGTCATATATATTTATTTTTTTTTAAATATTCTTTACTACCTTTTAATCAGGCCTGTTCTCCCATATGAAATTAACTTACCGTATATACTAGAGTATAAGCCGACCCGAATATAAGCCGAGGCCCCTAATTTTACCCAAAAAAACTGGGAAAACTTATTGACTCGAGTATAAGACTAGGGTGAGAAATGCAGCAGCTACTGGTAAATTTCTAAATAAAATTAGATCCTAAAAAAATAAATTAATTTAATATTTATTTACAGTGTGTGTATAATGAATGCAGTGTGAGTGTATGAATGCAGTGTGTGTATGAATGCAGTGTGAGTGTATGAGTGCAGTGTGAGTGTATGAGTGCAGTGTGAGTGTATGAGTGCAGTGTGAGTGTATGAGTGCAGTGTGAGTGTATGAGTGCAGTGTGAGTGTATGAGTGCAGTGTGAGTGTATGAGTGCAGTGTGAGTGTATGAGTGCAGTGTGAGTGTATGAGTGCAGTGTGAGTGTATGAGTGCAGTGTGAGTGTATGAGTGCAGTGTGAGTGTATGAGTGCAGTGTGAGTGTATGAGTGCAGTGTGAGTGTATGAGTGCAGTGTGTGTGTATGAGTGCAGTGTGTGTGTATGAGTGCAGTGTGTGTGTATGAGTGCAGTGTGTATGAGTGCAGTGTGTGTATGAGTGCAGTGTGTGTGTGAGTGCAGTGTGTGTGTGAGTGCAGTGTGTGTGTGAGTGCAGTGTGTGTGTATGAGTGCAGTGTGTGTGTATGAGTGCAGTGTGTGTGTATGAGTGCAGTGTGTGTGTATGAGTGCAGTGTGTGTGTATGAGTGCAGCGTGTGTGTATGAGTGCAGCGTGTGTGTATGAGTGCAGCGTGTGTGTATGAGTGCAGCGTGAGTGTGTGAGAGTTGCAGAGCCTTGGTGGGGGGTGGGTGTTTTTTTTTTATTTAAATTTTTATTATTTAATTTTTTTTATTATTATTTTTATTTATTTATTATTATTATTGTATTATTATTTAATTTTTTTTTTTATTATTATTATTCATTATTTTTTTTTCGTCCCCCCTCCCTGCTTGATACATGGCAGGGAGGGGGGCTCCTTCCCTGGTGGTCCAGTGTCATTGGCAGTTCAGTGGGGGGAAGGGGGGGCTGGCAGAGCTGTAACTTACCTGTCCTGCAGCTCCTGTCAGCTCTCTCCTCCTCCGCGCCGTCCGTGCAGCTCCCTCTGTCAGCTCACAGTGTAAGTCTCGCGAGAGCCACTTGCAGTGGGAGCTGACCGAGGTGCTGAACGGACGGCGCAGAGGAGGAGAGAGCTGACAGGAGCTGCAGGAGAGGTAAGTAACATCTCTGCAGCCCCCAGTCTGTATTATGGCAATGCAAATTGCCATAATACAGACTATTGACTCGAGTATAAGCCGAGTTGGGGTTTTTTAGCACAAAAAATGTGCTAAAAAACTCGGCTTATACTCGAGTATATACGGTAAATTTCAGTGTATACGCATTTCATTTGGAATTTAAATCAAATCATGAAATTACTTTTTCAAAGCAGGGGTACTTGGGGATTTTTTAATTTTCATTTTATTTAATTTAATTTTTTATTTATTTATTTATTTTTGTCCTGCAGATATACTTCTCCTTAATAGTTTTAGAAACCGTGCTATAGAATACAAGAAATGTGTTCACTTTGTTTTGAGATATTGTATACTGCCACCATGTGGCATGTCCATAGATCCGTTGTCTCGTACTTTAAAGTGACAAAATTTCCTTATAAAAACAAAAATTTATAAAACGCCGCCAAGATATTGTAATGCAGTTGGGGAGAATAGGTAAAGCTGTAAATTTTGAGAAATCTATAAAAAGCATTGAAAGAACAGGAGTCCTTACTGGCCTGTGCAAGAGACACGCATGTATTTAGCTGATCTAAACTAAAAATCAGAAAAGTTTAACCTTAATATATATATTCATATCTCTCATTTGTTTCCCCCCCCTTTTCTTAACATTCTCCCCTGTTTTTGTCAATATTGTATGCTTTTCCCTGCATCTCCCGGATTCCTTTTTGGGTCACTTCAACCTCACCCTGTAATTCTTTTTTTTTTTTTTTTTTTTTTGAGTTTTTTTTGTAACTTTTTTTCTTTCTTTCTTTATTTTAATGAAATGTGATTTTTTTTTTTTTTTTTTTTTTTTTGTATTTTTTTATTTTATAAGCCTTGGGGATTAGAACAAAGCCTGATCTGTGCTTCTTTCTCCATTTCCGATCTATGTTCCATTTTCTCACAGGGGTAAGTTTGGACAGGTATATAAGCTACAGGAGAAGGCTACTGGTAAAATACTGGCTGGAAAATTCTACAAGACACGGTCAAAGAAAGACTTGGAGAATGCTAAAGCAGAAGTAGAGCTGATGAACAAGCTCCATCACCCCCGTTTGGTGCACTGCGTGGATGCATTCTTGGAGCCTGGTCGTGTGGTCATGGTGATGGAATTGTGAGTGTTTCCAGTTCAAACGATATACCTATGCTCACTCATCCCGTGTTCACTCACACTATACCTACAAATACATTCTGTGGGTAACCCTTGATTTTCCACCTGCTTCCATCTGTCTCCTGTTCTCTTCATTTCCTTTTTGCTTGCTATATCCTTTAACAATTATATCCTTATATTCTTTTTCTACTGTATCTTTCCCCTGCTCGTTTTCCATTCCATAGCTGGACTATATTTTTATTCCTACTTTTCTGTAGTCGGGTTCTCCATCTGTTTCCTCTGTTTTTTTTTTTTTTTTTTGTAGTTTGGATCTATTACTGCTCCCTACATTCTGTAGCTAAACTTTGTTTTCATTATAATTCCAGTTTCCCATATTCCTGCTTTTTTTGTGCTCCACCTATTGCCTCGACTTTGCTCCTCCATTTAATCTCTTATGTCTCTGCCTTCTTTACATCATTCCGTTGTTTCTTTTCTCTTTTGCTGTTTTTCGGTCTTTTATCTTTGTTTTGTTTTTTACCCATATACTTTTCCAAACTGCACACTTCATTCTTTCTCTAAATTCTCCGTTATCTTCGTAATGTCAACACGTTCCCATCAACCTTGCCTCTGATTTTATTTCTATTTTTTTTTTTTTTTTTACTGCTATAGTTTCTAAATGAATTTCTCTCTGTTGACTTGTCTTCGTAGTATCGCAGGAGGAGAGCTGTTTGAGCGGATTGTTGCAGATGATTTTGAGCACACAGAGGTCATGTGTGTTCAGTACATGTCCCAGATTCTATCCGGAGTGGGGTACATGCACAAGCAGAGCATAGTCCACTTGGATCTCAAACCCGAAAACATAGTCTGTGTCAACAAATCCAGCACTAGAGTGAAGATCATAGACTTCGGCCTGGCAAAGGAACTAGGTTAGACAAAAGCAAAGTATTTCTTCCAAATCATTTTATTGTCCTTGCTGGGATAAATAAAAAAAAAAGCTGTACATTCTCGCTGGAGACAGATAGGTCTGCATATCATTCCAATATGTTATCCAGTATCAAAAAATGGTTATCAAACCAAGACTGATCTATATCATAGAGAGCTAACCATGCCACATCCCTCGGTATCAATCAAGAGAGGTGCCTGTCTATAGTAACATTAGAAAACGCAGTATTCTAATCATATGCAGTATTTATACTGTGCATTCATGGAAAATTCAAAAGGTAGGCTTTAATGCTAAACAAGTTGCAGGTCCAAGTTAACCTTTGTAGCACAGATTGAACATTCTATAAAGATGAGTGCTAGTTGATTTGGAACCTTCACGTTCTATCTTAGTTCATAAAGTCTATCCCAAGTGTGGGCAATAAGTTGAGTTTCTTAAAGGAATACTCTAGGCACCAGAAACACAACCGCTTAAAGGACCACTATAGTGTCAGGAAAAGAAACTCGTTTTCCTGGCACTATAGGGTCATTAGGTCCTCCCCACTGTCAGGGCCCCCCTCCCGCTGGGCTGAAGGGGTGAAAACCCCTTCGGCCACTTACCTGTCTCCAGCGCCTGGCTCCCTCGGCGCTGGTGACATCTCCTCTCCCTGCCAACGTCAGATCCGAATGTGCATGCGCGGCAAGAGGCGTGCGCATTCAAACCGCCCATAGGAAAGCATTACTCAATGCTTTCCTATCGAGATTCAGCGTCTTCTCACTGTGATTTTCACAGTGAGAATCGGGGAAGCGGCCTCTAGTGGCTGTCAATGAGACAGCCACTAGAGGCTGGATTAACCCTCAGTGAAACATAGCAATTTCTCTGAAACTGCTATGTTTTCAGCTGCAGGGTTAAAACTAGAGGGACCTGGCACCCAGACCACTTCATTGAGCTGAAGTGGTCTGGGTGCCTATAGTGGTCCTTTAATGTAGCGGTTTTATGGCAAAGAGTCTACACTACTGAGCTTGCCGGGACAAACACTGCCTTTTTTGAGAATAGGCAGTGTTTGCATTGCTGCCTAACACCAACTCCAGTGGCTAGAACTCAAACAGCCAATTCTTACATTCTGCTATGCTTGGAGACAGAGTGCTTTCCATAGAGCTGCAGTGAGTCAATGCATCTCTGAGGAGATACTGAGTGGCAAAGTACGGCTATTGCTGTACATATGCAATTCCTTATGGCAAAGTATTGGATTGGGTGAGATCATCAGTAACAATGATCTCAACCAGAGGAGGAGTGACAGCTGACAGCTTTAGTCCCCTGGTGTAACAAGACTGCTACACCAGGGGACTAAAGGTAAGCTATAAACCTTATTTTCTTACTTCTTGGAGGGACCCGTAATCTTACTGGTCATATCTCACACTCTGACATTAGAAATGCGTGATTGCATTTCTAACATTAGATAGTTCCTTTACATAGGAATCTTTGCACATTTTTTTCCAAAAGCAAGCATGTTGTTTTGTTTCGTTGTTTTTTTTTTTTTGTTTGTTTTTTTGTTGTTGGTTTTTTTAGGGTATTTATGCTGCCTATTCACATTGAAACTTCAATATGCTCAGAAATAATCTTTGTTTTCCTTTCCACCTTAGCCCCTGGCATTCCCTTGACTGTATTATATGGCACCCCTGAGTTTGTGGCCCCGGAGGTTATCGCCTTTGAACCTGTGGGGTTCACTACTGACATATGGAGCCTGGGAGTTATCTGCTACATCCTGTACGTGAGATCTCAAACCAGTAAATTTATTAGCTGTTTATTATTATTATTGCCTTTTTATATAGCGCCAACCGATTCCGTAGCGCTTTACAATATTATGAGAGGGGGGATTTAACTATAAATAGGACAATTACAAGAAAACTTACAGGAACGATGGGTTGAAGAGGAGACCCTGCTCAAACGAGCTTACAGTCTGTAGGAGGTGGGGAATAAAACCCATTAGGACAGGAAATAGCCATCAAATAAGGTGGGAGTGAAGCAGAGTTGGAGGAGAGAGTAAAGTGTTGCCCTTTAGGAGAGAGCAAGAGACAGGTATGTGAGGTAGAGGTTACTCTGGGAGGCCATCAGCTTTCCTAAAGCGATGGGTTTTGAGGCACTTCTTAAATGATTGAAGACTATGTGAGAGTCTGATGGCGGTAGGAAGGGAGCCGTCCACGAGAAGTCCTGCAAACATGAGTTGGGCGTACGGGTGCGAGCAGCGGACAGGAGAAGGTCACGGGCAGAGCGGCGAGACCGCGAAGGGGCATACCTATGGATCTGTGAAGAGATATGAGGGGCTAGAATTGTTTAGTGCTTTATAGGTATGGGTTAGCACTTTGAATTAACTCCTATAGGATACAGGGAGCCAATGTAAGGACTGACAGAGGGGTGAGATGTGAGAGGACCAACTAGGGAGGAAAATCAGTCTGGCGGTAGCATTCATTACGGACTGGGCAATACGGCTTTTGGGAAGACCAATTAGGAGAGGGTTACAATAATCAATGCGAGAAATTACTAGAGCATGGACAAGCTCCTTGGTAGCAACTTGTGTAAGAAAGGGACGGATGCGGGCTATGTTTTTAAGAAGGAATCTACAGGATTTGGCAACATACTGGGTATGTGGCCAAGACAGCACACTTGCAAGGATGGACTCCTGTGAATACCACCAACTTGAAGGGAGAGTGAAAGAGGAGGATCAGTGTTAGGAGGAGGAAAGACAAGGAGCTCAGTTTTAGAGCGATTTAGTTTCAGAATGCGGGAGAACATCCAGTCAGAGATGGAAGAAAGGCAAGCAGTGACACATTGCAGGACGGCAGGGGAGAGGTCCAGGGAGGAGATTTATATCTGGGTGTTTTCAGCGTACAGGTGGTTGTGGAATCCAAATGAGGTAATACGTTTTCCAAAAGAGGCAGTATAAAGAGAAAATAGAAGGGGTCCAAGTACAGAGCCTTGGGGGACTCTAACAGAGACAGGACAAGGGGAGGAGGTATCATTAGAGTATCAAGGAGTCACTGAATGAGCGTTGGGAGAGATAAGAGGAAAACCACGAGAGGACAGAGTCACAGAGACAGAGTGATTGAAGAGTTTGAAGAAGGAGAGCATGATCAACGGTTTCAAAGGCAGCACAGAGGTCAAGAAGAATGAGTATGGATTTAGCTGCAATTAGGTCGTTAGTAACTTTGATAAGAGGAGTCTTAGTAGAGTGGAGAGGGCGGAAGCCAGATTAAAGAGGGTCAAAGTGAGAGTTGGAATTGAGAAAGTGAGACATACGGGTAAAGACAAGTCTTTCCAGAAGCTTTTTTTTCAGGATAGGCACTATAGTGGCATGTTTAGGGTCAGCAGGGACAATGCCAGAAGAGAGAGAGCAGTTGAAGATGTGTGTTAAGGAAGGCACAAGACAGGGGGAGAGCGATCTGATAAGGTGAGATAGGACAGGATCGAGCGGGCAAGAGGTGGGGAGAAAGTCTGAAGGGTAGGAAAGGCATGATCAACGTGTGGTTGAGAAAGAGAATGGCAAGGTGGGGTGAATTCTTTCCTTAGCTGTTCAATCTTGTTGGTAAAGTAGCATGCAAAGCTATCGGCTGTAATGTCAGTTTGGGGGGTGGCCACAGCAGGGCGAAGAAGAGAGTTAAAGGTGTCAAAGAGAAGCCTGGGATTTTGGGAGCATGAGCTAATGAGAGAGGAAACGTATGACTGTTTGGTGAGGGCAAGGGCTGCGCTGTATGAACACAATATGAATCTATAATGGAGAAAGTCTGACTGAGTGCGAGACTTCCTCCATGAGCGTTCAGCACAACGAGAGCATCTTTGCATGTAGTGTGTCTATTTAGTATGCCACAGTTCAGGGCGTGTCCTCCTCGAAGTGCATGTTTCGAGCAGGGCTGCAGCGTTCAAGGCTGAAATGAGGGTAGTGTTATATGCAGAGATGGCCAGTGAGGGACAGGAGAGGGAAGGTATGGATAGCAATTGTGAATCAATATCAGCTCACAGCTGCTGGAGGTCAATAGAATTAAGGTTCCTCATGCGTTAAGGGGGGTTAGGCTGAGATTGTTGGGTAAGGGAGTACTTGGGAGCAAACGATAAGAGGTGGTGATTAGAGAGAGGAAAGGGAGTGTTGCAGATATTAGATATGGTACATGCATAAGAGAAAATGAGGTCGAGGGTATTGCCAGCTACATGGGTGGGAGAACTAGCCCACTGGGATAGCTCGAGGGAGGAAGTAATTGGAAGTAGTCTAGAGGCTGTTGAGGTCAATAGGAATATTGAAGTCCCCGAGAATTAGGGATGGAATATTAGAGGAGAGGAAGTAGGGTAGCCAGGCAGCAAAGTTGTCAAGGAAGAGGAGACGGGAACTAGGGGGCAATAAATAACTGCAATGTTAGCAGAGAAGGGTTTGAAGAGGCAAATTGAATGAATTTCAAATGATGGGAAAGAGGGGGGAGGGGGAAGTAGCGGTTTGAAGGAACAGTGAAGTGAGAGGAGTGACCCTACACCACCACCTTTACATTCAGAGTGTCTTGGGTTGTGGAGATATTGAGGTAATTAGAGATGAAAAACCAGAGGAGATAACATTTGTGATAAAAAGATATGAAGGATCCGATAGGTGAAAGTCATAAACACTGAACGTAAATTTACAAGACTATCAGTGAAAGAAGTAACCATAGCAAAACAAACAATTGACAAAATCATAAAGAATGAGCATAAAATAACAAGACTATAAATGCACCAACTTTAAAAAACAGAAGATCAGGATGGAAGATATAATGGTTATCAATTAAGTAGTAAGAATATAGGGAGGGGTGGAATAGAGCACAATTTTTAAATGAAGAAATGAAGGGAAATAATAAGTAGTACATTAAGTAGTAAATTTTGAATAAGTATTCCAGAGTTTATAAAAGCTATAGTTTTTAAAATCCTTAAGCCAAGGTTCTGAGGACATGTGTTGGCTACAGGTATATGTATATGTAATTATTTCAGCTCTATACGCCACTATCCTCCCTGTCTGCATCCTTTTGGTACTGAATTCTTTCAAACAAATGTGCAAATTATATCGCACTGATTCACACATATGCATGTTTCCTATGCAAAGCACAGAGGCATGCAGGGTAGCACTCACAAGGAGTGTTCACATTGACGTTTATGCAAGTTCTAATGGGTATGGCAATTCATGGGAATAGCTCTGGCAAACAGAAGGTGGAAGTGAAGCAAAATTCTGTAGATCTTGGCAGGTCCAGGTGCTCTTTAAGGTGTTCTTTAAATCCGATAACAAGCTGTTTTTGGATGAATAGCTAAAGTATTGAGCGTATGATATAGTTTGTTTGCCGTATTTTTTCAGTACGATGCTCCTCTTACTTTTCTTCTTGGTATTGCTGTCAGGAACTTACACTAGTGTAAATATGCTGTAAGTACATATTTCAGACCATTCTCCTGCAACCAGACACCACACCATTGGCATAATACCCACACAGTGATATGGAAGTGTTATTTTTGTTTTATTTTGTTTTGGTTTTTTACGCCTTTTATTTTACGTGCTTCTTTATTCCATGTTTTAAACTCTCATATTTTCTCTCTCACTCCACAGAGTAAGTGGGGACTCACCATTTCAGGGTTCCAATGACACAGAGACTTTGCAGAATGTTACGTCTGCCTGTTGGGATTTCGATGACGAAACAGATGCTGTCCTGTCTGACTCGGCAAAAGACTTTATCAGGCGACTGCTAAAGAAAAATATGAGGTGAGCAAAGTAGACTTTGGGAGGTTGAGAAAACCGGAGAAGGTTTTTTGTTTATATTTTCAAAGGAAAACTGTTCCTCTAAATCACTCTTACTCAATAGGTCTCGTCTCACCGTTGACCAGGCACTGGATCATCCCTGGCTCAAGGACCAAGATGTTTCCAACACCACAAAGTTGTCAAAGGAACGTATGAAAAAGTTCCTGGCAAGACAAAAATGGCAGGTCTGTCTAAGCAAATCTCCCTGGAAAATGTATTAAACAGACTTGGGAACCTATGTTTTGTAATTTGGCGTAGATTGGACTGTGGGCATCTTTGGAATTCCCAATTTGCCAAGTTACTCAAAATAATGCCAATGTCCCAAAAATGGAGTCCTTGTTAGTGGAATTCTCTAACTGAGTTTGTGGTGAGGTGGAGTATTTGTTGCAAAACCCTGGGACCTTTAGCTGCTCTAGTGAACGACCTACATCCTTTCGGGATTCAACTGAACACAATGTTTTGGCCATACTGCTTTCTTCCGGTAATCCTTTGTGTCACACATTTAAAGGGACACAATAGGTACTATAACCGTTTAGTCTCATTGAATTGGTTATAGTGTCTAGAGTCCCCGGGTGCCATTCTTCCATTCAAGGTTGAATCCTTTTTGAGGAATTAACACTGAATGAAGTTTCAGTGGGGTGAACCATAACTTGATGTAAACACCACTTCACATCCTTAATTAGAGTAATACATGTTCATCACCTCTGTTAGCAATAAGGTAACATTTTCATCAAACTTCTGCCTTTTAGAGCAGTGTTTGTGGTGGGTTCAACAGTCATCACTTTTCTCATAATATCCTCTTTCCTTACCATGGTACTGTAGTTAATCACCACAATCTGATCCAGATCTTTCTCTCTCTGTCACTCCTGAACAGAAAACTGGTAAAGCTGTACTGGCTCTAAAACGGATGGCACATCTCAGCTCGAAGTCCGACACAAGTGCATCTCCGTCCTGCACAGAAGGTATAGCAAACTTATGTGGGAAATTAGCTTTCATTTCTGGCAAATATAATATAAACCACTTTGCAAAAATCTCTCCGTATTTTGTATAACTTAATAGAAATTGAAATAATCACCCTCTGCCGGGTTGTCCAGTTGTAACTTGTCAGATCACAGCAAGTTTGCATCCCTGGAAGTGTGGCAAAGGGAGTACCATGCATCTGAGTTACATAACATAATGGGAAGTGAATGATATATACTTATATAATCCCATATCCTAATCACACGGAAGAAAAAAACAGAAATAACAGTTTATATACTTAGGTGCAAAACCTCATAAGGCATTCACTTAAATGCCCCCCCCCCCCCCCCAAAAAAACAAAAAAAAAAATATATATATATATATATATATATATACACAAATATACTAGCAAGTATAATTTACTTATAAATCCTTTATTAAATACACAAAAAAAAAAGAAAAAAAAAACAAACTTACAATAAATAAAGCGATTAAAAAACAAAGGCACATGTACAAATATAATCAATTTATCAAGGAGGCAGCAGGAGTGTAGCCAAAATGTTGGGGGGGGGGGGGGGGGATTGGTGACCCATGTTCTGTCCCATGAGGCTTGTTTACTGGTCGTAAATATATTTGTACATGTGCCTTTTTTTCTTATTTTTTTTTTGGGTGTATTTAAAGGACCACTATAGGCACCCAGACCACTTCAGCTTAATGAAGTGGTCTGGGTGCCAGGTCCAGCTAGGGTTAACCCTTTTTTCAGAGAAACTGCTATGTTTATATTAGGGTTAATCCAGCCTCTAGTGGCTGTCTCATTGACAGCCGCTAGAGGCGCTTGCGTGCTTCTCACTGTGAAAATCAGTGAGAAGACGCCAGCGTCCATAGGAACGCATTTTAAATGCTTTCCTATGAGACTGGCTGAATGTGCGCGCTGAAGAGGAGGAGAGTTCCCCGCCCGGCGCTGGAGAAAGAGGTAAGTTTAACCCCTTCCTCCCCCTAGACCCCGGCAGGAGGGGGACCCTGAGGGTGGGAGCACCCTCAGGGCACTGTAGTGCCAGGAAAAAGAGTGTGTTTTCCTGGCACTATAGTGGTCCTTTATTAAAGGATTTATAAGCAAATTATACTTGCTATCCTTAGGGATATTTGGAGGGATATTTGTAAGTTTATAGGGCACTAGGTCCCTTTGTGAGAAGATACCGCAGCTTTTACAATTCTATTACCCCTGGCTAAATGCGTAATAACACTACCATGCCTCGCCTGTGATCGCCTGAGACTGAACACCGAAAATAATTTTTGTTTCTTAAAACTAAATGTTTGTGTTTTTGTGTGTTGAAAATGTGTGATTTAATATGTGCATTGTGTTTACAGTATAAAAGAGAAGTTTAATGAGGGCCATGCCTTGGAGAAACACCTCTCCACTACCTGTTTTTTTGTTCTTTTTTGTTTTTTTTTCTGTTTGGGAAGACTGTTCACTTTGGTCTTGATAAACATTTGGTGTTTTTTTTCCCTCCCCCCAATTTCAGGTGTAAGTGATAGTCAAGACGTCTTTAATCTCCTGCAAGAACAACTCCAGAGGCCTCCTATCTTCTCTCTCCCTTTGAAGGACCAAGCAGAGGTTGTGGGCAGTAGCGCTTGCCTCCAGTGTAACATTGAAGGTGAGCATTTAACATAAAGGCTACGGTACGGTATGCCGAATACCTAATAAACATTTGACATGCAATGGAGCCTTTAGGTCCTCTTTCTGAGAAGTGAATTGTTACACAGTCAATCAAAATAGGAAGTTGTCTCATCATCAGTTTAACTCTTTCGGGCTTTGTGACACAAAATACACATCCGGAAATGTGCTAGGCTGCTGCTGCAGGAACAGATATCAAGAGTGTTGAACGTTTAGCTAGCTACCAAGTTTATCTGCGCCTGAGTTGATCTGCAATACCATCTGTAGCATGAGCCTGTTAAGGGGCAAACAGGGACAAGGGAAAACACACGTGCGAGTGATTGTGTTTGGTAATCTCTATAAATGTTCTTAGAAATCCAGATTCCAAAAAGAATCTAACTGAACACTGATTGTGATGCGTAAAACCCCAGAGAAGTCTCGAACTTGTGCTAATTCTCCGTGGTTTATGTGAGCACAGTGAATCAATGAATATTAATGGAGTACAGCTAGGTTTATCCTATGTGTAACCAGGAAAGGTGAAGATTAATTCCCTTGTGCATATTGGAAAGTGTCTCTCTCTATCCTGCCTATAGATATTGTTCAGGGACAAATTCCACAGTGAATTGCTCTGGTAAGCACGATTGCAGTTTGGATGAATTTTTTTTATTTTTTTAAATATCGTGTTAAGGTCTGTTAATATACTGTTCCAGACAAGTAGATATTTTTATAAAAGCAGAACTATAGAAATTCTGTATGAAAAGTACTAAAGTAGAATCAGACACTGTGAAACCAGAAGAATGTGCCTATCAACTGCAAACACTTTGCAATGTATGGAGATTTTCTCCAGAAAGTGAAATCTTGGTAAATCTATTAAACTATTACAAAAAAAAACATAAGAATTTTTTTTTTAAATGTTGTCCTTATCTACCCTTCTTTCCTGTCTTCCTCCTTCCATCCCAACTCACTCTTACTGATCCATATATGACTTTCTTCTAAATGTTGTGTGTTTAGCATTTTCCTTTGACCACTTTTTATGTCCTTTTAATTACTCCTATAAAAAAAAAGTCTGCATTTTAATATTCTTGTTTTAGAAGCCATGCCATATGTTACACAATTGTCAGGGTCAAATAAAATAATAACATGAAACATGTATCCGTTTTGAGGCTGCAATCTATGACAAAATTCGAGAGTAGAGGTAAAGAAACGAAGACCATACAAAGGACATATTGGGTATTTATCTTGTGTGTTCCTTAAGAAGGGATCTAAATCGGAATAATCCACATGAATGTATCTGCCCATAAAAACAAGGTGAAGCTGGCCATAAGCTGTTCTTCCAAAGAAAACATGGGCAAAACCAATAATCCATCTCCTCTCCCTTTCTTCGCCTGGACTGGCTTGGCTGTGAGCCCATTAGTCAGTTTGAACGTAAGGGTGGTGAAACCATATTATAACATAAGGAACTTAAATTCAAGAATTGGAATGCATACTGTTGTTGTTGGGCTCAAACTTCAATATACTGCCACAGTGTGGGTTTATTTTATTTTTTTTGAAAGAATGTTTTATTTATTTTTAATTTCCATGTATTTATTTTTATTTTTTATTGCTTGACAGGCTTTCCAGATCCTGAAGTCCTCTGGTTTCATGATGATTCTCCAGTCCAGGAGTCCAGTCGCTTCCAGATTGATTATGAAGATACAGGAAGTTGCTCCCTTGTCATATCGAACGTGTCTCCATCAGATTCAGGAATCTATACATGTCGGGCATTGAACTCACATGGGGAAGCAGAGTGCTCTGCTAAACTGACTGTCCATACCTTGCATGCAGAACGTCCGAGGAGAGCGAGCACTGACCAGGCTTCTACAACAGGCTGATAACATGGAGTCATTGCTCTAGTTAGCACAAGGACTTTACTGCAATAAGCTTCCAGTATTCTATTTCCAAATACTGGAGACTATCTTAGGGATGACTCACCTCTTATTTTGCTTGACCAAACCATTCACTCCTATCAGATTGTAAAGTTTTACTGAATTGTTTTTCCCAACTGAATTGTTTTTCCCGTTTCCTAAAAAATGTTATCAATTATAAAATTCAAAGTTGGGTGCCAAAGTTAGGGCTTTTTAGGAAACCGTCTATGTCAAAGTGAAGAAACCAGTTACAGGAGTACATAAATCCTCTTTTGATGATCACAAATGTTAAAAATGGGTCGCATAATGTAATTCTTGTCTTCCATTCATTGTTGGCCACAAGCAATTTTCTTGATTAGCTTCAGTTCATATTTGGCGACAATTGGCAATATCTTTGCTTGCACTTTCTGATATGAGACCATATTTTCGGGAGATACGCATGTGTTCCTTCATGTGAAATAGATATTGAAAGTTATAGAGAAATCACACAAAACCGCTTTTCCCGTAAGGAACACAGTGTCTTCAAAATATACCAATGCCAAAACTCAAACCAAGTAGAATGAGTCTTATTGAATGGAACGCACTAATGGAGATAAGTATATTCTAACCATATTATTTTTTAGCCAAAGTGCTTCTGGAAGCATTTTCTAAACTAAAGTGTCAAATTCCTACATCCGCTACCCATCATGAGGTGCATTAAACATCTAAATTAGATGTAAACGGTGACTATTCCGTCACTTCTTTTGACTTTCATTGTGTTCTTAAACCATTATACAAACTGCTAAAATCTTAAAGGCTCCCAACTTGGTCCTCAAGTTTAATATTTTTGGATAAACCTTTCAAATGTTTTATTCGAAATATGAAAATTAAAAAAAAAGACAATATGTAAAACAAAATATATTAAATTGGCAAATTCCTAAAATATTTAATAAAATATTAGTCATTTTTAAAAGTTTATCCAGAAATATTAAATAATTTGAAAAGCTTACCCAGAAATATTAAATTGAGGTTGTTGTTTGTCTAAAGTCCCTATTGTTTTAAAAGTGTCCCTCAGAGCACCATAGCTACTTAATTTCAACGGAGTTATGGTGCGAGGAGGTCCTGAGAGCCATATTACCTGAAGGTGACTGTTAATGAGTGGTTTAACTCCAAAATCTGCAAGTCAATTACAGTGACGTAACTTTTTTTTTTTTTTTTTTTTTTTTATGGGAGAATCCGAGTCCAAGACTTTCTGATCGAAACCTTACACATTGAGTGGAAATGCAAAGACTGAGTGATCTGGCGATGGCTTGCAGACTTTAGAGTTAAACTATTAAACTAGACCTTCTCGCTTCATAACAATCTAATTGTGGTGAAGTTGTTATGGTACCCGTAGTGGTTGTTTTAATAATTAGAAGGAATGATACGTTGACGACAAAGGAAAGTCAAGGCATGAGAGATTTCTGAAGATCACTTTTATTATTTTCAGTGGTTATATATAAAGTGAGTATGTCCTGAATACACTGCTTAAAAATGGCCGATAACACAAGAACTGGAACTTTACATCACTCAAAGGAAAGCATAAACAAAGTTCCCCAGTTTCACCACACTTGGCCAATATCCTTTGCAGCTGTGACATCATGCAACTTAGCCAACCATTTAAGAAGATCCACGTGACTTTGCCAGAGTCAATCTCACACAGTCAAAATTGCAATGATTGAAAAGGCAAGAGTTCCTAAATTGTCTTTAACCACATGCAAGACATTAACTAAACATACAATGACGTATGCAAAGCAGAAATAAAGGCATAGACCATTGGTATAAACCTTAGTTTAAAAATGGGGGGGGGGGGAGAATGGTGGTTTGGGGTATCTACCAAGGGGTTGAGGACAGTCGAATCAGGGGTTGAAGTAGAGTTAAACACCAATTTCATCTATCAAACCGGGCAATTTGCTTCCAAACCTGGAGGCTACGGCACAGAGCTGGCAAGTTTTTCAAATATGGATTTGAGTAGGCTCGTGACTGCATTCTGTTTCAAGCATTCCATCCTTAATTTTGGAACAATGACATGGGTTGACTGTCAGATTTATGTTATTTTCTATGTGAAGACATGTGCTAAATGTGCTATTTTGGTGAAAGGACTTTTTCTATCTTTGTACAATTTTTGCATTTTTTTCTAAGTAAAATAAAGTCATTAAAATGTTGTATTGGTTATAAATATATTTTTTTTATTCATAATATGTTATGCTAGAGTGATGCCAAAGGTGATCATTCTCATTGATGCATTTTAATGTCACATATTTCTGGAATTGATATCCCTATTGTTCTTCTCCAGTGTCTGCGTCTTCTTTGCGTCATTGTTGCATGATCCCGCAGGTACTTTTCACAGTCACTTATCTCAAGCTACTGGCAATGTCCTGCATGGAGTATTCTGTCTATTGATATACAAGTTTACCTATGTGCAACTCGCATATCTATAGAACCTTCACAATGCTTCTGTGTCTACAACCTGTCTTTTTTATATCTCCTTCGTAGATCTTTTATTGTGTTTTTACATTCTCTGTTTAATTGTGCTACACAGTAACGTGTTGTTTTGAACCGTCATTTTGGTGACTATATTATATCTTTGTATTTCATGGTGTCGCTTACGTTTTATGCTTTCTCTTTCCTGTTTGAAACCTCAGTGGTATCCTGTCTGTAACAAGCTCCACCTAATTAGCCCATGAAACTCTTTTTTTATAATTTGTAGAATTCTGTACTTTAAGGGTTAAAAGATCCTGCAACATTCAGGGCTGTGGATCTTATAACAAGGCTGCTGGATACTATTTCAATATATGCATCAACGCTTCCCATCCTTCTACTCACCGTTGCTATGCCCTCCACCCCTGGGTGCCCACGCAAAATTAACACAGCACCCGTTCCTCTCCTGCATATGGGAAATACACCTTTTTGCCAAGTTAGAATATCATAGACCTTGCACACAAAATCCAGAGTAGCTTCCGGACCCCCCTGCTTCCTCCCCCCCATCTGATTTTGAAATCCAACTTCCTTCTTTCTGTTACTTTTGAGATTCAAAAGGATACACTGACATAGCTAAAAGACCATTTCATTGCTTGAGAAGAAGCTGATTGGAGAATGATGGTGCAATAGTTTGTCTATTTTATTTTTTGGGGATGGGCCCCTTTCACTACGAAAAAAGCCAGAAATATTTTTTTTCCAAACCATCTAAGAGATACTTTTTATTTATTTTTTTTGTGTTTTTTTTTTAATCTGGCATTTTTTTTATGTTGTCATATCCTGTCTACTAATTGTGTGTAACTATCTTTTGAGGTGGCAAGTGTTGGTTGTTAAGAAGAAATCAGGCGTTGGGTGTGTCACCTACTAACTGCCCTGATACATTACACCAACTCTGACTTTGCTCACATTACTTTTTAGCCCTTTCAATTCTACCACCCATAGTCCTTTTGGAGCTTTCAGCCTGGATCTGAGTGCGTGGAAACGTGGAACTGCCCGGATCATGGGGAATGCCGCAGGGAGCATGGATATGTTGCAGCCCCGAGATACAAAGACACAGCCGGGGTCTGGGACACCCCCTCAAAAACAAAAAGAGACAACACCTCAAAAAATGCCAAGACCAAATTCGGTGGAGCTGGAAGAGAAATTCAACGTGGTTTTGGTAAGTAGACTTCAAAACGTGACTTGAGCAAAAATCACACTGTTTAAAAGACTTACAGACATACTTTAATTAGATATCTCAGGAATTTCTAGTGTTCCGATCGAATGTGACATGGGCTTGAAGTTTGTACCAAAATTGCTACTTCTGGTTTTAGACTCACTGCAATATGCAAACATGTTGTACATTAGACAATGCATTGTAAAGATATTAAGGATGTTTATGAACAAGTGGCATAAAGCTCGGTTGTTGTGATCTTTTCAAATTGAGTTCAAGCCAAAGAAGTCTGGTGCAATTGTAAAACATTTGTTTGTTTTTTTGTTTTGTTTTACATAAAACCATAGAATGTGACAGCAGATAAGAACCATTATAAATAACCAATTTTCTAAATACTCTAATTAGTCCCAGGCTTTATTTTATAGCTAGGATAACCTTATGCCTATCCCACGCAAACCCCTTGTTTTTGTTTTTTAAGTTAAGATTCAAAAATGTAAAGCTATCCAGATATGTTTGGAAAGAAATTAGAGGACCGTGTGTGGGGGGCATAAAGAGATAAAACAGAAATGTAGATTTAAAAGGTATGCAAGAAGCAATTGACCCATCTAGTTAGCCCTTATACTCCTGTTACTCATTCGATCTACAAGAAAGCTGTATGCTTGTCTTCATGACTTTAATTACTTTGACAGCTGACATTTCCACTGGAAGGCAACTTCTGGAACCTACTACCCCTTCTGCAAACTGATTGTTTTGTGCTTTAGTCCATTGTATTCGGTCTTCTAACTTCAATAGTTTGATCTCTATGAAGACCTTTCCTTCAAACATTAAATTAAGGAATGGATTATCTGTTACCCAATTATTTGAGTCATGGCTATGATACCAGTGGTTGCAAACACATGTCGTAATTACACTTGTTGTCAGGCATTTCAGCCATATGCAGTTGGCCGTATGTATCTGCATATATCAAATGTGTGTTTATTTCTGCTAATCTTAAATTAACCACGTATGGAGATTTCTAGATTAGTCCAATCTGTGGCCGAGGTTTCAGACATCTGATTTGTAAGCTTTCTTTTAAAACATTATTCCAGTAGGCAGACTTACAAAAACTAAAATATTACGCTTGAAATGAGTTTGAACATAGGAGCTCAGGGCAAACCGCTACAAGGGTGTCCATGATCGAGAAGAAAGTACTAATACCACTGGAGGTTCTCACAAGAGCCGGTCATCCTCACCGTCACGAACATGTGCTTTTATTAACATTGCAGCTATTGTGTGAAAAGTTAATACCAGTCAGCACTCAAATTACACTAAAGGACTTGCTGACAACAAGTGTGAAAGCGAGCAAACACTAAAATGATTGTGTAACTTCCCATTTCTTATCCTTCATAAAGGTGACCATTAAGAGTGGGCGGTAAATTACCTCGATATTTAATATTCTTTACTTATCACCATATTAAATAAATGTTTTTGTGAGTTATTAAAATTTAATTTAGAAAGCCACACCTCTGTATCCTGCAACAGTGCACCTCCACCTTACTTCCCTTGTCAATCATTGTTATAAGCTCTGTCCTTTGTCCCCTCGGAGAGTCTACATGGAGAAAAGAGGGTAACGAAAAAAAATGTTTCTATTTCATTAGCAAAGGTTGTCCTGTCTGGATTGAATTATGATGCAATTTGCTAAAGTTTTAAAATACATTTTAGAAAAACTGAGAATCATGAAAAAGATTAACCCGATTCATAGGAAATTTATTTTATTATTCAATGGTGTAAATTTCAGAGAAGTTACTGTCCTGCTTTAAAAGAGGTCTGTTTGGGAAGCTTCAGGGAGGGAGTGGTTGCGGTGCTGATATCTGTACACTGACCAGATACAATGTTAAAACGACTGATATGAAGAATAACATTAATTATATCATTACGATAGTACTTGTCAAGGGGTGGGATATATTGGGCAGCAAGTGAACAGTCTGTTCTTGAATTCCATGTGTTAGACGAAAGAAAAATGGGGAAGGCAAAAGATGTGAGTGACTTCGACAAGGACCAAATATTTATGGCTACACAACTGGGTCAGAGAATCTCCAAAACGAGTCTTGTGGAGTGGCCATGGTGTACTGTGGCTAGTACATGCCAAAAGTGGTGCAAGGAAGGACAACTATGAACCAACATTAGGGGTCATGGGTGCCCAAGGCTCATTGAGTCATGTGGGGAGCAAAGGCTAGCCCATCTGCTCTGATCACAACGAAAAAAGCTACTGTAGCCCAAATTGCTGAAAAACGTAATGCTGATTATGACTAAAAGGTGTCCAACACACCGTGCATCTCAGTTTGCTTTGTATGGGGCTGCATAGTGCCATGATGACTCCTATACACTGACAAAAAGTGCCTTCAGTGGAAACGTGGATATCAGAACTGGACCATGGAGCAATGGAAGATGGTTGCCTGATCTAAAATAAATCATGTTTTCTTTTAGATCAGGTGGATAGCCGGATGCTTGTGTTGTTTACCTGGGGGAGAGATGACCGCAGGATGCACTGTGGGATGAAGGCAGGCTGGTGGAGGCAGTTTTATGCTCAGGGCAATGTTTTGTTGGAAAACCTTGGGTCCTGGCATTCATGTGGATGTTACTTTGACACCTACCACCTACCTAGAGACTGCTGCAAACCATGTACATTCCTTCATGGCACATGTTCCCTGATGGAAGTGGCTACTTTCAGCAGGATAATGCATCCTGCCACACTGCAAAAAATGTTCAGGAATGGTTTGAGGAACATGATAGGAGGCCAAAGCAACACCTAGAACTCTCTAATTCCTCTGATTTCAGTTAACACACTAATGCTCGTAACAGAATAGCAGTACCCCTCATTGACATAAATAGCTAAATTGATTATCTGATATACTAATCTCTTAACACTGGAAGCAATACAATCGTTAGATTGACTAACTTTCTTAAAGTTTTTTCCTGGAAACAATGTTTTGGTGGCTCCATAAGACCAGGAATATCTTCAAAGATTCTGATAGGAAATTATACTCCTTCCTCTGATCTGTGCACAGCAGGTTGCTGTCTGTATCTGACCTGCTTTATTGCTTAGAACACTCTTTATAAGATTTCACCTGGTGAAGTTGAGAGTTTTGCTGGAGGCAATTTTGCAGTTAAACCGTTTGAGAGCGGTTTAAGCCCTTGAGGTAAGAGAGCGCCCACGGGCCTCCTGGTCCTGGCACCATAACTTTATTATGAACTTGTTATGGCGTCCTAAGTGCCCATTTAATTAGATCAGTTCAGAGTTAATGATTCTGAGCCCTGAAAGTCTCTTTTCCGAACCTGTAACCCCCAAACGTTATGTATCCCCATATAGCTCGCAATATCAGCTATCAACTGTCCAAAGAGTGCCCAGATCGGAGGTACTCAGCCTAAGTGCCAATACTTTAAAGTTCCACCAGGTCGTGACTACCCTCCTATCCAGTGCAGAGTTAGTTTCGTAGTAGCTTTAGGTCTTGTTTCGAGGGGTTCCTGGAGTCTTGATGAAGGTAGCACCCTCGATCATGAGTATCCCTAAATGCCTCTTCACCTCCCCAACATTCTATTCAAAGAGCACTGTGATTTGTGTGACCGAGCGACACCTGGTCAAAGATTCACCGGATAGTGGTACAGTTCTGTTCCGGTGAATAGTTCCATGGCGATTCAGGTTATTTCCCAGTCAGGTGCTCTGTGTGAGACTGGGATCAAGCGATCCCCAGAATTCATCCAGCTCTAGCTGGAATGTATAATGAGGGCCCCTGTTTACCCCCTCCCTACATTGACAATAGCCATTTTGTGCACTTTCAAAGGGTTCAGAGACAGGGTCCATAGTCTGGGGGGAGGAGGCTAGCCTCCAAACCCTTCCACAATTCTTAGGACCAGAGGCATCTGTTACAGAGTGGGTTGTCCATTACAAATGTTCTGCATACATGGAAGGGTGGTTGTGCAGCCAAGGCAGGCACTACCATACTGCAGCACCAACCAACAGGCGTGCACCAACCCGGGAGGCCTATGTCCAGGTGACCAACAGGGTGGGAGAAATCCCCTTACTGCCAGTCACTCCATGTAGAATGGCTTCCTTGACCAAGGTAGAGGACTTAATTATTTTTCTACCTGCTCTGACAGAAAGTTGCTCACTGGAGTCCTGTCAGACTGAGTAGAGAATAAATAGGACCTCTACCACAGTCTGTGAGGCTACACTACAACAAGAGGTAAGCAGGTATGAAGGTAGGGAGAGAAAGACACCCCATGAGAATATGGGGGTGGGAGGGCCACAGAAAGATACACCCAAAGGGAATGGAGGGGAGAAAAATACACCAAAGTGGAATGGAGGTGTGAAACGGAGGAAGAGACACCCAAAGAAAATGGAGAGCAGAAATAAACACCCAAAGGGAATGGGGAGGGGGAAAGATGGAAAAATGCATCTCCGTCTGTGTAGCCAAACCCTTCACCTAGGACCAGAACCTGATGGAAACAGGATGGTAACTGAATTGTTCCTGCATTGATTTTACAACTCAAACATAAACCAGGTTAATTCCCCAAATTCACAATTCACAATTCCCGAAATGAAAACAGCCAACTTTGTAAAGTTTTTTTTTATTTTTTTATTTGTCTATCGTGGCCTAAATTTTAAATTCACACTGAATTAGTGACAATTCACACTTCTAGCAAATAACCCTGGTGTTTGTACACTGGTCTCTTTCAGAGTCAGATGGGCCAATCCGCTATTAGGCAAGTTGTGGTAGGAGGTTTAAAGTCCATTTTGATAGCCCACGTCACGTTGTATTATATACATCAGCAGTGTATCTTTGTACATGTAGTTCTTGCTGAATGCTGAGGTTTCTGTCTTAGCTGTGCTGAGTTGGCTGCAAAGCGAAACATTTAAAGGAATAAAAGCTGGACAAATAGCTGAGTGTGAGAATTTTTCGAACCATGCCAGTTTGGCATAAATTTGTGCAATTGAATTGCCAATTTATTGTTTTGTAAATATATAGATATCGGAGAAAAAGACTGTTTTACTCGGGAGACTTCGCTGAACACAAATATTAGTGATTCAAAACAGTAAAACATATCACAGCGATGATATTGTCAGTGAAAGTGACTTTTTTTGCATTTTTCACACACAAACAGCACTTTTACTGATGATATAATTGTTGTGATACATTTTCCAGTTTTGAAACACTAATATTTGTGTTCAGCAAAGTCTCCTGAGTAGAACAGGACCCCCCATGTACAGGTTTTATAGCGTTTTTGAAAGTTACAGGGTCAAATATATGGGTCAAATATTTTTACATTGAAAATGGCCAGGTTGGTTACGTTGCCTTTGAGAGCGTATGGTAGCCCAGGAATGAGAATTACCCCCATGATGGCATACCATTTGCAAAAGAAGACAACCCAAGGTATTGCAAATGGGGTATGTCCAGTCTTTTTTAGTAACCACTTAGTCACAAACACTGGCCAAAATTAGCGTTCAATTTAGTTTTTTACTTTTTTCACACACAAACAAATATGAACGCTAACTTTGGCCAGTGTTTGCGACTAACTGGCTACTAAAAAAGTCTGGACATACCCCATATTGAATACCCTGGGTTGTCTACTTTAAAAAAAATATGTACATGTGGGGTGTTATTCAGCGATTTATGACAGATAATAGTGTTACAATGTCACTATTGATACATTTCAAAAATGTATGTTTTTAAACCGCAATATCCTACTTGTACTTATAGCCCTATAACATGCAAAAAAATAGCAAAAAGCATGTAAACACTGGGTATTTTTAAACTCAGGACAAAATTTTTAATCTATTTAGCAGTTTTTTTCATTCGCTTTTGTAGATGAGTAAAAGATTTTTCACATAAAAGTCAAAAAACATGTATTTTTTTCAATTTTTCATCATATTTTTTTCATTTTTAAAAAATTAAATTACATGAGATTATATAAATAATGGTATGTAAAGAAAGCCCCTTTTGTCCTGAAAAAAACTATATATAATTTGTATGGGAACAGTAAATGAGAGAGCGGAAAATTACAACTAAACACAAACACCACAAAAGTGTAAAACGATGCCTGGTCGCAAAAACACAACATCGCAAAAACAGTCCGGTCCTTAAGGGGTTAAAGATGTCTGCTGCAATGTGCGATAGCAATCTTTAGCAAGCAAGTTTGGTGGCTGCCCTGCACACAGAGGCCCTGTCATGCCCTCTCTTTGGTCACTCTGCCCCAGGGAGCAAAGGGCAGCTACTGTGGGCCCCTGTAAATTATGGCGCCCAGGGCAGTTTCCTCTTTTGCCCTGCGCTAATGGCAGCCCTAGATGGACTACATGTTCAATATATAGCTTAGGGGGCTAATTAGCCAAGTTGTGCATCTCTGTACAAATCTAACAACTTTTACAAATAAATAAAGGAACACTATAGGGTAAGGATCACAAACATGTATTCCTGACCCTATACTAATAAAAACACCATGTAGCCCTTCTGGCTACCCTTTGCACCCCTAAATATAATACAATCTTAGTTTTATTCGAGGCTGCTGCTGGCTCTGCCCTTGACCTGCCTGCTTGGCTGATATCATCAGAAGTGGTGATCTAAGCCAATCACAATGCTTTCCCATAGGAAAGCATCAGATTGGCTGAGACTGTCGAGGGAGCAGATCACAGATCAGGGGCAGAGTTGGCACAAACCAAACACAGCCCTGGCCAATCAGCATCTCTTCATAGAGATGCATTGAATCAATGCACCTCTATCAGGAAAGTTCAGTGTCTCCATATTTAGGAGTGGTCAGTGGAAGTATCTCTGGGCTGTAATGTAAACACTGCCTTCTCTCTGAAAAGACCGTGTTTACTGCAAAAAGACTGAAGGTAATGATTCTACTCACCATAACAAATATAATAAGCTGTAGTTGTTCTGGTGACTATAGTGTCCTTTTAACCCCTTAAGGACACATGACATGTGTGAGATGTCATGATTCCCTTTTATTCCAGAAGTTTGGTCCTTAAGGGGTTAAACATTTATATTAGCTCTGTGCTCAAACTCCCGTCACTCGGGGGGGCGTGGCCAGCCAAGCAGCAGAGAAGACGTGTTTTCACAGAGCTCTGTCCAAATAGAAGAAAAAGTCGCTTTAAACTCCGAAATTAAAAACCTAAATAAGCAGAAAGCCACCTACCCCCGCACGGAAGGTACTATGGGGCGAAAAAACAAAAAACCTCGCCATCCAGAGGCTCCAAAATCGCAAGATATATGATTATCCTTTGAGAGGCCTGCACCGCGGGCCCAAGCCAAAATGGCACCCGACCCACCTAGTGAAGAGGAGGCCTCGGATAACTTCCAAGAGGAGGAAGACGCCCAGACCACACAATCGGAGGAGACCCCCTATAACGAGTCGGAATCAGAGGAGGACTCCTCACCGGCTACAAAGAGGGATATTAAAAATCTCCTGCTGGATATGCGGCGGGTGTGGAAGGCTGACCTCCTAGACACCCGTACGGAAATAGGGGCCCTCAAACAGCGGGTCGCAGCACTCGAAACTAAGGAATCAAATACAACCCAGAGTGTGCAAGAGTCCCACAACAATCTGCAAGCACTAACAGACCAAGTACAGAAACTTACCAGGTCGATGGTAGCGATGGAGTCTAGACACAGAAGGAGGAACATCCGCCTCCGCGGCATTCCGGAGAGTATTGAGGGAGAGGCGGTAATGCTTTTCCTCCGACGCTTCATGGCCTCGCTAGGCATAGGAAGCAATACGAACACAGAAACATTGACATCAGCGTTCCGGGTCCGTAAAGCGGCAGCAGCCCCTGCGGACGCCCCACGAGACGTAATTGCCGCGACTAGAGACATTATTACCCATTCCACAATCATGGCTAAATCGAGAGAGCTGGGCTCCTTTCAAATTGAAGGATGCGAGATAGCCATATGCAGAGACCTCCCTTTTGCCGTCCTCGCAGTCAAGAGACAGCTGTTACCGGTGGCAAGACAACTGAGAGACGAGCAGATTAGATACCGATGGGGAGCGGACGGCTCTCTACTAGTAACACAGGGGACCGACATACTTACCCTCTCATCACCCGAGGGAAAAGAAACCTTCTTCCAACGACTGAAAGCTACCTCGAAACTACCTGCGAAGACCCAGAAGCCAAAGATAGGTACACAAGGACTTACCAGACTCCAACCGTTAAACCCGAGAGCTCGACCCCTGGCTATACCACGTCTATTGTAGATACACATTGCCCGCAGCGATCCTCTAGATCTGCCAACTACTTGACGTCGGGACATAATACCTGCCCAGCACTACACAGTCCATAACTGTGAACTCATAATAAGTATACGGCAAATACAGCCATAAAGCATATGGACCGCATATTAGCTCCCAACCAGTGAATATCCACTTGCCTCTGCGCTACTGAATATCCCTCAGTTAATTGTTTTGTATTCTGTGCTAGCTGTAACTTAGAGGCGAATTGGTGTAGAACGCACTACATACAAATCTGTCGATGCCTACTTATGTGATAATATACAAGTTAGCTATACTATATGTTGTGTATGGCACATACCTAATATTATTGCCTTATACTCAACTGTACTGCCTTACACATTAACATGTATCTTACCATACTCCACCGTATGCCACACCTAATAAGACTTCGCAGAGACCACTTATAAAACTCCTGGTCTCCCCCTTAGACCCTCCGTAACGGGCCCACACACGCCCGATTTGTATGCCTTAATGCCAATAAAATACAAATTTAAAAAAAAAAAAAAAAAAAACTCCCGTCACTCCTAAGACACCTACATAGATTATTGTATTAAACACCAATACATAAACAAAGCAAACATTACCTGCTCCCCATCCTAAATGCCAATGTACAGTTTTGAAAAGGGGATGGCTCTATGCCCTCTTTAGATTATTCGTTTTTTTATATTTGAGAGAAAAGCGATAATAGTGTGCAGATCACTTTTTCTTTTCGACTTACGAATAATTAATGCAACAGAGGAAGATTGCCAGAAGGGACCCAGCCCTACGTATATTAATTACATCCATGACCACGTGTATTGGGTCACACTGTATTGGAACTGTGTGTCTGGAGCGTTTAAACTAATCACTATGGACACTCGTTCTGTTTGCTGACACTGGATATGGAGGTTAGAAGAAGGTCACGTAGAAATAACTAGTGTATTATTTAGGATCTCATTCACCTGCTGTTATCCGAGAGACGTTTGTGTGTGTGTGTGTGTGTGTATGTATGTGTGTCTGAATGAGCAGTGTTTGTGAGAGAGGTGTATTGATTGTAGAATAAAGCTAACATGTCATCGGTGAGTCCACGTACGCTTGCTTCCAACAGATGGAGCTCTATAAGACCCATCACTTAATATTTAGAGGTCTTCTTACCATCGATGGCCTGGCAACGTTATAGCGTGTGCGTGACCCATGTGTAGGAATGTTTGATGCATATACATGATGTTGGGTCAGTGGCGCACATAGGTGAGATAAACACACACTACAGAAGTGGCAGTTCAACTTTTCCGAGTATCGTCCATACAAAATAGTGGGAGAAAAGAATCAGATGAGCCAAAGGCACGAGGAAAAAGCACCAATTAGTGTGCTGCAATGCAAAACTGCTACAATATTGCTAGCCTGATGGCTAGGCAATATCAAGCATTTTTCCAATGCTAATTGTGAGTTGTTATAATTATATTATCTCTGTAAAACAAAATTTGAGAGAGCAGTTTTATAATGATTATTTTTCCTTTTGCGATCTTGCATTAATGAAAAATGGGTAGCAGCAGGAGATATTTTCAAAGATTTCCCACATATCACGTTTGTAGCGGCACTGACAGTCCTTCGGCTATTGAGGGGGAAAAAAACATTGTAGAAGCAACAGGAGGTATATAATTTTTAAAAAAGGGTAAAAAGGTATTTTACAAAAAAATTAAAGGGTGGAATGTGTTACTGGGTCCACTGACTTCCCCTTTCATTTTCTGTAAATTACCCTTTTTTTCAAATTAAATTATTCCTGCTGTTGCACCCTCTTTCATTGTAGTGCTTTCATCTTGCCTGGCTGAGTCTTGTGGTGTGACTACACCTGCTACCTCCACACACGCAGTTCGTAGAAGCTGCAAGGGAACTGTTTTTTCCCCAACACTGAAGAATGGTCACTCATGATACAGATCGGATACGTGGGACCACTCAACTCTTCCACCCTGAGAAGAACAAACCTTTCCCACACATCCAGTCTGTAACGTGAGTGACCGTCCTTCAGTTTAGAGAAAGAACAGTGCCCTCTCAACGTCCACCAATCTCATCTGCAGAGGTAGCAGACATCTGGAAGACTGGAAGTGCAAAATCACTACAATAAAAAATCACTACAACCGACATCACCACATTTTAGAATACTATTTTTTTTTCCCCCAACAAATTAAAAGAATGCCTTTCACACTCAGTGCAGACAGGGTTTACCTGTGTAGTAAACTGCCACACTGTACATTACTAAGGGGAGAAGCTTGCAATTTGCAAAACACAAGCAGTGGCTCTGAAGCACAATACAAAACAAATAATCTGTCTCTCAATAGCAATAACAAAAAAAGAAAATCACAAATCAGTAAAACTATTCTAAATCAAGGAATCAAAGTTGATGTAAGTGGCAGTGGCAGGGCAAGTGGAACCGAATTGTATTGGTTTCTTTTTTTTTCCTGGCCTATAAGGCAGAGCAATGGTAAAACGAGGCAAACCCTTTCTGACTCCCTCTCTGTAGTTGAAATCAAAGTGTCTAGAAGAGACCTGCTGTAGTGTTTTATTACCCCTCTGTTGGTCACTTTGATTGATCTGTGAATGAAATAAACAATTAGTGGCTGTGCCCCAATTGTTTTTCTACCACTAGATTGGACAAGAGATACCGACCTCTTGTCTGTCATGTCCAGCTTAGTTGCTTATTTGCCCACCCTCCACCCCACAAAAAGCTTCTTCTCCATTCCTATCTCTTTAATTTAAAATTGTGGGCAGGGTTTTATAATAATTAATATTGTCATATTAATGTTCATATTAATATTCATATTAAATAATATTTTAATATTTATAATATTTTCATAATTTTAACAAAATATTATTTGTCATATTTTGTCCCACAATTGGCAGTACAGTCCCCTTTTGACCGGTGGAAATCTGACACAAACAAAACTGTTGTCCTTTGTGTGGGTGTATTTTTATTTTTTTTGTGCCAATTTGGAGTTACGGAATTCAGATGACCCCCAGATCTCCAAAATTCGGACGAATTGCAAATCGGCCAAAACCAAATGCACAAGTCTAGGGATTACTATAAAACAAAATGTATCCTGCACGGCTTAACTGGGTAATGAAAGCTTTGGCACCGCCTTTATGTGAGGAGTAAAATTTGATGATCCTGTTTACACAAAGATTCTATACATTCTAATATTTTCTACATTATTCATGTGGTGGGGCATTTTTTGCTTTTATTTTTCTCTACCACCGTGATTACATAGTCAAATTAAGTATGATAAACAATATTAAAAACTAGAATCATGCTGAATAAAGCTGGATCAGAACTTCCTCGCCACCCGCCTCCACCGTTAACCTGTCTGCCAGACCTTCCGACTGCCCGCCAAGCTGAGTTTTGTCATTCCTAGGGCAGCACGAAACCAGAATACACCACTGTACACACCGATCCTGACATGGACATAGTGGGGTGTATATAATGTCATCCTTGGCCAATATTCTAAAGGTGGAACATTTGCTATAGAAACCAACTGAATGTTCCTGCTGACTTTCTTCAACTTTGCAGATTGCATGTGATTGTGAATAAAAAACATTTCTGATACAATCAGATTTCGACATTCAAACAACGGATTTGATGTCTCTGTAGAAGTATGCAGATGGGTTGTGGTTAGGAGAATGAGGTCTGTTTGTGTATGATGATCTGCCTGATGGTGGTGAAGTCATTGTTGGTGAAACTGTAGTGAACTATATTCATGGAGTGTGTTTGTGGAGACCAACTTGCTTGTTGTGCTGATGAGTTCTTGAATCTAAGAAACCGGAAGGGAAGTATAGTTTGTTTGTTTTTTTGTTTTGTTTTTTTAAAGAATAGTCATGCCAGTAGTTTCAATGCATGCATGAATAAACCATACCCGGTATTTAAAGGGACAATCCGGACCCCTAAGTACTTTAGCTTGCTGTAATGTTTTGAGTGAAAAGTTTGTCCTTTCTTTTTCCTTTTACAAAAAGTGCAGTTTTCAACAGATATTGGCACTTTTATAAATTAAAGTGGAGTGTTCCTATAAGTTACATACATTTTAGTGGTCTTCATTGCTCTACTCCCATGTTGCCTTTTCAAAAAATATAAAGTGGCCCATCTATCTGTAATGGCTCGCTTTGAGATTTCCAGTTTTGTTGACTCATCACATACTAAGCACACAACCTCTGGAGTACCAATGTATAGATATCATAAAGGGAATCAACACAGTAAATGAGGAGACTTTATTTAAAAGAAGAAAAACTACCACAACAAGAGGACATAGTCTTAAATTAGAGGGACAAAGGTTTAAAAATAATATCAGGAAGTATTACTTTACTGAGAGGGTAGTGGATGCATGGAATAGCCTTCCAGCTGAAGTGGTAGAGGTTAACACAGTGAAGGAGTTTAGGCATGCGTGGGATAGGCATAAGGTTATCCTAACTATAAGATAATGCCAGGGACTAATGAAAGTATTTAGAAAATTGGGCAGACTAGATGGGCCGAATGATTCTTATCTGCCGTCCCATTCTATGTTTCTATGCCCTATGATGTTTCAGCAAGTGCTTCCAAAGACCGTTTAGGCTAGAGAGAGGGACACTGATTAGCAATGCATCATGGGAGCACGTCACCCTGTATGACCAGTGCAAAGTAAGGACAGGAAATTTGTGATGTCATCCAACATAATGTCTGTTCTGAGCCTGGTCCTGTGGACATACATGTGCACAAGTGTGTGTCTGTCCATTATATCTTCCACCGTTTCCTATATCTACGTCCCACAATCAAAGTTCTTCGTCTTCTTCCTGTCTACTTGTAGTGCTCCTCTTTCGCCACCACGCCCCACCCCACTAAACGTATTCTCTGCTGCAAGAGCAAGCTTAAAAACAGAAGCAGGAAACCCACAGGGAGGGGAAGTACCAACAGACACCTGCAGATCATCGTAGAGCTAACAGAACAAGTTAAAATGTCTGCAACGATTAAAAACCCCAGGCCTTCCTAGCAGCAAGGTTTTTCCACAACAATGACATGTTTCATGGGAGATACCATTCTTGAAACATTGAAACAAAGTACAAGTGTGAGGTGTCTTGTTCACGTGGTCAAATACTCCTTGATCTAGTAACCTGATATAATTTAGAAATGTCTATTCACAGGCCAAAGCAATACAATGAAAATGCTTACAGAAGTTCGTTCAACCCCTCTTTCACTTTTTGATCTCTAACCTTACTACCTCAACAAACAAGGATTAAAGGAAAACTCAAATCACCACAACCACTATAGTGCTTTGTAATGGTTACGGTATGCCTCCCAACAATCATCATTGGAGCATAGGGACGGGTGGGCTGTCCTGATGGAGTTGGGGCCAGTGATGCAGCATTTGTTCTGTTCAGTCTGGGGAAAGTATGTATGTATCTATGTATCTATGTATGTGTGTCAGTATGTATGTATGTTAGTATGTGTGTATGTGTGTATGTATGTCAGTATGATGTGTGTGTGTATATATGTGTGTATGTATGTATGTGTGTGTGTCTGTCAGTATGTATGTCAGCACGTATGTGTGTATGTATGTCAGTATGTATGTGTGTATGTATGTGTCAGTATGTATGTCTGTCTGTCTGTGTGTGTAAGTCAGTATGTGTATGTATGCATGTCTGTCTGTGTGTATGCATCTGTATGTATTTCAATATGTATGTATATGTCTGTCTGTTTATATATGTATGTGTGTCAGTATGTGTGTGTGTGTATTTATGTCCTTATGCGTGTGTGTGCAGTGTGCATAGGAATAGAAATATTGTTTATTGTCCGGCGCCCAACAGTGTCTGAGGGACCGTGAACTGGCCCCCTGTTTAAAAAGTTCAAGGACCCCGTCATTATGTATGTATGTATGTATGTCATTATGAATGTATGTCTGTATGTATGCATGTATGTCAGTATGTCAGTATGAATGTATGTCTGCATGTCATTATGAACGTATGTCTGTGTGTATGTGTGTATGGATGTCAGTATGCATGTCTGTCAGTATGCCTGTATATATGCATGTATGCCAGTATGAATGTATGCTATTATGAATGTATGTCTGTGTATGTATGTATGTGTGTATGGATGTTAGTTGCTGTATGTATGCCAGTATGAATGAATGTATGTCTGTGTGTATGTATGTATGTATGTCGGTGTATGTATGTGTATGTCCTCATGCATGTGTGTCTGTATGTATGTTAGTATGTGTCTGTCTGTCACTATGTGCGCCTGTGTGTCTGTATATGTGTGTATGTCTCAGTATGTGTGTGTCAGTATGTATGCCTATATGCGTGTATGTCTGTTTCAGTATGTGTGTCGGTTAGTATGTATCTGTGTGTGTGTGTGTATCTGGGTCCTTTTGTATCAGTGTGTGTTTTTGTGTCTGTGTGTGTACTCCTGTGGGCGGGATTGGAGGCGGGCCCCAGGGGGCCCAGACCCTGAGCTGAGTTAGGGGCCCCAAAATTTCTGATGGCGGCCCTGTCTGTACCTTCAGGCTTAGCTCAATGTAGAGAGATGCTGTTCCTATCTACCTACAGCAAAAGTTTTTTTAAATCCTACCGTCCAAGAAAAGCACACTTGTTTTCAAGGTCTACAACAGCACACAGGAAGAAAAAGAAGACATGTAAACTGGGTGTCAATCTGCCACACCTTCTAAAATATAACTTAGACGATTTCTCCTGGTAGCATTACAGTCCATTACTGTATATTCAAAGTTATATTATTTAGAAGTCTCAGGCTTCACAGAGCAAATCCGGTGACATAAACCAGTTTGCAAATAGTTATTGATAGGTATTGATTTTATTTCTGTGGACAAACAGGGCATTTGGTGAGTTTGTGTTCTGGGTAGCTATCCCCCTTTGCCCCAGGAATTTTCCCCAAGAGAATACTTTAATACATACTTTAGATACAGTATGCATACAAATGTGTATTATTATTATTGCCATTTATATAGCTCCAACAGATTCCGTAGCGCTTTACCATATTATGAGAGGGGGGATTTAGCTATAAATAGGACAATTACAAGAAAACTTACAGGAACGATAGGTTGAAGAGGACCCTGCTCTAACAAGCTTACAGTCTATAGGTACATTATAAAATGTACACAGGACATTGCATACTACCAGATAGATACACATAAGGATAGATTAAATGGCCTATTATTATGACCTTATAAATTCTTATGATTGCTAATAAAATTGCCAATGAGCTGTATATGCTGGACATATGTAATTACATCTGTATTTGTAAAAAAAATAAAAAAAATATTTGTTTATAGACGTTTGCTTTGGATAGCTGTAGAATAAGTGATGCTTAGTGACATCATTGTGGCATAAGCTGCCAAACCGTGAGTGGAGGTGAATTTTCTAAGAGTAGAGGACAAAACTAATTTTATCATTGAGGAAATATTGTTAATGTTGCATCTTGCCCCCAACAAACAAAATACCAACAACCCTGTCCGCATGCACTTTTGCAAAGTCTTTTGATACAAATACACAGTTGTGGTTTTGCAATGAATGCAGATAATGATCACTGGAGTCTAGGTAACACTGTAAGGTCCACAGCTGGACCCTTGTGGCTGATTACAATAATCTAAGATTATGAATTGCTGTGTTTTTATTGTCAACATCATTCACTTAAGTCTTTAATTATTGGGAATTTGTAATGAATTCATAGCAACTTTAAATTGTCCAAAAAGCCATGACATATGCATAGTCGCCTTTCCGGCATATGCGGTATTAAACAAAAAAAACAAAGGATACTCAGACACCTTATGTTTGGGAAAATTATCACAGCTTTATTAATAAATAAAAATATATAAATTATTAAAAATTGTTAAATTATTAAAGGTCATTGTCAACATATTTTACATAACATCTCAGCCCCAACTCTTTTAACAATTTGACACTGACAATGACCCCCATAACAAACAATATTAACATAAATAACATCTAACCACTTAAACCATTGCCACCGAGGGCATGATTTACCATGTTCCACCATGTAGGGGTATACCAAGATACACCCTACACACACCAGGTTCGGAGCTACCGACGAGCTTGAACCAACCAAATTCTATCCAAACCTAACAGTTCTAAGCAAACTAAACTATGTTACATCTGGACAAACATCCTACAACCAAACTTGTTTATCCATCCTCCGCTGCTGTGACCAAACGGGATCGAGAACCTGTGTAAAGGGAGGGAGGGTGGGACAAAACAGGTAAGCGACGAGTAATTAAGATGGCCCTTAATCTAAAATGGCTCTTATATATATTCCAATAATCTAAAACCCCACCCCCACTTTCTATAGCCAAACCCCCACAGTAACACCTCCTATGCCTGTCTCTTAGCCATGTCAAGGCCCATTCCACTTAGCTGCACTGTTCCATGGGCTACAAACTGGCATGATCAAATCAGTCGACTAGTAGATGAGACATTTGCATAATTAAATTCACTACAAAAATTGGGATCTCTCCTTTTATTGACCCTTGTTAGCCATCTACATTATATATTTTATGAGGAGTTAATGGACTTATTTTACATAAATTTCTTTAAAAAAATTTAATGAAATAAAAATGTATTGTTCAAAAGAAGCAATCACATACATTGTTTGAATAGGCGCTCCAAGATGACATTTCATTGTAGAGTAGTATTGCCATGGCAAGAATTAACCATTGCTGAATATACAAGAGATCAAAAATACAAGAATTGCAGTGTCTTCCCAGTCGCAATTTCGAGATCATTGTTTTTACATATTGTGCCCCTGCGGAGAAACAGACAATTGGAGACATCACGATATCAATGCATATATATGTGATACATGAAGTAGAGCCCAATGGTATTCCAGGGGTCTTAGCAAAGACAAGGTAATATGTAAGGGATACCATAGGGGGTGTAACCGTGTAAACAAATAAGGACCTGAAGTTGCTGCCTGGGGTCTCCATACATTAAAACAAGCACATAAAAAGCTATAATTTGGCACGGGATGTCCGGGTGAAGATGGCATGTGGGTGACTGAGGTTAAAGGAAAAAGATCCACGGGTTACAAGTGCTTAAATATTCAGTGTGGCAAATGTGCCTATGCCACAAGCTCCTGATTTTCGACAGGTCCCTTTGAGGATTATATTGAAAGAGTTTATATAGAGTAGAGAATCGTTTTTTTTTTATTACGCTGTGAGATGAACAATATTGTTAATATCTTGTTACTTATTGCAAGAATAAGCTTGGGTTTTTCCTTTTTTACACATTTTTTTATTTCTTAATTTTTTTTTTCATATTTTTGTGTAATCCTTTCTCTTTGTATCATTTTGTTACATCGCATTCTTGGTGTATTACCGCATAGCCAGTGATTTCCCAACTCTTTGTTTACATCACAAGTCACAAATCACAAGGAGGCCACATCATAATTTATAGACATCAGCTCACATTCACGTTGACTCATGGACTGTGTTTTAATAAACCTTACTGAGATACTCTCAAGAAAAAGTATTACAAAAATGTTAGAATGCAAAAGTGATATACGTCTTCTAACCTTTATTCATACAAGGAAGAAAAAAATATATTGTTCAAAGCATATGTTTTTCAAATTCCTTTCACCCAATATGTGGTGGAGAGTTTATCAATTATAATTGTTCACATTTCTTAGTTACAATTTGTGATATTGAATTCTGAACTGTCAGTCACATGGATCAGTACAGTGGTACACTTTATTTGAATTTGTCCTGTAAGCCAACAGGATCAGAAGAATACACTGTAGTATAGTGATGATCTATAGCAAGGGTGCCCAATAGGTATATGCCCAGATGTTTTCAAACTACAACTCCCATGATTCTTTGCCCGCCTTTAGAATGGGAAAGCATCATGGAAGCTGTAGTTTGAAAACATCTGGGGATCTACCTTTTGGGCACCGCTGATCTGTAGCATGTATGCAGGGCCGTCTTTAATAATGATTGGATCCTGGGCAAGCATTTGCTAGGGCCCCCTTGGACCGTGCCCCTCCACTCCCTTACATGAATTCCACCCTCCACCCCAACGCAGTGGCGGAACTAAAGTATAAAGATCCCTGGTGCAAGAATTTTATTTGCCCCCCCAATTGCAAGGTTGGACAAAAGGTAGAACCCTATCTGTTGTGCAACTCCAACAATGCATTGACAGGTAGGGTTCTACCCATGCTTGTATTTTACACTGTTTGAATGTAAGCATGTTTTTGTATGAAGTATGTTTGTCTGAATGTGTTTGTATGTGGTGTTAGAGTTTGGATGCAAGCGTGCATTTATGTGTAGTGTTGTTTTTTGAATGTGTGTTTATAAATAATTTTGGTGCTCTGACACACATGCAAATACACAGATACACACACTGACTACTTACAGATACAGACACATACTGACACACACAAATACATACATTGACAGGCATACTGACACACAAACTGACAGGCATACTGACGCACACACACATATACAGACAGACATACTGACGCATACCGATACATACACTGACACACACAGACCCATCACTGATAGACATACTGACACAAACACCGACAGACATACTGACAGACATACTGACACACAGGCACATACACCGACAGACATACTGACACACACAGATACACTAACTTACAGATGCACAGACACACAAACTGACTGACATACTGACACACAAATACATACATTGACAGACATACTAACGCACACAGATACATACACTGATAGACATACTGACACAAACACTGTCAGACATACTGACACACACAGGCACATACACTGACAGGCATACTGACACCCACAGACAGGCATATACACTGACACACACACACACAGACATACTTACACACACGTAAAAACATTTTAAAACCCACCCTCCAGTTTCCTACCTTTTGCTGGAGGGTGGCTTCCCTGGGGTCAATTGTGGGGCCTGAGGCTGATTGGCTAGTTTATTCGTTCTCCCGTACTTTTGTTATCCCTACCTTGACATGTTGTGCCGTATACGATTTACCTCTTTGTTCATGTTAAAGTTGCTCTGTTATCGTTTGGGATCTTTACATAATTTACGAACACCTTCAATGTTGACATCTCCACTTGGGATTCGAAGGTCATGGGTGGCAGGCGAAGGAAGTTTGTACTTAGCTGAATCTGTCCGTTGTGTGCGCCATCATCCTCTTCTGTCTGGTTCTCTTCAGCTCCTGGAGCTTCAGCGTTCGTGCATGCGCGTCTAAAGAGGATCCCACAAGGCCTTCGGGATCCTCCATAGAAAATGCTCCTTTTTTTTTTTTCTACAGACGTCATCGGTGACAGCTGGGGGGGAATGACAAGCTTGACAATAGGTAACTCTTAAAAAGTGATAGTTTAGATTTGTTTTGATATGCTTTTAAAATACTTTTTTAGTTAAAATGGAATATACCCACATTTCTTTAAAAAAAAACTAAATAAAACTTTCCAGTGGAGGTTCGTATATTTCTCCATCAAAATCGTCATACATCTAAAAATGCAGAGGTCCAGTGTACGTCACTGACTTTCAGTTATTATTATTTTATTATTTATATAGCCCCAGCAAATTCTGTAGCGCTGTACAATGTTCAAAGACAATAATAATATGCAGAAGTAATCAACATTTAAATAGGAAAAAAAAATGTTTATACTACTTTAGTTCATTTTATTGTAGGCTATTGTGTTTATTTCAAAATCGATGACAAATTCACTACAATGCGAAATATCAGCTAAACAGGCAGACTTCGTGGTGTCAAAACAGGGACAGTTGAATTCACACCAGTCACTTCCTTTTCGTCTGATTACTCCATATCTTTCGCAAAAGTGTGCACACACACAGATCACATCATGCTGTCTATGATAAGAACACAAAAGATGTTGCAATCTTATCAGAGGTCTTGGAGAATTATATATAATATAGATATCCGGGTCCTGTCAACTTGTTGTTTATTGTAAAAAATAACTTTTGTATTAACCGATCAAAAGAGTTAATTGTGTGCTCTGTAGAAATTTCAGATTACTATCAATGCCTAGCTGATATCACAGTTGTATTTTAACCTAGAAATTCAACTCTTTGTCTTCCAGCCCTCGAGAGCCTTTATTTCTGTCTGCACAAAGTTTGTCTGATGGGCATGTCAAATCGTCCTCCCTGTGCCCCTCTTTAGGTCTCTGTGGGTTCTTTTGAATGAGCTTTGGTTAGCATGGTTTTTAAGTAAAAAAATACTGGCTATCTTTGTATACATCGAGCTTGTGGGGATAAAACAAGACCATTCTAATGCTTTTTTTTAGAAGCAGGATACAAGATACAGATAAGTCATGGGTATATGATCCAGACTCAGTAATTAACAGTAGGTTCAACAATTTCTATTCCAATTTTGATCTACATATAATTTATAACAATATATAGAAAAACGGAAGAAAAAAAAGCAACGTTGTAGGTGAGTCCGTTTCTTACAGCATATCAGAATAGGGGATAAAAGTTTACAATAATCTTAATTATGGTTTGAACTTCATTTTTTAAGTGTAGCTTTTTAAAAGTAAGTAAAGTTTACATGGTAATTTTTTTTTACTATCAAATATGTTTTCCCAACGCTAGATTCAAATTCAAGTAGAAGACACCGAACATTGGTCCTGAGACAGCCACTATAATTGTTCTTATGGACAAATGTAAACAGTGCCTTTTCTCATAAAATACAGTGTTTACAATTATTGGGATGCAGGGATGAGCCCATTGCACCAGGACCACTATATTCAGCTGTAGTGTTTCTGTTGCTTAGAGTGTCACTTGGCTACACAGACCCTATGGCACCACCCAGGTTACTTTTTTCTTCTCGTATGTGACATCTCTAATATTGTACATCTAATGTGTCATTTAGTTCTGTCCTGCAACTGTTTCTCAACCCTTTATTCAACTTTCTTTTAGAAAACCATGAACCTTCCTCCAGATAAGATAAATGTTCTTCGTCAGTACGACCAAGACAAGAAATGGGAACTGGTGTGTGATCAGGTAAGAACCTACTGCAGAGTGATGAATTGGGACATTTTCTTATAGAGAGGTTGGTCAAGTTAAGGTGTCTTTTATCAGGGACATACACATCATTTCTAAACATGAGGTTGTATTAAATTAGTGTTATAATTTATTATATTTAAAAATTATACAAAAGGCAATAGGGGAGCAGGAGAAAGTAGGATTATTGCTGTGTCGGCTGGTGACCTGGCCTGGAGCGATTAGAAATAGTTAATTAGATTGCTAAGATTCAAGCATATATAAGTCACTGTTGGTGCAGTGACATGTGGATAGCGCCGGTGTGTTCCCCTGAGGAGCGTTTCGCCGCTCTGGCTCATCTTGGGAACACACCTATTGCTACTCGCTCCAGGCTAGGTCACCAGCCTCCATCAGCCTGGATGAGCGGGTTTGAAACCTCTGTCACATAACATTGTGTGAACACGCTGCTATAACCTGAGCGTTCTCACGTAGCAGCGGTTGAGTGTTTAAAACTGTTTTAAAAATATGCACAGTCTAGACAGTTAACCATCTGATAGTCAATTAGGCTATCTTGTTACTAGTCTCAGACAGACTTGGTGGGTGGCTCCCTCCACCCACGCATATTTTTAACTTTTCGTCTCCAAGGTTTTTTTCACCTAATTTATATATGTTTCTATTAAAAGTTAAGTTTTAATTCATTTATTGAGGTTGCACTTGTTTTGTTATACACTTTCCCCCCCCACCCCCCCCCTTTTTCGGTTTATTTTCCCTTCTCCGAAACTAGTAGGGAAACCAAATCTTCAGGATATTTTATCATAATCCTACTTTCTCCTGCTCCCCCTTTGCCTTTTGTATATCTTTGGTGAAATTATTTTCACTAGGAACCCCCATTCAGGAGACAATAATCTATTTGGCAAATTATAACACACCTTGAGGATAAAAAAACAAGTTATGCTCTTGCTTCCCCCCAAAAAGGCAATGAATATTGATTTACTTAAACAACCACGCTTTAGACTCTCAAAGGAACTCCTGTGATCTGCTATCTCACTTGTTGTCCAATCCACTACCACCCATGGTGGAAATGTTATAGACACATTTTATTGGTTTACATGACGATTGATCCTTATTTAGCTCTTTGACCCAGGATAGGACCTGCTTCCCCCTTAATAAATCTACCCTGAGCTCTTTAACATGATAATAAGTTGGGTAGTGGAATTTAAATATGTGGTGGGTAGTAAGTAGGTTGGCAAGACTGGGCGGCTTGAGTGGGACACGGAGAGTGTGAACAAGCATAGGGGAGGCTACATTCTACATTCCAGTGTAATTATATGATATTTATCTCAGAGTCCAGTCAATCTTTTAGCATGTCTTTTCCACAGCTATACGCCATGGCTCTAATTCAAACCATTGCTAATCATTGGTGCAATAATCTGTCACATAATAAAATTATAAGTGAAACTTGTTAGGCTTAGGATAGAGTTAGCCCACTGTACATCTATGATTCCTCTGTGTAAAAATGTGACACCTCAAACCTTTATTCTTCCTAGGAGCGATTTCAAGTTAAAAACCCGCCAGAAACATATATACAGAAGTTGAGGACCTACGTAGATACAGGAGGGATCAGTCGAAAGGTAATTCCCTGTATACATAAGTATACATATTCACAAAAACTCCTGCTACAATACATGTCAAGGGTATACATTTCAATGTGTGTTGTTTTGAATTTCAAATGTTAGTCCATCATAGCCAAACTGGAAAAATTCCACAAATCCAGCTTTTTCTAGAAGGTCATTTTAGCCTAATGTTTAAAATTTAAGTTAAATTTACTGTGAATTACCCACAATTCACATTTTAGTGGGTAGCCTTGCATGTCACTAACAGACGACTGAAACACTAAACAATATTTTTAGATAACTCACAAGTGTAACACAAGCAGTAGGCCAGAAACCAGTCAGTATTGTTATTTATAAAGTGCCAACAAATTTCATAGAGCTGTGCAATAGGTGGACTAATAGACATGTAATTGCAACAAGATGAATTGGACGCACAGCTCAAACGAGCTTACATTCTAGTTGAATCTACAAGTGTCTATAGAGTTCATGCTTAAAAACTGAACCGAGGTTCTAAGAGAAACCTCTCCAATTCCATGACTTGAGACACGTTCAGGTGGTGGCAATATATTTGGAATAACATGACCTGCCAACCTCCTGCCCACAGACTATAGGCCCTGCAGGGAAACCTGTAAAAGACAGTTTAAAAGGCTTGGTTCGTGTAATTTCCCTATGCCGTTCGTGAACCGAACAACCGCACGAACCAGAGACGACCCGTGTGCTTGTTAAGCCCAATTGACACCTGGTAATGATTTCCACCTCATTGTTCTAATTGTTCGTCTGGGTGGCCGCAGTTGGTATGAACGACCAGGAGGTGTCGGCCATCTTGTTCCCGCGAACGCAGACATCGAGTTCATGGAACTAAAATCGGACACTGAAACACCCGAACACCGCTGGACTTCCATCATCGCCTGCGTTCGTTTCTATACAACCTGGAGGGGCACTGTTCGGTGGATTTGTTCTCATGGATGAGGTGAACAAGCTACACATTGTAATTATGGATTATGTTCGGTAGTTTATTAGTTTTTATGTTACCGAAGTTGATCGACCGCTAGCACTGATTTCATGGAACTATTTTGGGCTTATGCCACATGTGAAGTCAGTCAAAAACAGGGCTTCCATGGAAAACCCGAACCCCTGAACCGATCTGGGTGATTTTTGGATACGTTGGTCACCCAGATCGGGGCTATCAGTGGATGTGACTTTTGTGGGGTTTTCGTGTATTTTATGTGTATTTTGGGGTGTTTTATAAATTGTTATATTTTCTGTCCCTGAGAGATAATTCAATTATGTGTTTGCTCAGGTAATTATGTCTTCAGGCACAGAGGATCCTGGGAGGGATTTCCCTGTAATTTTGTATTGGAAACCCCTTGCAGGGGCTTTTGCATAAAAGGCCATGTGTGGCCTCCAATAAACCAGTCTACTCCCAGCATTAAGCATCGACTCATGTGTTGGGGCAAACAGCTATACTGCCAAAATCACTGCTATACCTGCTATACTCTCTTGGAGGAGAGGTCTTCCCACTGGGAGCTGGATCCAGGTGTTGGTCCAGGGTGGAAAGGATGGCGAGACCCCAGCTAAGCTGCAGCGGCTAAGGGGGGGCTACAGTGCTTATGGTATCCGGTACGGTGATTATGGTACTCAGCGACTACTAGGAAGCGCGTTTGGTGGAGGTACCCAGTCGGGGTACCAGGTGGGCTGCCACATATATGTTTCACAGTAATGAAAAAAAAAATGTCAGTGCCAATGTATTTTACCGTAGGCCACCTTTTTCCATGCAGAGGGAAAACTTAAACAGACTATTTTACTATCCAACAATATAAAAGTATTCACGCAGAGGTAGGCAACCTCTGACTCTCTAAGGATCGTTGACTTCAACTCCAAACATTCTCAACCCTTCATAGATTGCTAATATATAACCCACCTGATTGTAGCAAAATAAAAGGAATCCCTGGGCTGTTTTCTCTATTATATCATACTCTTCTATTATAGGAATTATTGTGCTGACAATGGTTCTATGTAAACTACATAATTTGCATAGACTTACACTGATCACACGCAAGCACATACATAAAAAAAATGGCATAAACTGTTTATAAACCTTCTTTGGTTTTGTATTGGGAGAGATATGAATGACGAGTAGTGGAGTTACATCGACATACATCACTGGGTGACGGAACTCACCTCTTTCAACTTGAACTGGCCGTGAAGTGGTGAATATGTCATCTGCTAATGCTGAGTTATTGTTCATTTTAGTTCAAGAGACATACGCAAGAGTCCACTCAGGTCCTTCGAGAGCTGGAGACCTCACTTCGGACAAATCATATCGGGTAAGGCTGCCATTAAATTACGTGTATCATTAAGTATGCCCTTTTCAACTCGCGTTAAAGCATCAACACACAGAAGGTCACTCTGAAACATAATTGCTCCACTTGTCCAGTCAGGTTCAGAATAACAAAGTTAAAGTAAAATGGCTGCTCAGGGATATAGCATCCATCTACCAACTTCAACATGTGACATGGTGACAAAAAATGGCTGCTGTGGAACATACCTCCCAATATTACAAATGGTCAAAGAGGGGCATTTTAATTTAGTGGTGTGAGTCGGGGTGTGGTCAGGGGTTGGCTGTACTGATATTTTGTCTAAAGTAGATCTGATAAGTTGGTTGTTGTTTTTTAACACATGTTTCCCTATAATACTTTCATATTAAAGGTGGGTGGAGGAGTTTCTGAGCAAGGAAGTCGGTGGCCTTGATGTGCTGGTGGATTATCTTGCCTTTGCACAATGTTCCTTCACGCAAGTATTGCCCAGGTTATTGTGTTATCTGTACATATATATTTATCTTAGGGCACTGACCCTTTCCACTATGGCTTTGAGACATCTCTTTTCACGCTTCCCCTAAAAGGGAAAAATTATAAAGCTGCTCGATATAGGTATAAAGACACAAAATAACTGAGTAATTACGAACTCAACAAGCAGAAGAGACAAGTATACAGCACAACATGTGAATGAACCTGTAACTAAATACACTCTAACATAAAATGTACAAAGAGCCTATGACTAAGGCTACGACATATATGGAGTTTGTAACCTCCTCTTGTAATATTTTATTTATTTTATTTATTTTATTACCCCTTTACCTTCCTGAAAGTCTGTGCTTTGTAACTAGCTTCACACCAAGAGCGACTGATATTTATCTATCATTTCCCCTCAAGAAGACTATCTGAGTCAGAAAGCTGCTGAAAATAAGGTAGAAGCTGTTGAGATAAAAGAGGAAATGGCAATGGTTTTAACATACATGAAGTGCTGTTATTTTAGGCATAGTTTCACTTTAAGTGTACTGTAAGGGATGTTTGTGGGTGGTGCATCCACATAACAACTGGAGCTATTTGTAGAGCTTCTTAACATGCATTATTTAAAGGAAAACTATCGCGTTAGGAATACAAACACTATAGGTTCCTTCTAACTATTTAGATTATTGGCCCCCCTGCAAAGGTTAAAAATAGCCTTTTACTTAAGTTATATCCCGCGATGCACTTCTGTCTGTGGACCAGTCCTTCCTGCTTGGCTGACATTACCAGTCTTGAAAATTTCAGCCAATCCTATGCTTTCCTATATGAACGCATTGGCAGGCTAGTGCGCATGCACGGCCAAATGCCACTCTGTACTAATCTGCATCTCCTCCTAGACGTGGGTTCTTGCAATGCATGTCTATGAGTAGCATTCAGCGCCTCCATGCAGAGAGTAGAGATGCTGAAGTAGGTCCTGCAAACATTACAGGACATAAACCAGGAAGCATCTGGGTTATATTGTTACTAGGCAGTAATATAAACACAGCCTTTTCTCACAAAATGCAGCATTTACATTGCTGAGCCTCCATTTACATGTTATAGGCACCAGAACCATTAGGTTTCAGTGGTTCTGGTGACCATAACAAGAACAAAAAAATCCTATAATTTTAAACTACATTGTCCTTTTTATACGATCATCATTCGTGCAACCTTGTCTTGTCTCTGACACTCTCAAAAAGTCTCCCATCCCAATATCTGCATTTTCCTCCATCTGTCATTGTCTACTTCTTTCTTCCTCCTTAGTATCCTTGTTCTCCGTGATTTTCTATCCACTGCTTGCTTCTCTTCCAACATCCTTCCACCATCTATGCGTATTTCTGTTCTAGGAATGATGCAGAAGGCTCGGAGAATGGAACAGTTGAGAGAAAAAAAGTTTTGCATAGATCCTTGGAGGACATCCGCAAGTCTTCTGCCTCTTCAAGTCCCTCAAGTACCCCCTCCCGTTTACGGAACCTGACCACCAGGTAAATGTGTCTACCAATAAGCTGATGATTTGTTACAGATACCCTGTTAGCAGTACTGTATTCCATGCATTACCTAGACTTGGTAATATCAGACCCTCATATGCCACCCATTACTGGATTTCCCAAGCAAGAAATCTTATTCGCTACTAGACTTTTGTTTTCAAAACTACAATGCTTGGTCCAACCCAGTACTATAGGCTCCTATTCCATTGTATTTATCCTGAGCAGACACACTAATATAGCTACATCTTAAGTACATACAATCATAGAGGTCACTGACTTTATGCCTTAATAGATTCGTACATGGCCGGGCAACACTGAAGAACTCCAAACATTATAACGCAAAGGACGATGTCCACATTTGTATCATGTGTCTCCGGGCAATCATGAACTACCAGGTATGTGGCAAAAGTAGCTCTAAATATAATGTGTACTGTGTTTGCCTGGAAGTATTAGTCATAAATTAGTAGTCTACAATTTAAATAATTATATATCAATTTACTGAAGTATTAAGTGTTGTCTTCTAATTTATCTTCTAAAAGCTGTAATTCTGTGTGATGCTTTACTTGTTTGGAGGTGGTGAACTTATTTAAATATATTTTTCCTTATATTCAGATGTCAGTTTAAGCCTGTTGATCACTTAGTGTTCTACAGCCAGTGGAAAATGTAATTGGTCTATCCCTAACTCATCTTCAAATCAGTGTTGAGCCAACACCAATCACTTCTGTTCTTCAGCTAGTGGAATTTTCTTTGGTCAATCCACATGACCTTTCTGTCTGCCTCTCCCTACTGCCATGTTCTGTTCAATACACAACCTATTTTATAGAGAACATGGAAGTTTTCAGCATTTTTTCTCTTTGCCTCTCCTGACACACAGGGCTCAGTACAATTGTTTTGAGAATAGGTAGATTATTTCAGTGTTCTTTCTTTTTCTTTCTTTGCAGTCGGGATTCAGCATGGTCATGTCTCATCCCGCCTGTGTTAACCAAATCACCCTGAGCCTCAGCATTAAAAACGCCCGGTGAGTGATAAAGTATTTCAGATATGGGAAATCTAGTGAGATTGATAGGTGACTCTGTGCATACGCAGAAAGGACAAACAATTAATGTGCAATCTCTCTCATTTTCACCATTTCTTCCCGCCATCATGCTAAAGCTGTCTTTTGGTTGCTTCTCCTCTTTTCTTCATTCTCGTTAATCTTCCACTTATGTTGACTTTCTTTTTTCATCTCTCTACATAATTCGTGCAATAATGCTTACTTTCATCTCTCTCTCCCCCTTGATCTTCTCTGTTTCTCAAACACTCTTCATCTTGCATCTCTCCCTAACTCCACACATTACCTCTCACCGTCTCATTCTCCACCCTTCTTTTTCTTGGTCTCAATCAGGACAAAAGCCCTTGTCTTGGAACTTCTTGCAGCTGTTTGTCTGGTTCGAGGTGGACATGAACTAATTCTCTCAGCTTTCAACTATTTCAAGGAGGTGAGAACACAAATAAAACTTAAAAATTTACAATGGTAGTACGCTTGGGAGAGAAATCATTGGAGCAGGTTAGCCCAACACCCTTTGCCTATCATTGTTGTCCTAGTTTGGATGGAATTGCACTTGATAATGTATAACTGTAATTTCCTCATTCTCTATGGATATAGGTGCCATGGAGAGCCCCAGTTCTTCATGAACTGCTTCAAAGCACCATCATCACTGTATTGAGCCTTAGAACTAGAATGATCCTTTAAAGAGGTACTGTCATGGCCGAATCCCATTTTTTTAACCCCCCTCTCGAATCCACTACATCTAATTGTCTCCCTAGTCATCTCCAAATGGCCTTAGGCCCCCTATATTACCTATTTTGCATAACACTGTGATTGGTTGATTGAAAGCAACCAATCAGAGTGTTGCTATGAGTCAAATTACACAGCATGGGAAAATTCCAAAGAACTTGCCCACGCTGTGTAAAATGACACAGAGCACTCTGATTGTTTGTATTTCAAGCACACCAATCAGAGTGCTGTAACAGGTAAATGTAGAGACTTACCTGTCAGTCTGTTCATTTACCTGTCAGAGCACTCTGATTGGTTGGCTTAAACCAACCAATTAGAGCGCTCTGAGCCTAATTGCAGGGCGTGGGAAAACTTTATAAGCCTTTCTCCACCCTGCAGAGCTCAGTCATGCATTACTTTTTTAGCGTCAGGGGTTTTTTTTCGTCTGATTTTTTTATGCTCTGGTTTTTTATTTTATTTTTAATGTTCAACGGGTATTATGGATTTTTATTTGGCCTTTTTGGGGCTAAAAAAAGAAGATTTTAGAAAAAAGAAGACATCAAATGGTAAGTTATTTTTTATTTACATGGATTTCGTTTTCTTGTTCCTCCCTCACAATTTTTAGGGTTAGGGGGTAGGTAGGTCTTGATTAAAAAAAATTTGGGTGGTGGGTGACTAGGGGCCCCTTAGTCACCTAGGGGGGTATTTACGCTTAGCCCCTACCGGTTGCCCATGGGTGGGGGCTGTGGGGAGGACAATATGTCCCCCCTTATTGTTATTTAAGGCCCCCACCTGCCGCTCAGTGGTGGGGGCCGGGGGGGAGGACAATAGGTCCCCCCTCTATTGTAATTTAATGGCCCCGTAATTTAAGGGCTGTGGGGAGGACAATACGTCTCCCCTTATTGTTATTTAGGGCCCCCACCTGCCGCTGAGTGGTTGGGGCCAGACGAGGACACTAGATCTACCCCCCCATTTTCACTGAGGGCCCCACCCCAAAGGGGCCGGGGGAGCAATAGATACCCTATTCAGTTTGAGAGCCCCCACTCGCGCGGCACAGGTGGCGGCTCGGGAGAGGGTATACTATGGTTTGTTTTTTGTTTTTTTTAACAGTGAGCAGCCACAGGCTGCCCCTACTCGCTATATAGTGAGTAGGGGCAGAATTTACTAATACTAAGTAATCTTTAATTAGTATTAGTAAATTTGGCTGAAAGACCAATTTAGGTCTTTCAGCCTTTTGGTAGATAGCTCCCTAATACCGTGGCACGAATAGGAATAGGATCGGAGTTTCATTCATCCAAATGAAATTCCGAGCAAAACAAAGTCCCAAAATGCGTCCTAACATGAATGAACAAACTGTTCTCATTCTGTTAGGACGAAATTCGGTAGTTTTGCCAGTGACAGGAAGTTCGGGAAAACTGACAGGAAGCATCGTGAGATCATGGAGGAAAGGTGGGAATTGTGGGAAAATTGCTTTGACCACAGGAAACGGAGCACACTCTGTTTCTCCGCTGGTCAAGGCTGGTCAAGCGTAGGGAACCTCCATAAGAAAAAGTAGTCCCTACTTTGTCTTATGTTTTAAAGAAAACTAGAGCAGATAGGAAGAAATGAAGAACAGATCCTGAGAGAGGGAGAGAAGAGGAATTGATTAAAGGTAAGTGCGGCATGACAGTGCCACTTTAAAGTCACTATAGCTAACTGCCTAGAATGTTTTATGAGGAAAAAAAACATATTTTCTGTTTTTGGGTACAGTCAATTTCTTGTGACTGTACTTAAATAGTGCAGTTTCCTCCAAAGCCACATGCTTCCTACCACACTCTTCATGTATTGGAATCATCTAACATAACGTTTAAATATAGTAGCATGCAAGCAGCTACAATAAAACACACCCAAACAAGTTCAAACACGTAAGTAAATGCTGGTATTTGCTTCTCACGGATTTCACCGCTATAAGCTCAGCATTATGTAGAGAGGCGACGCTGAGAGAGAGGGGAGACAAAAACACAACTGACTGTCTCAATTGAAATCATATGACTGCTGATTGGTTCTTTGGCGACTCAAAATATGACTGGAATTCCAATGATGGTCAGTGACCAGAAAATAGTAACACAAGGATACTTGGCAGCCCCCCTACTTGCTATAAATTACAGTCTTGCAGGGACAGTGAAAAACTGCTTAAAGGTCAATTGTCATGCCCCAAACAATTTATGCTCATCAGACTGAGCATAAGATTGTATCTATGGTGCTAACAGTGTTGTTAGTAAATGTACAGATTAGGAGAAAAAACTAAGTCTAGGTGCTGAGGCATAGACTGACCAGGCAGAGCAGAAAGGATCTCCTATAAAATGTCCCTGTACTCTCCTCTGATAGTAACCATAGTGCATGTGCTGTGGTTGCTATGGAAACTTCCTAGCCGGAGCTGATATAGGCATGGATTGACGTGACATCGCTCTGTTCGGACGCCGGCAACTGACAAGATTTGCCCTGCTTGGGGATGCGTCCCAAGCAGGGCAAATCAAAGAAGAACAGAGGTGGAGCAGAGGATGGCCAGGACATGGGTGTTACACGAAGGGGGTTAAGGATGCATAGCCACCAGGGGAGGGAGATCATGCTATTATTTGAGGGGATGGACAATGGCATAGTTACCCCCTATTTTATAATTGAACATGGCATTGGTTGGCTTCTATTAAGGCAAAACAGGTGCTATTTTGGGACAAAGGGCCAAATAAATAGCAATCACCATGGAAACAAACAGAATGTCTCTCAACATTTAGCACTTTGCACCCAGAATAATATTCTTTTTGCCTTGAAAAATGATTACCGTAATTAGAATTGTTTAATATTATAATCCTATAATGTTGTTTTATCACTATAAACGTAATGCAGGCTTGTGCCACTCGGGCAAGTTCTCGTTGAGTAAGCCTGCATAGTGGTATGAGTTGTACCTTTGTGTCTCACTGTACCCATTACAGAGTTTTGCATCAACCAAAACTACTGACATCATATAGAGCAAGGTACAGTCTGGCTGTGAATAATAGTGGTCACTTTCCAAAGAATCTATCCTAACTATAACTCCCTTAACCTTAAAGCGACACTCTATGCACAGCACGGAGCAGTGGTTATGGTGCAAAGAGTTAGTTGGTGCCATCCTGCATTATTTGTCAAACCGAAAGTGGTTTTGAAATAAACAGAGACTCAACATTAGACCTCTCTGCTCAGCTGCATTGAACATGCTGTATTTACACCTAAACTGATTATAAATGCTCTCGTAGCAAAGCATGGCATGACACTTACAATCAGATATGCTCTATATAGTTGTCACACCTCTTGTATGTTTCTATATTATTATTTCAAGATTCGCATGAAAAGTTAAAGTATGGAATAATAATACATTTTATCCCCCCAAATTTCTGTAAATGATAAACACATACCGTACATTAAATTGATACACGCTAACTACAATTTTTTTATACCGTTGAAAATCAACACATCAGTTTTTTCCTATGTGTACATGTTAGCTAATTATCCCATATTTCATAAAAACTAGACCAAATTAACAGTCTATTGCCTTCTAATGATTGTGATCTGTGCAGGTCTGTGGTGAAAAATCGCGATTTGAGAAGCTCATGGAATATTTCCGAACAGAAGATTCAAACATTGACTTTATGGTAAGAACGGCAGTATGTGAGTCTATGTGAATATATACATACATGCATGTGGGGCATGAAAGAGAATGTGATGCCAGAAAAAAGGATAAACCAGTCAGTGTCCTATCTAACCAATCAGTGTCCTATCCCTAGGAATGCTGAAAAAGTGCATTGGGCATGCCTGACAGAGTCACACATGTGCAGTAGGAAGATCTCTTCAACTGCACATGTGTATGTACTCCTAATGTGTATGTATTCCTAATGTGTATTATTAACTTTTTTATTGGGTTTAAACATATGTCTATGCATTTTTAATAACTTCAGGTATGTAAGTCCATTGTTTCTATATTTTCCTATAGGTGGCCTGCATGCAGTTCATCAATATAGTGGTTCATTCTGTGAAAAACATGAATTTTCGAGTCTTCCTTCAATATGAGTTCTCCCTCCTAGGGCTGGATGAGTATCTGGAGGTTGGTATATTATCAGGGACGTTGCTTGGTTCTAGAAACACCTGGGCCTATAGTCCAAAGGAAAACTCAATGATACCTACACTAACAGAGAGTTTGTCCAGATAGTCTAATACCCAATACACAGAACTTAAGTTAACAAATCTAAAATAAATCAGAAACCCTAAAATGTATTGCCAGACATTAGAATGACCGGATTTAGCGTTAATATAGAAAGGTACAGGGCAAGCCAAGGTCAGGGAAACAGAAGGTACATAAACGATTGACAAGCCAAAGTTCAAGTGATACAGAAGTCAGAATAGTCAAAGAACAAGCAACGGTCAAATACACAAGAATCAATAAAAAATAACGCACTCTTAGATAACTAAGCTGGAAACCACAACAGGGCACTGAAATTAAATCGCAATGAGTTTAACCCCTTAAGGACCAAACTTCTGGAATAAAAGGGAATCATGACGTGTCACACACGTCATGTGTCCTTAAGGGGTTAAATACCTTAATAACTATTCCGATTGGGTATTAATGGTCAAGTGACGATGGGACGTGCATGTGTGATCTCAGCATGACGTCACACGCACATTTGTGGGAGAATTATGGATGAGACCTTGTGCAGTGGCCGGCGTCACTACTCTTCAAGACGTGGCCGATGCGGAGCTTAGACCAGGTACACTCGGTAGATATGTCACATCCCATGAACATGCTACCTGGTAGAGATGTGCTCAGTTGGATTTGGTTCCCTAACACAGTCAGTTTGGGGGAACAACCTCTCTTCCCAAGTAGGCTGATGAGCACTATACCACTGATCTTTATTTTTATAATATTTGGCTGATTAATTTGTAAAATAAAAAAAACTCCATCAACTGTAGCGATCCAGGGCTAAAGAGCAACACTACTGTGTTTATTACTTTACTATAATTGCAGTGAAATTATATATGACATATTGTAGAGGAATAAGTTTTGCATGACAGGTTTTGTATCAAGAACTCATATTTATATTTGTATTTCATGTTCTCCCTGGTGTTTAGACCCTAAAAAGTACAGAAAGTGAACGTCTGCAGGTACAGATACAGGCCTATCTGGATAATATCTTCGATGTGAATAACCTCTTGGAGGACTCAGATACCAAGCATGAGATGCTGGACCATGTTGAAGACCTGCAGGGGCATTTGGCTCACGTATGTACCACACAAAAAAATGAAACTCTTCATACAGTGCAGATTAAAGAGGAATGCATCACTTTTAGAGAACTGTCTCATTCTAAAGCTTTAGTTTTGAATGAGGCAGTCGCCTTACTCTGCAGGGGGGAAAAAGGAGGAAAATATGTTTTTTTTCCCATAATTACCTGCTTATTTCTCATGATTTCCATACTCACTCAAGGAGGGACACTGATCTAATCAATCAGTGTCCTATCCCTAGGAATGCTGCAAAAGTGCATTGGGTGTGGCTGAAAGAGTCACACGTTTGCAGTTTGAAGATCTCTTCGCCTTGCTACATCCTGACAGAAAAAGAAGAGATGGAGTCTGATCAATGTGATTCATGGGTTGGGTTTCTATGGCTTGCTGTTACTCAATGAAGCCCTGTTTCTGTCATTAGTGGGCTGGCTTAAAAAACTGAGATTGGTAAGTAAAAGGGAGTGGGGCAGCTGAAGCAATTCCCGTAGCTGAGAGGTGTGCCCAACAATGCAACCTGGCCAAGCTTATAGTAAGTGTATAATCATGTTCCACTTTCTTAATTAATACATTTCACTCCATACTTAATCTTCATTTAAACTCAGGTCTTGATAATACCAGCCAAATTAAATGCTTTAATCATTAGTGTGCCACATTGTGTAATTATGTTTTTTGTTTGTTTGTTTTTTTCATTAATCCAAGAATATAAATTCATGAAAATAAATTATGAAAAATCACAAGACAGGTGTTGATGTTGTAGGTTATGGAGACTAACTGTTTTTAATCACATTAAAGGGTAAACAGCACATCAAAATCAGATAATAACCACCTGAAGTGATTTGTATTGCATTAGGTTCATGTGACAGAAGCTCCTATGCCACAGATATTTGGAGAGGCTTGAAAGCCAGCCATCTGCCCAGTAAATAGGGCCTGCTCCCAATGTAGGGAGGGGCATTGGGGCCTCAGTCGTTTACTGTGCTTTCCAGTTTGACTTGGAGTCCTCTGGGGATTGCCTGGAATTGTTATACACATCAAGCACCTGACTGGGTGACATCCTGAAACATTCTGAAACTGTTCCTCTGATTGGGAGTGAGACAAAGTCCGGTCAATATTTTAGTGGATACCGCTGGTCCCCTGACCTCCAAATATAACATTTGAAGGAGAGGTCAGGGAGGTATCGGAGGATACCTTGGACTTTAGAGTACTCCCGCTAGAGGTCCAGGAAACCCTTATTGGAGACAGTTCCATGCAGCCAGCATCATAGTGCAGTCTTTTTCAGATTAGGGAGCACAGAGAGGAGTGGAGAAAGATGGAATGGCAGTTTTTGACAGTGATTAACAGTCTTTTTAGACACAGTTTGTTACAAGCGTATTACGATAATTAATATTTTCTTCTAGCAGATTTTCAATAGCAGAGAATTCATTGGTACTTGGTATGTCCAAGTAAGATTGGGTGATTATATTCTACACTGCACAACAGACTGGGTGCAGTGCTCGGTGGTTTCATTTTATTTCCTTCCCTCTTCCAGCTCACAGAGAAGCTTCAGAGTACAGAGAATGAATATATGAGGACGGTGGCTGAGCTAGAAAAACAGCTTGACCAAACTCGCAAGGAGTTGTCTTCTGCAAGAGTAAGTTCTCTCAGTTTTTTTGTTTATAAATGCAATCCACTTCTAGCTGAAGGCTGTATGAGGACTGTATGAAAGAATGGGGAGCTTAGATGCTCCAGGACCCTTAACCCCTTAAGGACACATGACGTGTGTGACATGTCATGATTCCCTTTTATTCCAGAAGTTTGGTCCTTAAGGGGTTAAAGTCCAGTTCCAGTAAACCTCCATACAATCCCTATAGGTACAGTAAGAGAGATAGCATTTGGGATGCCAGATGTGTAGATAATAACTTGAAAGTATGTCTACTAAAGTAATATCAAATCCATTGGTTTAAAATATACCATGCTCCCTGTTGCATCCTCTGTAGAGCAGTAAGGAACCACCCCCCCACCCCCCCACCCCCCGTTAGGAAAATCCCATTTATAGGAAAACCTATCCCTATGGGAACCTTATTGTTCCAGATAAACGATTGCCTTCCAGTGGTTAATTCATGAAGTCAAGTCTGCACGTGAGACAAACTGTAGGATTAAAACAACATTTTAAAAATTATCACAATTACAATATTACAAATTCACCAGATTTAACCAGCATTTTTCAGGTTACATATATTAATCTCCATTTTTGATATTATACCTGTGCTACCAGGAGCAGAAGACATCCAATTCTTTGCCGGTCATTCAACATGTTGTGCATAGGAGAGAGACAGGTGATAGGGGAGTACTGTGGGTGGAACCTGCTGGAGATACCTGTACAGAAGACTCTCCAACAGTTAATGTCTCACCGAGGTCACCATCAGCCCGCATCAATGCATCAGATTCATCACATACTTTCAGGATCAGCACAGTATCCTCATCTGTCTCGATCTCAGGTGAGCACAGCAGAGTTACTTGTTACAATTTACTATAGAAATTAAATGATGTGTTTCAGATCTTGGTGTCAAGATAAAATTAACACAGTGTCTTCTGTCTACAGGTGCAACACTGGAAAGTCTAGATACTACTAAAGACTCTGTATGCCATCCTTCTTTTTCATCTTCAGCCTCTGAATCCATAATTACTTTAGCCATGTCTTCATCATTATCAGAGCCCATAAGTATTCCTTCTCCTCCTCCTTTACCAGAGTCTGAGATTAACACTATCCCTGCTTGCTCACCTGATCCTGGGTCTGAGGTATCAGTGATTACAAATATTCCTGTACCCCCTCCACTGCCAGGGTTAGATGACACCAACATCCCTGCAGTTCCAGAAATTGGGAGAGAGATTGACTCTCCTCCTCCTCCTCCACCCCTTCCTGGAACAGTTACTGGACCTCCCACACCTCCACCTCCTCCTTCAATCTCTACAGGACCTCCACCACCCCCACCACCACCTCCTCCTTCTTCAGGTTCTGGTGGACCTCCTCCACCACCACCACCTCCTCCTTTAGGTTCCGGAGGACCTCCCCCTCCTCCACCACCTCCTGTCTTTGGATCTGCCCCTCCACCTCCATTAACAGGTCAACCACCAGCCTCTTTAGGAACAGGTAAGATAAGCATTTTTTATTGTCTTGATATTGCCTTTTACATTAAAAAAAAGTCATCCTCTTGCAAATAACTCAAAAATAAACACATGCACTAATTTTATGTAAAATCTTACCTGTCTGATTTATGCATAAGCTGTTTGTCTTTTTAATATTTTTATTTTAATATTATTATTTTTTTCAAACATTAAATGATGTCACCTGAACTGGTAATCATACCATAAACATAAATATAAATACCATATTATCTTCCATTAATATTGTCCACTTGATAGGCATGAGTATAAAGAGACCAGTCCAGACTAAGCTACGGATGCAAGTCCTTAACTGGATGCCACTGAAACCAACACAAATCAATGGGACAGTTTTTACACAGCTGGATGATGAGAAAGTGCTCCAGGTAATTTAAGGTGGACAGTTTCCATCTGTTTTATAACACAATATGTGTCAAACAGTGCATTTTATTTGACCTGTAATCTTTTACTCTTGAAGGAACTTGACATGAGTGACTTTGAAGAGCAATTTAAGACCAAGGCCCAAGGTCCCAGTGAAACTAATTTTTCCCAGAGAATAAAAGCGGCTCAGAAAAAGCCAAGCAAGGTGACGCTGATTGACCCAAATCGTGCCAAGAATCTTGCAATAACCTTGAAGAAGGGAGGCCTCGCTCCCGAAGCTATTACCACAGCCATCAAGAAGTGAGTATGTCATGGGATCCCATGAGAGCACATGGAAAGAGGGGCATTGATGGCCATTGCTAACTAGCTGATGTCATTCTCTGCAACTCCCATAATCCTCTGCCGTACTTTGCTGATTGATTATATAAATGTTTATTCATAATAAGCTCTTGCCAAGCAGTGACTAGGCCAATCAAAATGCTCACTTAAAGAGAAGCTGTAGGCACTGTAACTACTTCATCTCATTGAAAGGGCCATTATATAGGGAATCCCCCGGTGATGTCCTTTCAGTATTTACCTTTTTTTAATGTTTTAATGCTAAGTAATTCTCTAACAGCCTCTCCCCTCTGCGTTGCCTTGGTTAATGCGGAAGTATTATCTTGAGCAGCAATAGGTAGCTGTGCTAGATTGAGAGTGCCAGCCTATCACGGCACCCATGGCCGGTATGACTTGGTATGGTTAGTGTTACACACCTCGCAAATGGTTTAACATTGAATGGATGGACAGAGCCAGGGAACTGTAAGGACATGAAGGGGTGCTGCCCTTGACAGCACTGTCCCTTTAAATGTGGGAACCAACTTAGCAGAGAAATAATGCAAGGACATGATGAATGGAGCAATCAAGAAAATATGTATTAAAGAAAAGGACATCGGAACAGGATCACAGGATCAGGATACACAGGATACAAGACACAGGAGCAAGGAGTCAGAATCACGGGAACCAGGAAACAGCAGGTACAGGATAAAGGATGAAGGATAATGATCTGACCGGGAGTGAGGGGAGAAACCAGAATATATAGGTGCTAAACAAGGGCCAGGTGTAGTGCTTAACGAAAATAAATGAGAAACAGTGCCAAACAGAAACAGTGGTGAGTGTGAGTACTGCACGAGGGCATATTAACTAAGGAGTGCCGTGACAGGAACTCCAGGTACTACGACCGATCCAATAAGATTAAATAGTTGTAGTGCCTATGGTGTCCCTTTAAATTTCTATAACAGTGGTGAGCTTATTCCATAAGCCATGCATAAAAGGGCACAGCAGGTGGTTCAGGGCTTTGCAGTTTCATTTTCTATCTGAATTAGAATACCCAGAAACTTAAATCATGACATCGTATACAACAATCTTTTTGCAGCTAAAATGGAAATATGTAGGGTGGAATAAAGCAAACAATTATTTACAACAACAGAAAAAATGAAAAAAGAGAACAATTAATTGTAACATAACCTGACAAATTGCACCTAACCTGTGGCTGGAGTGCCTTTTTAATAGTTAAATTTTATGGTTTGACACATCATCCAGATGGAATGCTCTGTGTTCATCTCCACCTGAACATCTACCATCAGTACCCCAAGTAATTAATGGTGTTGCATCTTTCCCCAGCTATGATATGCAGGCCATCAACTTGGATTTTCTGGAGCTTCTGGCTCGATTTCTGCCATCAGACTATGAGCGACAGCAGATTTCACGATATTTGAAAGATCAGAAACCCTTGGATGACCTCGGTTCAGAAGACAGATTCATGGTCCACCTCTGTTCCATTCCTAGGCTGTCTGAGAGGGTTAACACCATGACTTTCATTTCCAGCTTTCCCGATACTACAGCTCGTCTGACACCGGTAAAAAAAAAATTCTATATTAAAGATGTACATGTAGAAAACAGCTGTGGAAAGGGGGTCAACTAGGTTGTCATTAGCATTGTTGCCTCTAAAGCAGGGGTTTTGAACCCATTCCTTGTTCACACACTCTGGAGATATATGTAAAACCAATACTCGTTGGTTTGCATAAAGATCTGTTTGGGAACCCCTGGACTACAATGTAAGAGTTGATATGGATGACTATGGAATATCCAGGGATATTTACCTAGTGTCACTAAAACTAATTACGGGCAAATATTTGGGACAACTTATTCAATCTTTAAGGTTTTTCCATCTGTTGTTTCTATTGCACCCTAACCATTTTCCACCCAATATACAGTTTGATGATATCACTCATTCCACCACGTTTTCCAACAGAAAGTTGTTATATTTAATTTCTCGTTTTTTCCACCAATTTAAATTTGTCTGACATTCGAAATGGATTTAAGAAAGTCATCACTTTTTAGATCACTTTAATAAACACCATCACAATAGAAACATCATTTGCCGTCACGTTTCAGAATACTTTGATAAATAGCCCCTATGTTCTAGGGTTCCTTTACCACTTAGTTATAGTTCCTTTACAAACTATAAAGTTGTATTTTTTTAGATCAAGTTTTGTTAAGCTTACTCATGTTGAGTTAAATAATATAACACCCTAAATTAAAATCTTCATGAGGTTCTTGGGTGCCTCATTTTATCACATGCTACCAAAGAAGCTCATAATATAATTCCATGACATTTGTGATGATGACCAGGCTGTAAAATGTTTAAATACTTCATATAATACTCATAATAATTTTTTAAAAATTACAATATGTTAGAATTCGAGTTACTTATAATGAACTAAATAAGGTTAGTTTGGGGCCTCTGTTTACATGTGTTTATGTTGTAGAAGAGGTAATGGATTGTGCAAATGTTTACACTTTATTTTGTTAACGTTAACAATGCAGTATTCACTTAAGGGCAATCAAGATACATGAATGACTCTTCTGTACATTAAAATATTAATGTATCTGCTTTGGAGTACAGAAAAATAAGTTTACTGCAAATGTAAAAGTTCTACATGGAGTGTGAGAAATGTAATTAGGAGCTGCTGGCAGTAATTATTTTTATTCTGTTTAAATACTGGAACGTGGCAAAATGAACAAAGATCGATGTGTACAATATTTGATATTTTTTTCGTCACATTTCAGCAACTTAATGCATTGATTGCTGCCTCCATGTCAATCAAATCTTCGGAGAAGCTGAAAGGAGTCCTAGAGGTGAGAAGTGTCTTAGGGGAGACACGAGGAGTACACAGTGCATGGGGGGAGACGTGAGGCTTTATTTTATGTTTTTACTTTATTTTTGTTAAATATATCATGACAATGTGTAATATGTCATGTGTTGCTGTTTATCTGTGGTTTTATTTAGCTAATTGTCAGACCTGCTAAGGAACAGATGATTGTTATTATGTCCTGATATGAAAAACAATAGAATTCAAAGTGGAAGTACTTTCGGAATTGTAATAATTGTAGATTATGCTAACGTAGTGTACCTATAATCTTAATTTTAATAATTACAGGAGGCGAGTATTTTGCATAATCTTTCTTTACTTATGCCTCCAGCAGCACAAGTCAATCATAAAACTTAAACCAATCAGAAACAAGTAACGCATTCCATATAAAGCCCTGACAGGCATAGCTCCCCCTCTTTATTTGATGTGAATTGACAGTCTAGTATAAAGTCAGGAAATATAACAATAACTTTGAAGAAACTTGATAACAGTAGGTAGAATTGAAGAACGGACACTTCCAGTCTATCCAATCTCGAAACCGTAGATAAAGGTCACACTGAAAATAACAGAAACAAGTGAAAGACAGTGGTAATAAACGGATGTCCACATAACAGAGACAAACAATTTGTAATTCAATATTAGCATATTATAATTCAACATATCATATAGCACATTGTATACGAGATGTACTACATATCCATAGCCCGTATTAGGCAACTCAACAATCCTGTACTACCACAAGGCAAATCAGCGTATCTAGAATTACGTCATCACTAACTGGATAAAACTAATAAGAAAAAAACTAATAAACCAGACTGAAGTCAAATAGCCATCAAAAAGGAGGGAAACCAAGGGAGGGGAAATACTCGCCTCCTGTCATTATTAAAATTTAAAGGTGTGCCATGACTGGCTTCAGGGGTTTCTTGAAGTACCATGGGCTGAACCCATAATGGTAGACACATGAGTTGATACAGTCGGTCCCGTCAATGAAACCAACAGAATGGATGACTCCCAGATGTGATTAGCATGGACAGGTATGTGTCCCTCAAATTCAAATGAGTGAACCCCTGTTGGTGCGAAGGAGATCTCGCAGAAGATGGATACCATCCATCTTGCAGTGAAGATACACCACAATTCCATTGGGTAGGCTGAGGATGATGACAGGTTGATAGTCTCCCGACTACTTTGACAAGATATAGTTGAGGTAACCAGTGTCGTCTGGAGTGAACTGCCCAGTGCTTCAGTTGAAGGTGTAAAACTCCTCATCTATGAAGTTTTGTGGTCCTCCGATACCCACAGGGGAGGTGTTTATGAGAAATTGAACCTGTGACCCCCAAGGGTTGAAAAGATTCCTGATGAAGTTTTAGCCCGCTGTGTGTGTGTGTGTGTCACACTGGGTTGTTCTGTACGGGAATATAAAGGAATTCTATGACATATGCCTTCATGATATTAACAAATCTACATGTGTCTCCGGTAACATTAGGAACTGCTCCCTGAACAGGAGACCATTAGCCATGAACCCAATTCCTTTTCCCCAACTGTAGGAATTTGGTGTCCAGTTTGCAAAGGGTCGCCTTGCTGTGTTCGGCCCCTAAGCCATGTATGGAGTGCCCAGGATGTGTATAGCTCATTGTGCCAGTTCTCGTGTTATTGGCCTCCATTGGAGTGCTCTGTGAGAGTGCCAAGTCTGCATAATATAGTATCATAATCAGTAGGTCGAGCAAGTCGAGTAGTTATCTAGGGCTATTAACCCTTTTTTCACTCCTCTTCTTGGGGTCCCGACTTAGCGGTCACCCCTGTGATGCCGAATTTAGTAGTGTTGTGCTACGTTATCATGGAGAAGTGGGTGACGTCGTTCGTCTCAGAGTCGAACACGTCCACTTTTCCCTAGGCTTCAGAACCAGAAGTGTATGAATTGTGTCATATGGTTAGGCAGCCCCCATTTTGAAGATGTCTTCGTTATTCTGATCATGTGGGGGTCAAACATATGAGCACCGTGGGTGTCGGGAAATAGTGTCCCCCCCTTTGTCCGCAGATTTGCGGGCGTCCTATCCTTTGTCCACGGACTTGCGGGAGTTCTCCTTATAAAAGGGTGGTAGGCCATTTAAAAAAATCTTTTGGATATATCGGGGATCCATTATAGGGGCTTGCCTTCAGTTTTTTGAGGGCTCGTTTTGGTACCCTTCCAGGGTCGTTCGGATACGGATGTGTAGTCTTTAGGGGTCTTGTAGCCCATAAGTTCATTGGCAGGTTGGACACCATGGCCCACCATCTTTGGAAGACCCTGACCCAGCCTCTTGGGGATATCTTTTTCCACTGATGTTGCAACAGCAGTATTTATCATAGATTGAAGGTCTTTAGTGTGCGGCTCACCCGGCCCGCAGTACCCCCCAGGCTATCCCCAGAACCACTCGAAGGAGCAGAAAGGGCAAAAAGCCACAGTGCACGAGTGAATGGGAGTGATTGAAAGGCAAGCATAGCTAATGCTCAGGCTCTCAGTGAGGTAGAGTAGGCTCCGGGTAGTAGAAAGCAGGATAAACAAGCATCAAATAGGACAGGAATAAAGGGGGTAGGACAGGAGAGGGAGCAGGAGGGCAAACGGGTATATATAGTAACTCAGCAAATTAAATCAAAGTAAAATACAACAAATGGAATAAAATATGCTCAGAACAAAATACTCTGACCTGTGCCTGGCTGAAGCAGCAAAGAAAGAGGAGGAGCTATGACTGTCAGGGCTTTACATGGAATGTGTAACTTGTTTTGATTGGTTTAAGTTTTATGATTGACTTGTGCTGCTGGAGGCATAAGTAAAGAAAGTTATGCAAAATATGAAGCCTCCTGTCATGTTGTAAAATTATAGTACCACTACCTACAGTGGGTGTATCTGTGTGTGTGGCAGAGTGTCCATCCCTGCATTCATACACCAACAATGCACACAAACACATCCCTGCATTGCAACATGCAAACACAGTCCTGCATTCAAATATATCCCTGCATTAAAATGCAGTACATACAAATACACCTTTTTAGTGTTGCAAGAAAGTAATACATTTACATTCATGACATGTTTATATACAGTTTATGCATTTGACCCTCCAAATAAGTTTGACACCTCTGGCCTACAGTGTCCCTTTAACCCCTTAAGGACCAAACTTCTGGAATAAGGGAATCATGACATGTCACACATGTCATGTGTCCTTAAGGGGTTAATCTACATCAGGCATAGGCAACCTTTGGCACTCCAGATGTTTTGGACTACGCTTCCCATGATGCTTTGCCAGCAATATGGGTGTAAGAGCATTATGGGGGATATAGTCCACAACATCTGGAGTGCCGAAGGTTGCCTATCCCTGATCTACATCTTACTCCCTAAACATTGCCTCTTTTTAACTCTCCTACTTTGTCTACAGCTGGTTCTGGCATTTGGGAATTACATGAATAGCAGTAAGAGAGGGGCGGCCTATGGATTCCGGCTGCAGTCTCTGGATGTGGTAAGTATGGCAAAAATCTAGCTCCTGGCTCCTAGTTCCATTTAACGTGACAGGAAGACGGTGAAGCGTCATGGGAAAAATCCGTATCTGAAAGATTGCATTTGTTTTGAGTATATTGCTGTGCAGGCACATCTTGGCATCCAATGCAAATTCAAAATGCCTCTTAAAAAGCCATGCGCACAAAATTATGGGAGAAGATGCATGTGTAGAGCATCATGATAAGATGGAGGTGGCAGTAACATTGATGTGCAATGGAGATAAAAGTATGTTTTATATTGTCTATACAGCACATCCCACCCCAGGGAAAAAAACAAGGAGTAACAGTTCCTCTTTAGGGGTAAACTTTAATTTCTGTGATCTAATAAATAAGAGAAAAGCTTTACGGCTTACTTTTAGCCAAGCCTATATAAAAATATGTCTAAACTAGCTAAAGAGGACACAAGAAGATACATTACTAGATTTACTTACGTAACAACATTTTAAATCCAAATCAAGATCCTCCATGAATATGGTACCCAAGAAGAATGTTTTTAAAGCATACCTCTCAACTCCGGCGTTCAAAGAATCGAGATTTCTTTTCAGAGGGAAATAAAGAGGGTGGGACAGTGATGCGATGGCTCCGCATAAAGAGGTGGATAAGCCCAGAAAGCGGACGGGCCTACCCAAAGTACTGGCAGGTCAGCCTAGTGTGAATACTTGCAAGCCAATGCCTGCCAGAGGGCAGACCATGGAGGGAGTCCTGTTCAAGTGCTCCCTGCAGGATACCAGTGGTCTGAACGTAGCGCGGGTGCATTTAGGAACACTTCCCTGGTGTCCCCAATAGTCGGGACGGAGGGACAGGATCTTAAAATCAGGACTGTAGCACTGAAATCGGGGCGGTTGGGAGTCATGTTGAAGAAATACTCCAAACATCTAAATCGAAATGCATCGAAATGCAGATTTCAATAGAAATTTACACTTTTATAAATTAACCTTGTTACACCCCCCTGGCTTTCAATCAGACAACCAGTCTTGTTACTTCCTGGTCTGTTTAGCTCAGTGGAGCTAAACTCAAGAGGCAGCAATAGTCCAGAGCACCTGACTTACAAAGACTTTCATTGAGCTGGATTGGATAGTCAGTGATTGGACAGCCACAGAAAGTCTGGGCGAAGTTAGAAGGGGAGGGCTTGGAAAGAAGGAAAGGATTGGCAAAGGCTGCAGATCTGCAGCTTTTGCAAACTGATTTTAAGATACACCCGCAGTGAAATATGTTCTCATTGAGGGTATATCTACTATATAGTGATATTTATTTATTTATTTTGGGAATTTGGACTGTGGTGTGGTCCCTTTAATAAAATAAACTAAATTAATTAATTAAAGAAACACTCAAGCACCATAATCACTACATTGTATTGTAGTGATTATGGTGCCAGGAGTGTCCATTCCCATTGTATCTAGTCAAACCGTTTGCTAGCAGATCTATTTCTTTCCTGTATAATGCAGGTTCCAATCCCTGCCTCTCTGCCTAAGCTAATCCCAGCTGTACAGGTAATGCTCTCCACCAATGTGCTGACCGTGCTTTGCAGGACTTATCTCGGGTCGGTAGAACTAACAGAAGCTCCTAGTAGGGTCTTTCAGCTATAAGTACCGGAAGAGAGGTAGGGACCATTGCATGGTGGACCCCAGATACGAAGTGAAAACTTTAGTAACAATGGTTTGACTACTAACATGGGGGGACGAGGGCACTCATGGCACCATAGCCACTACACAACTATTTAGTAGTTATGGTGCTTGGAGTATTACTTTAAGTTTATCGGCAGTTTTGGAAAGACGTACATGGTTAATACTGATAATGCCTTGCTGCATACCATCGGAGGTCTATACTTTTATCTCTATTTGCAGCTCCTGGAGACCAAATCTACAGACCGAAAGCAGACGTTGTTACATTATCTGGTGCGTGTGATCCTCGAGAAGTATTCTCATTTGTCTAACTTCCATTGTGACCTTAATTTTTTGGAAAAGGCTGCATTAGGTAAGATTAACCATTTTTTGGGGTATAAGTAATCAGGAAAAAAAAACCACACTTCATGAGATAAAATTCAACTAATGTAACTTGTATTAAATTTAAAATGGAGATAGATCTGTAACTTTCACATTACCACTTGCTATAATATCAGAGAGAATTATTACAAGGTTCTTTCCGGATTGTACTTATACCGAACAACACGCCACATTTACCCTTTTGTCTACTCCCCTATGCACTAGAAATTGTGGTGAAAGGAAAATACAGATGCGGATATCGTGGACGTTCCAATTTACAAAGCCATAAGACCAATTTAGACTTGGACTTTCCAAATCATTGTTGACATTCTAAAAGTCACAATTGCTCCAGACCCCTGGGCTGGTCTTTTGAGAGAGAGTTATTAGAGAGTTGGTCCTACTTGCATCGGTATTGCTAAACACTGGTGGTCCAACTATTCCAGATAGTCAAAATAAACTATGGCTTTTCATCATAATGGAACACATTACCACCAATTCGACTCATACCTACTTGAATTACAGGCCCTCTGGTCTCCCTGGATAAATTCTCAATCCAAGACCAAATAAGGTTGTGACTCCTGGTGATGGTGGCTACCGTCACAAAGGTCTTCTTGCTCTTTGGGATGGGTGGAATGCTTTTATAACGAATTGTATTCCTATTTTTACACATATTATGGAGCAAGAACTCCAAATTAGTTATATCATTGATAATCATTGATTTTTATTTTATTGAAAATATTGGATAGCTATCAATTTCTTTATTCTTCTGGATATTTATTCTGGGTGATTTTTTTCTTTATCGTGACTTTATTCTGTTCCTTTTCACCACATTGTGTAATTTACATGAAAATTCCTAATAATAATTATACAACAAAATGAAGATCTGCAGCAAGAGTCACTATTTCCACATACATTAAAATCATACAACCAACTACAAATAGCACTAACCATAGTGGTAAGACAGTAATTAGAAGCCCCTGTCATATGTTAGCCAAGTAGTATCTTGTACAAGTGCCCAGAGTTGGCACTTGGATACGTACGCCATAAGAGGTCGAAAAAAGTAATATTTGTAGTTGTAACCTCTATACAATCTTGTTGGGGCTCAATATAGTACACCCCATATTTAATTTACCTAGGCAGTGTCCCAAGTTGGTCAATAGTTACTGCATCTCTAGTAGTGCTTCACTGATTGTAGAGATGTTGTTTTTCCCCACTATCTCAGTGCCTCTGGAATCCATAATGGTGGAAGTGCGGTCCCTCCAGGCTGGGATGGAACAAGTCCAAAAGGAATTTACAAAGCAAGATGACAGCCCGGCTCTTAAGAACTTCATAAAAACCAACATGGATGTCATGTCAAAGCTTACAGGAGATGCCAAGACTGCACAGGTGAGGGATGGGGTTTGGGTAGATAAGGAAAATTGTCATGGGTCCGATTTGTTTCATTGGAAATAAATCAGATAATGTAATTTCTTCTAGCCAAATCACATTGGCCTTCAAGAGGAACCACCACATCTCTGGGAATTACCCAACAATACAAACCTGAATATCACCTATATTGTGCACTGTTTTATATATGATTTAGCAATTGAGGTCAGAACCCATTTAAGGCCAAGAATAGCCGCGGCTCACATTGGATTGGAGGAGAAACAGAAACACTCAAGGTTATTCATTAAAATGAGAATTTACAGAATTTACAGGGACTTTCAAATTTTAGGCTACGGTTGCCGAACTGGAAGTATAGCATAGAGAAATCTTCCAGTTCGGCTATTTTGTGACCAAATTTCCCAGTATGCTTTCTTTAAATAATGGAACCAGCAGGTCTGTTGGTCAGTGCAGTGACCATGTGCTCTTTACCCGGCAATGAAAAGAGTTTTTAAGAAACTGAAGTGTTTATATTGCAGGGTTAAATCCACCTATAGTTGATATTTTGTTTTAATGTATTCTGAAATTATACTAACATTCTCTCTTTCAGGAGGCCTATGCTACTGTTGTGGAATATTTTGGAGAGAATTGCAAAAACACCCCTCCATCCAACTTCTTCCCCTATTTTGTGCGTTTTGTGAGAGGTTACAAGGTAAATGTGACTGGCTGAGCATTTACTCATTTGTAGTCAGGGCCATTCCAGTATAGTATGAAATAGCTAGTGAGTATACTTATCACAATAATAATAAAAAAAACGGTAGAGGTGTGCCGAAACCGACGTGTGTGGTAGGCCTGTAAATAAGTGGGCCTACCTTAAATAGTATTGAATAGAGGGAGAGGAGGGTGGGCCAAAAGTACGACTGGACCAGCAGGTAAGTTAGGTAGGAGGGGGAGTCCCTTTTAAAGGGTCATAGCCCCTCACACAACTTCAGGCCCTGCCTTCCAATTTGTAGTCGGGGCCATTCCAGTATAGTATGAAATAGCTAGTGAGTATACTTATCACAATAATAATAAAAAGCCGGTAGAGGTGTGCTGAAACCGACGTGTGTGGTAGGCCTGTAAATAAGTGGGCAAAAGTAATACCCATATAGTGTAATCAAAGATGTTATTACGAAAACACAAGACATGGAGTTAGCTTACTACGATGACATTTCACAAATGCATTCCTTAATTCCTGTGTCGGCTGAGGTATGCGTTGTTGGTGGGATAGTACTGAATAAGTACCTCGTGACCCCTCTGGCTGGTCTTAGTTGATGGTAAGTCAATACGTAGTGACCCTGTATTTGTACAGGTTAGAATATCGTAGGCAAAGCTTGGAATCATGTTGCCCTGTGATGGTAAATTCTCTGGTCGCGGGAACCATAAAAGCAAAGTACATGGCAGCTTTGAGAATGGTGTTTGTAACTGAGAACCTGTGGTGTTGAGTGCCCGGGAGATATAACTTAATAGTGTTGTGTGACATTTATTGATGTGGCAAAAAGTGTCGAAAAGCCACAGTGTACTCTTGAACCATTTTGTAAGGTGGTGATCGGACATGAACTTCGATATATGCAGTAAGCTCTGTCATAGCAGTGTGCGTATTCTTTGAGGGCCAACTGTGTGAATTCCTGCTGTGACTCAGCAACTGTTCTATTCCGTAGGTATGCGTGGAGCTGGTGGGGCAATCGTGGCTATCGGTAAGGTAGTTGTTAGGGGCCTCCTGAACGCTAGATAACTGGTCAGCAGCTGTATTGTAAATGACTGGTACGTGGTAACATACCAGGTAAAATTGGTGACAGGCTTCCCCTACGTTAGTCGTCTGATGAATTCATAAGGGATACAAAACCGGCCTTGTTTATGACGTGGCCAATTGACAAATTGTCAGAGACCTTGAACTGGTCTGCTTGTCCATAATTGACCCCATGTTGCTGCTGCGGCTATGATGGATAGTCGTGCAGAGTTCTTAAAGGAACCTTCGATCTGCTTACTTCTCTGGCCACCTACCCCATAGTCAACTGTCCCCTGAGCTTGCAGCAAGCCCTGTGTAAGCTGCTGCATCGTGGTGATTACATATGTAGATGACCCTAGTTAAAGATTATATATATATATATATATATATATATATATATATATATATATATATATATATATATATATATATGTATAGGGAAGAGACACCTAAGTATATTGTGCCTGGTGAGTTCCCGCTGGGTATCCTTCCGCTAGAAGAACCTGAAATATGTTTGAAGTATGTGGGACATTTCTACTTAACCAGCGGGAACTAATATTGGAGATTACGTAAGTGTCTGTGACTGTAGTTGTAAATGCCGAGAAAGGCCATATAGGGAGGATTTGCATGGTCTAACGTGACCATGGTCGTATGTAATTGCCCCCCTGTGGGTGAGAATTGCATCGTAGTGGATTGCTCATAGTGGGTCGTACGTAACATGAGAGTGGGTCGTACGTAACATGGCCTAGTGAGGGCCACGTGTAGAGGCCTGCTGTGGTAGGTTGTGACAAATTGCAAACTTATGTCAATATTGTAACTCCTATGCCGTATGTACTAGCCCAAATGAGGGGCTGCCAGTATGCTATAGTGGATAGCCCTTTGATGGGTCGTTTGCAACGTCTGAAGAGCGTGGTTGTGAATAAATTTGGCCATGGTATGCTACGGTCATGGTTGCCCTTGTAAGCTGGAATTACTTAAAAGCCTAGATGCTGGGTAAGGCCGTACAGCATAGCTAATGTGGCAACTTGTACCAAGGTTGCCCATGCAGTCCAATAGCCAGGGAAGCGGGAAGGATAGTATAAAATGATGTGTATGAACTGGTCTAATACGCAGCGGTGATGTGGGAATAGTCCAGTCTGGAATTGACTATGTAAGTCCAATGGTGGCTGGCTACTAAGGATGACCCCAGGAAACTTACTTGACCCACATGATAACTCAGGATGAATCATAATGGATGTGGCATGTAGCATACGTCGCAAATGGACAATATGCTAGACTGACATAGTACAATGATAGGTAAGGAGAACGTTTGTAATGAGGGAATTATTACCTTCTGTGCTTTTGGCCAGAAGTAGGCCGTGTAGATAGGGTCGTGAGGAGAGCTACTGTGTGGCTGTATGTGGACAGTGCCAGATATAGCAGAAGTATACTCCTATAAGACGTGCTGATTTACAGGTAGAAGCTGTGAGGTAGCTGCACTTTATGCATACATTCCTCTCCAGCTGATATGTGAACTTGGTGCCCAAATGAGGGGTTGCAAATAAGACGTATTTGTCCCCTAAGGTTACCTGAATAATGTTGCCAAAAGGCCCATAGATGGCTTTGTGTGAGGACTATGCCTAAGAAGTTGAGAGAGGCCCAATGTAGTTCCAGTGGTACTGGGAGGTAACGTAAGTCTGAGTGGAATTTAATGGGGTGGGGTTGGTGGTTTATTGTAAGTTGTAGATCAGTTGAAAATTACTGGCCATGACAGCGTAGCCATAATTGAAATATGGCCACACTGACATCAACAGCAACCCCCAGCGTAACATATGATCGTTGTAGGGGCTACATGGGGAACATGATAGAGGTGCCGCAATGCCATGACTAAATATACTATATACTTGCTGAGTCAACTGACCTGAGGGTAGACGTACTTGACGCAATTTGCCCGGAATATAGGCTGAGAGATGTGGCATACAGTAGTGTCTGTACTGACACAAGACCAGGAAGGCCAAAACCATACAGATGAATAATCTTTCCAGTCTTGTGTCTCTGGCCTGCAATAACCACTGGGATGTCGCCCTAGGTGTATGGGCGGTGTACTGTGACATCCTGGGAGGCAATAAGCGATACGTGATTAATGTCCTTGCCCTCCAGGATGTCCTTTTTTGGTTTGCCGGCACCACATGGTAGGGGTAATGATTTGAGGGCCTAAGAAGATTGGCATGTTGGAATTACTGGGCCATTCCCAACCCGGAATATCAGTGCGAGTGGTTTCTGGTGTCATGACTGGACCGCTACGGGCTTCCAGTCTCTGTAGTCTATCGTCATCTGCCTCATGGATGTTACTATAGAGATGATCCTGGTATACCGGTTGGCATTGTTCGTGCCACTTGTGCTTGCCCCCGTGTCTGATTTGTTAGTATTGGTTTGCATTAGCCTGCATAATTCTGTTTTGCGGGTAGTAGGTGTAAAGGTTATGTTGCCTTGCGTAATTTGTGGGATGGTCCACGATCTACTAGAATATGGCCTGCCGGAATCTCCTTGTTGTAGGGTTGGCAGTCCGAGTTGGGGTACTTGAGATGGCAATGTCATCTCCTTCTTCTTGAACTAGGAACGTACTGAAATACATGTAGGAATCCTGAGTTCCTCTTGAGGATGTATACAGTTGCTTTAACTAGTGCCGAAGTAGCGAAACAATTCATTAGACTGGTGACAGGTGAGTCCCTACTAGTTGCCAAGTGGCTGGGTCGGCTATATCTATGGTTGGCGCGAGGGGGTGATCTGCTGAATGTGGGCTTACAAGGGATGAGTCTTTGATATATGGAGGGGGTGTGACAAGTGATTCCCTTGCTATGCAACATGCGAGGCATCTAGCTATGATTTGGCCCGTGGGAGTTATTACCTCTTTCGTGGAGGATGGGTGTTGGCCTCGCAGGACCTCTATCTCTAAGGCATGAGGTGCCTGGGAGCAGGGGCGGACTGAGCACTCGGGCAAATCGGTCATGGACCGAGGGCCCAAGGCTCTTGGGGGCCCGCCCGCTAAGCAGGAAAGGAACAGCTGGCTGGGGAGTTAAACAATCTCCCCAGTCAGTCAGGGCCCGCACGGCACATTTCCCCCTTGTTCGGCCGGGCACAGTGAGAGACAGCTAAAGGGCCCTCCTAAAGACCCACTATGCTGTCTCTCACTGTGCCTGACTGGTGAGCAGAGCAGGAGCGCTGTCTGCAACAGATCAGGCAGCTCCGTGCAGCTCGTTAGAAAGGAAATGACATCATGTGTCAAAAGTTCAGGGAGCTGTGCGGAGCTGCCTGATCTGTGTTAGAGGCAGCACTTCTTTGGCTAAAGGTAAGGCTCAGCTCTACCTTCTACATACCCTATATCCCTCTACCCCCAGCAGCCCCTATATTCCCCTACCCACTACAGCCCCTCTACCCCCAGCAGCCCCTATATTCCCCTACCCACTACAGCCCCTCCACCCCCAGCAGCCCCTATATCCCCCTACCCACTACAGCCCCTCTACCCCCAGCAGCCCCTATTTCCCCATACCCACCCACTACAGCCCATCTACCCCCAGCAGCCCCTATATCCCCCTACCCACCCACTACAGCCCCTCTACCCCCAGCAGCCCCTATATCCCCAGCTGCCCCTATATCCCCCTACCGCCCCTCTACCCACTACAGCCCCTCTACCCCCAGCAGCCTACTACAGCCCCTCTACCCCCAGCAGCCCCTATATCCCTCTACCAACTACAGCCCCTCTACACCCAGCAGCCCCTATATCCCCCTACCCACTACAGCCCCTCTACCAACAGCAAGCCCCTATACCTTCTATCCTCTACAGCCCCTAGTTCCCTTTACCCACTACAGCCCCTCTACCCACTACAGCCTCTATATCCCTTTACCCCCAGCAGTCCATATATTCCCTACCCACTACAGCCCCTCTATTCCTATACCACAGTAGCCCCTATATACCCCTATCCACAGCAGCCCCTCTACCCACTACAGCCTCTATATTCCTATACCACAGTAGCCACTATATCCCCCTACCCACTACAGCCCCTCTACCCCCAGCAGGACCCCCTATACCTTCCACCCAGTACAGCCACTATATCCCCCTACCCACTACATCTCCTCTATCCCTCTACCCCCAGCAGCACATATATCCCCCTACCCACTACAGCCCCCCTACCCACTACAACCCCTCTACCCACTACAGCCCCATATCCCTTTACCCCCCAGAAGCACCTATAGTCCCCACCCACTACAGCCCCTCTACCCCCAGCAGATCCTGTACCCCCCTACTCACTACAGCCACTCTACCTTATACCCATTACAGCCCCTATATTCCTCTACCCCCAGCAGCACCTACTTCCCCCTACACACACTACAGCCCCTCTGCCCCAGCAGCCCCTATATCCCCCTACCCACTACAACCCCTCTACCTACTACCGCTCCTATATTCCTCTTCCTCCAGTAGCCCCTATATCCCCCTACCCACTACAGCCCCTCTAACCCCAGCAGCCCTTCTAACCTATGTTCATATGCCCCCAGTACCCACTTCAGCCTTTACCCCACTGCCACCCCCATGTCCCCTGCACCCACTACAGCCCCCCCCCCACCCCCCCACCCCCAGTTTTGACTGTGGTATATTTTTATCTACTTAAAGGGAGACTATAGGGGCTTCCAGGCACTATATATATATATATATAGAGAGAGAGAGAGAGAGAGAGAGATATTTAATACAATATTAAACAAAAATCTGCACACCAGTCAAGCCATAAGTCTTGCTTTTGCCCACCCAGAATCCTTTGCGGTAGTAACATCACTGCAGATTTGTGATTTCTGTGGGAAAAGCAATTCTTATGGCTTTACTCGTGTGCAGATTTTTGTTTAATATTGTATTAAATATCTCTCTCTATATATATCTATATCTGCAGGGGGCCCAGGTCCTAATTTTGCCCGGGGGCCCAGGACACTGTCAGTCCGCCCCTGCCTGGGAGAAATACCTAGGTGGCCATCCAACTTGCCTCAAAGGAATTAAATCTTTATACTAAAACAGTGTTTAAGGAACCGGAGCAACGTACCTGTATGAACAATGTATGCTCGTTGTTCTGCAGTAGTCTGAGATACCGCTAAGGGGGAGGCCTAAACCAGATAATGGATGAGACTGGAAGGCAATGGGTACCTATGAGTTTGTACTGACATGTCGCTGCTGAAAAATCCTCTACGATCATAATGTTGCTTACACTATGGTCACCTACAAATACCTTGTATGACGTAATAATTGTTCTGGTATATCACATATACTATAGGTTCTGATGAGCCAAGTCTGTCTAGGGTTGGTGGGTGCATGGAATAGCCTTCCAGCTGAAGTGGTAGAGGTTAACACAGTAATGGAGTGCAAGCATGCGTGGGATAGGCATAAGGCTATCCTAACTTTAAGATAAGGTCAGGGACTACTGAAAGTATTTAGAAAATTGGCAGACTAGATGGGCCTAATGGTTCTTATCTGCCGTCACATTCTATGTCTCTATGTCTAAGCTTGGCGTGTAGAATCTGTCGGAATAAGTTATGGTAGTATAGTGAATGTCTGCTCGTTACCGTAGTACCCAGCATGCATTTAAGAGCTTGTGCCCTGAGTGCCGTGTTGAGTCTGAGTAAAGGAAACATATGATTGAAATGTATTGTGTACTTACCAATGGAAGGATCTGACTTGAGAACTTGTCCCTGATACAAACATACACATATCAGTTAAAAGCCAAACACTTCTTAACTTTGTAATTAGGTCTATAATTTTCAAATAAATCAGAATAGGGATACTAAATGTTTAGTCTACGCACCATTAACAATTTGCATTATAGGAAACTGCATAGTGCCTAGAGCACCCTAGGACTTCTATCACATCTGAGAGTGGGTTATAATAGCAATGATTTGTAATAATCACTGCAGCTATGAGACCACCACTAGGACTATAATCCAGGCAGCTTGGAACACTGAGTTTCAGCAATCCATTGTCAAGTCCATCTTTGTTGTCTGTGTGACTTTGTAATCCAGATACACAGTAAAGAGGGTTCTCTCTCCTCTACTATGAGAGTTCCGAGCCAAGGAGTACACGAGAGGTCTATGCAGCTTTCCTGATAGTAAAATAAAGTCTTGTCTATAAACTGTTAGCTTGCACAATATGGCTGCTATCAGTTTATTGAGCCGTTCCAATCACCCTATGTAATGTATGGAACAGATAAACTACTTATCCCACAATCCCCTGCTGGAACCACATACACACTCATAGTGTGAACATGCACAATGATAGTTAGACACATGGTTACACACAGTATTAATGATCAGAGAACATACACACCCTGTATTGATGTTAGAGATTAAGACATGCAATATGTGGTATGTAATCATTCTGTCTCCATGGTACCCAGAAAGCGGAGAAAGACCTTGAGCTCTGGAAGAAAGAGGAGACCTCAGAAACCGAAGAAAAGACAGATAGCCCTGGAAAACTGCCACAGGTGTGTTAACAATGCTAGCCAGGTTATTTTGATATTGGGCTTGATTGGTTGTGAACCACTTAAGGAGGGAAGGTAATCAATGCTTTAATTTATATCTTCAGTCACCAGCCCTGAAATCCCCCATGCCATCGGTCAATTTGATGGCTGAATTAAACAAGAAGTTGCAGAAGAAAGAGCCACGATTATATGAAGAGAACTGGGCAATAGATGATATAATAACAGGTGGGTGACTATTATACTCAGTGTATGGACTTGTTTGCAACCAATAATAATGACATGTTCTCCTCTCCTTGCCTTGGGTTTAGTTTTGTGGGATTATCTTCCATGGTTTTCATTTACTACATCTGCGAGAACTTCAAAAGTAGAAGTCAAGCAACCTGCTTGGAGCAATATAAGATGTGGTACTAGACAGGACGTGATATGGCATCATTAAATGGTTCTCCAGCCTGACATTCCATAGTTTGTCGATGCCCAATGGCCAGTCCATGCCTGCTTTGGTGTGTGAACCAATGCCCTAAGCACTGGAATAGTGGTAGCATACAATATGGAATGGATGCAATATTTTGTATTCACTTGTAAAACAATTAACAGCACAAACAGTGTATATGGTAGACTGTTAATAAAATAAATGATTATAGTCTTATTAGTTGGTATAGAGTAGAAATTAAAAAAAATTTTAAACTCACTTTAAGCCTCTATGTTGTGCTCACAAGCTATGTGAGTGGTTAAACTATATATATTGGCTTTATTGTTTTTTTATGAAGACTCATTTCGGTAGAAACTCTTTCAGATGACAGATCCACTTTGCATTCAAGGTATAACAAATATAAAAATGATCTTTTCTTTTAGGTGTTGTTGTTTTTTTGTATTTTTTATTATTTTTTTTATTTCATATTATATTTGCATTTATCCAATTTAACATTTTTTTTTCTTTATGTTAGACTTACAGAAAAAGCCGTATCGAAGGACCGATGTAGGTCGACGAAGTGGAAAAAGACAGAATGGACAGCCAGTAAACACCACAGATGTAAATGTGTGAGAGCCTGTGTGTGTGTGTGTGTGTGTAAAACCAGCAAATCAACTATCCCGCTGGACCTTTTGACATTTCACACTATGCATCTGGCTCGAGGGGTGGGAGAGATGGAAGTTAAGAATAGAAGATCTGATGTGTATAAAATGACTAATGCTTTGCCTACAATACCAAAGGGCGTCTATGCGAAAGGAATTCTTAGATGCCCATTCTGCTGTGTGCTCGTGAAATACGTCACAACATTGCTTCTTCTGCCAGACTACCCTTTAAATAATAATGAGACGGACAGGAGACTGACATCCACCATGTGCCAGAGGTCCCAGGCTACGGCCTGAAATGCTTGATTCAATGCAACTGCAGGGTGCACCATCAACTTGTATTGACGGTCTCCCATGTATTATTTGGATATCTGCCAAACATCTCCTGGATATTTTTAAAGGGCTTTAAAAAAAACAAAAAAACGTAAATGTGCATATATCTAGTTGTGGTATAAAAATGTCATCGTCAAAAGCGTAATATCAAATGAATAAGAGCCTGACATTTTAATGAAAGAAGCACATCTTATTGAAACGCACATGATTAATCCTGCAAAAAAAACAAAAGATCATTATACTCAGCATATTTATTTGTATTATTAGCCGTGTGACTGCAAAATCCACATTGTTCTTTGCTCATTCAAATATGGCTATAAGTATCTCTTTTCTTGGTTACAGTATTAGTAGGATTGTGTAAATAATTGTGATATAAGAGATTTGGATTGGAGAAAAGAAAAAAAAATAGTGATGCCGCCACCAGCTCAAGAACTCAAAGACTCAGAAGAGTCACAAGTTATCATGGACCTGTCTACAGTAGTTGGAGAGTGTCTGGATCAGTCGGGTCTCTTTAACATCTTTCTTGTGAGTCCATAAGTGTCTTCACACTGACTAAAGTAATATGTGGTCCTGAGATATTCAATGTTTGAATGCCACTGGGCCCTCAAAATCCCCCACAGATATAAACAATACCCAAGAGAAAGCTAGTTTGTAGAATCATTTATGCCACATGTCTATATTCTGCTAAGTACTGTAAGGGTGTATTGATTTATATTCTATCATCTATGAAATGGATCATGACTCTACTGTTTTACTTTGTCCACTAAGTAGATGTAATGTGCAAGCCTTCTAGAGCACTCAAATCTCGTCTTTATATAATTTCCTTATATGAGCCTGTAGGGCTCTGTATAAACTCACACTAGTCCAAATGGATGATTGAGTGGTCTACAAAAGGTTGCACTTTAAATACATTTAGTTACCTAACAAATTCTACACTGCTACACTTTACCTCCAGTGAAAAATTCACCATACTCGGGTTTGTGAGAGTTATTCACTAAAATAAGAATTCAAAGTGAATTAAAAGTGAAATGTTGGTCAAAATAGCCTAAATAGAAACATTCTCTAAGTCCTCTATTCCAGTTCATCTTCTCTGGCCTTAAATTAGAAATCCACTTCGATTTCACTTTTTAGTAAATAACCCTATAAATATCCACTGACATTTGATGCAAACTGTGTCCCACAAATGTCTCAAAACCATCTATGCCAGTGTTCTCCAACCCAGTCCTCGTGGACCACCAAGAATCCAGGATTTATGTATATCCCAGTTTTATTCCTATGGAGATACTGCTAAAACCTGGACTGTTGGTGGTCCATAAGAACTGGGCTGGAGAACACTGATCTATACTACGTGGCCCTAACCTGCTTTCCTTCAATTATACACCATGCTTGCTCATTCAATACCACTATATTGCTATCAGTGTATCAAGTTATCATGTGAATAGCCAAATTAAAATTGATTGAGTTCTCAGTATTTTTCCCTCACTAAAACGAAGTTAGAATCTCAAACTTCTCCAACTAATTGCCACCAAAATGAGGGAGTGGGAGTACGTAAACATTTCACTAGTAGAAAGGTAGGTCAATGTTCTCAAAGTGGAGCAATTGCCACGGAAACCTGTGGCTGGTGCACTTCTAGAACTCTGACCTATTTTTCTACTAGTGACATTTTTATGAACCTTCCTCCGTATGTCAACTAGGCCATTTCATCTGTGACTGGACAGGAAACAACTACCGTAATTCATTTGCGATCAGGCAGGATACACATATGAGCTTTGATAGGTTCACATTGTAGAGGTAATAAATGGATTGGGGTACAATTTTACTTTTTATGCTTAACTCTTACAGTGGGAGTTCAGTGCACAGTAAGAAGATGATTAAAATACACTGATTTATAAATTCACCATGCCCTGCTTACATATGAGATATATTATTTTTTTTAAATACTTTGTATATTAAGTAAAAAAAAATCTGAGATCAAATTTAACTTTGTACCATTTTGATAACAAAATAAATATAATTGTGGTTCTTAAATAGACTTCTTGGTATACAGAAGGTGTTAAATAATATCTGTATAATGAGATATGTATCTGATATAAATCTCTTTACAGTGGGTTCAAGATTCACTTCTTAATTTCACTTCTCAAGTTGGGTCATGTAAATATGGATGGGAGATGGGCTTATTACAATAAGAACAATACGGATGTGGAATTCTCTGCCTGAAGAGGTGGTTTTATCAAATGTTTAAATTGCAAAAACATAATATTCAGAGATATCATTTTTTATTTGTTGGGTAATAGCTTATTGATCCAACGAGAGTTCTGACTTCTATTCTGGGATCAAGAAGGGTTTTTCCCTATTTTTTTGCAAAATTGGAAGGGCTTCAACTGGGGTTTTTGCCTTCTTTTGGATCAACAGCAAAAAGAAATGCGAGAAAGTCTGAACTTGATGGACGCATGTCTCTTTTTCGGCTATGTATGTAACTATTTAATAGATACCAGTCCTCATCATATTGGCAACCCTGATTGGTACCCTGCCAGGCAGCCTAATATGTCCCCTTTACTGGACACTTAGCTAGTAACTCTAAAGGGAAGGGGTAATAAATTTAAACCATGATCAGCAAGTTCATATAGAGAGTGTGAGCTTATATCTAAAGGAATTTATTATATAAAGGGGTAAAGAGGAATTGATGCAGGGAGAGGTAGGTTGCTTTATATAGAAAAGACAATAATCTGATACGGATGGTGGAGCTGAGATTCAGGAAGCATATTCACAAGAAGAAGATGAGGCTAGCTTACTTCAGGACCTAAAATAAAATGTTATAAAGAAAAATGTGATTATGTCCAGCATGTTGCAAGAAAGCTAACACAGACAGTGTGGGGAGGCCAACACACAGTAGAAGAAAAAAAAAAACAAGCTTCCAAGAAGAGGCACCGATAAGGATACAATAAGACTTAGAACATTTGCTAAAACAGCACTGTCTACAGACATAAATATAAAACAGCAAGGTCCTAAATGGCTTGTGTTACTTTGCTGGACTACCCCACTGTACAGAACACATATGTAGGATATTATAGTGATTGACCTAATAAAATTAAACACACTAGACAAAATAAAGTACCGGCATGGGTGGGATAATTTATATACAGTGGGACCTCGGTTTACGAATTTAATGCGTTCTCTGGGACAGAGGCGGCTCTCTAATTAGGCGGTTTAGGCGGCCGCCTAAGGCCTCGCGCTGGCTGGGGCCTCGCGGCCGCCTAAACCGCCTGTGGGCAGAGTGTGTCAGGTCCTCGGTCAGTGACCGAGGACCTGACACCAGGAGGGGGCCCGGCGGCTTGCCCGGTATGCCGCCGGGTGCGAGGCCCCTCCTGGCTGCCAGGCCGGCCACCATCGCAGACACTGGTCTGCAGCTCCGCAGTGTGCAGAGCTGCAGACCATGTGACTCGCGAGATTTGGCCAATCAGAGCGTTGCCGCGGGTTACCACGGCAACGCTCTGAAATCTCGCGAGATTACATGGTCTGCAGCTATGCGGAGCTGCAGACCGGAAGCAGTGGCCACCGGACCACCAGGGAACCCACTGGACCACCAGGGAAAGGTAGGCTCTCCCTCCCCATCCCCACCACCCTCACCCCCCACCACCATCACCACCCTCAGCCTCACCCCCACCACCCTCAGCCTCAACCCCCACCACCATCACCCCCCACTACCCTCAGCCTCACCCCCCACCACCATCACCCCTCCCCACCCTCACCCCCCACCACCATCACCCCCCACTACCCTCAGCCTCACCCCCCACCACCATCACCCCTCCCCACCCTCACCCTCACCCCCCACCACCATCACCACCCTCAGCCTCACCCCCACCACCCTCAGCCTCAACCCCCACCACCCTCAGCCTCACCCCCCACCCCTCCCCACCCTCACCATCACCCCCCACCACCCTCAGCCTCACCCCCCCACCATCACCCCTCCCCACCCTCACCCCCCACCACTCTCACCATCACCCCCCCACCACCCTCAGCCTCACCCCCACCACCATCACCCCTCCCCACCCTCACCATCACCCCCACGACCCTCAGCCTCACCCCCCACCACCATCACCCCCCACCACCCTCAGCCTCACCCCCCCACCATCACCCCTCCCCACCCTCACCATCACCCCCACCACCATCACCCCCCACCACCCTCAGCTTCACCCCCCACCACCCTCAGCTTCACCCCCCACCATCCTCAGCCTCACCCCCACCACCCTCAGCTTCAGTTCCCACCACCCTCAGCTTCACCTCCCACCACCCTCAGACTCACCCCCACCACCATAACCCCCCACCACCCTCAGCCTCACCCCCTACCACCATCACCCCTCCCCAACCTCACCATCACCACCCCCACCATCACCCCCACCACCCTCAGCTTCACCCCCCACCACCCTCAGCTTCACCTCCCACCACCCTCAGCCTCACCCCCACCACCATAACCCCCCACCACCCTCAGCCTCACCCCCCCCACCATCACCCCTCCCCACCCTCACCATCACCCCCACCACCCTCAGCCTCACCCCCCACCACCATCACCCCTCCCCACACTCACCATCACCCCCCACCACCCTCAGCCTCACCCCCACCACCATCACCCCTCCCCCTCCCCACCCTCACCATCACCCCCACCACCCTCAGCCTCACCCCCACCACCCTCAGCCTCACCGCCCACCACCCCTCCTCACCATCACCCCCCACCACTCTCACCATCACCCCCCACCACCCTCAGCCTCACCCCCCACCACCATCACCCCTCCCCACCCTCACCATCACCCCCACCACTCTCAGCCTCACCCCCCACCACCATCATCCCCCACCACCATCACCCCCCACCACCATCACCCCCCACCACCGTCAGCTTCACCCCCACCACCCTCAGCTTCACCCCCACCACCCTCAGCCTCACCCCCACCACCCTCAGCTTCACCCCCCACCACCCTCAGCCCCACCACCCTCATCATCACCACCACCCCCCACCACCCTCAGCATCACTCCCCCCCACCACCCTCACCATCACCCCCCCGCTCCCTCTCACCTTCACCCCCCCGCTCTCTCTCACCTTCACACCCCCCCGCTCCCTCTCACCTTCACACCCCCCGCTCCCTCTCACCTTCACACCCCCCGCTCCCTCTCACCTTCACACCCCCCGCTCCCTCTCACCTTCACACCCCCCTTTCACCATCACCCCCCTTTCACCATCACCCGCCTCTCACCATCACCCGCCTCTCACCATCACCCCCCCCATACACACAACACACTTCAAGCAGCTACCCCATACACATAGGGTCTCAGACAAAAACGCAAACATGCTCACAGAGACATACATTCGCACACACAAGGATACTCTCTGTCAGACACACTCTCAGGCACATACACAGGTAGACAGTGCATCAATGTGTATATGTGACACTTTTTTGTTAGTGGGGCCTCATGTTTGCATTTCGCCTAAGGCCTCATAAAGTCTAGAGCCGCCTCTGCTCTGGGACGTTTCTTATTGCGAAACATTTGTAAAACGAAAGGTGGTTTCCCTTAGGAATGCATTGAAAACCAATTAATCCGTTCCGGAGGTCAGAAAAAAGTTAAAATGAGCTGGCATGGAAACCAACCCACAATGCAGAACACAGAATAAAAGGCATGCAAAAAACGACGAAGCTCAGCTCCCTACCTTTCCACAGCTTAAGAAATGCACAAAAAAATCCCCAAACAACTGCAAACAATTTCCAGATTGGCTCCAAAACTCGATGCAAAAGCCGCTCCAACACCTCCACACTCGACGCCACGTGCTACCCACAGGCCCCAGCATGCAGGGGGCGGTGCTATAAACCTCCCAGGTGCAATGCATCCTGGGGAAACTTGCTTTGTATTGCGAAACAAATGTGTAAACCGAGGCATTATTTTCAATGGATTTTCATTTGTAAACCGAAAATTCTGTTAACTGAGGCGTTTGTAAACCGAGGTCCCACTGTACAATATTTACAAAATATAAATGGCGATAATAATAATGATTTTTTGCTTATAAAACAATAGATACATAGCAGATATTCGCTTTGGCATATATATTATGTGTACCTTGGAATTTATCTTATATAGCTGATGACGGGGGCTGTGAGCACACTCGAACAAAATTTTCACCAAAAACCTGTTTTCTATTGTCTGTATACTTTGAAATAAAAGACAAAGTTGCAAGATTAGCTGTAAAAGGACAAGATGGAGTAATAGGGAAATGTCACAGGCCTAGTTAGTGAAAATCGTGGACATGTAGGGATGGGCAGTACTATACATTTGTAGCGGGCATCAGCATTTCTGATGGTGGCCCTGTACATAGATTCCTAAACTCAACTGTGGTGTGCACACCAATCTGCATTGTCAACTAAAGCAATCAGAACACATCTCAGATGCCATGTAATTCTAGAATCAACATAAAAATTCATCATGAGATCTGAGCTGCCACCTAGTGGAGAAGTAGGCACATTGAAGGCAATTTTGTCACATATAAAATGGTTTTTAATTTAGCTGAAATTAAATCTGAATGATGAGACTACTGATCACCAGCATTTGTTAGTAGAGCTGTAAGGCCGCAAAATACCATGGCCTGGGCAGAGGTGGGTATGCATCAACTGCTGTGAAATCTGCCTGTCTTTGGTTTTGATCAGTTGAAGGGGTAAAGGGGAACTTGGGTCCGATAAATGACTGATTTTGACCCAAGACAACTCAAAATGGCAGTGCGTGCAGGGGAAAGGGTGGGAGTTTCAGAAAAGATTTATAAAATATAGATATAGACAATAACTGTATAAAATTAGAGTACCTGCTTGAAAACGCTAAAAAAAAAAAAAAGAAAAATATCCTTTACACCTATTTGCTCCAAAATTTCCAGTGCTCCTTGCAGCACAATAACTGGTAAGCAGCAAATTTAACATGTATAGCTTGGAGGAAAGACGAGACGGGGGGATATGATAGAAACATTTAAATACATAAAGGGAATCAACACAGTAAAGGAGGAGACTATATTTAAAATAAGAAAAACTACCACAACAAGAGGACATAGTCTTAAATTAGAGGGACAAAGGTTTAAAAATAATATCAGGAAGTATTACTTTACTGAGAGGGTAGTGGATGCATGGAATAGCCTTCCAGCTGAAGTGGTAGAGGTTAACATGGTAAAGGAGTTTAACCCCTTAAGGACCAAACTTCTGGAATAAAAGGGAATCATGCCATGTCACACATGTCATGTGTCCTTAAGGGGTTAAGCATGCATGGGATAGGCATAAGGCTATCCTAACTATAAGATAAGGCCAGGGACTAATGAAAGTATTCAGAAAATTGGGCAGACTAGATGGGCCGAATGGTTCTTATCTGCCGTCACATTCTATGTTTCTATAAACCATATTTTGCTCATCCAGAATGCATTTGAACTGAAAAGCCCTGTGAAAAAATTCAACAATATACAATTCGAACTAAAAGTAAACTCTTTGTCCAGTTTAACCCCTTAAGGACCAAACTTCTGGAATAAAAGGGAATCATGGCATCATGTCATGTGTCCTTAAGGAGTTAAAACCTGTCTCGGCTTGTTAAAAGATTATCTTTCAATCTAGGAATGTTTATCAAACAGAATTTGAAACAGAATTTGAAACAATAGTTTTCTGTTGAAAAACCTGATTTACCATTATGCACAGGGTTGATTAATGATACATACTCTAACTAACTGTATCTCGCAAAAGATGTAGGAGTTTCTTCATTAAACAGTAAACTGCAGTGAACTAACAAGGGGATTGAAACATTTAGGCCAATTTGTCATCCTTGAAAAATTAAGCAGTGTTTTTTGTTTTTTTTCTATGCTCCACTACCTGACCTTGGTTTCGCAATGCTACTGTTAGTTCCCCTCAGTTGAATGTTTAGATAATAAACAACCAAAAGTTGGAAGATTGTAAATAATACAGTGTTTACCAAATAGGAACCAAAGGCGGATAATTGAGGCAGTGCCAATTGTACAAGTTAACCCCTTAAAGGACCACTAAGGTTCCAGGAAATTTAGGTGTGTCTCTCCCCCCCCCCCCCCCCCTCCCCACCCTCAGGGTTTAACTCCTGCTGGGCTGAAGGGGGCTGAAGGGGTTAAACACTTACCATTCTCCAGCGCCGGGCTCCCTCTGCGCTGGGGAACTCTCCTCCCTCTTCCGACGTCAGCGCCAAAAGCGCATGTGCGGCAAGAGCCACGCGCGCATTCAAACAGTTCATAGGAAAGCATTTCTCAAAGTTTTCCTATAGAGACGTCCAGCGTCTTCTCACTGTGATTTTCACAGTAAGAATCGCAGAACCGCCTCTAGCGGCTGTCAGTGAGACAGCCACTAGAGGCTGGATTAACCCTAGTGTAAACATAGCAGATTCTCTGAAACTGCTATGTTTACAGCAGGCAGGGTTAATCCTAGATAGACCTGGCACCCAGACCACTTCATTGAGCTGAAGTGGTCTGGGTGCCCATAGTGGTCCTTTAAGGACAGATGCAATTGTACAAGTTCTGGACCAGAACAAAACCTAGAATTTGATCTATATGTTTGTTCAACCATAATTTACTTCTTTCATACTTTACATAATTAAGTTTTTTTTGTTGTTGTTTTTTGTTCAGGAGAAACAGGTGTTTTCATTTCACATCAAATATTTATTTATGAAACATACGGTAATTTAAAATGAATAAAATTAAATAAAAATGTAAGAACATAAGAAATGTTGTTTTCCAAGTTCTGCATGCCATTTTAACTGTGGATATCATAATTCTGTTAGCCGTTACTGCAGTAAAACACATACATTTGTATGTTGTGTTGTCCCACGAGTCCAACGATGCCCCTTGTTTTATTGGGTTTTGGAAAGTTACAGGGTATGCATTTTTAGTAGCCACTTAGTAGTAAACTTTGGACAAATTTAATGTTCATATTTGTTATTTGCATTTTAAACACAAAAACTGCACTTTCACCGATTTATATCACTATACGTTTACCTACTCTAAAACACTCCATATCTGTGTTTGGCAATGTCACAATGGTACCCCCTATGTACAAGTTTCAAAACCTTTGAGACCTTATGGCAGCCCAGGAAGAAAAATTACCCCCATCATGGTGTACCATTGCAAATGTAGACACCCCAGGGAATTCAAAATGGGTTATGCTCAGTTATTTCTAGTAATCACATAAACCCTGGCCAAAGTTAGTGTTCATATTAGGTTTTTTTTGCATTTTAAACACAAAAACTTCACTAGCACTGATGATCATCACTACACCCTCCATATTTGTATTCAGTTATATCTCACGAGTACAACAGTACACCCAGGGCCGGCCTTAGGGCGCCCTGTGCGAAAAATCTTCACAGCTACCCCCCTTCCCGTCCCCCCCTCTCCCACTCCTCCCCTCCCCCTCCCCCCTTACCCTTTCCCACACACCCTGTCACACACACAGGCAGACAGCCATACACACACACACACACACACACACAGGCAGACAGCCATACACACACACACAAACACACGCAGGCAGTCACAAACAGACAGCCACACACACACAGACATAGAATGTGACGGCAGAAAAGAACCATTCGGCCCATCTAGTCTGCCCAGACAGTCACACATAGGCAGACACACACACACACAGGCAGACAGCCACACGCACACACACACAAACACACAGGCAGACAGCCACACACACAAGCAGGCAGTCACACACAGACAGCCACACACAAACACACAGGCAGACAGCCAACACCACACAGGCAGACAGCCAACAACACAGAGGCAAACAGCCACACACACACAGGCAGTCACACACACACACACACACAGTCAAACACACACAGACAGTCAAACACACACTGGCAGACAGCCACACACAGACAGGCAGACAGCCACACACAGACAGGCAGACAGCCACACACAGACAGGCAGACAGTCACACACACAGGCAGACAGTCACACACACACAGGCAGACAGTCACACACACACAGGCAGACAGTCACACACACACACACACACACAGTCACACACACAGGCAGACAGCCACACACACAGGCAGACAAACACACAAACACACACAAGCAGACAATCACATATTTACCTCTGTTCCTTGTGGAGACAGACAGGCAGTAGTTCCCCTGCAGCAGTTAGACGGCATTTTAGCTCCGCCCCCGCCGCACGGTAAGCCCCCCCCACCCCCCCACGTTTTTTTTTTTATCCAGCCGGCCATGTGTGAGCTGTGCGGCCGCAGGGCGCCCCCTGCTCCATGGCGGCCTGTGCAGCCGCACAGCTCGCACACCCCTAAGGCCGGCCCTGAGTACACCCTGTAAACAGGTTTTATGGGGTTTTGGAAAGTAACAGGGTCAAATATAAGGCTTGCCCATTTCAGTCTTCACACATGGAAATTTGACAGAATGATTTTCTGCGCCTATGCCACCTTTGAGAGGGCATGGCCGCCTGTGTAATAACATTTCCACCATTATGACATGCAATTTTCAAAAGTAGACAACCCAGTGTATTCTTGATCACAAATGTAGGCCTCATTTAGTGGTTACAAATTCCATTTTCACAGGACAGTTCATAATCCTGGTGTGCGCTAGTGTAATAAAGCCTCAATATTTTTACTTAGCAAATTTTTACTGTACCAAATTAGTGCCTAAAATATTTTAGGCATGTTTTTTTTTTTTTTCTGCTGTAATGTGACAGGAAGGTGTTAAAAAAAAAAAAAAAGAAAAGAAAACTGCTGCAGCTGGCAAAAAGAGTAAAAAAAAAGTTTTACCATAAAAATATTTTTTTCAATATTAATAGTACCAAGGTACTAATCACCCTAATCAGACTGCTCACAAGGTTAAGGCTATGATCAGCACTGTCTAAAAGGATTAAAAAAAAAATATTTTGAGGCGAAGAGAAGGGCCGAGAATGTCTCAGCCAGTGTTACAAATCATTGGCTGAAACATTGCTGCTGTGATTACAGTGACAGACTGTCACCATGATCACGTGCTGCAGATCGCCATCATTGGCGAGAAGGAGACAAGAGAGGCGGACTGGAGAGAGGGCTAAATCGTTAGGACATTTAACGTCATTTAAGCCCGCCTCCTGCACGACAGCATAGCACGCCCTAACAGGGTTAATGAGTTAAAAGGGCATATAAATATAAAATGACAACCCACTCCTCAAAATGGCAACAAAAGAGTAAAAACAAAAGTGATTATTCATGCAAAGACAAATATATTTACTATTTTTTATTCTGTTAGATTTACTCAGATTTTTGCATACAGGGGAGTATTGCATAAACACCAGAAAAATAACACAAGAGAACAAAAACATTATAAAGACAAACACAATACTTCATGTAATCTACTTTATTATGCTTTTTAACCCCTTAGTGACCAGATCGATTTTCAATTTTCTTACCATTAAGGACCAGGGCTGTTTTTACATTTCTGCGGTGTTTGTGTTTAGCTGTAATTTTCCTCTCACTCATTTACTGTACCCACACATATTATATACAGTTTCTCTCGCCATTAAATGGTCTTTCTAAAGATACCGTTATTTTACTCATATCATATAATTTACTATAAAACTAATTATAAAATGAGATGAAAATGTTTTAAAAAAACACACCTTTTCTTACTTTGACCCCCAAAATCTGTTACGCATCTACAACTGCCAAAAAACACCTGTGCTAAATAGTTTCAAAATTTTGTCCTGAGTTTAGAAATACCCAATGTTAACATTAGGGATGTGCATGGGGAAATTATTCGTTTCGCTTCGGCATTCCGAAATTCGGGACTTTGACACTTCGGAACTTTGGCAACTTCGGAACTTCGGCAATTCAGCTATTCGGACATTCAGAAGTATCCGAATTGCCCGAAATTTGTCCAAATTGACATTTGCAACGAAACAAATTCTAGTTAACGAACGTCTAGTTAACATGTTCTTAGCTTTTTTTGGAAAGTTATAGGGCTATAAGTACAAGCAGGACATTGCTGTTTCAAAATATATATTTCTAAAATTTATCAATAGTGACATTACATAGTTACATAGCTTAAAAGAGACTTGTGTCCATCAAGTTCAGCCTTCCTCACATATGTTTTTGCTGTTTATCGAAAAGAAGGCAAAAATACCTAGTCCGAAGCGCTTCCAATTTTGCAACAAACTAGGAAAAAATTACTCCCAAAATAGCAGTCAGATGTCTTCTTGGATCAAGTAGCTATTACCCCACTAATTAGAAATTATATCCTTGTATGTTATGTTTTTGCAAGTATTTGTCCAATTGCAGTTTAAACATCTGTATGGACTCTGATAAAACCACATCTTCAGGCAGAGAATTCCATATCCTTATAGTTTTTACTGTAAAAAAAACCCTTTCCTTTGCCTTTGATGAAATCTCCTTTCTTCCAGCCTAAATGTGTGACCTTGTGTTCTATGTATAGCCCTGTTTATGAATAGATTTCCAGATAATGGTTTGTACTGGCCCCAAATATATTTGTGTAATGTTATCATATCCCCTCTGAGGTGCCGTTTTTCCAAACAAAAGAGATTTACCAATGTTGCAGCTTGTCTCTGCACTTTTTCTAGTGCCCATGATATCCTTCTTTAGAACAGGTGCCCAAAATTGCACAGCATATTCAATGTGTGGTCTTACCAGCGATTTATAAAGAGGCAAAATTTTGTTTTCATCCCGAGAATGTATGCCCCTATTTATACATACAAAACTTTACTGGCCTTAGCAACTGCAGATTGACATTGCATATTTTAACACTGTTATCGGTCATAAATCTCTGAATCACACCGCACATATTTTTTTTAAAGTAGATAACCCAGGGTATTCAATATGGGGTATGCCCGGTCTTTTTTAGTAGCCACTTAGTCACAAACACTTGCCAAAGTTAGCATTTACATTTGTTTGTGTTAAAAATGCAAAAAACACATACCAACACTTAAGATTTGGACGAAAATTAGACACTCACCGAGTATAGCCCCACACCCGTCCCCTCTGTACCCAATCACACATAATCCACACTTTCCACCAGGCACCCACCAATCTTAATTTGCATCATACCAATTCACACACTACTTAACACTGTGCACAGTGTTACAAACCCAAAGTATTAATCTAGCAAATACTAAGGAGGCTGGAGTACCTCAGTCGGCATTACAACGATTACGACATTACCAGCTTGCACATTTTCTTTCTTCCACTCCCGACTTACTCAAAGGAAATAGACAACTTACCACATTTGAAAATCACTGTGCTTCCAGCAACATAAAAAAACTAAACATTTATCCGCCATGTGTAAACTATTAATGAACGAAAACTCTCCCTCCCTACCCAAATACATGAGCTCTTGAGAATCTGAACTCAACCTTCAAATGACGCATACAGACTGGAACCACATATGCATCAACCTTCACAAGACCTGTGTTAGTAAACACACTCAAGAAGGTAACTTCAAAATACTGTCCAGGTGGCACCTCATGCCATCTAAAATACATAACATTTTCCATAATGCATCAGAATCTTGTTGGAGATTCAAGTTCCCCAAAGGTACACCGGGTCATATCTGGTGGACTTTGCATGATCATCAGTGAATACTGGTCTAAAATGCTCAAAGTGATTAATTTGGCAACAAATATCAAACTGCCTACCTCACTTGAAATGGTGCTTTTCTTCCATTGCCCAAAACCAATCTCCAAACTTACGAAATCGTTGATCACACACTTGCTGACACGCTTATCCCAACGCTCTGGAAACAACCAAGAGCCCCTAAAGTTAGGGAATGGATTCACAAAGTCGAATACATCAGTTTTATGGAAGAAACCCATTATTCTTTGACACGGACTTATGGACTATGCGTCAACACGTGGGGTCCATGGATCCATTTTCTGTATGTAGACAGGTAGGCACAAGATCGGCACACCTGATATGAGGGTACAAAGAAATCACCCCACCGCACAGGTTTAGGTACTAATCCATATGTATTGCTAGTTCCATATGCATTATTAGTTCACAGTTCTTCTTTTGATTTATGCTTTATTATTTTAAAAGTCGTCATGTTACTTTGCCAGGGGTTGCAACTCCCCATAAATGTGTTACTGAAAAGTATCTTGGGAGTCCTTTGTATACAGTACAAACCGATAACTTACAGTTCAGTAAGTTCAGTACAAACCGATAAAAAGACTGAACATACCCCATTTGCAATACCTTGGGTTGTCCTCTTTTGCAAATGGTATGCCATCATGGGCTTAATTCTCATTCCTGGGCTACCATACCATCTCAAAGGCAAGATAACCAATCTGGCAAATTTCAATGTGAAAAAACAGAAAATCAAGTCTTATATTTGACCCTGTAACTTTGAAAAATAATATAAAACCTGTCATACCTCCCAATCGTCATGTATCTGCCGGACGTGTTGCTGAAGGGAAACTCATGGGATGCAGCTATGAGAAAACATAAACTTTATGCTAATCTCTCTCTCTAATTTATGCTTTCATCTTTCAAGTAAATCCATTCCTCCACCCCAACAGCAGTGTCCAGTGAAGCAAGCAGTCAATGGACGGGGTAAAAGGGTGGGCCACTGACGCACCCAGTGTCCCTTAGTGTTTTGAAACACTAATATTTGTGTTCAGCGAAGTCTAGCAAGTAAAACAGTACCCCCCCATGTACAGGTTTTAGGGTGTCTTGGAAAGTTACAGGGTTAAATACAGTGCTAGCAAATTAAATTCTCTGGACTTTTGGCCTGGGTTGTCAGGCAAGTTCCCCAAATTGCAATCAATAAAATTACTTAATTATGTAAAAATATTACATAAATATGCACGTAGAATTTAAATATAGACATATTTATATATTTGAAGTCTACGTGTATATTTATTTATCTAATTATGTATATTGACATGTGTATATTTCGTATTATTTTTATTTACATATACATATATATATATACATATACACATAGATATATACCATATATACTCGAGTATAAGCCGAGTTTTTCAGCACATTTTTTGTGCTGAAAAAGCCCCCCTCGGCTTATACTCGAGTCAGTGTCTGTATTATGACAACTTACATTGCCATAATACAGACCAGGACCGCCGGGCTCATAACAAGCCCGGCGGTCCGTTGGGGGCCGGCAGCAAGCTGTTACTCCAATTTGCAGCAGCTCCGTTCATCTCCCAGTGTAAATCTCGCTAGACCCGCGGCCGTCAGAGCATTGCCACGTGTTACCGTGGCAACGCTCTGCGCGGCACGCAGACCGCAAGATTTACACTGGGGAGACGGAGCTGCTGCAAAGGTAAGTAACAGCTTGCTGCCGCCCCCCCCCCCCACTGCTCAGTACATGCCACTGGACCACCAGGGAATAACATAGCCGCCCTCCCTGGCCAGGTATTAAGCAGGGAGGGGGAACAAAAAAATAAAAATAAACAATTAAATATTAAAATAACAAAATAATAAAAAATATTAAAATCAAATTATAAAAATATTAAAATAATAAAAATGCCCTCCTCCCAACCAGTTTACACACACTACACAAATACACACACACTCTGCATCATATACACACACACACTGCATTCACACAAAACACTCTGCATTATATGTATATATTAATACAAAATACACTTCGTATGACTTTATATATATATATATATATATATATATCCATATTATAAATAGATATAATATATGTATATCTGTATATCTTATACAGGGAGTGCAGAATTATTAGGCAAGTTGTATTTTTGAGGATTAATTTTATTATTGAACAACAACCATGTTCTCAATGAACCCAAAAAAATCATTAATATCAAAGCTGAATATTTTTGGAAGTAGTTTTTAGTTTGTTTTTAGTTATAGCTATTTTAGGGGGATATCTGTGTGTGCAGGTGACTATTACTGTGCATAATTATTAGGCAACTTAACAAAAAACAAATATATACCCATTTCAATTATTTATTTTTACCAGTGAAACCAATATAACATCTCAACATTCACAAATATACATTTCTGACATTCAAAAACATAACAAAAACAAATCAGTGACCAATATAGCCACCTTTCTTTGCAAGGGCACTCAAAAGCCTGCCATCCATGGATTCTGTCAGTGTTTTGATCTGTTCACCATCAACATTGCGTGCAGCAGCAACCACAGCCTCCCAGACACTGTTCAGAGAGCTGTACTGTTTTCCCTCCTTGTAAATCTCACATTTGATGATGGACCACAGGTTCTCAATGGGGTTCAGATCAGGTGAACAAGGAGGCCATGTCATTAGATTTTCTTCTTTTATACCCTTTCTTGCCAGCCACGCTGTGGAGTACTTGGACGCGTGTGATGGAGCATTGTCCTGCATGAAAATCATGTTTTTCTTGAAGGATGCAGACTTCTTCCTGTACCACTGCTTGAAGAAGGTGTCTTCCAGAAACTGGGAGTTGAGCTTGACTCCATCCTCAACCCGAAAAGGCCCCACAAGCTCATCTTTGATGATACCAGCCCAAACCAGTACTCCACCTCCACCTTGCTGGCGTCTGAGTCGGACTGGAGCTCTCTGCCCTTTACCAATCCATCCATCTGGCCCATCCATCTGGCCCATCAAGACTCACTCTCATTTCATCAGTCCATAAAACCTTAGAAAAATCAGTCTTGAGATATTTCTTGGCCCAGTCTTGACGTTTCAGCTTGTGTGTCTTGTTCAGTGGTGGTCGTCTTTCAGCCTTTCTTACCTTGGCCATGTCTCTGAGTATTGCACACCTTGTGCTTTCGGGCACTCCAGTGATGTTGCAGCTCTGAAATATGGCCAAACTGGTGGCAAGTGGCATCTTGGCAGCTGCACGCTTGACTTTTCTCAGTTCATGGGCAGTTATTTTGCACCTTGGTTTCTCCACACGCTTCTTGCGACCCTGTTGACTATTTTGAATGAAACGCTTGATTGTTCGATGATCACGCTTCAGAAGCTTTGCAATTTTAAGAGTGCTGCATCCCTCTGCAAGATATCTCACTATTTTTGACTTTTCTGAGCCTGTCAAGTCCTTCTTTTGACCCATTTTGCCAAAGGAAAGGAAGTTGCCTAATAATTATGCACACCTGATATAGGGTGTTGATGTCACTAGACCACACCCCTTCTCATTACAGAGATGCACATCACCTAATATGCTTAATTGGTAGTAGGCTTTCGAGCCTATACAGCTTGGAGTAAGACAACATGCATAAAGAGGATGATGTGGTCAAAATACTCATTTGCCTAATAATTCTGCACGCAGTGTATATACACATTTATATATTTATTTATTTAATTTATTAACTTTGTTTTTTTATTTTAAAACTTTTAAAAAACTTTTTTTTACCAGCAGGGGGACTGCTTGTCAGTTCAGGCAGTCCCCCTGTAGGCAACACTATGGACACCTATTGCGACCATGTGATCGCTCTTTCAGAGCGATCACATAGCCCATAGGGTCCTATTTAGCCGAGGGGGGACTGTCTGGGCTGTCAGACAGTCCCCCCAGACGGAGAGGAAGACGGATCGCTGCCAGGGGAACGGCGGCGATCGGGTAAGTAATTTAGGAATACCTCAGACGTACTAGGTACGTCAAAGGTCCTGGGAGGGATTATTAGTTATATATTTTCATTTTTTTTAAAAATATTATTAATTTTACTGAGTGCCTCGACCCCTGATGGCTTCCGATGCTCTGTCTCACTCCCAGGAGCCACATGGAGCAACCCGGAAGTGATCGCTCCAGGGGAGCGATCACCCGGCGGCCCGGCAGTCAAGGGGGTATTGCAGGATGCCTCGACATCAAGGCATTGTTGCAATACCCTTAGAGCGTCTGGAAGTGATTATGATTACTTCCAGCGCTCATATTTGCTGCGGACGTACAGGGTACGTCAGCGGCTGTTAACAACTGTTTTTTTTGTCTGACGTTTCCTGTACGTCCGCGGTTACTAAGGGGTTAATGTTCACAAGTCAAGACTTCTAAATCCAGTCAGCAGGAGATAAGGGGTGTACAAATAGGGCCACAAAGCATTAGAAGCTAGTCTTTACTTTGCAGGAAAACAGGATATTATTTTATTAGGCATAGTACAAGAATAAATTCATTGGATTTATTAAACTCCAAGAAACTTTTATGAAGAGAAAATGAAAAAAAAAAAATACAAGGCCAAACATACTGCAAAAAGCTATGTCAAATCAAAAAGTAGGGCATTTGCCACTTACAATTCTCTTGCCTGGATAACCTGTATATACTGAAAATCCATTAAAAATCTGAAAAAATAACAGAAGATTAAAAAGCTCTCTTATTTATTAAGCCTTAATGCTCTGCATTGTGAGATTCTAACAAACATAATGGTATAAACTGTTTCTATGACAACCCATTTGCGGTCCGGCAGCCTCCAAGCAACTGATAAGTGATGTTCTGACAAGTGAAAAGTTTTTTAATTTAGCCAGTGGCCGTAGGATTCTCAGGGAACAGGTATATGCAAAAATGAAGTTTCTTTGATGGTCAGGGTATTTGTTTATTCCCACCATAAAATGTGTCTTCTAGACAAAACCAAGCACTGGAGGGACACTATAGTCACTTCTCCACTGGCGGTGACTGACACAGCCTGCATGAAAAAAAAAAGTTTCATTTTCAATCAGATGTTTACTCACTTTAGATGTGTTTGTATTCTGTTTTGAAATTTTAACTTTCACATACAGGAGACTCCTGGAAGATCTAGGAGATCATAAGTTCTAAATTAAACAGACTGTGAAATAGGGAAAGTTTAAACATTAGATCTAACTTTACAGGAAGTGTTTAGGAAGGCTGTGTAAATCACATGCAGGAGAGGTGTGACTATAGCTGCATAAACAACGTGATTTAACACCTAAATGGCAGAGTATTGAGCAGTGCGACTGAGGGGGCATGATCTCTTCACCAAAACTGCTTCATTATGCTAAAGCTGTTTTGGTGACAATAGTGTCCCTCTAAAATTTGTTTTCTAGATAAAAACTGGAGTTTGCTTAAAATTTGGATTGATAAAATTGTAGCAACAATGTAACAAAGGGGAAAATCTGTACTACACCAACAAGTGACAGTACAGATTAAAGGGGTAGCAGAGCAAATATCATAAAAATACAACCTGTGTATAGAATAACACAAAAATCTCCAGGATATCTAGAATGTATAAAAAAAAATCACACAATGGTGAAGTATGTACAAAAGTGTGTGGTTCAAACCCGGAGGTAGAGAACTTACAAGATCATACTGGAGATCTGCGCCCAGGCCCGGACTGGCCATCGGGCAAACCGGGCAAATGCCCGGTGGGCCGCGATGGCCATGGGCCGAGGCCGGCAGGAAAGATCAAGAGATCTCCCCTGCCGGCCCATGCGCAGCAGCACCGGCCCCAAGATGGAGTTCTATCCCATCATGGGCCGATGGGGAGATCGGGAAGGGAGCCGGTCTCCCTCCGCGCACGCGAGCAGCTTCCGTTCTCTTCTTCTCGCGAGCTCCGAGATTATCAGAGCGTTGCCATGGTAACCCGCGGCAACGCTCTGAAAAAACGGCGCTCGCGAGAGGGAGAGAGAGAGAGATGGTCTGTACCCTGCGGGGTACAGACTGAATTACCTGCCGCTGGACCGCCAGGGATGTGTGTGTGGCGTAGCCCCCCCCCCCCCCTCACTGGACCACCAGGTATGTGAATGTTCCCTCCCCCACATAAAAGTTAAAAGGGGGAATAAATTGATTTTTTTTTTTTTTTTTACTTTTTAATAATAATAATAATTTAAGGCCATATACACACACAAACACATTACACACATACAAACACACTACACACACACTGCACCCCTGCACTAACACTCACTGCACCACTAACACACACACACTCTGCTCCCCTGCATTAACACACAAACACACACTGCACTAACACACAAACACACACTGCACTAACACTCACTGCACCACTAACACACACACATTCTGCTCCCCTGCATTAACACACAAACACTCACTGCACCACTAACACACACACATTCTGCTCCCCTGCATTAACACACACTGCACTAACACACACTGCACTAACGCTCACTGCAGTAACACACAAACACACACTGCACTAATACACACACTGCAGTAAAACACAAACACACACTGCAGTAACACTCACTGCACCACTAACACACACACACATTCTGCTCCCCTGCACTAACACACACTGCACTAACACACACTGCAGTAACACACAAACACACACTGCACTAATACACACTGCAGTAACACACACTGCACTAACACGCACTGCAGTAACACACAAACACACACTGCAGTAACACACAAACACACACTGCACTAAAACACACTGCACTAACTCACAAACATACTGCTCCCCTGCACTAACACACACTGCACTAACACACAATGCAGTAACACACAAACACACACTGCACTAACACGCACTGCACTAACACGCACTGCACTAACACGCACTGCACTAACACGCACTGCACTAACACACTAACACACAAACATACTGCTCCCCTGCACTAACACACTACACACACAGCACCCCCTGCACTAACACACAAACACACTACACCCCCTGCATTAACACACTGCATACACTCTATACCCCTACATACACACTACAGCCCCTGCATTAACACACAATATACACTCTATACCCCTATATCCACACTGCACCTCCTGCACTTACACACAAACACACTACACACACTCTATACCCCTTATATATACACTATTCCCCTGACACTCACATACACACACTAAACACACTCTATACCCCATAAACCTACACTACACTCCCTGCACTCTCATACGTTATACCCCTATAAACACACACATCACACCCCCTGCATGCACCCACACTAATTTATATCCCCTATAAATACATATTCTGCACCCCTTGTACACACTACACCACCTATGCATACATTATCCCCCCTATACACATGTGCTCTACAGCTCCCATATGCATACACACACTAGAGACCCTAGATACACTCACAAACACACAGTACAGCTCCTTACATGCACACACTCCACAGGCCCTATATAAATACACACACACAAACACACATACTTTACAACCCAGAGACACACACACTACAGCCACTAGCCACATGTAGTACGCCACAAACAGACCTCTTCACACACACAATTGCTCTACACACATGCAACGTCCAAACATTTACAACAACACAAGGAACATCCCCACACATGCACAACACTCTTTAACAGTCCGGTTCCTGTTTTGATCTCTGGTATCCCACTATTGAGGACACCAGAGACAAATCGCCAGCAAACGCAGCACAAACTCAACCCCCACCCTTCCCCCCCAAAAAAAATCCTGGCATTTATTTTAGCCAGGAGCACTGGATGCTCTGGAGCAGTCACATTAACATACTCATTTGGTGGGGGGGGGAAGGGGGTGTGCGTGTCAATGGTGGTGACATGACATGCCCCCTTTCTGGCCCCGCCCCCAATAGTGGGCTGCTCTGCCTTTAATTGCCCGGGCTGAATTTTTGTCCCAGTCCGGCCCTGTCTGCGCCTGTCTCCCTTCCAAAGGGTATATATACAGAACAGCGTCTCCTTCAGGATGGGTATGCGATGTGGTATAGCAGCATATATAAAGACATCCAATCCTCAAAGGAAAAGAGATATATAGAGCAGTATTGAAGCAAAAAGAGAATTTATTAGTACAAAATGCACTTACATCAATGAAAGGTAAAAACAGCTTGTCTCCACTAACAAGTGGTACCCAGGAGAAACGGAATCCCTCTGTGGTAAAATGAACAATAAGAACAAAAGAAAAGCCAAAAACATAAAAAGTCTCTAGCTGGTATCCAACGCGTTTCGTCTTCTAGACTTCTTCAGGGATATGCTATAACGTTCACATAGTCCTTTCTATATAGGGCTCCAAGATCTTTAATTTTGCCGCGAAAGGGAGATCATACTTCCGGGTTTTCGTCTTTGCCGGTTTCGTCTATGAAACGCTTGCCGTCCTATCACTTGAAACTAAAAACGCTTCCACGATGGAACGCGGAAGCGTTTTTAGTTTCAAGTGATAGGACGGCAAGCGTTTCATAGTGGAACGCGGAAACAGCCCTCCTTTACACAGACGGCCGGACACGTCATCACGTCCGGCCAATCAACAACCGGTAAAGACGAAAACCCGGAAGTATGATCTCCCTTTCGCGGCAAAATTAAAGATCTTGGAGCCCTATATAGAAAGGACTATGTGAACGTTATAGCATATTCCTGAAGAAGTCTAGAAGACGAAACGCGTTGGATACCAGCTAGAGACTTTTTATGTTTTTGGCTTTTCTTTTGTTCTTATTGTTCATTTTACCACAGAGGGATTCCGTTTCTCCTGGGTACCACTTGTTAGTGGAGACAAGCTGTTTTTACCTTTCATTGATGTAAGTGCATTTTGTATTAATAAATTCTCTTCTTGCTACAATACTGCTCTATATATCTCTTTTCCTTTGAGGATTGGATGTCTTTATATATGCTGCTATACCACATTGCATACCCATCCTGAAGGAGACGCCGTTCTGTATATATACCCTTTGGAAGAGAGACAGGCGCAGATCTCCAGTATGATCTTGTAAGTTCTCTACCTCCGGGTTTGAACCACACACTTTTGTACATACTTCACCATTGTGTGATTTTTTTTTATACATTCTAGATATCCTGGAGATTTTTGTGTTATTCTATACACAGGTTGTATTTGTATGATATTTGCTCTGCTACCCCTTTAATCTGTACTGTCACTTGTTGGTGTAGTACAGATTTCCCCCTTTGTTATATTATATTGGTGTATGTGAGGTACACTTTTGGGTGTTTTAGCATTGCTCTTTGGTTCTTTTGGGATATAATACAGTATATTTCTTTTTTATATCTTGGTAGCAACAATGTGTTTGGTTTTTTTCCATAGGGACACTTGCATGTAGTATAAGACTAAATTAATTTCAAATCAAAGGAATCTTGCAGGCTACAAATTCTATAAGCATCAATTACGAAACGAGAAAATATCAAAAACATAGGGGAGTGGGATGAAAATAGTAGATTATTATATGTGCTACTATGACATTTTGCATTGCTGATTCTTTGTGTTTTATGTCATGTAAACTTTCTGTACAGGGGTTATACCATGTATTAGAAGAAAAGGAAAAGATTATAAGAGTTCATGTGGAACTCGCTTCCCTCCTCCGTTAGATGCTCACCCAGTCTCCACTCCTTCAAAAAATTGTTAAAAAAACACTTCTTCATAAAAGCGTATCAATTAAACTGTTAATAGCTCCTGACTGATTCCTCTTCTACAACTGTCATTAGTCTAATACTATCCTTAACTTTTTGTGTCATTTTACCCCACTGCCTCTAGCATGTAAGCTCATTGAGCAGGGCCCTCACAACCCCTCTGTTCCTGTGTGTCCAACTTGTCTGGTTACAACTACATGTCTGTTCGTCCACCCACTGTAAAGTGCTGCGGAATTGGATGGCGCTATTTAAATAACAATAATAATAATAATAATAATAAGATATTATTATTATTATTATTGCAATTTATATAGCGCCAACAGATTCCGTGGCGCTTTACAATATTATGAGAGGGGATTTAACTATAAATAGGACAATTACAAATAAACTTACAGGAAACAATAGGTTGAACAGGACCCTGCTCGATCGAGCTTACATTCTATAGGAGGTGGGGTGTAAAACACATTAGGACAGGAATTTGCAATCAAATAAGGTGGACTGCCCTTTAGGAGAGGGCAAGAGACAGGTATGTGAGGTAAGGGTTAGTCTTGGAGGCCATACGCTTTCCTAAAGAGATGGGTTTTAAGGCACTTCTTAAAAGATGCAAGACTAGGGGAGAGTCTGATGGCGGTAGGCAGGCTATTCCATAGGAAGGGAGCCGCCCGCGAGAAGTCCTGCAAGCGCGAGTTGGCCGTACGAGTGCGGACAACGGACAGGAGGTGGTCACGGGCAGAGAGGAGAGACCGAGAAGGGACATATCTATGGATCTGTGAGGAGATATAAGAGGGGCTAGAGTTGTTCAGTGCTTTATAGGTGTGAGTTAGTACCTTGAATTGACTCCTATAGCATACAGGAAGCCAATGTAAGGACTGGCAGAGGGGTGAGGTGTGAGAGAAACGACTAGAGAGGAAAATCAGTCTAGCAACAGTGTTCATTACGGACTGTAGGGGTGCAGTACGGCTTTTGGGAAGACCAATCAGGAGAGGGTTACAGTAATCCATGCGGGAAATTACTAGAGCATGGACAAGCTCCTTGGTAGTATCTGGTGCAAGAAAGGGGCGGATGTGGGCTATGTTTTTAAGATGGAATCTACAGGATTTGGCAACATGCTGGATGTGAGGCTCAAAGGTGAGACCAGAGTCAAGTATGATGCCAAGACAGCGTGCTTGCAAGGATGGACTGATGTTGGTACCACAAACTTGAAGGGAGAGTGAAAGAGGAGGATCAGTATTAGGAGGAGGAAAGACAAGGAGCTCAGTTTTTGAGAGATTGAGTTCCAGAAAGCGGGAGGACATCCAGTCAGAGATGGAAGAAAGGCAAGCAGTGACACGTTGCAGGACGGCAGGGGAGAGGTCCGGGGAGGAGAGATATAGCTGGGTGTCATCAGCGTACAGGTGGTAGTGGAATCCAAAAGAGGTAATAAGTTTGCCAAGAGAGGCAGTATAAAGAGAAAATAGAAGGGGACCAAGGACGGAGCCTTGGGGGACTCCAACCGAGACAGGGCGAGGGGAGGAGGTATCATTAGAAAAGGAGACACTGAATGAGCGTTGGGAGAGATAAGAGGAAAACCACGAGAGGACAGAGTCACAGAGACCAAGCGATTGAAGAGTTTGAAGAAGGAGAGCATGATCAACGGTGTCAAAGGCCGCTGAGAGGTCAAGAAGAATTAGTATGGAGTAGTGGCCTTTGTATTTAGCTGCGATTAGGTCGTTAGTGACTTTGATAAGGGCAGTCTCTGTAGAGTGGAGAGGGCGGAAGCCAGACTGAAGGGGGTCAAGGAGAGAGTTGGAATTGAGGAAATGAGACACACGGGTAAAGACAAGCCTTTCCAGAAGCTTTGAGGAAAAAGGGAGCAGGGATATGGGACGGTAGTTAGAGAGGGTGGATGAGTCGAGGGATGGTTTTTTTAGTATAGGTACTACAGTGGCATGTTTAAGGTCAGCAGGGACGATGCCAGAAGAGAGTGTGATGTAGAATTATTAAAAAACCTTATTGTACTTGTATTCAATTATTGCACTAACTCCATTTTAACCTTATACTGTGACAATCCTCCATTTTGTCCTCCTAACCTGACTTATTCATTTTAAAATTACATTACATGACAGTATTTCTCAGCACATCTAATACAATAGACAAGGACAGTATTCTCCATAAGGATATGACTAACCCAGGAACTGTTGAATTTCCCCTAACTCGCAACATAATATAATTTAAAGGCCATGAGAACACAGTAGTAATGAAATGTTCTATTCATAAGAGACCTTGCACCTAACCACGAGATTTGACATCACCGACCGAGTAAAATGACGCTCAAGACCCCTTGTCCCCCACCCGTGTCCGGAAAAGTACCACCTCTTGGTGGGTGGACACGGAACTAACCACTTAGCCTTTGATCCAATTAATTATATTGATAGGTGGACACTAACCCAGACACTTAACAATTAATCCAATTAATGATGTTTATTCACTGATATCTTGATAATCAATGATGACGAAAATGTCTCTTAAAAGGGCCTGCGCGCCCGCTGATTCTGCACTTGCCAATAAATTTCCTCGAAGTTATTTTAACCTGAACTCCGTGTGTCAGACTGAATTACTTCAGCGTATATACGCAATTCAATTCTCTTTAATTTGGACAGGAACAGATAGACACTTAAACATTTTGGTTTACTGAAAAAGTACCATAACAACTTTGGCGCCCGAACAGGGACTCCGGGCTATGTCTGGCCGGTGAGCCGTCCTAAGGAAGACAAGGGTGGACGGAGGAATCCAGGGGGAAGGAAAGGGAGACTGATCACCTCCAGTTACACGGTAGAGACTTCTGCAGAGCCACCGGTACGTTCCGGCCCCTTTGATTGACCCGTCCACGTGTCTGTGACTGCTTCCCGGGAGGACATCAAAGACAGGTAATATCTTGCCCGGAGTCTTATTACCCATTTGTTACCTGCATTTAGTCTATCTGTTGCCTGGGTGTGTCTAGTTTGGTTGCCCGGGCTGAATGTTTATTTGTTTCCCCTTTTTGGGATAAAGGGGGGGTGGACCCGGGGGATTTGCCTGGGGTCCTGTTGCCTGTTTTACTCCTTTTAGGAGCCACGTGTTTGTGGCTGTAGGGAAAAAGGGGGGTTGACCTGTGGATGTGTTCCTGGGGGTCTTCTTTGCCTGTTTACTTCTTTTAGGAGCCTCGTGGCTGTGGCTGTAAGGAAAAAGGAGTTTGTGGAATTGTGGGATCTGTGTAGAATCATAGTTTCCTGTGATCCAATTTTGTGTCACTTTGATAGCCTAGCTAGCTTCACTGTGCGCTTTCGGACCATCCAGCTCTAGTTGAGTTGGGGACGTCCTGACCCGGACCATCCAGCTCTAGTTGAGTTGGGGACGTCCTGACCCGGACCCTTCGGCTCTAGTTGAGTTGAAAGGTCCACTGATTATTTTAACTGTGATAGGAGACTTAGCCTTGTGGCAGGGGACTCAGTTTCCTGGGGGGATTCAGGCAGGCATTGCTTGTTTTCCGCATCACGTGGTAGTGAGACTTATAGAGTGGGTTTTATAAGGGCACTACGGGAGTGAGGGTGGCGTGGCCACTTTAAGTGGACTGCTGTAACGAGGGAGGCTAGAAAGGATTTCGGACCGGTGTTAGCTGTTATCCTTGGCCGCTGGTAGTGAGACTTGAGGAAGTCATTCTCCGAGCGGGGACACTACGAGGTTGAGAAAGGTGACTTTGGAGTAAGCACATGTAGAAGGAAAGGGATTACTGTTGATTTCATTTGAACTGTGATGCATGCACTGTATTTCAATTGTATTGTTGTCTTGTTTGTTTAATGTGGAGTCATTTAAACTCCTGTATCTGTCTCTAAGGATTTTTCTTCCCTTACTCTTTACCTTTTCTACACTTCCTGTACTATTGTACTATCCACTCCCATTCCTCTTAATAGAGAAGTGATTGGTCACACACTTCTCACCTCGCTCCAATCCGTGTCTACCACCCCGGGTAGGCGGATTCAGTGACTAGTCTACGTTTTGGGAAGACGCACTTGAGAAAGACCCACGATTCTCAGGTGGCAGTCGAGCATTGTAGACGTTCTGGTTCAATTTTCCTTATCTTTCCCTATATCTGGGACGCTGGTGTAGGGGAGAAGGGATTATGGGGCAGGATTTAGGTAAGCCCAGTAAGGGCTGGTTAGCATGTGATTTAGTTGATGACAGAGAGGGTGAGGAGATGGTTAAAGGTGTTGAAAAGATTGCAAAAGTTTGTAAAATTGCTGTGCCGACATGTGGTAGATTACAACCAGAAAGTTGGCGTAGATTGTTGATGGAAAAGAAAGGCAAGCTTGCAAATTATAATTTATTAAAAACAGCTGAAGCATGGTACAGAGTAGCAAAGGCTATTCAGCAAGAAGGTTGGGTTGAGGAAGAAATAATTCACAAGGGTGTGAAATTGTTTGTGTACCATAATAATTGTGTTGCTGGGGCTCTTCCTCAGCCAGCGCCCCAAAATGGCGCCCGGGGGATGTCTATCCCAAAGGTCCAGTCAGCAATGGGAGATTGCCAGCTGACTATGTATCCCACTCCCAATCCTCCCAATCCCCATCCCGTCACCTCTCCCGTTTGCCCGGTCCTAAATTCTGATGGATCCTACTTTTCCCCTTCTCCCTCCCTAACATTCCCATCATCCTCATCCATCCCCAAGCCACCTTCTGAGTCTAATGCTAACATCTTATCTGCCATTCCTTCCTCACACTTTGTCTCCGTAGATAATCCTACCCTCCCATCTGCATCTGCCCAGTTCACTAACCCCTCCTCTCCTGCCACTGTCAATCTTGCTGATCCCACTCCGGCTCCTCCTTCTTCACCCGCCTCTACTGACTCTTCTCCACCCTCTCCCTCGCCCGCCCCGACCACAGCCCAGGTTCCCACCCCCTCTGCTAATCCCTCCCCAACCTCACTGCCCACTCCAGGTTCCGCCCCAACTCCCACCCAAATGGCCTGGCCATACCCCTTCCCATACCCCTATCCTCACTGGCCATACCCCTTTCCCCAAGCCACTCCCCAAGTTCCGGTCATGCCCAGTCCGGTTCAGTCTGCCCCGGATGTGCCCACATCCAACATGGCCGCCACGTCTTCCCTTAACCCCAATGCAACTTCCTTCCCCGCCTCCAATATGGCGGCCCCCAGCCATTCAGCACCCCTGATGCCGGTGCTTCCCGGTGATTACCGGTCCCAAGATTATGACCCAATGGCAACTCCCGCCTCCGGAGCTCCCTCCTATCCCCCGGCCCTGTCTCCTCAGGTGATCCCCTCACGCAGAAGGTCCCAGATAATAGAGCTAGATGAGGGAGAGGATGACAGGCTGTCCCAGGTTTCAATGGAGGCTGCGAGAGCCCACCGTTCTATTGAAGATCCCTTCGGCCATCAGGGTCGGGGAGAACAGGCCCCTCCTAAATATGTCGCTTTTAACCCCACACAAGCTAGTGCTTTAATGAAATCTCTCCCTGACCCAGAGAAACAGCCTATGCCTTTTTACCGAGGGATAGTTCAGATACAAAAGACTTATTCCGCCGCCTGGCGTGACCTACTGAGCATTTGTGCTATTAAAGCAGGGGATGCATATTGGCCCAGCATGGCCCGCCACCTCAGTACAGATCTGCTTACAAGTGATGTTGATTATCCCTCCGGAGTAACCTTTTGCAATCAATTGAGAGATTGGGCTAAGGATAAACTTGCAGATCAAGCTGCTGGCCTTACTGATGTTATGCAAGAAAAAGGAGAATCAGTGGAAAGGTTTCATGCAAGATTATATCAAATGTTTACAGATTTGGGATTTGATCTCACTGACAAAATTCATTCACAAATGCTATCAGGTGCGTTTGTCCAAGGTGTTAAAGATTCCATACGCAAGGGAATCATTGCTGCACGCCCTGAATACAAGGTTGTTCCCCTAGATACGTTACTCCTAGTTGCTAGAGGTTTGGAATCTGCCCAAACCCCCAGAAGACCCAATTCAGCTCCTCTCATGGTGGCCCGTGCCACCCCCATCACCCCTGGCACCAAGGGTGTCAAGTTAGAGGACGTATCATGTTTTAATTGTGGGGCTAAGGGACACTACAGAAGTGACTGTCCAGAACCCAAAAGGGAACCGGGGGAGCCCAAAAAGTTTCCTACAGGGGAGCCCAAAAAGTTTCCCAAGCCTGCCCCGGCCCCTAAGACCATGAAAACGGTTCCAATTGTTGAGGAACCAGATGATGACTAGGAAATTGGCAAACCTGTGTCATTAACCCCTGTCATGGCAGTGTTTACAGGGGATAAGGGAGGGGGGCCACTTGCCACAGTAACTTTACCCATTGAAGGCCAACCTACCACATTTCTTATTGACACAGGCGCAGCCCGAAGTGTTCTCAGAGAACAAGACCTGCCAGACCCATCTTTCTTGTCAAGTATTGATGTCTCCTGTGTTGGAGTGGATGGCCAACCGAGACACAGTCCTCTAACAACCCCTCTGCGGGTTGGCACAAGCTTACTTGCTCGTTTTGTAGTTTCCTCCACATGCCCAATTAACCTGTTAGGCGCTGATGTCCTTTCACGCCTACAGGCGTCTATAACCTTCACTCCAGATGGACAGGTAGAAATGTCTACACCTCTATCTGTTTCTGACACTTCAGCCCTGTGCTCCATACCTTTGATGCTGCAATTAGATATATCCAATGAGCAAGCAGCAGAACCTAGGTCCAATTTCCCAGATGAGTTAAAAACTCAGGTGCCTGCTAAGTTATGGTCCTCAGGCCCAGAGGATATAGGTCATCTAAATGTCCCACCTGTGGTGGTTAAGCTTATCCCAGGAGCTAAGTTACCAAGGAAACCACAATATCCTCTAAAACCAGCACAGGCTGCAGCCATTTCTATTCACATCAAAGCGCTCCTGGAAAAGGGTGCTTTAGTGGAGTGTAAATCAGAATGTAATACTCCATTATTTCCTGTGAAGAAAAAGACTCTAAAAGGTGAGCCAGTAAAGTACAGGATGGTTCAGGATCTCCGTGCAGTCAATGAAGCCACTGTCCTGGACACTCCTCTTGTACCAAACCCCCATACCCTGCTCTCTGGCGTCCCACCTTCTGCAAAATACTTCACAGTCATTGATCTAGCTAATGCCTTTTTCAGTGTTCCTCTAGATCCATCCTGTCAATACCTGTTCGCTTTCACCCATGAAATGCAACAATATACATGGACTGTCATGCCCCAAGGGGCACAAAATTCTCCAAGTCAATTTGCCAAAGCCATGTGTACTATTCTTGACCCATGGCAAGCTGAACATCCAGAAGTTGTTTTACTCCAGTATGTGGATGATTTGTTGCTCTGTGGAGATGATATACCCACTACTGAAAAGTGTTCAATTAGTCTCCTTCGCTATTTGGCAGAACAAGGATGCAAAGCTTCACTTCTCAAGCTGCAATTCTGTCAACCTTCTGTGATTTTCCTTGGACATTGCCTATCTCAAGGTACCAGACATCTCACTCGGGACCGAATCAGAACAATTCTGGACATTCAACCCCCAAGGACTTCAAAATCTCTTCATGCCTTCTTAGGCCTCATTTCCTACTGCAGAGCATGGATCCCAGAGGCCTCTCTGCTTATGCAACCTCTCTACGATGCACTCAAGTCAGATCCATTCGGCCTGACCAACGAAGCTCTGGAAAATTTCAAATCTCTTAAGCGTGCCATTGCTTCTGCTCCTGCCTTGGGCCTACCTGATTACTCCAAACCTTTCAAATTATTTGTCTCTGAAAGACAAGGCCACGCAACAGGAGTTCTCACCCAAACTAATGACTTAAGAGGCCGCCAGAGGCCTATTGGATATTTCTCATGTCAACTGGACATTGTGGCCAGAGGGACCCCTTCCTGTCTCAGGGCTGTTTTTGCTGCAAGAGAGCTCATAGAAAGAACCTCAGACCTGGTCCTTGGCCACCCCCTGGTTGTTTTGGCCCCTCATGACATTTCTGCCATCATCAACCAAGTCCAGCTCAAGCACGTGTCTCCAGCCAGACACCTACGCCTGCAGTGCCATCTTCTTCTACCTGACAACATTTCCATCCAAAGATGTCAAGTTCTTAACCCATCCACTCTTCTTCCACTCCCTGAGGGGGGTATCTATTATGGATTTATCACAGATGAAACCTACATTTACCTGCTTTGTGGATGTATCAAGAAAGTCATGCATCCACATTTGACATTTTATGAAGATGAAAAGCCTCTCTGTGAAGGCCCAGATTACGCCTTCTGTACCATGTGGTACAAACCAGACATTACTCCCGAGCCTTGCTATGAAGATGAGCTCTACCATTGGACTGATGTTAAGCTCACTGCTCAAGATTTCTATTGTGACTCTGAAGGCAATAGCATGGTCTTGGTCCAATTACCTCAACAACTTAACTACCTTTACCGCCATTGGGATACTGCTATCCCACATATTCCTGTTACCAAATTGAAGACAAAGTCATGGAATGATCTTGGGCCCATGGCAAAGTTATGGGCCACCATGGATGAAGAACAGCTACAGGAAAATGGTATTGTCAAATACCCAACAACTGACCTTCTGGAAGCATGGCCACGTCACTTCCTAGAAAAAGAATTTAAAGACCTAGTTATAACAAATGACTATGACCCAGAAACTCCTCATGACTGTTTCGAACAGATGAAAATGGAAACAGTACACTTACCAACTGTGCATGAGAATCCATTACCGGATCCGGATTTTACTCTGTTTGTGGACGGTTCAAGATATGCTGATGAAGAAGGAAAATACCATACAGGATATGCCGTAACCACAACAGGGGAAGTTCTCAAGTCATCACCTCTACCGCCAGCAATGTCTGCGCAAGAAGCTGAATTGCAAGCCCTGACGTCAGCATGCAAGATTTCCAAGGGAAAGCGTGCCAACATCTATACAGATTCAAGATATGCTCTGGGTGTGGCACATGACTTCGGCCTCATTTGGAAGACAAGAGGATTTCTTACCACTGCCGGTACACCAGTCAAACACAGCTCTGCAATCAAGGAACTAATGGATGCCCTCCTACTCCCTGAAGAAGTGGCCGTTTTGAAAGTAAAGGCACATGGGAAATTGGATTCAGATGAAGCAAAGGGCAACCATTTGGCTGATCAGGCTGCTAAGCAAGCAGCCAGAGATTTGCAGGAAGTGGACGAAGAAGTGTCCGGTCAAGAAGAAGAAGTTCCTATCTTTACCTTACAAACTCTTCCTACTGACCTAAGAATTCTACGAGAACAACAAGCTACAATTACCCCTGAAGAAATCCAGAAATGGAAGAAGAAAGGAGCTGTCCTAAAGGACGGAATTTACTACAACAATTCTAAATTTTGCCTTCCAAGAAGCTTGTACCCAGCAGTTGTCCAATGGGCCCATGGGCCTGCACATCTGTCAAAAGACCTAATGGCCGCCCTCATTCAAAAATATTATGAAGCACCTGGAATCACAACCCTGATCAACAGCTTCTGCAGGGCCTGTGTCATTTGTGCAAAATGTAATCCAGGAAGACCAATCAAGGTGCCTGCAAAGCACCTAGCAAAACCCATGTACCCATTCCAGAGAATTCAAATTGATCATATCCAAATGCCCAAGAGTGGGTCTCATGAATATGCACTAGTAATGGTGGATATGTTCTCAGGCTGGCCAGAAGCCTACCCTGTAGCCAATATCACTGCAAAAACAACCGCAAGACGCCTACTTACAGACATTGTATGTAGATTTGGACTTCCAGAAGTCATTGAAAGTGATCAAGGCCCAGCCTTTACAGCAACAGTGACTAAAGAAATTTGGACTGCTCTGGGAGTGACCCTAGCCTTCCACACCCCTTACCACCCACAAAGTAGTGGTAAAGTAGAGCGCATGAATGGCACTCTAAAAGCCAGAATGTTAAAAATGTCACAAGAAACAAAAATGCCCTGGCCAGAAAGTCTGTCAATAGCTTTGTTCAGCGTTAGGCACACACCTAGAGGGAAACACTCATTATCCCCATATGAAATTCTATTTGGGACAGCACCCAGGCTAGGTTGTTATTATCCACAGCAGTTACAGCTTCAATCAGATGTTTTAGTAGACTATGTAACTGAACTTGCAAGTGCCTTGAACAAAATACATGCCCAAGTTTTCTCTTCAATTCCAGATCCTGATTTGAACACAGGTACCCATAACCTGCTTCCCGGAGATTGGGTTCTGGTTAAGAAGTTCGTGCGGAAAAGCTCCCTGGAACCAAGATTTGACGGGCCATTCCAAGTTCTCCTGATCACCGCAACTTCCGTCAAATTGGCCGGCAGGCCACATTGGATCCACGCTTCCCACTGCAAGAAGTCTCCTGCCCCAGAGGAAGCAGATACCGCACAACCATGTACCTCTGGTACATTGTCTCCTTAATTAGTTTAATTAAGGCCCAGCAAGTAGCCATCACTAAAGATGCTAGTGGGTACACCTTCTGGTATAATTCATCATGTACCCGTGTGGCTACCTATACCTTTGATTATTGTGACATCGTAGAATGCCCATTCACTACAACACAGATCCAGAATATCTATAGAGATATCCCTCATGCAAAAGATCCATATGTTTGTGTAGTTGACAAACAATGGGGACATGATTGTGGCCATTGGGGGGCGGCGGGATGGAATGCCGGGCCTTCCTGGGGCTACAAGCCAAAAAGTGCCTTATCTAAAGTAGATGATCATGGTAGGTCCCTCCTTCAAAGAATGACTCTGAGAAAGCCTGGAGGAGGCACACCAATGAAATTAATTCTTAATGTTGAGCATCCAAGCCCAACAGATGCAGACCAGTATGTATTGGGAATGTACTGGAAAAAGGGTTCCTATACTAAATTAGGGCATTTCTACCTTAAAGATATGTGCAATTCCCCTGAGTGGCGAGGAGCTACTCATATGGTCACAAACCCATTAAAACCACACATCCAGTCCTTTAAGGACATGATGGCCATTGCTAACCCCACCTTTGAAGATACTATGGCCGCTGAAACAGGTTTTAATGATGTTAACCTATGGTTAGAATGGATGAAATATAATGCCAACAAACATAACCGAACCGCATGCTATGTGTGTGGTGGTGCCCGGCCTCATCTGGGCACTGTACCCTTAACCCTGCCAGTAGATGATGAAAAATGCATTTTAAGTCTTTTTGCCTACCAATATAATTTCAACAGGTCTCAATGTCAAGCATGGACAACGGAGTATCCTCTTATAGCCAAAAATGTAAGACCTCCTCATGGTGTTACTGTATATAAAGGTAATTACACTTGCTATGCCAAACATGATGGGATTGGTAAATTTGTGGGTAACTTTCGCGCAGGTTATTGTAGTACATATAGAACTGTTCCTGTACGTTTGCTGCAGCAGCACACTAGGTCACTGGGAGATATTTACTGGTTGTGTGGGGATTTACAGTTAAGATCCAGAATGGACACAGAGTGGTGGGGGGAGTGTACATTGGCTAAGGTCATTATGCCTATACACATTATTTCTGACACACACACCAACACCCATGAGTCCAGCCACACTAAGGCCAAGCGTGAAGCCCCAGTAAAAGGAAGTTTTGACCCTCACATTTACATTGATGCCATTGGGGTGCCTAGGGGGGTACCCAATGAATTTAAAGCAAGAGATGAAGTTGCTGCAGGATTTGAATCAATTTTTACCATAGTTACTGCAAACAAGAACTTAAATTGGATAAACTACATTTATTACAATCAACAGCGTTTTGTTAATTACACCAGAGATGCCCTCCAGGGATTAGCCGAACAATTGCAGGCAACATCCCAAATGGCCTTCCAAAATAGAATAGCCCTGGATATGATCCTAGCCGAAAAAGGAGGGGTATGTAAAATTTTGCCCGACACCATGACATGTTGTACCTACATCCCAGAAAACACAGGTCCTAATGGTAAAGTTACATTAGCCATAGCAAAATTAAATGACCTCTCAGAAGAATTAAAAAGGAATTCTGGGATAAAAGATCCCTGGGACAGATGGTTTAGTTGGATGACAGGTTGGAAAAAGGCTTTAATGTATATTGGTATGGCAATACTAATTTCTTTTTTTATCTTTGCTCTTCTCTTTTGTTGTGTCTTCCCCTGCCTAAGGAAAGCTCTCACGAAGACTGTTGACCAAGCGGCACCCACTTTCACACTACTTGATGTTTATGACCAAGATTTCCAGGATCTCAACTCACCCTGTTTGCCGCTGCAATCCATCCCTTTTGATGATAAAGTGCAGGAATTCTAGGAAGGGACTAACTTAGGGACAGCATCTGTCAGTGAATGGTAAAGACCCCGTGTTGGAGAAGTGGTGGATTAGCTGCCATGGGATACCCATGGGTGTGAAGTGTTCGAGAGCCATACTGACGGATGAGTTAGCCTATCAGGGTCAGAACTAGGGACAGCCTTGCACTTTGCATTAACACCTAGCTAGCGGCCACAGGGTTTCTGTGCCTTTGGGTTAACACGTCTTCCTGGTACTAACTTAATAAAGTTTTATCTCTTAGAATCTAACATTTCATAGGGGGGACTGATGTAGAATTATTAAAAAACCTTATTGTACTTGTATTCAATTATTGCACTAACTCCATTTTAACCTTATACTGTGACAATCCTCCATTTTGTCCTCCTAACCTGACTTATTCATTTTAAAATTACATTACATGACAGTATTTCTCAGCACATCTAATACAATAGACAAGGACAGTATTCTCCATAAGGATATGACTAACCCAGGAACTGTTGAATTTCCCCTAACTCGCAACATAATATAATTTAAAGGCCATGAGAACACAGTAGTAATGAAATGTTCTATTCATAAGAGACCTTGCACCTAACCACGAGATTTGACATCACCGACCGAGTAAAATGACGCTCAAGACCCCTTGTCCCCCACCCGTGTCCGGAAAAGTACCACCTCTTGGTGGGTGGACACGGAACTAACCACTTAGCCTTTGATCCAATTAATTATATTGATAGGTGGACACTAACCCAGACACTTAACAATTAATCCAATTAATGATGTTTATTCACTGATATCTTGATAATCAATGATGACGAAAATGTCTCTTAAAAGGGCCTGCGCGCCCGCTGATTCTGCACTTGCCAATAAATTTCCTCGAAGTTATTTTAACCTGAACTCCGTGTGTCAGACTGAATTACTTCAGCGTATATACGCAATTCAATTCTCTTTAATTTGGACAGGAACAGATAGACACTTAAACATTTTGGTTTACTGAAAAAGTACCATAACAACTTAGCAGTTGAAGATGTGTGTTAGAGAAGGCACGAGACAAGTGGAGAGAGATCTGATAAGGTGAGATGGGACAGGATCGAGCGGGCAAGTGGTGGGGCGAGAGGAGCAAAAAAGAACAGCCACCTCTTGGTCAGTAGCTGGGGAGAATGTCTGAAGGGTAGGAAAGGCGTGATCTATGTGTGATTGAGAAACAGAAAGGCAAAGAGGGGAGAATTATTTCCTTAGCTGTTCAATCTTGTCAGTGAAGTAACATGCAAAGTTATCAGAAGTAAGGTTAGTTTTGGGGGTGGCCACAGCAGGGCGAAGAAGAGAATTAAAGGTGTCAAAGAGACGCCTGGGGTTGCGGGAGCATGAACTAATGAGAGAGGAAAAATAGGACTGTTTGGCAAGGGCAAGGGCTGCACTGTATGAACACAATATGAATCTATAATGGAGAAAGTCTGATTGGGTACGAGACTTCCTCCAGGAGCGTTCAGCACAACGGGAGCATCTTTGCAGGTAGCGCGTTGATTTAGTATGCCATGGTTGGGGGCGGGTCCTCCTTGAGGTGCTTGTTTGGAGTGGCGCTGCAGTGTTCAAGGCAGATGTAAGAGTAGAGTTATATATGGAGATGGCCAGTGAAGGACAGGAGAGGGAAGGGATGGACAGCAGTTGTGAATCAATGTCAGCTGACAACTGTCGGAGATGCAGAGAATTAAGGTCCCTCCTGAGTTGAGGGGGGTTAGGCTGTGGTTGTTGGGTGAGGGGGTACGCAAGAGCAAATGATAAGAGGTGGTGATCAGAGAGTGGATATGGAGTGTTGCAGATATTAGTTACTGTACATGCATAAGTGAAGATTAGGTCAAGGGTATTGCCAGCTACATGGGTGGGAGAATTTGCCCACTGCGATAGCCCGAGGGAGGAAGTCATTGAAAGTAGTTTAGTGGCTGCAGAGGTCAAAGGTGGGTTTATAGGAATATTGAAGTCCCCAAGAATTAGGGATGGAATGTTAGAAGAGAGGAAATAGGGTAGCCAGGCAGCAAAGTGGTCAAGGAAGAGAAGAGGGGAACCAGGGGGACGGTAAATAACAGCAATGTTAGCGGAGAAGGGATTGAAAAGGCGAATTGAGTGTATTTCAAATGACGGTAAAGAGAGGGAAGGGGGGGTGGGAAGAGGTTTGAAAGAGCAGTGAGGGGAGAGGAGAAACCCAACACCACCACCTTTACATTCAGAGTTTCTTGGGTTGTGGGTAAGTTGGAGACCACCGAAGGACAAAGATGCAGGGGTGGCAGTGTCAGAGGGGGAGAGCCAGGTTTCTGTTAAGGCTAGTAAATCTATTGAACGAGAGATAAAGAAGTCATGGACAGCAGTGGATTTAGTTATGTTGCAAACAGAGCGTGCGTTCCAGAGGGCAGTATTGAAGGAGGATCTTCTGTTAAATGCGTTGGTCAAAGTGTAAAAAATAAATAAATGGATAAAAAACATGTCAAAATGGTGCACACAGTGCTTCTGTTAAATACTACCACTGCCAGGACTGACCTACTCCCAATCTGGCAAACCCAGGTGTGAACAGGTCAGAATTTCACACCGGTCCTTGAGAGAGGTTGGGATGGCACTGGTGACAGAGAGAGAATATGTCTGCAAGCAAACTAGGAATAAACGTAGCCAAACTAAGGTCAAAGGTTATCAGAGAATCAGGATAGCGAGAATACAAGTCAAGGTCAGGATAACAGAATACAGGAAATGTCAAAGGAACCAGGGTCAGATACCAGAAAGTCAATAACATAGAAAAACACTCTCAGGTGATCAAAAACGACGACAGGGCAAGGAAACAAGGACAAGAAAGTATATATACCTTGTACTGGGTTAAAATTGGTTACCAAGGGCTGTGATGTCATAAGTGTGTATACATCATCAAAAAGCCCCACATAGACTGGCAGTATAAAAGGAGACAAATATAAGGGATCCATAAATGACATCAGAATGAGGCACAGGAAAGCTAGGGATGAGTAAAAAACAAGCGCAACCAGTGGCAGAGTTACTGGTGGCTGCACCAGGGCCTGCACACTGAGGGGGCCCATCAAGTGACCCAATTACTTAGGATCACCCAACGGGCATGTGTCTTCAGGGTCCCGGTTGTGTGCTAAAGCCCTGTAACAGTGCGACCAGGCCCACCTAACATCGGCAGCCTGAGAGGAAGTTTGAGCCAGTCACTTCTTTCTAGCTAACACAACCGCACATGATGTAGAAGACGGAGGGGGGGGCATGGATTGGGAGAGCTAGAGCCAGCAGAAACCACCCTCTTGCACCCAAAAGTTAGGAAACAGGAGGGTGGCTCTGAATCTGTATGTGTGTTTGTATCTGTGTAGCTCCATGCATGTCAGTGTGTGTCTGTATCCGTGTTTGATTGAGTATGTCTATGCATCTCCATGTGTGCACCAAAAGAGCTATTTTTCATGGTACCAACCCGTTCCATGTGTACTTCCCAGCTTGAGAGCCAAAGCACCCACCCCAAGACTCTCGGAGATTCGCAAAAGGCTCTCTCAGGTACCACATGCCCAAGCAGTAGATACCTAGAACCGTGACTCGGATCGTGGGAGTACCATAAATAAGTCAAGATTCATAGAAGTAGCTCTCGGCCCCAGGAGCACCAAACAGGGCGCTATTTGGAAGGTAATGAGGCATCTGGTGACATCAAGGACTTGAGACCTGAAACTCTGATCCCATGATCACTCGAGCTGGTCAACTCATATCTGAGCACCTTTTACATTGTTTGCACTCCTTTAACAATGCTATCTGGGGATAAATAAAGTTTGGGGGAACTGTGGGGGGACATTTGGTTTTGGTGTTATTAATGATAGGGGCCCTGCTGTCTGGTAATACAATTATCTTGTCCTGAGCCAGCTATGTCCCAGACACCAAGGCGCTCAGATTGTGTATTGTTTTGTTTTTCACAATGACCCCCTGTTGGGAATGGTTGTGTAAGGCCACCCGCTCACCCAGGACTGATACATGTCTCCCAGCCATCACCTCCTCTAAAAAAAAGACTATAGTCACCACATCTACCTCTCCAGCCCGTGCCTCCAAGCCCAGCAGCCCAGGATTCATCACAGACTGGCAGGAAACTCAGAGGCATGGTGACCAGGAGCAACTCAAAAACCATCTGGAACTGAAGATCGCAGAGGATGCTGCAGTCCGGTAAAACATTGTTGAGGGTGCTCTCAGTCCCAGAGTCACTTGTCAGATGATTTGGAGGAGTGATCGAGATTGTGGTGAGGCATCTACCAATACCAAGCACTTGAGGGAGTTCCATGTACCGACAGAAAAAGCCATCATTTCAGTGGATCAGGAACTCCCACCCAGTCCCTGTGGAACTCTGCACAGTATCAGAGGATTGGATCTGCGTTGGTCTAAATTTACTTTCAGTTGACGGACCACCGTAATATTGCCGCCAAGGATTCCCTTTCCCGTAGTGTTATAGCTCCTTCCAGATGAAGTACTGAGTATAGCTGGTATAGCTTTCCCCCTATACATTAGTTGAGACAGTGATCCTGCCCTGGTGCCTCTGAGTCTGGGGGATAATTGTCAGGGTCTTACCTGAGTTGGGAGTCTGTAGCGCAGATATGTTGCTCACCCTTGCAGATAGCCACAGGCCGAGGTGGTCAGGTAAGAATTCACCTGGCCTGTGGGTCTGTGCACGGGGGCTGTGCAGGATGCAGTACCAAATACGCAGGACAGGCAAGGACAGAACCAGCAGGATAGTCGAGGGATAGCCGAGGTCAAAGGATGCCAGAGGTGAGGAACAACGAGGAGTAGCCGAAGTCAAGGGATGCCAGAGGTCAGAATAAACGTAGTCACAAGCCGAGGTCAAATATACGAAGCAGATAAACTGGAACACTGGTACGACACAGGAACACTAGATCAAAGACTTGACCCTGAGCACAGGAAGAGGCTGGGTTTAAATACCCTGCTGATGACCGATGAGAGTCAGGCGAGACACAGCCAAGTCAAGGTGCAGCCCCCGGTGTATTAGCCATGCCAGGATGAACAGGACCGGACTCAGTAGTCTCTGTGTAAAGCTGCTGTGGCTCAGAGGTAGAAATCAGGACTAGGACTGATAAGTTCCCCGGTTCAAGTCCCCTGTTGGGAACTCCAGGAGCGGCCACGTCTGGCTGTCTGTCTAACAGGTGAGTACCCTGACAATAATTGAGTGGAGGCTTGCTAAATCAATTATCTCCAGGATACAGAGAGCACAGCACAAAAACACCCCAGAAAACATCATAAAAACATACAGGAACCCCACACATTATATATCCCTGGATAGCTCTCATCCGAACGCCCATGTTGGCAAAATAGCGCCAGGATCCATGAAGAAACTACAAAAAAACACCAGGGTAAAGATTAGACTGGCCATAAACGTGGTCATTGCTCAAAAGAGTTCCAAAACAATTAGTACTTTGGATATTTGTGGACAGAATAGGGCCCTTAGACGAGAGTTTCCCGAGGATGGCATTTGTTTGGGGATGTTGGCAGAGGAAAACTGTTATTATGAAAATGTTTAACAGCTAGTCTGAATGCTAATAAAATAATCTGGTCAGGTACAGACAACTGAGTGGCATTTGTCCCAAATAAAACAGTTCTTCTTCACCCTTTACCTTGAAGTCTTAGCTAGTGTTTGGGTGAGCCTGCTATACAGCTTTAATCACTTGCACTATAATCATGACGGGAAAAGGAGTCCTTGGCGGTGACACTCATTTCCCCTGCGAGTAGGCCACCACAGTTTGTATATATACCTGTGTGTTTTCAAAAAAAGATAGACTTGTTTTACCCTTCATCAAGCCTCAGCTGATGTTTGAGAGAAGCTATAATAAAGCTATATCCCAGAGGAAAGGGATTTGCTATAACCACTTTGGCCCAGGAGAGATGGGATACTTGGCAGAGATACTCAGCCCGAGTATAGGAGCTTTGTCAGATCTGTGTATATGTATGTGTAGCTATGTATCTGTGTCAGTGTTTGTGTCTGTGTATCTGCATGTGTGTCAGTGTGTGTCTGTATCTGTGTGTGGCTGGGTGTCTATGTACCTGCATGTGTGTCTGTGTATCTGTATGTGTGTCAGTGTGTGTAGCGGTGTGTGTCTGTTTCTGTGTGTGGCTGGGTGTCTATGTATCTGTATGTGTGTCTATGTATATGTATGTGTGTCACTGTGTGTAGCTGTGTGCCTGTTTATCTGCATGAGTGTCAGTGTGTCTGTTTATCTCCATGTGTGTCAGTGAGTGTGCCTGTGTATCTGTCTGTCAGTGTATATCTGTGTATCTATCTACCTGCATGTGTGTCAATGTGTATCTTTGCATGCATTTCAGCATCTCGCCATCACTACACACAAATACATTCCTGCATTAAAACACCAACACTAAATACAAACACGCCCCTTCATTCAAATATTAACACTACATATAAACACACCTCTGTATTAAAAAAAACACACTACACACAAATGCACTCTTGAATTCAAACACCAACACTAAATACAAGTACACCCCTACATTCACTGACACAAAAACATGCTTACATTCAACACACAAACACTGCTCAGTGCTAAATACAACCCTGCAAGGATGGACAAATGGTAAATCCCCAGCTGGCAAAGCATTGTGTGAATTGCACAACACATTGGGATCTACCCTTTGGCCATCCTTGCGATGGGGTGGGGCACGGAAACATTTCCTACACCAGGGCCCTCTCTGTTTTGGTTCCGCCACTGGTGACAACCATACATTATTTTTGTTAATTTTCGCCAGAAAAAATAGAACATTAGAAGAACTAACCAGGACAGCAGGATGGTGCCAATGCATCTGGGTCTATTCGCTTGTCCAACTAATCTGTTTCTGTTAAGAGAGCCTCAATTAACACTGTTAAGGTTATTATGTAGACAAGCAAATGTCAAGCCAAAGCAGTTGAGTTGGAGAAAATAGTCAAATTGGATTTTCTACAATTTGCAATCCCCTTGACAATTCTGCACAATTTTAGAGTTGGCGAGGAAGCCTGCGTATGTTTTTAATACTATAAAATCATACAGAGCCGAGAACTTCCTTATGCCTCGTAAATTAAGTCATCGCGAAATCTGTTTTTTCTTTGTTTACAAGGCCAAAAAAAATCGTCAAATATTTATGACGAGCTACGAGCACTAGGTGTCACTACAGGACAGAGAATCAAACCATTTGGTCAATCACTAAACTAGACAAGAGTTGCTGTGAATTCTTAACTACAGCATATTGGGATTTAGTCATGGGGAAAGGTCAATTTTGCAAAATGATTGGGATAAAGACTGATTATATGGCACTCAATTAGAATAATATCCTCATTTAAAAAAATATTGCAGTGTTGTACAATGTGCGGACAAGAAATTCAAGTGATGGACAGTTGGACACGAGACAAGTTTATATTACAAGAGCAAGACTTTCGTGAGGGAACCTGCAATGGGAGTTAAAATTACATAAATCATTAGAATCCTTCCTAGTAAAGTAAAATTGATTGCCATGTTGATTAACAATCGTCTGTAAACACTACGTGATATATAATAAAGAAGGAATATCCGGCATTGCATTCTTAAAAAAAAGTCGATTTTGAGGATTTCTCAATGGAACGCATGAAGCACCAAAACCACTACAGCTTGCCGTAATAGTGATTGACAATCAATTATCACATTCGGACATGTTGGAAAAAGACTGCTTTGTACCAAATTAATCTAAACGCAAATTAGAGCAATATATGAAGAGGGATTGAAAAGTAAAATATCAAAATTATCAGCAGGATGACAGAATAAAAGAAAATCATGCCAATTGCATTCAAAAGTGAGCTGAGTTGCTTGCACTATCCAAAGGCGGAGAACAAAGAAGACAATGTTCAATGAATATTCTCCTGGAGATACAAAGTGACCATCAGGGGGCGTAGCTGTGAATTTCTTTCAGGGCTTTATCTCAATTCTTTCATTTGCATGCATGGCCCTGGGAAACACTGGAGAGTCACTACTCATTTGAGGTTCAAAAGGTGGATTTGGAACTAGGGACATTAGTGCATTCTATAGAATCTTTAAAATCAGGTTGGGGACACACTGACTGTTTGGTACTAGAACATTGGGATTATTTTATGGTGAGATTGCAGATCACAATTTCTCAAAATAATAGCTTTCTTATAAATATAATGGGCTCAATAGACTTAATTTTAGTTCAAACAGTGGGTGCTTTTTATTTAATATTTTAAATAATTCTTATTTCCTGATTTTCTGCCAAATATTTCCCTATAAATGCTGCCATGTTTTTAAACCTTCAGTTGGTTTTCTTTCGACTAGTTGGGAGGGATGCTTCCTAAAGCCGCAGTATAGCATGCTTACTCCTAAATTGGACAATGTGCATTTCGATAGGTACTGTGAGATAGGTCTCTGAAGTGCCGCTACACATAGCCACGCTAATAGTAGACGTGATTTGTCCATTGTGTACACATATCTTGCCATATGGAAATGTGTTCTGTAACCTTGATGCTTAGAAGCTTTCTTCGGTTGGACTTACTAAAAGCCCGACCAAACAGCTTAAAAGCCTGGCAATTCCATTGGGCCTGATCTACTACAGTGGAAATTTTCAAAAAATACATTTATGATTTCGTTTAGAATACCTGAAAAAGCAAAGATTTTACTTAAAGTATACATATCACGGAACACACAATATTATTTTAAAAATCTAGTGGAATGCATTACCTCGTCCCACCACGACCTCCCCTAGTTTACAGTAATTCAAGAAATCCCTAAATATCTACTTCTTAAAGAACATTTCAAATCAGATTTTTGTTTTCAACAGCAGAGATTTGTGGTCAAAGATAAATAGATGTTGTAACACTAATCTCCAATAATGCTTTGTTATCCTCAAAGGTACACTCAAAACACCTTAACCACTACAGCACTCTATAATGGTTATGGTGCTAGAAGTGCCTTGGCTTCTCCCATTGTAAGGAGTCCAACCATTTTAGAACAGTTTGACTTCTTACCTGGTATTTGCCGAGTGATGTATCCAGGCTCTTGCCCTCCGCTTCTAAAGCGGTTTGACTACTTCCATTACGACTGGTACCAGATCGCTCCTAGCACCCCAATCACTGCAGTGTGCAGTAGTAATTACATAGTTACATAGCTGACAAGAGACTTGCGTCTATCAAATTCAGCCTTCCTCACATATGTTTTTGCTGTTGATCGAAAAGAAGGCAAAAACCTAGTCTGAAGCGCTTCCAATTTTGCAACAAACTAGGAAAAAACTCCTTCTTGACCCCAAACGAGCAGTCAGATATCTCCTTGGATGAAGCAGCTATTACCCCTCTAATTAGAAATTATATCCCTGTATGTTATGTTTTTGCTAATATTTATCCAATTGCTGTTTAATCATTTGAATCTGATAAAACCACCTCTTCAGGCAGAGAATGCCACATCCTCATAGTTTTTTTTTTTTTTTTTATTCTTTATTTTTCGGTGCAGTATCAGGGGTACAAACATAGTACAGTGTGCCACAACAGCATATACAAGTAATTTCACAGTTTCCATAGCATTCTACTGTTGGGGTCGAGTCGTCTTGTGCACCTTTTTCTAATATATCCGTCTGTGTGGTTATAGCGAGTTTGCTGTCTCTACCAGTGATGGAGTCATGGTCTATGCCTGAGTGGTGATATATCTCTGGTAGAGGGTGAGCTCTATAAGGCCACCCGTCTCTGAGTGGTGTTGTGTGCGCATAGATTCTACTGTGGGAGAGTGTTGGGTGGTGTGGGGCATGATAGCCTGTGTCTCGCTAGGGTACAGTCATGGTTGACTGTTTGGTGTTGGTGGTCTGCCCCTTTATGTCAGTCTAGTGATGTTATGTGGGATACTTCTTCGTGTAACCTACCCTTTGTCCCCAGGGTAGTGGGGGGGGGGGGTTGTAAGCGTCCTGGTGCTGGCCGCCCGTCTTGTTACTGCTAGGTGTCTAGCCCGTCTATGTGAGGCACCGTCCGGAGTTAGTCGGCTTAACATTTCTCTGCACGTTTAACTAGAAAAATCTTTAGTGTTAATGAGGGAGAAGAAAAACAAACAAACAGAGAAAAAAACATAACTAAAAAACACAATTATACGTTGTCCACCGCTGTCGGCAGAGGATGAGAGCAAAACTGTCCTGCCAGGCATTACACTGAGGTAACGTTTTTACGGCAAGTATCGTCCCGGTTTAGGTATCTAGTCCGGTCTTCGGGCTCTTGGTGTTCTAGGCTCAGGTGGAGGGTTGGAGGCCTCTGTGCCTGAGAGTGTACGGTGGGTCCCTTGGTTGGCTGCGCTCTGTGGTGGGAGGCCCAGTGCTGTGAGTAAGGCGGGGATGTCCGCTGGGTCTGTGGCTTTGAATGAGTTCTCCTCCTTGGTAATCCACAGGGACCTTGGTGTTGCCCATCTGTAAGTGAGGCCTGCTGTCTGTAGGATCTTCGTCAGGGGCTGCATAGATTTTCTCCACAGCAATGTGGCTCTGCATAGATCTTGGAAGAATGATATATGGCTGCTTTCAAAATTGTAAGGGGTTTGTCCCTTCAGTGCTGTTAACAGGGTGATCTTGTCAGTCATTGTTTGACATCGGAGTATTATATCTCGTGGTGCTGCAGCTGGAGCTTGTGGTGGTTTTGCTATCCTGTATACCCCGTCAAAGGTAAAGCGTTTGGCTTGTGTTGCTGTCAGAAGGGAGGCAGCCAGTCGCCGCACGTAGTGCGGTAGTTCTTCCAGGGGGATGGATTCTGGTACTCCCCGTAGTTTGATGTTTTTCCGTCTTCCCCTGTCGTCTAGTATGTTCATCTGTTTGTTCGTGTCTTTTTGGGTCGCTTGTATATGTTGGACCTGGTCTTTCAGAGCCTTTAGGTCGTTTTTGAGGTCAAATATTTATTTTTCATTGTCATGGGTGCGCGCCTTAATGGTCTGTACCTCAGTAGTGAGTACCCCTAAGTCCGCTTCCCACATGCTCCTGAGGTTGCGCTGTAGGCTAGTGAGCATCTCCTGAATGTCCTGCTTGGAGGCTGGAGTCAGTACCTCTTGCGTGAGTTGCTGTTCGCCTTCAGACCGTGTTGGGCTCTGTCGTGTGGCCCGACCGCCTGATCCCGTGGGTGAGGGGTCTTGCGAGGGTGAGTGTTCTCGGGAGCTCGCCGCCATGACTGTTGCCGGATTTTGCAGCATCTGGCTAATGTCGCGCTGGGTCCCGCGGTTGCCCGCCGGCGTTTTGTTGGATCTCCTGCCCATCTCTGTAACTGGGTAGGGTTCAGGCTGGGCTAGCAGCAGTGCTGCCGTGTCCGGGTCGCTCCACTGTGTGAGGCCGCCTAAAGTAACTAGAGGCTGGCTGCTCACGTGGTAGGCCTTGGTGCCGCGGTTGCGGTATTTCCTGCTTTGGGGCTGAAAAAAAGGCATCGGCCGCTTCGGGTTGGTGAGCTGATGGCGATGCAGGCGTTGGTGTGTTCGTGAGAGGTAGGATGCCGCTGATATTCGATCGATGATATTGTCGCTGGTCGGAGCTGCTGAATATGGCGACCACTCCGTTGCGCTGCTAGGCTCCGCCCCCCCCTCATAGTTTTTATAGTAAAAAAAACTTTGCCTTAGATTCAATTTTCTTTCTTCTAGCCTGAATACGTGACCTCGTGCCCTATGTATAGCCTTGTTTATGAATCGATTTCCAGATAATGGTGTGTACTGGTCCCGAATATAATTATGGTCTTGGAGTGTCCCTTTAAAGCAGTTCTACAACAGCTGATTATAAAACTTTAGGCTTATTGTCAGACCTATGACACTCTTAATCCCAATAAGAACTTCATGTTAAATTCCCAAACGGACCGCACTGTCTAAGTTGTTTTATTCGTGCCTCCGAGCTGTCTCAGTTTAGGCAGCCCATTCACGATTTAAGGTTTCTGTCCCACCATGCCAACTTCGATCTCTGGTGTCCTGATTATGGTCTCATCAAGGAACTGTCCCGAAAAAGCAGTGCTCTCTGCATGTCTTGCCCTCAGTGGGCTGACCTCTGGGATAACAGGCAGCCTGGGGTGCATTCACGCCAGGCTGATCTGTTAATTCTTAAGGTTCCCTTTCTAGGTTAATCACATCACTGGCCGTCTCTTCTACATCTGCCCACCTGATTCTTCCTTGCACAGACAAAAAACTTGCCAGATAATGCAACTTAAATGAAAGCTATAGGGTCAGGAACAGAAACATGTATTCCTGACCCTATAGTGTTAAAACCACCATCTAGCCCTCTTCTCATTTCCCCCCCCCCCCCCCCCCACCCCCCCACACACACACACACACACTCCCCTTGCCCCCATACATAAAGGAAAATCTTACTAGTATTCAAGTCTGCAGCTGCTGGCTCTGCCCCTGATCTGCCTGCTTGGCTGACATAATCAGAAGTGATTCTCGTAGCCAATCACAATGCTTCACCTTCGGACTGGCTGAGACTGTCAAGGAGGCAGGTCAGGGGCAGAGCCAGCAAAAGTCAAACACAGCCCTGGCCAATCAGCATCTCCTCAGAGAGATAATTTGAATCAATGAATCTCTATGAGGAACGTTCAGTGTCTCTATGCAGAGGGAGGAGATACTGAATGGCAGTCACACTGTGCAGCACTGCCCCAGGAAGCACCTTTAGTAGCCATCTGATGAGTGGCCAGTGGAGTTATCACTAGGCTGGAATGTAAACACTGCATTTTCTCTGAAAAGACAGAGAAAAAGCCTGAAGGTAATGATTCTACTCACCAGAACAAATTCACTAAGCTGTAGTTGTTCTGGCGACTATAGTGTCCCTTTAAGCTAATTTAAAAGTTGTTATGGGGGCAGGAATGCCCTGGCAGCATCTCACATTCATGTGTTAAACCGTTTTGCGCCGCAGTCAGAGAAAAGTTTCGCCTGGCGGCTGATGATAGGATGAGAGTTATAACGTGTTTTAGATTTAGTGCCATACCACTATCCTAGTTTATTTTTTGTGTTAGAATGAGAGGCAGCCTATTCTTTAGAGAAATAATATGTACCTGGATACTCGTGCTCCCATAACTTAAATTATATAAAGTTGTTATGTAGTGGTTCATTAACATGATCTGTCAACTGTGGAAACCAAATGGTTTATATAATAATTATTGTAAAAAGGTAAACGCAAACTTCAGCAATTCTACCAATGATTTAAACAATAAAATACTGGTGGAATCAGCACAAAATGAAAGACTCAGGTGTCAACTGAGTCAGCTGTGCACGAACATGACAGTGAGCCCATTCACCCTTATACTGCGGTAAGTACAATGTCAGGGCGACTCACTGTTTTTGGAATTTCTGGGAACAAATAAGGTTATCGCAAGTATTAGCAGAGCAGGATTAACCATAAGGTGACTTTAGACAGCAGCCTAGGGCCCACGGATCTGACAGGGGCCATAAATAAAATCATGAACTTGCTTGGCTCTATTAACCATCCCTATGTAAAGAATGCATTTGTAACCTGCCTTGGGACCTGAAAGCAAAATGAGTGATAAACAAATTCGGAGCAGCTAAAAAAAAGCTTTCACGTAAATAAATGTGACATCAATTTTATGAGAAATTATGAGTGATGTAGTGTCCCTGTTCCCCTAACTCTGCAGAAGAAAATATTGTAGTTTGTTCTACCAGACAGCCACCAGAGGCACTTCCTGCGGTTTCGTGGAGTTTGACTCCGTGAAACAATGCTGGATGTCCTCATGCATGAGGACATCCGGCATTTTGCAAAGCCCCATAGGAAAGCATTGAGGCAATGCTTTCCAATGGGGAAGGCCCAATGTGCATTCCCAGCACTCTCCGTACATGCGCATTAGGATCCCCCATCGGCGGACGTCTGCAGAGGAAGAGCGAGACACAGTGCCGATGTCTCTCAGGTAAGTGAAAGAAGGGGGGCGGGTCTACTGCAGGGGCAGAGGAACATTATAATGTTAGGAATAAATCTTTGTATTTTTAACACTAAATCTGCCCTGTTTATATTTTTGTTTTTTCCTTTCCCTATTCAATCATTATATTCACCACTTGACGTTTGCATTTACTTATATGTATTATCTTTTCTTATATGCTCTGGATCTCAGTAGCCATTTTGTTCTCCTCTGCCCATGAGCTCGTGATGTCTGCTGTCTGCCCTTCTGCAAAAAATATTTTAATGATGAGGTTTGTGGTTAAATGTGATTGGCAGCTAGAACAGATCCTCACTTTAAGTGACCGATGACAGGGCTGCTTTAAAACTAACGTAGCTAAGCTGGAGAAATGGACAATTAAGAAAAGTTTTGTAATTGTATTTTTTGTTTGCTTAAAAATTGCATTTCGCTTGCCAATTCTTCACAATACCCAGTTTAACCTGATTGTGAGCTATTCATGTGCTACCATACGGAAGGGTGCAGTATCCAAGGACACCGACATCTCTTGGTGTATTAACTGGAGGTGGTCCACTCTTAGTGACAGGAGGGGGGAGGTGCACAGAGCCCCTTCTACCCCCACTGGTCACTCTTGCGTAGGTCCCAACATCAGAGTCACATGAATGGGAATGCTGGCTGGAGGGGTCAAAGGAGGTTATCAGCCCAAAGGGGGTGGACTTGCCCAGGATGGGGGTGGATCTGCCCAAACTACTGGCAGGTCAGTCAAGCATGCCCAAAGTGCCCTATGAATGCCTAATGTCTAAGAGGGATACCATGGAACAAACTCAGCACAGCAGAAAAGGACCCTAATATCGAGAATGGGAGACAACTGGGAGCCATGTTTTTGTGTAGCGTGTCCTTTGCGCACCATGGAAGAGGAACCACTTTATACTCTACCTGGTCGGAGAGTGCCTGGAGGGAGCAGGGAAATGATATGATAGCAGCTCCTGTTGGACCAGGTAGAAGATAAAGTAGATTCTCTATCGTAGTCTGCAAGGCCTCGCTACAGACATGGTGAGAGCAACAAAAGGTGAAGGCAGGAGTAAGAGCCACATTGGGACAGAGAGGACGAAACGTAAAAGAGGGGAGTATGAAACGCAAGGGGGGGGAGGGGGGGAGGAGGGAAAATAAGAAACTCTAAAAGAGAGTGAGACATTTAAAAGACCTACAAAGGCACCCAGACCACCTTATCTCAATGAAGTGGTCTGGGGGCTGTGGCCCTTTACTTTTACCATGCAATGGAAAGCATTGCCATTTAGTAAATAAGCAAATGTTGTGATTGCTGGGTTAACACACCACTAAAGGACATAGTATTCTTGACAGCCACGAGAGGTGCTTCCTTTAAATAATTGAATCAGACTCAATATTCTATAGTATTAAATTCAATTAAATGCTGCTCTCACAGATAGCATCTAATTGGTGCAGTGTGGCGTTTTGACAAGTTGCGCGCTAGCATCCCATTGCTGCCCTCTGGAGAAGCAATGGATTGGTTGAGATCATTAATCATGATGATCTCAGCCAGGTAGGCAGAGCGGCAGTGCAGAGATTGGTGCGGCGATGGAGTAACGGTGTGTAAATCGCATTACGTAATTTGAAGGAGTGTGCAATAATCTATTCTAGCAACCTACTTTTCTACCCTACCCTTACCTTTTGTGTCATTATACCTCACTCACTCTAGCATGTAAGCTCATTGAGCAGGGCCCTCAATACCTCTTTTTCTGTGCGTCCAGCTTGTCTGGTTACAAATACGTATCTGTTAGTCCACCCATTGTACAGCGCTACGAAACTTGTTGGTGCTTTATAAATAATAATAATATATGTACTAGGACACTATAACGTTAGGAATAGATGTTTGTATCCTTAAAGCTATAGAGTTCCTTTAAAAGGAGGGGGTTAGAGACACAAGAGTTGGTAACTGAGGAGGCGTTAACCAGTGACATGCGCGCTTCACTGATGATGGATGTAATAGACATGACCTTTAGTTGGGGGGGGGGGCACTGAAGGGGAGTGACAGCCTGTCCGGCTGGCCACTTACTGACAGGACCATGCTGTGCACAGGGTGACCACGTCTAATTATGCGCTAACGCTTTGCTTTCCGGGGACAGTCCCTGAACACCAGGGAGCTAAAACGGGACAGGATCCAGAAATAGAGACTTTTTCACCAAAAGCATGGCTGTTGGGGGGCATGGTAAGAAGCACACATGCCTACAGAAGTGAAGAGGCCTTTGGAGAATGGGTATAAAATCCTTTCACCTGCCCTGCATGTGAGGCTCAAATTTGTCAGATTCTTAATTTCAACTGTGAGGTTGTTAGTTCTGTTTACAGCCATTTGGGGTTATAATTTGCAATCCCTCATAAACAAAAAAAAATAAAAAAATTAAAATTACCGAACCAATGAATATAAATATATATACACGTGAAGCCATACCTACAATAAAATAACTGACAATATGTATTAACAGTAATTTGTGTACACATAAAACAGGCCAACCACACACTGAATGGAAAACATGATTTACTTAAGGCAAGCACAGACTTGTTCCTCTGGAGCCTTTAAGACACATGTTTTCCATCACATGCCCGCCCCCATTTATTGCATACATTGATCTCCTGTAATAAAATATACATTAATCTGCTTGTTTCATAGTGAGTGTATCCTCATGCTCTACCCACACCATGTTTGGGGACATCTGTAAATCCAGTCCCAGGCTTTGCGGCCTACTCCTGGAAGTGGGTGCACAACTACTGCTGTTACAGCTCTCGTATGATCAATGCTGTATATATAATGCTCTAAAGCCATAGTGTTCGCTACCTATTTGCCCACGAATATAGTGCTACGTTGAACAATATGGTGTTAATCAGTAAAGTACAACATTGTATGCTATATATGTACTTAGTATTCTAAATCTTCAGCATATTTGTTGAACATAAATCAGATCATATGCAACGTCTACGTTTATTATTATACTGTTGTGTTGGACAACATATGATGGTGTTTTCTAAAAAAAATAAAAAATAAAAAAATAAACGCAGACTTGCAAATAAATGAGAAAATTTGGCAAATCAATAAATAATTTATTGTTTGCGTTCTCCTGCAAGAACTGCTGTTGCAGACCTGGTGTATTTAACCCACGTATCGGTCAATCAAAATATACAGTGCCAAAGAATATATTGGGACTATTATATAAAACATGGCTATAGGTAATGTATCTATTTTTCCAGAGTACTCATTTTCGTATTTTACTTGTGTGACTGCCCTAAGCACAAAATTAAAGGGATACTATAGGCACCAAAAAAATTTAGCTTAAAGGGACACTATAGTCACCTGAACAACTTTAGCTTAATGAAGCAGTTTTGGTGTATAGAACATGCTCCTGCAGCCTCACTGCTCAATCCTCTACCATTTAGGAGTTAAATCCCTTTGTTTATGAACCCTAGTCACACCTCCCTGCATGTGACTTGCACAGCCTTCCATAAACACTTCCTGTAAAGAGAGCCCTATTTAGGCTTTCTTTATTGCAAGTTCTGTTTAATTAAGATTTTCTTATCTCCTGCTATGTTAATAGCTTGCTAGACCCTGCAAGAGCCTCCTGTATGTGATTAAAGTTCAATTTAGAGATTGAGATACAATTATTTAAGGTAAATTGCATCTGTTTAAAAGTGAAACCAGTTTTTTTTTTTCATGCAGGCTCTGTCAATCATAGCCAGGGGAGGTGTGGCTAGGGCTGCATAAACAGAAACAAAGTGATTTACTCCTAAATGACAGTGAATTGAGCAGGGGAATGATCTATACACTAAAACTGCTTTATTTCGCTAAAGTAATTTAGGTGACTAAAGTGTTCCTTTAATTAAGTGGTTTTGGTGTATAGATCACACTGCCATTTTGGAGTTAAATTACTTTGTTTATACAACCGTAGTCATACCTCCCTGCATGTGACTTACACAGCTATCCTAAACACTTCCTAAAGAGAGAGCTAATGTTTAAATTTTTCTTTCTTGCACATTCTGTTTAATTTAGAATGTCCTAAATCCTGCTCAGTGAATAGCCTGCTAGAGCCCACAGTAGAATTGTGTGATTACAGTTCAATTTACAGTGTAGAAGACAGAAACTTGAAAAGTAAGTTTAAGATCTGATTGAAAATGAAACCATTTTTTTTTCATGCACCCCGTGCAAGTCAGAGCCAGGGGAGGTGTGGCTAGGGCTGCCTAAAGAGAAACAAAAACGATCTAACTCCTAAATAGTAGAGAATTTAACAATGAGACGGCAGGGGCTTGATCTATACATTAAAACTCCCTCATTCAGCTGAAGTTGTTTTGGTGCCTATAGTAGCTCTTTAAAGTATTTTGTGAAATGGCTGGTCAAAATAATATTGTAGTTTAATTTCATGGAGAAAATCCAGCATACATGGTCTCTTAGAGATGAGGGTTTATTTGGGAACCAAATAATTATGTCCCTTTTTGTATGCATCCAGTAATTCTTCCTTCCCTGACCTGCCACTGATACCGGAGAAACTGACGGAAGCCAAGCACAGAGAGATGGACACAGGTTTCTTCAGGAAGGAAGAGATTCTTTATTGGATCACCGATCGGGACTCAGAGGGACTAGCGTCACCAAAATACAGCAAAGTCTGAGTACTGAATACATAGAGTACATTCCTTATATAGCACTGTAGCTCCTCCCACAATTAACTACACCCACACATACCCTTAACCTATTTAATGAATAGAGTCTAAACTCATCCATCCGGTCTAACCACGTGGCTCATCTGATACAAAGGAGAGGGACGCGTAATTCCAGTTCTTACATTCCTGCACCTGGTCAGTACAGTGATGACAGTATCTTAGCTACGTGTTATTAACTAACTGATACTACAAACACATATACATACATATGCCTTGTGGCAATCTTAGCCTGCTAAACTTGTATTTTACTGGAATTACATCACATTCCCCCCTTTGATGCCTCTGATATTTCACAATTACTTGAGGCATCACTTAACCTTGGTTTGCATATACCTCAGGTTACCATGAACCAGACCAGACTTATCTTATGATGTGAATCTTCAACATTCATCTTCTTGCATTGGTTCTCCCTGATCTAGAGCCTTATACTTATATATCGCCATTATCTGTGCAGCAGCCTTCCTCTCTGCTATACTTCCTATCAGGCTTTGCACAGACCTAACTACTAAGGGTATAAGACACGGTAGGAGTAGACACAACAGTAAAATCAGTAGGACTCCACCTACCACTGCCTTAAGCCCTCCAAACCACTCATACCAGCTACCAAACCAACTACTTGGATTGTACCCTTTCCATACCTGAGTAGGCACATGCGCTAGTTTAACCATATGGCTAGTAAGCTCAGCTATTGCTTGCCCTTCGTCATCTATTTGAAGACAGCAATTACTTAGGTTAAACTTCCCACATACACCTCCCTCTACTGCCAAAAGGTAATCCAAGGCTAATCTATTTTGGTAGACTGCTGTCCTCATCCTGGTGTTATGCTTCGCTAGAAGATTGAGCGCTTGTGATGTCTCATTTGTGATAATCTCAACCACCGCCTGTAATCTTATAATACGGTTGAGCATATAAATAGGGGTTCTATAACCAAAGGTACCATCCTCAGCCCACGTGGCTGGCCCATAGTAATCTATAATACGCTGGGGAGGCCATTCATCATCTTCCCAGGCGCCTATCTCTATGGGTCCCCTTTTCTTCCTATGATTCACATCATACACTTTAACACCTAAAGTCTCACCTGTTTCAATCGGTAACAAGAAGAAGGATGGTTTGAGCATACCCAACACACATGCCCCTTCCCAGTCCTGTGGCAGCTCCGAATAGGCTTTCTTACCACAGATCCAGTACAAATTTGCTGGGGCTCTCCAAGTAGATGTGATGGATAGATCAAACCACACATCCTTTAAATTGGCATATCTAGCAAACGGGTTAGATGGTTCTGAGACATTTGAAGCCGACCACCAAGTTGTATTCTTTGTATCATCATCATAAGCTTTTTGCCCTAGACAAGTTAATTCTCCTACAGAAGTATTATACATCATTCCTTTCCTTGCTATGCAAACATAACCTATGATGGAGGTCTTTAATCTCCACTCAGATTTACCTCTAACACTCATATGATAATCGGCTTGTGTAGATATTAATTGGTCAACTGCCTCAGAACCGGACATTACCTCCTTTGCTTCCCAAGGCCATTGGTCTCCCATGTTAGTACCTCCACACACATAGCAGTTGGTAACATTAAGACTACCGGCAATACTTTCAGCTAGATCAATGAACAGGTTTTTAGCATTATGGGGGATCTTATTATCTATACTCATCTCTTCGTAAAAGGAATGGTATACTTGATGAGTCTGGGAGGATACCGTATCAGTCTCTATTCCTATAAACAATAATGTCCCAGGATCTAAACCCGTCCCGTATATTTGAAACCCAAATAAATTTCCATACTTATCTAAGAACTTGTCGGGGTTATTAATGAGTATATGGACTGGGTTGCATTCCATAGACTTACAATAAGGGCTAGTCGGCAACTTAGTCACTATCATGTCTTTGTCTACTGTCTGTCCCCAAGTTGCCCACCCCACACAAGACCAATATGGGCAAAAGTTATAATCTCTATTTGGGCATCTAGGACTTACATATTTATTTTTGCTACTGGGACAAATATATTTATCGTTAGACCCATACGTCCTCTCCCATCTAAGATCCCCACATACATTCCACGGCTTTCTACCACTCGATATCGCTTTACACGCATCAAATAGCAGAACACCCGAAGAATGTACGGATTCTAACACCGTTTTATTAATTAGGGTCCCCTGAGGATCTCCATTCCTGAGAGTCAACCAAATTGTACGAGGCTGATACTCCGGACTGAAGCACTTAGGTTCTCCTACTCTTAAATGGCACACACTATAATCTATATTTAAGTATCTACATCTCGATACATCTCCTTTACACTCGTATTGTGAATGCCAAATTAGGGTTTGGGAAATATGGTTACCTGTTCTCGTAGTCTTAATGCATACCTCACAGCTAGGAGTGTCGGTACCTCTACCTTCCTGAATATAAAAACACATATAAATAAACACTATCAAAAGCACATCTTTCGCCGTCATCCTCAGTCTTCGTCCGTGCGATGGAACCTCAGCTTCCAGGATGTGAGGGGCTGCAGGGAATGGAGTTCTGCTCATCTTCACAGGTGTCCCTTCGAGACTTTCCTGGCTTATACACTATGTGATGGTAAGCGGACAGGCTTTATTATGGCCTTCTCACTCACACCTGTAACAATAAAATTTGTAATCCACAATAATTCCTCGTTACTCCGACTGAGTAGTGCGTTTCAACCGGATCTTGCAGGGATTCTCTGGATCTGCTGTAACTTGCCAAGAATCGACTGCTGCTGGTTTAACCCTGGAGTGATGTATCCACGGAGTCACTTCTGCTACTTTTATTGCTGTAGGGGTAGACAAAAGAACAACATAAGGACCTCTCCACTTGGGCCCTAACGGTACATTATTCCACTCTTTAATCCACACTTGATCTCCTGGATGATAACTATGAACAGGGGGATAAATATTCACCGGTAATCTATCTTGTACCCATTTCTGTACCTCCTCCATAGTCTTACCCAACTCTACAACCTGCTGCCGAGTAATTCCTTCTCCCAACTGACTCAAGTCCCCCCTTAAGTTACCAAGTACGGGAGGTGGTCGCCCATACATGATTTCAAAAGGAGAGAGGCCCATCCTTCTGGTAGGGGTACTGCGGATTCGCAATAAGGCTATAGGTAAGAGAACGTTCCACTTAAGTTGGGTTTCCTGACACATTTTAGCCAACTGGTTCTTTATAGTTCTATTCATTCTCTCTACCTTACCAGAACTCTGGGGTCTATATGCAGTATGAAGCCTCCACTTTATACCAAGCATATGAGTCAGTTGTTGTAGGCACTGGTGAACAAAAGCTGGACCATTGTCCGATCCTATAGAACAGGGTAGTCCATATCGGGGTATTATTTCTCGTAGCAGGAATCTCACAACTTCTCCTGCTTTCTCTGTACGAGTAGGACATGCTTCTACCCAGCCTGAATAGGTGCACACAATTACCAGCAGGTAACGATGTCCACCCGATTTAGGCATCACTGTAAAGTCTATTTGTAGATCGGACATGGGGAGTCCCCCCATAAACTGAACTCCTGGTGGCTTTACTGGTCCTTGTCTTGCATTATTCTTAGCACACGTTACACATCTGCGTACAATGGCCTGAGTCAAGTTGGACAATCTTGGTATGTAGAAATGTTTTCTAAGAGATTCTTCAGTACTGTCTCTCCCAGAATGTGTCCCGTTGTGATAATTTTGGACAATTTCTACCGCTAGCGATGCTGGTATAACTATTCTTCCATCTTCTAGCTGATACCACTTGTTCTCCAGATACTTTCCCGGTTCAGTCTTTAACCACTCCTCTTCTTGAGCTGTATAAACTGGAGTCCATTGGGACAGTGGAGTTGGTATAAGAGCAGCTATATGCCCCACATACTCCTGTCTTCCTGATTCAGCAGCACGCTTAGCTGCACTATCTGCCATCCGATTTCCCTTGGTTACATCACCATCACCTCTCAGATGTGCTCGACAATGAATAATACCGACTTCTTTCGGCTCCCACACTGCTTCCAATAGTTGTAGGATTTCAGCTGCGTACTTGATTTCTTTGCCCTCTGAATTCAGTAGTCCTCTTTCTTTATACAAAGCTCCGTGGGCATGAGTGGTTAAAAACGCATACTTAGAGTCCGTATAGATATTTACTCTTAAACCTTCAGCCAATTGTAACGCTCGTGTTAGTGCTATTAATTCTGCCTTTTGTGCTGATGTTCCTTTCGCCAGTGGCCGAGCTTCTATCACCTTGTCTATTGTTGTCACTGCATATCCTGCATAGCGGATCCCTTCTTTCACATAACTACTGCCGTCGGTGTAATATTGAACATCGGGGTTCTGGATGGGAAAATCACGAAGATCTGGTCTACTTGAGAATACTTCATCCATTACTTCCAAACAATCATGTTGACTTTCAGTAGGTTGTGGCAAAAGGGTAGCTGGATTTAAGGTGTTTACAGTCTCTAAATGCACTCTTGGGTTTTCACACAACATTGCTTGATACTTGGTCATACGGCTATTACTAAACCAATGATTTCCTTTGTAATCCAACAACGTCTGTACTGCATGTGGGACTCGTACATAAAGTTCTTGACCCAGAGTGAGTTTATCGGCTTCAGCTACTAGCAGGGCGGCTGCAGCTACGGCTCTTAGACAAGGTGGAAGTCCGCTGGCCACTGCATCCAGTTGCTTAGACATGTAGGCAACAGGTCTTTGCCATGATCCCAAGTACTGTGTCAATACTCCCACAGCCATTCTTCTTTGCTCGTGTACATACAGGTAGAATGGTCGTGTGTGATCAGGTAGACCTAATGCTGGGGCACTCATCAAAGCCTTCTTCACATCTTCAAATGCCGTTTGCTGTTCTTGGGTCCATAAGAAGGGGTCGTGCTCTGTACCTTTGATAGCTGCGTACAGAGGTTTTGCTAGTATCGCATAACTGGGAATCCATATCCTACAGAAGCCTGCTGCCCCCAAGAATTCTCGCACTTGTCTTCTATTCTTGGGTATTGGTATTTGGCAGACAGCTTCTTTTCTCTCTGGCCCCATAATTCTTTGACCTTCAGAGATATTGAATCCTAGATACTTGACAGTTGGCAAACACAACTGAGCCTTCTTTCTAGACACCTTGTATCCTGCCTTCCAGAGAATGTGTAGTAGATCGTGCGTTGCTTGCTGACAGATTTCTTTTGTAACTGCTGCTATCAACAAGTCATCTACATATTGTAACAATACACACTCTCCTGGGATGGACTCGAAATCCAATAGATCTTGACTTAGGGCTGAACCAAATAGGGTAGGTGAATTTTTAAACCCTTGGGGCAGTCTTGTCCAAGTCATTTGGCGTTTTGAGCCCGTTACAGCGTTCTCCCATTGGAAAGCGAAAATACATTGACTTTCTGCGGCAATTCGGAGGCAAAAGAAGGCATCTTTGAGATCTAAGACTGTGAAGTAAGTAGCCCCGCCCGGAATTAAAGCAAGCAGGTTATATGGATTGGGTACAACTGGATGTATACTAACAACCGCATCATTGACTGCTCTTAAGTCCTGCACAGGTCGATACTCATCTGTGCCGGGCTTTTGAACAGGCAGCAATGGGGTGTTCCAGGGGGAAGTACAGAATTTTAGGATACCATACCGTATGAACTTATCCAGATAGGATTGGATGTTCTTCTTAGCCTTCTGCGGAATGTGATATTGTCTTAGGCTCACTGGATAAACCCCATGTTTCAGTTCAATTTTTATTGGTGGAATATTGCGGGCCAGTCCTGGTGGGTTGTTCTCTGCCCAAACTCCTGGTATGTTAAACAATGTCTCATCACTCCTAGGGTTTTGGCTAGTCAACACTGTATAAAGTCGCCACTCTTCTTCCTTTGGTACGGATAAAGTCATAATACCTGAAGGTCCATTAAACTTTAAAGATGTTGTTCCATCTGGTAGGAACGTAATCTGCGCTTGTAATTTGGATAGCATATCACGTCCCAGCAATTGGACTGGACATTCAGGCATATAAAGGAATTGGTGTTTTACTACGTGGCCTCCCAATGTACAGAGTCGACTTTTAAGAACCGGTCTTTCAGCACTTCTTCCAGTTGCTCCTATCACAGTAATAGTCCTTCCAGATGGAGGAGCAACCAGATTAGTCACCACTGAATGTTCAGCACCAGTGTCGATCATGAACGCACTCCTTTTCCCCCCTATTGATACATCGACCATAGGCTCCGCTCGACCAAGGGGGATGGAGCCCGGTCGGTATCAATAGTCCTCCATGACCGTGTCAGCCAATCCTACGAAGTCCCTACCTTCTCTATCGCGGGACCTTTGCGCTGCTGGAATATACCTATCTTCCCTCACACTTCCTCTGTTCCCATTACTCCCTCTATAACCATTACTCCCTCCGGGACCTCCTCTACCTCTCGCTCTGCCTCTAAAGTTTCCGTAGCCTGCCCTGGGTTGGTCTCTCTCGTACTGCTCTCTTTGCGGACATTCGTTCCTCCAATGCCCTTCTTCCTTGCAATACGCACACTGATCCCTACTCAAAGGCTCCCTACTCCATCTATTATTGCCTCTATCTGGGCCCCGTTTATCTACGCCTGCGATCGCTACCGCTAGCATATCAGCCTTTTTACGCATCTTGCGCTCCTCCTCTTTCTTGCTTTCTGTTTCCCTATTCATATAGACCTTATTAGCTACCTCCATTAGTTGGGAGATTGACATACCTGCAAACCCTTCTAACTTTTGTAGCTTGCGCTTAATATCTCCGTAAGCTTGGCTGACAAAGGCGGAGTTAACCATTCGGGAATTGTCTGCGTCTTCCGGATTAAAGGGGGTGTACAAGCGGTACGCCTCCAATAATCGGTCATAAAAGACACTGGGCGCTTCATCGCTTTTCTGGATCACCTCAACTGTCTTCGACATGTTAATGGCTTTCTTTCCTCCGGCTTTCATGCCAGCAATTATAGCGTCTCTATAGGCTCTGAGTTGAACCATATCAGCACCATTTACGTTCCAATCGGGATCAGTGTTGGGATAATGTGTTGCGGCCCATGCTGCTGGATTAGCTTGGTTCAAAGCACGGGCTCTATCTTCTAATGCTTTAATGGCTGCTTGATTTATTCTTGTCCTTTCCTCATTGTTAAATAAAGTCATTAATAACTGCTGGCAATCAGCCCATGTCGGATTATGTGTCTGTACTATTGAGGTGAACAGATCAGTCATGGCTTGTGGTTTCTCAGTATACGAGGAATTGTGGGTCTTCCAGTTTAAAAGGTCGGTAGTGGTGAAAGGGACATATACGAAGACAGGGTCAGCGTGTGCCATTTGACCTGCGGCATCGATATAAGCTGACCCGGGATTTAAGCGAAGAGGCATCTGATAGTGCTTTAATTGTTGGGCACCAGTCAACTGTCGGGTTTGGATGGGGCTACGTAGGGAAGCGTCAGTCATGGGTTCCGGTCGGGGAGATATAGGGTATGGGGATGTGGGAGGTTGGTTTTGGGAAAAGGTAGTGAATAGAACACTTCGGGCCGAGCTAGATGAAGCTTGACCGGAAGTCTGAAGTGGCGCCAAATCAGGATATTCGTTTCTAATGGGGGTGGGTTCTGGTTCCGGAAGGGGAGATTTAGTACGAGGGGGGGTGGATCCTGTACTGGAGGAGGAAGCGGAAGTGGATGGGGGTAGTGAGGGAAGGGTTACAGGACTTCCTGTATTTGCGTCACTTCCTCTTACCGGAAAGTAAGGGGGCAGCAAAGGGATCTCGGACTCAGGGGGCGTGTCCAAAATGGGCCTAACACCAGCCCTAGTGGACGAACAAGTCCTAGCTACCATGAGGCGACACTGTTCCTCGTGGCATGTCCGGAGCCATTTTGGCGAGTCATTTACGGCCTGTCTCCAACAATCAATATAAGGAAACTGGCCGTAAAGTTCAGGCCTACCTGATACAGCCACGTGTAAGCGCTGTACCAGAGTTGGATCCAAACTGCCACGTGGCGGCCATGCCGCAACCAAAGTAGGCCACTCCCTAGTGCACAAAGTGACCAAACGTACAGGGGACATCTTAACCCCAAAATCACAAACTTTGAATCCCTTTTTAAAATTCTTAACCATACATCCTAAGGGATCCGGAATCGTTGACTGCGACGCACCCATATTTAACAGTGGAACGTTGTCGACAACGATTACTATACACGCGTACTATTCAACAGTCACACCCGTTTCCTCTGGCAACAGCACCACGTGGTACGGTTACCAAGTGAAACGTACACAATAACAATAAACACTCAGGGAATTCCCGTACACACACAGCTGCTACACCAGTCACTATATAATCAATATTATGCCCTTTGGCGTAACTACACAGTCACCCACGCTATAATTCTCTATATACGAATTACCCGTCTATAACACACCCCAGTAACATCGTCTTTTACAAATAGCGGTTACAGTACGGTTAGCATAGGTCAAAGCACAAGTTAAGGTCACAATACAATTATTAGTGGTTATGGTGTTAAACATGCAATGGACGACAATGATTAGTACTTATTATACAATGTCAGTAAATATACAGGGTTATGGTACCGTGCACTATAATACAGCAACACACTATCAACACTCTCGCTAGACGGCTGAGCTCGCGCTATCTAACAAGATATACACTTTACTAAAACAATCGTTTAACACATTTACAATTCCCAACTAAACTATTGGCCAGTACCTTGAATGGACTACCTAAAACTATATACACCCGTTTTGGTTAGCCACACTGCCCAATCACCACATATACATAGCGAGCTAGAGATCCGAATTTACACAGGCGCCTCTTAGTCGCACTATACAACGAGCTAGAGATCCGAATTTACACAGGCGCCTCTTAGTCGTACTATCAAAAGTCTAGTGGGTTCCAAATTTACACGCCTTCCCACTTAGCCCAGATAGGATGAGAACTAGCGAACCGAATTTACACAGGCGCCGCTTAGTCTCCCGGTCCCTCCGACCTAGCGAACGTAATATACACCCTAGAACGCTAGTCTAGACAAGACACCGGTGTCCGGCTAGGGCTATCTTACACCAGGACCCCGCCTGACTAACCAAATCAAACGGTCTGACTAAAGAGCGTTCGATCGAGCGGTGCGCCTTCGCTCCTTCCCTCCGACAGAGGGGGCAGATACAGATTCAAAAACCCCTTTGGGCCTACCGCACAATCGGTATACCCCTAGCGGGTCCTGCCGTCTAAAACAGCAGTTGTCTTACCTCCTCGTTCCTGAACCTGAGTTCACACTCATCGACGGGGACACCCCAGCACTTCTCACGTAGAGGCCGATGATCTCCTGGACAACAGACCAGTGGCGCCGAGACGAAGGGAGGTCCACGCAGAAGTTCAGGGGTGCAGCCGTAGAGAACGTGGGCAAAGATAGACCGTCTCACGCCTCTGCCTCTCAGCTACCGTTGAACGATGAGCTTCCCGGCCAATGCACCAAATGATACCGGAGAAACTGACGGAAGCCAAGCACAGAGAGATGGACACAGGTTTCTTCAGGAAGGAAGAGATTCTTTATTGGATCACCGATCGGGACTCAGAGGGACTAGCGTCACCAAAATACAGCAAAGTCTGAGTACTGAATACATAGAGTACATTCCTTATATAGCACTGTAGCTCCTCCCACAATTAACTACACCCACACATACCCTTAACCTATTTAATGAATAGAGTCTAAACTCATCCATCCGGTCTAACCACGTGGCTCATCTGATACAAAGGAGAGGGACGCGTAATTCCAGTTCTTACATTCCTGCACCTGGTCAGTACAGTGATGACAGTATCTTAGCTACGTGTTATTAACTAACTGATACTACAAACACATATACATACATATGCCTTGTGGCAATCTTAGCCTGCTAAACTTGTATTTTACTGGAATTACATCACACCACCCCTGGTTTGATCTCAGATACCACACTTCTGGCAATATCAGAGAAACATCTCCAGTAGGTGCATCGTGAATGCATCCATCGTTTTGAAGTCTGGAGGGGTGCCCTGAATGGGGCTGGCCAGGGTGGCTGCTGTTTAGCCTGGCTCACTTGTACAACAGGTTTCCCACTGGAACGACCTGCATTGGCTCTGTTTACTGATCACTAAACAGCCAAAACAGAGGTACAATCATGCAAATGTTAGCAATGTTGAAACGGTGTTCTGAAAAAAAAGAGGAAACAGAAGAAGATGGCCTCTGAAGTGGCCTTAATCAGCCTGAAAGGCGACCGATAAAATGTATCTGCATCGGCTCTGGAAAAATTATATTGGTCGATCCCTACTATAATCACGCCTCATTCCCACACATTTGGTATTAAGTGTAAGTAGGGTTGTAGTTAGTTATGTTGGGTGTCATTTGACGCTCTTAGCCTTTCACTGTTGTCCAAACAGACATTTTTTTTTTTTTGCTAATGCAAAACAATGTACCTTTTACATTAGCTAGGCCACATGTACCCCAGGGATTCCTTTTTTTAAATTGTATAACACAACGAGTCAATGGCGTAGCCTATTAGCCTCATAAACACTATTGGTGCATAGATTGCCCCTTGAAAATGTTTTAGATCGCCACAGATATCAAAGTAAAATCAGTGGTTGCAATTTAATGTAATTTTTATGCAATTCTATTTAGAACTATCTTTTTACTCTCGAAGGAACAATCTACGGATAGGGATATTATCTCTTTTGATGTTTTCTGGTTAGACAGAACTTTTGTTTGGTTATGGCAAACTACTGAACGTTTGCCAGATATTTCAATACCACATGATATCCAATATTTAATTGGTTTCCTGCACTAAACAGTGAGGTAAGAACTGAATTGCAAAATTTATACATAAAAAAAAAAAAAAAACGACAAGCAAGAATGTAAAATTTTCACTTAAAATAGTGAAAATGCTTTTAAAAATACACTAAAACTCTACCCTACATCAATACAGATGAATGCCCCTTCTCCTGAAACTATATGTAGTTTGTTTTTACTGAGGGGTGTGGATTTAAAAAAATAAAAAATAAATCAAGGTATTTTATTATGTTGGTGCCCTAGGAGACATGTTATGTTTACTAACGCAAATATTACTTGATTCTGTGATTTTTTACATATATATTGTATCTATAGCGTGCCATTTCTACCACATGTTCTCTGACAATTTTAAGCCCCACATTTTGTTGAATCGTGGTATAAAATACTGTTGCCCAGTCAATTTGTAGTTTACATCCTGAGAGACAAAACCAGTTACGGTAATTATTATCGGAAGGAATCTGACAGGCATGCAATGTATTCACAGACAGCACAACTTGCTAAAAAGTTTGTGGAAAAATTAAGCGGACTTTTTTTTTTTTTTTTTTTTAAACAGACAAAAACTGTGATGGATAAATTTGTGATTCCAACAGTTGGCACTATTCTTAATGATTCTAAGCCAGCATTCCTTGATGCGTAAGACTTTTCTGAGGCCTAGTACAAGAATGGTCAATGACAGCACTGCATTCTGGGATATGTAAAGGTATATTAAATAGATACTATAAGCACCAAACACAGTTGGTGAAGCATTGTCACTCCTCAAACCTGCCATTTAGGAGTTAAATCACTATTGTTTCTGTTTATTCAGCCCTACCCACATCTCCCCTGGCCGTGATTCACACACACAGCACAGGGTGTTTGGCTTTAGACGGTCTTATCTCCTACTGTGTTACAGTGACATTGTGGCACCATAACAACGTCATCTGCATTAAGTTGTTATGGTGCAAGGAGGGCCTAGGTAATGGCTTACCTAAAGGGGTTAAACCTTTAACAAATTGTTTAACCCCAATGTCTTCAAGCCAGCGCACAATCAGTCTGTCCCTGAAGTTGAATCAGGAAGCATCAGGCCGGATCCCTCTGATTGGCCAAGAGCGTCAGCTAATGCTGTTATGGTCCTTTAATTACAGACAGGAGGTTGCTGCAAGCAATTAAAGTGACACTGTCATGTCGTATGTACCTTCCCCTCCCCCCTCCCCCTCCCCCCATTGCTTTCTCTTTGTAAATCTATTTCTACCCAAAACCATAAGACATATTCTGTTTAATATATTTTTCCAACGCCTGACACTTCTTGACAGTGGGCGGTGGAACTGCCATCAAGAAGTAATAGCTGCAGGGAGCTGGCTCTAGACAGGGGGATCCTCTATAGACCTCAACGCTGTAAAATAGAATCTGCCAGAAAAGGATGGCGGCGCCCGCAAAAAAAAAAAACACGTTCTGGTAAGTAGAACTTAACTTTGAATGCCCCTACCCCCAACCACTGGATCCCCCAGCGTCGATGTAACCATTGGGGGTCTTTGCAAATTATGCAAAGTCCCAGACGCTGACAGTGCCACTTTAACAGATCAGGAGATAAGAAATGCTAAAGTAAACATTCTGTGCAATAAAGGAAGTTTAAACATTTTAATTTTTCTCTCAGGAAATATGTAGAGATGCTGTATAAGTCAAAGTGAAGGGAAGGCATGGCCAGGGGCGCATAAACAAAATGGTTTAACTATGAAATGTCAGAGACATTAGCAGTGAAACTGCAGGGGCATGATCTGAACCAAAACCACTCATTAAAGGGACACTCAACTACCCAAATACAAAAAAAATCCACTGTGCTGTTGAACATGAAAACATGCATGCATTTCATTATATATTTTTTCAATTGGTGGTATATTTAAAAACGGTTTGCAAAACCTGACGTTCTCATCAGCAGCCATTGTAAGCCCTACCCTTCTAACCTCTCTGAGAATTTCTGCGGCTGCCCAATCATAGACTTCCCAATACAGGTGCTATGGACAGTTGCTGCCTCTTGAGTTTAGTTTCATTGAACTCAACAACCAGGAAGTAACAGGACACGTTGTGTCTGTCATCCAGGGGGATTCAACAAGGTTAATTTATAAAAGTGCTAATTTCTATTGAAATCTTAACCTTTAGTAAAATGAAATCAGAAAAAGGAGGAGGGGAAAAAGTGTTTTGGGGGTCTGGAGCCAAAGTTGCTTTGGTGCTTAGAGTGTCTCTTTAATTAGCATCCACATCCGTTCAAAGGACGTTAGAAAACAGTAGTAGTGCCTTGCAAGCTGCAGCTGCCAATTTTCATACGGTTTGGCAATGTACCAGTTTGCTCTTATAAGAAACTCTAACAAGCTAATTCTTTGCTGGAGGAAGTGATAACATCCCTTTTAACAAGACTTGGGCAAGTGGTGGGTTCATTTTATTTTACAGATAATTATCTGCTTTCAAGGCTCTTTTTTAAGCTTTACTTTCACTTGTGAGGTTTTCACAAAGATATACATTTTCATTAAAATTCTGTAAATTGTATTTATTTTTTTAATTCCTTTGAAATTCCAACACTGTCATATATATATGTATATACATTATTTTTGGTAGATATGGTGGTGTTAACAGTTCTGGCCATTTCCAAATATCTCAATATTTCCCTATTTGCCTGTGCAGAATAATCTATGAAAGAAACCCTAGACCAGGGGTAGACAAACCTTCGCTTATTCAGATGTTGATGACTACAGCTCCCACAATGCATTTCCTGCTTTTTGGCGGTAAGAGCATTAAATGACATGTAGTCCATAACATCTGGATTGCCAACGGTTGCCTAGGCCTGCCCTAGACCAACAAGACACAGGCTTGCGTATTGTATTCTACTGGATGTGAGAATACAGGATTGATGTAAATCAGGTGTGCCCAAAAGGTAGATCTCCCATAGGTTTTAAAAATACAGCTTCCATGATGCTTTGTCATTCTGAAAAGCATGCAAAGCATCATGGGAGTTGTGGTTCTACAAAATCTGTGGATCAACATTTTGGGCACCCCTATAGTAAATGAACTGCAGAGGCATAGAGCCAGAGAAATGGGGCCACCAAAATGGAGTGCATCAGGTAAGGATATCTTAAAGGGACACTATAGTCACCAGAACAACTACAGCTTATTGAATTATTACCTTCAGGCTTTTTGCTGTAAACACAGTCTTTTCAGAGAAAATGCAGTGTTTACATTACAACCTAGTGATTACTCCACTGGCCACTCCTTAGATGGCTGTTAAGAGATCCTTCCTGGGTCATGGCTCCTACCTCTGCATGCAGACACTGAACTTACTTCATAGAGATGAATTGATTCAATTCATCCCTATGAGGAGATGCTGATTGGCCAGGGCTGTGTTTGAATTGTGCTGGCTCTGCCCCTGATCTGACTCTTTGTCAGTCTCAGCCAATCCTATGTGGAAGCATTGTGATTGGATCAGGCTACCACTTCTGATGATGTCAGCAGACTGTTTGTTTTTCTAAGTCCAACAGCATGCAGAGTTACAGCTTCTGGCTTCAATACAGTAAGATTTTTTACTATATTTATGGAGGCACGAGGGGCACAGGGGGGCTAGATGGTGGTTTTAACACTATAGGGTCAGGAATACAGGTTTGTTTTCCTGATCCTATAGTGATCCAACAACAAAAAACACACTACCTTCACATATGCACCAAGACTTTACTAAACTCTTCCATTGTATTAGAGAACATACATACATAAGGTGGAGCTTCTTGTATAGGCGTTCAGTATATATCTGCAATCATATGAATATGAATATAAAACAATAGTGCAATATTGTTATAACAAAAATAATTTACAATCTTCCATTGTATTAACCGGGGACAGGCAACCTTTGGCACTCAGATGTTTTGGACTACATCTCCCTTAATGCTCTTGCACCCATAATGATGGCAAAGCATCATGGGAGGAGTAGTCCAAAACATCTGGAGGGCCGAAGGTTGCCTATGCCTGTATTAGGCCAACCTAAAACATCTGTATTTAAAAACGGAGGACCTACAGAATTATTTTAAAGTCACAGGTACTGTTCAGTAAACAAACAAATTAAAAGAATTAGACAAATTGCAAAACACACCAAATTTGGAAAAATTCTAAGTCGGCTCTAATCAGTTTGGCTATTTTGGCCTACATTTTGGAATTCAGTTTTCACTTTACTATAATTCACGGTTTAGTTAACAAGTACAGTACATGTGCACCATTTTTGTGAGGTGGGGGTAGGAAGTCACAAAACCCACACACGATTCTGTTTTGGTACAATGTTTACAATTGTTTAGTGCCTAAATTACTTCTAATCCGACCTGGGAAATAAAAAAGTCAATTTAAACAGAAACCTTGTGAAATCAGTAAAATGAAAACATTGTTGCAAAATGGAAGCCAATATCAGAGTTAGGATAAAAAATTTTTTATTTTTTTTAAAAATACACAAACACACACACAGTCTTCCTGATGCTTCTATTTTGGCCCAATCGTGTCATTTGTTTGCCAGTCATCTGCAGTTCATAATTTAAAGCAGTTTCCAACCCAGTCCTGAAGGCGGCTAAAGGCTGGAGTGTTATGTGCTTTGAGGACTGAGCTGGGAACATTGATTACAGTGTATCAACAGCCCATGACAGTGGTCTAGGGCAGACATGCCCAAAAGGCAGAGTTGTAAAACTACAACTCCCATGATGCTTTGCAGGCCTTAAGAATACTGACAGGATGACAAAGCATCATGGAAGTTGTAGTTTTCAAAACATCTGGGGATACACCTTTTGGGCACCCCTGGTTCAGGGGGTGTTACAGAAAGGACACACTTGGGCTTAGGGAAGAAATAAATAAAAGTAAAAAATATAAAATACGTTTTTGTATGTAGTGAACCCAAGTTTCTCCATTTCATTTGAGTTTGCCACAAATTGATAAACAGTACTATGGAATATTTGTTAAAGAATCAAGCTTGTGATTGGCTCACGGCTAACTTAGCTCAAGTGAATCACAGAATTACTTTTTAGAACTGCAGAGTGAAGAAGGCACGAACATCAATATCACCAGCTATTATTTGACTACAATTCCCATCAGCCATTACCTGTCACCAATGAGTCTTGGCTAGAAAGTGGTCAGGACACTTAGTTCAGATTTTGTGTAGCCTTGCTTTAGTAGCCTATTAATTTGTTAACAGCTGAGGCCAGCTGCACAGTTGACACGGGCTCAGGAATTCTGCACCCTCATGCTAAAGGCCTACAATTCCCATAAATTGTTTCATACAAAAGATGACCAGAGAATCATGGGAGCTGTAGTGCAACAACACCTGGGAGGCCAAGGTTTTAGATCAGGGGTTGGGAATCCTCTGCCCTCCAGATGTTGTGGACTATTATATCTCCCTCTATGCTTTGCTAGCGTTATGGCTGTGAGAGCATTATGGGAGATGTAGTCCAAAACATCTGGAGGACCGAAGGTCCCCAATCCCTGTTTTAGACCAATAGAATCCAATATTTCCCCTCTGGTTGATTTTTGAACTACAATTCACAGAATTCTCTACCAGCTGTTCTGGGGATATTTAAACCAGCATCCAAAGTACACCCAATACAGACCTGGATTAAAATTAACAAGATGTTCCTGTTAGCCAGATGGATGTATTACCACCCAGATGTCCTCACCAATGCCTCGGTATGGTCTTTGTATTAACTGTATACCCATTGGTTATAAGAGGTTAGCAATTGAGTTCTGGTTTATATTTTGTTTATAGAAAAGACTATATAAAAATATTTTGGTTTCAATTTTTTTTTTTACATTTAGAGCACCATAATATATATATATATATATATATATTTTTTTTTTTTTTTTTTTTTTTAAATCACCAAAGTTGCATTCAGCAATTTTCAGCTACTGTATACTGGATCCTAATTATTATTATTTTTCACTTAAAGTGATAGTTAAACACAGTTTCTTTAATTCTAATATGACTTTTAAAGACAATCCTTAAAATGTTCAAGAACAGCTGCATCATTCCTTCAATCTGCATTTCTATTGCCACTAAAACCTACACTAGTGATTTTATGAACCCAGAATTCAAAGATATTTGAATACAGGCTATTCCAGCTGTTTGAAAACTACGACTCCCATGAAGAATTGGCTGACAATTGTGATTTTTGTTCCGGCAAAGGTTGGTGGGAGTTTAAGTTCCAAACAGCTGGATAAACAGTATTTGAATACCACAGCATAGCCTTAAATTCGGTAACCCTTTACGGCCTAAAGGGCCACATTCCACAACTACAAATGTACACACATTTTTACAGTTAAAGAAAAATATAATTTCTAAGCAAGATAGTTATGACTTTATCTGTAAAAAAAAATAAAATAAAGACTAAAGCACAAAAATGTTCCACACTTTTCCCATTTGTAAACATTTATTAAAAAATCCAGACTGCAAAAAAATATATATACAGAATAATTAAACCGGTTAGAATCAGAAGCAAGAGAAAGTCTGCAAATATTTAAGAACATGGAGAAGTTTCATCAAAATAAATACAAAAACCACAAAATTGGGTCTCAGGATCACAAGGTTTGGAGAAAGTCACATCTTATTGTGATCTGCATAGTCTTTAACAGAACAGATTTCGCCCGGTTTGCAGTTTGTCTTTGTCCATTAGCATCAAGTCCAGCAAACCTTTTGGAGCTTAAAAAAAGGTCATCTTTAAAATACGGTTCGCATAGATCAGATGTGCTGGAGTCTTCCTAACTCTAACTTGGAACAATGTTTTGTGACATACTAGGTACTCCAAGGATATGTTAAATGAAAAGGGAGAAAAAAAAAAAAAGTTGAAACATTTAATCGGGAGATCAAAAAGATATGTGCAATAGCACAAAAGGTCAATGTCCACTTGGGTCTGCCACTACTAACTCCTCCTTTTTAAGTCGCTTGTTCTCCTCCTTTAGCTTCTCTAACTCCATCTCTAGCTCACGGATCCTGGAGTCCTCTATCCCACCAACCGAGGGCAACACCTGGAGCCTTAAGCGGTTGTTCTCTTCTTCCATGCGACTGAGGCACTTTTCCAGCTCCATGTATTCTCGGATTAACTCCTGCTTGCTCATGTCCTGCAAGCTCTCTGCATGGTACCGCTCATAGGTCTCTGAGAAGTCCTTCTGTAGAAACTCAGTCCCATCATTACTGTCCATTCCGTCGCTGCCTGTTCCATCCTCGTCCTCTTCCAGGTCTTCCTCTGTGCTATCGCCTTTGGTGGAAGAGTTGGCGTTTAGAGGTGGAAGATTGAGAGCAAATCTCTTTTGCGGAGGGCACAAGTCGGGTTCCTCTTGGTCGTGCAGGTCCATTAAGAACTGCGTGGTGTTGTAAGGTGCCACGGGCTGCCCTTTGGCAAACATTTCCGCTCTCATTCTGGACGCCCTTTGAGTCTCTCGCTCCTCCAAGAGCTTCTTCTCCTCCCAGGTCATCTTATTGTACGGCTTCCATTTCCTCTTCTTTTTGGACGGCCGCCTCCTGTGCCGCCTCTTTCCCACCTGTTTCCAGTCGTCTTCCTGTTTGTCTCTGGCCAGCTGCCCCGGCTTCTGAGAGCCACCCATTTTGTTGTAGTCCTCTTCTGGACAAGCAAGGGTGGCAGCATCTCTATCCAGGCACTCCTCCTTTTCCACCTCCTCCTCCTCCTCTGCTCTTTGCTGCCACCCATCATCACTGCTATCCTTACAGGGCAGCATGGAGCCCTCACCTGTCAAAGTTTTGCAAGGCAGGGTGGGCTCCTGAACTCCAACTTCAGCCATGGCAACCCCAAATCCAACAGGGAGAGTAGGTAGAAAGTCTATCTGGTCACTTTCAGAGCTGTCCAGCTTTTGTTCCCCCCTCCAGTTGAATGAATTTTTGGGTCCTCAATAATCAGCACTCCAGATTCCTAAATCAGACTTGTCTGTGCATGTAGCGTCTCTTGGTACAATTGGCATCCCTGGACACACAGTGTCCCTCCTGCTGTCCCAGCTCAGAGGCTGCTGCACAGGAATGCAGCTGTTGCCAAGCACTGCCACCAGCTGGCTGCTGCTGAACTACACAGTGTAAGAAGAGAAGCCGGAAAAAAAAAAAAGCAGCCGTCCTCCTGACACAACACAAGTGTCTGCTCCACCAGCCAGCCTCCAACTACTGCTCCCAAGCTGTGGGACGCTGCCTTTTATAGGCGATCCTGACGCCTAAACGACGCGCATGCGCGTTCCTAACCCACAGCGGCATTTCGGGATATGTAGTCCAGGGCGCAGCGTGATGACGCCACGTCACAAACGCTCCCATGTCCCCGCCCCTCAACCGATTGATAGCTACTGCCTATTACCCAATCAACACCAACCGTAGGCATCCCGCCTTTTATAAGTGACTATTGGCTGAGGCGTGCACTGGCTGTTGCTAAGATCTCGCCACAATCTGATTGGGTGAGGTTCTAGTAATTGAAGGCCAGCTGACCAATCAGACAACGGCAATGGAACCCATGGGTAAGACCATTTTCGCAACCCAATGGGGGGTGACCATTTTATCATTATATATTTTTTTTAAATCGCTTTTTGCCAAGTGATGATTACAACCAAGGAAATTCAATGATTTAAATTGAGGGAAAAAAAAACCAAAAACACCAACCCGTCTGCGGGCGTGGAAATAATTCATTACAGGTTATTATTTCAAAGATCACAATCATGGTATGGCCTAAAGATATAGTTCCTACATTTAAAGAGTATAAGTCATACACTTACTGCTTTTTTTACCTTTGATAAACAGTACTGGAATACAATGTGAGGAGACAGAGCTTGCAGAGGGGGTTCTGGGGGCCACAACCCGTTTCCAATATATGTTGTGTGCGGATGGATTCTGAAAACCAAATTTATATCAGTGTATCAGATCCTTGCGCCACTTCATGTAAACAGACGTGATATCAAGGTCCGTCTTAAAGGGGAAGTAGCAGTTAGGGATGATTTAAACCCGGAAGTGTGTGTTTCAAGGCCTGCACATGGCCACTTTGTCCCATAATCATTTACTTTCTGTGTTGGTGATACACAGCAGTTTCTTGTCTGATGACATTTGTCTCTGCAGGCATGAAACACCAATCTATTGAGCTCCAAATATTTATTAATATCTGTGTGTCATTTCTAAACCAATCTCATTTATGATAAGACATGTCTGAGGTTGCATTTTACCCCAATGTTTGTTGGTTTTTAGTGAACTGTATTCTCAGACTCATAATTATTAATTGTGGTTAAAACTAAACATGTTATATAAAATGTTATATTGTTTGCCAACCGCTCATAACTAACAGAATTGACAAGTTGACATGTTTTTGTGGTACACTCATCAATTGTGGCCAGTAACACTTTGTTTGGGCTTCTGGCCATGATCAAACCATTGGTTTCACACTGCTGACACATGAATGCCACACAGTGCCAGGCAGCGCCTTCAAGTCTTACTTCAAAGCAATTGATTAGCATCTTGCATACGTGTGGTGATCTGGCAACCCAAACGCCTATTATGGGGTTAATCCGTACAACTGGGGCCTTTTTTTTTATCACCTATTGATTGTCTAGAGTCAGAGTTATAGCACAATTTAAAGAAATACTTTAAGCACCATAACCCTTATAGAGTGCTGAAGTGGTTATGGAGCCAGGAGTGCCCTTCAAACCGTTTATCGAATGGTTTAATTTCTCATTTCAGATCTGCTGGGGTGCTGCTCCCCATCAGTGTTAATTTTGTCGACCAACAATTTTAGTCCGATTTTACTCGGCTAACATTTTTGAGATTTAGTCGACTAAAACAATTCAGATGACTAAAACTAGAATGGCTTTTTAGTTAAAAAAAAAAAAAAAAGACTATGAGTAAAACTAAATTGAAATTTGCTGCCAAAATTAACACTACTTCCCTCCTCCATTAACATTTTATTGGCTAGGAGCCAGAAAGTCTTTAGTAGGAACTTCCATTATCTCATTGGGAACTAGTTAGGAACTTGCAGTTCTTAAGATGTCTGTCAGGTATCCTGATGGTTCCTGGAGTCATTCTAGTACACATTGTAGTGCTGTTCTCCTTTCCACCTTCAATATTGAAACAAAGCAACCCTAATTAGCTAAACAAAAAACAATTTTGCGTTAGTGCTGTGTCAATATTGACGTGAGGAAAACGGACTTAACCTAAAATGCAGCTTTGCATCAATGCTGCGTCAAAATAGTCATGGACTGCTTTGTTCACTACAGATTTATAGCCAATAATGATGCAGTTATGGAGTCATGATGGCTTCACAGGCCTATGACATTTTGGCATTCCACTGATGATGTCAGACGCTAGGGCTATAAAATCTCGGTCCACAAGAAGAACTGTGTCATGTCGTTGTCTATAGCAGCCTAAGAGTGTGTTTATACCGCATTTGCGTGTTGTGGAATTTTGACCTCAGCTTGTTTATTAACTATTCTCATTTCTATACTGCAAGACCTTTGGCTTGTCTCACCATCCTGTTGTCTCTCTATATCCTTTGACCCCGACCTGTCCTCTTACCATTCTTGCTTTTGTTCGGCTACCTCTAAGGCTTTCGTTTGGCCTCCTCAAAGGACTGATAATACATTCTGTTTTACTAGCCTTCCTAGTGTGTTGGGACCAAAACCCATCACAACAGTGCTAAGCTTTTTGAAAATGGTTTGGACTGCTGATAATAAGGCTACCAGAACACCCTCGGTCAGTAGTATGACCACGGTATGCTGTAGTGGTTATGGTGTTTGGGGTGTTGCTTTAAGAAAACATACATGATTTGGAGAAATTGACTAACACAACTATAGTCACAACATGGCTAGATTATCCTCCATTTTGCAATTTGGATTTGAAATCATTGTTTTAGTGAGTAACTGTGACAAAATGCCTTTTGTCACTGGGTTTATTGGTGACAAGCTGCCCTTTACCCATGGCTGTTGGAGGAGCCTGATTTCCAGCCTCTTACCTGTTGACTATGGTCCCTGGGAGATTTGACCCTTCAGGTGCAACATTTGGGCATATTGGATTTGTATGGTGCTGCTGCTGGCCCTTTAAAAACCATCCGTGGACATATTATGACTTTTAGGAAAAACGTCCCCTTAAGACTGTGTAGCAGATTGTGTCAGACTGTGTAGCAGTCTGTCTTCAATATTATGTATGCTATTATGTGTTCGGTAAATTGTAAATGTGTAGGTTCTATGTGATAAATGTAACAGTATGTATTTTTATGTCTTTTATTGTCCTTTGTCTGCCATGTGGCTAATGGAGTTTTGCCTCTGTCCTTGGAGATAATTGAATTACTTCCCAATTATCTCCAGGATAGAGACTCTGTGGAACTTGTTTTGAGCAGAAAAGCCATGCTTCATTTGGTCACAAAGGACTTTCCCTTAACTTTTGAACCACTGGTCTGATTCGTGCCATTTTTTTAATATGTTGTTCCCCTGAATGGATTGATTGTGAATATGTAATTTATGGAGATTGGATGTATGGTTTTAGACTTATGAAAGTTGGGTAAAAAGTATGTTTTAATTGTATGTGTAATTGGGTTACCTCCCAGGATAAGGGGAGGGAATCTGTGGGTTGTAACTGAGATGTTATTGGTTGTTTTATACCTCCCTGTGGGCGGTCCTGTATTGGCAAAGATTGTAATAAAAAACAGACTGGGTGTGCCAGCACCTCAGATCATCTTGGACCTTCATGAAGTTTCGGCTCATGTTTGGGGGATTGGAGAACTACACTCTGGGGATTGCTATAATCACTATACTCCCCAGGGTATAATCACTAAGCTCTGCTAAGAGCTTGTTTTTGTTCCTGCTCTCTGGAATTCAGAGAGGTCCACCTACTGGAAGCTGGACCCTGGTCCTGGGCCCAGAGTGGGTGGAGACGGTGAGACCCCAACCAAGCTGCGGCGTTTCGTGGGGTCTGCAGTGGTTATGGTGTCGGGCAGAGTGCTTGGAGTCCTCGGAAAGCACTAGGAGCATCCGTCAGCGGAGGGTACCCGGTCGGGGTTCCAGCGGTTCCGTTACAGTAACCCTGTGTGCATTATACACATGTTCGCACAATTTAATAATGCTTTTTATACCAAGCAATTTAATAATATGTTAAAAGTGCACATACCCTGTATCTTTAACCAGAGGTTACTAACCAAGTCGTTGCATTTTAACTTAAGATCCAAATAATTAATTATATATATATATATGGACAACTGGAAGCATTGTTATACTAGAACCAAAATTAGTCAGTTTGAATGGAAAAATTACAATAATGTATATTAATTTTTTAATTTATCTGATATTTACTTCCAAAATTTTAACGAAAATGCACAGCACTGTAAACCTGTATTAGAGTATAATTTGAAGAATTCATACAATTCGGCTATTTTGTTCCTAAAATATAAAAATTCATTTTAAATTCCAGATAATTCACATTTGAGTGAATGATTCATAAATTATTTTCGTTGTATGTAGATTCTTTAATTATGTTTCCTATATAAATCATAGATCTTCTGCATATTTTCGACAGACTTATAAGGATTGCCTATTCAAAATGTGACCCAATATTTCTTTTAAGGTATTTGTCACGGGAGTCGTACCCCAACACGCAGGAAAGAGGAAACCCACAAAGATGGATCCCGAAAGACATATTACCAAGCCTTAGAATGGCCGGGCTTAACGTATTAATATAGCTAGAAACGAGGTCAGGAATAAATCAAGGTCAGGAACACAGAAGTACACAGAGTATATACAAAGCCGGGTCAGGATACCAGAAAATCACGAGTCAAGTATGAAGCCGGGTCAGGATACCAGAAATCACAAGTCAAATACGAAGTCGAAGCCAGGATACCAGAAATCACAAGTCAAATACGAAGCCAAGGTCAAACACAGGAAATCACAAGGGAATCTCTAGGAGCACTAAACGACGATCTAACAAGAAACCACGATAGGCTTACCTGTTTACTGATTGGTCCACGTCATTATTACGACTCAAAATAGATTAGGATCACAATGATGACAAGGTCACTTTATGAACAAGCGTGATGTCACGCCTACAATTTATATATAGATGTCATGCCACGGAGGAGGGCTGCGTGGCTCGAGGGAGGTGAGTACACGCTACAGTATTATAATATATAGTATTAAATAACAAAGTTACAAACCTTTAAAGTGTCAACTTTCACTGGGGTGGTGGAGTCTGTAGGGGCAGGTAATAACCCCCCCCCCCCCATCTTTAAATTTCACCAGCTGCCACTGCAATAGTGTCTGTGTACATCTGCAGGAAGACCCCTCCCACACATTGGTGAGACACTCCAATCAGGAGTGTCTCATTCTTGTCTATGTAGAATTATCTTATCCCATAATCCTCTGTCCATCAGGATATTATGTGATAAGTAGTTTATGCCTAAACAGCAGTTCAAATCATTACAGCTTTTTATTAATTATTATTTTTAATATTTTATTATTTATATAGCGCCATCAGATTCCGTAGCGCTGTACAATGGGATCACCCATTGTGACAAACAGAGTGGGAGGCATTGTTACATATCATTGCTCGTATAGCCGAGTGTCAGTAATGATGCAACGTGCATTTGGTGGTTAGATTAAACCCAAAAAAGGAAGCAAGGTAATTGTTACACCAAACCCTCTCAAGGTGAAAAAAGAAATCTGAGCTGTAAATGGGTCAAATTTCATTATTTCGGCTTCAACATACATTTTTCTTATCATTTCTCCTCAATTTCCGATTAAGTGAATAAACTCCATAATGTCACCTAAAATGTCCCTGAATAAAACTGCCTCCCGGCCCATAACCCCTACAGCAGGGGTAGGCAACCTTCAGCATTCTAGCTGTTGTGGACTACATCCCCCATAATGGATATATAAATCAGGGAAATCGCTGTCTGAACCTATAAAAAAATTAATAACACATAGTGAAGACTGTTACATATATAAATAACAGACACGTTCTTGAGTGCACTCACAAGATGTATGAAGGCAAATCGCTCTGAAACAGCCACCACCTACTCCTGTAGGGGGGTCACACAGAAAGTATACTGGATCTTGTAGATATTAAAATCCGGAACCAAAAGTAGAGCAGGAACCAAGTATGGTAGAAAAAGGTATTTATTCATAAATACAATAAAAGGCACTGGTCCAATGCCTTTTATTGTATTTATGAATAAATACCTTTTTCTACCATACTTGGTTCCTGCTCTACTTTTGGTTCCGGATTTTAATATCTACAAGATCCAGTATACTTTCTGTGTGACCCCCCTACAGGAGTAGGTGGTGGCTGTTTCAGAGCGATTTGCCTTCATACATCTTGTGAGTGCACTCAAGAACGTGTCTGTTATTTATATATGTAACAGTCTTCACTATGTGTTATTAATTTTTTTATAGGTTCAGACAGCGATTTCCCTGATTTATATATCCATTTGTTCTATTTTTGGCACCTATGTGGAAAGTTGCCGTTGGGAAGCTGTTGCTAAGTTAAGTTTATTTATTTATTTTGTGTTTGCACAGTCTATTTGAGTGTGTATTTTGTGTTGTATCAATCCCCCATAATGCTCTGACAGCCATAATGCTGGCAAAGCATCAAGAGAGATGTAGTCCACAACATCTGGAGTGCTCTAACGTGTCCAAGTTTGATGACTTGAAAAGTTGTGGCGTATGGCCTCCCCTAATCAGTGCATCAGCAACATTTTTACTATTGAAATAATTAACAGCCACTCCCTCCTCTTTCCATTCAACACCTTCCTATGCAAAATATAAGGTGTGGGTTTTTTTTTCTTACATTTTAATCTACTGGACCGCTCACAAAAGGATGCTAGTTGGAGGTAACACTGATAAAAGATATCCCACTGTGGGAAAAAAACAAAACATGAATGGTACTACTAATAAAACCATTGAGATACGCTCACATGGAGTACTGCACATATTAGATATAAGGAAGCAAACACGTCTCATCTCCCACTGGCATCGTTCACTTCTGTAGAGTCATCAACATACGTCAAAGAATTGGAAAACACCTTCCTTTCAATCATACATCTTGAAAAATACCCCGTCGTCATCATGTTGTGAAGTGCAAAACATACGTGTCAGAATGAAAGTGAGAGTTTACCACGTTTTAATTTATCAAACTGGGCAGCCAATGGAAGTTAAAATCACCATCTTTTTCAGCATCTACTGGTTGCTCAGAGTTCTAATTTAAAAAGCTGGGGTGCTTATAAAGATTCTCTCAGTATGATTTATAGGAATATTTTTTGACCAATATTTATTGCGGGGTTAAAAATATAGAGCAGAACACAAAAATGTGTAAACTGTTTCAGGATATCCCTGCTTACAGGTTAATGCTGCCTCTAAATGATAGGTTAATAAATGACTGTCCAGGTACTCAAGGTGACACCAAGTTAGCTTGAAAAAGACCCTGCAGGGTCGAAACGTTGCTTATTGCTCCAATAAACAGTGCTTACTTTTGTGTCACCTTCAGTGCCTGAACTGCCATTTATTATCCAGAACTGCAAAGTGAGGTTTGGCCTACCTCTGGCCCGGTTGCACCCTAGGGACCAGGAGAGTGCGGTGCCCTAAATGTATATGGTCTGGTCAGTTTTACGAATTTCAAAGCATGCAAAGATGTACCATGGGGAAAAAAACTGTTTTTTTTATAATATGCACAAAATAAGAATTTGATAATAACTAATAACCTATTTTGATACAGGGTTTATCTCCCCATGGAGACACTGAGTGCTTGGCTATTGATTCAATTGTCAATAAATTCATATTTGAATTAAAAAAAGCTGAAATGATCTTTAGATTGTAAGCTCATTTGGGCTTCACCTAATATCCCCGTATTTCATACTTGTATTGTTAGAATTAAATGTCTTGTTTACCTATTGTACAGCGCTGTGGAATAAGTTGGTGCTATATAAAAAATTGTAATTGTCCTGATGTGGCAAGTGACTGTGTCTCACACGCTTCAGTTCTCATACAGGCAAAGAAGCATTGAAACGCAGTAAATAAAAATAGGGAATACCTAAAAAACATAATAAAATGAGCGTATTTAGTCATAGGTGCCAAAACAAGGAACGGCCGAGGGATTTATTGTCAGGCAAGTGTCAGAGCCGTGTACTGTGTAATGATTATCCAGTGATGGTTGACTTTGGATGTCTTGCTGCATGACGAAGCTAGCCAGCAAACCACGGGAGCTTCAATCACCAGCAGCAAAAAGAAAAATCTGATTTCTCTCAGTCCTCAGGTTTCTACGGTATATTTTCCCCAGCTCATGTCTAATTATTGCATTTACTTGTGGCTCCATGAATGTTTGAACATTAAAAATTGATAGTTTGATTGAGGTAGAAGGCAGGTCATCTTTTCCATCGGTACGATCTACGCAACAGCCAGTGCACAATGAACGGCCAGATAAAAATAAAGAACAGAGTCCGAGATTGGATGAAGAGAGAGATCCAAGATTTCTGAAATAAAGGAAATATGCTGAGGTGCAAAGATATTAATAATATTAAATGAGTAATACTTTCAACATGTACAAGACACTCACTGTCTAATACAAATCCTAAGATAGAAGCGTTACGGGGTTATTTACTCAAAGGGACTCTAGAGTCACCAGAACAATTACAGCTTATTGTATTTGTTCTGGTGTCTATAGCCTGTCACTGCAGGCTTTTTTTTTTTTTTTTTTTATTCTTTATTTTTGGTATGCAGGTAGTTACAACAGTGCCTGTCTCGCCACAATAGCGTCGGCAGGCTCGGTTTTCATTGTCATATTAGTACAGAAGTGTGGCATGTTGGTTATGCATACATTTTTAAATTAAATAGGTAACGATAACGTAAACTAGCTATGAACAGTTTGGTTTAAGCTAAAGTAGTGTGGCTAGCATGAGGTGTTTTTGTCTGTCGCTTCTAATGTTAGGTACATATAGATCTATGTGTGTTCACGGTAAACCATGCTAAATTATCAGTCGCTTCGGTAATACATGCTGATTTATCGGTCGCTTCGGTAATACATGCTAAATTATGAGTCGCTTCGGTAATACATGCTAAATTATCAGTCGCTTCGGCAAAACATGCAGAATTTTCAGTCGCTTCGGTAATACATGCTAAATTATCAGTCGCCTCGGTAATACATGCTGAGTTATCAGTCGCCTCGGTAATACATGCTGAGTTATCAGTCGCCTCGGTAATACATGCTGAGTTATCAGTCGCTTCGGTAATACATTCTGAATTATCAGTCGCTTCGGTAATACATGCTGAGTTATCAGTCGCTTCGGTAATACATGCTAAATTATCAGTCGCCTCGGTAATACATGCTAAATTATCAGTCGCTTCGGCAAAACATGCTGAATTTTCAGTCGCTTCAGTAATACATGCTAAATTATCAGTCGCCTCGGTAATACATGCTGAGTTATCAGTCGCTTCGGTAATACATTCTGAATTATCAGTCGCTTCGGTAATACATGCTAAATTATCAGTCGCCTCGGTAATACATGCTGAGTTATCAGTCGCTTCGGTAATACATTCTGAATTATCAGTCGCTTCAGTAATACATGCTAAATTATCAGTCGCCTCGGTAATACATGCTGAGTTATCAGTCGCCTCAGTAATACATGCTGAGTTATCAGTCGCTTCGGTAATACATGCTAAATTATCAGTCGCTTCGGCAAAACATGCTGAATTTTCAGTCGCTTCAGTAATACATGCTAAATTATCAGTCGCCTCTGTAATACATGCTGAGTTATCAGTCGCCCCGGTAATACATGCTGAGTTATCAGTCGCTTCCGGAATACATGCAGAATTGTCAGTCACTTCGGTGAGACATGCTAATGCCACTGGTGTCAGGTCCCTGAACTAGATATTGCAAAACATGTTAGCTTGATTTGCCCATACAGCCAAGCTGATCACAAGACATGTGGATAAACAGGCCGTACATTACATTTCACAGCTTATGGTGTTAGCTAACTATGAGTAATATTGCGTTATCGCGGTTATGCTTTACGTAGCAAGGACATTTAAACCACAACTGCAAATGCAAGGAGGTACCTTTTATGGAAATTAGTACATATAAACTTAGCTGCAGTATGAGTGGGGAGAGCAACTAATCAGTTATCTAATAGTAGGCTCATATAACCAGCTTAGAAATAATGCATTTTTAACACACTAGTAACGACACTTGGTTAATGTATCTGTGCCTGCTAAGCGTTTAACAGTTAATTAGTGTGGAATATACTGCGTATACAATAGGGAGCAAAACATGACATATATAGAAACAGCATATTTCTGAGAGTTAGTGTGCCACTTTATAGTAGGTGCACTGAGAGGGTAGTGAGTCCTTCAACCTATGCCACTGGCAGTCTCTTATCTGTGTGGCGTGTCTGAAAGAGCCGGGTGGATGTTGGTGGACAGTGGACGGTGGAGGTCTCCCCGCCTGTGGGCCGCAGAGGGGTACCCTGTCCGCTGCTTCCTCCGGCAAGCCGATCCACTGCCTCCTCGCTGGCGTCGCGGCTGGCCCCGTGGGTTCTTGTGCTTTGCTGGGTGAGGAGTGTTGGGGTTGCTGAGAGACAAGCGTGTCGGGCGCTCCTGTTGGTCTTGCTCTGCAGTGTGGGAGCGTAAATTCTGGCTCCTGCGAAGCGCGGTTCTTTTTCCAGCTGTGCTGCGTTTCGCCTCCGGTTCCGATTGGGGGCGATATTGGATGTATGGGGGGCGTTCCCATCTAGTTGGCGCCGAGTTACCGGGCGGATCCATGCCGTTATCTTTCTCACTGCCAGCCTGTAGAGCTTCCCCCGGACTTTCATCTTTGTCCATAGGTTGTCGCAGAGCTGACCATAGAACTCCCTCGTGTGTTTGGCAGGTTTGATGAGTGTGCTCTGTGTTGTGAGTTTTGCCTGGCGCGCCATCTTGATCTGGCGTTGGCGGGTCCGAGTTGCCTTACGTTTAGTCGCTTGGTTAAGCTGTGGTGCAGGGGTATTCGTCCCCCGCGAGAACCAGGATATCCCCCGCAGGTCCAGAGGGGGGGTAGCAGGGCTGCTGTGGTATCACGCTTGTGGGCATGTCCCATGTCGGGCTGTCGGACGCTTCCTTCTGCCCTCAGATCTCGCTCTATTTTAGGCCGCCGCGTGGCCGGCAATGAGTTTTCCGCCGCGCACAGGTGCCGGACCGGTGTCGATTTGTTGCTCGCGGTCTGCTGAGTCGGTCCCCGACCCCTGTGTGCTGCCAGCTCTGGTAGGTCGCACGGTATTCGCTTAATTTTGCTCATCTTTGTGGGAGCTCGTGTGAAGTGCGTCCGGCCATCTTGGCTGCCAGGCCCCGCCCCCACTGCAGACTTTTTAATGTAAACAATGCCTTTTCATAGAAAGGGTAGTGTTTAACTTGCTGCCTAGTAACACCTCTAGTGGCAGTCACTCAGATGGCCACTAGAGGTGCTTCCTCGGTCAGTGCTGCACAATGTGCAGCACTAACGTTCAGCTGCACCATCCCCACAGAGATGCATTGATTTAATGTATCTCTATGAGGAGATAGTGACTGACTCAGTTCAGTGTTTTTCCACGCAATGCTTTCAAATGGGAAAGCATTGGATTAGGTGAGATGAGCTCAGCCAAGGGAGTGGAGCGTGGACAGAGCCAGCCACAACGAGAGCAGCGCCGTGCTGGAAAAAGGTAAATTAACTTTATAACAGGAGGCAAGGAAGCTGGGTACCTGAAATGTGTTTTTACAACTAAAGTGTCAGGAATACGTTTGTATTCCTGACACTATAGTGTTCTTTTAAGTGAGAAAGGTCCGTAATTCAAAGTGTATTTCAAATGCAAGGCCTAAGTAGCCGAACTGGAAGAATTCTCCATGTTAAGTATGCTTCCAGGTCAGCTACGTTGGCCTTAAATTTGAAATTCACTTTGAATTCCCAACCATTCTCAATTTAGTAAATAACCCTGTGAGTCTTCTAGAAATGGATTTTTGTAGAAATAGAGTATCCCTCAGTTCTTTCCAATCTGCAGTGATAGGTACAAAGCTTTATCACTCTGCTACAACAGTAATATCAACAAATCTCTCTCACTCTCCTACAACAGTGATATGAACACATCTCTCTCACTCTGCTACAACAGTGATATGTACTCACCCTCTGCTACGACAGTGATATGTACACGATTCTCTCACTCTCCTACAACAGTGATATGAACAAATCTCTCTCACTCTCCTACAACAGTAATATGAACACATCTCTCTCACTCTCCTACAACAGTAATATGAACACATCTCTCTCACTCTGCTACAACAGTGATATGTACTCACCCTCTGCTACAACAGTGATATGTACACGACTCTCTCACTCTCCTACAACAGTGATATGTACAAATCTCTCTCATTCTGCTACAACAGTGATATGTACAAATCTCTCTCATTCTGCTACAACAGTGATATGTACTCACCCTCTGCTACAAGAGTGATATGTACACAACTCTCTCACTCTGCTACAACAGTGATATGTACAAATCTCTCTCACTTTGCTACAACAGTGATATGTATTCACCCTCTGCTCCACAGTGATATGTACAAATCTCTCTCACTCTCCTACAACAGTGATATGTACAAATCTCTCTCACTCTGCTACAACAGTGATATGTACTCACCCTCTGCTACAACAGTGATATGTACACGACTCTCTCACTCTGCTACAACCGTGACATAGCAAATCTCTCTCACTTTGCTAAAAAAGTGATAAGCACAAATCTCTCTTGCTGCTTGTACTAGTCTCTCTTATTCTGCTACAATATTGCTAAGTATTTTTCCACCGCTCCAGCAGTGACACCTACAAATTTCTCGCACTTTGCTCCAACAGTGATTTGTACAAATCTCCTTGATAATGCTACAAAACACAGCATAATGAATGCGGTGCTGCTTGGGCAATCTGATTCAAACATTGTTGTGAGTCCTTGAATTATTCAGTTCAGTTCCCAATGGATGTATGACTGGAATGCCGATCACTGTGTGCAGAGGTGATTTAGTACATTCTCCACTCCTGGGGATATGGGGATATGTCTGCTTCCTCTTGTATGTATGCTATATGGAGTTATTGACAAGATAACTCACCATCTCTTTGTCAGTTTCATGTGGAGTTTCCTCCAACTGCTGAGCCTGCAAGAAGAAAAGAGGGCTTTTTCTCATGTAACGGGATAATAAATACATAAATAAACTTTTAAAGCCTATTTAACACAAGGACACACACAGACACATGTTGTAAAATATCAGCCTCTGTAACACATTTTAACAGAATAATGATGTTGGGTAACCTGCAGCATCTTTTCCAGACTTTCAAGACGCTGACTGATGCCCTGGATGGATGCTTGCAGGGCGTCCACTGTGGCAGCAATCTGGTGGCTCAGCTGGTGAGGTGAATGCTCTTTCCTGATCTGTGATCCACTGGGCATGTCTGAATCGAATGTTTCTCCAGAGCTCACAAGCCAGGATTCACTAGTTGACTGAGCCACTAAAATGCAAAATTGAAATATTTTCCCTAAAATATATAGTTAAAAGCTTTGAGAGAAATATACATACAAAACATGCGCCTTTACAATTCCAGGTACACCCAAACCTCCTTAGATTACATGTCTGATTTGTACCTATCTCTACATCACATTCGGTATCCCTCAGCGTTTCTCGCTTCTGCCTCCTGCTGTGCTCATTTGAGGTTGTGGCGTCTGAGGTTGGTTGAAAAAGGTGAGGTTTGATCCGGGAATCGATACCTTCAAACACCTGCAGAACAATTCCAAAAATGAATGTAACATAGGGAAAGTCATTCCTACAGGAGAATTCAGTGATTCATCAAGGAGACACAAATGGTGGGGGTATTATGACTGACTTTGGCATCTCCCTGAAAGTTATGCGTGGGGGTCACTGACAGACTAAATATGATTATTATTAATAAAGCGCCAACATATTCTGCAGCGCTGGTTGGACTAAAAAAAGTAGTAGTTTGGAGATGGATGTTCAGGAACAGAAAGTGGTAAAGAGATCTGCTCAAACGAGCTGAAGGAATCACATCTATTTTTTCCCAAGTTCTGTGACTTGTACAATTTCTGCAAAACCACGTCTTGTATCCTGGGAAACTCCTGGTTTGCGCCCAATGGTTTGTCATCTGGCTTATAGGTCAAACAATTGTCTAGGCTGGGGGAGCAGCGTGAGCCTCTGTTAGCCCGGTGACTAAACTATAAGAAGAGACTATAAAAATGTGAGTGCGCATGTTAACTAACTTGGCTTATTAGCCTGTATTTTTAGACTTCATTCGATTTCTTTCCTGCATTTTCTTCACATTTCATGTTGTGATGGAGGCTCTAATGCCACAGACTTCTGGAGAGGCTAGAAGGTCAGTTTCCTGCTCACAGACTATGGGGCTGGTCCCAAGAGCCCCTAAAGGGGCATTGTAACTGTGAGGAGAGGTATGGGGGCCTTGGAAGCTTACTGTGCTTCCCAGCCAGACTTGAGGACCTCTAGGGATTGCTTGGACTCGATTTACATTTTGAGCGTCTGACCAGGTGATTCTCTGGAACTGTTCTTCGGATCAGGACAATGCTGACATCCTGTCAATCTTTAAGTGGGTATAGCTAGGTCCCCCGAACTCCAACTAGAGCGCTATCTGGAAGTGAGGTCAGGGAGACAAGGAGCCATCTGAGGATACCTTGGGCTTGAGAGCATTTCCTTCCACAGAGGTCCATGAACCTATTTTTGGAGACCAGGACTAAACATCAGCACACATGGAACTCCACCCTGGATTGAACTTGGGCACAGACTCTTCTAACAACCTACTTTTCTATTACATGAAATACACCCCATCCTTATCTCTTGTGTCAAAATACCCCACCCCACCTAGAATGTAAGTTTGTTTGAGAAGGGGCCTCAGATGCTTCTATTCCTGTATGTCCCATTGCAACTACTTGTTTGTTAGTCCACCTACTGCACAGTACTATGGCTTTATAAAATAATAATAATTCGGTCTACTAATTTTCCACTCAGCTCTGCCTCCATAACAGGAAGCTCTACTAACTCTAATATTAAAATTCTCCTTTCTTTGAACTTACTATTTGTTAAAGTTACCAGCATACATATTTGTTAACTCACAAAGACTATCTGAACATACTTCCTTAGCATTCAGTAATAGGGGCTGTAAAGATTATATCTCACCCGTGTGACCATCTGTGGTATTGCAAGCTACAGATGCAGAGTACATCCTCCCAAGAAATCTAAAAGATGTCTAGGTAATTTAATATGGAATTAGACACTCAGAGCAACATAACTAGGGTTACCACCATGATGGGCAGCACATGAAAAGGTTTTCCCTGCAGTAGTAGAAATTAGAAGAACATGAAAGGGACACTATAGTCACCAAAACAACTTTGGCTTAATAAAGCAGTTTTGGTGTATAGATCATGCCGCTGCAGTCTCACTCTTCAGTTCCTTGCCATTTAGGCATTAAATCGCTTTCTTTATGCAGTCATAGTCACACCTCCCTCATACCATAGTTACACAACCTTCCTAAGCACTTCCTGTAAAGAGTCATCTAATGTTTATACTTCCTGCCTCCTGCAAAAACATGGTTGTTTACTAAAGTGAGAACTCAAAGAGTATTTAAAAATATTAAGGCCAAAATAATCAAATACAAATATTCTTTAACTCAGTTGTGCTTTAAGCTTGGCTATTTCGGCCAAAGGTTTTAAATTTACTTTGAATTCTCACTTTTCTGAATAACCCTGATAGTGTTCAATAATCACTATAAGTATAATAAACTCCCACCTTCACAGGAGCTTTTACAGTATTCTATGACAGAAAGCAAACAACTGATTACAACTCTCTTGGGTGAACCATAAAGCTTTGCTGTGAATTATTAAGATAAGCCAAGTATCACTTTAAAAGTTATTCGTGTGTCTTGACTGGCTGAGTCAATTCCTAGCCTGGGCAGAGCTCACTGCTGAAGCTACAAAGCCTGGGTTTTACAGCATGCATGAGTATCTTTTCATTTTTTTTTTAATTTTATTATGTTTACTACATTGTTTTTGCATATATTTTTGAATATGTTACATAAAGAGTAAAATAAAGGTAGAATGGGTTAACTCCAGCCAGGAGTGTTCCTTTAAATAGTTTACGCTCTAATTGGCACTTTTTGTAACAGAATTCTAATGATTTCCCTTGAAGCTTGCTTACCTGTACACGTCCTACTTCTTCTATACTGTCGCAGAAATCTTCATTACTGGATGCCCAGCTATGCACATCCCTTGCATGTGGTACAAAGTTGGAAGCCTCTCCTGGAAATCAGGAATGAATATTCAGATTAGACAGGAGCAGACAGAGATTACAGGTATAGCAAAGCCAACACCAGGCTTCGTCGGTGCCATAACACACCTACTCTGATTCTGGAGCAATGTACATGCCGGAGACACGTTTTATTTTACATAATAGATATTTCATGTCTTTGCAAATGATAGGTCAACTTTAACTCCTTATAACATCTGGTTTGTTAATTCCTGCTGTATATGGTTACTGTGGAGTGCTGGATTATATGTATACACAGACCTATAGGGTCACTTCGTATTTCTTCTCCCTGTTGATCTGGCTGTGAATGCACCCACACTTGCTCGTCTTGAGGTATGGAAGCTTGAGAAGTTGCAGATGGAGAGCAGACGACTTCCTTTAGCCCAAGGTCAGGTTCCTCGTCATCGGGATTTCCAAACTCTAGATAATGGAGACATCTTGACTGTTAAAAAGATAGTTTCACCTAATGCATGAAACGCGCACGTGCCTCTAATCATTGTATAATAATATTAAACATTTAGTTTGGTAGCAACACTCTTAGAGGGACTAAGAGTAGATGGAAAGAAAATATCTGATAAAAATTAACAAGATTAAAAGAGGCTTTGAAAGCGGGAAAAAATAGTAAAGAAATTGTTTTTAAAAAAATATGTATAAAGAGGAAGGGATAGTGATTATAAACACATATAGCTATTTTTAACCATTTAACCCCTTAAGGACACATGACGTGTGTGATGTCATGATTCCCTTTTATTCCAGAAGTTTGGTCCTTAAGGGGTTAAACAGATTTAAAGGACATACCTGAAAATGAGAGAAATCTCAATGTATCTCTCCTGGTGAAATATTTTATAAATAAATAATTTAAGGAAAGGGAGTACCCTAAACATAGTTTAGAAAATGCAAGAAGAGAAATGGTCTCCAGAGACACCAGTCAAGCTTTGGCGATTGGGTCTGGAGCGCTCCAGAGTCTCTGGTAGCACAGAGGAAGCTGACCTGGGGGAGGTACTCAGTCAGAGTACAGGAGCTTCGCCACAAGGTTAACACAAGATAGCAAGTGTTTGTATTATTTTTTTTTTTTATCCTTGAATGTAAATGCTACATAAATACATAAATGCTTAGTAATTTGAGGATTTTAAAAACTTTATTTAGAACGATACACATTTTAACATATTAAACTAAACGTTAATAAAATGTGTTTAGTCGTGATACGGTATCAGTTTAGGTCAGAGCTGCTGTATTCCAAAATGTTCTTAATGATAAAGCATTGTTTCAAGTGAACCTGTTATGAAACAGGACATCTGGGAGAAGAACCTAATTTTAAATCGTTTTTTTCTCCAGAACTATACATTTGATAGCAAAACTGCTAGCACAATGTATAGATAAAATGTTATGCTCAATCTAATGAGTGTAAGTTGTTAAGGGCATGACAGGTTATTAAAAAAAAAACGTAATAATATGAAGTGCCATCGTGTGGTTTAAAAGGTTACTGCACTGGAGGAAGTCGTAAAATGTTTGCAGTCAAGACGGAGATGAATTGGTAGGTAGGAATAATTTGCAAGCGACTGTAAAGTATGGAAAATACTAAAGCCACCATAAATAAGCCAAAAAAGACCTTGACTGGACACTTTGAGATGTTTCTTATGTGCTGCTAACCTACCTAAGGTTAAAAGAACCCTTCTCCTTTGCTCCAGATACCACAGATCCAACATGCCGCATCAACAGTTGCTTAGCAGACCTCATAGAATGGATGAATGCTAGTTGGCTTAAAGTGAACCCAGACAAAATAGACTTACTCTTAGTGAGGGGACCCCAGGCAACAAAAATATCCCATGATCACCCAACTGGCCTGGAGCTTGGAAGCTCTGAACTCATCAGTTCATCAAAGGTACGAAACCTCGGAGTGCTGATTGACTCTAGACTATCATTTAAACAGAAGATTTCCTCCGTAATAAAATCTGCCTACTTTCATCTGAAAAACATAGCCAGGATACAACACCGGATGATATGCAAACATTAATTCATGCATTTGTATCCTCTCGGGTAGATTACTGCAATGTACTTTACTTGGGCCTCCCAGAAAAAGAACTCCATCGCTTTCAGACTGTACAAAATGCAGCAGCCAGACTACTGACCAATCAAACTCGCTCCTGCCAGATCACACCTGTTCTCCACTCCCTGGCTTACAATTAAATGGTGAAAACATATTTTAAAATTGGCCTACTAACCTTCAAAGCCTTAAACAATCAAGGCCCACAGTACCTGAAAGAGCTCCTGACCCTACATTCCATCCCATTCACTTCGGTCAGACAGCAAATCCCTCCTGTCAGTGCCAAGAATAAAGACAGACTCAGGTTCCAGGGCATTCAGCCACACTGCCCCTACCTTCTGGAACTCTTTACCCCGCACAATCAGAGAGGCACTGTCTTTACAGGCACCGTCTTTACAGACTTAATGCCAGCAGGCATTCAGTCCGCTCATCTGACCCTCAGAAACTCCTAACTTTTATGTCTTTATGTTTGTATATTTGTAAAGTGCTTTGAGTCTCACAGGGAGAAAAGCACTATAAAAATCGCTAATTATTCTTATTACTATATAAAAGCTGCACTGTGATTCTAAGAATACCATGTTGTATAAACATTTGTATTTTACTTTTTTGATGACAGTAGTGTATTATTTCTGAAAGTACCACTTTAATTGCCACTTAACTCGTGTTTCAAGAGGGGAATAAAAACCTTTGGGCTGGGTTGCATGATCAGAGATAGGTTTATCAATAGTTGCTACATAGCACCTTCCCCATTAAAGACTATGTGGAAATTCCTTGTTCAAACAGAGATAACCTTATCTGTGGGTATTCAACCTAACCCTTGAATTGATAATGCAAGTTGCCATGCTTAAATATCTTATTTCAGGGGGCGGGGCCTGACCGCCGAGCAGACTGGCCGCACGAAGCCAGAGCTCCGTAAAAGAACCTACAATTAACCGAATTTCTCCTAACTCTCCACGCGGAATTTATTAATCTGAAGCAGCAGAATGCTGGTGTAACCCCGAGACCCAAGAGGCGGGACCGCCGGGCTCGGAGCGGCACCATAAAGCGGACTCAGCGTGGCGGCCTACCAGCGGATGCAGGCGCGGGAGAGGCGGCCGACCTCCCCGCCGGCGGTTCTGCAGGACAACGCTGCGGCGAATAGGGCTCCGTTCACCCCCCCTTGCCGGTGAGGGATATCCCGGCATTACCAATCGACTGCTAAGCTAACAGGCTCTGCCTCAAGCGGGACTTACCTGATCCGGACGCACCTCACTGACACAGCTAAAGCCGAAATGGCGACTACCGCGCCTCTAACATGCGGCCTGCTGGAGAATTATGAACAGCGGCTGGATGCACTGTTTAAAGACCTCTGGCAGAAACTGTGGCGCAGAGGGGCACAAACTACAGGGAAGACCAACAAGCGACGTCACTCACCTCCCGGTGGCCTGAAACACGAAGCAGGTGGACCAACCCGACCAGCCCACAAAACACAGAGAGCAGGGGAGAAAAGAGCCACAACTGGCCCAGAATCACCCAAAGCTTACTGCCACCCTTCGGGGCTGAAAAAACTCGACAGACAGGTGCACTGGGAGGATCGTGCCCAAAAAGAACAGCTAAAGCCACCAAGCAACCACGACCCAAGCGAAGGCCCTCTCAAGCAATTCCTCGCAAAGCCGCAGGGGCCGCTGAGCACCTCATCGTTCAGAGCGTACGGCTGCAACACCCTGCAGGCCTAAACGGTCAGCTTACAGGCCTCAACCGCCCACCAACAGGTCGACTCTCACTCTGGCAGGAAGATCCTCACAACGCCATTCGGGGGGACAACAATATTCCAGCAACGGGCGTGGGTTAAGGTACTCTCGAGAGCACAGCTGACTCAGCCAGTGTCCCATTGTTCATGGGTCCGTTTGTTGGCCACTCCTGGCAAACTTCGGGACTGTACCCGACTACACCGCACCTGTCGCCCGACGGAACACTGGCAACACGGCATGAACTAACTACACACGTAAGCCTATAGCCCAGGATAAAGGCCAAATGACTGCCTAGCTGTGCTGGCATATCAAGCCTGCCACCATGACAGATCATATTTTATTTTATTTGTATTTTTTCTATTTTCTCTTAATACTCTGCTTTATATACTGCCTTGTTGCTATGATAAAAGTTGAATTATATACAGCAGTGTGCCGCTAGACTACTATAGATAGGCGTATCTATAACTATAACTCCAAAAGTCTTACGGCTCATGTTATAAGCGTGTTTCATTTTTATCTTTTATCTTTGGTTAATATGTTTATGATAGTTCTTTCCCTGTCTCACGTATAGAGAGGCAGCGCATGATATCTAGCCTGATGCTATGCGCTTGCCTCTAATAGGCATTGTTACGCTACTTACCACACAAAGCATATCACTTACGCCTGTCTCTAATATGCTTCACTAAACTACACTATACTCAACATTGGACACTGCTGCTCCACTGTGCAAGCAACTATTGTTACTCTACAAAGCAAATTCACACACCATACCTAGACTAACATAGATGACCTAACAATTTCCAGCTACTAGCATCATTCTTTTGCTAAATGTTGTTATATTTTGTAATAATTTACTTAACCTCACTCTGTTAAAGTACCTGCTCAGTAAAACAAAAAATTTGTGCGAATTAACATGCCACTGTCTGACTACTGTGAAAGCCTGAGATACGCTATTGTGGCGTCTGTCAAAACTTGTAACCACCTGCACAACAAAAATAAAGAATTAAAAAAAATAAAAATAAAAAATATCTTATTTCAAGGGACGTCATGAGTACAAATCAATATAGTTACAGTGGCACTGTCAGCTTTGGGGTCTTTCATGTTTTGAAACACCCCTAATGTGACATGTCTGCTTCCGCCTATCTAAGCAAAAATAGTCCCCTTTTTGTCTTATGGTATTTTTTGATTGCACTGGAATTTTTGCTAAATTCCTACACAGACTACATGAGCTTTTCATAAAGTGGCGGTACAGCTTGATGATGCATACAGCCACTCAAACCTCACAGACACGCCTAACTGCTACTACTAAAACACCAACACGTTCTGTATCTTCTACAATATGTTCACAAACAAAGAAGGAAAACATTGCATGCATAAATAAAGGTCTCTGCTTGTGAGTCCAACACTATTAAAGGACCATTAAAATCACCCAGCCCATGGATTCTCAATAAACTGGGTTGAGAGCAGTGGTCCTGTATGTTTAACTCTTTAAGGTTCCATTCCAAACCCATGGATTCAGTGCTTTTCTATGAGCATTGGATGCAGTCGCGATGCTCATCACAAATGCGAGCATTGGACTGGACCATCACTGGAGGAAGCCAAGCCTCCTCGATGTTGTCGTAGGAGGCGGAGAGGACAGAAGCACCGAGGTAGTGTAGGTGCTGGAAAAAGGTAAATAGAACTATTTTTTGAAAATTATTTTTATGGAAATTGGTGGTGAAAGGATTGTTATACTAAAAAAAAAGTTTTGAAATGACAGTTGTCCTTTAATAAACAGTTTGAAAAGTTCTATATAATTGTATTTTGCATAGATTTCTTGCATTTTGCTTACATAGAGGGTGTACCCACCAGGGGTTTCCTTGAAGAAGGTATCTGGAGGACGAGGCATATCTGGAATAACTTCATACAAAGGTCGGAAAGGCTCAAACATATCAGGAGACTTGTCATCCAGAGGCACTGTGTCGATAATCTATATGCATATCAAAATGTACAAACTTCAATATACGTTGAATTAAATCAGTTCCAGAACCCACTGACATGAATGAAATAATAAATGCATTGAAATTACAACGTTGCAACCAAATACTTGCACATACAGCTGTTCAGCGTAAGAAGTTCACATTACAGCACGTACGTGAAATTTCAACCAATCAAAACAGTGCATTGTTAAAGGCACCCACAATAATAGTTGTGCGTTCTTAGTTGTAAAAGTAGAAAAGGACATTCATTTTATTTATAGTGAAATCTGTGCTTGCAGAAAGCATGTCACGGATAACAGATAAGTGAGTTGTTGTAAAATTGATCATTAGAGAAGATAAGCATTCAAGAAATACATGGGCAATTAGAGGTCAAGGTCATAGTGTTCAACAGACTGAAAAAATGGTAAGAACAGTCCATACAGGATACAATCAGTGTGTTTACACGAGCTTGGTTTGTGTTTTAAGTTAGAAAGTGGGGACAGTAAGGTATATTGTTAAAACTACGGTTCCACTGAAGGCGACACGTACAGAAAAAAAATATTTATAATAAACAGAACGTTTTAGATTTTGGTTTTGGGTTCCTACTGGCTGCAAGGGGCATTTGATTGATCAGAAATATATATGTGCACTGTTTTGAGTTTATTTTTTATTTTGTTTGTTTCTTTTTGTAGTTCGTAAACATGTGTCATACCTTTTGTGCCACTGATTTCATCTCTTTGATATAAGCACACATGGCATCATCTTGACTCATGTCTCCAAGCCGGTTCCAGGCATCCCTAAAGACACATACATTTTATTTTTGACATATATACATACACCTATATTATCACGTTCTATTCTCAGCATATAACTAATGACAAAATATATGCATTATTAAATTATAAGATCTGTGCACTTTTCTGGGACAATGTACAATCTACTGTACTACTTATTTGTCATCAGTAGGCCTGTAGAGACCGGTTTATTCTAATAGGGAACACAATATTTGTAAAATATATTCCCCATGGCTCTCTTTCTGTCATTAATAGAGGTCATACAAATAATAATATTCATCTTCTTTTTTTTCCCCTTCTTCTGTTTTTTTATTCAGCACAGCATTTAGATTTTTGATGTCCATTATCCCTTGGTTTAGTGCAGTACCATATTTAAGGAATTAATTACCACTTATATCGACCAATAGGATCCCAGAATCCAGGCCGTGGAATGCTACAGGGACCTACTGTGGCCTGCTTGTAGTAGCTGTAGAATCGAAGCATCTCTTCATACGATGGACGATATGCTCCTAATCAGTGAGCAAGAAAAATACATTTTGTGAGGAACAAAATAAATATACATTTGTAAAACGTATACTTCCTGTGGCATGGCTGAGATATTGCAATATTAATTTATTTCCAATATTATCAATTTTTATACATTGACAACAAGTTCCATAGAGCTAAATGCACTGAATAAAAGCGATTGTAAAACTTTTTTTTTGTATAGTCAGAAAAAAAAAATCAATATATGTTGGGCATGACAGGTGCACTTTAAGCACTATAACATATACAATTTATTTCAGTGGTTGTGGGGCAAGGAGTTGTTTTGGCGCAGTCCCTCTGGTGCTCGCCAAACTATTCAAATGGTTCAACAAAAAACCTGGGTTCCCTTCTGCTTTATCCACCCAAAGCTTTTCAACCTTGATCTGCAATGGTGAGCAGCAACTACTGGGGAAACCTGCCTATGGTCCTCTCGCGGCCAATCATTGCCATCTGCCATCAATGCTGTCAAATAATTGTTTCCAATAAAAAAAATAAAAAAACAATGAAAAAGAAATAATGTTCACAAATACTGGCTGATTATAGTTTTCTTAACATTGAGCTATGTACACTCTCTATAGGCAAAAGGTTAAATGCGAGACTCTGACTTCTACATGAGAATACCAGATGCTGTAAAAAGGTTCTGTGTTGGATTTTGACCGAATTACTGTGAGCGATGAGTGTCAGAATCAAAGTACAGAGGCAAAGCAGATTTTAATGGCTAAAGTACAGGATAAGTGTTCCTGATCACTGCCAGGCACATTACACATATACCAATTGACGGAAGTGGCAATAGAGACATAGAACAGTCTTGCAAGTATTGTCAAATGCAAAATACAGGAGGCAAACATACAGAATTATCCTTTTACTTTCCTTTTAATTTCTTTCACCTGCTCTCCTTCCTGTGCTAGGATTCTGACTATGCATTTGCTTTTTATTATACTTAGAAAAAGGGAAGAAAATAGAAACTGTTTTAGTATCTGTAGGAGTATCTGTCAATCTATGGATTTATATTTTATATACACTGTAACTTGCCATGGATAGACTAAATAAACCCATTTGTAAAAAAAAAAAGGTTTCTTACTTTAACGCATGCGGAAGAATTGATTCTATGTCTAGGTGTACCTACCATTTTTAGGCAGGCCCTGGATGACAGACACTGCTGCATTAAATTGTCTCTGTGGTTCCGTCTCATCTTGGTCTATCAACATCTTTTTTTTTATATATGTCGTCCCGCCGACCCTGTGATGGACAGTTGTATCAGGTCTACGGCTCCGTTAGCTGTAGAAGATCCAAGTGCAGTTTGTCACTGCAGCTGAAAAGAAATCCGAGATAAAAGATGAACTCTGATCTGTTTTTATTTACCTATTCTTTACTGGAATGATTAGAGAAATAGTGACACCAAAAGAACATGTTTAAAAGACATTATAAGGATTAAATGGCATAACACATCTGATGGTTTTAATTGGTGAGTCCTATTGAAACACTCATTTTGAATAAACACTTTTTGTACCTACAATGGACATGTTACAGGTTCCTTCCTTTTGAATGGAAAGTGTTGGAGGGAGGGAAGCAGGACGAGATTGGAGTCAGCGCTCGTTTCTTTTTTTACATTACATAGTTTTATAGTTACATAGCTGAAAAGAGACATGCGCCCATCAAGTTCAGCCTTTCTCGCATCTGTTTTTGCTCACATCTGGGGGTTTTTGGCAAAAAAAATCCAGTTTGAAGCACTTTCCAATTTTGCAACAAACTAGGAAAACATTCCTTCTTGATCCCAGAATGGCAGTCAGATATCTCCTTGGATCAAGAAGATATTACCCCACAAATTAAAAATGATATCCCTCAATATTATGTTTTGCAAGTATTAATTCAGTTGCTGTTTAAAGATCTGCACCTACTCCATTAAAACTACCTCTTCAGGCAGAGAATTTCACATTCTCATTGTCCTTTGCCTTAGATGAAATCTCCTTTATTCTAGTCTAAATGCCTGACTTTATGTCCTATGTATAATCCTGTTTATGAATACATTTCCAGACAATGGTTTGTGTTGGCCCCAAATATATTTTTAGAATGTTATCATATCCCCTGTGAGGCAGTGTTTTTCTAAACTAAACCGATTAAAATGTTGTAACCTTTCTTCATAACTACAATGTTCCATACCTTTTATTCATTTTGTAGCCTGTCTCCGCACTTTCCTAGTGCTATAATATTCTTCTTTAGAAGAGGTGCCTTATATTTCACAGTATATCTACATTGTGATCTTACCCTTGATTTATAATGAGGCAAAATTTATTTTTTTAAATTAATGCCCCTTTTTTAGACCTGACAATATCTTACTGGCCCTAGCAACTGCTGACTGGCATTGCACATTGTTGCTTTGTTGTTGTCTATAACAATCCCAAATCCTTCTAGTGTGTTGTTATCCTTAATTCACTAGTTCCGGGTGTAAGTTGTTTGTGCTTTCTTTACCCCCAAAGTGCATAAACTTGCATTTGTCTACATTAGATTTAATCCCCCGTCACCCGATTTATCTAAATCCCTCTGCAGTCAAGTAATATCCTGCTCACATTGTATTACTTTACAGTTTTGTGTCATCTGCAAACACTGAACCATGACTTTCAATGCCTATTTCAAGACAATTTATAAATATGTTAAATAGAAGCGGACCCAGAACAGAATCACTTAACATGTTTGTCCAGCTTAAAAATGTTCTATTAATGACAACTCACTGTACTCTATCTTTCAGCCAGTGTTCTACCCAAGAACAAGGATTTTCAGCTGCACCAATTTATTTTAAGGTCAACACTAATCAATTGTGTGAAATAATTTAATAATACTTTTTGCAATGGGAAAAAAAAAATTCAAAACTCTTAATACTTTGCTACTTTTTAGATTTCACCTACGTAAAGAGAGATTCTAATGCACTGTATAATATGTATGACTGTACAATTTACCTATAACATTTGGAACTTAAATAAACCCATGGACATGGCACATTGTAAAGAAAGCAATGAGGAGGATATGTCTCTGTCTAACCCTTTGACAGCCAGAGAGGTGAGCAATTTTCTTCTCTTGTTAATAGGTAAATACCCTAAAGAAGTGATCAGACCTTTTGCCAGTGACATTAAGGCAGGGTGGTCCATTGGCTGAGGTAAGCCTTGTTGAGCAAGGCATTCAGTAAATTGCAACGAACAGGGCTATTCACTAAAATGAGAATTCAATGTGAATTCGAAGGGAATTTCAAACATAAAGCCAGACTAGCAGAACTGAAAGCATAGCGGACGTATTATTCCAGTTCAGACATTTTAACTTTAGATTTGAAATCCTCCTTGCATTCTCACTATGGTTAATAAACCTGTATATAATTTCTATGGGAGAGTCTATAGTTCTGCACACGTGCGTACAACGTCCCAGTCATTGCTGTTATACAGTTATTTCTAAGCAGTTCAGCCTCTATTTCGTTAAAGTTCCAGGGTATAGTTTTATCAGACATCTGGGTACTTGAGTCCACTGGAGTGGCTGCAGCGATAATCCGTTAGTTTCAGTATGCCATTCTCCTAAAGGTATCTGGTTATGACGTCGCTGCATTGTTCTGAGCAGTAGCGATGAAGGGTCCTTTAAATGTCCCATCAGACTCACTTTATGCTATAATTATCTCACCCAGTCCCTTTGCATATTATATAACGAGTTTTCCAGTTGTATCTGACTTTTTGACTATCTGGTGAGACATTTACGGAGTCCTATTTCAGATCTCGCTTCTGGAGTCTGGAGAGACAAGATGATGTATTCACTGCAAAATATAAAGTTGGTTCTAGAATTCTTTACTGAGACTTCATTGGATATTGGCTTGATGTTTTGATTACATACACTGCCCCTTCAATTTCAGTAAGACAAACAGTATGGCTCAAGCTATGGCTTATGAATGACCTGTCAGAGAACAGTCTCAACATTTCTAGAGGTGCCTGCTATTTCGGGATCATTCGGAGGAGGAAAGATTTCTTCCTCAATAGTGAAAATGCAGGTATCCTTAGGCTAGTGCAACAATTGAAGAGTATTTAGAATAAAGGTTATTTTAAGAATGGTGAGGTCTCTCAATCCCAATTGTGGAAAAGTGGTCATAAAATTCTGATGGCAATCCTAAAGTCACTTATTCCACAGACAGCGAATAGGTGCAACAATTCATCTATAACTGTGTTAGAAATGACGAGCACGTAGATTTTCTGAATTATCCAGGAATTGATTGTACCGGAGCTCCAGGACTCAGTCTGAGTGTCTCAAACAAACTCGCTCTTTTACCCGCAGGATATTTAGAGCGGCTATAGCAGCTCACTTAAACATCAGCTGAGACTTGATGAAGGGTGAAACACAGTACACTTCATTCAAGAAAACCACATATATTTATTCACACACAATGCCTATACACCCTCAAGGGGGTGATCAGCATTACAAAATATAGTTCTCTTAAGTTAAAATGATTAAGTTTAAAGCTAATGCAATTTCCTCTCTTCTGTATCTGCTCCAGAGAGAGACTGCTAGGAAATCAGAGCACCAAACCCCCTTCCCCAACACAGAACTCCACAACCCCCCCCCCTCCCCCCCCCCAGCTACCCATTGTCCAAGGTTTGACAAGCTGCAACTATGTTCTAATCCGATGTATAGTTGATCGTCGCCGGCTTGTATCGTCCACGTTCCAGGCTACATCTGCTATGTTTTTGGCAAGACATTAGAGATGTGAGAATAGTCCTTTTGGGTACTTTTGGAGTGTTCTGTTCTGTGCCATGGTCCATAATCTGTTGAAAGGAGGATGGCATTCAAGCCTCTCCATGAGTACACAAAATAATTATACAATATAAATAAGACAAAGAGAACAAGGGAGTGTTAGGTAGATTAGGATTTTTGTAGTAAATATCAGTTTACCTTCAAGATCCTCAATAGAGAGTTGTGTACGCTAGATTGACTGACTTCCTTGTATCGCACTCTCTGCTTGACCCGCTTAAATCTGGATTCCGTGCTCATCACTCTGTCAAAACAGCCCTGACCAAAGTATCCAATTATTTAATTGCTACTAAATCCATTGGTCACTACTAATTCTCCATGACCTTTCTGCAGCTTTGTTCACCAACAACTTCTTCTCATTCTCCGTAATCTCGGTCTACAAGACTCTGCTCTTTCCTGGTTCTCTCAGTGCTCTTTCAGTGTTTTGTTTTCTGCCCCCTCCTCCTCTCCTCAACCGCTGTCTGTCGGCGTTCCCCAAGATTCTGTCCTTGGTCCCCTACTGATATACATCTATTCTGACTCCCTTGGTAAAATCATCAGCTCTTTTGACTTACAATATCACTTCTAGGCTGATGACAAGCAAATGTATCTGTCCTCTCCGGATCTCTCGTTGTTCCTCTTGACTCGTGTCTCTGCTTCTCTGTTATTTCTAACTGGATGTCTGCGCACTACTTAAAAATTAACTTGTCCAAAACAGAACTTCTCATCTTTCCTCCCTCAAGGGTTGCTACTCCCATGTCTGTCTCCCTTCAAGTAAATGACACTACCATCAGCTGTGCAGGCTCGCTGCCTTGGTGTTCTCTTTGACTCCAAACTCTTATTCACCCCTCATGTCCAGTCACTCACCAAATCCCACCGGTTCCATCTCAAACACATAGCTCACGTCCGCAACTAACACCAGATACGGCTAAGGTGCTGGTCCATGCCACTATCATCTCTCACCTTGACTACTGCAATGAATGTGGCAACGAGGCTCATCTTCCTGTCTGCTTGCACCTCCCATGCCCCCAGCCTCTGTCAATCCTTACACTGGCTTCCCATAAGATTTAGGGCTCAATTTAAAATTCTGGTTCTTGCTTACAAATCTCTACATCATGGGTCGTCAACCTGGTCCCTACCGCCCACCAGTGGGCGTTTTAGGATTCCATGTGGGTTGTTAGCAGAATCCTCCCTCCATCCAGAGAGATGAACGCTCTATTCATCTCTCGCGCACTAAGTGGTAAGCAGGAAGTACGAGGTTGCAGATGCGTGTGCATGAAAGCGCGGGCGTGTGTGCCTGAACGCGCATGTGCGCCCATATCGCGCGCACGTACTCACGTACGAACACATGCGCTCGTGAACCAGTGTAACACGCGGATAGAGGAAGGGTTTGGAGTTGGAGAAGGTAGGGGGATACAAGATGGCACGGAGTGGAGTACTTGGAAAATAGGAGAAAGAAGGAGCAGAGTATTTGTAGAATAGGAGAAAGAAGGAGCAGAGTATTTGTAAAAAAGGAGAAAGAAGGATCAGAGTACTTGTAAAAAAAGGAGAAAGAAGGATCAGAGTACTTGTAAAACAGGAGAAAGAAGGATCAGAGTACTTGTAAAACAGGAGAAAGAAGATGCAGAGTTCTTGTAGAATAGGAGAAAGAATGAGCAGAGTACTTGTAGAATAGGAGAAAGAAGGAGCAGAGTACTTGTAGAATATGAGAAAGAAGAAGCAGAGTATTTGTAAAAAAAAAAGGAGAAAGAAGGATCAGAGTAATTGTAGAATATGAGAAAGAAGAAAAAAAAAATATAAAAAGGAAAAGGAGAGAATTGTTGTTGGCTAATAATAATAATAAGTGGGCTACCTAGCTCAGCCTTCCTGCTAGGCATTGCTATAAGGAAGGTAAATAAATAGAAAAAAGGAAAAAATGGGGGAAGGGGGGCGGGGGGGATTGAGGAGGGAGAGGAGGGGAGCTGATGCACGGATGAGAAATCATATTATGAGCAAACAGAGAAATCAGTTGAACATCACCAAAAGAGGAGACCTTTGTTTGTTCCTTGCGAAAATATAACCAAATATCAAATATTTAGTCTCGCAGCATCAGCCTCAAGGATCACATTAATCACTAGTTAAAGGTAATTTCAATTTACTTTATTGTTTTCTCATTAAACTTTATAAAGTTAAAAACATTATAAACATGCATAAAGTAGAAATAAAAAGATAAATGTTTTTTTTTTTTTTTTTAAAAAACACCCTCCTTTCTAAAAAATATTCTGCACTTCTGGACATTTTTCCATCAAGAAAGGTGCATTAGTGGGCGGTAGGTAGAAAAAGGTTGACTACCCCTGCTCTACATAATGCTGATCCTACCTACCTATCCTCATTAATACACAAGTATGTCCTGTCAAGGCCCCTAAGCTCTGCCAAAGATCTGTGTTTACCATCTGTTTGTACTACCACCTTCAAGACTTCTCTATACTGCACCATTCCTATGGAACTCACTTCCCTGCTTCATTAAACTCTCACCCAGTCTCCATTCCTTCAAAAGATCAACAAAAACCTAATTCTTCAGTTAAGTATATCAATAAACTGTTAATAGCCTTTCCTCCCCGCACCTTGGTGATACACCTAGCTTCCTCTTTTCAACTGTGTCATCCAAAAAACTAAGCCTTCATTGTAAACCATTCTAGAAACCTACTTTTTCACGTACATACAATACATCCTACTCTTACTTCTTGTGTCACTTTACCCCACTCCTTCTACAATGTAAGCTTTTTTGTGCAGGGCCCTCAACACCCTCAGTTACTCTGCATCCAACTGTTCTTGTTGCAAATAACACCACCCATTGTGTTTAATTTGTTGGCGCTTTATAAATATTAATAAATGGACCATATGATGTGCAGTAGTTGTCTTAGGGATTGTTTGAAGATCAGACACCATGTGTGCACGCTTTCCTCAATGGTAACAAAACTGGCTCTTCAATCCATTGTTATCATGTTTGTACCTATGAGACTTTCTGTGCACACCTTCATTCAAACGACTTTGAACATGTTGGCTCTTTTCACCTAATCGTGACTCAAAACTGGTGGATTTGCTTGTCTCTCTATGTTTAGTGTATCAAGGCTTCAAGCAAAATCTTCCGATCTATCTGTCCTGCCAGACAGTTTTCAACAGAGTTAGGCTGCCACATTGTCTCTGCCACTATTCAACTGTATCCATTACATAAGGTTCTCAGGGCTAATTCTTCCAGGGCACCCCCTATTGGCCAGATGAAGCAACGTCTCCTGTTGAAAGTATTTCCTGAGCATCTATGTTGTCCTCATTCAAAACGTTCACCCACCACATTTGGATACTAAGGCTTTATGTACACTTCAACCAAACTAGTTTGATTTCCGTTGTTGTTTAGCAAACCCCCTGTGTGCTGTTTCTGTCCTCTCTATTCTATTATTACCCAGATGTTATGTTACCATGCAAAACTGAAGCTAGATAAAATGTATCCATGTTTACCAAAAAGTTATTTAAATGACTATTGCCATGGCAGCATTACACTTCCCCTCCAAGCTTTTGGAAAAGACTGGCATACAATGGTTGGTAAAGGCTTCTTCAAAACGGTGTAATCTTTCCTATCCTATTTCTTGAGAGGTAAGACTGACTAATTAAGGTGAATGTGTATTGTACGTGCAATGTGGCCTAATTAGAAAGGCACGTTATATAGTTTTAAAAAAAGTGTTAATTTTTCAAAAGAGGAAACTGGTCAAATATCCACTTAAAAGAGGAATTTGCTATATTTTTAGATACATTGGAGTTCTTCATTTGTATATGATGTTGTTTGAACAGAATATATATATATATATATATATATATATATATATATATATATATATATATATATATATATATATATAAAGTGTACTAAGTAAATTCCCTTTTTACTTTATTTCAGTCACCACTAAAGCACCTGGCAGTGTTTCAACCCTCCCAGATCTTTATTACTCTGAAGAGAAGGTAAGGACAGACTCTGTTCTGTGGCCGTGGGCTGAACCTCTCTACATTCTATTATAGACTCTTCTGACAGATCACATTTCCTTTACCCCAGTAAACTCTATTGGTGCATTACTAGAGAATAAAGTGCATCAAAGCTAAGAATTGAAGACTAACATGTACTGGCACCAATGACATGCCAAGCATAGTTAGGGGCATCTGTTTCCAAATAGTTAAACAAATTCATATAAAATTGGGCATTCTCTCCATACGCACACAAATACCTGCATGCAATCAAAAACTAAAACCATAGATAAACCTCCTGCTAGTTAAAGAGGTGTGCTCAAATCCTACCTGTGACACTCTTAAAGATAAGTTCTGACAGTCCTGTTTTCAGTTACTCCAGTAAACACTCTGAAGGACTTTCAGATTCTGTCACCAATACGGCTAAAAATAACGGCCATGCTAATTTGCATAATTAACAATATATGAGTGACATCACACGACCCCTCATCACCAGTTGTTACATAACATCACGAGGGGTGACTTGTGAAAAAATAAATATTTTTAAAATAAAAATCACCTAAATCACTAAGAAAATAACTTGCAGCGTGTGTACTATTTCTGAGTGTGTGTGTGTGTGTGTATATCAGTATGTATACTGTGTCTGTTTGTAGTATTGTAAAATAGAAAGGGGAATCACACTCAATTCAAATAAAACAAAAGGTACTTAGCTGGACCATGGCCCAGCACTAGCGCAACAATAAGAGATACCAGTATCAGAACACTGCAACGTTTTGACCCGATATGGCTTGACAAAGACTCTATCTTAGGTCGAAACCTTGTAGTGTTCCACATGTTTTAATAAACGTACCTGAAGTAATTGGAGTGCCTGGACCCTCTATCTGATACTGATAACTGTTTGTAGTATTGTGTCATTAATATGTTTGTTTCTACTGTGTATGTGTACAGTGTTTTGTGTATACTGTGTATAGCAGAGTGAGTCATTGTGTGAATACTTTGTCTAAGTGTGCATCTAGCAATGTGTGCATACTGTGTCTGAGTGTATGTGGCAGTGTGTGCGCGATTGTGTGTATACTTTGTCTGAAGTGGGGGTGTCATTGTTTGTATATAGCAATGTGTGTACACCATGTATAACAGAGGTGGATATTCACATTGCTTTTTCACCATACCGTTTTTGCAATACCATACCATTTGGGACCAACAATACAGCTTCGAATACCGACTGTGCCAGTAACATACCAGCCAGGTGGCAATCCTAGTCACTAACATGTTGTCAACATGAACCTAGTTCACTCAAGCATCTCCTACAGATAACGCAAATTATGTGTTTTCTATGATGCCTTATCCCCACATGCTCGCCTACAGACCCCTATACATGGCATTGCGATATACAATGAACGTCAATGTCCACCATAACAGCTTTGCATGTAATTTATCAAAATACATGAAAACCCTCTGCCACCCACCCTAAAAAAACAACAACAAAAAACACCGACCAATATTTTTGAAAAACAATTGGCGCTTTCCTCCTTGAAGAATTATTTATTGGGTATGGCTGAAAAACAGCGCAAGTCAATGGACCTAGTTCCTGTATGGGGAATTAAATATGCAGCTTTTACCGACGGCAGATATAATATATTTAATCAACATATGATCATCGGCATCTTTATATAGTCAAATCATTACATTTATTTAAATAATATAATGACTAACTCAAAGTTTTGCATAAAATGTTTTAATCAGAGTCCTAAAATGGTACTTATTTCTCCGTTGCAGAAACACTATATATACATATTTATTTATATATATCCTGAGGAAGACCCGAACGGGTTGAAACGTTGATCAGCAACCTGTAAACCGTTTGATGGATTAAAATACTATTATTTCTCTTTAAAAAGACCGAAGCGTGCATCTTTATTCTACATACTGTATATATATATATATATATATATATATATATATATATATATATATATATATATTATATAAAATCCTTATGTTTATGGGTGCTGGCTTTACCTCATTTGGGATTTAGAAATAAATACTTGGAGATAAATAAATACATGGTTTATTGCACAAAAAAGAAAACAAAATAAAAAATACTTAATAATTAGAAATATTATGACATGTTTATTTTCAGGGCAGAATGAGCTTTGCTGACCATTTTATTTATTTATTTATTTATGTATAAATGTAAATGTTTCTCTGCTGGTTCTACCTTGTTTTGAAGGCGATACCATGGAGAATGCAAAGAACCTGCTCGTTCGGGACAGCGGACGCACAGGCCTCTAGGCGTCTTGCCTTCCGGGGTCGGTGTTGAGATTCATCCGCCTGAGACCCCCTCCGGTACGGTATGCATCTGTCAAGAAAGCTCGGGGATTGTGCAAAGGCCGAAGGCCAGCCTGGAAGGGTGGCTCGCATTCCTATTGGCTCGCGTACTGATGACGTAACCAGAAGCTTCTCAAACTCCACCCCCCTTTGGGATTCAAAACAAGTCTGAGCATGTACACTGTAATGTACTAGAGCTATAATTACACTGGGAGCCATTTTGTTGGTTGCTGGCAGACTTGTTTATTTTAGTTTTATAAGAGTTTTAGTGTCATGATGGTTTATTCAATGTAATAATATGTATGATATAATAAAGCCTTTGCAAATCATGGCTAACTAACAATAAAGATATTTGCAATTTCTTCATATCAGTTTGCAGTTCAGTCATTGTAATTTTTGTAAATAGCACTGGAATTGCCGTGAGGCTTAAAAAAAAAAAAATTAAAACAAATAAAGCATATGTTTTACATTACTGTAGTGCCTATAAGTAATAGCAGATAAAGAAAACGGGAGCAATTTTCAGTGTGGAATGAGAAAATCACATTAAAAATTTGGTTTAGCTCCCCACCAGGCTCAAGCAGTTAATGTATTAAATTAAATGCATTTATTAAATATTGCTTTAAAAAAAAAAAAAAAAATGTTTAAATGTGCAGTAAAATCTCAATTCCTCAAGTTTTGGCAGAGGTGTCACCCAGGGCGTTCATTTATGTTGGTACTCCCCTTCCCAAGTTTTAAACTTTTTTTGTGCAGCTTTCACTCTCACTCATCCCTTTGTGTGTGTCTCCTGACCCTTCTTGTGTGTTTCTCATGGCCCCCTTCCCCCTTTCCACATTGTGTGTCTTTTAATCCCATGCACCTTCTTGTGTGTCTCTTAACCATGTTACTCATTCTGTATCACTTAGCCTCCCTTGTGTGTTTTATAACCCTCCTACCTTTTTTGACCCCCACATACACAGTGACAAAGATGAATAGATTGTAATCACACATACACAGACACACAATCACAGAATAATTATATAGTTATACACACAGTCACACATACATAAACCTAAACACACACTCACATACATACACACAGTCACATGCACGCGCACATAGTCCAACAAACATACACAGTCACATGCACATAATCAAACCACAGGCACACACATGTAGTCACATACACACACACAGTCACACATTCAGACGCACAGAGTCAGATAGACGCAGTCAAACAATGGTCAGGTGTACACAGTCAGACACATACAATATGAAACATACGGGCAGATACACACACAGACACAAGCACACAGATGCAAACGGCGCACAGAATCAATGGCACTCAGTGATACATATAGTCACATACTAACACACAGTTCAGTTAATATTCAGTTGTCATTTCCCGGAGTTAAACTCTGTGAAAAGCCAGGAAGGGCCTCTACAGGCCGTTTGGTAGACAGATCCACTAGAGGCCGTGTTAACCCTTTAATGTACACATTGCTGTGTTTCTGAAACTGCAATGTTTAACATTTATTAGTTATAGGGACAGGGACACTGCACCCAGACCACTTCAATGAGATGAACAGACCTCTTCAATAAAAGGAACAGACCTCTTCAATGAGATGAACAGACCTCTTCAATAAAAGGAACAGACCTCTTCAATGAGATGAACAGACCTCTTCAATAAAAGGAACAGACCTCTTCAATGAGATGAAGTGGTCTCCGTGCCTATAGTGTCCCTTTAAAGGGTTATTTAACACTTTAATTTCAGTGTGGGCAGAGGGACATTACAGTGTTTGGAATACAACTTTGTATTCCTAACACTATAGTGTTCCTTTAAGGAAAAGAATTTAAGAATCACCTGAGTCAATAATTAATTCCAGGGAAGGAATGCACAATGTTTACATCATTTTCCCAAACTGTTGCAGAGACCTGTTGGAAACAATAGGAGTCAGCAATCTTTTATTTTAATTATTATTTTAGATCTTACCTAACATCCACGTTATGTTTGATCATTAAAGAAAGAAGCCACACGTGAGGAACAACATTCCTTGAAAGCTTATTCATGTAACAATCGTTTTATATATCTGTTTGTGTGTGTTTATTATCAAGCACACAGAGAGATGATGTAAGCGTAGGCTGTGTTATTATGCTGTTACTACGGAATTTGAAACTGTATCGACGCAGGCTGTGCAACTGACACATGGAAATGGGAGATCGCCAAGTTAAACTAGAGTTAATTAATTGTGTGAAACTTTATTAGGGACAAATGAGGCAATAATTACTACGATCAAAAATTCTAAAACTATCTCACTGATTACATTTCTTAACAGTAAGTTATTTTGTAAGAATACAGGCTTACTTAAATTTCTAACTTAAATGTCTGACCACCTTGTCTGTTAACTGACCTCCATAAATCATGACTGCTGTCTAGATGCCTGTACCACCCACCCGGTGCCCCCCTTTCCCAATGACACACAGAGACCGTATAAAGTTGGGTAAGGGCATCGGCCACAGCTTTATTAATTTTCCATGCCAGCAACATAAATACTGTCAGCTGTTGGGGTGATTGCCCAACAGACAGGTCTATCCCCACAAACCATGAGTCCATGAGCAGCCTGCCTCCGCCATCAGCTCCCAACAGGCTGCGACTCCCCAAGCCTCCTCGGCAACTCCATCACTTCTGCCTGCGCTGGCCAGGACTCCCGCATGCTGTGACAAAACAAGAAAAGACAACCAACAACAAGCACCAGAAACAAAACCCACATTCCTTCAATAACCAAATGTCCTAAGGGCGGGAGGGCGGGAAAGTCAGGATCCCTGCACTTCCAAGAGCTGACTGGTAAGTCCCCTCCCCTCACTGTCCTTATAACTGTCTTCCATCTTAGCAACTATGTATCCATATATCCCCCTCCCATCTGATCTTCCTTTAAGACTCCTTATCCTAGCCGCAGTCATGTCCCCCCTTCCTTGTCAGTCCAGGGAGGTGTCTTGACTGCTGTCTAGATGCCTGTACCACCCACCCGGTGCCCCCCTTTCCCAATGACACACAGAGACCGTATAAAGTTGGGTAAGGGCATCGGCCACAGCTTTATTAATTTTCCATGCCAGCAACATAAATACTGTCAGCTGTTGGGGTGATTGCCCAACAGACAGGTCTATCCCCACAAACCATGAGTCCATGAGCAGCCTGCCTCCGCCATCAGCTCCCAACAGGCTGCGACTCCCCAAGCCTCCTCGGCAACTCCATCACTTCTGCCTGCGCTGGCCAGGACTCCCGCCACCGCGATGACGACTTCCCCTCACGCCTCCTGCCGTCATCGCGCCCCCCGCCGACAGCGCAGCCTCAATCCCACTCTGCAAACCCGTGTTCAGGATGTCCAAACCTATCTCATTTAAGTGGACCCCATCCCTCCTCATTAAGTTCTGGTTCTCCCCTTCCAGCTCCACGTGTCGAACGACCACCCCACCTAGCCGCCGGACAAATTTCCCCACTGCAATGTTCAGCTTGCGCCGGCTCTTCTCCAAACCGCGCGAGTGCGGCAGCGCGCGCCAGCACGGCCTGGAAACCACCTCCGACCAAACCAAGGTCATGTCCGGAAACAGCGCCATGCACCTCGCCAAGTCGTGCCGAATCGCGTGGAGAAGGTCCACAGTCCTGGAAACCCCCAAGTCGTTCCCGCCCGCATGGACCACCACCACCACCGGCCCTGACACAAACTTACGGAGCTCCACGAACTCAGGATATACTTGCTGCCATCGGAGGCCCCTAATGCCCTTCCACCTGACTCGGGCCAAGTCCACTGAGAACCCCAAATTTCGTCCATAGGCCCGGTCTTCAGCTCGCCTAGCTGCCCAGTACACGTAGGAATGCCCTAGTATCCACACGTACCGGGGCCGCCCACCTACAACGAGAAGAGGGTTACAGCATATGAGGTCGGACATAAGACTTAAAACGCCCCGACTCCCATCTTCCAATGCGTTTAATGCCCGCAGCCGAGTAACCCAAAACACTTGCCTGGGTAGCCGCCCCAATCCGAAAGGAGTGGGCCGAAAACCCTTGACTTTCCATACCACCCGCGGCCAATGCTCTCTTCAGCATTGCCGAGAACTGATAGCGTGTTAGGGGAGACCCATCCGCGTGAGCCAACAAAGGGCCTCCCCGCTCCGGGCGCACCTCCAGAAAATCGTGAAAAGCCCCGACAGGACAGACGACATCCCTCGTGGCCCCTAAACGAACCCAGGCACCCCGGGCCGCCTGGTCCGTCTTAGAGCGCCGCACAAAAATGTCAACGGAGGAAGTAGACCACCGCACATCCGACAATGCCAAAGGCGAGGCCTTCCCCTTGCTCGGGGCTACCAACTCGCCGATGCGAAAGGCTCCAAAAAAGCAGACCGAGAAGGCTACGCGAAACAACTTCGATACATAATCCGAGCCACAGACCCGCGGCAAGACTAAAAGAATCCGCCGCAACATTTCCACCGAAATCGGACGACGACGATCCGGGCGACGCCGCAGTCGCCACCCCTTCACCACTCTCTGGATCCCAAATTCCTTAGTAACATCCCGCCAGCCCATAAATCGAAACAAGAAAGACAGGGCAGCCAGCACCTTCTCCGCTACTGCGCAAGACCTACCTCTCCTGACCAAGTCATCCAGCAACACAAGAGTCGCCTCCGTACGTCCCATTTCCGTGGATACATCCCCGTCCCGTGCTGCCGACAGCCACTGTTTCCACACTGCCCGGTATGCCTTCCAGGAAGCCTCCGCCAAGGAGTCCGATACCAAGCCCATCAGGCCTCGAAATCGAGCTTCCATAAGGAGTCCGGACACTGCAGACCGGTCCGCCGCGCCTCCGGCGCTGCCTCGCGAAACCGTTCCCACTGCAAGCGAGACAATGCATCAGCCACCACATTTTGCACACCCGGGACATGTTGCGCCCGCACCCAAACATTAAACTGAAGACTAAGGAGCACGAGGTGACGGAGAAGAGCCAACACTGGTGGGGATGAGGAGGACGATCGGGCAATCACATGGACCACACTCATGTTGTCCGTGTGAAAGACCACCGTGTGATTTCTCAGCTCCTCACCCCACAGTTCCAGGGCGACCACTATCGGAAACAGTTCCAAAAAGGTCAAATTCCTTCGAAATGGGGAAGACTGCCATTCCTCCGGCCACTCCCCCGCGCACCACTGACCCCGAAAATACGCTCCAAAACCAACTGACCCCGAGGCATCGGTAAACAGATCCAAGGCAGCATTGGTGGTGGCCTCCCTCAACCAGCAAGAGTGCCCGTTGTAACGTCTGAGGAAGGAGCTCCACACTGCCAGATCCGCCCGAAGGCGCCTCGTGATCCGAATGTAATGGAAAGGTTCCTTCACCCCCACCGTGGACAAGGACAATCTACGACAAAATGCCCGACCCATCGGTAACACCCGACATGCAAAAACCAAGTGCCCCAACAGGCCCTGCATCTGACGCAACTGAACCTTCTTGGAACCTTTGACTAAGTCCACCAACCGCAGCAACCCCTCCAACTTCTCTTCCGGAAGCCGGAAAACCATTCTCTCGGTATCGATTTCGATACCCAAGAATGAAAGGACCAACACCGGGCCAACCGTTTTTTGTTCGGACACAGGAACCCCGAACTCAGCCGCCACCCGCCGGAATGCCTGAAGCAACGCTGTACAATCCTGGGAACCCGACGGACCAACAAACAAAAAATCATCCAGGTAATGTGTCAACGAACACAAACCCGCAACTCTGGACGTGACCCACTCCAAAAAAGAAGAAAACAGTTCGAAATGATAACAAGAGATAGCGCAGCCCATGGGCATACACATATCATAATAGAAGCAACCGTTAGCGAAACACCCCAACAAGTGAAAGCAATCCGGATGAACCGGCAACAAACGAAAGGCCGATTCAATGTCCGATTTTGCTAATAACGCCCCACGACCGGCCCGCCGCAGGAGGAGCAATGCCGAGTCGAAGGACGCATAACGTACCCTGCACGCATCCCTGTCAATGTCATCATTGACTGACGACCCCGAAGGGTACGAGAGATGGTGAATCAATCGAAAAACTCCCGGATCCTTTTTGGGTACCAGACCCAGCGGAGACACCCTCAGGTTGTGGAATGGGGGGGAATCAAAGGGGCCGGCCATGCGGCCCCGTTGAATCTCCGCCTCCAACTTTTCTTGTAACAAAACCTCTTTTCCCCGCGTGGACCGAAGATTGTCCGCGAACTGGCCCTCGTCCGACAGCACAAAGGGAATCCAGAAACCCGTTGTGAAACCGTCGAACAAGAGGCTAGCAACGTCCCTCTTAGGATACTGGACGAGCCATGGACGCATCTTTTCCACGCTCACTGGAGTCCTCTCTGCGAGGAACGTCGTCCCTACCAGAGCCCTTGGAGGCAGATGGTCTGCCCTTCTTGAAACAACGGAGAGCCGGGTGGGCTCCCCCACAGTGGGCACACTCGTGCCGGAATCTGCAGGAGCTAAACCACTTACAGTGGCTCTCGTTGAAGAGCCAACAGACTCCCTTCCTCTGACCTGCCGACGTACCCGTGGGGACGCCGGCCGCCCCCGAAAAGGGAGAGGGTCTACACGGGGTCATAAGTAGCAGCCACAGGCTGCCGTCCTGCACCCCAAAACCCATACCCGGACACGCCGCCATCTTCTGGCGGAATTGCTGGTCGTATTTGAACCAGCATTGCCCTCCATAAACCTTGTAGGCGCCCCAAATTAAGTCCAAATAACCAAATAAAGAGGGGGCCCTCTCAGGGAAACGGCGCACTAGTACGCTGGCAAAGATATTAAATCCTTGCAGCCAATTACCGAACGTACGCGGGATAGCCTTACCCTTTTCTCCCTCCAATTGTTCGCCACGTCGCGGTCTGTCCACGGACTCCTTGTCTGGCGGAACGAGAGAAAGGAGATCCACATACTCACCATGAATAATCTTCTCCTGCACCTCCGCTGGCACATGTAAACCTAGGGGAGCCAGTTCACACCCTGGGAGAAAGGAACCAACCCCAACCCCATGACCCCTCAAACTATCCGCACTACCGGGACCCTGAGCCCCTAGACCAGTACCCCTGGCTTGCCCCTCCACTAACATCCTCAGCAGGCGCAACACCTCGCTATCCTGACCTGAACCCCCTGCAGCACCCCAGGCGCCTGCGCATGCTGACTCACCAAATGAGGGGAGGCGCAGGGGCCGTCCTCCATCACCTTCTCGCTCCTCCTCAGACTCCTCCTCCTCACCGGACTCCCCCTGGAGCCTCCCAGCTCCCAGAGGGGCTGCAGCCGACACGGCCTCCCGACCGCCGGCATCCTGGCAGTACTGCAACCTTGGGGCTGCCGCCTGATCCGCGGCACCCCATGAACCGGCCGGTCCTGGGGACTCCCATCTCCTTGGGGCTGCTGTCCGGCTCACAGCACCCCTATTGCCGCCTTCTTCCGCCGGCGCTTGTGGTCTCCGGGCGCCCGGCGTCCTATTTCCGGCGCGGGCACCCACTTCCGGGTTTTGCCCGTCGCCGGCTGCTGTCGTCATATCCGGCGCGCCGGCCGTGCGCGACCGGCGTCGTGACGTCACTTCCGGCCGCGCCGGAAGAGAAGGTGGAGGGCTCCTGGATCTTCCCGCCGAATCGCCATCTTGGAAATGGCTGCCGGACGCAGCCGCAGCTCTCACCTGGGACCGGATCGCTCGGGGGGACGACACCAGGCTCGGCTCCACAGTCCCAGCCACTCCAGCTCGCCGGCTTCTTCGGCCTTCACGACCTCCTCTCACCGGGCTGGGAGACAGTCGCGACGGCGGCCTTGAACGCCTGGCCCGCCGCCCACCTTCCACAGGTCGAGCCTCTTCACCGGGGACGCCATCCATGCCGGCCAACACCTCTGCTAACGAGCCTGCACCATGAGCAGCCCGATAAGCCTGCAACAGGGCCACCAACGATTCCTGGGAAACGTCCATCACTCTCAAAATTCAGGAACAGGTAAGTATAAAACTTTTTAAGAATAATGTCTATAATATTTTTTTTTTTTTTTTTTTAAGGGGTCAGCAAAGAAAGACAGATGCAAATCTGAAAATCTGAAAGTCAGGATCCCTGCACTTCCAAGAGCTGACTGGTAAGTCCCCTCCCCTCACTGTCCTTATAACTGTCTTCCATCTTAGCAACTATGTATCCATATATCCCCCTCCCATCTGATCTTCCTTTAAGACTCCTTATCCTAGCCGCAGTCATGTCCCCCCTTCCTTGTCAGTCCAGGGAGGTGTCTTTCCATACTCCTTTTCTTTTATACTTCTTGCTTTTCCTCGGTTTCTTAGCTTAAATATTGGAACAAGAACCCTAGGAACAATCAGAGGGTGACCTTGATAATAAATTTTGGCATACACTCTAAAAATGCACCGATTCACAAAAACTTATTTTCGTTATTAAATTCCCTTCTTGACCTGTCTTAACCCCATTTATTAGCCTTATCGCCAGTTCCTCTCTCTACAACGCATGTGACATCACTACTTCCTCCTTTTGAATCTGTGCTTATCGCTAATATATCTATTGCCATGACATCGGACTGTCTTTCTGTGATGTAATTCCAGTAAAATACAAGTTTAGCAGGCTAAGATTGCCACAAGGCATATGTATGTATATGTGTTTGTAGTATCAGTTAGTTAATTACACGTAGCTAAGATACTGTTATCACTGTACTGACCAGGTGCAGGAATGTAAGAACTGGAATTACGCGTCCCTCTCCTTTGTATCAGATGAGCCACGTGGTTAGACCGGATGGATGAGTTTAGACTCTATTTATTAAATAGGTTAAGGGTATGTGTGGGTGTAGTTAATTGTGGGAGGAGCTACAGTGCTATATAAGGAATGTACTCTATGTATTCAGTACTCAGACTTTGCTGTATTTTGGTGACGCTAGTCCCTCTGAGTCCCGATCGGTGATCCAATAAAGAATCTCTTCCTTCCTGAAGAAACCTGTGTCCATCTCTCTGTGCTTGGCTTCCGTCAGTTTCTCCGGTATCATTTGGTGCATTGGCCGGGAAGCTCATCGTTCAACGGTAGCTGAGAGGCAGAGGCGTGAGACGGTCTATCTTTGCCCACGTTCTCTACGGCTGCACCCCTGAACTTCTGCGTGGACCTCCCTTCGTCTCGGCGCCACTGGTCTGTTGTCCAGGAGATCATCGGCCTCTACGTGAGAAGTGCTGGGGTGTCCCCGTCGATGAGTGTGAACTCAGGTTCAGGAACGAGGAGGTAAGACAACTGCTGTTTTAGACGGCAGGACCCACTAGGGGTATACCGATTGTGCGGTAGGCCCAAAGGGGTTTTGAATCTGTGTATCTGCCCCCTCTGTCGGAGGGAAGGAGCGAAGGCGCACCGCTCGATCGAACGCTCTTTAGTCAGACCGTTTGATTTGGTTGATTATATAGTGACTGGTGTAACAGCTGTGTGTGTACGGGAATTCCCTGAGTGTTTATTGTTATTGTGTACGTTTCACTTGGTAACCGTACCACGTGGTGCTGTTGCCAGAGGAAACGGGTGTGACTGTTGAATAGTACGCGTGTATAGTATTCGTTGTCGACGACGTTCCATTGTTAAGTATGGGTGCGTCGCAGTCAACGATTCCGGATCCCTTAGGATGTATGGTTAAGAATTTTAAAAAGGGATTCAAAGTTTGTGATTTTGGGGTAAAGATGTCTCCTGTACGTTTGGTCACTTTGTGTACTAGGGAGTGGCCTACTTTGGTTGCGGCATGGCCGCCACGTGGCAGTTTGGATCCAACTCTGGTACAGCGCTTACACGTGGCTGTATCGGGTAGGCCTGAACTTTACGGCCAGTTTCCTTATATTGACTGTTGGAGACAGGCCGTAAATGACTCGCCAAAATGGCTCCAGACATGCCACGAGGAGCAGTGTCGCCTCATGGTAGCTAGGACTTGCTCGTCCACTAGGACTGGTGTTAGGCCCATTTTGGACACGCCCCCTGAGTCCGAGATCCCTTTGCCGCCCCCTTACTTTCCGTTAAGAAGAAGTGACGCAAACGCAGGAAGTCCTGCACCCCTCCCCTCATTACCCTCATCCACTTCCGCTTCCTCCTCCAGTACAGGATCCACCCCCCCTCGTACTAAATCTCCCCTTCCGGAACCAGAATCCACCCCCATTAGAAACGAATATCCTGATTTGGCGCCACTTCAGACTTCCGGTCAAGCTTCATCTAGCTCGGCTCGAAGTGTTTTATTTACGACCTTTTCCCAAAACCGACCTCCCACATCCCCATACCCTATCTCTCCCCGACCGGAACCCATGACTGACGCCTCTCTACGTAGCCCCATCCAAACCCGACAGTTGACTGGTGCCCAACAATTAAAGCACTATCAGATGCCTCTTCGTCTGAATCCCGGGTCAGCTTATATCGATGCCGCAGGTCAAATGGCACACGCTGACCCAGTCTTCGTATATGTCCCATTTACCACAACCGATCTTTTAAACTGGAAGACCCATAATTCCTCGTATACTGAGAAACCACAAGCTATGACTGATCTGTTCACCTCAATAGTACAGACGCATAATCCGACATGGGCTGATTGCCAGCAGTTACTAATGACTTTATTTAACAATGAGGAAAGGACAAGAATAAATCAAGCAGCCATTAAAGCATTAGAGGATAGAGCCCGTGCTTTGAACCAAGCCAATCCAGCAGCATGGGCCGCGACACACTATCCCAACACCGATCCCGATTGGAACGTAAATGGTGCTGATATGGTTCAACTCAGAGCCTATAGAGACGCTATAATTGCTGGCATGAAAGCCGGAGGAAAGAAAGCCATTAACATGTCGAAGACAGTTGAGGTGATCCAGAAAAGCGATGAAGCGCCCAGTGTCTTTTATGACCGATTATTGGAGGCATACCGCTTGTATACCCCCTTTAATCCGGAAGACGCAGACAATTCCCGAATGGTTAACTCCGCCTTTGTCAGCCAAGCATACGGAGATATTAAGCGCAAGCTACAAAAGTTAGAAGGGTTTGCAGGTATGTCCATCACCCAACTAATGGAGGTAGCAAATAAGGTCTATATGAACAGGGATACAGAAAGTAAGAAAGAGGAAGAGCGCAAGATGCGTAAAAAGGCTGATATGCTAGCGGTAGCGATCGCAGGCGTAGATAAACGGGGCCCAGATAGAGGCAATAATAGATGGAGTAGGGAGCCTTTGAGTAGGGATCAATGCGCGTATTGCAAGGAAGAAGGGCATTGGAGGAACGAATGTCCGCAAAGAGAGCAGTACGAGAGAGACCAACCCAGGGCAGGCTACGGAAACTTTAGAGGTAGAGCGAGAGGTAGAGGAGGCCCCGGAGGGAGTAATGGTTATAGAGGGAGTAATGGGAACAGAGGAAGTGTTAGGGAAGACAGGTATATTCCAGCAGCGCAAAGGTCCCGCGATAGAGAAGGTAGGGACTTTGTAGGATTGGCTGACACTGTCATGGAGGACTATTGATACCGACCGGGCTCCATCCCCCTTGGTCGAGCGGAGCCTATGGTCGATGTATCAATAGGGGGGAAAAGGAGTGCGTTCATGATCGACACTGGTGCTGAACATTCAGTGGTGACTAATCTAGTTGCTCCTCCATCTGGAAGGACTATTACTGTGATAGGAGCAACTGGAAGAAGTGCTGAAAAACCGGTTCTTAAAAGTCGACTCTGTACATTGGGAGGCCACGTAGTAAAACACCAATTCCTTTATATGCCTGAATGTCCAGTCCAATTGCTGGGACGTGATATGCTATCAAAATTACAAGCGCAGATTACGTTCCTACCAAATGGAACAACATCCTTAAAGTTTAATGGACCTTCAGGTATTATGACTTTATCCGTACCAAAGGAAGAAGAGTGGCGACTTTATACAGTGTTGACTAGCCAAAACCCTAGGAGTGATGAGACATTGTTTAACATACCAGGAGTTTGGGCAGAGAACAACCCACCAGGACTGGCCCGCAATATTCCACCAATAAAAATTGAACTGAAACATGGGGTTTATCCAGTGAGCCTAAGACAATATCACATTCCGCAGAAGGCTAAGAAGAACATCCAATCCTATCTGGATAAGTTCATACGCGATAAAAGTAGCCGAAGTAACTCCGTGGATACATCACTCCAGGGTTAAACCAGCAGCAGTCGATTCTTGGCAAATTACAGCAGATCCAGAGAATCCCTGCAAGATCCGGTTGAAACGCACTATTCAGTCGGAGTAACGAGGAATTATTGTGGATTACAAATTTTATTGTTACAGGTGTGAGTGAGAAGGCCATAATAAAGCCTGTCCGCTTACCAACACATAGTGTATAAGCCAGGAAAGTCTCGAAGGGACACCTGTGAAGACGAGCAGAACTCCATTCCCTGCAGCCCTCACATCCTGGAAGCTGAGGTTCCATCGCACGGACGAAGACTGAGGATGACGGCGAAAGATGTGCTTTTGATTGTGTTTATTTATATGTGTTTTTATATTCAGGAAGGTAGAGGTACCGACACTCCTAGCTGTGAGGTATGCATTAAGACTACGAGAACAGGTAACCATATTTCCCAAACCCTAATTTGGCATTCACAATACGAATGTAAAGGAGAGGTATCAAGATGTAGATACCTAAATATAGACTATAGTGTGTGCCATTTAGGAGTAGGAGAACCTAAGTGCTTCAGTCCAGAGTATCAACCTCGTACAATTTGGTTGACTCTCAGGAATGGAGATCCTCAGGGGACCCTAATTAATAAGACGGTGTTAGAATCCGTACATTCTTCGGGTGTTCTGCTATTTGATGCATGTAAGGCGATATCAAGTGGTAGAAAACCGTGGAATGTATGTGGGGATCTTAGATGGGAGAGGACGTATGGGTCTAATGATAAATATATTTGTCCCAGTAGTAAAAATAAATATGTGAGTCCTAGATGCCCAAATAAAGACTATAACTTTTGTCCATATTGGTCTTGTGTGGGGTGGGCGACTTGGGGACAGACAGTAGATAAAGACATGATAGTGACTAAGTTGCCGACTAGCCCTTATTGTAAGTCTATGGAATGCAACCCAGTCCATATACTTATTAATAACCCCGACAAGTTCCTAGATAAGTATGGAAATTTATTTGGGTTTCAGATATACGGGACGGGTTTAGATCCTGGGACATTATTGTTTATAGGAATAGAGACTGATACGGTATCCTCCCAGACTCATCAAGTATACCATTCCTTTTATGAAAAGATGAGTATAGATAATAAGATCCCCCATAACGCTAAAAACCTGTTCATTGACCTAGCTGAAAGTATTGCCGGTAGTCTTAATGTTACCAACTGCTATGTGTGTGGAGGTACTAACATGGGAGACCAATGGCCTTGGGAAGCAAAGGAGGTAATGTCCGGTTCTGAGGCAGTTGACCAACTAATATCTACACAAGCCGATTATCATTTGAGTGTTAGAGGTAAATCTGAGTGGAGATTAAAGACCTCCATCATAGGTTATGTTTGCATAGCAAGGAAAGGAATAATGTATAATACTTCTGTAGGAGAATTAACTTGTCTAGGGCAAAAAGCTTATGATGATGATACTAAAAATACAACTTGGTGGTCGGCTTCAAATGTCTCAGAACCATCTAACCCGTTTGCTAGATATGCCAGTTTAAAGGATGTGTGGTTTGATTTATCCATCACATCTACCTGGAGAGCCCCAGCAAATTTGTACTGGATCTGTGGTAAGAAAGCCTATTCGGAGTTGCCACAGGACTGGGAAGGGGCATGTGTGTTGGGTATGCTCAAACCATCCTTCTTCTTGTTACCGATTGAAACAGGTGAGACTTTAGGTGTTAAAGTGTATGATGTGAATCATAGGAAGAAAAGGGGACCCTTAGAGATAGGCACCTGGGAAGATAATGAATGGCCTCCCCAGCGTATCATAGATTATTATGGGCCAGCCACGTGGGCAGAAGATGGTACCTTTGGTTATAGAACCCCAATTTATATGCTCAACCGTATTATAAGATTACAGGCGGTGGTTGAGATTATTACTAATGAGACCTCACAAGCACTCAATCTTCTAGCGAAGCATAATACCAGGATGAGGACAGCAGTGTACCAAAATAGATTAGCCTTGGATTACCTTTTGGCAGTAGAGGGAGGTGTATGTGGGAAGTTTAACCTGAGCAATTGCTGTCTTCAAATAGATGACGAAGGGCAAGCAATAGCTGAGCTTACTAGCCATATGGTTAAACTAGTGCATGTGCCTACTCAGGTATGGAAAGGGTACAATCCAAGTAGTTGGTTTGGTAGCTGGTATGAGTGGTTTGGAGGGCTTAAGGCAGTGGTAGGTGGAGTCCTACTGATTTTACTGTTGTGTCTACTCCTACCGTGTCTTATACCTTTAGTAGTTAGGTCTGTGCAAAGCCTGATAGGAAGTATAGCAGAGAGGAAGGCTGCTGCACAGATAATGGCGATATATAAGTATAAGGCTCTAGATCAAGGAGAACCAATGCAGGAAGATGAGTGTTAAAAGATTCACATCATAAGATAAGTCTGGTCTGGTTCATGGTAACCTGAGGTATATGCAAACCAAGGTTAAGTGATGCCTCAAGTAATTGTGAAATATCAGAGGCATCAAAGGGGGGAATGTGATGTAATTCCAGTAAAATACAAGTTTAGCAGGCTAAGATTGCCACAAGGCATATGTATGTATATGTGTTTGTAGTATCAGTTAGTTAATTACACGTAGCTAAGATACTGTTATCACTGTACTGACCAGGTGCAGGAATGTAAGAACTGGAATTACGCGTCCCTCTCCTTTGTATCAGATGAGCCACGTGGTTAGACCGGATGGATGAGTTTAGACTCTATTTATTAAATAGGTTAAGGGTATGTGTGGGTGTAGTTAATTGTGGGAGGAGCTACAGTGCTATATAAGGAATGTACTCTATGTATTCAGTACTCAGACTTTGCTGTATTTTGGTGACGCTAGTCCCTCTGAGTCCCGATCGGTGATCCAATAAAGAATCTCTTCCTTCCTGAAGAAACCTGTGTCCATCTCTCTGTGCTTGGCTTCCGTCAGTTTCTCCGGTATCATTTCGACAGTTGTAATCTAATATAGCTGGTGAGAAAGCTCTATGGTAACTGATCAAACTAAAGTATTAAGGGGTCAGTTCAGCCCTCCGTCCTTCCAGCGTTTAGGCTGATGAGTACCGTTCAGTTGGGGGGAAAAAAGCAAAAGTAACACTCCATGATGTTCTTGCATACCAATGGAAATAAACTGTAACATAACATAAAAATGTTATATTAACATCACTAGCCTTAGTTAACCTCAGTGTAATGTTTAATGTGCTAAAAAATATTGTCTAACTTCAAGTCCAAATATAGATGAGGAACGTTAAATAAATACACAGCAAGCTGGATATATTTTAGTCAGTCTACCTTACTATTTTATGATAAGTGAACTTCTCCTGGATTAAAAAAAAATCTGTTTAGGCACCATAACCACTACATGCAGATGTAATGGTTATGGTGCCATATGGCTGTGGGTGACATCTCCTAGCTCTTTGTCATGCCTAATTTCAGTTTATTGACCAAAACCGGGTTTTCCAGGGTCCCCGGAGTCTGGCTTGAATTCAGTGTTCTGTCCCTTCTTACTGGGTTTGTTAATTGGTAATCCACATCTCACTCCGTGTAAACTGCACTGGGGCATTCAGCCAATTTGCAGAGCACTTTAGCATAGCTCTGCGCATGTGCAGCGCAGCGTGGGGCCAGCCAGTGCAATAGTAATTCTGATATGCCCCCTTTTCTAGGACAACGTTTTAGAATTTCCAATTACACAAGCCTCATGACAAGTTTCTTACTGCAGACTCGCCCACCCAGTTGGGAGGTATGCAATGTTGGGAGGAATGCTTAGTTACACCCATAGTACCTATATTTCACATAACAAGTCAGTCACTGAAAGAATCCATCGGCCATCGGTCAAGGCTTCCACACCCTACAAAGCACCTATTTTTTACCCCCATAACTCCCACAACTCAAAAACAACACCAAAAACCAGAATGTGTGCCATATGTTTGTTTATATAGGAGAATAAATGGTGCAACGCATAGGATAAATCATGTATTAAATAACACACCATAAAAAAAAATAGGCAAACAGACCAGTACAAGTTTTTTTATAAGTTTATTAATTTTAAAGTTACTTGTTTTATTTTGCAGCTGCACATTTCCTTTTCATTTTTAACAAAACAATAAAACACGAATGTTACACAAGACCCCATTACATACCTAAAAAAAAAAACTCAAACGCTTCTCAGATCTGAAATTATTTTATTTACAAAAAAAAAAAATGTTTATGTGAGTGATGATTTTTCGGTCACACCTAGTGCAAATAAATCAGTCAGTTTGATACCCCTAGCATGATCATGATGTAATAGCGTTGATGCTAATTCATTAAGCGCTGCAGAATAAGTTGGCGCTATATTAATGCCTAATATAAAAATAATAATAATAAAACACTGAATTGTAGTGAATTCAGGCAAAAATAACCAAGTGGTGACTATACTAGAATTGTGGTAACAATGGTAGACTTGTTCCAAATAATCAATTTTTTTCCGACATTGTGCAGTCTGTTTTTTTCACTCACTGCAATTCAATCAATATAATTTTGTCCAGGTTTTTTAGTAGACTGTTAATTATTGGAAATTTAAAGTGAAGTTCAGATTTTACACTATGGCAAACTGAATCAATGCATGACTTGTGAAGTCTCTCCTTTAATTTATTCTGGCCTATGTGTGTTCATCATCCTATTGTCTGGAAACATTACTCTTCTGAAACACGAGATGGTGCTACAATGATGCCTTTCATGCAAACATCCTATATGCGTACAGTGCATGATGAATTATTTGCAGAAGCATGCACCTTACTGCAGCCTGAATGATTTTAAATTCCTATAGTATGCAGCAAGCCGAGAAAGCTTCTCAAGCAGGGAACACATATTATGGAGGGGAAAGATTACTATTATTATTATTATTGCCATTTATATAGCGCCAACAGATTCCGTAGAGCTTTACAATGTTATGAGAGGGGGGGATTTATCTATAAATAGGACAACTACAAGAAAACTTACAGGAACGATAGGTTGGAGAGGACCCTGCTCAAACGGGCTTACATTCTATAGGAGGTGGGGTATAAAACACATTAGGATAGGAAATAGCAATCAAATAAGGTGGGAGTGAAGCAGAGCTGGAGGAAAGAGTAGAGTGCTGCCCTATAGGAGAGAGCAAGAGACAGGTATGTGAGGTAGAGGTTACTCTGGGAGGCCATAAGTTTTCCTAAAGAGATGGGTTTTAAGGCACGTTGTAAATGATTGAAGACTAGGGGAGAGTCTGATGGTGGTAGGCAGGCTATTCAATAGGAAGGGAGCGACCCGCGAGATAAATACACATAAATACATTATTTTCCCTTAATAGCACCCAGTACCCTGTATACCACATTACTTAGGCAGGCCAGCAGAGGCAGTGTTATGCTCTGGGCAATGGGAAACCTTGGGTTCTGGCGTTCGTGTGGATGTTTCTTTGACATGTACCACCTACCTCGAGATTGTTACAGATCTCTACAGTACACTCCTTCATGGCAATGGTGCAACAATTGTAGAGGAATGGTTTGAGGAACATAACAAAGAGTTCAAGGTGTTGCCTTGGCCTACAAATTCCCCAGATCTCAATCGGATTGAACATCTGTGGGATGTGTTGTTTGTATTGGAACAACAATTCCGATCAATGGAGGCCCCACCGCGCAACTTGCATGACTTGAAGGATCTGCTGCTAATGTCTTGGTGCCAGATACAACATGACACGTTCAGAGGTCTTGTGGAGTCCATGCCTCAAGGCATCAGAGCTGTTTTGGCAGCACAAGGCTGTCTTACATAATATTAGGCAGGTGTTTTTTTGTTGTTGTGGCTGATCAGTGTATAATATACTCATATTTACTCGAATCTAATGCGCACCAGTTTTGCAAAAATAAAGTTTCCAAAATTTGAATGCACATTAAATACGATGGCACATTACATCCGGGGCAACAATACAAATTTTCCAGCGAATTTCATTCGGGCCAATTCACACAGGCGAATTCAAAAAGTTCTAACAGACAAATTCAACAGACGAATTCAAACAGACAAATTCACAAAGGAAAATTCATACAGACAAATTAAAACAGGTCAATTCACACAGCAAATTTCATTCTGGTGAAATCACACAGGCAAATTTTGTTCTTAAAAGAGAGCTTAAGCATCTTCACACATGCTTCTCTACCAAACCCTGTGACATAATCCAGGAAGTTACTGCCATTCCAGGCCAATCACGGTCCTCCCATAGTAATCTCTTAAAGAATTAATGAGCATTACATACACTGACACTCATTATTCATTAAGCTTACCAAAAAAGGAAACATTTTGAGCCAACTTTTTTAACCATCCTTCAAAATTAGCAAAAACACTTCCAAACTGATAAGATTGAGCTGAAAATCAGAGTATATTAGAGCAGAAAAGTGGCGAGCCGAGGGACCAAACAGTCTGCAAATGGCAGGGGACTCATTCAGAAACCATTAAAACCCTTCAGAAAACAAATCTTATTACTACCAACGGATAAAACAATCTAGGAGGTATCCATACTTCTGATTCTACCATACAGGTTTATTGCAGCTCTTTTCGGGTCGCCCTTGGGGAGGCGCTGTGGACTGAACCCCTCCCCCCAAAAAAGGTCTCAAACAACTAGAACTTTGTCCTGGGAGTGTGGACAGAATAAAATTTGGGTTGTTGGGGCATGTACTCTTATTTTAATTAACAAGATTTTTCTGTCCAATGCGAGTTGTGGGGAGGACCTAGCCATCCATAGCGCTTCCACGGATGTAACCAGAAGAATTGGATTATTAACATCTCATAATAGTACTTTTGATGTGAGGACTAGGAGGGGTTCTACCACCAATGAACCTCAGTGTCATCTTTTTATATCTCAGAATAGGATTCTATCATTATTATTGCTGGCAGTTTTATAGCGCCAACGTATTCCGCAGCGTTTTACAATATAATAAAGGAGGAAATTTAACAATAAATGAGAGTACTACAAAATGTTACAAAAATAATAAGTTCACAAGGATATTGTTTAAACAAGCTTACAATCAATTTGTTGTTGAACTCTTTGTTAACTTTTTGTTGCCGAGAACCTCGAAGTGTTGTCCACTCATTTTTTTTCAAACCATCTGGGAGCACTAAGACCAGAGCTCTCTTGGTACCCAGAGGCCATCCCTGCTTGGCACAGAAGCTGACGGTTTCAGTCTAACTTGTATTATTTCCTTTGTGTTGTGATAGAGATATGGTAAACTGGGTTGTCATTTTGTACAAAAACAAACAAGCGCCTGACAGCATTCCGAATATTGTGTCAAATGCATTTTATGTGCACCAGCTCCCTGTATTGTCTCTTTAAGCCAATAATTATCTTGGGGTTGAAAAGTTATGACAAGACCGGAAGTCATATTGTATATTGTCTTTTTAATGTTTCACTGTTAGTCATGTAACTGTAAAAACAAATGCTATTTCTATGTCATAAAATCCAGGTTTTCTTTGTGTCGATGGTGGCGGAACCTCCTTAGTAACACTCACGTGAGGAATCTCTGTACACGGCCATTTCAGCATTCCTTTTCATAAGAGTGATTTGACTCAGTGCTGTATATGTTTGTAGTGTAAATAGGTCTGAACGTTGAAACATGACGGCTCTGTTATCTTGTGACCAAGCAGCATTTCATTGCCACCCGCGTATATTCGAGTAAAAGTTCACATTTTATATATATTAGTCCCTCACAATCATATTGGGACAAATATAACATGGTGCCTCATGCTAATTACACATTTATGCATGCATGGATTGTGACTGAGATAAGTGACTATTTGGAAATAAACCACCATCTGTACCTCCCAATTGTCTCGAGTTTGTCAGGACAGTCCTGATTTTGGGCCCCTATATTGCTGTGTCCGGTGACACTCACTGACTATAATGTCACAGGAAAGCACAGCGAGAGAGTGCAGCATAAAAGAGTCCTTCAGGAGCATCATGGAAAGTTCAAGATGGTGGGCTGTCTGCTATTTAGCACAGTGCGCATGCATGCTACACAGACACACCACTTTGGGGTGAGCACATCATAGGCAAAGCACTCTGCATCACTAATATGTCTCCGCTCTCGCACTGCCCCCTCCTGTCCATATTAGTAGAGGCTTCCAAGAATTGTACGTAAAAGTAAGAGTATAAATCTAGCTCTGTGACTCCTATAATACTACAGTTCAACGTGAGCCATTAATTTAGACACTCCAGGCTGAAATTGCCCCTATTTTAGTCATTATGGAGATAATGCATTGGAAAGTATGGAAAATAAAGACAATATAAAAAGATAGTTCAGAATTTTACGCATTTGCCGCAAAACCGCACATAGAAGGTTGGGACATATCAGGAAAGGAGCGCGGTAGGAGGGGCTACCATAACAAGTGACAGTGGTTCCGTTTTCTTTTACAATTTATAAAATGTATTTATTATTTGATTATTCTGTTCTGATCAAAAAAATGATATTAAATTTTTTATTTTTTTTACTTTCATGCCAGCTCTCAGCACATGACAGACAGTCCTGCAACATAGCCAACGTTCTCCCGTACTGATGGAAATACAAGTGCCTGAAAAGTCCTATGCTCAGGGACATAATTAAATGCCAGTTTCGGCCTATTCACTCCCATTTACAGGAAATATTTCCCCAGAAAAGCAACTTGCTACTTTGCTCCCAAATCAGGGCATCTGTGAGGATAGACATATGAAAGCACAGAGTATTGCTGAATAACAGCTATTTACAGGAACCGTCTTTCACAGTTTAAATGAGCGCTCCTGCGCACTGTAGTGGTTATAGAGCCAGGAGTGCCCTTTCACCATCCCAGTGTAATCTGTCACGCCATTTTATCATGGTTTAAAACTTATCTGGGTCCAGCACCCATGCTGCTCTGATCTTGTTGAGCTGAAGCAAAAAAAATTGCAGATTACACACTAGGACTGAGCCAGGGCACTCCTGGAACCATAACCACCACAGAGGGCTATAGTGGTTATGGTGCTTGGAGTTTTCCTTTAAAATTTGAGTTCATTGATCATGTGGTGCCTGTTTTTTCATCAAGAGAGAATTTATTTCTTGTAAAAAAGTAAAGAGCCAAGCTTTCACTTTAGTAATTTGTATGATTTGATAACAAAAGTGACAAAAATACACAGTTGGTATAACTATTGTTAATTCTTTACTGGCTGAAACTGAACTCAGAACAGTAAGATTGTTCCGTGTTAATATTTTCTGCTTACAACCCTCTAGGTGCAATAAAATAGCAGGAGTTACAATAAAGAGTAGATATTTTTGCCCTTATGAAGTTAGCATATTTTTAACTAAATCTCTTTCATGGTCGCTAAATCAGTGATAAAGGATCTAGTTACAGTAATACCTGCAGTAAATATTATCTTGTAGATATCAGATTAGCCACTTGCATACCAATGAACTTTTGAAACATGCCCCAAGGCGATAGCTAACCTCCAGAATACGAAATGAGGGTTAGGGAGTTGGCATTTCGGTTCTGCCAACTCCAAACCAGTATTAACCAATCCTTGCCCTTCACCCACTTGTTTGCCCATTCTGTATTATCATTATCTAATTTGTTGCAGGCTACAAACCGGCACCCTTACAACTACATTAAGGGGGGACCTCTGGGGCACTGCTCCACCAATAGTTCTACGTATGAACTTTGGCAGCATTCTAACAGCATGCGCCATGTGATTCCATGATGATGATGACAGGATGGCATTCTGTGACATACTTCTGCTTACAACCAAACAATAGACATGTGCATGGGGAAAATTTTCGGTTCGGCATTCCGAAATTCAGGATTTTCGCAATTCGGGACTTCGGAAATTCGGCACTTCTGCACATCGGAACTTCGGCACTTCGACACTTCGGAAATTCGGCAGCTTCGGCACTTCAGCACTTCGACACTTCGGAATTTCGGAATTTTGGGACTTCGGCACCTCGGTACTTCTCTTGCAGCCGCTTGGTAGATAACTCCCTAATTCCCACGGTATTAGGGAGTTATCTACCAAAAGGCTGAAAGACCTAGATTGGTCTTTCAGCCAAATTTACTAATACTAAGTAAAAATTACTTAATATTAGTACATTTTGCCCCTACTCGCTATACCGCAAGTAGGGGCATGTCTAGTAAACAGTGAGCAGCCTGTGAGGCCCTGAGCTGCGGGTGGGGGCCCTAAAGTAAAATGATGGGGGGGACCTATTGTCCTCCCCCCTGGCCCCCACCCCTGAGCGGCGGGTGGGGGCCCTAAATACTAATAAGGGGGGGACCTAATGTCCTCCCCCCTGGCCCCCAACCCTGAGCGGCGGGTGGGGCCCCTAAATACTAATAAGGGGGGGACCTAATGTCCTACCCCCTGGCCCCCACCCCTGAGCGGCGGGTGGGGGCCCTAAATTGTAATAGGGGGGGGACCTAATGTCCTCCTCCTGGCCCCCACCCCTCAGCAGCGGGTGGTGGCCCTAAATACTAATAAGGGGGGGAACCTAATGTCCTCCCCCCTTGCCCCCACCCCTGAGCGGCGGGTGGGGGCCCTAAATTTGAATAAGGGGGGGACCTAGTGTCCTCTCCCCCTGGTCCCCACCCATGAGCGGCGGGTGGGGGCCCTAAATTATAATAAGGGGGGAGACCTAATGTCCTCCCCCCTGGCCCCCACCCCTGAGCGGTGGGTGGGGGCCCTAAATTATAATAAGGGGGGGACCTAATGTCCTCCCCCCTGAGCGGTGGGTGGGGGCCCTAATGTAAAAAAATGGGGGGGGGACCTACTGTCCTCCCCCCGGGCCCCCACCCCTGAGCAGTGGGTGGGGGCCCTAAATCCGAATAAGGGGGGGACCTAATGTTCTCCCCTCTGGCCCCCACCCCTGAGCGGTGGGTGGGGGCCCTAAATACTAATAAGGGGTGGACCTAATGTCCTCCCCCCTGACCCCCACCCCTCAACGGCGGATGGGGGCCCTAAATACTAATAAGGGGTGGACCTAATGTCCTCCCCCCTGACCCCCACCCCTCAACGGCGGGTGGGGGCCCTAGATACTAATAAGGGGGGGACCTAAGGTCCTCCCCCCCTGGCCCCCACCCTTGAGCGGCAGGTGGGGGCCCTAAAAACAATGTGTCCCCCCCAGGTGATTAGAGGTCCCCAAACCCCTAGTCACCTCTCCCCCCCAATAAAAAATATTTCCCTACCTACCCCCCTCACCCTAAAAATAATGAGGGGGGACCTTTAACTAGGTACCTGTAAAAAAAAAATAAAACTTACCATTTGATGTTTTCTTTCTTCTAAAATCTTCTTTTTTTAGCTCCAAAAAAGGGCAAATAAAAAAACATATATGAAAACCCTTATTCTGATTCCGGGCCCCCACCCACCGCTCGGGCGTGGGGGCCAGGGGGAGGACAATAGGTCCCCCCCCCCATAATTTTACATTAGGGCCCCCACCCACCGCTCAGGGGTGGGGGCCAGGGGGGAGGACATTATGTCCGAAGTACCCGAATGTCCGAATCGTCCGAAATTCGTCCGAATTCATATTCGGACCGAAACGAATTGCACATGTCTACCAAACAACATATTCTCAGCCATATAATTATTCTGATATTGTTCATGTAAACATTCTGTGCCTTTAATTACCTCATTGATGTTGGCATTAATAGTGTCTCATAAAGTACACAACAAAATACTCCTCCATTCCTAAAATGTTAGGCTACTTAAAGGGACATTCTTCTTGCAGTGGTTTTTAGGTAATGAGCATTAATATGGACCTGGTCCCATCAGTGGTGTTATAACACACCCTACCCCTTATACATTCCTTCATGTTGAGATGTTGCTTCCGGCACACAATCATTAGAGAGGAGGTTCTATTGGAATCTAGCAATCTCAGAGTTGTCTTTGAGACTGATATAGAGTCCAGCTTGATATTGTTCAAACTTAGGCTTGTGTGTGGCTGCTTGGCCATGGATACACAATTTGTGAAACTCCTCTTAACCCCTTAAGGACCAAACTTCTGGAATAAAAGGGAATCATGACGTGTCACACACGTCATGTGTCCTTAAGGGGTTAAACCCCCACAGCCATATATCCCTGGGTAGCTCATCCCAGTAGATACCCACTGTCCAAATAGCACTCTTATAGCCTGTATGGTGTTACATCTCCACCTGCTCATAGGTTTGACCAGCTGCAATAATATTCCGATCCAGGATACAGATCCATGCAGTCTGCCATGTTCCTTGGTGTCTTCCAGCAGATCTTTAAAGGACTGATAGGAAACTTGGTGGCTGTGGCAGTGGAAACTCAGTTAGGCCGTGTCTTCTAAGTGAAGTTCGGAGCCAGGGAAAGGCAATAGAGTGTTTTTATTAATTTATTAAGTCATTCTACTACCCTTGTCTGTCCTTGGCGATCTGGAGACGGCAGTTGTTTTTATACACTTGTCAGCAATGGGACTTGCTGAAGTAGCCAAATTCTTTGCCCTTATTTTGACCGTGACTCTTCTTGGGACTACAAATACAACCATCCATGAACTTCAGATCTGACTCCTTTACTTGAATTTCTGCTGTCCCAGTATATATGGCCCTTCATCTTCCACAACTATACCTTCTTCACTGGGTATAATGCTAGATTGGACCCCTAGATGACAACCCTACCCTGGAGGTTTTATCTCATATGAAATCAATGGTGTCTGGCAATGTATGTTCCAGGGGGACACCCAATTCCCCCTTTTTCATTTTTTTTTATTTAAACTATGTACGTTAGGAGTTCCAGAGCAGATTCCTTTTGGGTTGAGCAAGGTAACCTGCATCCCAGCTTCAGATGCCCCGAGTTGACCATAGGAAAGTATAACTTTGAAGTGGTTTTGGATATCACTGTCTTTAAATATAATTTTTTTTGATGTACAGCAGATATATGACATGCATTGTGAGTATATACATAAAAAAGCACTTAGTTTAAAAACTTTATTTTGGGGAATTGGGTGTTTTATAACATTTTGCATGATATATATTCACAATGCTCTTACAACAGATTAATTAAATGCACTTTGGTTTATTTAGCACTATTTAATTTGTCTCCCAGGTTGAATTTAGTGTAGGACCCACCGATATTGGGGTACTGTGAAATAGTGGTGGGCTTAACACAATATGGCCATACAGTGGAACTGAATCCCCATAATTGTTTGCTAAGACAGGTCATTTTGAGTAGCCTTGTAATATTTAAAACTGTATTTTTGTGTGCACGCTGTTAATTAATCTGTATTTTGTATAAGCTCTGGCAATACTCATCAGTCCATTGTGACATTTCATTCATGTGTTAATGCACAAATTACGTCCCAGTGTTCCTCTCCTAGCTTGTAGATAATAGTATCCACCACAGAACTGCATAATCAGCACATTCTCTATAGTTAGACAGAGACCTCAAAAAACATGCCCTCAGCCCACAGGCAGGCATCTCACATCTGCAAAAACACATGGACGGGTTGAAGGGAAGTGAATTGTGGTGGAGAAGTGAAGACAAACTTATCAAGTAGGTACACAAGAGAGTGTATGGACTGATAAATCCAAACATCTCGAGACAGTAGAGGACGCGCACATCTTAAATATAAACTCGGGGCGGCCAGGTGGGGAGGCGAATCCCAAAGGTCATCACACGCAAACAGATTCCTGTGCTCTCTGATAAATTATAGTTAACAGACTTTTATTAAATCAACGTTTTGGCTCTGCTATGTAGCCTTTATCAAGCATCCTTTAAAAAGGAATCTATCAGCCTTAGTCGCTAACTAACACTCAGCCTTCAGGCTGGCAAAGCAGAATGGGAGTTGTAGTTCTGTGGCATGTGTAGATCTATTTTGTGGCAACCCATGACCTACAACTGGAATTCTGCAGGTTATTACTGAGTGTCCAAACATCTGTTTTTAAATAAAAGATCACCCAGAGACTGCAGTGTTTGGGGCAGTAAGGGGGTTTGCAATTAATACCTGTGAAGGGATTTTCTATCCCACTTTGCTGATTTAAATCAGAGTAACTGACAACGTGGTTCAAATTGCAGAATCCTTTGGGTAAAATGTAATTTAGGCACTAGGCTTATGGACGCCCAAAAAAATTAGAATTGTACTGCAAAGTTTTGTTGTTTTGGGAGAATTGGGTTTTGTCCATGTGGTGTTTCTGTTTGGACGAATTTCGTTTCGGGAAAAGCAATTCGGATTTACCAAAATTTTGCAAAAAATGTACTGTATTACTGCTAAATATATACTTAATATAAATATTAACGCAATAAAGACTGAAAAAGAAAAAAGTGAAGGTTACTGGACAAAAAAAGGGGGTAACTCAGAGAAATGTATAAACAAAGAAAATTCTAGATTGGCCACAGACTCTGTCAGTGAATCCTGGTTTAAATAAAAGTTGTAATTTTTTTTTAATTTTTTTTTTTTAAAGGTGCGATTAAATTCGAATACAACACAAAATAATTGTGTCAAACATATAATAGTAGGTTGCAGTCAGCAGGATTGATTAAGTCTACGGTTCACACCATTTAAGGAACTAAGAAATACTTTGAAATAATATCTTTATACTTGGAGCCAAATGCGATTACATTTAGAACAGCTGCTCTGAAAGCTTTTTAACAAAGTGCTCCTGTTACCACTTAAACAAAGTATCACAAAAAAAAAATATTTTTGTGCCCAAAAAATAAATAAAAATAGTCACAATATCTCCTGGGAGTAATTGGTGCAAGTTTAAACAGTAGCTCAAACAGCTTAGAAACAAGCACCTGAAATGTTGCTATAATCACACAACAAATTATAAATTGTATTCAAGACCTGATTGATAGAATTAAATGAAACGTACATAACTAGTAGCTGCATGCTAAATCAGGCATAGGCAACCTTTGGCACTCCAGATTTTGGACTACACCTCCCTTGATGCTTTGCCAGCATTATGGGTGTAAGAGCATTATGGGGGATGTAGTCCACAACATCCGGAGTGCCAAATGTTGCCTATCCCTGTCCTAAGTACTGTGCCTTCGAGGGCACCTACAGCCAAAAGATAAACAATCTGAGCTATCAACGAAACTGTGACTTTAAGGGCATCTATACAGTAATTAGACAAACTGTCTGACTGCAAACTAACAGGTATAGGTCCTATAAAAGGATACCATTTAAAAGCTTGCATACATGTCAATGAGATAAATCCTGAAATGCCATAAACATTGATCAATCATAATCTGCAGATAAGCTATCAGATTGCCAGAACGAGGAATGAAGCCGAGCCTCTTCAAGGGGGAAAGTATATTATGTGAATATTGTGCAGTACTCTGATAAACATATTCTAACGCCATTTGAGGCACAGATCAAAACGGAAGAAGTAACCAGAGGGGAAATAAAGAGGAGCAGTAAAAGTGCTATATATTTATTAAATGTGTAATATATAAATATAGATTTTTTTTCTCTCTCCATTTTCCCTTCTTCTCACATAATCTGTGAATAAAATTAACATTTTGTGACTGTCTCGTAATCACCAATCATCTTTTTTATTTTTTTATCGTTTGGGGCTCCATGTACAGAACTCCAAATCAGGAAAACAAACAAAACGGCTCGTTCATTCCTTTTTTAGTTTGTTTTGTGATTTAGTTACATATCAATTCGAGGTTGCGGAATTTGCACAACTTGTTCATTCCATTTGCACAAGTCTATTTGACACTACAATGTCTATTTTACCCAATACAGTTCTTGCATATGTATTTCAAGCTGCAATCTGTAAAAATTTGGATAGTTACAATTATGGAGCCACATTATCAATATCAGAAAGCACTTGTATTATATATTGCCTATTTGTCGACTACATCCCCTATTATGCTCTTCCAGCTATAATACTGCAAAGCATCAGGGGAGAGTTCCTTACCCCTGGACTATTCACATAAATGACTGTGTTCCTTATCTTTGTATTTACTCTGAGCTTGTTTATCTCTTCTCTTCATTTTGTCTTTCGATTATTCGACTCCTTCTTCGAACCAATTCTTTTTTAAATTTCCCATGTCTTACCTATTCTCTCTTTACAGATTGGAAAATTCTGGGTACTGGTCTTTGATCTCCTACTTACCTGCCTGGATCCAGCTTTCACATAGTGGTGAGTTCCTGATATGTATGATTTTACCCCAAAAGATACACTATAAGCACATGATGTATGCGAACACATCTGATACACCGACATACAGAAAATCATTGTGGCGGTATACGAGCCAGTAGCTGTATTGTCACCACCAAGGTCCCACTTCTCCCAGTTGTGATTGCAGTTAGAGTAATTATAGCTCTGAGGATTATAGCACTTAATGTTGTTCCACCTAAAAAACAACAAAAAAGAGCAGGTAATTTAATTAGAGGCCAACAAAACAGATACCTTACTGGCCAGAACACTAAAACCGAGACAGCAACAATCCCACATAGGAGCACTCCAACACAAAGACGGTACCCTCAAACACACACCTACCGATATTGCTCGGATCTTTACGGAATTCTACAGCACGCTTTATAACCACACGCCAAAGGACGCGGAGCAGATGGCAACAGCACAGGACAAAATGCACACCTTCCTTCGGGATTTGGACCTGCCAAAAGTATCGACAATAGCAGCGCTACAACTCAACGACCGCATCACCAACGACGAAGTAGACAAGGCCATAGCAGACCTTAAAAGTCACAAAGCACCGGGCCCGGATGGATACGATGGAGGATACTATAAAACGTTCTGGGAGGAACTATCACCCACCTTAACACAGCTATTCAATGAACTTATGACAGGCGGCACTCCCGGAAAAGAAATGTCATTAGCAAACATTATTCTCCTCCCAAAACCAGGCAAGGACCCCACACGACCAACGAACTATAGGCCCATCTCCCTCATCAATCATGATATAAAAATCTTCGCGAAAATCTTAGCAGCCCGCCTCAACCCGATATTGAAAACATTGATACACCCAGACCAAGTAGGCTTTATTCCGGACCGCCAACTCTTCGAAAACACTAGAAGAAACATTGATATAATCTGGCGACAACAGGCAACTAAATCACCCACCCTAGTGGTATCAATCGATGCCGAGAAGGCCTTCGATAGAGTTGAATGGCCCTACCTATTTACTCTCTTGGAACACATAGGCTTCCCTGACAAATACATTGCCTCAATAAAAGCACTCTACAGCAATGTCACGGCGCAAGTAAAAATACCCGGTACTTGGCCCCGACCTTTCAACCTATACAATGGTACACGCCAAGGATGCCCCCTCTCCCCTTTGCTGTTTGCATTGACCTTGGAGCCTCTGTTGCAGGCTATACATAAACACCCGCGCATCCACGGAGTCAACATAGGAGATCAAGACTTCCTGGTGTCTGCATACGCGGATGATATACTCTCGACCGCCACGCAACCAAAGGAATCGATGCAAGCTCTCACAGAAGTCCTCTCTCAGTACGGTGCCTTCTCAGGTTACAAAGCGAACTTAGACAAGTCCAGTGCTCTCCCAATCAATATGTCCACGGCGGCGATAAGAGAGAACCATAACATACCCATAGCGCAGGGACATATCAGGTACTTAGGAATCCTTTTTACCAGACGATCCGACTAAATTATATCACCTGAATTATGCCCCTCTATTGGCAAAACTTACCTCAGACCTCGAAAAATGGATAAACAAGCCTATCTCATGGATAGGGCGTATCCATGCGGTAAAAATGAATATCTTGCCTCGCATACTGTTCCTCTTTCAAGCGGTACCCATCAAGATCACCAAATCCACCCTAGCACCACTACAGCGGGCAATAGGAAACTTTATATGGCAAAACAGAAGACTTTGAATATCAAGAAACATCCTATTCAGACAGAAACAGAGAGGGGGCCTGGGTCTACCGCATCTTTATTTTTATTATTTAGCAGCCCAACTTGTGCAAGTGGCAATGTGGCACGCCCCACTGGAGGTAAGTAGACCTTGAATCTCTATTAACAGGAGCAGACTTACCTCAATACCACATGTGGGTGCCAAAAGGGAACAGACCGATCCTACGCACAAACTGCCCGACGATACTAAACTCCCTTAGAATCTGGGACGCCACGGCCCACAAATACAAACTAGCATCCAACCCGTCTCCTTTAACCCCACTGTTGAGAAATAGAGCCTTTCCCCCAGGGATGACACCAAGAGACTATACCAATTTAGAAAAGGCAGGGCTACAGCGAATATGCCACATGTTTACCGATAACACACTAATCACATTTGAACACCTAAAACAGACAACACTCCTCACCCCAGCGGACTTCTTACGCTTCCTACAGATCAAGGATTTTGTGAAATATCCGCACATACAAACAGAAGCCACAAGCCGCATGTCCTTCTTTGAGAAGATGTGCCTAAATGAATCCACACAACCAGGCCTTATCTCCACCTTATATTATTATTATTATTATTATTATATTATTTCTAGAGCGCCGTCAAATTCCGCAGCGCTTTACAATGGGTGGACGAACAGACATGTAGTTGTAACCAGACAAGTTGGACACACAGGAACAGAGGGGTTGAGGGCCCTGCTCAATGAGCTTACATGCTAGAGGGAGTGGGGTAAAATGACACAAAAGGTAAGGATAGTATTAGACTAGTGACAGTTGCAGAATAGGAATCAGTTGGGAGCTATTAAGAGTTTAATTGATACGCTTTTATGAAGAAGTGGGTTTTTAATGATTTTTTGAAGGAGTGGAGACTGGGTGAGCATCTAACGGAGGAAGGAAGCGAGTTCCACAGGAATGGTGCAGCCCTCGAGAAGTCTTGAAGGCGAGCATCAGAGGTGGGAGTACGGACAGAAGATAGACGTAAGTCTTCAGCAGATCGTAAGGGCCTAGACGGGACATACTTGTGTATAAGGGAGGATAGGTAGGTGGGAGCAGCATTATGTAGACATTTGAAAGCAAGAACCAGAATTTTAAATTGAGCTCTATATTTTATAGGAAGCCAATGTAGGGACTGACAGAAGGGTGAGGCATGGGAGGTGTGGGCGGACAGGAAGATGAGCCTCGCCGCCGCATTCATTATGGACTGTAACGGCGCAAGTTGGGAGCACGTAAGACCACTGAGAAGTGGATTACAGTAGTCAAGGAGAGAAAGTACAGTGGAATGGACCAACACCTTAGACGCATCTGGCGTTAAGTAGGGGCGGATGCGCGCAATGTTTTTGAGATGGAAATGACAGGATTTGGCGATAGAGTGAACATGAGGCTTGAAGGAGAGGTCGGAGTCAAAGAGAACACATAGGCAGCGAGCCTGCGTGGTGGAGCTGATGGTAGCACCATTGACTTGGAGGGAGGGAGACACAGGAGTAACAACACTTGAGGGAGGAAAGACCAGAATTTCAGTTTTGGTCAAGTTTAGTTTAAGGAAGTGGGCAGCCATCCAGTTAGAAACAGCAGAGAGGCAGTCAGAGACACTAGTCAAGAGGGATGGGGAGAGATCAAGAGAGGACAGGTAGATTTGCGTGTCATCTGCATAGAAATGATATTGGAAGCCAAAGGAGCTAATGAGTTTACCAAGGGAGGCAGTATAGATGGAGAACAGTAGGGGACCAAGGACTGAACCTTGAGGGACACCAACAGAGAGGAGTTGGGGAGAAGAAGCAGAGACAGAGAAAGAAACACTGAAAGAGAGCTTGGAGAGGTAGGAGCAGGGCCGGATTAACATAGGGGCGGATGGAGCTGGAATAGGCCTATTTTTTTACACACTACTCTTAAGATTTCCTTCAGACTGGTATTTTAAGGCACAGCCTGTATTTGAGGCTGCCTGGTTGTGCTGGTATTGCAGTATTACCAGCAATACAAATGCAAATATTTTTCTCCGTATAACCGGAGATTACTCTGCAATACCAGCACTGGCCAGTAGGGGTCACTGTGTATGGAGAGAGGCAGGGATAGGAAGTTACAGCATATCCCTCCCTGCCTCTCTCTACTCACTGATACGCAGGGGAGCAGCTACACAGTACAGAGAGTTCAGACAGCTGCTCCCAGCCTGCAGAGACAGACTACAGCTCAGGGAAGTGAGGGATGAGGGGAAATTCATCAGTGAGACATGAGACACACAGATACTAGGGGACACTGTGAGACATGCGGACATAGACACATGGGGATGCTGTGAGACATAGGTAGACACATTGGGACACATGTCTCCCAGTGTCCCCATGCCTCCCAGCCAGTGTCCCTAGTGTCTCAGTGTCCCCATGGCTCCCAGCCAGTGTCCCTAGTGTCTCAGTGTCCCCATGGCTCCCAGTATCCCCATGCCTCCCAGTCAGTGTCCCCATGGCTCCCAGTGTCTCCATGGCTCCTATTGTCCCCATATGTCTGTGTCCCCATGTCTCCCAGTGTCCACATGTCTCCGAGCCAGTGTCTGTGTCCCCATGTCCCTATGTCTCCCAGCCAGTGTCCCGAGTGTCTCAGTATCCCCATGTCTCCCAGTGTCTGTGTCCCCATATCTGTGTCCCTAGTGTCTGTGACCCCATTTCTCCCAGTGTCCCCAAATGTCTGTCCCCATGTCTCTCAGTGTCCCCATGTCTGTATCCACAAGTGCCCCATGTGTCTCAGTGTCCCCGTGTCTCTGTGTCCCCATGTATCCTAGTGACACAGGACACACTGAGACATGGGGACACTGGGAGAAATGTGGACACAGACACTGGGAGACTAAGGGACTGGGCGACATGTGGACACTGACACTGTGATTCATAGGGACACTGATGCCAGGCTGGCCTTCCAATTATTTGGACAGACATACCCCCTTTTTGGGCATGTTTGCCCCTTCTGGCAGTTCTGGTCATGTAATTTGGCCTACTCTTTTACCCCGCCCATTGGCTTCCTGCTTTACTGGACACTGCTGTTGGTATGGATTTACTTGAAAGATGAAAGCATAAATTAGATAAAGAGATTAGCATAGAGTACCGGTATGTGTTTTCTTATAGCTGCATCCTTTGAGTTTCCCTCCAACACCGTCAGATACATGACGCTTGGGAGGTATGACTGTTTTAGTATTTTTCGTCGATAAGATTCTGTAATTAGGCCCCATCATAACTGTCAGCACCAGGCCCACTGGGCTCTTAATCCGGTCCTGGGTAGGAGGAGCACCAGGAGAGAGCAATATCTTGTAGACCGATATTGCTAAGGATGAGAAGAAGCAGTTGCTGATCAACAGTGTCAAAAGCCGCAGACAGGTCAAGGAGAATTAGGATAGAGTAGTGACCACGAGATTTTGCAGCGAGTAGATCATTGGATTCTTTGGTCAGTGCCGTTTCCACATAGTGCTTAGCGCGGAAATCAGACTGAAGCGGGTCTAGCTGAGAGTTTGATTCGAGGAAGTCTGTCAATCTCGCATACACAATTCTTTCAAGGATCTTGGATGCAAAAGGCAGTAGCGAGATAGGACGATAGTTGGATGGGGAGTTAGGGTCAAGATTGGGCTTCTTTAGAATTGGGGTTACAGTTGCATGTTTGAAGGGCGATGGAAATATACCAGAGGAGAGAGAGAGATTGAGAATTTTAGTGAGAGGTGGAGAAAGATAAGAAGACAGAGTACGGATGAGATACGAGGGAATTGGATCTAGGGAGCAGGTGGTGGGGCGGGAGGACTGGACCAGAGCAGAAACCTCTTCCAATGTAGCGGGTGCGAATGAACATAGAACAGCAGAGGGAGTGAAGTTAGGGGACATATTGCAAGGGGAGGAGAAAGATGAGAGATCTCTTCTCTGATTGTAGAGATCTTGTCAGTGAAGTGAGTTGCAAAGTCTGCGCACATATATGCGCACATTAGCTCAGAAACTGTAGAATGGGGCACACTCACATACGCGGACACCTGGGAAAAAGAACTAGGAGAGGTTATAGAATTCGCAGGTCAAATTATACATTTGCAGACTGTAAATTTTCTATGCTCTCACAACTGTCTATTGATATATTAGTGATAAAGTAATGCTGTATATATGGCCCTCAAACACATTCTGCACAGTAGTTTATGGGACAAAATCAACTTTCTCATTACACTTTCTGAGATCAAACAGCATAGCAGGCAGCAGTCAAAGACATGTTTAAATTCATTCATGAAAAACATAAACTCATTCGCATTGGAATTTTAATGACATTTTAACAGTCTAAATATGTGATTCAATATCATCAGATTGTGTCATTATATAAAACAAAAAATCTCCAAAGTGCTGCTTAAAAGGAACACCGTAGCATTAGGAATACAAACATGTATTTCTAAAACTATAGTTTTAATCTAAATATTGTGCTGTCTGCTCCCTTGCCCATGAGGGGTTTAAATGATCAGCTCTGCCTATATTCACTCCCTTGTCATGTTATTCTAGTGATGTCTGTTCCATCTTCCTGCAACAAATCATCAATATTGAAGATCTCAGCCAATAAAAGAGTTCATCATAGGGAAGTATTAGGAGGCTAGAGTGCATGCGCGGCAAATCTAGGATCAACAATTGACTGAGAAACGATTCTGACTCTGTTCTCACAGGGGAAGTGCCTCAGAAAGACATCCACCAGAGCATTGGCTCCCAAACCAGTGTTCATGTCCCACCTACAGTCCAGTATCTCCAATGGAATAAAAAAGGGAAATTCATAAATCCTGGATTGCTGGTGGGCCGTGAAGACTGATTTGGAAACCACTGCCCTAGAGATGTGTTTAAACATGCAATGGAACATTGCAGTTTTTACAAAACTGCAATGTTTTAGATTGCAGGGCTAAAACTAAAGGGACATTATTCCCAAACCACCTCATTGAGATGAAGTGGTCTGGGTGCCCTCTGTGGTCCTTTAAGAGAGAACCTTGGGTGGTTTTGGACAGATGTATCCGTTGACTATTCTCCGAAAAAGAAGACCTCATAAATCAGGAGACTAATTACCTTTACTACATAGCTTATATATAAAACAGTTATTGCTCAGTGAATAACCTTGAATGCTGTTTATGGTTTTACTCTGTCTGTATCATTATGTGAACCTTATTTACACCACTCCCAGCAATGAGTGACACCTCTAAAACTATAAAAAGAACTGAAAATAGCAGTTTTATATGTAACCTATCCCAAAACAGACTCACTGGTTTTACATTAGTCTTCTCTCTAGTAAGACATTATATTTTCAAACTAAGAGAGGGTTGAATTTAAATGTTGATGACTTGTCTATTAAGGCTCATCATGAGAGTGAACAGATTGCTCTCAACCATACATTTTTTCAAAACCATTACCACTTAAAGGAGCATTTAGTCATGCTAATTAACATAAGCGAACAGAAAAACCAAGAGCTCCATTCATAAGGCCTGGAGTGCTAGTCACAAAGTTAGTCCCACTACCAAGTTAAATCCTCTTTTGCTTCAATGGAGATTGGGGATTCATCAGAATTCCGTTTATCACACTTCATTCATTTTAGTGAATAAATCCTTGCTGGATCCCAGTTGGGTGCTTTGCTTATCCTGATTTAAATGAAATATTTTTGTTAACCTGTAATCTCTGGATATAACGTTAGCCGTAGCTAGATAGTGAACCTGCCTGCAAGGTTCTGTTGCAGTATGTATGCCACACCTTGTGGTAAGTCTGACTGGTTACGTGTTTGCAAGCCTGACGCAAAGTCTCAATGACCATATCCAAAATAGCTTTGAATGCAAGACTTCCCCATAATTTTTATCCCCTCCAAAGGGACACAAGTAAAACTTAGCCAATGGAACTGCATCTGAGGATGCCATCGTAAGGTCCAGGACCTCCATGCAATTCACCGCCAGGCAATCCACCGTAGGCAGAGTTTTCAACCAAGAACAAGTGGAGCAAATTTTCTCCAAGCAAACAGCCTGAAGATATAGGTTATACCTCCATGGAGACCAGAGACCAGAATTGATCATTGGTCCTAACACTAAACATACATATGAGACATCAGCGTGCTATTGGGAAGGTTGATGTATTTTCAGTGCTCGACTAAGAAGTAGACATACTGTTGGATCTGCTACACCTCCAGATCATAACTGGTGCCTATTCTATAATATCATCCAGTTACAGGACAATTCCCAAAGAACTCATCAAGCTATCTGGGCACGATGAAACTGAACACCTTGTGAGTCAGGGCCAGATTAAATGGCTAGGAGACAAATTGGTAATGTTGGCACTGAAAGGCAAATTGCAGGAAACAGTGATGATCTGGATGCACCAGAATATGAAGACATGTATCTTGCAAATCCACAGATGTTATGACCTGGCACTGCTGCACTGAAGGAAGGGAAAATTGTATGATCCCCATTTAAAGAGTGGGACAAACAAGCTGAGGGACTTGAGGTTCACTGTGGCCTAGAATGTAGAACATATTTGAATAGAACTCCAGAGAGGAGAAATTACTCCAGTCATTTATTTATTTATTTATTTATTTATTTATTTTTTATTTTTGCAGTGCAAATGAACGTTACATGCAGGTTCGAGGTGCCCCAAGAGCAGTCCCCAAGCGTTTCTCCTCGCTTAACATGCGGGGCATTAGATTATCTAGCACAGTTTTATAGTATAAACAGGTTAGTTCAGGGAAGCTTTAACAGTACAGTATGGTTAGTATGCAGACGGGCTCAATCATGTGTGTCAATTACTATCCACAGTGCTGGCATATTACTAAGATACACAGGTGAAGTAGGTGTCGTTTTTAACAAAGATTCTACAAAGCTGTTAATCCTGGCTGTTCGTACAAGTTGTGCCTATGCGATTATTCGATTGTAGCACTCACTAAGTATACTAGGTTAAAGATTTATGCATAGCATGTATAGTTTTAGCATTTTCGTGAGTCTATAACGAGAGTATGTGCACGATTATGTGTAAACATTCTATGTGTCTACCTCAGTGTATTATGCTAGACAGTGATCTGAGTAACAATTAGGCCTGAAGCACATAGGAAGCACAAAATAAGCAAAACATAAGTAAACCATAAACAGGAGCGTTCGGCAGGCGCTGATTGTTTTCATTTTGGAAAGTCAATTAGGCTGGCATTAGTGAGTGATGCGAGTCCCATCAATGACAGCTGCCACTAATGGTTAGGTCTCCAGTGGTGGTGCGGCTGTAAGAAGCTAGTCATGTGTTCAGCCTATGCCCGAATTTGGGAATCGAAAGTCCTGCACTTCGAGGGCTAGGGAGGCTGCAGCATTCAGGCGGCTCCGTTGAGCATCCCTCCCGCTCCAGGCCGGTTGACAGGCCAGCATCCTTTTACCATGGACGTGGGGGCTCCTGGGGTCCCAGTCCTCCCCTGCATGGGGTAGACACGAGGTCTTTGTGGTAATCCGCCGCCGACTTTGGGCGATCCTCCGTCTGCCCCTGGCGGCCCTCGGCCTAGGTGATCTCTTTTTGGGAGGCTCGTTTGCGTGTAACGCGTGGGTGATCAGAGGCGGCCCACTCACCGCCCGTTCGCGAACCTTCCGGTCGTCCTCTCTGTGTGTTGCTGCCGCTTGGCGGGTTTCCAGCTGAGCCCAGAAGCAATCGAAAATTTCGTCCAGCTTCCTCTGTGTTAGTTGTGCAGGAGTGAGAAGCGCTGTTTCAGATTGCTTAGTGGCTGGTTCCCGCTGGGTGTCTCGGGCCGCCATTTTGTGTGCTTTGCTGGGCTGTAGTTTGGAGATTTAGGCTGATGTGCTTGGGACAAGCCAGGTCGGATCAGGATGACCCCCTCCGGTCCAAGGGGGTGGGGGGGAAACAGGGCTGAGAGGTAAGTTTGGGATTGCACAGCGTCACACCGCTCCCCGCGCCCAGCGGCCGTACTGGGCCTCACTCCTCCGACCTACGTCGGATGTGTAGTGTACCCGCGGGCAGCAGACCCGGGGTTCTTTGGCCTGCTCCAGAGGCAGGTAAGTCCCTATTTTTGTCAATATGGCTGGCTGGTACGCTAAAATCAGGCTTTGTTTAAGATTTGAGCTCGGAGCTCACACGGGGTGCGTCCAGCCGCTATGATGTCCAGGACCCGCCCCCTACTCCAATCATTTCTAAGTCAATCACACAGTCCAAAAATGTCTGTGCATCGAGTGAATTGTGGAAATGGCGAAAATGCAGGAATCGATACTGAGAGTGGTGGTTCTCAAATCCCAGCTGCTAAGCAGAAGAAACCAAGACTCAAGGGTCCATACTTGCAACTCAAACTGTGGCAAGCCGGTTTTTATGAAAAAAGTGGCAACTTTCTTACTTTGCTTTCTTTCAAAATAAACATTTTGGTGCAAGCGGCACAGTGGACTGTAATACTTTTTTATTTTTGTTGGAATATCTCAGAAGAGCTGAGCTGTACTAGCTCTCATATATGTGCTTACTTAAATTGTTCATATGTTAATAGTGTTTTATCATTTATGATATTGTGAGTTGGTTTTATGTTGTTTTTTTTCAATGCCAATTTTTTTGCCAATTTATGGTTTTATGTTATAGGTTTATTTACCTTGCTCTTGCTAAGTTGTTATGTTAACATTGTGTCCTTTAGCATGCATTATTTATGTTCAACTGAACACACACACAAAAAAAGAATTTTAAAAATAAATTCACGCAAATGCAGTTCAGTGCCCCGACCTTTGAAACATTGACTATTTTGGCACATCCAAACAAATTATGTTCGTTTTCAACATAACACAGATGGCAGTTCGACATCCTAAAACATTTATTTCTGTTTATTATCTTAGAATGAGAAATAGTTTACAGATTCGTTTTCTTATTCAGTCTTCTTCTCACACTAACAGGGTTATTTACTAAATTAATTAGAAACATATTAGAAACGTAGAATGTGACGGCAGATAAGAACCATTCGGCCCATCTAGTCTGCCCAATTTTCTGAATACTTTCATTAGTCCCTGGCCTTATCTTATAGTTAGGATAGCCTTCATTCTCGGGACGAGAATATCATTTTGCCTCTCTATAAATCACTGGTAAGACCACATATTGAATATGCTGTGCAATTTTGGGCACCTGTTCTAAAGAAGGATATCATGGCACTAGAAAAAGTGCAGAGGCGGGCTACAAAATTAATAAAAGGAATGGAACATATCAGCTATGAAGAAAGGTTAACAAATTTAAACCTATTTAGTTTAGAAAAACGTCGCCTGAGAGGGGATATGATAACATTATACAAATATATTCGGGGCCAATACAAACCATTGTGTGGAAATCTATTCACAAACCGGACTTTACATAGGACACGAGGCCATGCGTTTAGACTGGAAGAAAGAAGATTTCGTCTAAGGCAAAGGAAAGGTTTTTTTACTGTAAGAACAATCAGGATGTGGAATTCTCTGCCTGAAGAAGTGGTTTTATCAGAGTCCATACAGATGTTCAAACAGCTACTAGATGCATACTTGCAAAGACAGAATATTCAAGGATATAATCTTTCAATGTAGGGTAATAACTGCTTGATTCAAGGATAAATCTGACTGCCATTCTGGGGTCAATAAGGAATTTTTTGTCCTAGCTTGTTGCAAAATTGTGCTTCAAACTGGGGTTTTTTTTTTTTTTTTTTCTCTTTTGGATCAACAGCAAAAAACAGGTGTGAGGAAGGCTGAACTTGATGGACGCAAGTCTCTTTTCAGCTATCTAACTATGTAACTATGTAACTATGTAACTTATGCCTATCCCACGCATGCTTAAACTCCTTTACTGTGTTAACCTCTACAACTTCAGCTGGAAGGCTATTCCATGCATCCACTACCCTCTCAGTAAAGTAATACTTCCTGATAATGGCCTTATCTTATAGTTAGGATAGCCTTATGCCTATCCCACACATGCTTAAATTCCTTTACTGTGTTAATTCAAAGTGAATTTTAAATTTAAGAACAAAATTGCTGAAACAAAAAAAATTGGCAGCTATGCTTTTGGTTAAACTATTCTGACCTTAATTTTAAAATTCACTTTGAATTCTCACTTTAGTAATTAACCCTGACAGACTAACTCTCCAATCTGAGTTGTTAATTTTATTACTGTTTTTATGAATTGAACAGAAGGACCAAATCCTATTAGTGAGCTATTTGAATGTTTTTCAAGTTGCTATTTTGTAGCGATGGTACCAATAAAGAAGTCTTTGGAAATATTATATGCTTTCTATAATATTTCATATTTGCTTCCGTGAATAGGCGGACCATAGCAAAGACAAACAGATTCCCCATCACAGGGCCCCTTGCGTTTAGGGGCCTTGCAGTGATTTTCAGACCTTTTGTGTGGATCAATCAGAGAGGGAACTGTGATAGGGCACAGGAGGTTGTGGATATGTGAAAAGTTCTTGCAATTATTTGATGCCTGAGGCCCCAGAGCTATTGGTGGCTTGTCTAATCCTTTAGAGCTCCCTGGGCAAAACTTAGAATGCACACTTGGAGCTTCTAGAATGCACAAATTGTGAGGTTTCTGTTTGCTCTGTAATTTAAGGCTATATTTCTATTGAAATATTTAATAAATATTAAGAAAACCAATGCTCGGCTTCAATTAATGACGTCTTTTATGTATATTTTTTCACTCCAAATTGTATTGATTATATTGTTTTTTCTGTGCATTGCCTTGCAAAAAAAAAATGAAAAGATACAAAACAAATACTAAGCACAACCACCAACATTGTGTAATGTTTTCGAAGCAGACAACGGAGAACACACCTGTGTTATAGTTGGGTTTTCTATGGGGCAAAACAGTCCGGGAATTTTTTGTGACTTCATAACCTTTTGATAGCTCACGGCGTAGCTCACCGAGAATAAAGAGTTGCATTTATTCAAAGTAAATGGAAAGGTGCTACTTACAGTAAGCTTTGTTACAGTGGAGCTCTGTGATTTTCTAATAGACCAGGTGCATTCAGGGCTCCTACAAAATAGATATAACATTTGAGAAGGCAGGGGGGGATGACAACGTTTAGGTTGGAGATCAAAACCCACAGGTCTGTCCCTACTCACGAAGAACTTGCCATATATCCCTACAAACTCCACCAGTATGACGGTGGAATCACAAGGTTCCCATAACTTCATAGCCACAAATGACAACAGGTATTTAATGAACACTATCTCATCTCACCTCCGAGGTCACTCATAGACCCCTCCAAAGACATTGTACATACTCATTGTACAGAGGTAGCCTTGTCAGCCAGAGATATTGCAATCAACTTGGAAATATCCTAGCAGGCCAGTGCAAACCATTGATATGGTGGGCCACCAGCCGATGCACAAAACCACACATTGATGGCCTTCTGGTTTACTGACTCAGTCCTGAAGCTCTGTGCCAATAAACGTCCCAAAGCACTCTCTGCTGTTGTAAACAGTTTTTTTTTTTACTTGTCTTTTCTGTTTCTCTTTAAAACATAAGGCAAACTAGGGACTACTTTGTCTGATGCATTTTTCCTAATCTTGACAACGGTTGGTGCTTATGGCAAGCCCAACTTCCTTTGTAAGAAAGCTTTTTCCACAATACTCTACTTTTCATCCTGTCCTTCCTCCGTAGCCTCGCAAGATCACCTTGCAACATTATCCAGTGTCACGGTACGGGTTTCCTTTGCGCATGCAAGGGAATTAATTCCCATCGCATGCTCTGGGCAGGATAAGACAGCGATGTTACATCACTGCCAGTAATTAGAAGATGGCGGTACCTGGAATGAGGATCCAGTAGCACAAACAATAAGGAATACGATGTACAAACGGGCGATTATTTGATTACGGGGACTGTTGGGAGTTGTAAAGTTGCGGAGTGGACATGTGAAAAAAAAAAATATGGCTGTGACAGAGCCACTTGTTAAGCTAATAAATAGAAAAAAACCAATAAACACAACAAACTAATCATGAACTCTTTGATTGACTCTCACATAATTGAGAAAGTCATTGATTTGTCATTACTAGACAGCCGGTAAGGAATTTTAGTAAATGATGAGCCAGTATTTCTTTGTTATTTAAAGGAACACTATAGTCACCTAAATTACTTTGGCTAAATAAAGCAGTTTTAGTGTATAGATCATTCCCCTGCAATTTCACTGCTCAATTCACTGTCATTTAGGAGTTAAATCACTTTGTTTCTGTTTATGCAGCCCTAGCCACACCTCCCCTGGCTATGATTGACAGAGCCTGCATGAAAAAAAACAAAAACTGGTTTCACTTTCAAACAGATGTAATTTACCTTAAATAATTGTATCTCAATCTCTAAATTGAACTTTAATCACATACAGGAGGCTCTTGCAGGGTCTAGCAAGCTATTAACATAGCAGGGGATAAGAAAATCTTAATTAAACAGAACTTGCAATAAAGAAAGCCTAAATAGGGCTCTCTTTACAGGAAGTGTTTATGGAAGGCTGTGCAAGTCACATGCAGGGAGGTGTGACTAGGGTTCATAAACAAAGTGATTTAACTCCTAAATGGCAGAGGATTGAGCAGTGAGGCTGCAGGGGCATGTTCTATACACCAAAACTGCTTCATTAAGCTAAAGTTGTTCAGGTGACTATAGTGTCCCTATACTGTATATCTGAGATTCGGACCTCAGCTCGATGATGTGTTGATTTGTAAATCATTCGATGATTAAGTTGCCTAAAATAATGCATTCATTCTGTACATCAGTTGCAAAGCTTTAAGTGTGTAGATGTAGGGGTCTCTCAGATAGTGATTGAATGCTCGGAAGACATATAGAGTGATAGCTCCTTTCTGTGTAATAGAAGCAGTGCTATTCAATAAAACATGTACATTATGTCTCTTAGTTTGTTTATACTTCTGTAGCCCTTGTGCCGTTTAATAGCCCATCCTTTCTCGGCAATGTTTTCACTGCGTGTGCGGTATGTAGGGTGTGATTTGATCTTTTGTTAAGTATCTGTTAAGAGAGTTTAAAAGGGAACGGCTGGGGGATATTCAGTTATTTAGAAGAAGGGAGAAACTGTATCTGGGCATCGGAAAAACAAATTAAAAGAGTTTTATATCCAACTAAACTACTCCAAGCAAAAACCAAGTCAATTAACTCTTTAGGTCACAGGAAACAAAAAACACAAAACAGATTTTTCAAATAACCAAGGGGGCAATTTATTTTTATATGGTGGCATGTTGTGTTGGGAGGATACAGAACATTTTATGGTGATCTTATATCCTATTGTTATATGGAGTAATAGGGGGACTTATAGAGAGGTTATATGGAGTAATAGGAGGAGTTATAGAGAGACGTTATATGGAGTAATAGGAGAAGTTATAGGGAGAGGTTATATGGAGTAATAGGAGGAGTTATAGGGAGAGGTTATATGGAGTAATAGGAGGAGTTATAGGGAGAGGTTATAAGGAGTAATAGGAGGAGTTATAGGGAGAGGTTATATGGAGTAATAGGAGGAGTTATAGAGAGAGGTTATATGGAGTAATAGGAGGAGCTATCGGGAGAGGTTATATGGAGTAATAGGAGGAGTTATAGCGAGAGGTTATATGGAGTAATAGGAGGAGTTATATGGATAATAGGAGGAGTTATAGAAAGAGGTTATATGGAGTAATAGGAGGAGTTATAGTGAGAGGTTATATTGAGTAATAGGAGGAGTTATAGAGAGAGGTTATATGGAGTAATAGGAGGAGTTATAGGGAGAGGTTATATGGAGTAATAGGAGTAGTTATAGAGAGTGATTATATGGAGTAATAAGGGGAGTTATAGAGAGAGATTGTTTGGAGTAATAGGAGGAGTTATAGGGAGAGGTTATATGGAGTAATAGGAGGAGTTATAGAGAGAGGTTATATGAAGTAATAGGAGGAGTTATATGGAGTAATAGGGAGAGGTTATATGGAGTAATATGAGGAGTTATAGCGAGAGGTTATATGGAGTAATAGGAGGAGTTATATGGATAATAGGAGGAGTTATAGAAAGAGGTTATATGGAGTAATAGGAGGAGTTATAGTGAGAGGTTATATTGAGTAATAGGAGGAGTTATAGAGAGAGGTTATATGGAGTAATAGGAGGAGTTATAGGGAGAGGTTATATGGAGTAATAGGAGGAGTTATAGAGAGAGGTTATATGGAGTAATAGGAGGAGTTATATGAAGTAATAGGAGGAGTTATATGGAGTAATAGGGAGAGGTTATATGGAGTAATAAGAGGAGTTATAGGGAGAGGTTATATGGAGTAATAGGAGTAGTTATAGGGAGAGGTTATATGGAGTAATAGGAGGAGTTATAGGGAGAGGTTATATGGAGTAATAGGAGGAGTTATAGAGAGAGGTTATATGGAGTAATAGGAGGATTTATAGGGAGAGGTTATATGGAGTAATAGGAGGAGTTATAGGGAGAGGTTATATGGAGTAATAGGAGGAGTTATAGGGAGAGGTTATATGGTGTAATAGGAGGAGTTATAGGGAGAGGTTATATGGAGTAATAGGAGGAGCTATCGGGAGAGGTTATATGGAGTAATAGGAGGAGTTATAGAGAGAGGTTATATGGAGTAATAGGAGGAGTTATAGGGAGAGGGTATATGGAGTAATAGGAGGAGTTATAGAGAGGTTATATGGAGTAATAGGAGGAGTTATAGAGAGAGGTTATATGGAGTAATAGGAGGAGTTATAGGGAGAGGTTATATGGAGTAATAGGAGGAGTTATAGAGAGAGGTTATATGGAGTAATAGGAGGAGTTATAGGGAGAGGTTATATGGTGTAATAGGAGGAGATATAGGGAGAGGTTATATGGAGTAATAGGAGGAGTTATAGGGAGAGGTTATATGGAGTAATAGGAGGAGTTATAGGGAGAGGTTATATGGAGTAATAGGAGGAGTTATAGAGAGAGGTTATATGGAGTAATAGGAGGAGTTATAGGGAGAGGTTATATGGAGTAATAGGAGGAGTTATAGGGAGAGGTTATATGGTGTAATAGGAGGAGTTATAGGGAGAGGTTATATGGAGTAATAGGAGGAGTTATAGAGAGAGGTTATATGGAGTAATAGGAGGAGTTATAGGGAGAGGTTATATGGAGTAATAGGAGGAGTTATAGGGAGAGGTTATATGGTGTAATAGGAGGAGTTATAGGGAGAGGTTATATGGAGTAATAGGGGGAGTTATAGTATATATTCAGGTAATAAGAAGCAAGATTGCAGTTACGCAAAGCAGGGATTTAGGTTGGTTTTCCAGGGAAGTTATGTAATAATATGACTGTGACTTTGTGACCAAAATATTTTTTCCAGCTGAGTATAAACAAAGTGATGACTGATCTTTTTTGCGACGTCTCAGGCACACTATGCAGGATTCCATCCCATTAATTCAGAACACGTGAGAGTCACACAGCCCGTCTCATTAAACCTCGCTCTGCCTTTTTCTTAGATCCGTGTAGATCTGTTTATTTTCTCATTAAAACATTAGAAGTTCTCTGTACACACTATTTATTCTGCTTTTATATACAGTAGAAAACATTTACATTCCTTTCATTTCGTGATCTTTGCGGATAGTGAAGTTCAAATTTAAGGCCAAAGCAGCCGAACCGAAGCATGATTTGGCTGATTTAGAGATTTTTTTTCATTTTAGTTACTTTGACTTTAAATTTGAAATTCACTTTGAATTCTCACTTTGGTGAATAACCATTTCCATGTGATCACAATCCCAACATTCTGATACTTTTTGAGAACACGTTTACCAGTAGTGCATGCCTCACAACCACCCCGATTTTGGCGGGATAGTCCTGATTTTCACCATCCCGCCTTAGTTTCCTGTTGTCTCCTTTTTGGGGAACTTGAGTGATAGGCAGGGAGCCCGCCATCCCACCTTAGTTCCCTGCCATCCCACTTTTGGGGACACCAGCGAACTGTCCCCAACAATCACAGCATGTCCTGCGCTCAGTGGGCCAGTCCCTGGAATTAGCAGACAGCCTTGTGTGTATTCACACCAGGCTGACCTCCCATTAACTTTCTATGTGGGCCCGCTCCTTTGCTATGGTGGTAGAGCTACTGACACAATCCCATCACTGGCCTGCCCCCTTTATCTCCTTGCCAATGGCGTCCCGATCATCAGGACGCCAGCTCTGGTAGCTAAGATGGAGGTAATCACTTCTACGATAAAGGTATATACAGTGGTGTGCTGTTTTCTACATTTAGTTTTAGTTTTCATGCCTAATTAAAACTCATTATTAAGTCATGTGTATTGATCATTTTTCGAAGTGACAGTTTCCCTGTAAAAAAAAAAAAGAACCTCCCTCCCACCCCCACCAATTCTACATTTTACAGTTCAGTAGGGCTGCCACCAGGGGGCTATGGTTGGTACTGCGGTAATATGGTCCTGGCAGCTTGGTGCACTATACCCAGCTTGGCATCCATACCCTGTGTATAGCAATAATGTAGGCAGCAAGTCAACATCATTGTGAGGGCAATGTATCTTATTTACACAGACTGATTGCTAAACACATCTATTGTCGTTGAAAGACACATTACTGGGATTATTATTGCTGTGGAGGTGGAAATAGGGACTGTCCCTCCTAAATAGAGACAGTTGGGAGGTATAATGTCAATCTGATGTTCGTACCTGGGCTTTAATACCTGCTGTGTTTCTACCTGTTGGATTAGTGTATTTTTGAAGGAAGAAATCAGGGTTATAGGGTAAAGGCAGGCCCCATCTTACAGGGACCGAAAGTACAAAATGGTATTTGACAGAGCATCACGGGAAAAAAAAATCCAGATTGTTTTAGAAAAAAAATTCCAAATGCATGTTTTTTTTTTAGTTTTTTTTTTAAACGGCTAATAAAAATGCACTATGGTCCCTCTTACTTGTATCTCTCATTCAATGCAAAGCTATCTCTGTCGAATGTCTTCCACAGAATACTAAGTACATGAAAGCTGTTTTTCATTGCTGAAAAGAAAATGATTACACAGTAACATTTATGCAAGTGAATAGACGCCATTATCAGTTTTCCTAAATTCGTGCTTCCTCTTTGAAATTTCCCTTAAATGAGCAATAGTCAGCTGGAGTAGATACGTGGGCTGCTGTATTGGTTAGGATAGTGGAACTACGAGATAACTACTGTACATGTCCCATAAACCTCACCAAGGGGTTTATAGCACATGTCAGTGTTCATATTAAAATCTGTCGGATTACCAGGGTCAACTGAGGATTCTAAGGCAGTTTCTCGGCTCAGGGAAATCTGTAGACTAGGGGATATGCAGGTAATGAAGGACATTCAGGTAGAAATATGTTTTAAGACTGCTCGAACAGGGTATAATTGTGCACGTTCTTTTACAAAACAGACAGGATATTCGTTAAAGGGTGAATTGTCAGGAATTAATAGAGAACTCCACATTCTTTTTTTTTTAATTCTTTATTTATAGAGTGCAAAGAGATAACACAATGTTTGGTAAGCCACAACAGCTTCCGCAAACAGAAAGAGAACAAGACATTCAAAACAGTATTGTGGCATTCGCATAATTGGCACGTTTTTAAAATGTTATAGTATGCTTAGGGTACCGTCCAGGCTAAACAGCGTATGTCCGGAGTAATTAGTGCCTAAGCTTTGCATTGTCGTAGACATGTTGATAAACCTATGAAAGTAAGTAAAGCCTGAGTAGATACACAAGGCTAATTGATAGTGAAGACATGTCTTATTAAACAATATTGTGGTCTAGAAAACAACATGAGATGAGGTTTAGAGAGTCTAACATGCTTGGTTAACTATTTTGAGTTAATTAAATTATTGAGATTAAATACTGAGACGTGCTAAAATCATTGTTACTGTGCCGTTCCTCTAAAGCTGAACCTAGAATTTAAGGCTAATACAGGTGAACACAAACGTGAAACCAAAGAAAAACAAAAGTGTGCGGCATAGCCTGCTGCATCATCATAATGACATTAGGGAGAAACATATCTCAGTTCATGAGGCCAAGTTCTGATATAGCCGACCCGTGATAGCGGTCAGAGTGTAGGGCAGCTGGAAAAGTTTGGGGGTATTATGGTCTGGTAGCGTGTTGTCAGTCCCAGATCCAAGTTCATTTACTCAGCCCACACCGAGACTTGGAAGCGAACCATCAGATTGACTTCACACGGAGGATTTAACAGACGTTACCCCTGAGGAAGTCCGGATTACCGGACGAAACGCGTAGGGTTGGGCCCCTGTGGGATTCATATTTGATTTTATTTTAATCCTTTGATTATATTGATTTTGTAATATTTAATACATTTTTGATACCATCATCAAGCAGTGAATTTCCATCATTGGAGTAACAGCCTCTTGAGACCATTATATGCCTGAACACCACTTCAAGTGTGTAAGTGTTACTTAATCTAAGCGCAGTGGATGGTCTTTAAAATCTGCACTTATTGCTACTTATATTTTTTGTTTCCCACATGCCCTCTCTTGGAGTTTGAAGCATTCACATCAGCTCTATACTATCTTCATAAATTTTGACATGCCTACAATCAACTTATTAGTGTGAGTGCAACCTTGAATTCTGAATATATACTGGTTTTGACATACTATTCTATGAGTTGTCCCATTTTTTCCCTCTGTAGATATTTTTTCTGTTTGTATTTTCTGGGAGGAGTCCTTTCTATCTACATTGTGTGAGATACATATAGGTAAATTATCCTATATATGTTATTCACCTTTTAGTGTATGTTTGTTCCACTTTAAAGGGTATACACCGTATATATATATGTAGCTGGGTAAGTAGTTTGTGGCGATCTGGCTTGCAGTAAAATAGTCGGAGTATGTGAGTCAAGCTGGGAGCTCACTCCATGTGCGGCCAGCAGCCATGATGCCCAGGACCTGCCCCCCTGAACTCCACATTCTAAGCCAAATAACCGAATTGGAAACATTCTTTAAGTCAGCTAAATTTTTAGTTTGGCTGTTTTGTTCTAAAATGTGAAATTCACTTTGGATATACTCTGAATTGCTGATATTTTTAGAGTTTAATAAATAATCCTGATTATTGGCGGCCATCAGTTTACATTGGTGATTAAACTAGAACGACCTCTTTTGGAGTTGAGTTTGCCCATTTTCCCCCTTACTAATGATTTTCTAAGTTTTCACTGTGCTTGCTTATTTGGGTCAACCATTTTCCACCAGCTTCAAGCACTTGTGAAATGTCAGTGTGAATAGTAAGGTGTGCTGCCATAGGTTAGTGCCGGCGGGGACATTTAGAGATCAAAGAGATGAAGTATGTGTGAGTTTAGTCGCTTGTATTTGGCAGACCAGGAATGTCAATAGATGCTGTGTTCCTCCTTCTATTTAGGTGGTACTTGGAAATGCGAACGTTCTGAGTCTTAAAGTTGCAAAAAACATGAACGAACGTCCACTTTATACATAATAACAAATAACCCTATCTCACGGGTCCTCAAACTTCCGCCCCCCCAGATGCTGCTGAACTACAACTCCCATGATTCTCTGGCTATCTATGTAATTCAAAGAATCATGGGAAATGTAGTTCGGCGACATCTGGAGGGCCGCAGTTTGAGGACCCCTGCCCTATCTCATTCAGTAGCCATCATGCAACTGCAAATGGACAGAACTAGGAAAGTTCTTGAGTTTGGGTCAGCTGCGATGTCATAGCAAAACATCTTCAGAATGGGTGGAGTCCCATCCTGCTCTGACTTTGAGTTCACTTGTTCCACTACTGATCAAAGCTGACACCTCTAGTTTATGTTATTATATATAAGTATGATACAACATGCAATGAATACCTGTTTTAGATATAATGCTGTACCCGTATTATCCTCAGGGCAGTCTTAATATTCCCTTCACATCTAACCATTACCCCATCTGGCATATAATTCCGCGCCTTCAAAATTCTCTAGAACTGATTATAAATTGATTATCAAGGTGGAATTTCTGTGTGTGCTAATTTCCTGTTCAAATAGATAAATTAATTTGCAATGATTATTATTTTATTATTTATATAGCGCCATCACATTCCGTAGCGCTGTACAATGATCCTATCTATCCATTGCAGTATAAAGAACGTTGCCGCTGACCAAAAAAATTAGACCTTATATTGTCCCCAAAATCCACCCCCCAGGTTTATCCATCCCCTGCTCTCTCGCATGAGACTGCGGTCTGAATCTTAGCCACAATACAACTTTGCCGCCCAGTGTTCCCGATGACTGGAGTTGTAAGTGGAAACATATTGCATGGCTCCCTACCACTGGACCACCATTAAAGCGGCTCTGTCACCTTCTGCGGTTTTTGCATATTTTTAAAGACCACAAATGATGACTGTTCCACTTGCTGTGCGGTATCCTAGAGGTGCAGGGGAAGGTAGGTTCTACTTACCTAAACCCAGGGCTGCCATTGGAAATGTTTACACGGCTCATGGCCCACTTCTGAGTCCACCCACAGGGCCACCTACAAGGATGAGTAAAGTGGATCAAGTGTGTATGTTTATAGTGGATGCATTGTGTGTGTGTGTGTGTAGTGGACACATTGTGTGTATGTGTATAGTCATAGTGGATGCAGAGTGTGTGTGTGTGTGTGTAGTGGATGTCATGTAGTGTGTGGGTGTGTATAGTAGATGTCATGTAGTGTGTGTGTGTATAGTGGATGTCATGTAGTGTGTGTGTGTCTGTGTGTGTGTGTGTGTAGTGGATATCTTGTGGTGTGCGTGTGTGTATAGTGGATGTCATGTAGTGTGTGTGTGTATGGTGGATGTCATGTAGTGTGTGTGTGTGTGTGTGTATAGTGGATATCTTGTAGTGTGTGTGTGTGTGTGTGTATAGTGGATGCCACGTAGTGTGTGTGTATAGTGGATGTCTTGTAGTGTGTGTGTGTGTATAGTGGATGTCATGTAGTGTGTGTGTGTGTGTGTGTATAGTGGATATCTTGTAGTGTGTGTGTGTGTGTATAGTGGATGCCATGTAGTGTGTGTGTATAGTGGATGTCTTGTAGTCTGTGTGTGTGTGTATAGTGGATGCCATGTAGTGTGTGTGTATAGTGGATGTCTTGTAGTGTGTGTGTGTGTGTATAGTGGATGCCATGTAGTGTGTGTGTGTGTGTATAGTGGATGCCATGTAGTGTGTGTGTATAGTGGATGTCTTGTAGTGTGTGTGTGTGTGTATAGTGGATGCCATGTAGTGTGTGTGTGTGTGTATAGTGGATGCCATGTAGTGTGTGTGTATAGTGGATGTCTTGTAGTGTGTGTGTGTATAGTGGACTGGATGTCTTGTAGTGTGTGTGTTTGTGTGAAGCGGAGTCATTGTGTATTTATAGTGGATGAAGTCTGTGTAGTGGATGCTGTGTGTGTGATGGCTAGTGACGGCTAAGGGCTTGACAGCAATAGCTCTGCCTTTAATCAAACATAAAAAAATACACAAGACAAAGAAGTCCCCACGGAAGATATCCTTTGACTGGGTTGGAATTTCCAACACAATTTTTATGAGCAGTTTATAAAGATTTTATCTTTCCCAAACACTAAACCCCCTGCAGCTTCCAGGCTCGTGTCATTGAGTGAGGAGCTGCTTCCCCCAACTGATGCTTTAATCTCCAATTATATAGGCATCTAGTCACTAAAGAGCAATATGGGCTGTGTTAAAAGCTTGGGCTAAAAAGAAAAAAAGATTTTTTTAAAGCTTGACTTTACCATAGAGTGAATTGACCCCTTATATAACAGTAGATACCTGCAGTAAGGATCACAATGTGCCCTTTGCACCATACCTTTTATAAATAAATAAATAAACAAATAAATAAATAAATACATTTAAATTTATTTATTTTTAAAAAAAGAAACATAAATAAAATAAAATAAAAAGTAAGTTAAATAAAATTGATAATATTGACGTTTTTCATGCATTTTCCTAGATTTAAAGGGAATTTATGACTGCCTAATATAATTTCACATGGCAAATTCATTCTAGAATGATTTCATAAACTTTTCACTCCACCTTTGTGTTTATGTGTCTTTATCGTTTTAACATAAAAACTAAAGAGTTTTGTCCAGCTCTTTAAGGAGGGGGGTGCATGCATAGGATGGTGGATGGGGAGGAGGGGTGACTATCCAAGGGTTCCAAACACAGTCACTGCTTCTGAAAACCGACTCCACTTTAGGGATCTGAGCCAAGACAGGGAAAATCAGAGCTAAGGAGGAGCGAGAGGAGGAGGAGGCTGGCTTAGGACAGCTTACACACAAAGCAGCAGATACATAGAAAAATAAATCACAGAGTGAAAAGGGAAGGAATAAGGACATATAGGAGGAATACAGAACGTGGGCACCCAGGACAAGGCATGCCATGTCCGACTTGTGGTCCACAATGTGTGGAGGCAAAAAGAAAAAGTACCAGGCTGAACCAGAAGTGGTGGTGCAGAAGGTCCAAACTGTCACCAAGGACCCTGGTCTGAGGGCATTCAGGAAGCTGGGTAGGTCTGTGTGGGCACTGTCTGGAATGCCAGGGTGGGGAGGGCATCCCGGTGCCAGTCTGTCTGTTTATTATGGTTGGGGGAGGTCATGGAGGATTAAGGGTCATCTTAAAAACTAAAGAGGGGTGGAATGATGACAAATAGAATCCCATCATCACATGTGGAATATTCATTAAACCCATAGAATGTCTTGCTAGAATGTCTACAATCAGATACAAGGTTCTTAACCCTTGGTGTGCCAGGAATTGCAATCGATCTCCAGCAGCCTACTCTGCCCACTCAATTGTAATCACATAGTGTAGATTTAGTTTTTGGGTCAATTTTCCAAACATTTGGTACAAAACTTGACAAGTTAATTATGAGAGCAGGCAACTCCTACATAGCTATTACACTAGGCTTAATTGTGAAATTATATATATTTAGTAGCACAAACAGTACTTACTGCACTCACACCCAAAGTGTCATAATACCAAGTGAATATTCATGTACTGCTACATATATACCTGTATATAAGGTTGGGAATGGATGCACAATGACATACTCTATCTTCTACTTAGTAGTGTATAATTGCAATGATACACAGGTTTATGACAGAATGATTTTTATTCATTTTTTTTTTTTTTTTTTAAAGTGTAGTTGAACCTGGCACTGTATTCGAGTATAGATGGTAAAAAGTTAGACCTGCAAGGGACTTTAAAACTCTTGCTTGGAACAGATTTTCACTGTGTCTGAACTGATTACGTGGAAAGTAAATACATCCTAAAATAAAGAACTGGTGGTCACAAAGAGAGAATTTAATTTACTGATCAATAGGTAGGTTTAGTAAACAATCCAGATTTAAATACAATAAACATAGCTCTGTGGGAAACTCTTGTATTGTTAGAGTTCCCCTATTACCATACATTTATCTATACTGTTAATGGATTGTAATGTTTATGTAAACTTGTTTCAGTTCCTGTTTGTGCACACCTTAGTGTGTTTGTTATACAAATCCACATTGTACACCTCTTTGGCATTTGTTGGCGCTATACGTATAAATAATAGCAATATTTATATATCTTCCTTGTGTGCTTTAACACTGTATGTAAGTGGTGGCCACTTAGTGGACCTTCTAAGTAGCTTCATCACCTACCTGTTGTTGTCTTGCCTTGCCAAGGTTTGTGGGAGTTGCAGTGTGGTCTGGTATTTAAATATTGCTATAGTGGAAGTTTGATATGATGTGTCTGTGGATATATTGAACATTACACAGCTTACTGTAATTTGTCGGTATTGTTCTGTGTGGTTTCAAAGTATTTAGTGGTAGTTGTGACCAGTTGAACATCTTATTCAGTCTGTCATTTAAGTCATCTCTGGTTGATTGTGTCTGCTTGTTAGCCAGGAGGGGTGGGGAACCTTCGGCTCTCCAGATGTTTTGGACTACACCTCCCATGATGCTTTGCCAGCATTATGTGTGTAAGAGCATTATGGGGGATGTAGTCCACAACATCTGGAGAGCCAAGGGTTGCCTATCCCTGCAATAGACACATCCCAAGAGCTATAGAGTTCTTGAATCATGTCAAGGTTATTCAATAAAGTGTTCGTTTGGCTATTCTGCTCAAAATATGAAATTCACTTTGAATGCAATTTAAATTTCCGAAAGTTCACATTTTATAACATTGCATAACCTGGGACATTAGCCTTTACCACTTCCACTGGAATGTTGTACCTAGTGTCTGCTACCCTTTCTGTCAAGTAGTAGTTTTTTCAAATTGCTTTTCACGCTTTCACTCTCCTTTACAAACACTATCCCTTTTGTCCTTGGGCTTTTTAGGTTAAAAATTTATTTTATATAAATATTTATAATGCATTAAAAAAAATTCAATATAGATTAGGCATTAAAAAAATTAAAAATAAAAACATTATAAATAAAGTTGCACAGATGCAAAATTTGCAATGTGGGACTTCTTAGTGGGTCCATCTGCAGTTGCAGGCAGGTCCCTCTCACCAGGATGAGATGCTCCAATCAGAAGTGTCTCATTCCGGTGACTAATCTTATTCCATAAACCTCTGTCCAGAAGAGGTTTATGGTATACATAGTTTGTCCCACTTATTACTTAGAATCAATGGAACTACTAAGTGAAGTGATAACACCTATAGGGCACTTGCTGTTTGTTAACTCACAACCTGGGACACAGTTTAGCAAAAGGGGCTGTGTTTTGCTATTGGCTGAGCAGCAGACTGCATGCGCAGAGTCCGTAGCATATATGCTGCAGGTATAATAGGGACAACATTAATATAAGCAGCCTGAAATTAGGTGTTCTGAGTACCTGAGTGACAGTCCCAGTGGGCTGTCTTATAGTGGCACCAACTTTACCAAATTGCTGCTGCTATAATTTTAATGAGTGAGCATAGTATATTCTATGATGCTTGGACTGACCCTTTAAAGGAGCTCTTCCAGCACCATAACAACTTCATTGCAATGGTAAGACAGACACCATCTTACCTGAAGGGGTTAAAAAGGCCGGGCACTGATTATAGGCTGAAAGAGTCAGTTGATGCTCTTAGCCTATCAGTAGCTCTCCATTGTGAAAAATGAGTGAAGAAGGTATGTCAGCTGATGCTCTCAGCCTTTTAGAAGTGCCCAGTCTGAGGCTTCCCGTTCAAAGCTTCGGACATTGAGCGTAAGTACATGGGCTGAGCAGAGCATATGGGAACGAAAGGCCGAGGGATTTTTCATTGGCTTGCAGACTTTGGGGTTGAACCGCTCTTGGGACCTACTTGTAACCTTCGTTGCAAGAGGTCCTTGAAGTTGGCCTGTTCTACACAAATGTAGAGACCTATGGAATATAATCACAGCTCTGCACTCTTATTGAAATTAATTGGATGACTTGGATTGGCTGGCAGATGGCAGATACATTCAACACATTGCTATCACACAGTAATAAACCCTTACTATATATTACAAATACAACTTCTCCTTATTGTCTAATAACAAGGATACAAAGATTTAACCCTTAGACAAAGATCTGTCGACACATGGAAAACGTTTATTCTACCACGGATAAGATCCCAACTTCAGCACTCCTCACCACAACTCTGCCCTGACATTAGGAGATCCTCCTAGTGAGGCTCTCCTGGGCCAATCCAATGCTTCTCACAGAGAAACATTGGGATTCCATGGTGCATGCGCTGAGGTCTCCATGCTGAGCCAATAGAATGCTTCACATAGAGACACATTGGGGGGTATTTATCAAAGTGTAGGTGGAACTTCTAATTCTCAGTGAATTTCTGGTGCAATTTACTAAATCGGCCGGATTTTTAAATATGCTGTTTTTTTTAGTGCCTAATTGTTATTTTTTTAATATACACATTTTACCAGAATTTTTCATAACCTTTTCTGACGAAAAGTGTTATGTTTCACTTCCCTTTGTTTTCTGCCACTCTAAATTTGAGGGTCTTCTGAAATAGAAATGTTTGTGAAAAAAAATGCAGAATTTATTACAAAGACAAATGTCATCACGTTTAGAGCACTTTGATAAATATAATCAAAATGATGACAGAATGTGAGCGTCACTTTTCAGAAACCTTCGATAAATATCCCCAGTGAATGCAATGCTCCTCCACGAGAAGCACTACCTCCTGCTATGAATGAATGAATGCTCAAAGTGAGTACGGAAGACCACTTTTCTGGCTGTTTGACGGGTTGGAGGGTGCAACTTTTAAAAATTTATAAAAATTCAGGTATTTCTTGAAATCACCACTTTTATCAAATAAGAAAGAGGGGACAGCAAATTAACCGCTAAAGCAGGCTTCCTCAAACTCCGGCCCTCCAGATGTTGATGAACTACAACTCCCATGATTCTATGAATGAAATAGATAGGCTGAGAGTCATGGGAGTTGTAGTTCAGTAACATCTGGAGGGCCGGAGTTTGGGGAAGCCTGCCCTAAAGCAAGGCAGCTGAAGTTCTTTTGGAATCTGGAGTGTTCCTTTTAATGTGAAGTGTACTAGTAACATCTATAATGTATATTCAAGCATTTTTACCTTACAATTTATCATTTGTACATTAAATGTTATTACTTGTAAAATAGTAACGTACTTTTTTTTCATGACAAGTTCACTTTAAAAATGCTTTCAACATCAACTTTTTCTAATGCTGTAATTTATTTTTGGATTTTGACTATCACCCTTGCCTTTTAGTGTACATAATAATTAGAGACTTACTGAGACCCCGTCAGGCTCCAAGGCTCCTTGGTAGGGTAATTACTACGTCCACACCGTTTTGACATGTGTCATTTTGGCAGATATATAGCAAAGGTAATGGAAGAAAAAAAAGTCCACACAAGCTTTGAGAAATGGGAAAGTGATTTTAATGTTCTCCTGTTGTGCCAAATTTATATATTTTTTTTCGTTTAACAGTAAATGGTCTTGACTTGAAAACCGAGCTGCCAAATGTTAGCTAGCAGTGTTGTTTTGGAAACCATTTCCAACTCAGTTCCTGCCACAGCATGGCTATTTCAAAATGCCTTTAAACTAGGACTAGCCCAAAGGTAGACACCCAGGTAGCAACTTTATCACATTTGGATGATTAGGGCATTCATACCCACACATTGTAGCTACATAGCCACGTAGGCTGAAAAGATACTTGTGCCCATCAAGTTTAGCCTTTCTCACATCTGTTTTTTCTGTTGATCCAAAAGAACAAAAACTCAAAAATCTTCCATTCCTCTAATTACTTTTGTTGCCCGCTTCTGAACATTTTCTAGTGCCATAATATACTTCTTTAGAACAGGTGCTCAAAATTGCACAGCTTAATCAATGTGTTGTTTTACCGTTTATTTATGAAGAGGCATTATTATTATTATTATTTTATTATTTATAATGAATGCCCATATTTATACTTGACAATACCTTACTGGCCTTAGCAACTGCTGATTGACATTGCACATTTTTGCCTAGTTTGTTGTCTATAACAAGTCCCACATTCTTATTGTGTATTGTTACCCCTAATTAACTACTATTTTGAATGTAGGTTGCTTGTGCATAACTTTGCCTTTTTCTACATTAAGTTGCATTTGCCATTTGAGTGCCCAGTCCCCCGATCTATCTAAATCCCTCTGCAGCAAAGTAATATCCTGCTCACATGTTTTGTGTCATCTGCAAATACTGACACATGAATTTCAATGCCTATTTCAAGATCATTTATAAATATGTTAAATACAAGTCGTCTCAGAACAGAACCCTGAGGGACACATAGCATTTATATCTGTCATGTAAATAGACGTACTGTGATCATAGTGTCATTGTTACTTAAAGGGACATCCCTAAGCACCATAACCACTACAGCAGGTGCCCTGGTAGCCTCCCATTGTAAGGAGTCAAGTCATTTTTGAATGGTTTGATATCTTAACTGGGGTTATCTAGGTTCTGCTCCACACCTCCACTACCATCGCCAGAGAGTCAAAAAGTTCCTAAGCAGAACTTCTGTTTGCTTTTCTGAGCTAAACCCAGGCTTAGCTCGTGTGCTGACAGTGATCAATGAGATGGAGTGTGTAACGGAGCTCCCTGTACCCCGACTGGGTACCTCCGCTAAAGGATCGCTTCCTAGCTGGAACAGGGGACAAACCGCAGCACTTCTGCCCTCAGTCGCCGTGGCTTGACTGGGGCCCTGGAACCGCTCCCACCTGGAGCCGAATGGGAAACTCGCTCTAGCAACCCTCAGACACTGGACGACACTCAGTCCTGGGAGCTTACAAGGACATTCCCCGTTGAATCCTCCACACTGGAACAGTGATTAAAGAATAGCCCTTTCCCCTCCCAGTAACCAGACGACACATAGTTCTGGGAGTACAAGCTGGAATACTTTTAATGGCAGCCACAACTCGCCTTATATGCAGATCCCCACTCACCCCTGGACCTGAGAGTAGACTACTGTAAAGCAATACACACGATAACATTGTGTAATGATATTGATGTTACAAAGTGTTGGAGTCCAGTAGCCAGATCAGCAATGTTTTCTGCCAGAGGTAGCCACTCGTTACCCAGGTGGTTGAGCCCCTGAGCCTTGAGTGGCCTTCTGGTCTTAAGCAGAGATGGGAGACTGGAACAGAGAGATGATAATCGTAGTGAGGCAAGCCGAGGTCAGTGGGAAGGAGAAGCAGCAAAATCAGCAACAGGTAGGAGAAACAGGAACAAGCTTGATTAGAGAGTACAGGAACCACAATAATCTGGCAAAGGTACAGAGACAGGAAGTGGCTTTTATAGGCCAAGAACCAGACACATGACCAGACACAGCTGAAGAGACTTGTCACTGATACCAATGCTTATAGAGTCAAGGTTAACAGATCTCAGGTACAATTGCAAAAGGCAGGTTGGTGTAGTGGTAAGGAAGAGGTTTAGCAGCATGTAAATCAGGGTTCGAAACCCAGCAGAGTCAGTTCCTCACACATTGGCTCTCAGGTCCAGGACACTTCCAGAAAAAAAGACAATCCCTCCCCTGTGCCTGGGAGATAATTGGGAGATAAGCACTGTACAAAACTCAATTATCTCAGGCATAAAAAACACACATTTCCCAAACACCCCAAAAGCACCTTAAAAATACATAAAACCCCAAAAAAGTGACATCCCCTGATAGCCTGATCTGGATGACCAACATATCCACAAATCACCCAGATCAGTTCAGGGGTTCAGGAATTTCATGGAAGTCATAATTTGACTCCCATGCTCCCAGTTCCAGAGAATCAGGTCTTCTGGTCGGTGTAGTTCGGTAGTTTAAAAACAAACTACCGAACATAGTCAATAATCTTACCCTGGAGCTTGATTCCCTTGTTCGTGGGAACGTTTCCACCGAACAGTGTCTAAGTGTTATAAAACCGAACACAGGCGGTCCAGCGGTGTTCGGGAGTTTCAGTGTCTGAAAATAGTTCCATGAACTCCACGACCAAACACCGCTGCCTGTGTTCATGCGAACAAGATAGCCGCCACCTCGTGGCATTTCCATCCATAGGAAATGCGGATGAATACTTAGAACACTACGGTGGAAATTGCTATAAAGTATCAACTAGGCTTAACAAGGGTGGTCTCCGGTTCGTGCGGCTGTTCGGTTCCCAAACCATATAGTCCAAATACGCAAACTAAGACTTTTACATCACATTTTACAAGGTCCATAGTCTGTGGGCAGGAGGCTGACTCTATGAAGCAGGCTCCTCCAGGAACTCGTGGCAAACTCACTTAAAAAGGGGAGTTTGTCACAGAGTGAGTTTGTTCCTTTAACTTTCCTGTGCTTGTTTTTGTGCAAAATCAAGTTTTATCTTTTTTGGGATGTTTGTTAATTTGTTGAAAATTGTTAGCAGTGGTATATTAAGTTCTTTTTAGCTGTTGAATGCTTCGATAGATCTTATTCGGAATAATTGGAATCGCTCAAGCTTGACTGGTTACAGTAAGGCATCAAACCCTTTTATCTCAAACCGTATATTTCAAAAGTGTTCAAAAACATCAGAAAGGTGTAATTGTGATTGCGCTGACATTAATGGGTCATCAGCAGCCGTTGAAAATAATTACCAAAGGTAGATTGCGGTCAAGTATATAAGGACACCCATTTTATCAACTTTGAATGCATGAAAAGCTCAGTTAAACTTAACAGAAATATGTAATCATACATTACTTTGTAAACAGTAAAAACAAAAAATTGTTATATCAAGATTTTCTTAAAAAGATGTTGCAAGCCAAGATGAAAAAAAAAAATCAATTTGAGATAAATATGAATGGGTTACTCCCACCAGAATGACCACATCAGTGATTTGAAGTGGTCATGGTGCCTGGAGTCTTTTTGAAACACTGCACTTCCAGAGTTTAATCTCTTGCCGGAGGTATAACGGCACCTTCAGCAGTGTTATTGAGGCACGTCATCACTAACATCAATTCTGTGCAAATTTTTTGCACCTTATGTGACATTCATTGGTTGATTCTCATTGTACAGCGCTACAGAATGTGATGGCGCTATATTAATAAAATAATAATAATAATAATTTTGGTCGGCTGACAGTCTCAGTCAATGTATGGCTATGGATCGGCTTCTGCAGCTCTGCAGAAGCCCGGCGTTTGAGAGCCTAGAAGCAAAGATCCTTGCAGCTTGATGGGGACTCAGCAAGAGGACAAACCAGCGGGCTGTAGTGGTTATGGTGCTTGGAGTTACCCTTTAACTACATACTATAGTAGTATAGCTATAGCAGTATTTCTCATAATTAAAGTTCTCAGTCCTACCTTTACACATTGACGTGTATTATGCTGCTGTTCTGTCTAAACGTTAGGAAAAGATCAGGTGTGGGTTAAACAAGAGAACACTATCTATGTGAATATCCACTTTCCGAGCTGCTATCAAATTGCAAATATGGATACGGGCACACCTACACAGTGACAGGGCATGTTTTGCATGACAAAACTCTGCTGTGATTTACGGCGTGCTCATAGTTCGTGTTGAAAGAGAATCAATTGAATAAATAATGGGCCCCTAATTTATAATGTATCGTGTAGATATTTACGTAAAAAATAAATAAATGAAATAAATAAATAAATTAATTAAAACAAAAATAATAAAAATAACTCCCAAGGTCCTTAGATTGTACAGCTTAAATCAAAAGTTTGCATTTTCAAGGTCCTTAGATTGTTCTTCAGGCCTGATCTTATCCCATAAACGCCCATCCAGTAGACATTCCACATATACTATATCAACGCTGTATCATCGCTATATCACCAAGATCAGTCACGAATGCATGCCACAACTTGTACAAAATTCATACAATCTGTCAATTTTGTCCTTGGACACAGGGAGCCTGAAAGTGGGGTTATAAGCTAATTTCAGAGCCGAGAGTGGGTGCGGAGTACTCTTTGCTCCATTAAATGTGCAATAATGTAAAGTGGTATAGTGCTTAGATTCACCCTTTAATTGCGTAAACATCACTTTCAGTAGGTCATAGTTATGCTGATATCCTCTTTTTCTTTGGAAGTTTAATTAAAGTACCGATATGATATTTAGGAAAGGATATGTGTGGAAGTAACTAGCGTAATAATCTGTATCAGGTGACCCGGATGGAAACCCATACTCTAATATATATATATATATATATATATATATATATATATATATATATATATATATATTATGGGTCAATAGCAGAAACAGGCATACTGTGTTGGAGACGCACAGTGTTCCATACTGCAGCTTCTTTCTATATTACGTCAAGAGTAGCGGAAGTAACCGGGCTGTAGTGCAGACTCGTGCAGACTGCAGCTCCCATCCTCTGCATGAGACAAGAGCGGGAAGAGTTGTGGCAAGGAGGAGACTTATATGCAGTTGTGATATCATGTCTGTGTCACTTTGTAAGTGCAGAGGTGGACAGACAGGAAAGGTGACTTTTTACATTGCAGACTTTAGATGCTATCGTACAGTCCATCATAATGAGATGAAGCATATTAGTGTCATGTTATGTTGTGGTATGTCACACTACAGGTATTTTTTGTTATGACTGGTGTACAGGATTTACCGAAAAAGGATGCAGCCATAAATGGCAGGTGGAAGCTGTACAGAACCACACCATTACCTTCCCCTACCATCATTAAGCATCACTGTTCTTGCCACGGTTTCCTTTAGATAGCTCAGGGTTTCTAAGAAAAAATATTGGCCGTGCCCCCTCACCTCTATACACACTCCTTGCCACACACACAGATATACACACATAAACGGTCATACACATACCCACTGTTTTAGAATACACAACACACATACACATTGCCAGAAACAAATACACAATGTCAGGCACACACAGACACACGCGCTCACATACACTGGTGCACAATGTTAGACACACACAGATTCCCGTTGTCAGACACACGTGACACACACACACACTGCGTCAGACACACAGTTGGATACACACAGATAGCCAGAGACTCATGCACACTTTGTCAAACAGACACAACCAATATACACACTCACACACAAGAGACATAACTTGTCAATGACATACAGCCAAAGACACACACAGTCAGGCATTTACAAATACAAATCCCAACCTCCCTTTAACCAGCCATAAATTTACCCTGCCCCAACCCTTAGCTCCCCCTAGACAGCCCTACCTCAGATGCCATATGTTCAAGCTTGCAGCATAGTGTGAGAGACAGAGGGTGGCGATATAACATGTCATACCCCTAGTCCATCTACACATCGGTGCCTCAGCTGCCAGTTAGAGCATCTCTATGGTGATGCTGAGAGAAAGCGATTTCTATCAGTTGAACCATAAAGGGGCATTACCTGTGCCCCCTGATGGTGCATAGAACATTATCACTCATGCACAAAGATCAAAAATAGTGTGTAGGCGCTTCACAGAATGGAGATATAGTGAATATAATGCAGTGGCTGATAAAGCAGTGTTTCCCAGACACTAAATAAAAGTGAGTATAGATAAATAGTATATATCAAAACCACATGAAAAGGCCCCAAAAAAGGTGAAGTGGTAGTAAACAACCATAAGATACAACCTGGACGTTGAAGGATGGCAAAATGTTATCTACAAAATATAAATGCATAACATAACATAGTGTATACTGTATAATACAAATAAACACTGAATAAAGATGGACTACCACTCACATTTGACAGAGCCGTACCAGGCTCTGTATAGTAGGCTCAAGGGTGCCAATTCAGGCTGACGAAATTCCAAACAATAGATGGAAAAAATTTGTAGTAAAGAATATATTTATTGAAGATAAAATAATCGACAGACTCCTGGTTATAAGGGAGTTGAACCCAATAACAAATAATATAAAAAAAGGGGTATCCACTTACCCAAACTGTAATAACCAAAGGAGTAATATAAAACAAAAGTAAAATATACAATCAAGTTAGTAGATAGCAGCAAACGCGTTTCAGCTTGGTAGCCTTCTTCCAGTGCTGTTCCTCGAGTCCTCAATGCTTGTTTAAATGCGCCCGGCATTTCAAATCACCTGTGCGTGGTTTATTTCCGCGTGCGTCACTTCCGGTATTTGCGGACGATGGCACTTCCGGTTTCGTCAGTTGGAAGGCATGGTGGAATGCACATAGCGTTATATCATTTCCGGTAATCGGAGAGAGTTCTTATATATAAAAAAAGCTCATTAAATAAAAAGAAAAAGATGTAAATACACAAAACTCAATAAATATAGAGCCAAAAGAGTGACCCAAAAAATGGATAACGTAATAATAAAATAATAAATATATAAAATATCTAAAAATATATATACATAAATATAAATGTAATATAAAAATTGAATATAAAAAATGAGAACTCAAAATCTAAATTTAATCCATTGTGAGATAAACAGTCTACATCAAAAATCCATTTGCTCTCTATTTTTGCCAACTTCTTCACATTGTTTTGACTTCTCCAATTTTTATCTTTTTTAAAAAATAGCCATAAATGATAATACAGATGGATCACTTCTATGCTTGTCAGCAAAATGTGCTGAAACACTATGTTTCATATACCCCCTCTGGATATTACCCATGTGCTCCGCAACCCTAGTTTTAAATGCTCTAGTGGTCATTCCTATATATTGCAGACCACATGGGCACCAGAGGAGGTATATGACATTAGTGGAATGACACGTCAAAACCTGGCGAATAGGGAAAATATGATGATTATGATAAGAAGTGAAAGAGGTGTTTTTTTGTTTTTTGAATATGTTTTTTTTACACGCGACACATGATTTACAAGGATAAAAACCCGGATCAGTGTTGAAGAATCCGGGTCTTAATAAAGCTGGTCGTTAAGTGTTGCTTCAAATTTTTTGCACCTCTATATACTATGGTCGGTTTTTCTCCTATAATATTCTTAAGGGTTGGGTCTGATTTGAGAATGCGCAAATATTTATTAATAATATGTTTAACCTGTTTGGCATTTTCGTTATAGTTTAGAACAATTGGGATATTTGAGAAATTCTCCTTCTTTTTTGTGTTAAGTATCTCACTATTTTGCGTCAAAATATCCTTACGTTCTTTTTCTTTGGTTTTATTTATAAAGTTATCTAACGCCTTCGCATCGTAATTTTTCTCAACTAGTCTAGTTTTTAAAAACTGTGCCTGTTCATCAAATAATTTAGGATCACTGCAGTTTTTGTATAGACGCAAAAATTGGCTATTAGGCATATTATGTAGCCAGGGGCCATAGTGACAGCTTGAAGTATCAATATACCCATTGACGTCAACCTTCTTAAAGAAGGTCTTAGTTTGAATAGTCTTATTTTCAATATATATATATAAGTCAAGGAAACTAATACCCTCAGTACTGTGTTCACTAGTAATATGTATATCTGAATGATTACAATTTAAAAAATCAGTAAAGGATCGAAGTGAGTCCTCATCTCCCCGCCAAATGAAAAAAATGTCGTCAATGTACCTGCGATAGAGAGCCAGATTTTGCACCCAGCGAGCCTCTGAAAGAAAGAGGTTTTCCCAACGTGCCATAAAAAGATTGGCATAGCTGGGCGCGAATCTGGTTCCCATCGCGCTACCTTTTAACTGTAAAAAAAAATTCTCATCAAACCAAAAATAATTATTATTAAGGATAAGTATAATACTATCCATAATAAATGTAATCTGTTCTTCTCTAATGTCACTTTGGTGTTTTAGAAAGTACTCTACTGCTTCGCAGCCTAAGACATGCGATATACAAGTATATAAACTTGTAACATCACATGTCACTAGGAGATAGTTATTCTCCCATCGTATATCCATCAAAAGTTTCAATAAAGATGTAGAGTCTCTTAAATATGATGGCTGCGATATCACTAAGGGTTGGAGTTGTTTGTCCACATACTCAGAGAGATTGCTCAAAAGTGACCCAACCCCGGACACTATAGGTCTGCCCGGTGGGTTTTTAGGGTGTTTGTGTATTTTTGGGAGTATGTAAAGTACTGGAATCCTACAAGAAATAACATCAAGATATTGAAATTCATGTTTATTTAGGATATCCAGCACTTTACCTCTATCCAAAAGTTTTGAATATGCTTTTTTGATTTGACTAGTGGGGTCACCTTTCAGTTCCTTGTAAGTGGTAGAGTCGTTAAGTTGTCTGTATATTTCTGAGTAATACTGGTCCTTATTAAGAATCAACTGCCTTTATCGGCGGGTTTAATAACTATACTTGTGTCTGATTGCAACTCTTTCATAGCTTTCCTTTGTTGATGACTAATGTTGTTGTATTTAGGCTTATTCATTTTCTTTACTTCGCGAATAACCAACCTTTCAAAAACTTTCATTCCGCTATTGATACAATGTCGGGGGAAAAAACGTGGATTTCTTTTTTAGTGAGGTATGATTAAACTCGTGAGATGTGATTGTTTCTTCTATAGGAGATGATTTTTCAAAAAACAATTTAATACTCATATTACGTATAAATTTATTAATATTTTTAAATGTCCTGAATGGTTGGTTATATTCGGAAGGGACGAATTTTAAGCCTTTAAAAAAAAAAAAAAAAAAAAATTTCTACTTGAGGATTAGTGAGAACTTTATTGGATAAATTGAAAATTCCTGTTGTTCTGTTGTCCTGCCTCTTTTTTTCTCTCTCCAAAATTCTTCCTGCCCTGCCTCTTACTTCCTGCCAGATTCTTTTTTTGGGGGAAGTTTCTCATGTCTCTCCTCAAGGGTCTCTGCCCTAAAAAAAGTGGGGATTGTTGGGGTGGGGAATATTTAGGTGAGTTTTCCGAAAAAGTTTTGAATTTGGAATTTTGGAACTTTCCATGGTTATTTTCCATCTTTTTATATGGCCATTTTTTGGGTCACTCTTTTGGCTCTATATTTATTGAGTTTTGTGTATTTACATCTTTTTCTTTTTATATTATGAGCTTTTTTTTATATATAAGAACTCTCTCCGATTACCGGAAATGATATAACGCTATGTGCATTCCACCATGCGTTCCAACTGACGAAACCGAAAGTGACATCGTCCGAAACTACCAGAAGTGACGCACGTGGAAATAAACCACGCACAGGTGATTTCATATGCCGGGCGCATTTAAACAAGCATTGAGGACTCGAGGAACAGCACTGGAAGAAGGTTACCAAGCCGAAACGCGTTTGCTGCTATCTACTAACTTGATTGTATATTTTACTTTTGTTTTATATTACTCCTTTGGTTATTACAGTTTGGGTAAGTGGATACCCCTTTTTTTATATTATTTGTTATTGGGTTCCACTCCCTTATAACCAGGAGTCTGTCGATTATTTTATCTTCAATAAATATATTCTTTACTACAATTTTTTTCCATCTATTGTTTGGAATTTCGTCAGCCTGAATTGGCACCCTTGAGCCTACTATACAGAGCCTGGTACAGTATACACTATGTTATGTTATGCATTTATATTTTGTAGATAACATTTTGCCATCCTTCAACGTCCAGGTTGTATCTTATGGTTGTTTACTACCACTTCACCTTTTTGGGGGGCTATCCCTTTTCATGTGGTTTTGATATATACTATTTATCTATTATCACTCATGCGCATTATATTTACATAGACATGAAAGAACACACCTATTATATCTGCCAATCTGTAATTGATAGCTTATGTTCATAGTATGGCTTACACATATTGCCCAGGTAGGAAACCCATAAACACACTTCCTAAGTGTCCCTATTTAGGAGGGACAGTCCCTATTTTTGGCACAAATCCCTCTGTTCATCTTTCTATCCTTATGTCTCTCTTTTCTATGAGCTCCATATTGTTGATGTGAGTGTACAACAGAGCTCCACTGCAATAATTCTCCCAGTAATGTGTCTTTTTTAAACGACAACAAATGTGTTTAGAAATCAGTCTGTGTAAATAATGTTATAACTTACATTTTAGTTGTATAAATTATTAATCCGTCACCTAAAATTTCTCAGAACAGCCTGGCCCCCTGCCCACACCCCTAAAATTAAAGTGTCGATCTTTCTTCATTTGAAATGTTGGGAGGTATGCATAAGGAGAGAACAAAGTCAAGAAGGAATGTGTCAAAGCCACGCAAAGTCACGAAGATCGGCCTTAAATGTTGCTTTCATGGATACTTGTTAAACAAACATCAAGAGATGCACATATCGAGAGTCCTGTTTGAGTACAAATAAAAGAGCCAAGCAATGGTCTTGCTGAGCCGCAAACATGTTAATGACAAAGTTGTTCTGATTTTTTGGGGGTATTTTCACTTAAAAGGACTCTCCAGTGCCAGGAAAACAAACAGTTTTCCTGGCACTGCAGGTCCCCTCTCCCTCCCACCCCCATCCTAAGTTGCTGAAGGGGTTAAAACCCCTTCAGTGACTTACCTGTATCCAACGCCGATCTCCCTCAGCGCTGGGTCAGGGTCCGCCCACGCTCCTCCCCGCCGACGTCATCCAGCGGGTGAGACCTATTGTGCATGCGCGGCCGCCGGCGGGAGAGACCTAATGCGCATGCGCGTTAGACCTCCCCATAGGAAAGCATTGAAAAATGCTTTCAATGCTTCCCTATGGGGATTTCAGCTACGCTGGAGGTACTCACATAGCGTGAGGACGTCCAGCGACGCTATAGCACACTTTTCATGTGCTATGATCACGGAAGTACCCTCTAGTGGCTGTCTAGTAGACAGCCACTAGAGGAGGATTAAACCCTGCAAGGTAAATATTGCAGTTTATGAAAACTGCAATAATTACACTTGCAGGGTTAAGGGTAGTGGAAGTTGGCACCCAGACTACTCCAATGGGCATAAGTGGTCTGGGTGCCTGGAGTGTCCCTTTAAGTCCCTAATATGAGACACAATAAATAAATAAATACACAAAAGAGCAGAACGAGTATCCCAAAATGGCGCTGGATCACTGGATACAGGAATTATGGGAGGAGTGTGTAGAATATGGAATGATTTACCAAACCTTCCACAGATTTCAAAATTTCTATATACAAAATAAAATAGAGGTGTTTTTTTTCTAAGCATTTTGTAAGTATTTATAACTTTTATTTTAAAATATACACTTTAACCAACAAAATAACTTTTTTTTTTATTTAAAATTAATAATTGAATTATGAAAATAAAATTCAGCTGGGGATTTACCCACTTTAATACAAGAAAAGGCCTGTAAAAACAATGAATTAAAATAAGCGTAACGTGGAGGAAAAAAAATGAAGAACGTTTTTTTTTATTTGTATTTTCGGGATACGTGACACAGTGCTGAGTGGATAAAACCCATGGCAAATATATAAAAATCCCCTTTGGCAATTCTCAGACTGAAAAATCAGCTGGAAGGAATATGTCAACTCATATCATTCCGTGTATATTCTCAGATAATTAAAGCATTGCTTCAAGTGGAGTTGTCAAAATCGGTTGGTACAGATCTGTACATATTGCTCTGAAACTGTGTTATATTGTTATGCTGCATATACTTTAACTGTATTTTGGATATTTAGGAGCAATGAGGCTGAGGTTTTGCCCAGGGCACCAAATAACCTTGCTTCGGCCTAAGGAAAATTTGCAACAAATGTTCCCTCATGCCTCTACAAAATGAAACCATATTTAGCACAATTACTAGGGGTTTATTTACTAAATGGGAAAACCTTTAAAATCACATTGTGACTTCAAATGTTGAGACATAATTATGGGGTTAGAAACACATAGGCCTAAATTTTGCAGCTTAAAGGACCACTCTAGGCACCCAGACAACTTCAGCTTAATGAAGTGGTCTGGGTGCCAGGTCCATCTAGGGTTAACCCATTTTTTTTATAAACATAGCAGTTTCAGAGAAACTGCTATGTTTATAAATGGGTTAAGCCTTCCCCCAAAGCCTCTAGCGGCTGTCTCATTGACAGCCGCTAGAGGCGCTTGCGTGATTCTCACTGTGAAAATCACAGTGAGAGCACGCAAGCGTCCATAGGAAAGCATTGATAATGCTTTCCTATGCGACCGGCTGAATGCGCGCGCAGCTCTTGCCGCGCGTCCGCATTCAGCCTACAGGGCGGAACGGAGGAGGATCGGAGGCAGAGAGCTCCCTGCCCAGCGCTGGAAAAAGGTAAGTTTTACCCCATTTCCCCTTTCCAGAGCCGGGCGGGAGGGGGACCCTGAGGGTGGGGCCACCCTCAGGGCACTATAGTGCCAGGAAAACGAGTATGTTTTCCTGGCACTAGAGTGGTCCTTTAATTGCAAATATATGAATGCACCCCTAAATGTAATATACATTAGTACATTGTGTGCTGTACCATTATGATATATTAAATTATCAGGCTTGTTGTAACTTGTAAAGTGCAACTCATGGCACAATTGCAGGTAATCTCATGAATTAATTTGTGAAAGAAATTAATTCTTTTAAATTCAAGGTGACTAGCTAGCTATGCAAACAGCTGTTTTCCATAAGACCACTTGTCTGGATTCCCCAAAATAATTTAAAGCATGCCTATTTACTGAAAATACCCTGTTCATGGGTATTAGTAAAAGAATCTGCTGGTATGTTTGAGAATTTATATTCCCAAAATGACAGCAAGTCAAAATGTGAGGTTTGCTTGGAATAACTGGGTGAAAATGTTAATTGGCAACAGTGTATATACTGTTAAGGGGGTAATCATCTAATGTCTTTGTATATATAGATTTGGGAAGTTGGTTTCCCATATTAAAACAGTATTTCATAAGTTTGATTGATGATTCAGTACTAATCAGATAAATAAATCTGACTGCCATTCTGGGGTCAAGAAGGATTTTTTTTCCTAGTTTGTTGCAAAATTGGAAGTGCATTTGTTTGCCTTCTTTTGGATCAACAGCAAAAACCATGTGATGTGAGCTTGAAATTGATGGACACGTCTCTTTTCAGCCTATGTAACTATGTAATTGATCTTAAAGGGACACTATAGTCACCAGAACAACTACAGCTTAATGTAGTTGTTCTGGTGAGTATAATAGTTCCCTACAGGCTTTTTTCATGCAAACACTGCCTTTTCAGAGAAAAGACAGTGTTTACATTGCAAATATAGTATTGAAAATGTGATGCAAGTAATAAACTCACAAACGAAAGTGAAAATCAGGCCTCTCACCCCCCTGGGGTATATGTAGTGTTGGACTTGATAGTAGATCCAAACAAAGGTATATCTTCAAAGAAGTGGATAAAAAGAGCCATACATGGTGAAGTACGTATAAAATTATACAAAAAAGATTTATTGGTATCACTTACAGACATAAATAAGTGGCAGGCATATCTCCACTCTCAGTGGAACTGGATGGCAGTGTAGAAACTGGAAGCACAAATCCAATTGGAGTAGCAGAGACCACAGAGACAAAAAATGAATATAAAATAAATAAAATTAAATAGAAACAATAAGAAAGTCCGGTATCCAACGCGTTTCGTCCGAAATATAAAGGACTTCTTCAGGGATATGTCACATATCACACACATCCCTGAAGAAGTCCTTTATATTTCGGACGAAACGCGTTGGATACCGGACTTTCTTATTGTTTCTATTTAATTTTATTTATTTTATATTCATTTATTGTCTCTGTGGTCTCTGCTACTCCAATTGGATTTGTGCTTCCAGTTTCTACACTGCCATCCAGTTCCACTGAGAGTGGAGATATGCCTACCACTTATTTATGTCTGTAAGTGATACCAATAAATCTTTTTTGTATAATTTTATACGTACTTCGCCATTTATGGCTCTTTTTATCAATTTCTTTGAAGATATACCTTTGTTTGGATCTACTATCAAGTCCAACACTACATATACCCCAGGGGGGTGAGAGGCCTGATTTTTCACTTTCGTTTGTGAGTTTATTACTTGCATCACATTTTCAATACTATATTTGTACTGTGTTACTCTATGATATATATTTTTTATCTTTCCAGATTTCACTATATTCTTTTATAGTATATTCTTATTTTGGATATATATTTTCCAGGTTGTATTTTTAATTGTATGCTTATTTGATTGTGGTTTCCACTTTGTTGTTTCCTGTTTTACTACTTTGGGTGTTAGTGAGGTTCACCTGGGACCCTTTCAATCTAGCATATTAACTATTTGTGGTTAGTTGGTATACTACTGTTTTTTCACAGTGTTTACATTGCCTCTAGGAACACCTCCAAGTGGCCACTCCTTAGATGGCCACTGGAGGGGCTTCCTGGGTCAGTGCTGCCGAAAAAGCAGCCCTGCTGTTCAGCGTCCCTACGCTCTGCATGGAGACGCTGAATTTTCCTCATAGAGATGCATTGATTCAATGCATCTCTATGAGGAGGTCCTGATTGGCCAAAACGGCATTTGACCCAGCCCCGTGACAATTTTAGCCAATCTAACGCTTTCCCCATGGGGAAGCATTGGATTGGTTTAAAATCCGCCATTTTGATGATGTCACAAAGGGGGCGGACACAGTGCCAGCAGATCCGTGCGGAAATGTAAATAAGGTGAGTTTTAAACTTTTATAGGGGGGCCAGCCACCTAAATGGTGGGTTTGGCACTATAGGGTCAGGAATACATGTTTGTGTTTCTGATCCTATAGTGTTCCTTAAGTGCATGCAGAACACTGATTATATAGTTTTCATTGCAGACACCCCTTCTTCCTATAAAATAAAAGTCGGGTCACCTTACCTTATACTAGGGATAGGCAACCTTCGGCTCTCCAGATGTTGTGGACTACATCCCCCATAATGCTCTTACACACATAATGCTGGCAAAGCATCATGGGAGGTGTAGTCCAAAACATCTGGAGAGCCGAAGGTTCCCCACCCCGCTAATGCCATCAATTATGATCCAAACATTTGGCAAGGTTTGCAGCTGATATAGTATTCATTGTTATAATAGTCAAACCAATTTTAAGCCCGGATAGCTTAGTGGATATTATTATAGCATCCAAAGCAGTTGAAAGTGAACTAATTACTTTCAACTATTCACTTCCACTGGATTCTTTTTCTAAAGGTGACGTTGTTTCCTTGTAGCAATGAGGACATGAACTTGTACAGGAAGAGTTAAAAGCTGTTGTCAGATAAAGGGATAAAAAGAGCTTAGTGAGGAGGGGCGAAGATTAAAAGGATTGAAGGCTACTGCAGCCGACACAGCCTGGTACCTGAATGGATCATTTGTTAAGCCGATGGCTTGATGGAGTTGGAGAGAATTCAGGGACTTTGCTGCAAGAAAACATTGTGTTTTCTAGGATTACATGATGAACTAATTGGAAGCCTTATGTTTGGACTGCACAGTGTGGTGTCAATAGGAATGGACCTCTTATTTGATATAAAACAGTTGTCTTTAGTTCTTGAAAATGGTGGTATATAATACTTTAACTATACAGTATTTGTAGTCAAAATTAGCATGCATGGGATTTTATAGTGGAAGTATCCATAAACCTGTTATGTTAATGCATTTCATAATTCATGATAGTGGTGAAGATAGGAAGAAAAATGCGGGTCAGGGAATGGTAGCACACAAAGGCAGCCATTTCTTGACATGGTGGGAAGTGGTACCAATGCGAAGGGGATGGCATTCTTCTCCTATGAAATCCATCGAGGCATAGCCAAACAGGAGCTGGCACAGACTCCTTACATAATGACTAAGACCTCATGGTGAGTTCTATACGTTGTGTGTTCACTTAATGATCCATTAAACACTACTTTGATTTGAACTATGAGGAATGTGGCACATAAAGACAGCTATTTCTTGATATGGTGAAGAGTGGTGGGACACAAAGCCTACCATTTCAAGACATGGAGGGTGGCCCACCACCTTTCCATAGACACAAAGCCTATTTCTATCATTTTCATGTAGCTTCTATTCCATCCATATACTCCATATTGCCCCATTAATCATTTCCAGCCACCACATTTTGCTTCCACTGTCTACAGTTTTAGTGACCGAGGATTACCCTTGTCTGGCATAATTAATTCCATGTGTTGACAGGAATAAATTATTGAGACCCAAATATTGCAGAACAGGTCAGTCCCCTTGAGATCTCCTCGTCTTATTCCTCCATGGAAAAACAACTGCGGTCTTAGGATATAAAACCAGATGGACTCCCCAACTTAAATGACGGACAGTATGAGAAAGGTGACAACCAGGGACAGAGTGAAAGTGGGCAAACCTTCCAACTATATCCCCATACCGGAGATATTTTCTGTCACATTCTTCTGACTTGGGTGGAAACCAAAATTTCCCAGGTATGCTTGTTGATAGGAAATCCCCTAGGTCTCAAACCATCAGCTGTCACTGTTCTGTCACCGTCACTTATTCTGCAGCCATTAACAGGCTGCACATTCCAGGTGAGAGCTAATCAGCGAAATCTTTTATTACTTAAAAGGTCACAAAGAGAAAGCATAACTCCCAAAAAGTATGAAAGTTCTGAAGGCAACGTCGATTTATATTTTGACAACACGGACATTTTACCCTAACTAGACCCTCTTGCCAGGATTAAATTATATACGACTGGTGCAAAATATTAGAGGTGATTACGATCATGGAGAGAACATTATGTGACCATCATCAGACCTTTCTACAGATGACCTTTTATTTTTTTCAGAAAACGCAGGTTCATTTTTTCATTTTTTTTTTATAATCAAGGATGCACCCTCCCCAGCTAGTGTGAAAAGTGTTTACAGTCACCAGATTTCTATAAACACTATTTGGAACATCTTTTCATTTACTATGTACTTCCCATCAGCAATTTATATTCATTGGATTCCACACAAAAAGCAAAAACATTATTTTTTTATTTTTTTTAAATTAAAATGTCCATAAAGATATGAGACATAGGGTCAGCATAAATATATGATGCCACAAGCAATATTACGTAATTCAACTTGAATTTTTGTTGTGTGTGCACAGCAAAACAGCAGCTTCAGGGCTGTGGGTACTTGCCAGCCATAACATCTTTTGAAGACGGTTTAGAAAAATATGACAAATATTTAGCTTTAAACAGTGCGTGTTGGCAATAGATAACTATTCTGTACAGAGAGGAGAGAGAGATATTTTGTCCCATTATTTGTATATTCATTAGTCATACATTTGATCACAAAATAACATCATATTGGAGCTGAAACACCATATATGAATACTGTGTCTGCATGATACTTTTACCGTAAAGGTTGGAACTGGTAACACATCTTGAGAGTTGCGTGCTCCAGCTAAGGATCAACCATTTGGTTACGTATATTCTAGCTATAGAACACATTTATAATGCTTAAAGGGACGTCACCCAGACCACTTCAGCTCATTGAAGTGGTCTGGGTGCAATGTTCCTGTCACCTGTTAGTCCTGCTGTGTTGAGAAACGGCAATGATCACCTTGCAGGACTAAGACTGACAAGCAGACAGCCACTAGAGGCACTTCTTGGATGTTAACGGACTCCAGGTCGCCTAAATTACGCTGGGCATCCTTGCGCTCTCTATGAGGATATCCTGCATCAGTGAAGCATTGATCCAAAGCTTTTGTATGGGGAGGCCTAATGGGCTTGTGGTGCTCACTGTGCATGCGCATTAGCCCTCCCCCTCACGTCAGATGACATTGGAGGAGGCAAAGCAGGGACCTAGCACTGAGGGACCCACAGCTGTACATATATATCAATGCTCACTATATACATGCACCTGTATGGGCTGTATCCCTTTATGGCAAGCCTGGTGCCAGGACTGAGCTAGATTGTGACATCAATTACTTAATCATTAATAAACTTTTAAATGACAACAGATCATCACATAAAAAAGGTTAACGCCACTTTTAGGTGATTTTGCAATGTTTTATTCAGTTGTGTAATTTCCCAAGAAGGGTCGTTTAACTTGTCTCTGCAATGTTTTGATTTTTTTCCAATCATTCTCCCGGCTTTCTCTTCCCCGGATCCTTTTGTGGTTATCCAGGTGTCTCCCGCATGACTTTCAGTTATCTCTTTGTAAATATTTTGTCATTAAACAGACGCTTTGCGGTCTAAAAACTGAGTCACTGCATTGGATGCTTCCTGGCCTTTTCTGAAGAGGGGAGATGGAAGATTTTGTTATTTCTTAAGTTAGAGAATTTTCGCGGTGCATAAAGCGGAACTTTCATCATCTGGGGATTTTGGGATATTCGCAAAGACCCTACATGGTGGCATTGCCAGTCGGGGTCCGGTGACTGGAGGTGAGATTTACTTACCAGAACCTGTCCCTTACAGGCACCGCCTTATTCCTCCATCTGCTCCTCTTCAGCAGCCGATGTCACTGCATACTGCAGTGTGTACTTCTGTAATTTTCGCGCCTGTGCAAAAGTACAGCATTGAGGTCTATGGAAGAAGGGGGTGACAATGCTGCCCTAAAAGAAAAAAGTTCGTAAGTTTTGCTATCTCAGTGTTATTATTTACCCAGAATTTTTTTTACATCAGAAATATTAAAGGCTGAGTATGTTCATCAATTTTAAAGTGTAGCTGTCGTACACACAACCTCGTAAAAAAAAAAAAAAAATTATATAAACTTATACAGTATTTATACATTGTGGCTGCATAATTGCTTGCAAATGTATAGGTTAGCAAGATATCAAAAGGTCTGCTCCTTTCACCACCTGTCAATTAGTTATTTGTACGTAGTCCTCGTAGACCTCTATGTCAAGCATTGAGTGATAATGCAGGACAAGAGAACCCTCCTACAGTTGGTTCTCCTGCTCTCCAACACAGCAGTGGGGGAATATTGGAACAGAGTGACTGATGTAACTCTGTTTAGATACTGATGCTCTGGCTGTAAAGACAATGCGTTGGCGTCACTGGGGATGATTGCTCAGCCTGGGGAAGTACTCCCCAGCAGCGCTAGTCACATTAGAGGGGCAGGATGTAAATGGTAGCAAAGAGTGACCGCTGAATGTGCCACCACCATCATCGCTGGAAAAGAGGCAAGGATTATTTCCGTTTTTTTTTTCTTGCAATTTAATTATTTATCATTATGAGAAATGATAAATTCAGTGCATTAAAGGAACACTCCGGGCACCATAACAAAATAATTGTCGTAGTGCCAGGAGGTCCCTGGCACTGGCTTACCTTATCGGGTTAAACCGTTTGAGAATGGTTTAACCGCAAAATCTGTGTTCCAGCACCAAATCTCCCTGCCTCTCTGTTCTTCCGTTTTCTTAAAATCTTGAAACCGGAGGTTCCTGCAGAATCAGGTAGCGCTCAGCGATCAGTGACTCCCTATTCGTAAAACTAGCTTTAAAAAATAAGTTTCTTTACAAAAAACGGAAGGACCTCCAGGCACCATAACAAGTTAATTTTGATGAAGTTGTTATGGTGCCCAAACTGGTCCTTTAAGAAATGTTTGCACATTTTATCTTTGCTTACCCTTGTGACAAATTAGATTTTTAGTGACTTTAAAAAATGTATACAGTTTTGTGTTTTCCACTCATCGATCTGTAAAAATGATTTTGTCCTCTGCAGCTCTCTCGGATGACGATGATGTGAAGACCATGCTTAACGGCTCCATGCTCTGGAAGATAAAGGCAGGGTGGCGCCAGCAGAGACTTTACCGCCTGGAATCTGACGGAATGACGATCTGGTACCAAAGCCGCAGAAAACGGGCACGTTCCAAACAGATCTGTGAGTACGAGTGGGATGCCGTTATATGTAATCACAGTTTATTTTGTAGACTTAATTCTCCTGCCAAAACTTTTCAGAAGCTATCTGGATTTTTGGAGTAAGTTTTTTTTTTTTTTTTTTTTTATTCTTTATTTTTGTAGTGCATGGGTAACATTCGCATGACAGTAATGCCACAACAGCATGCTTAGACACATTGAACATACATGTTTTTGGCTGCCAGGTAGCATTTAGATGGTATGCACATGTTTTAGATTAATACAACAGGCTAGGTACATGCTGGTTAGTTATAATGAAATATTCTGTCGCTTGGTAACAATAGCTTAAGGTTAAAAGTTATAGTGAGCGTCCTCGTTTTAGCTTCGGACCCTTGGTATAGTTACGCTTAACTATGCTTAGATGAGGGATATATATGTTTTGCCCAGTAACATCCCGTCCAGCTAATCTTATCCTACAGCAAGGACACCTTTGGTTCACATGTCAAATATTGCAGCAATCATTAGTTAAATCTCATTAATGAGATGAGTTAAATAAGCATGCATTGGTTATAGTAGGTAAACAAGGCTTAGATATGCTTTTGTGAGTCCAGTGAGAGACAGTTATCTAATGACAGGCTGGTTAGTTTGACAAAATGTGTACTCAAGTTTACAGGGCGAAGCTTGTGGATGGAGTGTATCACCAGGTGGCAGTTCTCATTCGATAATGGCACAGAGTTCCTGAGCGTAAAATAGTTGAAGGCTAGACAGTCTTGGTTGAAGGTAGTCCCTCTAGAGATGGGTGGAAGATATCCCCTTCAGCTGCAGATTCTTGTCAGGTTGCCCGTTGCTGGGTGCTGGGCTAGTTCTCTGCTGTGTGTAAGGCTCTCCCGGACAACAGGGGTTTGGGCGGTTGCTTGTCTGCTTCTCCTTGTGCCGGTAAACCCCTCGGTGTGATAGTGGTTGCGGCTGTCGTATCAGTAGGACGGCTTGTTTCCCTGCCCGAGGGAGGAAGTGCCGGGACCCCGCGGGAGGCCACTGAAAATCTAGTCATAGTGGAGGTAGGTGGCTTGTTGGGGTTCGACGGTGCTTGCAGATGGATGAATGCAGTCAGGGCTGCCATCAGAAATTGTGGGGCCCCTAACACAGCTCAAGGTCTGGGCCCCCGTGTGCCCGCCTCCAAGCCCCGCCTCCAAATCCCGCCCACAGGAATACACACACACAGACAAAAAAGGACACAGACACAGAAAGATACACACATACTAACAGACACACACACATATAGACACATACACAGATGCAGATACACACACACTGATATACAGACACACACACTGATGTACATACATACTCACATACTGACAGGCACACATACATACATACATACATACATACTGACAAACAGACATACATACAAACTGACATACAGATATACAAACAGACATACATACATAATGGCATACATACTGTGATAAAGTGAAGGCAGAGAAGCCATTTAACCCCAGGGGGAGTATATGTAGTTTGTGTTTTGTACAACACAAAGCGTTGTTTAGTTATGGGCCCCTGGGGTGGAGTATTTGGAGAGAAGGGAGGGCCAATGCTCCACTCCACAGTTTAGTGGTTTTCATGGGAGACATAGATCCAGGCCAGGGTTTTTGGACTGTCTCCAGCCCACTGCTCAGCTGGAGATGATCAGCTGTAGCAGTGGGAATAAACCACTCCCTGCTAGGCAGGTAGAGGGGGATTGCTGGCTTCCTCTCAGGAAGCAGGTAGGAGAGAGGGTGTTCTCTCCAGTAAGAGAATCAAGGAGACCAGGCACTGGGAGTGCTGGCTTGGAGCACTAGGAGTGCTGGCTTGAGGCACTGGGAGTGCTGGCTTGGAGCACTAGGAGTGCGGAAGGAAGCAGTCAATGCTGGCTTGGAGCACTAGGAGTGCTGAGAGTGGACAAAGACTGTAGGTTGGTGAATCCAATATTGTTTTGTTTAGTGTAACCCCTGAGAGATAGGGAACCTGATATTAGTTAGTGCTCAGACGAGCTAGGTTTTTGTTTAAAGGGATTTATATTTTCATTTACTGCTGTCTCCTGTGTGGATTTACAATAAAGTTGCCTGGATTATATAAAAGCCAAAGGACTGTGCATGTTTTTGCCCTAGAGGACCGTGCTATCTACAGACAAGGATCACAATACACATACATACTGATATACATATATGCATACAGACATACTGACATACACACTCACAGACATACATGCATAGTTTTTATTTTTCGTCCATACAAGAGTAGACTCATAGAATCTTCCTTGGTGCCCCTGAGCTCATTTGGGCTTGGGTCCACCCTCAGTTCCTACATTTATAACAGAGCTCCGCAGCAATAATACTCCCAGTAATGTGTCTGAATGTATAACAGAACTCCACAGCAATTATACTCCCAGTAATGTGTCTGAGTGTATAACAGAGCTCCACAGCAATAATACTCCCAGTAACGTGTCTGAGTGTATAACAGAGCTCCACAGCAATAATACTCCCAGTAATGTGTCTGAGTGTATAACAGAGCCCCACAGCAATAATACTCCCAGTAATGTGTCTAATTGTATAACAGAGCTCCACAGCAATGATACTCCCAGTAATGTGTCTGAGTGTATAACAGAGCCCCACATCAATAATACTCCCAGTAATGTGTCTGAGTGTATAACAGAGCTCCACAGCAATAATACTCCCAGTAATGTGTCTGAGTGTATAACAGAGTTCCACAGCAATAATACTCCCAGTAATGTGTCTGAGTGTATAACAGAGCTCCACAGCAATAATACTCCCAGTAATGTGTCTGAGTGTATAACAGAGCTCCACGGCAATAATACTCCCAGTAATGTGTCTGAGTGTATAACAGAGCTCCACAGCAATAATACTCCCAGTAATGTGTCTGAGTGTATAACAGAGCTCCACAGTAATAATACTCCCAGTAATGTGTCTGAGTGTATAACAGAGCTCCACAGCAATAATACTCCCAGTATTGTGTCTGAGTGTATAACAGCGCTCCACAGCAATAATACTCCCAGTAATGTGTCTGAGTGTATAACAGAGCCCCACAACAATAATACTCCCAGTAATGTGTCTGAGTGTATAACAGAGCCCCACAGCAATAATACTCCCAGTAATGTGTCTGAGTGTATAACAGAGCCCCACAGCAATAATACTCCCAGTAATGTGTCTGAGTGTATAACAGAGCCCCACAGCAATAATACTCCCAGTAATGTGTCTGAGTGTATAACAGCGCTCCACAACAATAATACTCCCAGTAATGTGTCTTTAAACTACAATAAATGTGTTTAGAAATCAGTCTATGTAAATAAGATACATTGCTCTTGTTCCATGTTACATTTTAGTTGCATAAATTTTATAACATGACAGGAGGCTTCGTATTTGCTTAAGTCTCTCTTTACTAGAACTCCACAGCAGCACAGAAAAACAACCAATCAGATAAAAGTTAGGTACTATAAAACTCCCCTCCCCATGCATCATTTCCTCTTTCTTTGCTGCTCCGCATCAGTACAGGTCAGAGTACCACTGCCTCCTGCTTATAGTGGATGGCTTTGGGTTTTTATTATGATTTATATTTGGTATCTTAGCATATTTACTTATTTGTTATCTGTCCTTATTTATTATCATATGTTTTTTACTTCTATATATTTATATGTTATATTTTTTGTGTTTAGTTATATTTTTCTGATATATATTTACTTCTTACTGCTTAGGTAGGTTATGTATATGGTATTTTATATATTTGTTATGTTATTGGGACCCCTACCTTTTGATTTTTGCTTCCCCTGTTCCCTTGGGGATTCCTTTCCTTTAATGGTGGTTTTAAGGGAATTCTTGGGGATTCAGTCATGCCTCCCCCCCCCCCCTTCCCCCCGTTGTCCCACTCTCTTTGTCCCGCCGTTTCCCGCGGGCTTCATGCGCGGTATAGGGGTTTCAGGAGACTAGCCTCTGGCTGTCTCCTGATTTCCCCGAACCCCTTTGTAATCTCTGGCAACCGAGGTACTCGCGGTCGGACGCGAGTACCCGGCGACCGCTCTGCTCTCCCACGTGGCCGCCCGCTCGCCACGTGGCCGCCGCCACACTCAGCTCCTTCACAGAGCCGCGGGCAGCCGACCGGGTGGAGGAGAGTGCGCCTACTCGCGGCCCCGCCTCCGTTCCCCGGTGGTCGGTTCTCGTTTTTGGTCACCCTGCTGGCCGGCGGATTACTTTCAGGTTTTGCCTTCGCTTCCTTCAGATATGTATTCTAGTTTTATTACAGTGTACACCTGTGACTGCCATTACACATTATGCCTTGTATTCGTATATTTTATGTTCTGATGTCCCCCATATTTTATATGCATTGTGTGATCATAAAGATATGGATCATTCTTTTATCTTTTAGTTGGCAGATTGCATCTAGACTGCTGTGAGTTTTATTGGCTTGAATATTCCAATTGCTGTGAATCTTGCTGACAAGTGTGTATCACAGATTACATTGGGTTTGGCTGATAGTATATTTCACAGATTGCTGTGTGTTTTTCTGACAGCTACTGACAGTGTATATCTCAGATTTGGTTTTCCTGCCAGTGTACTTCGAGATTTAGTTTTCCTACAGTGTATCACAAACTGCTGTAAGTTTTACTGACATGTGAGTTTTGCTGACAGTGTATATCCCCGATCGCTGAGAGTTTTGCGGACAGTGCATATCGCTGACTACTGCGCGTTCTCTGTCGGGGTATATCACAGATTTCTATGAGTTGCAGGTTTATATGAACTCTGTTATACAGGCTCTGTACAGGGTGTATACAGTGCCAGTTAGCTCTAGGATTCATATCCTTCTCAGTATATATTTTTTCTGGTCCATCTATGAGGTCTCAGATGGGACTACTCTGGTACGAATTCTCTGTCCATGGCGTGTTTATATAAACTAACAGACCTGGCTCTGTCTCTAACTGGTCAGTCTACGCTGATACTATACTATTTTATCAGGTTCTTGGGGGAATTCATTGAGTTGGCTATGGTTTAGCCCTACTCCTGGAAGAGTTCATGGTTACAATACCTTCAGGTGGTATGATGATGGTTATCTATAATAATGCTGAGAAATTTCAAACAGATCTGTGTGAGCGGGTGCATACCTATTCACAGCTCAAGGACAGTATTGCTCAGTGTATCTTACATTCATAGACATGATAGTCACTGGAACAACTTCCGCTTATACCCAATACAGGTGGAATACCACTATTTGCCTGCTGGGCATTTAGGGACTGCCAGTCCCGGTTCAGGTTATTCACACGGCATTACGCTGCCTAAAGGGTTGGTGTCTAGAGGTCCTATGTCACAGGATGCTCTGAGGATCTACTATTCTTAGAGACCTCTACTGAAACTCAGAATACCCATTGTATCGCGCTACGGAATTGGATGGCGCTATATAAATAACTTGTTATCATATATAACAATGATACACGACCCAGGATTGGCCTGCTATGTCTGTGCCCATAAGAACGGCCTGCTATGTCTGTGCCCATAAGAACGGCCTGCTATGTCTGTGCCCATAAGAACGGCCTGCTATGTCTGTGCCCATAAGACCGGCCTGCTATGTCTGTGCCCGTAAGAACGGCCTGCTATGTCTGTGCCCGTAAGAACGGCCTGCTATGTCTGTGCCCGTAAGAACGGCCTGCTATGTCTGTGCCCGTAAGAACGGCCTGCTATGTCTGTGCCCATAAGAACGGCCTGCTATGTCTGTGCCCATAAGATTGGCCTGCTATGTCTGTGCCCATAAGATTGGCCTGCTATGTCTGTGCCCATAAGATTGGCCTGCTATGTCTGTGCCCATAAGATTGGCCTGCTATGTCTGTGCCCATAAGAATGGCCCGCTATGTCTGTGCCCATAAGTATGGCCCGCTATGTCTGTGCCCATTTACACGGCCTGCTATGTCTGTGCCCATTTACACGGCCTGCTATGTCTGTGCCCATTTACACGGCCTGCTATGTCTGTGCCCATTTCAAAGGCCTGCTATGTCTGCGCCTATTAAGACGGCCTGCTATGTCTGTGCCCATTTAAACGTCCTGCTATGTCGGTGCCCCATTGTTCGGCCTACTATGTCGGTGCCTATCTAATGGCCTGCTATGTCCGTGCCTATTTGCTTGGCCAACTATCCCGTGTCCATTAGTTTGGCCTGCTGGGCCTGTGTCCTTCTGACGGGCCTGCTCTATTGGTGCCGAACCCCTTTTAGGCCGCAAGCCTGGGGGAATTTCACTCAGGAAATGCCAGTGCCCACCAGTGACATGGATATAGGCAGGTGTCCAGACAAACACCATTGCCATACTATCCAAGAGGACACCTCTGTACGGCCATCTGAATATGGTGGGTAGGGTGAAGGCCCTAAACCTCATGCCTGAAGGGCAGGGTTTCTTTTGAGGACACCGGTCATACACCTCAAAGGAGAACTTCGCACAGGCAAGGATCGGTGCTCAGACACCTACAGGAGAATGCGGTGTTTTTCCTTGCCTTTTACATCTACCTCCGGATCTGCATCCCGGTATCCTTAGAGGTATCGGTAATTATTTCCTGCGTTAGGTTAGCTCCTGCCTCCGTTCAGTGGGGCTTACCTGTCTTACCTTCCGGCCTGCTATTTGCCTTCTATCTGGAATAGAATTTACGTAATTTTCTCTTATCTACGTTATTTTTCGTTTTTCTTGACTTCCTTTTCCTTTCGCTCGGGTCGTCGAGAGGCCTGACTTGACCTCCTCCGACCTCCCGGGCGCTCGTGGATTGCGGAGAACGTCTCCAGCTTTCCTCAGGCTACCAACGGTCTTCCTGGACCCCGCGCGCACGCACGGAATCCGGGCGGTCAGTTGGTAGTTTTTCTTTTTCATTGTTGTTTTTTCCGTAGATTGGCATCAGCCTTATGCTGATATTAGTATTTGGTGTACCCTGCAATTGGTCACCCTGAGTCTCTAGGGACTCTAGATTGGGCCACAGGAGGGTGCGGCCCTCCATCATCTCGATCCAGAATACTTTATTTTCAGGAACAGAGAGCGAACCCCTCTCAGATACAGGACCGAACACTGGTTTGCTATTGGAGGGCGCGCTCAACCTTGGCCAGATACTGTGCTGGATACAGAGGACATGTTTGGAGGGCACTTTCTCATAGAGAGAACCGGTCACGGATGTAGACTTGACGGTTATTAACGGGCGTGGCCCGCTCAGGCTATCAGCCGGACGCTATCACGTCAATCGATCACATAAGTAGAGAGCGCGGCTCCCTCATACACTCGACACTCTACAGTGCCGTCCATTTGCTTATCACACAGGCTTGTACCTGTGCAATACATCAATGTCTACATAGAGGGGCATCCCTCCTGCATTCAATTAGATCTGATGTCCGTGCTACTGATTTCGTTATAGAGGACTGCCTAGTCATGCAGGATATACATTTTAGACTGGATCCCTCCATTCTATCTCCTCTACTGGGTCCGGACCACTTAGGTACACTCACTCCTGGGGATGGTACGGCTAACGGATGGTCCTCTGGTATTACGAGAGTGCAGGTTTTGGTATATTCTGCACCATATAAATCGGAGAACTGTCTTGGATATCCAGACTATTGCGGACCAACCGCGCAGACAGTTTTCTCCCATATCAAGATGACAGGAGTTACGGAAACCTTCATGGAGCAAACGGACACTGCCTTGCTCGGGTACCTAGGTTAAGGAAGGCCTGTTATCCGGTCTGAAGATAACCGTACGCATGGTTCACATGGCAAGACCGGACACCCCGGTTTGTCTTGAGTTCCCCGGTCATTACGATCTTGTGTTAAATGTCAGGTCTGCCCCATCTCCTCGGAACACATACCTGGTGATCAGGGTTCGGAGATGGTGGGTCCTCCGTCTATTCTCTATTTATCCCTCACGGGAGCCGTTTTTGTTTTGGATTCCACTAACCTACTTTTCGACTACCGTCGAGGAGACCTATGAGATTTTAGGGGGGCACCTGGTGTGCCTCGACTCCTAAACGGACATCTTTCACTCTTAGACGTGGACTTATCTGGATGGAAATCGGCGCTCCGGTTTGCACTTCTCATCCCTTTGAATATTTCTGGATTCTCTATTCCAGGATAGTCGACCACCGTTCCTCCACACAAGTTCAGTTCGGAACCCTGAATGGACGTCCTTTTGGAATCTTTTCTCTACCGGGTCCGAGGTTTACACAGTTAATTCGGAATATCGGAATCACTTAGGATACAACTGGTTTGACCACACTCTTGCCTGCATTATAGATTTATTTTCGGATGAGACATCTCACCAGGTAGACCAGGGGGGTACGAAAGATCCTACTAGGTTCTTTTGCAATTTGGTGGTGGACTTAGGCGCATTCCTTGAGGTTGAAGATCTACCTGCAAGACCATGTCGCCGGATGACCCTGGCACGAGTTGAGACAGTGTGTCAATTTCTTCTCGCGGCCCTACGTCCGCAAGCGGTCTTCGATATTTTACAACTACAGGGAAAAAAGCCGATAGGTCAGCTTGCCGGTTCATGGACCGACTGCTAGGAAACTGGTTGCAACGCCACGTACAATGGATCTATCGGCAGATGGTGTTTTTTTCCCGTGCTTGAGATACTACATCGACTGGCATCTTCATGATCCGGCTTCTGTCGTTATCGCAGTTGGTAAGTCCTATGAGGATTACTCTGATATCTCCTGGAATGGGTACCAGCGACACAAACAGCGTTGGATTGGTGATCTGAGCGTTGAAACAGCAAATACGAAGCCTCCTGTCATGTTATAAAATTGTAGATTATGCTAGCTTTAGTGTACCTATAATCTTAATTTTATTAATGACAGGAGGCGAGTATTTCCCACCCATTCTTGTCCCTCCCTTGTTTAATGTTATAGTTTAGATTATCAGGTACGTATGCAACTCTGTTTGTTGTCTCTGCTTCCTGTCGCTTGTTCCTTATGTCTGTGTTTTATCATAAGTAGGGTTGGGATATCTACATATTAAGGTTAATTTTGTTTGCTACATTGGGTATCTACATGTTTATTCAGGATACATTTCATTGGATAATCAACCTGTTCGGTTCTGTTTTTCTCTCGTTTCAGTTTACAGTCCATCAACACTATCTAGTTTGACGGTTACTCCTGCATGGTGGACATCGTTATATTCATCGTATCTCGGACTTCGTTTCTTCCCCATGATGTTCTCTGCCTTTTATTCTGTTTTGTCGCAGCTTGAAAGAGGAAATGATGCATGGGGAGGGGAGTTTTATAGTACCTAACTTTTATCTGATTGGTTGTTTTTCTGTGCTGCTGTGGAGTTCTAGTAAAGAGAGACTTAAGCAAATACTCGCCTCCTGTCATTAATAAAATTAAGATTATAGGTACACTAAAGCTAGCATAATCTACAATTATTATTAATAAGTTACCTAACATTTCTCAGAACAGCATGGACCGTGGCCACATCCCCACTCACACCCCTAAAATTAGAGTGTCCCTTTTAAAATGTTGGGAGGTATGCATGTTCTCAATTTATATAAGCAGCCAAAAACCGAGCCTTTTGGCTGCTCGATTGACGGCTCTGAAGGGCGGCCTTAGACCTTCAGCGATTTTTACAAAGGTCTAACATTGCCCAGTGTGTTGTGGTGGTGATTAATGTGAGCTTACGATTGTCTGCATGGCTTGCCTACCTTTCAAAAATATTCCCAAACTGTCCTATTTTGCCGATATGTTAAATAGAACCAACTTAAAATGTTGCAAACGCTTTATACTCCTGAATGACTGGTTGAGACATGTCTGATTTATACATCCTGATATACAGGAACTGGATTAATTCATGCTTGAAGTTAACTGTTTGTTTAAAAGTACACAAGGTGGGCGGTGAGGTGTAAAAAGGCGCACAATGTCTGTATTCTTCTACTCTTAGCGTCAATGGTCATGCTTCTTTAGTTTAGCTTCTACAACCTTATTTTCGTGCCACTTGGAATAGCTGGAGAGATTCCTGTATTTATTTTTTTTTTTTTTAAGCCAATCTCAATATTTCTTGTGTTATCAGAAGATATTTACACTGAGAATCTTATGTATGGTCTTGGAGGGAATGGAAAGGTTCCGTAGTTTTGGATTGAATGGATATGATGAATAGTTCAATTAGCTGGGTGAATGGGGAGATTCTCCACGCAAATGTGTTTTCACGAGAATGGCTGATTTATTCCACTTGCTGTTCACCATTATAAATTCATTCTTACCTTTTCTCTATCCTGCCATGTGCCATTTGTCTCTTTTTTTTTTCCTCTTCTGCTTTCTCCTTGCACAATGTCTCCTCCTGTTCCCTCATAATTCCTGACTGTCCTTTCATTAGTTTCCATCCTTCACATCGAGTCTATCTGTGAAGGACGTCAGTCCGAGGGACTCCGTAGGAATGGCCAACGCTTCCCAGAGAGTTCCTGTTTCAGTATCGCTTTTATGGGAAGAAGAAAGAACCTTGACCTGGCTGCAGCGACCGAAAATGAGGCACGAAGTTGGGTACAGGGACTGAGGAAACTCATACAGAGAGCCGAGGCAATGAGCCAGCGAGAGAAATTAGTACAATATCCTTTTATGACTTCATGCGCGATGAAATTAGCGGCTTAACTTGCTGCAGGTGGCGATTTAAGTGGAATAGAATGATCATAATGTGTGGAGCAAGTTTGCAGCTTTTATAGGATAGGAGTTCTCCCTTGAGTGCCCCTAGCTGTCCATTAAAGGGACACTCTAAGCACCAAAACAACTTTTGCTTAATGAAGCAGTTTTGGTGTATAGATCATACCCCTGCAGTTTCACTGCTCAATTCGCTTTCATTTAGGAGTTAAAGCACTTTTGTTTCTGCTTATGCAGCCCTAGCCATACCACCCCTAGCTGCAATTGAACTTTAATCACACACAGGAGGCCCCTGCAGGCTTAGGCAGGCTATTAACAGAAAAGAAGAAGTCAGTTGGATAGATATCAGTCTGACTGTGGTTGATAAGAACTGTCCTTATCGAGTTTTATATTTTCCTTGACTTCCCTGAATTTGGATCCGGGATTATCTCCATCAAGCTGATAGAGATGGTGACGAAAAGATGACGTTTCAAGAGGTGAAGGACATGCTGCAGATGATAAATATTGAAATGAACGATATGTATGCATACACTTTGTTTAAGGTGAGTCCCCTAAAGTCTCGTTATAAGCCTGAGAAGGGGGAGGTTCATTTAAGTGATGTCTCTAATCTGTTCATATTTATTTAAATTTTTCTAAAAATGGTCGACTTTTCTCTGCCGAAATTCAACAATTTTTCGTGGAAGAGTCGGTTTCAGAAAAAAAAGAAGTGAAACTTTCTTGGGATTGTCATGAAAAAAATAGTATTTCAATATTCTCGAAAGCTTGTTAGCCTGCACAGGGTATATAGAATAGGTTTGGGTCTACTTAGAGACTGCTTAGAAAATGTATCATAATTCACGGTTGCCCGATAGGTAGATCTCCAGATGTTGTAGAACTACAACTCCCATGATGCTTTGCATGCGTCTAGAATGACGAAGCATCGTGGAGGCTGTAGTTTTAAAACATCTGGGAATCTACCTGTTGGGCACCTCTGCCATAAATATATAACTATATCTCACGTACTATGTTAATGTTTAGGTGATAAATTCCACTGAAGAACAAAATGTTTGGTGATAAACCCCAATAAAAAGTGAGTGGTACTCTAGCGCCATCTTTGTAATGTTTTCGATTACCATATGTTTTACTTGTATTTATGAGATGTTACAATGCTGCACTATTTATTTATTTTTTGTTTTATTTCATTTCCAGCTCATTTGCTGGACCTGTCTATAGGATTCTTATGCAAGTATTGATGTGTGTTTGCTGTTATCACACAATATACTTGGGCAGCACTTTTCATGCACTACACCACTTTGTGATTATGATAGGTAATGGTGAAATTATTTATATATTAATCTAGTGCAGGCATAAGCAACCTTCGGCACTCCAGATGCTTTGGACTACACCTCACATGATGCTTTGCCAGCATTATGGGGGATGTAGTCTACAACATCTGGAGTGCCGAAGGTTGCCTATCCCTGATCTAGTGGATTGATAGCAATACTTATAAGTATTGGTGTATGCTTTTGAGGATTGCTGTCATCACCTACAGCACTTTAAGTGGAACTTTTCATGCACTGTATCACTTTATAATTGGTTGCATTTGTTTATAGGGTATGTCACTTTGGCATGTTGTTATATATTATAAGTGCACCATTTTTGTGTATTATGTTAAAGGGACACTATAGTCACCGAATCAACTTTAGCTTAATGAAGCCGTTTTGGTGTACAGATCATGCCCCTTCAGTTTCACTGCTCAAATCTCTGCCATTTAGAAGTTAAATCACTTTGTTTATTCAGCCCTAGTCACACCTCCATGCATGTGACTTACACAGCCTTCCTAAGCACTTCCTGCAAAGAGTCATCTAATGTTTACACTTCCTTTATTGGAAATTCTGTTTAATTTAAAACGTCTTACCTCCTTCTCTGTTAATAGCTTGCTAGACACTGCAGGAGCCTCCTGTGTGTGATTAAAGTTAAATTTACAGAACAGGAGATAAAAACTTTTAAAGAAAGCTACTTTCTGATTGAAAGTGAAACCATTTTTTTCATGTCAGTCACAGCCAGGGGAGGTGTGGCTAGGGCTGCATGAACAGAAACAAAAGGGATTTAACTCCTAAATTGCAGTGAATTGAACAGTGAAACTTCAGAGGTATGATCACTACACAAAAACTGCTTCATTAAGTTAAGGTTGTTTTGGTGACTATTGTGTTCCTTTAATGTTTAGGTGATTAATCCCAACAAAAATACTACAAGTGTGAGTGAAGTGCTGTCACATAAAATGGCACTTACCCCTTAAATACATCTGGGTACCATGTGTGGAGTATTGATCATTATTTAATGTGTAGTTTGCAATATATATGTGTATTATATGGTATGGTGCATATATATATATATATATATAATACGAATGTACATTTAGCTGTATACAATAGGTGTATTTTCATATTGTAGGCCCTTTTGCTTAGATTTGAAAACGTTACACTTTCAATGACATTTCCACAAGGTTAAAGTTAAATTAGAACAAACACATGTGCTGTCAGTCAAATGTATACAAAACTCGTCGTAAGCTAATTACAGGCAAGAGCCTTCTAGAGAATATTCCAAAACACATGTGCTGTCAGTTAAATGTATACAAAAACACTTCGTAAGCTAATTACAAGCTCGAGCCATTTAGGGAATATCCCAAACTTAGATATGCAATACAGTACATCATGTAACAAGTTAGAAAACCTTTTTGGGAAAATCACACAGGTGGGGGCTGCTTTATAGAGGACAAAATGCCTATTTAACTGAAGGAGAAAGGATAGGACGTTGTCATTCTTTAACATTCATTCACTCAGGCATACATTCAAATTCTCACTTGCACACGGACATCATACATGCTGTAAGCCACTAAACTTTGGTAAGATTAATTATTTACTGACTATTTTTGCATTCTGTTACATTCATCCAATACACTTTTATCTTATATTTATTTGAGTCATTGTTTCATTTATTACAATATTATTACAGTGCCGTTTGGGTTTTCCGACACTGAATTATTCTAGTGGTAATTATCATCTAGAATGGTTAAAGAAAACAGTATTTATAAGTAATTTGGAAACGGAAGGGTCTACTCCGTATATAGCTATAGATTGCATAAAGACACGCTAAGCTTAGAATGACCCGGAGTGACCTTTTGTCGGTAAAGGTCCACATCATACCTGAAGCGAGCCATAACTATCAAAATTGAAGTATCACCGAAACCGACACCATGAATTTATGTAAAAAAACAAAAACAAATAATTGTGCAATTTTGAATAAAATATATATGTATCTCTATGCTCTGTCGCCTCTCGTACACAAGAAACATCCTTCAAATTGCTGTCTTGGTGGTACTGTACCCCAGAGAAGAGCATATAAACCAGGAGAAACAGGACAATGCTGGAGATGCCTACAACAAAGGGGCAGATTCCTACACATCTGGTGGAAATGCCCTAAGATCTCTCAGTTTTGGTCCTAAATTCACACCATAAACGAAGTACTGTGGTCGTGATTGATTCTCGTAATACTACCTGGAAGTGACGTATTGTTACTATTTTGAAGAACCTCTGAAGCATCATGGACTTTGTCGTATGCTGCAAAAACCCAAAATGTCATATCAAGCACATGGACTTCAGAAACGAGGGAAGGACTACGCCACCGCATACAGCAAACACTTCCGCTTGGCCTAATATGTCAGGGAGTTTATAAGGGGTTGTCAACCTTTTAACTTTAAAAAGGAGTACCCAGGAACCGAAATGTACTGATTGTAAAAGCTCACACGGTGAAACGTGTCTCGGAAAGAGGAATCCTTTAATACAGATGTCTTGATATTATTTTTTAATTGGTTTTATTTTGCTTACAAAATATCTACTTATATTACATTTACCTGCTGTTTCCTTCTATATACTGAATCCTGAGTTTGCAAACAAGGGCAGTATCACCCCATTTCTCGCACCATATCTACAATACTTGGAGTCAGTCATTTCTGGGCTCCAATTTAAGGTGAGCACACAGCTTTGGAATATCACACATATCACTGTGTCTATAACTCTGCATCACGTTTGCTCTTAATTTTTGTCTTTTTCTCTGATCATTGCCGGAGGAACACACCATAAAGCTGTCCAAAGAAGGTACTGTTGCCGCATTTAAGGCACAGAAGCCCTTATGTTTAGAGCCTGTCTCCAAAAAGGCTCCCCCATATGTGAGTCTACATTACTCACCATCATTGTTCACAATACAGTTATATACATATATTTCATGCACAATTATATGTTTCTGTTTGATTTTCACACAGATTCATGGTACCTAAGTGTATTTAAGGGGTAAGTACTGTTTTATTTAACAGCACTTCACTCACACCTTTTGTTTTTGGGGGGTTTATCACCTAAACATTAAGATCGTATTTGGCATATTCTTTATTTTTGTGGAAATGTACCGAGTATCCACACAGTGTTATAGCTGCTATAAATTTATCACTATTGATAATTTGTTAAGCGGCTTTAATTTCACATCTATTTTATTTTGTTATATAAATGTATCTTTTCAGCATACACTTCAAAAACTACTAGATCTGTGTCATTTTTGTTCATGTTTCTATCGGTGATCTTGCAATACACAACTTAAGCAGGTGCTATATTCATACACAGCAGTTTGAAACCCACCCCTGGCAGATGCCTCTATCTGCTGTTAACTTGGCAGGAGAAGGGCAGCTAAATTTAGGTTGGACGTGTGGCACTTACCCAGTCATGATACATATAACACAAGCAGGGCCGGATTAAGAGCCCAGTGGGCCTGGTGCTGATAATTATGATGGGCCTAATTACAAAATCTTATTGACCAAAAACACTAAAACAGTCCTACCTCCTAAGCGTCATGTATCTGATGGAGATGATGCTGTAGGGAAACTCATAGGATGCAACTATGAGAAAACACATACCCTTTGCTAATCTCATGCTTTCATCTTTCAAGTAAACCCATACCCCCTAACAGGAGTGTCCAGTAAAGCAGGAAGTCTATAGATGCAGCAAAAGGGTGGGCTACTGACACAAATCACATAACCAGAACGGCCGAAAGGACGAACATACACAAAAAGGGGGAATGTCTGTGTCCCTATGTCTCCCAGTCCCTTAGTGTTTGTGTCCTCATGTCTCCCAGTGTCCCCATGTCACTAGGGGACATTGAGACACTGGGAGACATGGGGACACAGATACTAGGGAACACTGGGAGACCTGGGAAATCTGAGACTCTTGGGGGCACTGGGTGACAGACACGAGGGGACACGGGGAGACATGGGGCACTGAGACACTGTGATATATAGGGGACACTGGAGACTTGATAAAAACCTGGGTACAGGACAAAATGTTGCGGTGTCCAATAAACCTGCTTAAAGCTATCACAGTGAGTGCCTGAGATTTTTTTCTTTTATACTAGGGGACACAGAGACACTATGGGCACAGATACACTATGGGCACTGAGAGACATGGGGCACTGAGACACTGATACATAGGGGACACTGATACACAGGGGACATTGGAGACTTGATAAAGACCTGGGTACAGGTCTAAATGTTGCGGTGTCTAATAAACCTGTCTAAATCTATCACAGTGAGTGCCTGAGATTTTTTCTTTTATACTAGGGGACACTGAGACACTAGGAGACATGGGGACACAGAGACATTGGGAGACTATGGGACTTTAGGAGTCTAGGGAACACTGAGACACTAGGGACACTGGCACACTACAGACACTGAGAGACACCAGGGAAACATGGGGATACTGAGATACTAGGGACACTGGCTGGGAGACATGGGGACACTGCCATGTCTCCTATGTCTCAAAGTCGCCCAGTGACCCCATGTCTCCCTGTGTCTCCATGCCTCTCAGTGTCCCCATGTCGCCCAGTGTCCCCTAGTGTTTGTATCCCCATGTCTCCCAGTGTCCCTTAGAGTCTGTGTCCTCATGTCTCCCAGTGTCCTGATGTCACTAGGACACTAGGGGACACTTAGAGACATGGGGACACTGGGAGACATGGGGCCACTGAGACACTAGGGACAGTTTATCCTTGCCTCTCTCTCATGACTGAAACCGCAGGGGAGCAGCACAGAGCAGGTAAGTGAGGGATGGGGGGTAGGGGAGACCGCATAGAGGAAGGTAAAGTAGAAGGAGCAGAAAGGTTCTGCAAGGGGCAGGAGGGGTCAGCAAGGAATAGAAAGGGGCAGCAAGAAGCAGGAAGGGGTCGAAAGGTTTTCAAGGAGCAGGAGGGTAAAGTAGAAGGAGCAGCAAGGAGCAGGAGGGGTCAGCAAGGAGCAGGAGGGGTCAGCAAGGAGCAGGAGGGGTCAGCAAGGAGTAGAAAGGGTCTGCAAGAGGCAGGAGGGGTCAGCAAGGAATAGGAAGGGGCAGCAGGAATGGGAAGGGACGGTCTGCAAGGAGCAGGAGGGGTCACCAAGGAGTAGGAAGGGCCTGCGAGGAGCAAGAGGGGTCAGCAAGGAGTAGGAAGAGGCAGCAAGGAGCAGGAAGAGGCAGCAAGGAGCAGGAAGAGGCAGCAAGGAGCAGGAAGGGGCAGCAAGGAGCAGGAAGGGGCAGCAAGGAGTAGGAAGAGGGAGCAAGGAGCAGGAGGGGTCAGCAAGGAGTAGAAAGGGTCTGCAAGGGGCAGGAGGGGTCAGCAAGGAGTAGTAAGGGTCTGCTAGGAGTAGGAAGGGGCAGCAAGGAGAAAGAAGGGGCAGAAAGGAGTAGGAAGGGCCTGCAAAAAGCAGGAAGGGTCTGCAAGGAGCAGGAAGGGGCAGGAAGAATCAGAAGGAACAGAAAGGATCAGTAAGGGGCTGCAAGAAGCTGGAAGGGGCAGAAAGAAGCAGGAAGGGTCTGCCAGAAGCAGGAAGGGCCATCAAGGAGCAGGAAGAGCCATCAAGGAGCAGAAAGGGATCAAAAAGAGAAATGAGCAGAAGGGCGCAAAATAAGCAGAAAGTAGCAGAAAGGTAAAGGAGCAGAAGGAGCCTCAGAAGACAAAAAAGACTGTGTCAAATGAAGGAGAAGAAAATGAGATTGGAGCACTTCCTTCGGGACACCACATCATAAGGCGTTGGTACCTGGGCCTGGCAGGGAAACTTTGGACCTTCTCATCTCCCCAGGTAAAAACAAACAATATCAGTGTTAATGTGTTCACTTTTATTTACTGAGTGTCAGGAAACACAGAGGGCCGCTGGGTAGGGGTGCCGCTGATTGACTAGATGGGTCAGCTAGCACTCTAAGCCAATCAGTAGCTCCCCATTCATAAAAACGTAAAACATTTTTATGAACCGGGAACTAGCGATTGGCTTAGAGTGTCAGCTGACCACTCTAGCCAATCAGCGGCACCCATGCCCAACGTCAATCTGCACTTCCTGACACTCTGTTTCAGAAGTCGAATACCACTGAGCGACCTGGAGATCTGGAGCTGAAGGAAGCCTTTGGGGGGTAAACCATTTGAGAGCGGTTTCACCCCTTCAAAGAAAGAGCACCCAGGGGCCTCCTTGCATCACAGCATTTTCATTTAGATAAAGTTGTTATGGTGACCAGAATGTTCCTGTAATTTGATGAAAGAAACACTATAGTGTCAGGAATACAAACATATATTCCTGACACCATAGTTGTGAAAACGCTATTCCTCCTTGCTTTATGTGAAAATGACTATGCTCCTTCCCTTTCATGACACTGTCAAAAAGGTGCCAAGCTTGGATGTCATTACAATTATGCAACCTCTCCCCGGAAAAATTCCTGCGGACGTCCATGCTCAGGGTCCCCATGTTCCCCAGTGTCCCAATGTCTCAGCGTCCCCATGTCTCGGAGCTGCTGAGTAGAGAGAGGCAGGGAGGGAGATGCTGTAACTTCTTATCACTGCCTCTCTCCACACAAACAGCGACCCCTACTGGCCGGCGCTGCTATTGCAGAATAATCTGTTTATACTGAGACAGACATTTGTATTGCCGGTATTACTGCAATACCGGCACCGGCTAGGCAGCCTCAAATACCTGAGAAATACTTCTGAGAAATACCTGGCAACCCTAAGAAATACATGAGAAATACCTGGCAACCCTAAGAGTAGTGTGTAAAAAAAAAAAAAAATTTAAAATGTGTTTTTTTTTTTTAAAACCAATGGGCCTATTCCATGGGCCTGGGCCTGGAGCTGCAGCTCCATCAGCCCCTATGTTAATCCGGCCCTGAACACAAGTCATTGCTGTGGAGAATTGAACTGCGTAGTGTTGCTCAGAGACTAGGAGACCATTGCTGAACATATACATCCTTTAAGATCTTTGAGTCTAGTGCAATGTACACTTTTTTTTAATGTGGATATCCTGATCATAGTCTAGGAGGGATTGATAGGTAAGGGGGAGGAGATAAGCTAGCATATGAATCATATATTATCAAGTGTCTAGTATACAGTTCCTATGACTTCTTCTCCCAACCTTGCATCTCAATCGTCAAAGGCTCCCAATAGTCCATGACTTGTGGCCTTCACAGTTCTGTTCTGAAGGGAATATTCATAAAACGTAGCGTTAAGAACCCCTGGCATTAAGAGCCATTTATAAGATTAATCCTTGAAGGGTTTTAGTTGGCTCCCATTCTGTCTCAACTTCCTGCAGGGCTAATTGTATCTTAATGTAAACTATATATATATATATATATATATATATATATATATATATATATATATATATATATATATAACCCTCAAACCCCTTGTATGCGTTCGAAAAGATTTCTCCAAAGAAAAATGTGGACAACACAAAACAAAGAGATCTTCAAGTCAAAAATTGTCAGGATGGGGCTGTGGCCCAACACACAGAATTAAGTAAAAGTGATAAACATAAACGAAAAGCCAAAGCCAAACGGTCAGGGATACCAGATATATGGATAGTCAGAACAAGCCAAGATCAAAAACCAGGATAACAATGTACCAAACGCGCTCTCGGATAACCAAAGTAGTGGAAACCACGACAGGGCACTGAACACTAGCAGGTTTGGGTTTAAATAAACTCCAAAGCCTGCTCATTGGTTAAAATGGGACCTATAACACTAAACGTGCATGTGCGTCGAAAACGTTTACGTCACCTATGACGTTTTTGGGGGCGGCGCTATTTAGTTAGCCATAACGTTGAACCCGGCCGCTACACCCAATGCCAGTTAGAAGGAGAGGCGCTGTGGATTAGGTGAGTAACCTCTCCTTCATGCAGCATGGCCGCACTGATCGGACGCTTCCACATGGCGCCGATCAGGCACCACGTGAGCTTACCGATCAGGTTTTTTTATTTAATCATCTTTTGATCTAGTATTGAAAGAAAATCAATTACTTAATTTTTTTTTTTTTTTTTTTAATTACTTATTTGTAAAATAAAATGTAGAAAAACTCATCCCTACTTTTAGTATATGACAGGATCCGTCAGCCATATACACGCACCTTCGGTCAGACAGTGTTTGAAAACCGACAGTCTCTATGGTTTTCCCTGATTCACTCCATGGACAGAAGCAGAGAAAACCATAGAGACTATCTAACTGTTTTCAAACACTGTTTGACCAAAAGTTAGGGATGATTTTTTTGAATTTTTTTTACATATACTTTTTTATTTTATTTTTTATCTATTTTCTTTCTATACTTGAAACGCTTATTGTATTAAAAAAAAAATGTTTTTTTCTGAGATGACTGGTGTCCTCAAACAAGTAAATGTCCATGGATGAAAAGCGTGAAATTTGTTAAAATGTCAAACATGCAGTTGTTTAATCATCACATAAGGCAACCACACATAGCACTTTTGTGTCTACTACTTTGTGTTATGATGATATTTAGACAACCCAATAGCAAATCTTCAGAACACTTCTTGATTAGTGCTCGTTGGATGGCACTGTATGAATGAGGTTGTACCTACTTATCGAAAATACCTTCTGTGCCTCCAGAAATGTGACCGCTCTAACACAGACACCCTGGAGGACTGTGAGATTGAAGAATTCTGTACTCAGCTGATGCACAGGTCAGAACTTGAGGAGATATTTTTCCATTACTCTGGAGAAGACCGGGTAATGTCCACCGAAGAACTACAGGAATTCCTGCATCACCAAGGGGAAGAGGTCACTCTGGAAAGGGCTAAAGGAATCATCCATAAATATGAACTCAACGAGAAAGGTACAAGGGTTATGCACGTGTGGGTGTTAGTTTATATACAGTTTAAAAATAAATAGATGCAGCTTCGTGCCATCAGATATACCAGGTTAGGTCACCTTTGGAACTCCAGATGTTGTGGACTATATCTTCCTAATGCTCCTTCAGCTATAACGCTGGCAAAGCATCAGGGGACATGTAGTCAACAACATCTGATGTGCCGAAGGTTACCTATCCCTGAGATATTCTCTTTATAGAAGGTTTAGTAGATTTGTGGGATTTAAGACCTTTTTTCTTTGCTGCCCTGCTATTCTTGAAGGTTGTTATGTCTGATATGTATAAATGTATCATGGAGCCCCAAAGCAACAGAAATCGTAGTTCTGTATAGTGCTAATGAGTGCATTAAAGAGTCTTACATCAAGAGAAATTGCAGTAATGTGCATTGTGTATAAGTGTATTATTAACATTCGTAGTCACTAAGCAGTAGAACCCATGTTACAGCAACATGTTGTATGGTTTAAACCTTAGTAAAATGCAAAAAAAATGAATTCAGTGTAAATAGTGCACTTTGATATTGTGCTAAACGAATATCCCGATTATATTAATGACCTGCAGCAGGTGACAGTTTCTCTTTCCGAAATCCCAATAGCAGTGTTGTTTGTTGGAGTAGGCAGTGCAGCGGACGTAAATATACAACATCTGAAATAAGATAGTTGGTCAAATAGTTGTGCCAGAATTTGGTGAGACTTCTTGGGAATCGCTCTTAATAAAAAAAAGTTGATAAACCACCAAACTAGGGAAACCTATCTGTGAGTGGATGACTGGACAGGGATAAAGCAATAACTTTTATTGAATTGGTAAGACTACAGAAAACACAGTGGTACATTATCATTAAAAGGACACTATAGTCACCCAGACCACTTCAGCTCAATGAAGTGGTTTGGGTGCCAGGTCTCTCAGGTTTTAACCCTTCAGATGCAAACATAGCAGTTTTAGAGAAACTGCTATGTTTACATTTGGGGTTAAGCCTGTCTTCCGGATAGCCATTAGAAGCGCATCTGCAACGCTGGAGGCATTGCGCAGATCGTCCATAGGAAAGCATTGAAAAATGCTTTCCTATTGACAGCTTGAATGCGAGCGCGGCACTTGCCGCGCATGCGCATTCAGCTCCGCTGACGTCGGCAGAGGGAGCTGACGCCGGCGGGGGAGGAGAGGTCACCAGTGCCGGAATAAGGAGTCCGGCGCTGGAATAAGGTAAGCTGCTGAAAGGGTTTTAACCCCTTCGGCGCCACGGGAGGGGGACCCTGAGGGTGGGGGCACCCTCAGGGCACTATAGTGTCAGGAAAACCTCTTTGTTTTCCTGACAGTATAGTGATCCTTTAAGTGTGGGTAGACATGCTAGAGGGGTGGTTATGGTCTTATATTCCTCCTCATGCAAAGACTGGCCCGATATAGACTTACCTGTTATCTACCTAAACTGAGCAGACCATCCAGTCGATTAGAAGCTGTGGACCTTCGTCATTGTCTAGATCAGGGGTGCCCAAAAAGTATGTCCCCCGATGTTTTAAAACTTCACATTCCATGATGCTTTGTCATCCTAAAGGCATGCAAGGCATCATAGGAGTTGTAGTTGTACAACATCAGGGGATCTATCTTTTAGGCACCCCTGGTATAGATTCACTTTGTCTCACTAAAAATAAGTGTAAAGCCTGTATGCGATGAGAACATGTTCATTATGCTAAATTTGTGGATCCTTAGAGTTAATAATAGACAATTGTACCTTAGTAAATACGTGCGTTCATCATACATCCGACTTTACATTTTATCTTCATCCAGTGGCCCACTCCCAGGTAGGCTTCCCTCGTTTGGAAGTTTATCTACCTTTGTGTTTTTCTCTCTGCTTAGTAAATAAGTAACACCCTTACCTATGCTGAGCCTGCACTTCCATGCATTGATGCATTGCATGGTGCATTGTGCCACCATCTTCCCAAGATGCATCAGTTATAAAAATATACATCACTTTTGGCAAATTCATATTGCCAGCCACTGTTGCCAGACATTGTTTGTTGTATTGTGCTGTAAGAGCACAAGTCCTTGCAGGCCCATTTTCAAAGCGTCATGGGATAAATGAGGCACTATCAATCTGCCCACGTAACAGACAAACACAAGGGAGGCCCAATCAGTCTGTATTTGTGACACATGCACTAAGCACACTTATCTAGTCTGTCAGATAATGTGACACACCCGGGAGAAAGATTTTGTAACTCCGTTACAACCAAATATAGAACTACTAACTGTTGCTACAATTATAGAGTTATTCTCTGAAGAGTGATTTTGTCAGAATTCAAAGTGAATTTAAAATGTTAGGTCCAAAATAAGTGAACTGAAAACCTATCCACCTTGGATAACTTTTCCAGAGCGCATTCTTTGAACTAAAACTTGAAATTCACTTTTGTATTTGATATTCTGGTTACGTTTCTCAATTTTTCAGCACAATTTGCTGTTTTGTTAAAATCCCCCAACCCACACATGATGTCACCAATGAAAATGGCAGCCACTGTCATTACAGGTGTGGTTTCCAACTGCGCTGCAAATTATATTCTTGTTTATTCACCAAAACCTTAACTGTGTCGAATAGACTAGGGATATTAAAATTGCAGGCCAAAATTGTGTTTTTTTTCCCAATTGAATGGAAAAGTTCCTAAATACAACTGTCATCAAGGCCTTCATTTTTTTTTTTTTTTTAAATGTATTCCCGTTGCCGCTATATACTGAATACATTATATAGTGTTTTAGAAAAGGGCCAGCCAGATTCACTGATTAAGTCGGAGGGCTTTCCATGGACACAAATCCAAATCCTGATTTTAGCTTCGTATTCCCAAACACTGCATTATATACTAATGGACTGTAGTGCTAATTCTACTGACAAATAACATTCTTGGCTGCTGTAAAAATAACAGTTTCTGTCTCTTTGCCAGGATTTACAAAGCAACTTGCGGCTTAAGATGTCTATTTTGCAGCTGTAGTTGGAATGTCCCTGGGATAGGTGCCGCTACCTTAGTATAAACTTCCTTTTAAGCAGAAAAATTGTCTTCAAGACTTGTGAATAGAAGCACATAGTGATGTCGCCACAGATTTATTGTATAGGGGACAATTTGTCAATTCCACCGATTTTTTTTTTTTATTAAGTTTACTTATCCTAACACATACTAATATTTATTTGGGAGGCCTGAAACAGAAATATAATGTAGACATTTAGATTACTGTATTGTGCCGCCATTTTACTCAGTGCCGCCATCTTGGATTTCTTTCAATCATTATCGGAAGTTCTGCCCTATTTTGACATTTGACAAAAGCCTCCTCCAATACATTGTGCGCTCTCCCCAATGTGTGTCACCCCCATAGAGTGTCTGTACCGCAACCGTATATATATATGCGATGTCAGTGGCCTTGCAGGTCTTTTCAGACCGTCTGGTTCACATACCTGTGAACCAGGTTGTGGGTAGGTTGATACCAGCCACTGTATGGCTACAGTCAGTTTAGTTTATTAAGCAAGTCCACTCATCCGAAGCATCATAACCAGGGGTGTATCCTGGTTTTGTGCTGCCCTAGGCAGGACAAAACTCAGGCGCCCCCCTCACCCCCACCCCCCCCCCGCCACCCCCACCCAACCCTTCCCCCCCCGCCACCCCCACCCAACCCTTCCCCCGCCTTCTAAATACACACACACTGACAGATACGCATCCATTAGCTAACTGTTAGCTAATGGATGCGTATCTGTCAGTGTGTGTGTGTGAGTGTATGAGTGTGTCTGTTAGTGAGTGTGAGTGTGTCTGTTAGTGAGTGTGTCTGTTAGTGAGTGTGTGAGTGTGTCTGTTAGCTGCTAACAGACACACTCACACACTCACTAACAGACACACTCACACACACTGACATACACACACTAACAGACACACACAGTCAGACACACACACACTCTAACAGACACACTCTCACACACACACTCTAACAGACAAACAGACACACTCACACTCACACTCACTAACAGACACACACTAACAGACACACTCACACACACTAACAGACACACTCACACACAGTCAGACACACACACACACACACACACTAACAGACACACTCACACACTAACAGACACACTCACACACTAACAGACACACACACACACACACACACACTAACAGACACACTCACTCACATTAACTCGTTTTGTTTTTTTTTAATTTACCCCCCCAGCCTCCTTACCTTTGGGAATGCTGGGGGGGGTTCTCCCTCTCCCTGGGGTCTAGTGGGGCTGCCGGTCGGGCTGCTGGGCTGGTTGCTGGCGAGGGAGCACTTCCTCTGAGCTATCTGCTCAGCTCCCTCGCGCGCCGCAGAGTGAGGCTGGGAGGCGGAGCCGGAATATGACGTCATATTCCGGCTCCCAGCCTCACTCTGCGGCGCGCGAGGGAGCTGAGCAGATAGCTCAGAGGAAGTGCTCCCTCGCCAGCCGCCCGCCCAGCAGCCACCAGCCCAGGGTGTCTGTTAGCCGCAAGGCTAACAAGGCATTTGCCCTGGGCGTTTGGGGGCGGCTTTTTTTGCCGCCCCCTGGAAAATGCCGCCCAAGGCAAATGCCTTGTTTGCCTCGCGGCAAATACACCCCTGATCATAACCAATATAGCCAGCTGTAGTGGTTATGGTACCAGCAGGCCTGTGGCTCTGCCGTCCCCCCACTTCTGTGTCAAATAATTTTCAAGGTAAACTTCTGTAACTCTGTAATAAAATGGGTTACTAGCACAATCAGTTTATTCCAATTCATTTGCCGAGCCTGTCTGCTGAAAGGGGCTAAAGTGGTTATGGTGCTTGCAATGCCTTTTCAGTAAAGTTATCTGATGGAGTGCATGTGAGATTATACCATGAGACATTATCGAGGCTTTAGATCACTATTGTGTAAATGTTTTATTGAAGTTACAATGTGCAATAGTACGAGTACTCCTATACTCTTTAGCAGTCTCACCTCAGCGCTATAAAATGGGTTTGTTTTTAAAATATTGGTCATTACGGAGACATGGCTTGTGGAAGGAATTTACTGCGTTTATGCGTGCTTTTGACGGATGACAAACTATAAAACGATAAACTAGTTTCTCCTGTTATGTGGAATGTAATATGTTACCAACACAAAGACACACCCAGCCATTCGTAAACACAAACTAGTGTACAAGCAGACACACTCGATAAACACACCATTTATTCCAAAGTGCACTATCCGCAAACCTTCCAAACAGAGATACAACGTTAAATACAGTGCAGTCGGTCTTCTCACTTCTGTCTGGTTAGAGCGCAAGAAAATCTGATGTCAGCATTTTGTGAATTGCGTTTGATTTTCTCAAATAAATAAATTATGTAAAGCTGACTTATTTCCTGGCCAAAGGTATGATACCCGAGTAAAATTTATGAATAATCAAAAATCCTGTGTTTAACCAATTTTATATTGATATATTTTGGAAGCTAAATGTGGCATACAGGGCGTGTGGCAAACAAAAAGGATGCAATACCTACTTGTGAATTAATATCTGACTAGGCCAGACATTCTTAGAGTCGTAGAGATGGATTTGGGTGAGCAAACACTGAAGATACTGTCATGTGTACGTGAGAAAGTTTAATGACATGTCCATGTGCTTTTTTTTTTTTTTTTTTTAATTCTTTATTTTTGTAGTGCATATCAGATGAACAGACGCATGTGAGGTGCCCCAACAGCAATCCTCATGCGTTATTAAGACATATGTAACAATGGGGTAGTCAAGTATACAAGCACTTTTTTTTTTTTAACAAATAATAATATTCATAAGCAATAATCAACAGCTATAGCCAACATGAACTGCGGTGAGTAGGTTATCAAGCCTAAGACAGTGTGTATTTTCAGGCAGCTACATACTGGAAAATATATTAAAGTACAGGGTCTGTAGCTTAACAGAGACTATCATTCACTTCCTATATCTACAGATGAAGCTTCGTTTACCAAACTGTGTTTATCAGTAGGCTGTGAACGTATGCATATTTAACTGGTGGTGTGAGGAATAAAAGGTTAAACCTGGTGGTCCTGATCTGCTTGTCTGAGTATTTTAATCACGTTAACAGGCTGCTTAACCCTCGCTGATTGTGCTCTCGACTTATGTGTAGCATTCAACATTAATCAAAGCCCTTTGCAAAAGGGGACTAATGGGCTGTGAGCCCGGCAGGGAACACATAGATGTGTAACTTAACCTAACACAAAAAGGGAAGCGAACTAAAAAAAAAGATGAACACATGGGTAAACTAGTAATTGAGCTCATTATGAAGCTGAGAATGTTCATACAAAAGTAGTTAGCTGTAGGTAGGGTTAATTCTGCTTCGTGACCACTGGGTACTGGTCGCACCGTAAAGACTCTTAGGGATCAGTTAGTTTAATTTCTCTGCCTGAGAACTGGTGTACATTACGTGCCGTCCGTGTATCCTACACCTCTTGTGGGCCATCGGAGCTTGTCAGGCTGTATGGTCAGTCAGCCGACGCCTGTTCTGCTGGGCTGTGGTCGCTGTGTGTGAGCCTCCTGGGCTAGTGTTATCCCGCTTGTGTGCCACAGAGGGGCTCTCCAACTGTGCCTCCCGCCGGCATCGAGTCTCGCTGCCCCCTGGTCGTCGTTACGGCTGACACCGTAAGTTTGCAGGTGCTTTGTTGCGCCTAGCTGGATGAGGGTCGCTGGGGTGCTGGTGAGTCTGCGTGTTGCTCCCTGAGGCGTGGGGACGTGCCCGTTGGGGCCTCGGGTATCTGGTGCTGCTGTTCTCCGGCATCGTCTTCCCCCGAGAGCCATTTGGGAGGTGCGAGGGGCATTCCCGCTTAGGAGTCGCCGGGTTGCTGGGCGGATCCATGCTTCCACCTTCCTCATCGCCCTCTTGTATGTCCGTACCTCGGTGTGGTGCTTGGTCCAGAGGCCGGCGCGCATCTGGTCATAGAACATCCATGTATGCTTAGGAGGCTTAATGCGCACACGTGTGAGGGTCGGCTGTGAGTGAGCCGCCATCTTGTTTGGGTCCAGGTAGGCCCGATTTGCTTTGGGTTCCCTTGCGTGGTCATGCTTGATTGCGGGGGTGTTCGCCCCCATCGAGGACCGGGATATCCCCCGCCGGTCCAGAGGGGGGGGCAGCAGGGCTATGCCGTTTCTGGGCTTTTGTGTCGGTCCCTTGCCGAGGGATCGGCCGTCTCCCTCGGGCCGTAGGTTCCGTTCCACTACAGGCCGCATGGTCGGCCGCATGGTCTGCCCGGGCCATTCCGCCTCACTTTTGTGCCAGTCTGGTATCATTCTGTTCCTCTAGGTTTCGTGAGACGGATTCTGGTAACCTTGAGCCGCCAGCGTTAGCAAACCAGTCGATTATCGCTTATTTGTGTTTAGTGTTGCTGGAGCTCTGAGATTGTGCGTCCGGCCATCTTGGCTGTCAGGCCCCGCCCCCCCCCCCATGTGCTTTTTGTTTGAGGGCCAAAACGAAAACATTCTCAACAGATCAAAGAAAACCTGCTTTGGATCATTGTTAAAGGGAAATTGCAGGCATGGTATCTGCTTCATCTCAGTAAACTGGTTAGATTGTCTGAGTCGCCTGGAGCCATCATTTGATTGAGCATTAAACAGTTTTTAATGTTAGGTTTTAATGCTAAACGAGAGTCCACAGCAGTCCCAAAGTGCTGCTTTCGCTTATGAGGAAGTATTAGCCGGAGCAGCTGTGATTGGCTGAGAGTTTCAGCTGACTGCTTTTAGCCTATCAGAGCTCCAACTGACGATATGAAGGATATGACTACAAGGAAGTGTGTAATCTCTGCCTTAGCCACGTTTCTAGAAAGGGCCGGACTGTGGGTAGCCAGAGACCCTTATTTAGTGCTAAACTGTTCTAAAATAATTTAATACTGAATGAAGGGACAATGCCAGGGGAGTCCAGTCCTGGCACCATAACCAATTTAAAGAGATAAACTGGTTATAGTGCCTAGAGTGTCCCTTTAATAATATACAGTGCACTTTACAGTGTGGTGTATTTCTATATTTAGAAATAGTTTTAACCGAAAAAATACATTGAGATTCAGTTGAAAGTCCATGCGTAACCATAAACACCGTTTGAAGGTCACTTATTTAAGATACTTACAAAAACAAATATTAAAACAATACCGATCTCTACAGTTACTGTCTGAACACAGAGAGACCTTTTCAGAAGTCTAAACGGGTGGAGGAATTTGCTTTCTGTAAGATTAATCCAAAGTTGCAGATTACTGTACGGGAATGTTGTTCGACCTGCTTCCTTACAGCCGAATTGACAAAAAGTAGAGTAAGTGGACCAGAGGTCATAGAAGGAGCGGGCAGATCGAGTGCGCATTCTGCACAGATTATACCATGGCCTTAATTAGCCGTGGTTATAATTCAGGGAAATAGGCTGAAGGTTACCTGTGCAGTTGGTTGTTATACAATTCAGATTTTTTAATATGTCACAATGATGGGTACTGAAAACACGTTGTAATACAAGGAAGCATGAAAAATACAGGATCTAGTTTACTGGGAGTCATATATTTTTTTGAGGTATAACTCATGTATAGCATTCGTGTCGTAAGGCTTTCGTATATGTGCTGCACTGTATAAAACACAGAAAGTGTATGTAATATGAATATATAATAACTAACGAAGGATAGAGACTATCAAGACTGCCATTAGAACTCTTGGCGCCTCTAAATAATCCCCAGACCAGGCCCCCTCAAGCCACACTAATGGACACATACATATTTACAGGTGCACACAGATACACATTCCCAGATACACTCACATACTCACTTGGATACGCACTGACAGGCACACACTGATACACAAATACAATAAAAAAGGCTGCGCACAAATATAAAATCCAATGGTTAAACAAAAAAGGAGAGAAATAGTCCAGCTATTGTGTCCTTACAAGTGTCCTTGGATGTTGAGGTCTTCTACTTGTATAGTGGTATCACTTGATATGAAAGATAAAAAGGAACAAGGAACAACCAATGGTGTAGTACGTAAAATTCAGGTATAGGTGTGAAAAGAAATAGTATAAAACTCACATTTACCAGAGCTAATATCCAGCTCTGGAGTGAAGTGCGTACAGCGGTTTAATCCCCGCTTATGGGATATAAGGCAGGTTCCTCTCCGTGAGTGGTTTTCGATTCTCGGAATAAAAAGAAGAAACAGCCAATAGTGCTCACTGTGTGGCAATATGAATAAGAATAATAAAAAAAATTTTGTACTTACAAAATAAGAGCAGGCACACTGCTCTTTGATGACAGCTTGGGTGGATTGATCCCCACCTAAGGATTTCTTTGAGTACAGGAAACTTCCAGGGGTATTCAAGGTTTTTTATAAAACCAGTAAAAAAAGATAAAAATAACAATAAAAAGCCAGGTCATTTGTTTGTGCCAATTATCTTTTTTATAGACACATAATTTCTATTTTACCCTGGCTTTTTATTGTTATTTTTATCTTTTTTTACTGGTTTTATAAAAAACCTTGAATACCCCTGGAAGTTTCCTGTACTCAAAGAAATCCTTAGGTGGGGATCAATCCACCCAAGCTGTCATCAAAGAGCAGTGTGCCCAGGACATACTTGAAAAACCCAGGACATACTTGAAAACGAGAGAAATCTCAATGTATCTTTCCTGGTAAAATATTTTATAAATAAATAAATAAAATAAATAATTTTGTAAGTACAAAATTTTTTTTATTATTCTTATTCATATTGCCACACAGTGAGCACTATTGGCTGTTTCTTCTTTTTATTCCGAGAATCGAAAACCACTCACGGAGAGGAACCTGCCTTATATCCCATAAGCGGGGATTAAACCGCTGTACGCACTTCACTCCAGAGCTGGATATTAGCTCTGGTAAATGTGAGTTTTATACTATTTCTTTTCACACCTATACCTGAATTTTACGTACTACACCATTGGTTGTTCCTTGTTCCTTTTTATCTTTCATATCAAGTGATACCACTATACAAGTAGAAGACCTCAACATCCAAGGACACTTGTAAGGACACAATAGCTGGACTATTTCTCTCCTTTTTTGTTTAACCATTGGATTTTATATTTGTGCGCAGCCTTTTTTATTGTATTTATTTATCTTATTTCAAAGGGTTTGAGGGATTCCCTTTTTTTAAGGTTGCTGCCAAAAGTTATCTAGCGCTGTCTTATTCTTTTTATTTATTACACACTGATACACACAGGTACATACTGAAACACTGATGCACACAGGTACATACTGAAACACGGATACATACAGTTACCCTGCCAGACATATACTGAGATATACTCACATGGATATACACACAGACACACACTGATGCACACAGGTAAATACTGAAACACTGATACACACAGTTACCCTGCCAGACATATATTGAGATACACTCACATACTCACATGGATATTGACTGCCAGACACACAGTTACACACTATCAGACACACAGTTACACACTATCAGACAGATACTGATTCACACACTGATGCACACCGGTACACACTGTCAGACACAAACTGACACACAAGTATACAGTGTCAGACAAACACTGATATACACTGTCAGACACACAGTGATACTGTCACGATCCCGGGGAACCCAACACGCTAACACACACACAGACACACACACAGAAAGTGTGCTGTACCGGTCCTTAGAGTGGCCGGGCTAAGCACACAAAGAATAGTCAGGAGACAAGCCGAGTAAGGGGAACCAGAAAACAGAATAACGAGAAACAAGCCGAGGTCAAAGGGTAGGAGAAAGTCACAAAGTCAGTATAACAAGCCAGAGAGTACGTAACCAGAAATCACACGTTCAGAATCAATACTATAAAGCAAAGACCACAACAGGGCACAGATAGACAGGAAAGGTAAGTATTTAAATCCTAGCCTGAATCCTGATTGGCTAACCACCAATCAGTATTAACAAACACACGTGGAGGATATCTATACCCCCCACTGTGTTTGTTGCACTGTAGCTTTAACGCCGGGTCACGTGCGTGACCCCGGCGCTTAGATAATAGTGCCGGCTCCCAGCGTGCAGCGTTAGACATGCTGCCGCTGGGAGGAGGAGAGGACGACGCGAGCGGCGTGTCAGGAGGAGAGGACGGTAAGGGGAGAGGGGACCGCGGGCGGCGACGGACCGAGGGTGAGTGCTGCGAGAGGATTGCAGCCTCCCCTCACCGCTGCCCGCGGAGCCCTGACATAACCCCCCCCTCGAAGACCGCCCAGGGGGCGGGAAGCCGAAGGCTTCAAAGGAAACCGCGCATGAAAGGAGCGGATCAAGGAGGGGGCGTCCAAGTCAGAGACAGAAACCCACGACCGCTCCTCCGGGCCATAACCCTTCCAATCAACCAGATACTGCAACCGACCTCGAGAGAAACGAGAATCAAGGAGAGCAGCCACCTCATATACGTCACTAGAGACCGCGCGGAGGGCATCGGAACGCCTGAGAGAGCCAGAGAACCGATTACAGAGCAAGGGCTTCAAAAGGGAGGTGTGAAAGGTGTTAGGTATGCACATGGAAGGGGGCAAGGCCAGGGAGTAGGATACAGGATTCACCCTACGCAACACCTTATAGGGACCAAGGAACTTGGGCGCGAACTTCATCGAGGGAACCCTAAGGCGGAGATTCCTAGAGGACAACCAAACCCTATCACCCGGAGCATAAGAAGGAGCCGCACACCTACGACGATCAGCAAACCTCTTTTGAGTAGCAGCAGCACGACAAAGAGCAGCATGGACCTGATCCCACATCTTCCGTAAGGAGGCGAGGTGCTCGTCCAAAGCGGGCATTCCCTTGTCGGAGAATACACCGGGAAGCAGGGGTGTATCCTGGTTTTGTGCTGCCCTAGGCAGGACAAAACTCAGGCGCCCCCCTCACCCCCACCCCCCCCCGCCACCCCCACCCAACCCTTCCCCCGCCTTCTAAATACACACACACTGACAGATACGCATCCATTAGCTAACTGTTAGCTAATGGATGCGTATCTGTCAGTGTGTGTGTGTGAGTGTATGAGTGTGTCTGTTAGTGAGTGTGAGTGTGTCTGTTAGTGAGTGTGTCTGTTAGTGAGTGTGTGAGTGTGTCTGTTAGCTGCTAACAGACACACTCACACACTCACTAACAGACACACTCACACACACTGACATACACACACTAACAGACACACACAGTCAGACACACACACACTCTAACAGACACACTCTCACACACACACTCTAACAGACAAACAGACACACTCACACTCACACTCACTAACAGACACACACTAACAGACACACTCACACACACTAACAGACACACTCACACACACTAACAGACACACTCACACACAGTCAGACACACACACACACACACACACTAACAGACACACTCACACACTAACAGACACACTCACACACTAACAGACACACACACACACACACACACACTAACAGACACACTCACTCACATTAACTCGTTTTGTTTTTTTTTAATTTACCCCCCCAGCCTCCTTACCTTTGGGAATGCTGGGGGGGGTTCTCCCTCTCCCTGGGGTCTAGTGGGGCTGCCGGTCGGGCTGCTGGGCTGGTTGCTGGCGAGGGAGCACTTCCTCTGAGCTATCTGCTCAGCTCCCTCGCGCGCCGCAGAGTGAGGCTGGGAGGCGGAGCCGGAATATGACGTCATATTCCGGCTCCCAGCCTCACTCTGCGGCGCGCGAGGGAGCTGAGCAGATAGCTCAGAGGAAGTGCTCCCTCGCCAGCCGCCCGCCCAGCAGCCACCAGCCCAGGGTGTCTGTTAGCCGCAAGGCTAACAAGGCATTTGCCCTGGGCGTTTGGGGGCGGCTTTTTTTGCCGCCCCCTGGAAAATGCCGCCCAAGGCAAATGCCTTGTTTGCCTCGCGGCAAATACACCCCTGCCGGGAAGGACAGCGGGTTGGAACCCATAAGCCACCATAAAAGGACTTACGCCAGTAGAAGAATGAGACACAGTGTTCCTGGCAAACTCAGCCCAGGGAAGGAGACGGGACCAGTTGTCCTGGTGTGCATTCGTGAAACAGCGTAAATACAACTCCACAGACTGATTTGCTCGTTCGGCAGCTCCATTAGATTGCGGATGATAGGAGGAAGTAAACGATAAGGAGACCCCCATCTCGGCACAAAAGCCTCTCCAAAACCGAGAGACAAACTGAGGGCCCCTGTCAGATACGATATCTTGTGGTATACCATGCAAGCGGAACACTTCTTTGGCAAACACCTGAGCCAACTGAACCGCAGAAGGTAGCTTCTTAAGCGGAATGAAGTGCGCCATTTTGGAGAACCTATCCGTTACAGTCAAAATTACTGTCTGCCCATCAGATGAAGGAAGATCCACAATAAAGTCCATGGATAAGTGTGTCCACGGTTTCTTGGGTACAGATAGGGGCATAAGGAGTCCCAGGGGTTTAACATTAGGGGACTTACACTGTGTACAGACACGGCAAGCCTGCACGTAATCTACCACGTCTTTTTTGAGTGAGGGCCACCAAAACTGTTGGAAAAGACCCTTGTAAGTCTTGGTAACCCCTGGATGACCAGCCGTTTTGGCTGTGTGAAATAAAGTCAACAACTTCTTTCTGTCTTTTACTTTCACGTACAGCTTACCAGTAGGGGTCTCAGAGGGTGCTTGGGGTTGGTATGACTTGATACCATCAAGAAAAAGAGACGAGATAACCAAACGGGTAGTAGCTATTATATTAGTTGTGGGTACAATGGGCTCAGGAGTGGAGGTAATAGAATCTACAGGTTCGTACTGGCGGGAGATGGCATCAGCCTTGACATTTCGATAACCAGGCCTGTATGTGATTATGTACTGAAAACGTGAGAGAAATAAAGACCATCTAGCCTGACGAGAGGATAACCTCTTAGCATCTGCGATATAGGATAGATTTTTATGATCGGTTATAACCAAAATCTTGTGTCTAGCTCCCTCTAACAAGTACCTCCATTCTTTAAATGCCATCACTATAGCTAATAATTCTCTGTTCCCAACGTCGTAATTCTTTTCAGACTCTGACAAGCGTTTTGAAAAGTAACCACAGGGAAGGAGGGGTTCGTCATACGATTGTCTTTGTGACAACACTGCTCCTATACCTGATTCAGAGGCGTCTACTTCCAGTACAAAGGGAAGGGAAGGATCAGGATGGTGTAACACAGGGGCAGTGGCAAATGCCTTTTTTAGAGTCTCGAAGGCCACAATAGCATTAGGATTCCAAACCCTGGGGTGTAAACCCTTTTTTGTCAGTTTAGTGATAGGGGAAATAATGGATGAGAAGTTTTTAACAAACTTTCTATAATAATTGGCAAACCCTATAAATCGCTGTATTGCCTTAAGTCCTTGGGGAAGGGGCCAGGACAGTATAGCTTCCAATTTTGAAGGATCCATGCTGAATCCTTGTTCAGAAATAACATAACCCAGGAATTGTACAGAGGTTTGGTCGAATAAGCATTTCTCTAATTTACAATAAAGACCATTCTGCAACAACCTTTTAAGCACCATCCTAACATGAGTATGATGTGTCTTCAAATCTGGAGAATATACAAGTATGTCATCTAGGTAGACTACAGCACAGACATGCAGTAGATCTCTAAGGACATCGTTTATGAGGTCCTGAAAAACGGCAGGAGCATTACACAATCCAAAAGGCATGACCAGATACTCGTAATGCCCACTACGCGTATTGAACGCCGTTTTCCATTCATCATTCTCCTTAATACGAACAAGGTTATAAGCCCCCCTGAGGTCTAGTTTAGTAAAATATCTAGAACCTTTGACACGATCAAACAATTCGGTAATGAGGGGAATCGGATAGGCATTTTTAATCGTTATATTGTTTAGGGCTCTGTAGTCTATACACGGTCTCAAATCGCCCTCCTTTTTTGCCACAAAAAAGAAACCAGCACCAGCAGGAGAGGAGGACCTTCTAATAAAACCTTTACTTAAGGCCTCTCGTATGTACTCCTCCATTACCTGGTTCTCTTTTTCAGAAAGAGGGTATACCTTACCCCTAGGCGGCATAGTACCAGGTAAGAGGTTTATGGCACAATCATATTCACGGTGAGGGGGTAGTTTATCTGCCTCCCTTTTTTCAAACACCTTAGCTAGGTCTGCATACACAGGAGGAACATAAACAGAAAGTGGCTTGGCTGTGGGTACATTAAGCAAGCCAACAGGACAAACACGAGTCATACATTCCCTTTGACAAGATTTCCCCCAGGAGAGAATCTCCAAACAACCCCAATCAATCATCGGATTGTGTTTAACCAACCAGGGAAAGCCCAAAACGACAGAGGCTGTAGGGGAGTTGATTATTTGAAAGGACAATCTTTCCTTGTGCAAGGCACCCACAGACATAACCAGTTCTTTGGTCTCATGGGTCACCAGAGGTTTCTCCAGTGGTCTACCGTCTATGGCCTCCACAGCCAAGGGAGTAACCTTTTGGATCAGAGTCAAAGATGCGGTTTTAGCACAACTCTCATCCATAAGATTGTCAGCAGCCCCTGAATCTATCAAGGCTTTGGTAATCACGGTAGTATTACCAACAAAAAGGGTAACCGTAATAAACGGTCTAGTAATGGGGACGTGAGGGGTAAACGACATAACACCCGAGGTCGACCCCTCTTTAGGCCTTGGGTGCTGCAGTTTTCCCCGCAATTCAGGGCAGGTTCTTAGAAGATGTCCCCTTTTCCCACAGTAAAGGCATAACCCTTCCCTTCTTCGGTATGATTTTTCTACCTCAGTTAACCCAGTAACACCCAATTGCAAGGTTTCAGGGGGAGGTTGGCTAGAAGGGGGTAATGCCAGTAACGCAGTACTGGGTAAAGCAGGTAACATCTGTGTATACATACGCCTCTGACTACGTCTCTCTCTAATACGATTATCAATACGGATGATATAATCTATAAGATCATCCAGAAGGACAGGCAATTCCCTGGACGCTATTTCGTCCAGGATGTAAGCAGCCAAACCCTCCTGAAAGGCTGTAACGAGGGCATCATTATTCCAAACCACCTCAGCTGCTAGAGTGCGGAATTCGATAGTGTAATCCGCTACAGATCTGTTAACCTGTCGGACCCTAAGCAGAGCTTTGCCAGCAGAAGCAACCCTACCGGGTTGATCAAATGTGCGTTTGAATGCGGTCAAAAAGTCTGCAAAGGACATTGGGGAAGCATTCTCCCACATGGGATTAGCCCATGCTAAAGCTCTCCCTGACAAGTGGTTTATCAAAAAGGCAATTTTAGTTCTGTCAGTGGGATAGGAACGTGGATTCATTGCCAAATGGATGTCAATTTGATTGAGGAAACCACGACACAAAGCCGGGTCACCACTATAGCGCTGTGGCGGTGTCATATGGACTATATGAGCAGGAACGGGTACTGGAGTGGCAATGGGTTCGGACACAGCAGCAACCGCCTCCTGGACGGCAGGCTGCAGGTGTGCAGTACGAGCCAGTATGGTCTGCAAAGCTGGAGCAAACTGATCCATACGGTGGTCCAAGCCATCCATTCTAGCCTCCTGATTAACTAGGAGCTGTGGTATGTCAGCAGGTTCCATTATGGCCCTGTTGTAATGTCACGATCCCGGGGAACCCAACACGCTAACACACACACAGACACACACACAGAAAGTGTGCTGTACCGGTCCTTAGAGTGGCCGGGCTAAGCACACAAAGAATAGTCAGGAGACAAGCCGAGTAAGGGGAACCAGAAAACAGAATAACGAGAAACAAGCCGAGGTCAAAGGGTAGGAGAAAGTCACAAAGTCAGTATAACAAGCCAGAGAGTACGTAACCAGAAATCACACGTTCAGAATCAATACTATAAAGCAAAGACCACAACAGGGCACAGATAGACAGGAAAGGTAAGTATTTAAATCCTAGCCTGAATCCTGATTGGCTAACCACCAATCAGTATTAACAAACACACGTGGAGGATATCTATACCCCCCACTGTGTTTGTTGCACTGTAGCTTTAACGCCGGGTCACGTGCGTGACCCCGGCGCTTAGATAATAGTGCCGGCTCCCAGCGTGCAGCGTTAGACATGCTGCCGCTGGGAGGAGGAGAGGACGACGCGAGCGGCGTGTCAGGAGGAGAGGACGCCGCTCGCTTAACGGTAAGGGGAGAGGGGACCGCGGGCGGCGACGGACCGAGGGTGAGTGCTGCGAGAGGATTGCAGCCTCCCCTCACCGCTGCCCGCGGAGCCCTGACAGATACACGCTAGACATACACAGTGATACACACAGCCAGACACATACAGTGATACATACAGGTACCTGCCAGACACTCACAGTGATACACACAGGTACACGCCAGACACACACAGTGGTACATACATGTACCCGCTAGACACACAGTGATACACACAGGTACCTGCCAGACACATACAGTAGTACACACTGGTACATGCCAGACACACACAGTGATACACACAGGTATCCGCCAGACACACAGGTACCCGCTTGACACACACAGTGATACAAACAGGTACCCGCTAGACAGACACACTGATACACACAGGTACACGCCAGACACCCAGTGATACATACAGGTACCCGCCAGGCACACACTGATACACACAGGTACCCGCCAGACACCCAGTGATACATAAAGGTACCCGCCAGGCACACACTGATACACACAGGTTCCCACCAGACACACACAGTGATACACACAGGTACCCGTCAGGCACACACTGATATCCCCTTTTTAAAATTGTAGAGTTCTGCGGAATATGTTAGTGCTATGTTAGTAATGTTAATAATAATATTCCTCTGGATGTTTTCTGTATGCGAGGTTCAATGAGTTCTGTAGGAAAGCAATGAACAGACCTTTAGACATTTTCATTTATCAGCGGGTTTTATTTTGAGTCAGTAGATCATCTCTATCTACTTCCAATTCACATATGAATCTTCAAATCCAGGCAGAAAAATCGTTCCAAGTTCTGGTTTGGCAGGTTTCTGCACGTTAGTATCACATTCAGATGCCGTGTAGTTGATGTTAGACTTTTACCCGTATTATGGTTACTGAAACAAAAATGTCATTTTCTTTAGCATAACGAGTTGGAAAAACAAGTTCAGCTTAAATTATATTTTGGATAGATACAAAAATAGATAGATAGATAGATTTATAGATGGATGGCTAGACAGACAGAAAGACAGACAGATTGGAAGATAGATAGATAGATAGATAGATGGATGGATGGATAGACCGGTAGATAGATGATAGATATATAGATGCATTGACAGATAGATAGAAAGACAGACAGACAGATTGGAAGATAGGTAGGTAGATAGGACAGTAGGAGTCAGATTACACTAAGCAGCTTTCCTCCTAGCATAAAGGGAGACAGGCTCTCCTTATCTCTATAAGAGTGCTGTGATGCTGAGAACCACAGAGGAAAAAAACGTTCTACCCGGAGCCCAAGGACTAAGCACAGTTTGACTGTCAGGACTTACACCTAGTGGGGGATTTTGCTGTGACACTGTGTGATTGCCAGTTGATACCTAAAGCACTATGCTCTAGCAGGTTCTTGGTGGGTAGGCTTGACAAATAGATCCCCTAGTTCCTCCACACAGTGTGTAGAGGAACTCTTCCATAATTCCCTGTGCCGTGAAGTGGAGGGTGATAACTACTATTTTGGTTTATGGGATCCCTAAATCCCCACCTGTCCATCAATTACAAGACCAGGCAGTGCACAGTCTCATGGTTCGCATAGACTCCCCTACTCCCACACACCCTTATACAATCAAATAGGGAATTATTTGTAATGTGCTGGGAGTCTTACTGCAATACTACAGTATATTGTTGAATACTGAATCAGCCACTTATTAATGATACCCTGCCTATATCCAGTACCAGGAAGTAACATTTTGTTATATTGAAGGAAAACATTGATTTCCATGTACATATTGCAGTGCCCATCTACCTAAATGACTAGTCCTGAACTTTGAAACATTTTACCTTAAGGTCTGAAGTTATATAACTTAAAAAGTTACTCCAAGCGTTAGAACTACAACAGCTCGCTGTAGTGGTTATAATGCCAGGAGAACCCGTTTAGCAATGGCTAGGTCGACATTCATTGGCTGAGAGTGTCAGCTGACTGCTTTCAGCCAATGACTGAAAATCTGTGCAATGGGAATTGACATTCGTCAGCCCGAGTCTCTAATTCTGGGCTGACTGATGACACCACATATGATGCTGCTGGAGGTGGAATAACACAAGGGGTTAACCTCTCCCTATGTTATGTGTAGAGTTTCAAAGCAAATCGCTGCACATACGGGTTCCAGCCACCATAACCACTCTAAATCACTTAAGTGGTCATGGTGCTTGGAGCTCTGAACTTGTGTACATATAGAACATATAAAGTTATAATCCATAAGTTATAATCCATTCCATTCTCCTTGTTATTAAGGTCCTCCCTCCCCCCCCTCCTAATAAATAGAATGACATAAGATGTTAAAATAGGCACACCAAGAATCATTGGTGCAATAAAAAGCTCAGGGAAACGTTTTAGAGCAGCCTGAGAAGGCCCGAGTGCTGGTCTCAGGTTATAACGTAGAGTGTTAACGTTCCTGTGAGGGTGTGGATGTTTGTCTGGGCTTGAGGGAAAAAGGGATAAGATAATGGTAGTAGGCACAAGAAAAGTGAGAATTAGAAAAATTTGGTTAATCCCTGAGACAACATTAAAGGACCACTCTAGTGCCAGGAAAACACTCGTTTTCCTGGCACTAGAGTGCCCTGAGGGTGCCCCCACCCTCAGGGACCCACTCCCGCCGGGCTCTGGGGGGAGGAAGGGGTTAAACTTACCTCTTTCTCCAGCGCCGGGCGGGGAGCTTTCCTCCTCCTTCTCTTCTTCCTCGCGACGTCATCGGCTGAATGCGCATGCGCGGCAGGAGCCGCGCTCGCATTCAGCCGGTCGCATAGGAAAGCATTCCTAATGCTTTCCTATGGACGCTGGCGTCTTCTCACTGTGATTTTCACAGTGAGAATCACGCAAGCGCCTCTAGCGGCTGTCAATGAGACAGCCACTAGAGGCTCTGGGGGCTGGCTTAACCCTCAGTATAAACATAGCAGTTTCTCTGAAACTGCTATGTTTATAAAAAAAAGGGTAAAAGCTAGCTGGACCTGGCACCCAGACCACTTCATTAAGCTGAAGTGGTCTGGGTGCCTAGAGTGGTCCTTTAAGTTAACAGATCAGGGACTCCTGCCTCACCAAGGACTAGAAGAGACCTCACCTGTAGGGAGGGATCTGTATAGCAATATAGTCAGGGTCACCCCACTTTACAAAATTGTTTGGTTGTGTTATGCAAACTCATTGTATGATCATCAAATACCATACTCCTGAGCAGGAATAGAAAACATCCGGTACACAGATGCTGAAAATTATTCAGTTTGCTTGCCTTGTGAGTTTGATCTCCTGGTAAGAGCAGTTCAGTAGTGCTGACCTGGAGTCCAGCCATAGTTCTTCTTTGAGGAACCTACTGAGTGTCTAAAACACTAACCTCCAGAGTAGCAACTTCCCTTTGTAATGCTTGATATAGATCATTTATTAAATATATGACCAGCCCATTTCAAAGCTTTCTGTTTGCACAGCCGGGGTTTCGTGACTTGCAGATTAGTTAGCAGCCTTCTAATTATGAAAACTGCTATCAGAAATACAACTCACAGAAACGTTTGCAGTGCTTCGAGACACGAGATAACATGAACAATAGTGTTAGTGGGCGCCAGTACTGAAGCTTGGGTGGAAGGGCGAGAAATGGTGTGCTCATGGAGCTATGACATTATGAATCTTCTAGGTACAGGAAACAGCAGGAAGGATGTGATTTCAAATGGAGGGGGTGTCACAGGGGGCGGAGTTAAGATGCAGGATGCTACACAAATGTATTTTAATTTTGCAAAAACTATACAAATTGTGTTTGAAAAAATACAGACAATCATTTAGGCTAAAAACTGTTAGGTGCATACATTTTATGCCGGTGTCTGATGTGTCCCTTTAATTCATTAGATATACTTTTATAGCTCCCTTGTTTTTACAGCCGTGTTTTGCATTGCTTCTTGCTCCTAACTCCCTCTCTCAGCCAAACAGCATGACCTGATGATGTTAGAGGGTTTTATGATGTACCTGCTGTCTGAGGAAGGCGACGTCTTCAATCAAGAACACAAGAATGTCTACCAAGACATGACACAGCCCCTCAGCCACTACTTCATCTCCAGCTCCCATAACACCTATCTGACCAATCACCAGCTAGTGGGGAACAGCAGCACTGAAGCCTATGTTATGTAAGCATTACTTGAGAAGGTTAACATATTTAAAAGGGTCATGATGTACATAATACTCTGATAATTTGTTTTATTTAGTGATGTGTCTTTTTACTTTATATTCCCACTTACCTTAGGCAATACAGGACACATATCTCTCATAATATCTTCTTAAAGGGACTCTCTAGGCACTATAACCATTTCAGATAACCATCTGAATTGGTTATAGTGTCTGGAGTCCCTGGACTTTGTTCGCAGCCTCTCAATTTAGCGTTAAGCTATTTTTAGTCCGGCCCATACTGGAGGTGTGGCTAAGGCAGAGATCACACACTTCCTTTAAGCCATACAGATTTATACCAGCAATGGGTGCTGTGATAGGCTGAAAGAGGTCATCTGACACTCTCAGTCAATCACAGCTGCCCATTGCTGCTCAGACTAATGCTTTCGTATTAGCCCAAGCAGCACAGAGGCGATTGGCTGCTGGGGACTCCTGTTTAGCATAAAACATTTTAAATGGTTTAACACTGAATGGAAAGAGATACAGACTTGCTAATGTTAATTCTGTGCATAACCACTCATTCATCAACTGAGAGCTTTCAACCAATGAATGAGCTCCTATGCATAGAATATGCATATAATTAAACTATGAAATGATGGTATAGATAAAATGTATGACCAAATATCTTACTATACCATCCCTCTGCTTTAATACAACCAGTAAACTGCTAATTAAACTTGTTATATATATATATATAAATGAACATTCTCCGTATAATTACTCTACCTACAGTACGTACCGTTTCCTGCAATGTAACCTATGAAGTGCTAAGTACACCTGTTCGTACTGTACTTACTAGACTTCCTTTTATTATACAACTCTAGTTAAATCAGGGAATGCCGTATATAAATTAAATATAAAAAAATGTATTATTGCCAGTGGTACACCAGGGGTTAACTGAGCATGACACAATTTTCTATAAGCCTCTTGCAGCCCCTTGCTCTTTAGGTACAGAAAATGTTAATTCAACAGTTTCTCTAGATATCTGTAACAGATTTACTGTTGAGTGCTCTGCCAGGCTCCTACTTTTCCAAAGAATGGCGTACCCATGGCCTGCGTAGCGAGAAGCGTCCTTTGCCAGGAAGGGATGAGTACAGCAAACAATGCGCATATATCAACATGTGGTCATCGTAAGGGACCTATTCAGTCGCCTGTAGCACCCAGATGAACTGCAGAGAAATACTGATTGCCGTATTGCTTTATTAAGGGTTAAACTGCATGGGTAAAAAAAAAAAAAATCTTGGCATCCCATAATAAACTTGTGCCAATGCTTAAACCGTTGGCACTTGGTGTCCATTCAAAATGACGCAACCAATAACCAGTTATGGTTGTGCCAGTGCTTACAATAACTGGATGTGGAGCCTTTTTGGTATTCCAGATTATTTTCATATTTCTGATTGTTTTTATGAGATAAAGTTATATCTTCTTGTAAATATTAAGAAGGACCCCGCGATTTTCTTCCAATGATCTCTCATCCATCTCTTGCAGGGCGTTTAAAGAGGGCTGCCGCTGTGTGGAACTTGACTGCTGGGAGGGACCCTCTGGGGAGCCCGTCATTTACCACGGGCACACTCTGACCTCCAAAATATTATTCAAAGATGTCATTTCTACCATTCGAGACAATGCTTTTAAGGTAAGAACCGGGCACCTTTTGTCACTCTAACTGGGTGAACAACAGCAAATCATTGAAACAGACAGAAAACTATGACCTTGATTTTTAATTTTTTAAGCTTTTCAAATGATCCCAATCTGTTAGAAGACTTTTCAAATAAGTTATCTACAGGAGTCACCATTAAATAATTTATGTATAAATCCTTTGAAATGTTTTTCTATCAGATTGTGATTATTTTAAGAGCTTGTTCCCAAAATATTAAATCAAGGCCAACGTGTGGCATTTCTGTCTCACAAAAGAGAATAACGTGTCATATATAGAATGTTTGGAGATGTTAAAGCACCACTATAGTGCCAGGAAAACAAACTCGTTTTCCTGGCACTATAGTGTTAATTGGTCCCCCCCCCACCCTCATGGCCCCCCTCTCGCCGGGCTGAAGGGGGAGGAAGAGGTTAAATTCTTACCTTTCTCCAGTGCCGGGCTCCTTCGGCGCTGGGTACTCTCCTCCTCCTTCCGACGTCATCGGCTGAATGTGAATGCGCGGCAAGAGGCGCACGCGCATTCAGTCAATCCATAGAAAAGCATTTCTCAATGCTTACCTATGGACGGCAGCGTCTTCTCACTGTGAAAATCACAGTGAGAAGCGCGAAAGCGCCTCTAGCGGCTGCCAATAAGACAGCCACTAGAGTCTGGATTAACCCATATGTAAACATAGCCGTTTCTCTGAAACGGCTATGTTTACAGCAGGCAAGGTTAACCCTAAATGGACCTGGCACCCAGACTACTTCATTAGGCTGAAGTGGTCTGGGTGCCTATAGTGGTCCTTTAAGAGAAAAGGCACGGTACGGGGAGATGAATTGCGTATCTACCTGTACAGAGACAGAATGGTACGGGGAAGTGAATTGAGTATCGACATATACAGGGACAGGATGGTACGTGGAGATGAATTGTGTATCGACATATACAGGGACAGGATGGTACGGGGAGATGACTTGAGGATCGACATATTCAGAGACAGGATGGTGTGGGATGATGAATTGAGTATCGAAGTATACAGAGGAATGATAGTACGGGGAGACGAATTGAGTATCGACGTATACAGAGACAGGATGGTATGGGGAGATGAATTGAGTATTGAAGTATACAGAGGCAGGATGGTACGGGGAGACGAATTGAGTATCGACGTATACAGAGACATGATGGTATAGGGGAGGAGGAATACATTTAGGAGAGAAGGAATAAAAATATGTATTGATGGTAGAGGGAATTAATTTATAAGAGTGAATGTAGACATGGGATGGTAAAGAGGAGAAGGAATGAATATACGTATGTGATGGAATGTTAGGGGATTGAATTAAAACCTTGTAGACTCTTGACATGGCATTTGAAAACATAAATTTTTTCTCACTGGTAGAATTCGCTGTTCCCTGTCATCCTGTCCTTGGAGAATCACTGCGGGTTGGAGCAGCAAGCGACAATGGCTTACCACCTGCGTAACATTCTGGGGGATATGCTGATATCAGCACCAATCAACAATCTAGAATCAGATCACTTACCATCACCAGAGGTAAGATGAACTCGTATATAGCAAGTCTCACACCTGGCGAAGAATTACAGTGCAGAACCTTTTATCTGTACCCATCGTTGCGGAACACTGCTGAGGAAACCTGTAATCTACAGGGCGATTATGATTGCAGCAAGCATAGCAGTTGAGTTCTGAACTTGTTTCTGTCTTAGTGAGCATAATATTTCTGCCCTAGGCTAATGTTTAACATGGAAGCGCGTTTCACAGTTACATAGGATGGAAAGAGGCATGTGTCTATCAAGTGCAGCCTTTCTCACATCTGTTTTTGCTGTTGATTCAAAAGAAGGAAAAAAAAAACCGCAGTTTGAAACACTTCCAATTTTGAAACAAACTAGGAAAAAAATCCTTCTTGACCCCAGAATGGCAGTCAGATATCTCCTTGGATCAAGAATCTACTACCCCACAAATTAAAAATGATATCCCTGAATATTATGTTTTTTCAAGTATGCATTCAGTTGCTGTTTAAACATCTGTACGGACTCTGATAAAACCACCTCTTCAGGCAGAGAATTCCATATCCTTATTGTTCTGTAAGTTTATTTCTGTGCCCAGCAGAGCATTGCAATTCTGGCTCTATCTCTGTACCTGCAGTGCTTATCGGTACTATCACTGCTATATTTCTATCTAGCCTAGCTTGGCATGTTCAGTATTGATGGTAAGTCCTTATATGTCATAGTATTACAATGGTGAGGTGGTATCTGTACCTTGCATAGCAGTAGTGCTGATACTATAACTAAATTTGGCGTAGCAGTGTAGTGTTTATTATAACTCTTGTAATAAGTGGATTGGAATATTATTACAGTTTACCTGCTGTACTAGAGCGGCATTGAAACTGTCTGTGTCCCTAATGTAGTATTAGATTGTCGAACCTATCTAACAGATAGTGTATCTAATAGTGTAGAGCTATTTCTGTATCAGGTAAAAGCTTTAACATAAACACAAATTAAAAAAAAATAGATGCACTGTGCCTTTAAACATAAATCTCTTATTAAATAAATTTAATAAAGTGTAATATATTGATGAAGTGCAATATACTTTGCTAAGAAAAATGCAAACAAATTTACAAAATATGTGATACACACTTTTTACCTCTTTGTTACACTTTCCAGAAATTCCCAGTAATGACATCAAATAAATAAATAAACAAATAAATAAATATATATAAATAGTATTAATCTGTGTTAAAATTAAAACAGGTATAGGGAAATGGAATAACGCTCACAAAAAGAGAGCAGGTAAGTCAGTGGTTTCCAAACCAGGATTTCGGATTACCCAGTTGTGTCAGGGTATTTTTTCTTTTCTAAAAACCGGGTAATCCCTAAATCCTGGACTGGTAGACTGGTTTAAGGACTGGTTTGGGAACCACTGAGTTAAGTACTGGCTTTAAATAAAGAATCTCTTACCTTTATTGCGGTCCAATGGATTTAGCACACCACCTCTTGCCTTCTGCTGTGAAGTCCATTGAAGGAGTGGTTTTCTTTGGAGCCCGCACAACGCACCTAATTTTTTTGTATTGGTTTTTTATGAGTGTTTTTTTAAGTTGGGATGCTGCTATTTTTGGTGATTTATGTTATACTTTTAAGAATTAGTTAGTGCCATTTATTAACTCATTGTACTTGGATTGAAAGTTTGTCAAGATCAACTCTGTACTATTCCATCGTCTTCTTATCATCAAAGGGACATGCATATAGTAGTGCTACGTTTCCCGAAGCTCTATTTTCTCTTACAGGCTCTGAAGCGAAAGATTCTGTTAAAAGGGAAGAAGCTGAAAGAACGTTCATCACCAGAGGAAGAGGATGGAAGAACCAGGGTGGTGAGTTGGGGGAACGAGGTTGGTAATAGAGAACATTGGTTTTGAGACACGGTGAGATGAAGGTTAATGAGGGAAGATCTAAGGGAGTGAGAAGAGATTAAAAGAGGAACTAAGTGGTGCTTAAATTAAAGAAGGATGGTGAGTTTTGGTAAAACTCGTGGGTTATGTAGTGCTTAATAAAGGGTGGTGGGTAACATATTTGAGTTGTTTCCCATTCTCAGTGTTTTCTGGTTTATTGGTAATAAATGAGTAATTTTTAGAAGGCCACTGTGTTTTTCCCCAAATCCAGGATACGGCACCTGAACTTTCGGACCTTGTGGTGTATTGTCAAACGGTGGAATATCGCGATCAACCGGGCAGTGCTTGTGAAATGAGCTCCTTCAGCGAGGATAAAATTCGTAGACTCATAAAAGAATATGGTATTGGAACTTCTAAAATATTTTAGAATACATATATTAATTGCTAAGTAACAAACATTGTCTTTAGTTCTGTATTCTCATTAAAGAGAGAAAAGGGGATTTGTGTTTCAGAGAGAGATACCTAAACTACCTGACTCTAGAAAGACAGTGACCCCTCTTTTAAGTTTACCTCCTTTTATAAACATAATTATGAAATTAATTAAAATAATTACTAACACACTTAATTATCAAATAACTCTTTTATAACCCTTGGCAGGAAATACCATAGTACGGTATAACACTCGACAGCTCAGCCGTATTTATCCAGATGGACTGAGAGCCAACTCTTCAAATTATAGTCCTCAGGAGATGTGGAATGCCGGCTGCCAGCTGGGTAAGAATACTGCCACGGATGAACAAATAGTGGATGGCCAACTAATGCTACATAATAACTTCTACCAACTTAAGTCAGGATCTGCCTGACTGATGATGAGGGGTACTATAATCACTTTAGAGTTATATTCCCATGTGATTTTTCAATTAACTTATTGTTAGGGAATATTTGTCATGCCCGGGCAATGCAATGAGAAAGTTGAGTTATTTAGTTCCTCATGCCTCATGTAAAGTCATCTATGACTAATGTGTAGATGTATCAGAGTATCCCTCACTCTTAAAGGGACACTATGGTCACCAGAACAACTACAGCTTATTGTATTTGTTCTGGTGAGTAGAATCATTCCCTTCAGGCTTTTTGTAGAAAACAGTGGCTTTTCAGAGAAAATGCAGTGTTTACATTACAGCCTAGGGATAACTCCACTGGCCACTCCCCATATGGCTACTAGAGGTGCTTCCTGGGGCAGTGCAGCACAGTGTAACCAACACTCTGCCCCTGATCTGCCTCTTTGACAGTCTCAGCCAATCCTATGGTAAAGCTTTGTGATTGGCTCAAAACAACACTTCTGATTATGTCAGTCAGTCAAGCAGGCAGATCAGGGGCAGACCCAGCAGCTGCAGACTTGAACAAAGGTAAGATTTTATTATATTTAGGGGAGCAAGGAGGGGCAGGGGGGCTAGATGATGGTTTTAACATTATAGGGTCAGAAATACATGTTTGTGTTCCTGACCCTATAGTGTTCCTTTAACAGCTACTGTCACATGCAGGATAGATCTTTGGGCTCTTACAAGTGATTGGTGCTACTAAGCGGTTTGACATGACCAGACTGGACTAGATTATCAAAATATACAAGGGTTAGGTACTGATCAGTATATCTTGGCAACCTTATATCTTCCACAGAATTCCAATACTACATATATTCTGATGACACTTAGATTGTACTGTCTGTCCTCGATTGTTCCATCCTCCTTTGTCATTTACCACCGCTCCTCTTCTCTAACGTGATGCTCCTCCCTTCATGTCACTTGTGCAATCACCAACCCTGCCCCACAAGTGTAATGAATTGATGTTTTGATGCTATGGTTTTCTGCTCTCCTCACATCCAATTAGTTTTTGGATACTGTCACTTTCATTTTAAAATTATAGCTTGTTTATGCCGCTTTCTAACATTAGATGCAGCCAAAACATTTGTTCTTGCATTCATTACTGTCCATATAGCATTGCACACATTAAAATAAATAAATAGCAAATGTATTTAAATAATTTAATAATAATAAATAAATAAATGTCATGACATGCCCTCTTTAAGACTACACAGAGCCCTCCATATTTGGTCAGTTCATAATAATTGAGTAGTGGTTCTAGGGAGACAATATGCCCGACACATTACTCCAATTGGAGAATGCATTGGACTATTCTGTGGCTAAGTCCACTACAAAGCCCTGGGTCCAACACAGTTCCCTATGCTGGATTAATTTAGTGCTGAAGCCAAGGATAGGGGTTATGATAAGTAAATAGAAGGACACATTGTAACAGTATCCAATGAAATATGTCTCCACCAGTTGCTCTGAATTTCCAGACCCCTGGATATAAAATGGATTTAAACCGGGGTCGTTTCCAGGATAATGGTCGTTGTGGATATATCCTGAAACCGGAATTTCTACGGAGGGCAGATACTTCCTTCAATCCCGAGATAGTCAGCAACAGCATGAAGATTCTCCATGTCAGGGTGAGTGACAGATGACTTTAGTCTTCATGGCAGCTATGGGCAGCAAATGGGCAAAATCTGCTATTAATGGGATAAACCTCTTATCTTGAGCTAAACGTGTGTATTTATATGAAGTTCAGTTTAGTTGACTGAGTATTTAAAGGAACACTATAGTGTCAGGAAAACAAAGCGGTTTTCCTGACACTATAGTGCCCCCACCCTCAGGGTCCCCCTCCCGTGGTGCTGAAGGGGTTAAAACCCCTTCAACCACTTACCTTATTCCAGCGCCGGTGACCTCTCCTCCCACGCCGACGTCAGCTCCCCCTGTACGACGTCAGCGGAGCCGAATGCGCATGCGTTTCTCAATGCTTTCCTATGGACGCTCTGCTCGATGGAGGCATAACATGCCTCCAGCGTCGCAGATGCGCCTCTAGTGGCTGTCCGGAAGACAGCCACTAGAGGCTGGCTTAACCCCAAATGTAAACATAGCAGTTTCTCTGAAACTGCTATGTTTTCATGTGAAGGGTTAAAACCTGAAGGACCTGGCACCCAGACCACTTCATTGAACTGAAGTGGTCTGGGTGACTATAGTGTCCCTTTAAACAGATCTTTGCTCTTACGATATCCTTGATGGGAGTGTAATTATAATTAAATGAATTGACCTTGGTCCTACTGTGACCTTCATGGTAATTGTGAAATGTGTTCAAGCATCTGCTCCTCCAAATAGGTTATTTCTGCTCAACAACTCCCAAAACTCAACAAAGAGAAGCCAAGTTCAATTGTTGACCCTTTCGTTCGAGTGGAGATTCACAGTGTGGGAAGGAAGCGAGAACAAGAGACAAACTACATCCTTAACAATGGTAAGACCTGGAATAACTTAGTTAAACCACTACTGAGTAAAATGATTCGCTGTCATGCCATACAATCACTCCCTAACAAGGTGTAGTGAGGTTCGAATTAGAATGATGTGCCCCCAAAACATTTGTACTCTGTTGTCGTTTTTTATAGGATTTAACCCCCTTTGGAATGAAGAACTAAGGTTGGAGGTTCTAGTACCTGAACTTGCCCTTGTGAGGTTTGTGGTAGAAGACTACGACAAAACTTCGAGTAATGACTTTGTAGGACAATTTACGCTGCCTTTCCCCAGCCTGAGGCAAGGTAAGTGAGAAGACAGTGTGGTCAAAGTAGAAAGATGACGGAGTGGAAATTAGTGATAGATGGGTGTAAAGAAGGATGGAAGTGAAGGCAGCCTTCAGAGAATCTAAGACTTAGTGTAAAGAGTAGGAACATCCTTGGACATTTAGCAGTAAAAATTGCTTGGTGTAGGACTAAGCAAGGAATAGTTTCGAAGGATAGATAAAATATGAAACAGATGAGTGGACATATTTTGGGGGGCAAGATACAAACGACTAGAAATTGTTTCCAATAGGAAATATTTACTGAACTGGAGGAAGAGGGCAATATGTTGTGGATTCGGTATTAGAAGGTGGTTTAAGGTTAAGAGCAGTGGTTCCCAAACCAGTCCTCATGACCCACCAACCATCAAGGATTTATGTATTTCACCGTTTTATTCCAGTTGAGATAATGACACAACCTGGACTGTTGGTGGGTCTAGAGGACTGGTTTGGGAAACACTTGTTTAGAGGATAAGGTTTAACATGGATTAAAAGGGCAGAATTATTAATTCAGGTCAGATCGTCTAAACTGCATTGAGACATTTGTCAGAAAACATATCGGCGTCATCTTCCTTTATTTATCCAGGTTATCGCCATGTACACCTTTTCTCCAAGGATGGCACCTCACTCTCCCCTGCCACATTGTTTGTACATTTGCAAATCAAGGATCCGTGAAAATCTTTTGGAACGTGGAAAGTTCTGATCTCTTCTTCTCAGACGACTGCAGGAAGCGGAACAAGTGTGGCCGGGTAGATGCTCAATATTTTGTATGCCCTTAGATTTTCAGGCACTGCTGGAGGAACGAATTAATTCTCAACAAACCTGGTCTACAAGGTCTCTCTCCACAATGCATGCCTGTCAAACACCTAGTGACTCAGTATATATCGGTTTAACAAAAAAAAAAATAAAAAAAAAAAATAATCTGATCAGTGGTGCCGTATAGGAAATACCTTTAGAATACCTGATCAGTGTTACCAAAATATGCCTTACCTATTTGGTGTTAAAAAAAATCCCAAAGCCGTAACTAGCTGGGCATAATCCAGTGGTGTTTTGCAAGAGAAAAAAATGTTGCTTTCTGTGCCAAATGAAAATGATTTATAATAAACACATCACATAGCACCGGTTAGGAGGCAAATAATATATTTTTAGAGGTATGCTTTCTGTTAAATGTATATAGATCTATACAAGAAGATAAAGTATCAACCTTATGCCATAAAATAAATTACTTGATAATTAGCATGACAGTAAAGCCAAATATTTTTATGGATGAGTCAGGCGATGGTAATTATTTTGTATGTATGTATATAAAAAATGTATATACAATGCTGTGCAAATGTCTTGACTATGGAGGACATATATGTTTAAAGCTATTTATTTGGACGTTAAGTTGTTTATTTTCTCAGACAATATACCATACAATACTACAATACAAATAAACATTAAATATTTTAAAATACAAAATACTATTGTTAGCTTGTGAGATGCTAGATGTATAATTCTTTCCCAGACCACAAATTGACATACGAGTGCGGCTAGTGAAATGTAAGAAAACATGAAATGGTCTGGAGTATCGTAAATGATAAGCCTAGGAACCATAACAACTGCAGTTCTATGTAGTTGTTATGGTGCTAGGAGCCTCCATTTTTTGAATGGTTTGAGACTCACCTGGATCCCCCCCAGGAGCCACCATTCCAGCTTCCTGTTCTCATGTAAAAAAAAAAAAAAAAAAAAGTATAGTGGAAAACAAAAATCAGAGAATTGTACATCGATCTGTGAATTTTCTATTTTATGCCAAAATAGTCAAGTTGTAAAACTAGTGGTATTGAAGATTTTTTCTAAATACTGTATTATCTTGAGTGTTAGGCTATTCAAAAATATATAAATAAATATGGTTTCATTTATATATAATATGTATCTAGACAACTCTATAGAGTTGTGTATTTGTTCTCCCATAGAAGAATCTTTCTTAAACCAGGTGTACGGGACTATTAAAGGTCCAGGTTTGTATTTTTTCCAATATGCCCGCTAATAGGGTTATTTACTAATTCATTAACCTTGCAATGCTTTTCATCAACCACTACCCCATAGATCCAGTCACCTTCCTCCAGCACCATAATCCACTCATCTGCCGCAGGTATACTACCACATCCCCATAAACCCCCCATCTCTGGCACCATAACCACTTCAAACCCCATAATCCCCTTGTTAGCCCCGTGCCTCTTACCGTATAATGCCGTCATCCCTATCTACATTCACAGTATTTTAACCTCCTAATCCCATTATCCTGGTCCCTCCGTTCTCAATCCACACAGTCCCACTAATCCTAATGTTCCATAGCAAAAATTATAGATGACATTCCGTCAGCCTGAAGCAGTGTTTGGAAGCTTGCATCACTCAAAGAATGGCAATCAGCGTACAGCTACGTAATTAATGGGGGTTATCAATGTTTACAAGACAACAGCACAGAGAAAGATTTCTAAATATATAAGAATTATATTTTATTAACTTTGAATGCGTCCTCCTCTGTTTGGCTATAAAACCAAAGTATTGTTTTATTTAAGTTCTCTTTGCTCTGTTATAACTACAGGACGAAATCCTCTCTCTTTGTAATAAATGTACATTTTCAAGTTTTTCCTGGTCCCACGTGCATTTATTTACACATATTTAACATTTTGTAATTTTCCAGGTCGCATGAAAGCCAGTTGCAACTAGGCCTTGTTAGTTAGAAAACCAAATCAGTAGGCCGTTATAACCATTTCAACCAATAATCCTAGGATCAATTAGCAGAAAGCCAAAAGATCTTGTGTTTAATGCACAAGATTCGTCGTCCTTTTATGGCACATGCCAGTTAAAGGGTCACTCTAGCCGGGAATCTATTTTTTTTAATACACCAATGCATTTACAAAATATGCACAATAACCTGTCAATACTACAAAAAGATAATTTTTTTATTTATTTTTTCATTTAAATAAATTCCCGTGCTTTTCCCAAGACTTTGTCAGCCAATCAGGATGCCCAAATACTTAACATTTTCAAAATGCTGACTTTCTCTCAAATCTCTGCACCGCGTGGGTTTATAGACAGAAGAGGTGTGTTTGGAAGTTGTAATTATGTCATCATTTTATAAATCTTAAATAAAGGAACACTATAGTGTCAGGGATATGTTTGTGTTCTTAACACTATAGTGTTCCTTTTAAGATTCAGCAAATGACAACAAAATTCTGTTCAGCTCAGGCACACATTGCAAATGGGGAGGAGATTTTTTTCATCCTACACCTTCCATTCTATGAGAAAGGTAAATGAGTGGTGTGGATTTCTACTTTTAAAATTCTTTTTTCAGACCTCATAAACACATTTGTTACAGGGCACCTGACATCATATTTCATCTATACATTTAAAATAGTTTTATTTTTTTCCCCCCCATCTGTCCATCAATTCTTCAGCATAAACCTCTATGCAGAGGAATCGATTGATAAAGGATAGCAAAAAAAGAAACCTCACACAGTGGTCCTTGTGCTCTTCACCCATACTGTAACTCCCTAAACCGGTGTTGGCTAAGGAGTGTAGGTTCAGATGCTGGCATACAAGCATCAAAGCCAACATGTCTGTAATGCAGGAGTTTTACCATGCACTGGGAAGTGTCCACAACCAGGGCAAGTCAGTGAAGATGCCAGGTGTACCCGATGTGGGGGTTACAGAAATGTAACAGCCACCACCTCTGAAATGAAATTGCAATGGGGGAGCAGAGGGACAGGTAGGTGGTGGCAAAAAATTAAACATGGGAATAAAAAAAAAAACATTTAAAATAAATAAATAATGGGAAGGGACAGTACTGCTTGAGACCACACATTATACCAACACACACGTTTGCATTTTTCATGATTGAAATGGGAATTACAGCTGGAGTGTTTCGTAGTAGTACAGTAGTTTATAATAGAAAAAACACACTTTGTTTTGATAGGCCAGGATGGTAAAGGTGGGATCGACACCTCCCCTTCTCCGAAATCCTGGAAACCGTTGAACAAGTTTATAAAGCCAGATAGGTTAATGCATCTCAAGCTGTAACACACGTTAGGTATCCAGCTGCTTGATGCTTTCCTTTATGTCCCTGTTTTGGATTCCGCACTCGATTCATGGAATACTCAAACTTTAGTTATGTGCTTATGGATTAAACAGACATGAACACACCCAAGCAAAATAGGCAAATATCCAGTAACTGCTATCGGAAACCAGAGTTCTGTTCTTATTGATACAGGTAGCTGTGCATCTTACTTTTAAAAAACATATATAAATGGGGTTTAACCCCTTAAGGACACATGACATGTGTGACATGTCATGATTCCCTTTTATTCCAGAAGTTTGGTCCTTAAGGGGTTAAGGGAAATTTGGGCAAAATATAACAAAAGCATTTTAAAAACTTTCATTTTTTTAAAGATGAGACTACAAATTCTGAATAAGTGAGACTGTCACAGGCGGTGGTGGTCTCTGCAGTTCTTTACTCAAAACCAACACAGGTAAAACATTTGTTAGCCGGTTTAACCTGGTAGAAGGAAGGAAAGGTATGCGCTCATTTTTTTGTTTTTCCCCCGAGCTCCGCCACCTAACATACAGCGCTGTATAAATAATAACCTTGCACACGCAAAGAGAGAAAGATGCCATACACCCTATGTTATAAAAAAAGCATGAGTTTTTCACATAATCTTTGAGGAAAAATCTCCTAAATCACAAATCTGCATTTAAAAAAAAAAAAAAACTAATCTCTTTAAACATAAAAAAAAAAATCAGACAACAATGTACATATATATATATAATATATATACTTTAATATTTAGCCACAACTCTTTTTCAATTCAGATGGCAGCAGGAAAGGAAGAGTGGGCGCAATGTTATATTCACAGCAGGGGGTAAAGAAGGGAGCGAACACTCCCTAAAAAAATCCTTAATTCAAGCCAGGCTAGCAGAAAACCCTGCTTTGCGCTTCCATAAGTCTGCATACATCAGTACAGTGTATTCCTTGGCTAAGCCTATGAAACCGTTCTCTGCTCCTTGGGGCTGCTTTCTCCAATGTCCAATCTCTGGCATGGGGAGCAGACGATGGACCATTTCACTCCCTGACCCCTTCAGGCATGGGGGGGGGGGGAAGGTTTATTGTAGAACCAGACCCACCTGCAGAGAGACAAGAGTGAGAGCGTGTTAAAATCTGAACAAAGAGACTGCACAGAGTAAGTGGTATGGAAGTAGTAAGGTATATGCAGCAATTCAAAGGGTTTCATCCTTATTTAATGTGTTGCACATTGAATACAAGTTGTCAGTGACACCTGTGTTATGGATTTTTTTTTTCTAATAGTGTTAAAAGGAAATCGATGAATTATTGTGAAAAGAATAAAAAAGTGTGGTGTACTCGCGCAAAAATAAAAAGGTTATTAAAGTGAAGTTTGTCGGGAATTCAAAGTGAATTTCCAATTTGAGGCCAGAATAACTAAATTGGAAAAAAATTCCGAGTCAGCTCCGCTTCCAGTTGAACTATTTTGAAATTCACTTTGAAGTCCCTATAGTTTTCACCTGAGTAAATAACACTCAGACTGAGCGCTTTTCTCCTTCCCAGAGTTAGAAGACCCCGATTTCTGAAGCCCCTTCCTGGTGAGGCAGGGCCCTGTCAAAGTGAATATAAATTGTAAGACTGAAATAGCTACACTGAACGGATATCAGACTTGGAGATTTTTTTTCTCTCATAGTCCTTCTAGTTTGACGTTAAAATTTAAATTCACTTAGAGTTTCTGGCAGTTCTCCCTTTAGTAAATAACACTCTTAATGTACAGGTGTCAGTAGCATTGAGGTCTAAAAAAAAAAAACAAAAAAAACAAAGAATGCATTAAGAAAAATAGGGGATCAATTGTATATAATATATATATATATATATATATATATATATATATATATATATATATACACATACACTTCTAAAACTACAATCTTGATGCTCACTTAAAGGGAAACTATAGGCTAGGGAGCCTATAGCGCCTTTCTTGCTCGCTCCTGAGCCTCCCCCCGCCGCAATGAAAGGGTTAAAATCTGTTTTGTCACTTACCTACATCCAGCGCTGATATTGCTTGGTGCCGTGTCAGGCTCCGTCCTCAGCCTTTGGGGACCTAATATGCATGCGCGTGAGTACTACCCCATAGTATAAAGCACTGCTGCAATGCTTTCCTACAGGGTTTTGGCTGACGCTAGATGTTCTCATGCACTGTGACCAAAAGTCGCCTAGCAACCTGGACATCCCTCGAGGTGGAGTTAATCTTGCAAGGTAGTTATTGCCGTTTCTCAATAACTGCAATAATTACCATTGTAGGGTTAAACGGACAGGGACAGTGCACCCAGCCCACATCGATGAGCTGGAGTGATCTGGGTGCCTATAGTTTCCCTTTAACCATGTAGAGCAACGATGCATTTCTCTCATAGGAAGGTATTCACTGGCACAGCAGCAGGTATCTTGGAGTTGTAGCTTAATTGACAGCTATCTATTGTAGAAGGCCAACAGCTGAAATAAAACTCACGTACAGCCGTAAGGTTGAAGAATATCAGGGGATTCTGCAGTTTATTGGTAAGGAACAGAAAAGGTAGACTCACGGAGCAATATAAATGCATAAATAATTTTAAAAAAAATAAAAAAAATGTTTAAATAGACAAATCCAAACTACAAATACTAGATAAAAATGAATACCTTCTCTGGTCCCATGCTGGGACATTTCCAATTATACAGGTAATACTGCAGATTTCCATCGCCTATGCCAAATTTCAATTTATCCAGGAAAGTTTTATTCTCCATTAAGTCCAGAGCATTAAATACATCAAAACCTTTCTGTGAAAAAAAAAAAAAAAAAAACGGAAAGGAAAAATAGAACGTGTTAAAGTCTGCTCATCAAATCTATGAACCCTACCAGTCTGCCTTTAAGTATTAAAGCAGATTAAGAGGAAAAGCAGAATCAAATCTCAATCTAACAGAATTGGCCAGCACGATTATACTGCACCCATCTACTAGAAACAAAGCAGTATGAGGGCATCTTCTACAATTTAGCTCGGTGTGAAGGCATAATCCATTGCTACTTACAGATCTGGCCAGTATGAGAGCATCATTCATGAGTTCCACCAGCGGAGTCTTGGAGTGGACATTGTAGAAGGAGTATGCAGCCTTCAGACTCCTGTGCATAGGATGGTTCATAATGGTGGACGGCAATGTGTAGAAGCTCAGGAAATCCGTCACCTCACCGTCCGGGGTCTGCGGGTTAGGAGAACACCAAAGTCAAGATGTAGGAGCCCAACCCCCTCACGTAATTTGTTCAGTATAGAAGACGAGGCAGAACTCGTCTGTATAATCCTTGACTGTGAGCAGGCTGATTATCAGATGAAAAGTTTTTAGGCCAAGTTCTGAGCCCCCTCCCAATATTACCTCCACAACAAAGGTGTCTATGATGTTTTCTCGTGGAAACAACCAGTGCTGCACTTCTTCCTCGTTCATGACAGGAGCCAAGTGAAACTGGGAGAGGTACTGACCCAGAAGCTTGTGCACGGCGGGGATATGGCGGAGTTCCATTGGCCGCAAACCGGGTGTTTTTGGTGCCTGGAATAAGAAGTGCGACAAATTTATCAAGTCTTTTTGTCCCCTACTCAAGATGCCATTTAATAAGCTTTTCCACTTTTCCAAGCTGAGGTTTCTCTAAGCTCTAATTTAGAAGGTTAAACTCATGATTGTGAGACAATAGGGGACATTATATAAAGTTTAGGTAAAAGAAACCTATGAATTAAACACTTTTTTTCCCCCTTCTTCTTTCGGTATCTATAAGAACTTTCTTCTGTTTACACCGAAACGAACCCAGAAGCATTCAAGTTAGAGCCAACTCATTAGCTCCAACACGGAGTGTTTTAATTTGAGGTTCTGGGATTTAATATACATCTATACTGAATGAACTATGTATATTGTATTTGTTTTTGAAGAAATAGGTACACAGATATTGGACTACAACAACATTACACAATTGGTATAAGGTTTTAGAAATAGCACTTCACTTCAGATTTGTATATTTTCCTGCTTATGCCTGTTGTCATGTTCTCTATTGTATTAATTGCATGTATTAAAGCTCTCCTTAGTATTTCAGAAGTGGACCCAGTGTGCCAGAGAGGTATTGACTAAACCTCACTGAGGAGCCCCTAAAAAAAAGTCTGAAGTGATCATCCTGACTTGCCTCTCTCAACCAGTGGGAGCTTCCCAGTATTTTAAACCTGGACTGCCCTGGGGCAATGGGAATAGGGTTAATGGCACAAGCGAGACCCGAGCAGGGTCTAACCAAAGGGCAGCTTCTCTGAAATTTTTTTGTTCTTAGAGTGCTCATATTCTCAGATTTGTGGAAAAGATTACATCCTCTCATCTGATCATCATGTACTGTCATGTTTAGTCTATGAAGAAAAAGCAAGAACGTTTGCAATGTTTCCAAAGTAACTAAGCTCTTAAAATGAATATTTACATAGTATGTTTTCCTATTTGAAAGTGTTACTAATTACACTTCAGCGGATTTCCCAAAACTCCACAATAATGACCCAAGACAAATACTAGTGAGCATACATGTGATTACAAATCCCTTTTTTTTGCTTGGTACCCATGACCAGAATGAGGTCAAATTACACTCACCTCTGGCAGCCGGTAAAGCTTCATGGTCCTCTGCATGGTCATGTTGCGGCTCAAATGGGAGAACTTGACTTCTATCAGTTTGCGGGGGTTTAATGATCTGTGCCAGTACCTGTGGGACCAAGAGAGGGAAGTGGGTACTTGTTATGTGCAGGCCTGGGAAGGGCAAGAAAATGATGCTGCTTATACAAAACCAATAGATATTCTAGTACTCTTATATGGGATCTGTCTCATGAACGCCTCTTTAGAAACCTAACAAACTTGTTTTAAATAAGTCTATAAACATTATATCATTTCAAGTCAATCTAATCTAGCCAAGTTGTTGGGTGGGAGGGGGTCTCTTTCTACACAATTGCATATTTTTAATATTTACAACACACCCTGTGTCTTGGCACAACAGCAAGGGAAAATTCCACCAGTTTTTTTTTGTTTTTTTTTTAAAACAAACAGTTCAAGAAGAAGGCCTATTGGTCTGTCTCTCTGCTGCTGCTCACGTAATTTTGGAAAATAATTTCTGCATTAACCAGTCTGTCTTTGGAGAAACACTGACAGGATAAGAACACTGGTAATTAATTAACCCAGTGGTCTCCGCTTGTGATTGCCATAAAAGTTGGATGGGCTCATACAAAAGTCCACTTCTGATTAGCCTAGCAGCAGGTGAGGGCTGGACTGTAGACTCCAGGAGAGCCCTTGTACTTGCCAATCCACTCCGTCCAACGTGCTTACACATCAAAAATGATATCTACCCTGACAGCTGAGAATCATGGGAAATATAGTTCAAAAACCATCTGCAGTGACCTGGCTAATACTGGTGTTTATAGACGTATACAACACTGTACCTGCACGTGCCCACAGGTTTCGGCAAAACGACTCCAGCGGTGTAAACTGCTTGAAAGATTCCCTCCATGTGGACACGGCGTGTGATTTCACGGATCAGGACTGGAGCCACTCTCTTGGCACGTAGCTTCTTGTGGACACAAAGAAAGTTTATCTCAACCATTTTCTTTGTTCTAGATATAGAAAGGGAAGAAGCTGGTCAGAGTTCAGAATGGCAAACAGCAGAGGAATTCTGACTGGCTTAAACTCTCATGCCCATATGTATAAAATCAGGGCCAGTTTAAAGATGCCCTGTTCAAATCTGGTAGCGCTTGCCCTCAATGCCCACTTACCCATCATTATTGAAATTTAAAATAAAAGTGAAATTTTAAAATAAATACAAATATGACCATATCAATCTCAGATACATTCCATGATTTGATTTTTCAATGAAATATTCATACATTGTTTTTACTATTAATATAGAATTTTAATAAATGATATAGAAAATGCATTAAGGGGTTAACCCCAAGCACCATGACCACTTCAGAGATTTGCAGTGGTCATGGTGCTTGGAGTCTGTACATGCAGCGCTTCCGTCCATACAGAAGCCAGAGGATGTTAGCCTGACTGCAGAGAAGATGCGGTTCTTGGCTGAATCCGGGTAATAAAAATTGTAGAGGGGAATTGTAATAATTTGTGAACTGGGGTGGGTGTTCAGCATCAAAAAAGCTGCAGACCACACATGTGCAGTCCACAGCTCAGCTCCATTATTGCGGCTGTGATTGTTGCAAAATAGCTTTTGCTATAGCCCACGTTCAGAAATCTTTAGTTTACAACACCGCACACAGCATCATGGGAGTAACAAATCTAACAACTCAAAGCTAATTTATTTGTCTCTTAAGTGACCGTTTCCCTTTTAAACTACACCATATGACCAGACACTCAACATTCAGCTACATAGTCAACCATCAGAACAGATGTTTCGATGTGCAGCGCTTACAAAATCATCCATACACGACGATAGCATAATTGCAAGTCTACAATGTGTAGGGGAAAAAAGTTAATTTCTATAGAACAGAAGGAGGATGCAGCCGACGCTCCTTTCTACACTGTGACGCAGGATCAAATTAGAACCTATACTGTGGTTTTAAACTAGAAAACGGTTTTAATTTTACCATAATACTGCCATTTATCTACTATACAAAGCAGACAATAAACTGATACTTACAAGTCATAGATCTGCATTGTTGCTGGGATGGCACTAATAAACCCCACTAGTTTCTTGCTGGTGATAACTCTCACTCCACAATGCCACTGGGGAAGCCATCCAGGGGGTCTTAGGGCCCTGGAGAAACAGCCATGGGAGGGGAGAAAATAATTAGTCTTAAGCAAACACATCCAGAATTCTACAGACACACAGGGGCCACAAAGAAAGTAGAAAAGGTAAAAGGATAGAAGCACAATGGGTAAGATGATAGAAGCACTCAGAGAAAGAACAAAACAAGAACTGGAAAACATAGATGGAGGTAAGAGACCCTTACACAAACAGGGAGGAATGAGAGACCTGCAAACTCACCAGAGCAGGAACTCGGGAGAGTAGTCAAAACGGAACATGTTATCGTCATCCTCGACGTAGTTCTCATTGAGCAAAGTGTACAGCTCTTTCAGCTGAGGGGATCGAGAGAGAGAAGGGGTGAGAGAGGAGAAAAAGAAAGGGGCTGAGAGAAAGAATAATAAGAGAAGTGGGTAGAAGAGCAAGAGATGGCTCACACAAAATAAATAATGAATGTTGAGGATTGGAGTCACTCATCCACCTCTTCACGAAAAGAAACAAGTGCAGCATACAGTACAGACAAAATCCAAGAGCTATTGCATAGATACGTACATCAAATGGACAGAAATGACTAACCGAAGAAGAATAAAGCAGAGGTGTTGTCGCTTAACATCCTGTTTAAAGTAATGCAATCATGGGTCTCTCACTTAAATCCCCCAACTCACATCATGCAACATAAATGAAATGAGTAATAATGACGTCTGGAGGGTCGCTTGAAAATTAGATAAATTAGATCATATTGTAGAAAACAAATTCACAATAAATGTTTTTTTTTTGTTTTTTTTAAACATACACCCCAAGCAGAGTCATAACTCAGGAGCTATTTATACACGGTGAGTCCAATATAAAATATGCTCCATCACACACACTTCCTTTATCTTCATGATCGGCACAAGTCCTTCCGTTAGGCTTTCTACCACACTGTACTCCTATTTGTCTATGATGAACACAAATACATTGTTCCTTAGTTCATTTCATTCTTGGACTCTTGCCATCCTATTACTTATGTATCTACAGATAATGAAGATTTGCATTGTCTTTATTCACTTCTCTGCCTTAGTATAGAAGTGATTCCTACTCCTTTTTTTTTCGTTTGTTAGGTGGGTGATGGAGGCACGCTATCATTGCCCCTCTGTAAATTGTACTTTTTGTCTCACTTACCACTGCCCTGTCGCCCAGATCTAGGGCATCCCAGGTGAAGCCTGGTGGCAGAGTGTATGGTTCCTGCCGAATATTATCCTTATCAGGCTCGATGGGACCATGTGAACTCACCACCTCCCCTGCAGAACAAAGGGATATACAGTTATTACAGAAACATTAGACGGAATTTAAAGTCACTAGATTTAGTTCAAAAGATAAAACAAAGGGGGGCGGAGCCTAGCATCCAGGCTGAGCGGTTGTGCTGAACCTCAGCTCCCGCTCTATTATGCACTTTCCAGGGGAAAATCCCCTAAAAGTCGGCACAGCCGCACACTGGAGTGAGGCTACCATGACTGGGATACCCGGGATGACCCGATAACATACCCTGAGGCCTAACGGAGATCGAGCAGCGGGGAGACGGCTGCTCCCCGCGCTGACTGCCATGGGCACAGACCCCTCGGGGTTACCACCATCGCGCCCCCCCCCCCCCCCCGGACCGATGGGGGTCATCTCGGTCCACACCAAGCGACAGGAGGGGCGGTCACAAGCTGCACCCACAACTCGACAAACCGCAGCACAAGGGCAGCCGAACACATGGCGTACCCAAAATGGCAGCGACAAGCACGACATGCGAGCCAAACTGCATACCTGAGACAGAGATCCACAGCGATGTACAGCGGCGTCTAGAAGCTGATTTTGCCCGATTTTGGCACAGACTAAACAAATCGCTGCAAACACCGCAGGCACGCTCGCACACCCTGACAGGTACGAGCAAGTTGAACTGTACCCACGGGGAAAAGAGAAAGGTACCACAGCAAGGGCAGACAGAACGCAAGAAAGGAGATGGGAACGGGGAGGGGGGGGAAGAGGTGCCCCATTCCGGGCAAAGCAATTGTCCCCAAGCTAGCCACACAAACACAGCCCGTCCAGGCCGAGGGCCGTGAGGAAATTGCCTCCGCAGCATCAACCACCCTGCAGGAGGACTGCCCGCCACAGGCGGCGAAGGAACACCGGCTCCACCGGCACCCGACATGGGAATGCCTCTAACTCTCAGAGCCCTCGAGTCAGTGGTCTGAAGATGCCACCCTTCGCAAGAGCCTGGGGCTTGAGGGGGTCCTCGCCCCGCGATTGCCGCACCAAAGCCTTCTGCCTTCCCACCCCTGAAGACAAATTGCCACGAACCGGCATGGGCTGAAAGGGACTGAAGGCAGACACGCAGCTCTCCTTAACTTGCTCCTCTTGTTTTCTTTTATTTCTTAATTTTTTAACCATGACACGTTATACTTTCAATTGTTGTCCTTAATGACCTACTGCTAAGCTTATTATGATCACACAACACAAGCAATGCACTAAGACATGCTTTAGCCTGCTTGACTCAGTATTAGCATTTACCTTGTTTAGAAATGTAATGTTCTTGTGAATTAAGACAAGCCTACCTAGCTATTTTTTCCGATTGACATAAACTGCCTGAATAATCTAATATAGCCTGCACTGCAGATTGAGGCCAGCATGCTCTGCTACACCTAGATGTCCGTAATTATCATTTTTGCGTTAAGCTTAAGCTCATGTTTTACGCGGATATCTCCCATTTCTACCCACAACCTGCAGGGAAACCGTTACTCACAACACATAGAGCCAGTACATCGCATAATACAACCTAAGACTCAGCCTGTAATAAGTGACCATCATCCTTTTATTTCACATTTTAAGCTGTGCTGACACTGCCTCCCCACTGTTCCACATCGCTATATAGCATAGCCAGTTGTTCTTAGTTTGACTAACATGTTCACTATATATAAACTCGTGACTTCTATACATACCTACCTAGCATGTTCCAAACTTGATCCTCTTGTATTTAAAAATAAAAAATTGTGCACTGTTCCTATATACCCCATTGTTACCTATATTTTGAACTACGCAAGTGGAATGCCTTTGGGGTACCACATGCACGTATGTTATCCTAATATGCACTGCAAAAATTAAAAATTTAAAAAAGGATAAAACAAATTCTAATTGACAGTAAGCTAACCTTGGGTTTTATATATTGATTATATCCACGCACGCACAAAAAAAACCTTGAAGACAGAGATACCTTCTGGAAGCCCAATTACAAAACAGAAATTTATACCTTACACAGACATATGTATCCAAAGTTATATTTATTAAGGAGGGTTGCATATTTGGTTCCTACCTAACTTGGGGACAGGCTGAGTGTCCCAGAACTGGTAGCTTCTCTTGCTGGCCTCTTCCATTGTCTTAGCTGGCCCTTGGCCCACAGAGAACAATTCAATCGCCTTCTGAATTTCCTGGATTTTCTCAGCAGGCAGTGTGCTCACCTAGAGATTGAAAAAGGAAAGGAAAGAGGTGAATTCTGCTCTGTTTTCTCAAGGAACTTATTTAGTCTGACAGTAAGAGTCCAAGATTTTCTGGATAACAGCAGTGATGGTTAAGGTCTGCACTCTAGAACCAGGGACAAACCATCATTGAGTCCCTCCTTTATAAACAATTCATCCCACTGTTATTTACATAATCTTAATAAAATCCATTTGTGACTAACTTATGCCATTACATTTTTTTTTGTGGCTTTCTTTTCTACACACACACACACATTCTTGGTACCCTAGTGTATATAAGGGGTAAGTGTTATTCACAACTTTTTGTTGTTTGTTGGTGGGTTTTATCACCTAAACTTTTTGTTTGTTTTTGATATTTTTGTATTTGTGGAATCCTGGGGAGTGTTCAAAGAGTTTTATAACTACTACCTATTGATCCATTCACACAGAATCGTTTTAATATCCTTTATAAAAAATAAAAAAAAAATAGTATTAAAAACAAAAACTGCACATTAGCGATGCCAGACAAACACGACCATGACACTTAATGTCACCTCCCTAAATGTTAAGGGATTAAACTCCCCCAAAAAGAGAGACGCCTAATGTTTCGTGACTTGAAGTGCATGCATCCAGACATTGCCTTTATACAGGAATCCCATCTGCCCAAACACGCCAGTCGCTCTCAGGGACCGCACATTCAACACTGTATATAAGGCCAGGGCCGTCAACAAACGCAATTGTGTAGCAATCCTGCTCCGGCATGACTGCCCTTTCAGGGTCTCAGCCGTCGAGGGAGACCGCAACGGCAGATACATTATCCTCACAGGCACACTAAACACGCAAGTCCTACATCTCAAATGTATACGCTCCTAATACCCCAGAGAGAGATTTCTGGAAAGTATTGGAGGAGAAGGTTCAATCCCTCTCGCATGGCATACAGGTCCTAGGCGTCGATTTTAATGCGGCTCCGTGCCCAGCCGCGGACAGAAGCGCGAAGGCAGGGAACCGCGCTGACAGGGCAGGGGCGCTCCGGATAAAGCATTACATAAATTTATCAGAGCAACGGGACTCAGACATCTGGAGGGCGCAGCACCCCGGAGACACTGACTACACCTTCTTTTCGGCCCCCCACCACACATACTCTCGAATAGATCTGTTCCTGGTAAATAGCGCCGCCGTACCCAAAGTCGCACGCACCAGCATCGGACCTATCACCTGGTCGGACCATGCGGATATACACTTAAGCACATAGGGACAGCCCCTCCATGGACGTGGAGTCTCAACACCTCCCTACTAAACGACCCCATGGCAGTGACCTACATTAAGGAGAATCTGTCCTTCTATTTTACCACTAATGACTCCCCCGACATAGCCAAGGGCACACTCTGGGCCGCGCATAAAGCGGTGATCAGAGGCTCGTTTATCCAACTTGCCACCCACAAGAAAAAAGCCAAAACGAAACACCTGCGAGAACTAATGGAAGCCTTCCGAACTAGGGAACAGCGCCACAAGACTTCCCCCACAGAGACCACACTCGCACAACTTGACACGACTAGGCGGGCCGTAAGGGAGGTTCTTTTAGACGACGCAGCCCGCAGCCTCCTCTGGTCCAAACGGACCTTCTACGAGAAGGCGAATAAGATGGACACTCTCTTGGCCCGCACCCCAAGACTGAGACAAGCACGACACCATATTACCTCACTGAAACACCCGGACGGAACCACAAAGACAGCCCCAACTGACAAAGCCTCGATCTTTACCGAGTTTTACAAGTCCCTCTACAATCACTCACCAACCAATGCACCACAACGGGCGAGCGAGATCGTAATGACCACTGCCTTCCTACGACAGTTAGACCTACCCAGACTGTCCCCGGAGGAGACAGCCGTTCTCGACTCCGAGATCACGACAGACGAAGTAGATAGAGCCATCTCAAAACTCCATGGTAATAAAGCCCCAGGCCCGGACGGACTAGGCGGCAGCTACTATAAAACTTTTAGAGAAACATTGACCCCCCCCCACCTGACGAACGTATTCAATGACTTTCGGACGGGGGGCCTCCCGGACGGGGACCTCACTTTAGCCGACATAGTACTGATCCCAAAACCAGGTAAGGACCCGCAACACCCAGGGAACTACAGCCCAATATCACTTATTAATCACGATGCGAAACTGCTAGCCAAAATATTGGCAGAAAGACTTAACCCCTTCCTTTGCAAACTCATAGATGCCGACCAAGTGGGTTTCATCCCAGGGAGACAATTATTCGAAAACACGCGCAAGAATTACGACATCATCTGGCGACAACACAAAAATAAGACCCCCACCCTCATAGTTACACTCGATGCTGAAAAAACTTTCGACAGGGTGAAATGGCCGTATATGTTTACCCTCCTCGGCCACCTGGGGCTCCCAGATACATTCATTGCGACAATACGAGCACTATACCATGGGGTCTCGGCACAGGTACGCATCCCTGGGACCCACTCGCGCCCTTTCCCACTGTCCAATGGTATGAGACAGGGCTGCCCGCTGTCCCCCCTCTTATTTGCTCTGGTACTAGAACAACTCCTACAGGCACTACGCAAACATCCCGATATTCAGGGAGTAACAGTTCGAGGACGGGAGTTCCTTGTCTCGGCATACGCCGATGATGTCCTCCTCTCCCTCATATATCCGGTCACCTCAATGAGGACGGTACAGGAGACCCTAGCACTATTTAGCCCACTCTCGGGATACAAACACAACATGTCCAAGTCCAGCGCCTTACCTATAGGGCTATTGCCAGACGTAATAACACACATACACAGAGCTCATGGCATCCATATAGCAACACAATCATTCACATATTTGGGAGTCCAATTGACTGCCGACCCATCCAAGATGCACGAATACAACTACCCTCCCCTGATAGCCACCCTAATTCGAGACATGGAGAATTTGGTCGATAAGCCCATCTCATGGATGGGCCGGATTCACTCCATTAAAATGAACGTTCTCCCTAGGATGCTCTTTCTATTTCAAGCCCTCCCACTCGCAAAAACAGACCTGGCCCACCTAAAAAGAGCCATTGGCAATTTTATATGGCAAAACAAAAGACACCGGGTTTCGAGACACACACTATACCGCCCAAAACAAACGGGAGGTTTAGGCCTTCCCAATTTACATAATTACTACTTTGCAGCCCAGCTGGCCCAGATTGTGATGTGGCACTCCCCAATGGACATGAGAAAATGGGTAGAACTGGAAACTCTTCTTATGGGAGCTGACCTCCCACAATACTTTATTTGGGTACCAAAGGATCTCAGACCCATACTACTACAGCCTGCCCTGCCATCACAAACTCCATTCATATTTGGGATCAAGCAACTCAGAAATACCGACTATCATCCTCCCCTTCTCCCCTCATGCCCTACCTCAGAAACAGGGCCTTCCCGCCCGGTTTGGTGGCACAAGCCTTCAGAAACATTGAACATACTGGCCTACAGAGAGCCTGCCAACTATATGTGGAAGGATCCATCACCCCATTTGACACAATAAAGCAGGGACACCACTTAACCCCGGCCGACTTTTTCAGGTACCTCCAGATCGCAGACTACGCTAGGCAACCGCACACAAAAAAGGCCGCTCTCACAACCCCCCACCTTCTTTGAAAACATATGTCTCAAAACTCAATCTCCTAAAGGCCTCATCACACTGTTATATGCGCACATATGCTCAGAAACCAAAGAATGGGGCAACCTTACATACACTGACCAATGGGAAAGGGACCTAGGTGAGGTATTAGAAGGAGTGGAGTGGCAGGATATCTGGGAGACGGCAGCTACATCATCCATTTGCGTGTCTATGCAGGAACAGTCCTTTAAGACCCTCTTTAGATGGTATACCACCCCAATACAACTCCACCGCATGCGAAAGACACCCACTGATCTATGTTGGAGGAACTGTGGCCTTAGGGGCACATACCTCCACATGTGGTGGGAATGCTCCATCATCCGCACGTTCTGGGAAGACGTTAGAGACATACTGGGTCAGTTATTCAAGAGGGCACCCGCCCTAGACCCCTAGACATACCTCCTAGGCAGGCCAATAGACGACTGGCCCAAATACGACCTAAAACTATTCAACAAAATCACACTGGCAGCCAGACGGCTTTTGAGAAAACGTGGGGACGCTGGAAAGAATGCCCCTTGGCAGAGTGACTGACCCAACGTTGTGTAGAAAGTGGGGCCGCAGCCCGGGGGGTTCTGGAACTGCGGACCCCGCAGGGGAGAGGCGCTGGTTGGCTCCTTGTTCCCCATCAATTGTTCTGACACGCACGCACACTTTTCTTAACACCCAGAACAAGTGTAAAGATCTGTTTTAATTAGCAGCTATTTTTAATTTTGTCTTTTCTAGTTTACTTTTTTTTTAACTTGATATGTGTATTTGAATTCACGCTTCCTCGATCCTCTTGTTAACCTTTTTGTCTGCCATGTCATCTTATCATCCACTTCACTGCTATTAACTTTGTTTAGTGAGAGGGCTTTTAGGGATTTTAGGAAAGACAATGGCAGATAGTATAACACAGAGGGTGAAGCACAGAGACACTACGAGTAAACATGCTAGTGAAATTTGGAGTTAGCTACTGCAAAACAAAAATAAAGTGGCTGTAGGCTTGTAGTATTGTGGGGGGGGGTTGTGACATTTGGAAACAAGGGGACTAATGAGACTGAGAAGGTAGGTTTCTATTAGATGGGACTGATACGAAGAGTGCCAATCTGGTGAAACACCAAGTGTTAGTGCAGTGGGGTGGCACTTATATCAGCACAAAGCTACAAGTCAATGGAACAATGTATTGTCGAGTGACTTGGATCACAGCCATTTCTCTCTTCATAAACAACCTGCCAGGGAACTTTACCAAACACTGCCCACTGCAGATGCCTCTGCCCAGTTTGTTTGTTTAATGAATAAATATCTTCAGGCACTTACTTTGTGCATGCGCATACAACAAAACAAATCATAAAGAGACAAAAAACAAAACAAAAAAACAACACAACTTTGAGCAACTACATGTTACCTGAGCCTCAGAAGTCTCCAACTTGTCCACTACTTTTTCTTTCTTGCGTTTCTGTTTCTTTTTCTTCTTAACACCGCTCTCATCCCCCACACTGAAACAGAAGACTTTATTAGTTAAATATAGTTTATACTACTGTACATTATACTATGTGCTTATAATGTCCAGAAACCCATCTAGGAGTACCCTCCTCCCATGTGAGGGTGTGAAAGGTGAGTATTGCTCACCTTTAAGCCCACGCCGATCTCTTCACTGCGACTCCACTTCATTGGCAGAAATCAATGTCAATGCTGATGATCTCAGCCAATTCAATGTGCATGCCGTTCAGTGCCAATCAAGTGGAGCAGCATGCCATCTATTAAAGAGTTTTACTCGATTATAGCAGAGAAAGCACCTCTGGTGACTATCTTCCTGACAACTACTAGAGGCGTGATAACCCTGCCGAACTGCAATGTTTCACACTGCAGGCTCAAAGGACAAAGGGCATTGCACCCAGACCACTACACTGACATTAAGTGGTCTGAGTGCCTTTAATGCTTCCACATGTGTGCATATCACCCGGCAGTAATTTAAGCAAGGATTCTCTGTGATCTCATAATTTTCAAGCCCTGATATATTATTTTACATAAACGCACACACATAATCAAGTCTGTACAAGTAAAGCATGGATAATGTAGCAAATCAAGTGTAATTTGCCCACAGCATCAGGATATCAACGGATAGGAGATACAGTGTTAAAGCAGAAAGAAGGGGCTTATGCGTGAAACATACCTGTTAATCCTATTAGAGCCTCTGAGCTGGGAGGGTGTGACACAGACCTATTTAAAGACCTATTGCATGTGACAGATGCAGTGAGAGATGGTGCCAGAGAGATACAGGGGGTATCAGCTGTTTGGGCTCTAGCCACATGTTTGAAGAGTGGGTGGAATCAAGCATTGAAGAAAATGGTAATTCAGTTCATTCAGTGTACATGAATAGATAGATTCTTTAAACAAAGCGGAAAAGATGAATTTCCTGGGAGTAAATGGTCTCTTGTGATAGAATCCATGCCTTTACAAATCAGGAGGGGAGTTAGCTAATCAGATCAATATGTTAAATAGGAACTGTAACTTCTACGTATTAAAGGAACACTAGAGTGCTATGTATACAAATATATATCCCTAATGCTAGTGTCATAATCACTATATAGATATCCCCCCTCCCCCATATGAAGTTAAGCGATTTACTTAGGGACACTACAGGCCCATTGGAGTGGTCTGGGTGCCAACTCCCACTACCCTTAACCCTGCAAGTGTAATTATTGCAGTTTTTTATAAACTGCAATAATTACCTTGCAGGGTTAACTCCTCCTCTAGTGGCTGTCTACTACTCCGTGTCTATAGCACAGGTTTTCTGTGCTAGAGTGTCGCTGGACGTCCTCACGCTGTGTGAGGACCTCCAGCGTCGCTCAATTCCCCATAGGAAAGCATTGAAAATAATATTCAATGCTTTCCTATGGAGAGCTCTAATGCGCATGCGCGGCATTGCCACGCATGTGCATTAAGTCTCCCCGGCCGGCGGGATCAGTCTCACCCACCGGCTGACGTAAGGAAGGGGAGGAGCGGCGGCAACTCGAAACCACCGCCGAGGGACATTGGCGGGGGTCTCAGGTAAGTGACTGAAGGAGTTTTCACCCCTTCAGCAACTGGGAATGGGAGGTGGGAGGGGACCTGCAGTGCCAGGAAAACTGATTGTTTTCCTGGCACTGGAGTGTCCCTTTAACCCTACGCAGTTCTGGACTATGTACAGCTGACCCTTCTCCCCAGCTTAGATCAACAATTCTGATTATCTCTGCCAATCCAATGCTTACCCATAGGAGGCTAGTGTGCATATGTGGAATATCCCCTCACTGTGCCAAATAGGTATCTCCTTACAGAGTCAACACATCTCTATAGTGAGCGCAATCTCTGCAAGACTCCATCCAGGAAATCCCTCTAGTTGCTGTTGCGGTGTCAGCCACTAGGGGTGACCTTAGAATAGGCAGCATTTATACTGCTGAGATTGCATGCAGTGACAGGCTATTTTACCCAGAACCACTTCATTAACCTGTAGTGGGTCTGGTGCATATAGAGTCCACTTAATGTTATGTTTACCTAGTCCCTATATTATCTATCTATAGATAGATATTTAGATAGCCATGTTGGCTCACTGTCAATCACGGTTATTAGTGTGATACTTTGCACCTGTTATATGGAACAGAGAGTACATATACAAAGGAGAAGAAACAAAACAATGTTGTTTCCTCAAATTTTGCAGTCCAACACAACTGTATGCCCTGGCTGTACCAGGATTAAACTACATTGTGACTCAGACAAAAATCAAATATCACATTAACAACAGACTAAGGAAATACTAACATTAAAATGGTGTGCCTTGTTCTAGTTAGATTACAGGACCCCCTTAAAAATAAAAAAAAATAAAAACAATTCCCTGTAATCCAGTACAAGAACAGTCTTGTAATTGCAGCTGATTCGCCTTCTCGATTAGATCCATGCAATGCTTTTCACGGACAGGCAAATAATAAGGCTAGGAATGGTAGATATTTCTTTTTTTCCCCCATATATATACCCTCCCATTGACTTCAGATATCAAAGATAATGGCTGACCTATATCTCGTGCTGTGTGCAGTAGATACCTAATGATAATTCTACGCTCACACAAACAAAGTTTCTGGATGACCAAGAAGATATGAGATCACAGAACAATGGTTTAAAGTTTGGAAATAAATGCCTTTCAGGAGTTCTGGAGAATGGTTGTCACGCCATTTTATCTAAATACATTTGGGGTATTGCCGCACATATCAATGCTGTTTATTTGGTAATATTTTACACAAAGATAATAAGATCCGAATACGAAGAATCCTGCTGAAATATTCTCTTATCAGCTGCACATTGTGCTAGAAAGTGTTTAGATAAACAGTAATGTGAATATTAATATTTCTCTGTCATTTTCAGGCGTTTCGACACAAAAGATAACGAACTAGCTCAGCATTCTTGCAATCTATCCCACCCGCAAAGCATTGTGGGAGAGACGGCAAATGATTGTGCGCACACACAAACAGCATTTAAACAAGGCTACTCATACAACCATCTTTGTCAAGTGTTATAAGTATTTTAAAAAGCTACTTTCCTATAAAAAGGGTGTCAAATTCAGTCCATGGGCACCATAACACATGAACAGTTTTAGGCTTCTAATTTACAACACGCAAGTTACCAATTAAAATTATACAACGCTGAACAATGCTCTAGTCTAGGCACTAACAATTCAGAACGACAGCCCTGCTTTTGAGATTGAGAAAATTCTACCCAGTACTGAAATTCTGTGAAGTATTCAATTTCCTGAACTGACAACCAAAAGGCCAAGATGACATGTGGACGACATGGGACCTGCATTAAAAAAAAAAAAAAGAACACACACATACATGTGCTCAGCAGAGGAAGCAGCAAATGTGCTGGAAAATGCCCTTTCTAAACAGGGAACAAAGAAAGAGGAAATGTGATCGTGTATGTGACAGTGTAAAAAGAAGCCAATATTACTGGATATTTCACAATTCAGCAACACCGCATAGGAGAGTACTTTATTCTGCTGTGACATAAATGTGTGTGGGACCCCCACTAATAAAGACTCAACAAGGAAATGCCTAGCATCCCCACAAGGATAGTGAAATATAGGACGCCACAGTGAAATAATGGCCAAATACTACCCATACAATTACCAAGAGGGAAGTACTGGCCTGCACTTATCGTAATGTAATAAGCAAGTCATAAATAATGTATCCTGGTGCTAAGCATACTGTGCTCACACGCTATTGGAGATGCCAGGATATGGGCATGAAACCAAAACAGTTTATCTGGATATGATCAATACTAATTGCAGCTTTAGTAAAGCCTAGAATTAACTGTATTGAAAGATTATACGAGGAGGATTTTATAAGAATAATCTTTTCTTATAGCACTGCTATAAAAAAAAAAATCAAAATCAATTGTGTTTCTCTATTTTACATTTTTGACTGTGGACACAATAGGAAGAGCCATTTGTTGATTTATCTGAAAGGCAGTCATTTTACTGTATGACAGAGAAATAATGTTCTATGTAGTATTAATAAAATAACTTTATATACAGTCTGCAGTAATGATATTATAATAAACATTTAATTTAATTATTTTATTGCATTATCTAATAATGCAGAAATTATATATATATATATATATATTTTTTTTTTTGTATTGTCTATTTTTCTGCAGGCAATAGTATTCCATATTACTGATGGTGATATTTTTCCTCCATTTAAACCAGTGGCTAGTAATAATCATTATTTAAATTTATTATTTTATTACATTATCTAATAATACAGAATATATATATATATATTTAATTTTTATTATGTCTATTTTGCTGTAGGCAATAAATAGTATTCCATATTATTGAAGGTGATATTTTTCCTCCATTTAAACCAGTGGCTAGTTATAATCATGCAAAATCTGCACTATAAACCCTGATCCCAAAGTGACAGGTGCCAGGACCAATCAGATCACGGGATCGCCTCTCTCTCCACCAATCAGTGAGGAGGAGAGGCGGGTTTACTGTGCTGTAAGAACACGGTGGGTGACAATGTTGGGGCTGGGAGGACCGGGGGTCTCACACGGGGAAGGCGAGTCGTTACCCCCGGTTGTAGCTGTGTTTTTCCTCATTCTCGCAGTCGCTGCAGTGCCCGTGGCCGTTCTCGTCCTCCTCCAGCCGCTCGCCCGCTGCTGTCTCACTCTGGTCCGCCATCTTTAATCCAAAGCCGGGTAAGGTGGAGGGCGGCGGACTGCTATTGGCTGCCCGCCGCGAGGTCTGCCGGGACTTGTAGTCCCGCCCGCTTTGCTTTGTCTGTCTGAGCCCTGGCAACAACAACAAGTCCCGTGATGCCCTGGGGCAGGCGGAAGCCATGATAGCAAGGGAAGCAAAGACTTGTGGGACATGTAGTTCGCTATAGTGACAGAAAACTGCCAATTTTAGTCAAAGGGAGTGGCACCTCCTGGTTTCCTGAAGGATTTTAGACCCTGTGTTATATATTCATTGTTCTGGTTTTCCGAATTTTACTTAAACTAATGAGTTAGTATAAAAATATAAGTTATCTTGGGCGTTTCTGAGGAGATTTTAGATCTCCCACCTGTAAGTCAGTGCAATGCTGGCTGTCCAGGGGGCCAGTGATCGTTACCCCTGGGGGGCCAGACCACATACTGCCCCCACCCCTCCCAAATCCCCTCAAATAAACACACTGCAGCAATTACCCCCCAAAACACACACTATGGGGCACTTACTCCTTAAAGAGACACAGTGCAGACATTTCTTCCCAAACACACACACACTGTAGCCCCCCATAAAACACACTACATACATAACCCCCCCCCCAAAAAAACAGACTATGCTCCTGTTAAATCATAATCAGACATTACCTCCCCCCCCAAAAAACACACTATGACTGTGTCCCCTCAAATAAACACACTACTGACATTAACCCCCCCCCCCCCAAAACACACTATGGCCGTGTCCCCTCAAATAAACACACTACAGACATTAACCCCCCCAAAACACACTATGACCGTGTCCCCTCAAATAAACACACTACAGACATTAACCCCCCCCCCCCAAACACACTGACTGTGTCCACTCAAATAAACACACTACAGACATTACCCCCCAAAACACACTATGACCTTGTCCCCTCAAATAAACACACTACAGACATTATCCCCCCAAAACACACTATGACCGTATCCCCTCAAACACACTACAGGCATTATCCCCCCCAAACACACTATGACCGTATCCCCTCAAACACACTACAGACATTACCCCCAAAACACAATATGACCGTATCCCCTCAAATAAACACACTATAGACAACCTCCCCCCAACACACTATGGCCGTGTCCCCTCAAATAAACACACTATAGACATTACCCCCCCTCCACACACACTATGGCCGTATCACCTTAAATAAAAACGATAAAGACATTAACTCCAAAACGAACACACTGTACCCCATTCCCTCAAATAAAACACACATGCACGCCCTGTCCCCCTCAAATAAACACACTTATAGGCATTAACCCCAAAACACACACACTATGGTGCTGCCCCCTCAAATAAACGCACTTGCAAACACCCTCAAAACACACACATTATCTATAGCCCTATCCCCTTAAATAAACACACTACAGCTATTACCCTCAAATACAACTATAGCCCTGTCCCCTCATATAAACACACTATAGCAATTACCTCCACAAACACACTACAGCCCCATTCTCCCTAAACACACTCTACACCCACGTCTGTAAATGTGTGATTTTTGCATAAAAGGGTCATGATATGTGTGTACTTTTTATTTATTTATTTTTTATAACCAATATACAGTTGCTAGTCATATAGGTGTACAGTGCATACAATTTACCACAACATTCATTTACCTCCATTATGATAAATCATGCATTATGCTCAATTATAAAAGGTACATCATAGGGGATAACAAATTATTTAACATTAGCATGCTCCGTAAAATCTGTGATATTATTAGAATAGTTAACGTTCTTTAATCATCCATTTGTTTAAATTTTTTCCTTCCCTGAACCTTCTGTTTCTATCTGTAATTTCACTGTGCTATATTCTTACATAATTAACACCCCTCAATTATAACCAGCCATCATTCTCACATCACTAAGCCTGCCATATGCTCAGTGACTACACCACACCCAGCTATAATTTAGCCTCACCCTTTTTAAACGGCTCTTGAAAACGCCCAGTTCTGATTGGTTCCTATATTATCACTACAAGCAACTCTGTATTCACATCAGTTTTTGAAACCTGGCAACAGGTGTTAAACATGCTGAGTCAAGTCTCCTAAAGCTGCACCTTTCTACTTCAGGTGTAGTAAAAAAAAAAAATTAACTAGAATTTGGAAGTTGCCTTCAAACTGCCAGTAATAGTCGCCACTAGCAAGAGATGCTATTGGTCATCAATAGAAATATTTACCAAGGGGAGAACAGAATAGTTTTAAGGTGGTAGAAAGGAAGCTCTGGCATAGGGTGTAGCGGAGCTCCTATGTCCCGGCTGGATATATCTGCTGAAATCCCCTCTTACCTGGAAGAAGCCCTGTTCAGTGAATATAGCTCTCTGGTCCTATTAATCAGACGATACATGATTCTGGAAGTAACATAGAAACATAGAATGTGACAGCAGATAGGATACATTCAGCCCATCTAGGCTGCCCAATATTTCAAAATACTTTTAATTAGTCCCTGGACTTATCTTAAGTCTAGGATAGCCTTATGCCTATCCCACGCATGCTTAAACTCCCTCAAGAGTTTAAGTGATAAGTGATTTTATTGTAAACAATGCACTCTTTTATATATGGACCACTAGCATGGGGTCTCCATACAAAGCATACAAGCTCACACAGCACAGCAACCAGGCATTGTCCCCAGCCACTCAGTTCAGCCACACCAAAGAGTTGTGATCCGTGAGTAAAGTGAACTGCTATCCGTAGAGATAAAGCTGTAAATTCTTCAAGGTCCACACCACCACAAGGCATTCTTTCTCGATGGTGGCATAGCTCATCTCCCTGGGTAGAAGTTTTCGGCTGAGGTAAGCTACCTGGTGTTCTCTGCCACCGTCTGCGACCTGGCTCAACACTGCTCCCAATCCAAACATAGAAGTATCTGTGTGGACAAGAAAGCATTTAGTTGTATTGAAGGCTGCCAGGACAGGGGCCTTCATGAGGGCCGTTTTCAGTTGCTGGAATGAATGCTCACACTCTGGTGCCCATACTACTTGATGCTGTAGCTTCTTATGGGTCAGGTTGGTGAGGGGCTCAGCTAGGGCGCTATAATTCGGGACAAGTTCTCTGTAATATCCTGCGGTCCCTCTAAAGGCCATGACTTGGGTTTTTGTTCTTCGAGTTGGTGAGTGGGCTACTGCCTCAATTTTAGCTGGTTTGGGGTTTTCCTTCCCAGATACTTGACCTCGACCATCTCAATATGGCACTTGCTGGGCTTGAGCATTAGGTGAGTGAGCCGCGTCCTGTCTAGTACTGCCCCTATGTGGCCCAAGTGTTCCTCCCAGTTGTCTCTGAAGATTGCAATGTTGTCCAGGTACACGCAAGCATAATCCTGGAGGCCATCTAGGAACTGGTCAACCATCTGCTGAAACGTGGCCGGAGCATTTTGCATACCAAACGGCATGACCCAAATTTGCTACAGGCCGAACAGGGTGACAAACGCCGACTTAGGGATGGCATCCTCGGTTAGGGAAATTTGCCTGTACCACTTACACAAATATCGTGGTGAGGTACTATCCCCAGTCCATTAGGTCCAGGAGCTTGTCTATTCAGGGCATAGGATAAGCATCTGACAGTCGTATTGTTCATCCTCCGGTAGTCTACGCAGAAGCGGGTCATTCTGTCCTGCTTCGGGACTAGAACTACTAGGGAAGCCTAGGGGCTTTTGGACGCTTTAATAATCCCCATTGGATGCATCTCCTAGTGTCAGGATCGGGACAGGGATCCAACACGCAGAGTACAAACAGTAGCCAGATACGTATACCGGACCTTAGAATGGCCGGACTAACGTAAGTAGTACAGTATAGAATGGTCAAAGACAAGCCGAGGTCGAGGGTAACAGAAGACAGGTAAGCGAGAGACAAGCCGAATCAAGGGTAACAGAGATAAGCAGAGTAAGGTAAACAAGCCGGGTCAAAACCAAAAGGGATAATAGAATACACAAGCACTGAGTGACTAGAACAAGCTAGAACCACGACAGGGCAATGAGCTAATGAAAGAAGCTCTGTTAAATACCCTGTTCAGAGCAGTAACCACGCCTCCAAGGCGTCCTGATTGGTCCTGCAGCCATTGACTGACAGGTTGTTCCGGGGGAGTGTCCTGATGACTACTTCCTGCCTAGATGCTGTAAAAGGCAGTCACTCCCTCGCGGCCAGCCTAGCATGACCGGATAGACCGCGGGGAAGGGAGCCATCAGACCGTCTGGATGGAGGAACAGCTAAGTCTCTACCTCTTTCGGAGGTAGAGACCACAGGTACCCTGACAGTACCCCCCCTTTCAGATACGCCCACCGGGCGGAATGAACCGGGACGAGATGGGAAGCGAGAGTGATACGCCCTGCGGAGACGGGGAGCATGAACATCCTCCTGAGGTACCCAACTCCTCTCCTCAGGACCATATCCCTTCCAATCAACCAGATATTGTACTCTCCCCCGGGAGATTCGAGAATCAATAATAGAGTTAACCTCATACTCCTCCTGACCCTCCACCTGAACGGGGCGAGGAGGGGCTATTGTGGAGGAAAATCTGTTACATATGAGTGGTTTCAGCAATGAAACGTGAAACGAGTTCGGGATGCGTAAGGTATTAGGAAGAGCTAAACGATACGCAACTGGATTGATACGGGTCAGCACCCTGTAGGGTCCAATATAACGAGGAGCGAACTTCATGGAGGGCACTTTTAAACGGATGTTCCTCGTGCTCAGCCATACCCTATCACCTGGAACAAAGACAGGAGCCGCCCTTCTACGTTTATCAGCGTGTTTCTTGACCAACATAGAGTTGTGCACAAGGATTTGTCGAGTTTGATCCCACAACTTCCTCAAATTGGCAACATGAACATCAACCGACGGCACCCCCTGGGAAGGGGAATCCGAAGGAAGAATAGACGGATGAAAACCATAATTCATGAAGAAGGGGCTTGAATGAGTAGAATCGCAAACGAGATTGTTGTGTGCAAACTCCGCCCAAGGAATCAAACCGACCCAATCATCCTGGTGTTCAGAAACAAAGCATCGTAAATATTGTTCAATTTTCTGGTTGGTACGTTCAGCAGCTCCATTAGACTGAGGATGATAGGCCGAAGAAAAGTTTAATTTAATACCAAGTTGAGAGCAGAAGGACCTCCAAAAGCGGGAAACAAATTGGGAGCCTCTGTCCGATACAATTTGAGAGGGTATCCCATGTAGGCGAAAAATCTCCTTAGCGAATATCTCTGCCAATTCGGGAGAAGACGGGAGTTTAGGCAGGGGAATGAAGTGTGCCATCTTAGTAAACCTGTCAACCACGGTGAGGATAACAGTCTGTCTTTTAGAGATAGGTAGATCGACAATAAAGTCCATGGCCAAACAGGACCATGGTTTTTCTGGAACCTCCAAGGGTTGCAGGAATCCACATGGAAGCGTATGGGGTTGTTTGGTTTTAGTACAAACTTCACATGCAGCGATGAACTCCTCAATATCCCTCCGTAAAGCAGGCCACCAGAAGTCCTTAGAGATCAACGCGTAAGTTTTGCGAATACCAGGATGTCCCGCCATCTTGCTATTATGTAAACACTGTAAAAGTTCCAGTTGAAGAGCAGGAGGAACGAAATGACGGCCCGCAGGAGTCTGTTTAGGTGCTAGATGTTGCAACTTAATGATCTCGGCCAGTAATGGAGAATGAATCCTGAGATTCGTATTAGCAATGATATTGCATTTCGGAACTATAGAAGAAAGAACTGGTTCAGGTACAGTAGAAGGTTCATATTGGCGAGATAATGCATCGGCTTTAGAGTTTTTAGAACCAGGTCTGTAAGTCAGTACATAATTGAAGTGAGTCAGGAATAAGGACCAACGAGCTTGTCTAGAGGATAAGCGCTTAGCCTCCCCAATATAGGACAAGTTTTTGTGGTCCGTCAAAATCGTAATAGGGTGTAGGGTCCCCTCCAACAAATGTCTCCACTCCTTTAAGGCTTTAATGACTGCTAACAGTTCCCTTTCCCCGATGTCATATCTGCTCTCAGGCCCAGAACATTTCTTAGAGAAGAAACCACAAGGGTGTAACGGTTTATCCACCCCTAACCTTTGAGACAGAACAGCCCCAACTGCTGTCTCAGAGGCATCGACCTCGAGCAAGAAAGGCAGAGTCGTATCAGGATGGACTAGAATGGGAGCCGAGGCAAAAAGTTCCTTGAGAGTCTTGAAAGCACCCAGAGCTTCCTTAGACCAGAACTTAGTATCAGCCCCTTGTTTGGTCATATTGGTAATAGGCGCAATGATAGAGGAGTATCCTTTAATGAAGCGCCTATAGTAGTTGGAAAAACCAATAAACCTTTGGATAGCCTTGAGTCCTTTGGGCAAGGGCCAGTCTAAAATAGATTGAAGTTTTACAGGATCCATTTTAAAACCCTCCCCAGAAATCACGTATCCAAGAAAGTCTACCTGAGACTGATCAAAACTGCACTTCTCCAATTTGCAATATAGACCATGTTGCAGCAGCTTGTGTAATACCTTTCTGACCTGTCTATGGTGAGTCTCAATCTCCTTAGAGTGTATTAGTATGTCGTCCAGGTAAACAATAACACAATCATGCTGAAACTCCCTAAGTACCTCATTAATCAAATCTTGAAATACTGCAGGAGCATTGCATAGTCCAAATGGCATAACAGTGTATTCGTAATGGCCATACCGGGTATTGAATGCCGTCATCCACTCGTGACCTTGCTGGATTCTCACCAAATTGTAAGCCCCTCTGAGATCTAACTTGGTGAAGATTTTGGAGCCCTTAAGACGATCAAATAACTCGGTAATCAGTGGGATAGGATAGGCATTTCTGACAGTTATTTTATTCAAGCCTCGGTAATCGATACAAGGTCTCAGCGTGCCATCCTTCTTCTTAATGAAAAAGAACCCAGCCCCGGGCCGGAGAAGAAGACCTCCTGATGAATCCCTTTTCTAAATTCTCCCGAATATACTCCTCTAGAACCGAGTTTTCCTGAACAGACAAAGGATATACATGGCCCCTCGGAGGCATAGTGCCGGGTAGAAGCTTAATCTTACAGTCAAATGACCTGTGTGGAGGCAAAGAATCGGCATTCTTCTTGTCAAACACTGCCCTTAAGTCTAGGTAAAGGTCTGGTATTTGTCTTTCTGTGGACTGAGTAGGATTCTCCGGTATGTTAATATTAGCTAATGGAGAAACCTTGCACAAACACCGATCCTGGCAGCCCTGGCCCCACGAGAGTATCTCTCCTAACTCCCAATCGATAATAGGGTTATGTTTTTTCAACCATGGGTACCCCAGAACTATGGGAACGGAAGGAGACGAAATGAGCAGAAGAGATAAATTCTCCACGTGTAGGATACCCACATTTAAATTAATGGGTATGGTCTCACGAAAGATAACAGGGTCTAGTAGTGGTCTACCATCTATGGCCTCAACGGCCAAAGGTGTCTCCCTTAGCTGGGATGGGAAATTGTTCTTACTAGCAAAGGCTTGGTCGATAAAATTCTCAGCAGCACCGGAATCTATCAATGCCATAGCCCTTACTACTTCCTTCCCCCAAGTTAGGGAAACTGGTAGCAGAAGCCTGTGATCTTTATAATCAGGAGTAGAGGACAAAATAGAAACACCCAAGGCCTGTCCTCTAGAGAGACTTAGGTGCGAGCGTTTCCCGGGCGGTTAGAACAGTTCGAGAGTAAATGACCCTTGGCTCCACAATACATACACAAACCCTCTCTTCTCCTGTGCTGTCTTTCCTCCTCAGAGAGGCGGGTATACCCTCTCTGCATAGGTTCAGTAAGCAAAGATATCGTGGAGTCAGGACTTGGAACAGCGGGAGCTAACCTAAAAGAAGGTCTCTGGTTCCTCTCTCGCGTGTTCTGTGGTCCCACGCCGGCGATCGCGGTTAGGGGGACTCCCAGGGAGCCCCCCTGCGGCAGATCTGCCTCCTCCGGTCCCTCCCGGTCATGTGAGAGTGAGGTCCTTGCGAGGACCTCACAATCACATGGCCGGTATAGCTGGCTCAGGCATTGCCAGCAGGGGGAACCAACTGTAATGACAGTTGGTCCCCCTGCTGGCTGAAAATAAAATAAAATAAAGTTAAAAGTGTAAAAAAAAAAAAGATATATATACTTAGATCATATATATATATATATTATATATATATATGATCTAAGTATATATATACACATATACACACACACACATACACTGTCTAGGTGTATTTTAATATTAATATATATATAATTATATATATATATATTAATATCAAATTACACGTAGACTGATACTGATTAAATATATATATAATTATTGTTATATATATATTTATAAATAATATAAAAAAAATAAATATGTAAATACGTAAAAAAAATTAAATAAAAAAAATAATTAAAAATAAAATATTAAAAAATATATAGATGTGTTTTATTTCGTTCTAACTGTATTGTGATATTAATATATATATATTTATATCAAAATACACGTAGAACGAAATAATATATATCTATATACATAAATATATACGTATATATCACTATATATATACCTATATATAAATAAAAATATTTAAAAAATATATATATATATATACGTATATATACACATATGTATATATATACATATATTAATTCTACACATATATTTATGTAATAATTTTACATAATTAGGTATCCTAATTAATTACAATTAGCGGGACCTGCCTGACAACCCATGCCGAAAGTATAAGGAATTTAATTTGCTAGCACTATATTTAACCCTATAACTTTCCAAGACACCATAAAACCTGTACATGGAGGGTACTGTTTTACTCGGGAGACTTCGCTGAACACAAATATTAGTGTTTCGAAACAGTAAAATGTATTACAACGATGATATCGCCAGTAAAAGTGAAGTTTTTGCATTTTTCACGCACAAACAGCACTTACACGGACGATATTACTGCTGCAATACTTTTTACTGTTTTGAAACACAAATATTTGTGTTCAGCGAAGTCTCCCGAGTACAACAGTACCCCTCATGTACAGGTTTTATGGTGTTTTCAAAAATTACAGCGTCAAATATAAGGCTTGTGTTTCATTTTTTTCACATTAAAATTCGCCAGATTGCTTACGTTGCCTTTATGACCCTATGGTAGCCCAAGAATGAAGATTACCCCTATGATGATATACTATTTGCAATAGTAGACAACCCAAGGTATTGCAAATGGGGTATGTCCAGTCTTTTTTAGTAGCCATTTGGTCACAAACACTGGCCAAAATTGGCGTTTTTTGCATTTTTCACACACAAACAAATACTAACGCTAACTTTGGCCAGTGTTTGTGACCAAATGGCTACTAAAAAAGACTGGACATACCCCATTTGCAATACCTTGGGTCGTCTACTATTGCAAATGGTATGCCATTATGGGTGTAAATTTATTTCCTGGGCTACTATAGAGTCTCAAAGGCAACGTAACCAATCTGACAAATTTCAATTTCAAATGTAACACGCTATATTTGACCCTGTAACTTCCCAAAACACCATAAAACCTGTACATAGGGGGTACTGTTTTACACGTGAGACTTTGCTGAATACAAATATGTGTATTTTATTGCAGTTAAAGCAAACAGTATTATGACATTGACAGTTAAAATGTCATGTAGAACTAACAAAATAAAAAAAAATCTTATTTTCTCCCATGTTTTTTCATATTAAATTATGTTTCATAGCTAAATATTTGATATTAAATGAAAGCCCTGTTTCCCCTGAATAAAATGATATATAATAAGGGGGGGTGCATTTAATATGAAAGAGGTGAATTACGGTTTGACAGACATATAGCGCAAATGCCAGGTTTTGTTTACATTTTGTTTCGTTCACAACTTGTACATTTGGCTGCGGTCTTAACCCCTTAACGCCGTTACGGCGTTCTATGCCGTCGCGGCTTTAAAGGGCTTTAAAGCCGTTGCGGCGGCATAGAACGCCGTAACGGCTGAAGCCCCCAGGAGGTAAGCTATACTCACCTCCGCCGCGATCCTCTTCTGGGGGTCTGCCTGAGAGCCCAGGCAGCCCCCCTCCGGCAAATGAGGCCCCCGGGGGCCATGTGATCGCTCTCAAAGAGCGATCACATGGCCCCCTATAGCTGGCTATGGATCTGCCAGCAGGGGGACTGTCTAAAATATTAGAGAGTCCCCCTGCTGGTAGGTAGTGTAAAAAAAAAATTAAATACACATGTTAAAATAAAATACAAGTATTTATATATATATAATATGTATATATATTATATATATAATATATATACATATTATATATATGTAACGTCATACGTAATGTATTTTAATATTAATATTAGTATATATATTAGTATTAAAATACACTTAGAATGACGTTACATATATAAAATGTATATATATATTATATATATAATAGATCTACATATATATATTATATATATATACGTATAATTACAATAATAAATAAATAAAATAATAAAATAAATAAATAAAATATTGAAACAAAATTTAAAATAAATTATATATTCATATGTAATTTCATTCTAACTGTATTTTGTTATTAATATATATATATTGGAAACAGAATACACTTAGAATGACATTCTCTATATATCTATCTATATATAAAATACAAATAACCGCAAATATATATAGATAGATAAATACATATAATTACATGAAAGATTACATTAGTATACACGTAGAATTTAAATACCTATAAATGCATATATATTAAAATTCTACGTGTATATTTAAGTAATTTTTTTACATAATTATGTCATTTAATTAATTAAAATTTGATTGACATGCCTGACAACACAGGGAGAAAGTGCAGAGAATTTAATTCGCAAGCACTATATTTGACCCTGTAACTCTCCAAGACACCATAAAACCTGTATATAGGGGGTACTGTTTTATTCGGGAGACTTCGTTGAACTCAAATATTAGTGTTTAAAACTGGTAAATTGTATTACAACGATGATATTTTAAGTAAAAGTGACGTTTTTTGCATTTTTTACAAACAAACTGCACTTTTTTGGACTATATTATTGTTGTAATATGTTTTACTGTTTTAAAACACTAATATTTGTGTTTAGTGAAATCTCCCGAGAATAACAGTACCCCCCATGTACAGGTTTTATGGTTTTTTGGAAAGTTAGAGAGTCACATATAAGGCTCGCATTTCATTTTTATTTACATTTAAATTTGCCAGATTAGTTATGTTGCCTTTGAGACCGTATGGTAGCCCAGGAATAAGAATTACCCCCATGATGGCATACCATTTGCAAAAGTAGACAACCCAAGGTATTGCAAATGGGGTATGTCCAGTCATTTTTAGTAGCCACTTAGTCACAAACACTGGCCAAATATTAGTATTTTGCTTTTTTCACACAAAAACAAATATGAACGCTAACTTTGGCCAGTGTTTGTGACTAAGTGGCTACTAAAAAAGACTAAACATACCCCACGTTCAATACCTTGGGTTGTCTACTTTTTCAAATGGTATGCCATTATGGGGGTAATTCTCATTCCTGGGCTACCACACCGTCTCAAAGGTAACATTACTAATCTGGCAAATTTCAATTTGAAAATGGAACGTTCTATATTTGACCCTGTAACTTTCCAAAACACCATAAAACCTGTTAATGGGGGGTACTGTTGTACTCGTGAGACATCGCTGATTACAAATATGTGCATTTTGTTGCAGTAAAACCTAACAGTATTATGACATTTACAGCTAAAATGTGAGGCGGAACTACAAATTAAAAAAAAAAATTCTAATTTCTTACAGTTTTTTTTTTTTATTCATAATAAATTGTTTCATATATAAATATTTTATATGAAATGAAAGCCCTGTTTCTCCTGAACAAAATGATATATAATAAGTGTGGGTGCATTTAATATGAAAGAGGTGAATTACGGTTGAACAGACATATAGCGCAAATTCCAGTTTTTGTTTACGTTTTGTTTTGATCAGAACGTGCACTATTGACTCCGTCCTGAAGGGGTTAAGGGGTTAATTGTATGACAAGAACACTGTTCTAGAAAGTACTAGTGAATTAACTTAATATTCACATTGCAATAATTATTATTATTATATTATGCAGAATCTACCTATATAAAACAAGGTTTATTTGGGCAATACAGCAGCAGGAAATAATAGTATTCCATATTACTGAGGGTGATATTTTTCCTCCATTGAAATTGAAACCAATGGCTAGTAATAATCATGCTAAATCTGCAATGTAAACACTGATCCCAAAGTGACAGGTGCCAGGACCAATCAGATCACACGGGACCACCTCTCTGTCGACGAATCATGAAGAATCTGGGAGGACCGTGAATTACTATTGGCTGCTTGTTTGCAGGGTAGGTCGGGATTTGTAGTCCTGCCCGCATTACTTTGTCTGAGTACTGACAACAACAAAACATCCCGTGATCCCCCGGGCAGGCGGAAGCCGTGATGGCAAGGGGCGCAAAGACTTCCGGGATATGTAGTGCGCTATAGTGACATACAGCTGACATTTTCAGTGGAAGGCAGTGGCCTGTGTGATATCTTGTGCTGCTTTTAATTATTTTATTCAAACTAACGTGTTAGTATAAAAACATTTTTTTTAATATATAATATATATATATTTTATAATTATTTTTATTTTTTTTACATTTATTTATAAAAGATATGGGTTGTCTACAAATCCTGCTGATTCCAAAGAGAAGATATTTTCTGACTTCAGAGAGAAACTCTCACAACAACTAAAAACCCTTTTACTGTCTGGAGGTGCCAGGTAAGGTCCATGTGTCTGCCACTTACCCCCAGAGGGGACATCTCTCACTAACAGGCAGTACTTTCCTTGATTAATGTGAAAAAGGCACTCTCCACTGGCTCCAGAGATCTTCAATAACTACATAGAAAAACCTGGTCACAAATTCTATCATTGGTGGTATCATATAAAGAGACACTGTAAGCAAAATAACCATTACTTACAACCTGTTGTGGTTATGGTGCAAGGAGTCTTGTCTTAGGGAATGGGTCCTCAAACTCCAGCCCCCCAGATGTTGCTGAACTACAACTCCCATGATTCTGTAATTACATAGATAGCCAGAGAATCATGGGAGTTGTAGTTCAGCAATATCTGGGGGGGGGGGGGGGGGCAGAGTTTGATGACCCATGTCGTAGGGCTTTCGTGCCACTGAAACCCACCAGGTTTGCCATAATTGGAGGGACCTCACTGAACCTGCACTTTAACCCCTGCAATAAGCTGTAGTGGCTATTGGTGCTCAGAGTCCAAATATCACACAGGGCACTTGTAGTCCTATTGTTATCCCTGTCATCGCTGAATTTCAAAGTACATGGTAGACACACTATTTGCAGACAGTCAGCTGTGACACATCTGCGAGAAAAGTGGGATATTTATTGTAATTTTTTTTTTTTTTTTTTACCAAAACAAAAATCTGACCACCACCCAAATAATAGACTGTTACATTAAAATAGAATGTTGCTACTGTTTACTTAACTTTTTCCGTAATTGGTGGTAGCTTCCCCAGAAGAACTCCACAATTGGTCACCAAATAGACTTAAAAACACTATGGGGATACAGCTTAGTGTAGATAATACTGTTACAATTTGTAATTGATAAAAGTGCATCTTCTCCCTTCTTTCTCACAAACTACAGTGGTGAGCAGTGTAGGAAAGTGTTTTATTGGCACAATAAAATAAAAAAAATCAATATTAAAATCTGTCCAACATGTTCCATCTCAATGTGGTACTTCCTCAGGGGTAAAAAGCAATAAAAAAAAGTATTGACATTGTGCAAAAGGTCCCTGCAAACCCTCCTGCCGGAGTCCCTCTTTAAAAAGCCCATTCACATCGCTGTCGTTGGTGGCTCAGTGGGTGGTTCAGTAAAATCTGTAATATATTATTAGAATAGTTAACGTTCTTGAATCATCCATTTATTTACACCATTTATCCTCCCTGAACCTTCTATTTTCAGCTGAAATTTCACTGTGCTATATTATTTTCTCATTAACACCCCACAATTATTTCCAGCCATTATTCTTACTATTTAAGGAACACTCCACACACATAATGCATTTCAGATTGCTGGAGTTCTTATCTGAGTGGAGTCTGTCATCTGTTTTACACTTTATATAAGCTTCAATACAATACAAAGACACTTTTATAATTGCAGGCAGGAACACCTCACTGGCTGTCACTCAAAAAGTTCCACAGAGCTAATGAAAGTGACAGGCGTAGGCTAGAGTGCACCTGTCTTCCCCTTTCCCTGTGAGCTGTTCTACAGCTCATTGGAAAGCCACATGCACTCATGGCTTTAGCACTGGGGCTTTCTCGATGACTTAAAAAGTCTGTGCTGGGGGAAGAGGTGTGGGCTTGCAAAGGCAGCAGGCAACAGGTCGTCATCGTTTGCAAAATGTTTTCCCCCTCACCCAGCCCAAGCAAATCATTTAGTCCAAACCAGTCTAAAAAGCTCTTGAACGCTCCCCATTCTGATTGGTTCCTATATGAAATGTCACAGAAGCTCAAGACCTGTCAAAGTTGTTTGTGAGGTTGCAATGTATCTAGAGGGGTCTGTTTGTGGTGTAGGGTATGTTTGTGGCTGTGGTCTATAGTGTATGTGTGTTTCTCTATGGCTGTAGAGAGAGAGAGTGGGAGATACTTTGAACAATGAGACTGCAGGGACATGATCTATTCCCCAAAACTGCTTAATTGAGCGAAAGTTGTTTTGGTGCTTAGTGTCCCTTTAAATTATGAAATCAATATCTGTTTGTCTTAAAGGGAGGCAAGGACAAGTGAGCTCATCATACCGTACCCTGGAGCCATTATGTCCCTTTAATGACTGATAACTAAGGTGGATGTATACTACAGAGCTGTAATACAATCAATATTACCCAGGTGAGTACAAATTCCATCATATATAGTTGATAAGGTCTTTTTCTACATCTTTTGAAAATATCTTATTATTGGGAACTTTGTCATATTTTTCCTATAACGCACAATTATTGTAAATAAAATAAAATTGTCTTTATACCAGGTTATCAGCTTTATAGCTGTCAGTTATGTACTCTATCTCTTCCCTCACCACACACAACACTTAAAATCCACTCTACACATAAAATCCAGCCACAGCACTCAACCAGCACACACACACTAATTTTTTCTTCAAACGTACATCTTTCAGCCCCATCCACACACTCGGTCACTATAGACATTCTCACACGCAGACTCTGTCTCTCCCAAACATTTACAGCATTCAGCCTCCACACACAACACTCGGATACCCTCATTCACAGGACAGAGCATTCGGTTATTCAGAGTTCACAATTGTCTGGTTAGTTACTGATCGTTTCTGGTTTAGAGAATGACCCTGTGAATTAAACTGGGAACTGGATAGAATTGAGAAGGTAATTGTAAATATTTAACCAAAACAGCCAAATGGGAAAACTATCTGCACTTCTGCTATTTTCTCAGCCTTAAATTACAATTTCCACAATTCCCCAATTAGTGAAGAAAGTAAAAAGAAGTGGAGTGCAGATGAAAGGATAACATTTTTCATTTTATTTTGTTTTGTTTATAGCGGGCAAAATCCTTGCATAAACATGAAGGGATAGACCAAACATAACCAATGATGAATTAAGTGGGAATTCTCACATATCTTTCATTGTCCTCAGATTTGCAAGTTGACAGTGCTAACACTAGAGGACACTCTTTGTAAAGTATTTTGCATTCATTCTAGCGAGTTACTTTTTAAAAAGAGCCAACCTTTTTATGCTGCTTGGAATAACCCTTTAAGGAGCATCCCATACTCTGAATAACTTCCAGCTATCTTTGAGCTAACATCAATTTAAGAAAACCAAAACCCTACATATCTTAAAGTGGGTCCTGTAAACTCCACGTTATTAACTTATTTTGGAGCTGCCTATTTTTTAATATTGGGAATCGAGCAATGTTTATACGCTGTGTCCAGTTGAAGTAAAGTGCAGTAAACCTGCTGTGACATCATTGACGATGTGTGACGATGTGTGATGATGCAACAATTGAGGTGCACTATAGGAAGTATCTCAGAGCCAGACCTGTGGGACCTGCGGAGAGGTGTTGATTTGAGTAAAAAGACCCATCATGAATACTATTACACAGCATGACTGGAGACATGACTTTTTGAAACTTCGGGAACTGCAGGGGATACAGTTCTCTAAAGCTTATTGTAAACCAGCTAAATATACGAAGCCCATAGAAGAAAAAGAGGAGGCCAAAAAAGAAAAGCCTAGAGGCAAAGTCTCCAGACGCCAGTCGACAATCAAAGTAACACGTTAGAATAAAGACTTAAAACACACCAAGAGTTGATGGTTTGTAATCATTCCACTTTAGAACTTCTCCTTTAGAGCCAGACTACGATTACCCAGAGCCCTAGACAGCATGTCAACCTGGTTCCCCTTCAGAAAACCCCATCAATAAATGTTGTCTATATTAGAAAACAGTTTGACTGTGCAACATAAACAGTAGAGTTATTGTATTGCAGTTTTAACTCTTCTCCTTGTGGTAAGTGCTGACCAGAGGAACGATATCCACCCATCATGTATATTTTGGATCCCCCTTTGAAAGCCTGTGTGTAATGGTTTTGAAGCTCCTTCCAGATCTTGCCTGCTTTAATGCCTCTGCATAGAAATAATTGGAGCTTTATACAGATAATTCACTTCTTTTGCAAGAGAATTATGCGGACAATAAAACAATAACACAGTCTTGTAATTTACATGAATACGCATGAGTGTGAGTTTGCAGAGAACAGCAATATGTGAATGGGTTTATTCTGTGTACAAAACGTTATTGAACAATAGAATACACCCCATTGCTTTGCAGTGTGTTTGACGAATTTAAAATGTTTGGGAGTTCAAAGTGAATTTCAGTTTTTTTGGCCAAGATAGCCAAACTTACAAACTTCGGTTGACTTAAGCCTATTTCCAATTCAGCTATTCTGGCCTATAACCTGAAATGCACTTTAAATGCCCAACAATTTACTCTTTTTCTGAATAATCCTGCACATGTGCTTTCTTTTCTGTCAAAAGGAACAGATCATTTTTGGATATTGTAATGCTGGCAAATGACCTACTTTATAACACACCTTTTGTGTTTCCCAGTTAGCCCCAAATTACTGCTTGTTTGACCTGCCGCTCCAGCAATGTTCTTAGTTGGGCTGTCTGGTGGCATTGCATCCGGCAAAAGCACTGTGGTCTTGATACTTCGAAAACTGGGCTGCGCAGTGATTGATGCCGACGTACTTGCAAGGCAGGGTAGGTAACAATGCATTTCTCAAGCTTTGAAACTCAGAGTGGGCAATTAGAGGGTGCAAATGTGAAAGGGTTTGGATACATACGTAACACATGCAGTAATCGAGTTGTAGAAGGAAATGCGTGGCCTCGATCAATGTTTTGTTGATCAGTCTTCATAGACTACGAAGATTTAGGAGTTCAAATGCAGTTTAAAATTACTTTTTAAGCTTAAATGGTTCTTAAACAAGGTTAAGAGGCAGTGACCTATACAAGAGTTTCCATCCTCCATTTCTTAAAGAGATGCTCCAGTAGTATCACTACCATCACCAAGATTGATAAACTGTGGATTCAGCACAAAGCACCAGCAACGCCAACATTTACAAGACCTACAGCCATACGACAAATTTCTGCAGAATTTGAAATAATCTTGTATTTTTTCATCTGGAAATATTGTGGTTGGTACTTCTCATGTTATTTGGGAATTCTCGTGAAGGTAAGGTGTGTGTGTTTTTTTTTTTGTTTTTTTTAAATCCGAGCCCAGAGATTACACCTTGTACATGTGAGACTAGGTTTAAAAAAATCTTGTTGGCAGGGTGCTGAACTATAGCCACTCCACATGTGGCGTATAAAACTCTGCCCTGAAAGGCTGCTATACCCTGAACCTCCATTCTTACTTGGGCCAAATTATTTTCAGGTATAAATAACACACACACACAACAGGTGGAGTTATACGTACTTCTTTTAGTCTGTATCATATGATAATTTCCATAAAAATAAAAGGAGGCAACCAATAGTACAAATAAAACTGCTTAAATGATAAGATAATCGAATGAAATGGATGCGCTCACAAATATAGAGCCATAAACGCACTTGGCTCTAGTGTATAGTGTTTCAGGATCCTCCTGACTAACTGAAGAAGCCAGAGAGGTTATGGTGATTGGACTTGGTACGTATTAATGGCACGAGCTTCTATTTTAAGTGTGTTTTTAAAAATATATATTTTTATTGATATTTTTTTTTATTTTAATTATAAGAATAGATTTGGAAATCATACTTACCCGAGAGATCCATGATTTGTCCTTCATTTATGATGATACTGCCCTGTTTCATCTAACCCAAGTGACTGCAACCAGTATTTAGTTCCGCTAAATTCAATTAATAGTATTATACTATAATGTTTTGTTTTTTTGTTCCAGCACCAGTTGCACCTTATAGATGGGGGCTTTGAATCCCCCTAAAAACACTACACACTAGAGCCAAGTGAGTTGATGGCTCTATATTTGTGAGTGCATCCATTTTATTTGATTATCGTGTCAGTTAAGCAGTTTTTTTCGTACTACAGTTTGACTCCTTTTTATTTTCACAGAAATGCTCTTATGAACCAGACTAATGGAAGTACCTATAGCTCTTACCCATTGCGTGTGTTATTTCTACCTGGGAATTGTTTGGCCTAAGAATAGAGTCTCGGGGTATAGCGGCTTTTGAGGGCAGAGTTTAAGTCACCACATGTGGAGTGGCTATAACTTGGCACACTGCCAACCTACCACCTCGTAATCCTTTTAATGGGCTATAAGCACCAAAACAACTTTAGCTTACTGGAGTGGTCTTGGTTTATAGATCATGTCCCTGCACACTTCTCTGCCATTTAGGAGTCAAATCACCTCCCCGTGCATGAGACCTACACACTTCCTGTAAAGAGATAGCTTTTAAACTTTATTGTATAGTTTGTTTAATTTAGAATTTCTTATCTCCTGCTCTGTTAAAGGGATACTCCAGTGCCACTAAAACATATTCGTTTTCCTGGCACTGTAGGATCCTGTAGTGCCCCTCTCCCTCCCACCCCCCATCCCAAGTTGCTGAAGGGGTTAAAACCCCTTTAGTGACTTACCAGAGTCCAGCGCCGATGTCCCTCGGTGCTGGGTCAGGCTCCACCTACTCTCCTCACCCCGCAGACAGCAGTCGGCGGGGGAGACTTAATGCGCATGCGTGGCAATGGCCGCGCACGCGCATTAGACCTCCCCATAGGAAATCATTATTCAATGCTTTCCTATGGGGGATTTCGGTGCCGCTGGAGGTCCTCACATAGTGTGAGGACGTCCAGCGTCGTATAAAACACTTTTTGTGTTCTAAGAACATGGAAGTCCCTCTAGTGGCTGTCTAATAGACCAGACCACTCCAATCCAGATGACTTCATCTCAATGAGATGGTCTGGGTGTAGTCGTCCTGCATTTTTAACCCGCCACGGTAAAGCATCACCATTTTTTCGAGAAAAGCCCAATGTTTATCTTAAAGTGTAAATCACACCTCTAGTGGGTGGCATTCTGAAAACTCGGTAAGACATGGTCTTGTGACACAGCAGCACATAGGAAAGCATTGAATACAGTGCTTTCCTATGGGGAAGCTTGGATGCGTGCACACTGCTCGCTGTGCATGTGCATCAGGTCCTCAATGCTTCTCTATGAGGTTCATTGGATTGAACCATCTGTGGAGGTGGCCATGCCTCCTTGAGAACGTTGCAGAAGGCAGAGAGGTGAGCAACGGAGAGGTTGCAGGAGTAATAACAAGCAGTTGGAGTATCTGTATTTTACTATAGCCAATGAGTGCAATCTCTAAAGTTGTGTTGGTTCTAACTATACTACCTTACAAATGGCAGGCAGACTCATACATTTACCACTATTTCAAAGAATCTGACTTTTCTTTCTCTCTCGTCTTCTTTTTGTTTTCTATTTTGTTAGTGGTTCAACAGGGGACCACAGCATACAACAAGATCGTATATCATTTTGGAAAAGAGGTGCTTTTGGATAATGGCGAGCTAGATCGTGAGAAGTTAGGATCAATTATTTTCTCTGATCCAGAAAAGCGGGGCTTGCTAAACTCAATCACACATCCACCTATTCGAAAAGCAATGCTGAGGCAAATACTCTGGTATTTTTTCTTAGGTAAGTTGAATGTGGAACTGCTGCCCCAATGTCTTATAGAGGGAGAAATTAGATTTTTATAACCATTTACTAAGCACATCATTTGTTGTTTGGCACAATAATGAACCTGCCAACACCTAAAAAATGTTTTTGTTTTTTTGTTTGGGGGGGGGGGGAGGGAGGGGGGGGAGTTGCAGTGGGGTGGGCACACGTAAATAGTTATTACAAACCCAGTGTTTTAGCTGCCAAGCGAGTAGCTAACACTCTGAGCAAAAAAAAAAATGATTCAAACTTAAATTAGAATAATCATGTTTTTAGCATAATACAACAAAGACTGAATAAAAATAAAATAAAATAAATTATTTAATTTTAAAGGGACAGTATAGGTATTCAGACCAATTTATTTCATTGACATGGTCTGGGTGCAGTGGCTTTGTCCCTTTAACCCTGAAGAGAAACTGCAATGTTTACAGGGTTAAGACAACCTCTGGTGGTAGCCTTCCAGACAGTTGCTAGAGGCACTTCCTGGTTGCTAACAGAGTTTTACTGTGTGAGATGACGCTGGATGTCCTCACTCTTTGCTTTAGGATGTCTAACGTCTTAAAATTTCTTTAATACGTGTGCCGCACTCGCCATGACATTGCAGAAGGAGAAAATTTGTAATCCTTCCAAGAGCAGAGGTGAGGGGGGCTAATAAGTTAGGGACAGGGCAAACTATAACTTTAGGAATACAGGTTTGTATTCCTAATGTTGTTGTAAACGTGTCGATACTTTTTTACTTTGACATTCTGTCTTAATGATGTTTAAGACCAGTCAGAAAGTTACAAGTTGCTAGTTCAAAGCCAGAGTTCTGATATATAACCTTTTAAATAGTGTACATAGTGTTTCCTCTGAAAAACTGTAATCACATTTTATAAAAGTATGACCAATACATTAATTCATGATTTTCGGTAGTAAACTGCTGAGCTGACAAAGTGTCAAGTTGGCCTCAATAGCTCTCCTGGTAAGCTCGGTATACGAAAGAAACAAAAAACTTGGGTGCTAAATTATTTTCTCTTTCTTTTGCACTTCATTCGATCAGGGCGGTTGTCAAATATATATGAGCCAGAATAGATATTGAAACTTTAGTTTATGCATGTTGGACTAGGGAACAACCAAGTCTTGTTTTTTTTGCTGTGGGTGTATGTGTTAATAAACCTTAGGACGCCCCCTAGTGGTAGTAATATAGAACACTTTAAAATGTCAAAAATAGGACAGATTTAGGGAACTTTATCTTAGCCAACAACAGTATAAGTAGTTTTTTTTTTTTTTTATTACTTTTGCACTTTGTCATCTTAGCACTGTACTTCCGAAAATCTGCATTTGTCATACTTTTGCAGTCATACAAGGTGACAAATTTTTTTTTGTGTTAAAGCACTCTGTTTACTCCAAAATCCATAGGTAGAAGTATCATAGGGTTATTTATTAAAGTGAGAATTGCCAGGGAATTTCAAACTTAAGACCAAAGTAGACAAACTGGAAAAATTCTCAGTCACCTATGCTTTCAGTTCTGCTGGTTTGACCTTACATTTTAAATTCACTTCAAATTCCTGACAGTTCTCATTTTGTTAAATAACCCTATCTCTCTCTTTCCTATTGTCAGGGCTCCGCGGTCCCCTCTTCCCCTACCTGTCGGTGAGCGGCGTCTTCTCTGCTGGACACGCCGCACGCGTCCTCCTCCTCTCCTCCCAGCGGCAGCATGTATAACGCTGCACGCTGGGAGCCGGCACATTTATCCGAACGCCGGGGTCACTCACATGACCCGGCGTTAAAGCAACAGCACAATAATCACAGTGGGAGGTGTAAATACCTCCCACGTGTGATTGTTAATTCTGATTGGAAATTATCCAATCAGAATTAAGCACAGGAGTTATATACTCACCTTTCCTGTCTCTCAGTGCCCTGTTGTGGTCTTGTGATACCTGTATTGCAGTCTGTTCGTGCGTCTCTCTCTGGTTACCGATTATTTGGCTTGTTATTCCGATTTTCCCGTATTCTCCATTCCTTTGACCTTGGCTTGTTTCTCGTTCTTCTGTTTTCTGGTTCCCTTTTCTTGGCTTGTCTCCTGACTATTCTTAGTGTGCTTAACCCGGCCACTCTAAGGGCACCCTTTCCTTCTGTGACCTGTTAGCGTGTTTGGTTCCTGAATCCTGACACCTATAGTCAGTAAGAACGTAAATTAGCTTCCAGCCTTCTTCTTTTTTCTCACAACTCGACAAGACAACTCTCCGTTACATTGCAAAGCTAGAGAAGCTGCAACCAGCATGAAAAACCCATGATTTTAAATAATTTCTATAATTGCACATCAATAACTTAAAGATGAGATGCATGAGAGCTTTTAAAAATAAATAAAAAAAAATGAATTATGATTATTTGATAATGGGGAACCAAAGATGAACATTTTCCCTATGAGTGTATTGATCAAATAGAAATGCCAGGTTGCTTTGATCATCACTTTCTATCACAGTGCGGTCTAGCTTTTTTGTGCAAACTAGCGGGTGCCCATACAGGGGTCAGTACTGAACCCAGCCATAATAGGATCCTCAATGGGATCACGGATTCCTCTAATAACCAGTTATTCCTTGAACCATTGACATCAGAGGAAACAACCCGTAGAGATCCATGTGAAAAGCTGCTCAGAACACAAAATCTGTAGGCAAACAATCACAACCTACATTAATTCAAGGATTCTTGTGATAATAAATATACTTTATGATGAGCAATTATTTATTTCACTAGTTAATGATTTTTTTACGGAACTTCCAAGTTCAGGGGAGACTCTGATCACAAATCGGGCTTTTCTCTGCTGACATACTCTGGGGAAAAAGGCCAGAAGGAAGACTTTGTCTGTTGTTTCGGTACTCTGTGTACATTTTATTAAATGTAGCAGCACACTAGTGCACAGAGGTTACGTACCACGTTTAGGTAAGGAGTCATCTTCACACAAGAGAGGGGGCAACCACAGATTTGCTGGAATCACATTTCTTAGTTTCTAATATTGTACAGATTACTGGGAGCCACCAGCGTTGATTATTGGCTACAAGCCTCAGTGAACCATTAAGTACCTCTATTACTGCACTACATTGAACTCGGTTTTGGGTTGCTCTTAGGACTCCCATTAGGTCGGTATTGGCCATACAGGTGTATGGGGCCTGGGCCCTATATTCCTAGTGTGTATACACATCTCAAATGTCGCTCTGTATAACCTAAATATTTCTACCTGCTGGTCCACGTGTCATTGCTGCTTTGTAGTGTGAGGGAGTAGGCCCAGGAGACTCAACACTTCTGTCTCCGGCAGGTCCTCACTCTCTAGCGATTTCCAGCTTTCGGAGCGTTGCCACGCATTACCATGGCAACTTAATACTGCAAAGCTGGAAACTTAAAGTACCACCGGGCCACGAGGGAATGTAGTGTTTCCCTTCCTGGCCCGAAGAAGGTAAGAAGCAGGGAGGGAAAAAAAAAAAAATACACACACACACACACACACGCAGTTAGTTTTCTCTAACACAACCTCCCTGTGTAAGTTTATCTCTCTATGCTCCCTTCTTACCACACCACAAAGCACAACCCCTATCCTATCCCACAAAGTCAAAGTCAGCACACTGCATCTCTTACATACACTGCAAACTCAGGGGCAGACCCCGGAGGCCCCAGGACTTGAGCTTTGTAAGAGGCCCCAACTTTTCTGATGGCAGTCCTTCTTAGTACATGAAATATTTCACACAGCCACTTGGAAGTGAATTCCCTGCTCACTGGGCCTATCAAAATCAACCACAAAAATGTGATGCAATGGGGGAGATTTATTAAAGTGTTCAAAAAAATTGTCTTTTTTTTTTTTTTTTTTTTGGGGTGGGGAAGGTTCAAATTTCAGTTCCAAATTACTGACTGCCTTAAAAGTAGTCTGACAATTCTCTTTCATTCTTTTATACTCTGACTGATTTATTTACTCTCCACTAATAGAGTATAACTATTCTGCATGCCCTGCCTTGCTTTCTATGCTATTAAATGGTGCAACATAAAATGCAATCAGAATATTTATAAATCCAATATGCTGCACAAAATGTACCACGGAAGTAACAAAAAGATAAGTTGCAAAAATAATTAGTTGAAAAGACAGTCGGAACAAAAATCCCAGATAAAAGACAGACTATTCAGTTACCGTTTCCTAAATCTCCCCCAATGAATTCCATTAATCCTGGTGAATTATATCACTTTACTGAACCACGGCCTTTTTTCTAAAATAAAGATTTATTCACTTAACAACCAATTCTTTTTAATAAATTCATACGTTTTTGTGTGTGTGTATTTATTTTTTTTTCTTCATAATTATCCCCTCGCCCCATAGCCGTTGTCAAATTGTTTGCATATTTTCGTGTTTTTAAGTGGCCATTTGGAACGAATAAGAGTAAAATTAAAGGTTCATTTTTTTTTTCAAGAAACTGGTGAAAAATGTCATTTAGCCATATGGGACAATGAGTTAGAATCTGGAATATAAAAGCCGCAAAGGCCGAGTATTATCCTTTCCCCTTGGAGATGCCAATCCTTATTATATAAATAATATGTCAGCCCATGCTGATAAGATCTGCCGTTATAGGATAACAGGAGGTGTTTGTTGGATTAAGAAAAATAGAGGATTTGTGTAAGGGGGAGGAGGGCAGAGTCTGTGAAACCGAAATGGAGAAACCTTTTATTAAATTCAGATGTTAATGAATGGTTAGCGATAGCCTAGGCTCCCTTTTGTGCGCCGTTTAAAAGACAGGGTAGTCTATAGGGGTTGACTGTTTATACAGTGAAATAATGTAATGCTTATTTCTCTTATCTTCTCTGTTCAAATTACAATGTAAAGAATGAAACTTGCACTCGACTCTACAAATGTAAACTGCATATATGGAATGTGTACCAGTCATAGATAACTGGCAATGCACGTGTTTTTAAAACAATTCCCATGATTCTCAGGCAAACTAGTTCATTCATCTTGACCTTTTGAGATCAGCATTAAGAAACCCACATTTTAGCAGACGATATTATCACAAAGCTACAGGACAAAATTTGGCGACACTTCCAGAGCGATAGAGACATTGAGATGCTATGTGCACGGATCATGAAGCAATAAAAATGTAAAATGAAAAGAATAGATCTGAAATTTAATTAGATACAAAACGGAGGTATATGACATCTCAATACAATTTTTATCTTTGTTTTATTTTATTAAAGTGTCATTGTTGTCAGATCTGAGACGCTCATAAAGTTTATACGTAAAATAGTTTTATTAAAGAGAATTAAACACCGAGCCGTGTCAGTGCTATGCTCAGAGTGATGTCAGGATAGCTCGTTGCGTGATATTCCAGATGTCAAACTATTTTGTGCAGTTGTATTTGTATAGTTTAGCAACCAGATAGTTATTTATGAGCTAGCCTTCTTGTACATCTCAGGGTTATGCACTAGAGCAAGCATGTCAAGTCTAGCACGGGCCACATAAACAAAGCTTAAGTTTATGTGGGCCGCAAAAAAAGAAACAACTTAAATTTTCATAGAAACTTAGGTTTATTTTTATACCGCACCCCCCTCTACTAAATTCCAGTCCTCCCCCTATACTAAATCCCAGTCCTCCCCTTATACTAAATCCCAGTCCTCCCCCCTCTACTAAATCCCAGTCCTCCCCCTCTCCTAAATCCCAGTCCTCCCCCTTCTACTAAATCCCAACACCCCCCACTAGTCAACAAGCAGACTCCACTTACATTGCCACTGCCAGTATGCGACTCTGGAGTCCAGCCTCTAGTATTCCCCAAAAGGCACCGTCTGCACCATTTGCCAAAGCGGATACTCCCGCTACTTCTCGAAACCCTGTGAAGGTGGAGCACGTCTACTTCACGTCAGAATGTGACGTAGCGTGCCTCCGTGCACTTCCAGGTACTCCAGTGTCCAGCCGAGGCCATCAAAACACTGACCGACACACACTCACTGACACACACACTCACTGACACACTCACACACACACTCACTCACATCATTCCTTGAGGTCCAGTGGGATCTTCTATCTGGAGCTCAGTGTTCCTGCTCCCTCCCGCACAGTTTAGTGGTGCTGGAATATGATGTCATATTCTGACAGACGGCGCGAGGGAGCAGTGAGGAGCAGGAACACTGAGCTCCCTCACTGGCGCGGGTGTCCTGCTTCCTCTCCACCGGCCGGGTAAATGATAGCAGAGTAGGCATCTGCAATGTGGGGCGAGCAGGTGCCTACTCTGCTTTTATACTAGGCATGTACTCGTGGCTCACCGGGCCGCAAGGAGGTCCATTGTGGGCCGATTGCGACCCGCAGGCCGCAAGTTTGACATGCTTGCACTAGAGTGATAAATTTGAAATTCCTAACACCCAAGGCCAAAGTAGCTGAATTGGATAATTTTGCCAACTCGGCTATGCTTGCAGTTCAAACAATTTGACATTCACTTTGAATTCCTGACAAGTCTCTTTTGTAGGATAACCCTGCTAGTTTAAAGGAACACTGTAGTGTTAAAATCACCTTCCCCCCCATAAATATAGTAAAATCTTACTTGTATTCAAGTCTGAAGCTGCTGCCTCTCCCCCCTGATCTGCCTGCTTGGCTGACATCATCAGAAGTGTTGTTTGGCGTCAGTCACGATGCTTTCGCATAGGCTTGGCTGAGACTGTCAAGGAGGCAGATCCCGGGCAGAACCAACACAAGTCAAACACAGGTCTGGCCAGGCAGCATCTCCTCATAGAGATGCATTGCATCAATGCATCTCTTTGAGGAATGTTTAGTGTCTCCATGCAGAGGGTGGAGACACTGAATGGCAGTACTGCACAGGAAGCATCTCTACCAGCCATCTGAGGAGTAGGCAGTGTAGGTATTACTAGACTGTAATGTAAACACTGTTACTCACCAGAACAAATACAATAAGCTGTAGTTGTTCTTGTGACCATAGTGTCCCTTTAATAGTTTAGTCATTTTAGAATGGTAATCTTTGCTTTGGTAAAATCCCTATCATGGTTATTCACTAAATGGAGAATTCAAAGTGAATTTCAAATTTAAAGTCAAAATGGCCAAACTGGTAAATTTTACTGAAATTATCTTTGAATTTGCTAAATTCTAAATTACATCTTAAGTTACATAAAATAACTATGACTACTCCTGGTCATACCTCCAAACCCATATAAGTAGTGTTTTTATCCTTGGCCATTGAAAATATCTGGTGCTATATGGGTGGCGTACAGCCATAGCGTACTCATCAATTTCTGATTTGTGTATTTATTAACTGAACTAAAAACAGAGGGAGACAACAAAGCCCAAAATTTTTGTAGAGGAAGCTGTCCCTAATTCCACGCACAGCTTGTGAGTTTGAGGAACACATCATTTAATTCTCTATGAATGGCCCTGAGTTTTTGCTTACTCTAGTGTTTGTGCCGTTGAACAATATGCCGTAGAATTTCAATAGATTACCTTCATGCTGCATGTATTAAGCATTAAATTAGGTCATGAATACACTTAATTCCCTTCCTGCCACATACCAGTTTTGGACAGACAGTCCCTGTTTTGGTCACAGATCTTTTCCCAATCAATACAAAACCTAGAAAATCCACAATATAGTTATACAAAATCCAAACTTTATTTTCCTCTGGTATGAAGTCGTAGAGTATTTTTGGGAAAGACGGTTATTGCCAAGTGGTCAACCGTAAAATGTTTGCCTCCCTGAGGTCTATTACAGAGCTGCCCAAAAGGTAGATCCCCAGATCTTTTAAAACTACAACTCTCATCATGCTTTATCATTCTAAAGGAATTCTGAGGGCATGCAAAGCATTATGGAAGCTGTAGTTTTAAAGCATCCGGGGATCTACCTTTTGGGCTCCAATGGTCTATAATATTCGTTCTTATACTGATTCTTGATACTTTCCCCTTTTGTGACAATGTCATGTTTCCGATACTGTAGGAGCAGTAATAACATTTCAAATAATCCCACAGGTTATAGGTACGTGATCCTTGACATCCCTTTGCTGTTTGAATCAAGAAACTTGATACACTACATGAAACACACTATTCTTGTCTACTGGTAAGAAACTGGGCCAGCGGGATCGATGTAGAAGGCTCTATTATCGTAATCTATCTCCTCTGCTTTAGTTACTCATTTCCTTCCAGTAACACAGTAGTTGTATAACCAGATAGTCGTGGATCCAATACATGGGTTGTGAGAGCTTCTAAATAAATTTAGCAGCATCTGACATAAGTTGAGAGGTCTCGTCATGCCACATCAAGGGGTTTCTAGGTGATGTAAAAGTTGAGCACAGGGCCTGTTGGATATCATGTACATATAATTTCTGTATTGCATCTTCATTTTCTGGAAACATTGTTTTCTTTCTCCTCTTCTTTCTACGCTGACTGTCAGAGCTGTTAACAATGATTGACCGGGAGCAAAGATGGAGGATAGAGATGTGTGGATTTTTACATTTAAATTTACTATATACAGTAAACATAATATTTAAAAGCCTATGAAGTGACGTTTCCCCTGTAAATAATGTAATATCAGAAGACTGTACACCTCCGTTTTAATAATATAAAATGATAACTTCTTTCCTATAGCCGGATTCTGTGAAATATTACTACAGATGTATGTACCACCTTGTGATCGTGCAAATTATCTCTACAATCCAATGGATCACAAGGGGATAATCCTATATTCTAAATACTAGTTTACAAACCACTGCATTAGATCTTTAGTGTAAATTTTTCTCGAGAGGCGTTGTCCACGTGTTGCTCCATGGTCCAGATGACACATCGACAACTTCCGTACTGACTTAGAAGGCAGACTTTCCAATTATTGTTTCTTTGTTTGTTTGTTTTTTTAAGTGCCAAATTGTCGATTTTAAACACAATTCTTCAGTGTGCTTATTACCATTTGGTGGACAGATTGCCTTACTCTATATAATTTGATTTTGCTAGATTTCAGTTTTCTTTAAATGACAGCTTTAAATGTTAAAGGGACACTCTAAGCACTAGAAACACTACAGCTTAAAGGGACACTATAGTCACCTAAACAACTTCAGCTTAATGCAGCAGTTTTAGTGTATAGATCAGGGGTAGGCAACCTACGGCACTAGTGCCATGCACGGCACTCGAGGTGTCTTTGCACGGCACTCAAGGCTGCTAGAGCCAAACAGGCTCTGACCTATCAGGAGTCCCAGTAAAATTTCAGATATCTGCTAATCCGAAAAGGTAGTGAAGGACAATCCTCAATTTATGCATTGCAGCACGTCGAGGAAGTAATCTCAGATCACTTCCTCCCAGCACTTCTGAATAGGAATCCACACTGTAGTAGAGCAGCTCACAGTTGCTGTTGCAGCTCCTATCCTTAACATTCCCGTGGCCGGCCTAGTCCCCACTGGAAGGCACCCACACTGCTAGATATACACAGAAATGCAGAATAACCCTCCCCTCATACAAAAAATACGGACAGCCCACACACAAACATGCACACAATCCGCACAAACAAAACACCACTAACAATCCATATACATGCACACAACCCCACATGCAATACCCCAAACAGCCCCCACACACTACCAAACACACAATGTGACATATCCATCCACACACATACACAATTCCACAAGCAGCCCCCATACACAGCCCACATTCATATGTATCATACACAATACCATAAACTACTCATGAACATATACAATATAATAGCTCGTATACGCAGGGCTGTCTTTAACGCGGGGCAAACTGGCCAGCTGCACCGTGAGCCCTGCTGGCCTCAACTATTTCTTACCCTCTGGCCGGTAATCCGCACACTAAGGAGGCCCACAGCGTTGCCCATGCGCAAAGGACCACCCGGTGGGCTTCTGTCAGCAGGGGCCCCATCGCACGCTGAGGCGCTTTAACAGCACGAGCGGGCCCCTTGCTTTTCGGCAGCAGGCTGGGAGGAAGTGACGACCGCGCACTATTTCCTCCCACAAAGAGAGGAGCGCGCGGGAAAGAAGAGTAGGCTGATTGGAGGGGGGCTGGCTGAGAGCTCTAGACTCCAACTCCCAACACCTTCAGCCACCAGCAGGAAAGGTAGGATACTGGAGGGTGGGTTTTAAAGTGTATGTCTGTGTCAGTATGTCTGTCAGTGTGTGTGTGTTAGTATGTCTGTGTGTGTGTGTGTCTTTGTGTGTCAGTATATCTGTGTGTGTGTCAGCATGTCTGTGTGTCAGTATGTGTCAGTATGTCTTTGTGTGTGTCAGTATGTCTGTGTGTGTCAGTATATCTGTGTGTGTGTGTGTCAGTATGTTTGTATGTCAGCATGTCTGTGAGTGTGTGTCAGTATGTCTGTGTGTGTGTATCTGTGTGTGTGTGTGTGTGCATTTCAGTGTGTATAGATCTGTGTGTGTGTGTGTGTATATGTGCATACATCTCAGCATTCACACACTAACACTACACACAAATACACCCCTGCATTCAAATTTCAACACTACGTACAAACACATGTCTGTGTTACACACCAAAATTATATGTAAATACACCCCTGCATTCAAAAACCAACACTACACAAATACATGCTTGCAATCACGCCAACACCACATACAAACATATTCCATAAAAAACCTGTTTACATTCAAACACACAAAAACTGCTTAGTGCTAAATACAGACCTGCAAACATGGGTAAATGGTAGAGCCCAAGCTGTCAATGCATTTCTGGAGTTGCACGACAGATGGGGATCTACCTTTTAATCACCCGTGCAACAGGGAGACCCCCCAAAATTCTTGCACCTCTCTACTTTTGGTACGCCACTGAGTTGAGATGGAGGCCGTGATTGCATGCCTGAGGAGGGGGGACAGGGTCCAGGGGGCCCCAAGCAAATGCTTTGCCCAGGGTCCAGTCACTATTAAAGACGGCCCTGCTTATACGCACAAATGCAACGATACAAAGCAATTACAGTAAAAATAACACAAGCAGAATACAGCAGCATACACCCCTCGATTAAAAAAAAAAAAAATAGGACCGGCACGCTACAGGACATCACAATCCTGTATCGGCACAGTGCTGCTAAAAGGTTGCCTACCCCTGGTATAGATCATGCTTCTCAGGTTTCACTGCTCAAATCACTGCCATTTAGGAGTTAAATCACTTTGTTTCTGCTTATGCAGCCCTTGTCACACCTCCCCTGGCTCTGATTGACAGAGCCTGCATAAAAAAAAAAAAAAATGATTTCACTTTCAATTAGATGTAATTCACCTTAAACAATTGTATCTCTTGCACTGTAAATTGAACTTTAATCACATACAAGAGGCTCTTGCAGGGTCTAGCAAGCTATTAACATAGCAGGGAATAAGAAAATCTAAACTAAGGACGCTTGTCGTAAGATTTCCGTAATTTACTAACGTTAACGTCAGATCGCCGCAGTTGTGGCGATCGTGGGATTAACGCTGATGCTGGGTGCCTCGGTGTTCCAGGCAGACCAGCAACTGCCAGTAGCGCTGTCCCAGCACATGTGATCGCTGTGACAGCCAGTGTGTCAAAAAGGCCGAAAAAATGCTAATTGTTCCACCTCTTGGGCCCCCCTATGATAGGAGGAACACGGAGGGGCTGCATCCCAGTCTGACAGGAAGTGCTCTCTTAGTGAGAACGCATGGCCACGATACACACAGGCAGGAGGGGAGCAGCACCTGGTGGGTATCCAGGCGGCCCACTGTCGCAGGGGTTGTGGCTGCGACCTCTGCGACCGTGGTAGGTAAGCCACTGGTAACATCTCCATGTGTTTTTTAAAAAAGCAGAAAAAATGCTAATTGCTACTAACCTCAGTGTTTAGGGCAACTCTGCCACCCTATAATACCCCAGCAATCTGCCATCTAGAGTAGAAATACAGGCATTCTTTCAGTAGAGCCGTATCTGAACACGCTCTGTCCGTACATCCCTGCAAGTGTTAATTTAATGTGTATGTCATGCCTGGACAGTAAGGTTAGGAAACCAAATTTAAAAAAAATAAAAACTAGTTAGAATTTTAAACTATAAATAGCACAACTCATAACTAACCTTTAGTTAGCATTGATAAACTTCACTAGTGACACCAGGAAAACTATAGTTTTAAATTTGTATTTACTTTTTAATTAAATCATTTTACTTTGAATCGTTATGACCCCTGGTTTCCAGCTTCTTTTAACATTTTTCGTTAAATAACCATATACTTACCTTTTTTCTTCAGTGTAAGAACCACAAAAGGTGTGTTTAGCTCTGCAATGTCAACATTGCCCAATCTCCCGAAATGGCAATGCTTTACGTAATGCTTGCGTGAGCGGAATGCATCGGGCACTGCACACAGATCACTTGGGTCTTTGGGCTTATAGTGTCCCTTTAAGTGTAGTTTGTGATACGTTTCCATTGAAAACAAAATAAATCAAAAGCATGATGTTGTCACACTAGTTTTCCTGGCAACGTCATATTTATTGTAGTATATGTTAAAATGGTAGCTGGTAAAAATTGCTTTACGTAATGCTTGCGTGAGCGAAATGCATGGGGCACTGCACACAGATCACTTGGGTCTTTGGGCTTATAGTGTCCCTTTAAGTGTAGTTTGTGATACGTTTCCATTGAAAACAAAATAAATCAAAAGCATGATGTAGTCACACTAGTTTTCCTGGCAACGTCATATTTATTGTAGTATATGTTAAAATGGTAGCTGGTAAAAATTGCTATGCATATGCTGTACCCATTTCACAAAGCACGCTATCCTGTTGCAATGCCAGATAGAGGATAAAACCAGCTTGAAGCATTACGAGAGATTGATAGTCTGGAATAGTTACAGGAATTCTGGCTAGGACTTCTACTTTAGTGGGCGTATTGGTGGCAGAGAAAACACAGGTTTCAAATTGGTTACCAGTTGCCAAGGGAATCAGTAAAAGCACAAGGCTATCTTTAAACAAGCTGTTTTGCATTTGAACAATGGATGTATGAACATCTTGGCAATGGAATAATTAGCAACAATTGGAATCTGTGCTCAATCACTATGGGGAAATATTCTATCGGAGGGGATGAGCAAGTGATAATGAGTGACTTTAGCTACTATTGGTATAGAAAAAGAGGGGCAAAACTATTACATGAACAGGCATCATGCAAGTCAATTTTCATGGAAGTAGGGGGCTCTTGTCCCCTTTTGTCCTATGCTATGGATGATGTGGCTTTATGGAAGATATTTTGATATCAAATCAACAGCAGCATTTGACATGATCATTTTAAAGCAGGTGAATGCTTTAATGGAGTGGGTACTTTGTCACAAACTCGTTTGTTAAACCTAATAAAAATCAATCATGTAATACTGTATATGTTATGAAGTATATCGGGAAAGCTCGAAGCCGCAACTAAAACATTAAACTATACACCACATATATGTGCCGTTTGTAAAGTGATGGCTTTAGTATGGTCGATATTGCAGGACGGGGGGTATTGTAAAACATTGAAACAATGTTACTTATAGAAAGTTTCTAGAAATCACTGAATTGCCATTTTTCTGTCTCTTCGCAGCGATCCTCAGACCCAAACAGAACGCCTGAGCCAGAGGAATGGTCTATCCCGGGAGGATGCTATGAAACGTCTAGCTTCACAGCTCCCTATAGACAGTAAGGTGCCACTGGCGGACCTTGTAATTAATAACTCAGGAGACAGAGATAGCACCCGGCAGCAGGTACTTCAGCTCCACGCTCGTCTGGAGGCATCCTTAAGCTACCTTCCTGTTCGGGTGGCTGCTGTGACAATGACCACAGGGATCGTGGCTTGCATGTGGATCATACTTCGGCGGTTCTGGCTGTAAAGAAAAGTAGAGGAACAATTGCAAATGGAAATGTAATTATATAATTTAATAACAATGACTTTTTAAATGGTTCAGTGGTGTCTTGGAGCACAACGACCTGATACCACTGACTTTTAGGGATATACTTTGATTGATACATATATTTTGGAATAAATTTTACATTTCTTGACTAACTACTTGTCTAACCATGTTTCTTAAGAACAACATTGCTTTCTTTCTATTCTGTTTCGGGTGAAAAGGGAAACAGAAACATTCTTGTATTTTATCTCATAGGGGTACATCTAAAAACAGACTGCAAAATCTGCAGTTCTATTGTCTGCTGCCTTTGCAAGCCGTCCCTTGCTAACACCACCCTGACTTTCTGTGGCTGTCCAATCACAGGCTTCCCAATGCAGCTGAATGAGAAGTCTTTGCAAGTTTGGTGCTCTGGGTAACTACTGCCTCTTAAATGTAGCTACACTGAGCTAAACAACCAGGAAGTAAAGGACCTATTGTCTGATTGACAACCAAGAGGTGTAGCAATGTTAATTTATAAAAGTGCCAATTTCTATTGCAATCCTCACTTTTTATAAAATGGGGAAAAAAAATATGGACACTCTTCACACATAAAACAATTTAGCAAGCTAAAGTGCTCTAGGTGACCATAATGTCCCTTTAAATGCTACAAAAGTACTGTGTCTTCGTAAATTCTATCTCAACAAAATCTGTACATTATTCTATTTTATCTAGTGTATAGAGTACAAAACTTGAAACCCTAAACACTGGAAAATATAATATGGTCTGATAAGTCAAGATAAAGTAATTAAAGGGACACTATAGTCACCAAGACCACTTCAGCTCAATGAAGTGGTCTGGGTGCCAGGTCCCTCAGGTTTTTACCCTGCAGCTGTAAACATAGCAGTTTCTGTAGCCCCATGTAGCCAGAGCGCAGCTAAGCGGAAAAAGGCCTTGACAGGGGTTAGGAGGCGGGCTTAGGAGGAAGTAAGCAAGGGTTGGAATTATGGGTAAGTAGGATTGGCTATTTAAATGAGCAGCCATTTTAGGTGAGTCATTCTAACTTTCTACCTGGTTGAGTTTGTGTTCACCTCGGTGTGCGCGGACTTGCTTGGTCGGATTTCTTTTGTCTCCTCTGCAGGGCCAATGGACGACGTGGAGCGTTTGCTGGAGGGGATCAGGTCGGCAGCACGGCATCAGGGTGTGGACTGGCTACGGGCACAGCTAGGCCCTGCCCTGGCGGAGGCGGCGGATCGGGACGGTGATGGCGGGAGACCGGTCAGGGCCCGGAGGCCCCCGAGGAGGCTAAGCCCGGGCACGGGGCCCGGTGAAGTTGTCCCCGGAAGCAGTGGAGTTTCGGTTGCGACCGGCAGCAGGCCCGGGAGCCGCGTGGTCGAGGCCTTGCCTCCCCGCGTGCGGACGGAGCCTCGGATGAGCACTCGGCGGCAGAAGGATGTCGCGGACGGGGGCGCTGCTGCTTTCGGGTCGGAGGTGGCCGGGCGGCCCCCTGGTGGTGCGGGACCCACGGAGGGGAGGTCTGGGAGGGCTTCCCCCCCATCGGAGAGTGACGATGATGACGAGGCTGGATCCGGGAGACCGCATGGCCGGCCTAGGAGGCAGAGGGCTCCGGCCGGGGCCCTCTTGGCGGGAAGGTCGCTAGGGGGAGCTCTGCCACGGAGGGGGGCGGGAGTAGGCCGGTGGGGGGCGCCCGGGCTACAGTCGTAAGGGGGGAGGGTCCTGGGGCCCCTAAGCGCAAATGCGGTTCGAAGGGAGTGAGCTCCAAGGGCGGGGGGGCTTCTCGGGATGCGGCCAGGTTAGAGAGCGGGTCCCCCGAAGGGGTGGTGGGTAGGTCTGGGCCAAGGGGGTCTGGTAAGCTTGGGGGAGACGGTAAGGGGGCAGTGGCGGTAGGTGCGGGAAAGAGGGTTCCGGAGGCAGTTAGGCAGAGGGATAGGGGAGGCCGGGGACTGGGATCCTCCGTAGTGGTTGGGCGGCGGGGGGGCCCGGGTTCTGGGAGTAGTAGCGGCAGTCCCTCACCCGTTAGATCTCTGGGGTCCCGGGAGGCGCGGGGGAGGTCGGGTCGGCACTGCTCCCCCTCGGACAGCTCGGCAGGGGAAGGTGCGGCAGCCCCTAGGTATGGTCGGCAGGGGCGGCCTGCTGGTAGAGACGGGAGGAGTCGTAGCCCCAGGGGTTCCCGGGTGCCACGTGGTGGTAGAGGTCAGCGGGAGGCTTCGGTGCCGAGCAGGCGCTCCCGGGGTCGTGACTGGAGGGGTATTGATGTCCGTTACACCCTACCCAGGACTTCTTCTCCTTGTCCTAGATCTCGGAGCCGTTCTGCCTCCTCGCAGGCTGGTCACCGGGTGGGCTCCCCGGTCGGCGAGACAGCAGCGGAAGTTCCTCTTCCTGGATGTCGGGCGATCTGCACTGCAGCCCCCACCGTTCCGGTGTCGGGGGGCTTGGCCGGTGAGTCCAGTGGGTCACTACACTCTAGCGCTTTAGTTACCACACTTCAGGCACTACTCCACTCATTGGGGGCGGGGGGTGACACTAGCGGCATTGGTCAGGTGTGGGCTCCGGGTGCGGTGGCTACGGGCTCTCGGGTTGGGAATTCCACAGGGCCTAGTTCGGGCGGGGACATGGTGGTGCCGCAGGAAGTAGGGGAGACTGGGAGTGAGCGGGCTGAGTTGACTGGGGGTATCCCCGACGCGGCTAGACAGCACGCGTATGTATCTTTTGCGGGCCCGCTGGGGGTTCATTTGAAACAGGACGTAAAGGATAAGATATGGAAGGGTGAGTTCTGTGAGATCTTCTCCCTCCTCCCATTGGAGGACTTTATAGACCTCAAGGAGGAGGATAAGAAGGACGAGAAGAAGGAGGAGGAGGAGAAGAGGAAGCGGTATCGCAAGATTCCGAAATCCTTTGGGAATTGGTTGAGGGCCTTTTGTGTGCTGGCTAGCGTGCTCGGCGAGAAATCGCCGGGGTTATGCTCCTCTCTGTTTTGCTATTTGGATGGCATTTGGGAAGCGTACCGGACTTACGGGGGGTTGGCGTGGTGGCGGTATGACGAGCAGTTTAGGCAGCGGCTGGCGGCTAACCCGGGTATGCGGTGGGACCAAATGGACCTGCCGCTCTGGATGAAGCTAATGATGGCGCAAAAGGCGCAGCCCTTTCAGAACTCGGCCGGCGCTAGGGGGCAGTCCGCCTCGTCGGCCACCTTACCAAAGGGCTTATGTTGGCTCTATAATGAGGGCCAATGCAAATGGGGGGCCACCTGTCGTTTCAAGCACGAGTGCTCCGGCTGCGGAGGCGCTCATGGGCTCAACCGCTGCTTCAAGAAGGGTAAGTCCGGTGGCGCGGGTGCGGCTGTCGCGGCCGGGGGAGGGGGTGCATCCGCTTCCCCTGGGCTTCACACCAGTGAGGCTAAGCGCGATGGAGCCGTGGCTAAGCCGCTACGTTAACAGGGCGGATGCCGCTGTGCTCCTGGCGGGTTTTGCAACGGGGTTTTTTATTCAGTTTCAGGAGCAGGAAGGGGGATCGGGGAGGCTGCGCAACCTGAAGTCTGTGGCCGACTTCCCGGACGTGGTTAGGGAGAAGCTGGGCAAAGAAGTCGGGCTGGGCCGCATGGCGGGCCCGTTCGCAGTGCCTCCGCTGGAAGGCCTGCGGATTTCCCCACTTGGGGTGGTTCCCAAGAAGGAGCCGGGTAAATTTAGACTCATTCACCATCTCTCGTACCCGAAAGGGGAGGCGGTGAATGACGGTATTCATAAGGACTTGTGCTCGGTGTCATATGCATCTTTCGACCGGGCGGTCGATCTGGTCCGGCGGGCCGGGCGTGGGGCTCTGATGGCGAAGGTGGACATTGAGGCCGCGTTTCGGCTGCTGCCGGTCCACCGGGACTGTCATCACCTACTGGGGTGTTTCTTCGAAGGGGCCTACTTCGTGGACTTGTGCCTGCCCATGGGTTGTTCCATTTCGTGCTCCTATTTTGAGAAATTTAGTACTTTTCTCGAATGGGTGGTACGGGTGGAAGCGGGGAATCGTTTTATTGTGCATTATCTGGATGATTTTCTGTGTGTGGGGCCGGCTGATTCCTTGGATTGCCTGCGCCTGCTGCGGACGGTTGAGTGGGTGGCGGGCCACTTCGGGGTTCCGCTGGCGGCGGATAAAACTGAAGGCCCGACCACGTGTCTGAGTTTCCTGGGCCTGGAGATTGACTCTGGGTTGGGTGAATGTCGGCTGCCCCGGGATAAGCTGGACAGGCTTCGAGGGGCGGTGGCTGCTGTGGCCGGGGCGCGCAAGGTTACTCTGCGGCAGCTCCAGTCTTTGATTGGGCTGCTCAATTTTGCGTGTCGGGTCATTCCGATGGGAAGGGTCTTCAGTCGCAGCTTGTCGGCCGCTACTGCGGGGGTTCGGTCCCCGCACCATTTCATCCGGGTGTCGGCGGCCATGAAAGCGGACTTGGGCATTTGGGATGCCTTCTTGCGGGACTTTAATGGGACGGTGTTGTTCCGGCAGGAGGGCCAGTCGTCGGCCGAGCTTGAGCTTTTCACGGATGCATCGGGCAGCGTGGGCTTTGGGGCATATTTTGGTGGCTGCTGGTGTGCAGAGAGGTGGCCGGACTCTTGGGGTTCGAGCCCTCTTATGCGCAACTTGGCTTTCCTTGAGTTGTTCCCGTTGGTCGTTGCGATGGCACTGTGGGGCGACAGGCTGCGCGATCGGAAAGTGGTCTTTTTCTCGGATAACATGGCAGTGGTTCACGCGGTGAATCATCAGTCTGCGGCCTCCAGGCCGGTGGTTAGGCTGCTTAGGCGACTGGTATTGCTGTGTATGTCTCGGAATGTTGTTTTTCGCGCGCGGCATGTTCCCGGTTATTTGAATGAGGTGGCTGATGCTCTGTCTCGTTTTCAGTGGTCCCGATTCTGGCTGGTGGCGCCGGGGGCATCGAAGGAAGGGCAGGCTTGCCCGGACGAGATTTGGCAGCTGGGAGCATCCTGCTTGGAGGACTTGTGAAGGCTTCCCTGGCACCGGCCACTTGGGCCTCGTACAGTAAGGTTTGGGGCTTGTGGGAGCGGTCGCTGGACGGGTTGGCAGATATAAAAACCCTCAATTTAATGGGAGAGAGAGTGGACACCACAGCCCCACTGAAGAGCCATGAGTCAGTATTATGAGTTAATATAATGCCATGACAAAATACAAAACAACTGTTCCTTTAAGACTATTGACATTCCCTATAAAAGAGGAATTTGGGGGCACATTCCTAAAACTGGAACAATCAGCAGCTTGACATTTAGAAATGTGGCTTAGAATGGCTCTTTATACCAATGGAGATAAGACTGGCTTTTACAGGGAAGGAAAACATATAATATATATATATACATACACAAACAAATGATAGAACAAAAATGTGTTGGGTAGTGTAGAAAAGTGAAGGAGAAAAACAAAATGTAGTATTGGGAAAGAAGCCAGAAGCAAGCAGGAGGAAAGGGCAGCAAGACTCAAAGTTTAAATTAAAAATAAAGATTACTTTTTGTTCCCAGAGCACACCATAAGATCAACCAGCCCCGCTGTGGTTTTGAACATATTTGTACAGAGCCAAATTTAAAGGATTTTGTTCTTTGTCCACAGCCCGAGATATTAGATAAAGTTAGTCAATGCTGGGGAACCATGCCAAAAACTCCAAATCCTGGTCAATAAACAGGCCGTTACATGAATATTGTGTGTTTTGATGAATACTAGAACTTAGCAGGATATGAGTGTGGCCACAGTCCTATTCAAATCTATTGAAAAATATTTAATGGGTAATCTCCTATGTCCCTTAGTTTTAGACAAATACTTTAACCCTATAACACCCTCCCTAAGCCAACATCATGGCAGCAAAAATTATTCAAAAACCATTCAAACAGAACGGCCGTAACATAAATAACTAGTAACCAAATTTAGCTAGGGTGGTGGTGGCGTTGAGGGCTAAACTCCTCAGCTCACAAGAGGAATCGGCTCACCTAATCCTGCAGCGGAGCACCCGTTGCATCCGCCCAAGCAGAGGCATAAGGACAGCAAGGGAGACTCTTTGGCACGGCCACCTTGAACGCAGACTGCAAGCGGGCGCCCCAGCCGGGCCACTGCCCAAGAGGGGGGAAAGCCCATCCTCCTTGCCGCCGTCACTCCCGTCCTCTCTCTCTGCACCACGCCCTAAAGCCGCACTCTCTCACGGTAGAGGGAACCAGAACCTCCAACCCAGGAGGGTCAAGGAACCTTCTGGCCGTCAGAAACAAAGGTATCCGAGGGGAGAGACTACATTTAACAGCCAGGGACTCAAAAGGCGAGTTCGACTAAAGAGGCCCCGACGCCAGCACATCGCTAAGAGGGGAACTAATTCAGCGACGCGCCCAGGAGAACAAGTACACTAATAACAAAGGGGAGGGAGAACTTCAGGAGGCAGCAGGAACCAAAAGGAGTGACCGAAAACAGAGGAGCCTCTTAAAAGGTAAGGGGAGGCCCCTCCCATCATACTGCAACACTTTACTGCCTAAACTCCAGTCCCAGTAGAAGATCCCATTAATTACGTTTCAGGCCCACTAGAGGCCCTACACCCCCAGAACACATAGTTTATTCTTTTAGAATACTTTGTCAGGCACCTTGGTTTATGCATATGGCCCAATGTTCTTAAAACGGAGCAATCAGCAGAAATATCCCATTGGTTTCCATAGTGAATTCTCCACGTTTTGAAATGACTATTGTTTAATTACTGTATAGACACACACGTTACGGCTGATATTGTTAGGTGTGCATATTGATATTGATATACCGTATGTATATATTTTTATGTTTCACATCCAGACAGATCAGCTGCTATTTGACTTGTCTGTCTCAGCACCCTCTTTTTGCGTCACAACCTATTTTATCTTTTAAAAACGTTACATGCCATATGCCTGAACAGCTTTTCAGCAACCCCCTATATTTAACAGCCCACTCTCTTCGCATCACATCCTTCTTAAAATCAATCCTTTATATGCCCCTTCACAACCCATCCTATCTTTAAAAGAAACACTTTAAGCACCATAACCACTACATGGTACCAGGAGTGCCGCTGTAGGTAGTCACACCATATTACAATGGTTTTTATCTGAGGCTCCCAAAATACTGCCAGTGCAATCTTTGTCCAGTGAAGTCAAAGATTTTGGTTGGTCATGTAACTAAAGACATCTGCTATAAATTGTGCTGTGTTTAAACTAATACTAACTGGTAAATTGGTTTAAGGGTAAATGCTGCTGACGAGATAAATTCTATTCAAGAATCTATGGAATAAGATCAGAACTAATAGTGAGCCTGAAGCTGCAGTCAGTTTATCTAAGCTGTGCAGCTTCATGATCTGAAAAGGTTTTTTTAGTTTTTTTTTTAATTATTTAATTTCATTTGTTTGCATTATTTTTAACATCTTTTCTATACAATGCATTCAAAAAACAGGGGACCATTTTTACCACATATTTTTTTCCTTCGAAATGTATCAGACAATATGTCATGTTTTGAAACAAGGTGACCTACAGCCAATTTATTTTAAATACATTTTTAAAAAAATTAAATAATTCAAGTCCCAGTCATGGGCAGCAGATGGCAGTGTGACACAGTGTAGATTTCATGCTTGTTAGTGAAGACAGAGAGGTGTTTATCGACTCGGCAGAGGGTGCAAGGGGCGGATTTTATCAGATTGTTCTTTTCCTGATCAAACACGGATCAGGTGGAGGGGGGGGGGGAGACCACCAAGTCTTACGGCCGTCACTGCTCATCGTTCTGCGTGTACGTGACATGAATGTAGAGTTTGTATAGCTGACATGCTGGACAGTGAAAAAAAAATACTGCCAAGCCAAATAGTCAGTTGTACTGGGTATAATTAATGCCAGGACCAACTACAACCACACAAGTGAGTGAGCCAGGCTCCACACTAAGCAATGCCAAGTTATCGCTCAGTGGTTCGTGCCAGGATCCCACACAAAGAGCAATACAAAGTTATCTTATAGACAGAACTATGCCAAGTTTAAACACAATGAATTACTAGGAAATCCATACCCCCGAAATCTTCAGACGGCCACAGAGGGGCACATGTTATTAGGAGTGGCACATAGGATAAACTAAATGTAACCAAATGGAACGTACACTACTATTAACTGAGCAAATCGGTCTCAGATTTACTTTGAAGTCACTTTGAATTACTTCCAATTCGAACGTCTATAAATAACAGTGTGTATGTCGCGTCTATGTGTATATCCTCATCTGTGTGTCTGTGCATCCACAAGTCTGTGTGTATCTGCGTTCCTATATCTATCTGCCTGTGTTTGTTTATCCTTACATATGCATGCATGTTTGTGTGTGTGTGTGTGTATATTTTTTGTCTACAATATGTTGATAATCTTGGCAACATTCCAGTTGTCAAAGAGTTAACGTCTCAGGTTTTTGCATCTTTGTGCTTGTAAATATTAATACGATTCTCTTTTGCATTGCTCACTCCAGCATATTCTCCATCACTGTACCATAAAGACACAGTGTATGCAAAGATGTGTGACACATTGAAAGACAAAAATACCGAATAGGTTATTCGGTGTACATTTGTAAGTCTGTGTAATTGGATGCCTGTTGTATTCTTCAGTCCCAGAGCAAACACCTTGTGTCTATCAGCTCACGTGTGTGCATCTATTTATATGTCTCTGTTTTTGAATCTGTCACAAATAATTTTACTTACACAGGTGTATGTCACATTGTGTTGTATCTGTGTGAATGCTGTGTGCGTGGTCAGTCTGTGTTGGTATATTCATTGATTTGTGTCAGTGTGTCTGCATGCCAGTTTGGGTCAACATGTCTTCAGGTTAATCATGTCTATGGGTAAATGTTATTGTGGATCATTGTTTTTCTGTCTCTTTTCTGCAAATCATTTTGGAGATTTTGTGTAACATGTGCTGTCTGCTTTTTACGACACTTTTTGGACCATTTCTATATTTCTGCGCCAAACAAATAAATAAAAATAATAATAAAATAAAAAATAAATAAATTAAATAGTCCAAGTGAGGAAAATCCAAATAAGTCCAGATAAAATAAAGTAAAAGTCAGTCTTAGCTGGATGTTTCTTCTTTAAGCCAAATTTCTACAATGGTGTTATCCTCGTAATCCTTCCTCAGGTAATCCAATGATGTGAAAAGATAAAACAGGTTTCCAAAATAGTGTAACATGTTCTATAAGATATAGTATATAAAAAAAGAGAATGATGTCACACTCACATTTGAAAGAGGTATAACCAGCTCTAGTGTAGAAAGCGTACAGCGGTATAGATCCCTGCTTATGGGATACAATGCGGTGTCCTTTTCTTCAGGAGTAAGTGTCACTCAAAGAAAATATAAAACAAACCAATAGTGTTCTCTGTATAAAAACAGTGGGTAAATAAAATAAATAAATGAAATGGTACTCACAAAAGTGGAGCAGGCTGACTGCTCCTTGATAACAGCGTAGGTGGAATAATCCCCACCAAGGATTCTTTGGAGTCCAGAATAATAAAATGCCAGGTAAAAAATGTATGTAGAGATTCTTGGTACAAGCAAAATAGTGACCAAAGAAATCTTTAATATAAAAATATACAATTAAATATCCATAAACGCGTTTCGCCTATAATGGCTTTATCAATATGGAATAAAAACATTTAACCTGGCATGGTGACTTTAAATAGGGGTACAGGTGTTTGTAAATGGCGCCTAAAACAGAGGTTGGCCAATCAGAATACAGAAAATTCGATTAAAAAGAATGACTTATAAGTATACTTAAAACAAATATATATTGAAAGATTATAGTAATAAGTGCTAGTAGCACTCTAAATTAAATATAGAACTGTAAAAACGAGCGTTGTGTAACATAAAATATAATTATTAGTTGCGGTCACATGACCGGCTAGCCGTTTTTACAGTTCTATATTTAGAACCCCTGTACCCCTATTAAAAGTCACCATGCCAGGTTAAATGTTTTTATTCCATATTGATAAAGAGTGTGAGTTTGTTTGTATCAGTTGTGTTGTGAGTCTGTGTGTATCAGACTCTCATTGCTTCCGATGACCACTAATCAACACACAGTAATGAATTAAAAGTTGAATTACTGAGCTGTGACTGTAGATGACTTAGAGAATGTGTCCAAATTAGATATGTTTGCCTATATTATAAAAATTCTATTTTCAATTCACTGCAGTTCACTGTTTAGTGAATAGACCTCTGTGTGTACCAGCCGGTGTGTCTGACCTCTCTGTGTGTGTCAGTCTTGGTGTGCGTGCTGTTCTGCTCTGTTGCCGCGTGCCATTTTGTGCGTGTTTGTGTGCTTTTTTTCCAGTTGCTCAGTCTTTTCTGTTCCTGATATTGAGAATTCATGCTTAGGCGCCCTGGCTGGGTAATTACTACGGGACCCAGAGAAGGGGAAGGAGGGGGAATCTGAAGGGTCCTCTTTCTTACGCCGAAACTTTCCAGCCATCGATCGTCAAACTTGGATCTGTTTTCTCCAAGACAACACAAAATCAAATGTGAAATAACAAACCACACGCTAGGGTGTCAGGCGTATATGCTAATGATTTTGCATTAATATAAAATCACATAGATTTTCTTTTAGATCTGTATATTAGGAGGACTCTAAAGATGTGAGATGTATCATAATGTCAGTCCATTTAGAGGGGGTGAACAGTATTTGTCCTGATGTTATATATTAGGAAGTGTGAAGTATGTCTATTAGGTAGAACACGATATATCCTGATGTCTTTGTATTAGGAGATGAGGATGCATGTATCTGTGTATTAGGCAATGTGTTATTTGTGTTTTGCTATCTTGTATGAGGGGTTCATGTGCTTGTATGTATGTATTTAGACATAAGGGATATGTTTTCTGGTGTATGTGTACAAAGCAATAAGTACATATCTTGTTTTACATACCTCGGTGTCTGTATTTTATTAGACTTTGCTGTATGTCAGGGGTAGGCAACCTCCGACACTCCAGATGCTCTTACAGTCATAATGCCAACAAGGTATCAGGGTAGATAAAGTCCCCAAATTCTGGAGTGCTGAAGGTTGCCTTCCCCTGCTGTATGTCTTCCTATATTGTGTATTAGGAGACAAGAGTGCATGTCAGTCTCGCTATCTGTGTATTAGGAGAAGCGGGGTGCATGTCTTGCTATCTGTGTATTAGAAGCGGGTACATGTCTTGCTATCAGTGTATTAGGAGAAGCGGGGTGCATGTCTCGCTATCTGTGTATTAAAAGCGGGGTGAATGTCTCCCTTTTTAGTGTATTAGAAGCGGGGTACATGTCTTGCTATCCGTGTATTAGAAGCAGGGTGCATGTCTTGCTATCTGTGTATTAGAAGCGGGGTACATGTCTTGCTATCCGTGTATTAGAAGCAGGGTGCATGTCTTGCTATCTGTGTATTAGAAGCAGGGTACATGTCTTGCTATCCGTGTATTAGAAGCAGGGTGCATGTTTTGCTATCAGTGTATTAGAAGCGGGGTGAATGTCTCCCTTTTTAGTGTATTAGAAGAGGGGTACATGTCTCGCTGTCTGTGTATTAGAAGCGGGGTGCATGTCTTGCTATCTGTGTATAAGAAGCGGGGTGCATGTCTCGCTATCTGTGTATTAGAAGCGGGGTGCATGTCTCGCTATCTGTGTATTAGAAGCGGGGTACATGTCTCGCTATCTGTGTATTAGAAGCGGGGTACATGTCTAGCTGTCTGTGTATTAGGAGAAGCGGGGTGCATGACTTGCTATCAGTGTATTTGAAGCAGGGTACATGTCTCGATGTCTCTGTATTAGAAGCGGGGTGCATGTCTTGCTATCAGTGTATTAGAAGCGGGGTACATGTCTCACTGTCTGTGTATTACAAGCGGGGTGCATGTCTCGCTATCTGTGTATTAGAAGTGGGGTGCATGTCTCGCTATCTGTGTATTAGGAGAAGCGGGGTGCATGTCTCTCTATCTGTGTATTAGGAGAAGCGGGGTACATGTCTTGCTATCGGTGTATTAGGAGAAGCGGGGTGCATGGCTTGCTAGCTCTGTATTAGAAGCGGGGTGCATGTCTTGCTATCTGTGTATTAGGAGAAGCGGGGTACATGTCTCGCTATCTGTGTATTAGGAGAAGCAGGGTGCATGTCTTGCTATCTGTGTATTAGAAGTGGGGTGCATGTCTCTCTATCTGTGTATTAGGAGAAGCGGGGTGCATGTCTCGCTATCTGTGTATTAGGAGAAGCGGGGTGCATGTCTCGCTATCTGTGTATTAGAAGAAGCAGGGTGCATGTCTTGCTATCGGTGTATTAGGAGAAGCGGGGTGCATGGCATGCTATCTCTGTATTAGAAGCGGGGTGCATGTCTTGCTATTTGTGTATTAGGAGAAGCGGGGTACATGTCTCGCTATCTGTGTATTAGGAGAAGCGGGGTACATGTCTCGCTATCTGTGTATTAGGAGAAGCAGGGTGCATGTCTTGCTATCTGTGTATTAGGAGAAGCGGGGTACATGTCTCGCTATCTGTGTATTAGGAGAAGCGGGGTGCATGTCTTGCTATCTGTGTATTAGGAGAAGCGGGGTGCATGTCTTGCTATCTCTGTATTAGAAGCGGGGTACATGCCTCGCTGTCTCTATATTAGAAGTGGGGTGCATGTCTCGCTATCTGTGTATTAGGAGAAGCGGGGTGCATGTCTCTCTACCTGTGTATTAGAAGCGGGGTACATGTCTTGCTATCTGTGTATTAGAAGCGGGGTGCATGTCTTGCTATCGGTGTATTAGGAGAAGCGGGGTGCATGGCTTGCTATCTCTGTATTAGAAGCGGGTTGCATGTCTTGCTATCAGTGTATTAGGAGAAGCGGGGTGCATGTCTTACTATCTCTGTATTAGAAGCGGGGTACATGCCTCGCTGTCTCTATATTAGAAGCGGGGTGCATGTCTTGCTATCTCTGTATTAGGAGAAGCGGGGTACATGTCTCGCTATCTGTATATTAGGAGAAGCAGGGTGCATGTCTTGCTATCTCTGTATTAGAAGCAGGGTACATGCCTCGCTGTCTCTATATTAGAAGCGGGGTGCATGTCTTGCTATCTCTGTATTAGGAGAAGCGGGGTACATGTCTCGCTATCTGTGTATTAGGAGAAGCAGGGTGCATGTCTTGCTATCTGTGTATTAGGAGAAGCGGGGTGCATGTCTTGCTATCTCTGTATTAGAAGCGGGGTACATATCGTGCTATCTCTGTATTACAAGCGGGGTGCATGTCTCACTGTCTCTGTATTAGAAGCGGGGTGCATGTCTCGCTGTCTCTGTATTAGAAGCGGGGTGCATGTCTCGCTATCTCTGTATTAGAAGCGGGGTACATGTCTCGCTGTCTCTGTATTAGAAGCCGGGTACATGTCTCGCTGTCTCTGTATTAGAGGCGGGGTCTTGCTATCTCTGTATTAGAAGCGGGGTACATGTCTCGCTGTCTCTGTATTAGAAGCAGGGTGCATGTCTTGCTATCTCTGTATTAGAAGCGGGGTACATATCTTGCTATCTCTGTATTAGAAGCGGGGTGCCTATCTCGCTGTCTCTGTATTAGAAGCGGGGTACATGTCTCACTGTCTCTGTATTAGAAGCGGGGTGCATGTTTAGCTGTCTCTGTATTAGAAGCGGGGAGCATGTCTCGCTATCTCTGTATTAGAAGCGGGGTGCATGTCTCTGTCTCTGTATTAGAAGTGGGGTACATGTCTCGCTGTCTCTGTATTAGAAGCGGGGTGCATGTCTCGCTATCTCTGTATTAGAAGCGGGGTGCATGTCTCGTTGTCTCTGCATTAGAAGCGGGGTGCATGTCTCACTATCTCTGTATTAGAAGCGGGGTGCATGTCTCGTTGTCTCTGTATTAGAAGCGGGGTGCATGTCTCGTTGTCTCTGCATTAGAAGCGGGGTGCATGTCTCTGTCTCTGTATTAGAAGCGGGGTACATGTTTTGCTATTTCTGTATTAGAAGTGGGGTACATGTCTCGCTGTCTCTGTATTAGAAGCGGGGTACATGTCTTGCTGTCTCTGTATTAGAAGCGGGGTACATGTTTTGCTATTTCTGTATTAGAAGTGGGGTACATGTCTCGTTGTCTCTGTATTAGAAGCAGGGTACATGTTTTGCTATTTCTGTATTAGAAGTGGGGTACATGTCTCGCTGTCTCTGTATTAGAAGCGGGGTACACGTCTCGCTGTCTCTGTATTAGAAGCGGGGTACACGTCTCGCTGTCTCTGTATTAGAAGCAGGGTACACGTCTCGCTGTCTCTGTATTAGAAGCGGGGTACATGTCTCGCTGTCTCTGTATTAGAAGCGGGGTGCATGTCTCGCTATCTCTGTATTAGAAGCGGGGTGCATGTCTCGTTGTCTCTGCATTAGAAGCGGGGTGCATGTCTCACTATCTCTGTATTAGAAGCGGGGTGCATGTCTCGTTGTCTCTGTATTAGAAGCGGGGTGCATGTCTCGTTGTCTCTGCATTAGAAGCGGGGTGCATGTCTCTGTCTCTGTATTAGAAGCGGGGTACATGTTTTGCTATTTCTGTATTAGAAGTGGGGTACATGTCTCGCTGTCTCTGTATTAGAAGCGGGGTACATGTCTTGCTGTCTCTGTATTAGAAGCGGGGTACATGTTTTGCTATTTCTGTATTAGAAGTGGGGTACATGTCTCGTTGTCTCTGTATTAGAAGCAGGGTACATGTTTTGCTATTTCTGTATTAGAAGTGGGGTACATGTCTCGCTGTCTCTGTATTAGAAGCGGGGTACACGTCTCGCTGTCTCTGTATTAGAAGCGGGGTACACGTCTCGCTGTCTCTGTATTAGAAGCAGGGTACACGTCTCGCTGTCTCTGTTTTAGAAGCGGGGTACACGTCTCGCTGTCTCTGTTTTAGAAGCGGGGTACATGTCTCGCTGTCTCTGTATTAGAAGCGGGGTACATGTCTCGCTGTCTCTGTATTAGAAGCAGGGTACACGTCTCGCTGTCTCTGTATTAGAAGCGGGGTGCATGTCTCGCTGTCTCTGTATTAGAAGCGGGTTACACGTCTCGCTGTCTCTGTATTAGAAGCGGGGTACATGTCTCGCTAACTGCCTGGGCTACGAGTGTCCCCTATGGGGAAATACTCTGTGTCATTCATTCAATGTGACTAATTAGCTCCCACAGAAAGTCTCTCATTAGACAGGACACGGGGTGGCCCATAGCATGCCTGCGATACAGCGTATTCTATCCACTTCTCTCTGCCCTCTCTACCTTATATAGATTTCTCCCTCTCTCCATCCAAGTCATTCCCTTTCACTTCCTCACTTACAAACAATGTAATTCCCCAATCCTAATATTCACTCTCTCCTTCCATTATCTATTTTACACTTACACCTCTTCTACCATCACCCTTTTCTCTTTTTAATATTTTTTATTTCCCTATTTATCTCTCACCTCCTACCTCCATTCACCATTACCTCTCTCTTCCTTCTCTCTCCCCCATCCCATCTGCTATCAATATACTTCATTCCTGCCATCTCCTTACAATGCTTTTGTCCCCACTTCTATCACTCCTTTTATCTCGGTCTCGATTCCAAATATCTTTTTTTTTTTTTGTTTCTCCCAATATCCATTTCTATCCTTAGTTGCCTCTACCTCCATCATCAACACATTATCTCTGCTGCCAATCCCACCTGTGTCTGTATTTTTCTACACATTACATATAATATTAAGACACACACACGCACACCACAAGACTGCGATGTCTAACCTTTGGCACTGCATCTTTTGTGCACTACAATTCCCAGGATACCTATTCAGCCACAACAGCAAGAATTGGAAGATTAATTCTGCAGTCAAAATCGTTACATTTCAACACACGATATGGAAGCAGTTTGCTTTATATTATTAGTTTTCTCTTATTAAATAATTAATATTAAAAGAGTGAGTATATATATATATATATTAAATAAAATATAGCGAGTGTTCCCGATCATCCTTTCCCAAATATTGTAAAAATAACAGTTTGGAGAAAGCTGGAGGGATCGCACCCAAAATAATCCTTGTACCATAATAACAACAATATGCGGTACCAGCTATAGTTCTTGTAGTGCACTTTTAATGGTTTGATTCAGTTCTTATTGCTTTGCACATCCCATGTTCCTAAGGGTCTTTGTAACACAGATGCGAGTACAATAAAATTACTTTGAAAAATAACAATTCGAAAAAAAAAAGTAAGAGTAAGGGCACGCTGTAGCTTTTTTCTATATGTCCCCAGATCTGTCACATAAAGGACAACGCTGGCCGCCCCAAAGGAAGTCTGCGACATTTACCTAAACCAGACACCCCTCCTCCCACTCAGACATAGCCGTGTGTTCAGGGGAGCTGGGACATTGTGGGTAAAGTTTAAACATTAAATTAGGAATTGATCTCAAGCGAAACACATCGAGTTCAAGAAGAACACGCTGAATCTTGCATTGTAATTGAAAAACATGGCAGATGTAGCCTGATACATACAGTGCAAAGGATACATGGAGTGGGAAGGGATGGGGCAATAGGGGACATTATGGGAAAATATTATATGGAGTAATAGGGGGAGTTATAGGGAGAGGTTATATGGAGTAATAGCAGGAGTTATAGGGAGAGGTTATATGGAGTAATAGGAGGAGTTATAGAGAGAGGTTATATGGAGTAATAGGAGGAGTTATAGAGAGAGGCTATATGGAGTAATAGGAGGAGTTATAGAGAGAGGTTATATGGAGTAATAGGAGGAGTTATAGAGAGAGGTTATATGGAGTAATAGGAGGAGTTATAGAGAGAGGTTATATGGAGTAATAGGAGGAGTTATAGGGAGAGGTTATATGGAGTAATAGGAGGAGTTATAGAGAGAGGTTTAATGGAGTAATAGGAGGAGTTATAGAGAGAGGCTATATGGAGTAATAGGAGGAGTTATAGAGAGAGGTTATATGGAGTAATAGGAGGAGTTATAGAGAGAGGTTATATGGAGTAATAGGAGGAGTTATAGGGAGAGGTTATATAGAGTAATAGGAGGAGTTATAGAGAGAGGTTATATGGAGTAATAGGAGGAGTTATAGAGAGAGGTTATATGGAGTAATAGGAGGAGTTATAGAGAGAGGCTATATGGAGTAATAGGAGGAGTTATAGAGAGAGGTTATATGGAGTAATAGGAGGAGTTATAGAGAGAGGTTATATGGAGTAATAGGAGGAGTTATAGGGAGAGGTTATATGGAGTAATAGGAGGAGTTATAGAGAGAGGTTATATGGAGTAATAGGAGGAGTTATAGAGAGAGGCTATATGGAGTAATAGGAGGAGTTATAGAGAGGTTATATGGAGTAATAGGAGGAGTTATAGGGAGAGGTTATATGGAGTAATAGGAGGAGTTATAGAGAGAGGTTATATGGAGTAATAGGAGGAGTTATAGGGAGAGGTTATATGGAGTAATAGCAGGAGTTATAGGGAGAGGTTATATGGAGTAATAGGAGGAGTTATAGAGAGAGGTTATATGGAGTAATAGGAGGAGTTATAGAGAGAGGTTATATGGAGTAATAGGAGGAGCTATAGAGAGATGTTATATGGAGTAATAGGAGGAGTTATATGGAGAGGGTATATGGAGTAATAGGAGTTATAGGGAGAGGGTATATGGAGTAATAGGAGGAGTTATAGAGAGAGGTTATATGGAGTAATAGGAGGAGTTATAGAGAGAGGTTATATGGAGTAATAGGAGGAGTTATAGAGAGAGGTTATATGGAGTAATAGGAGGAGTTATAGGGAGAGGTTATATGGAGTAATAGGAGGAGTTATAGAGAGAGGTTATATGGAGTAATAGGAGGAGTTATAGAGAGAGGCTATATGGAGTAATAGGAGGAGTTATAGAGAGAGGTTATATGGAGTAATAGGAGGAGTTATAGAGAGAGGTTATATGGAGTAATAGGAGGAGTTATAGGGAGAGGTTATATAGAGTAATAGGAGGAGTTATAGAGAGAGGTTATATGGAGTAATAGGAGGAGTTATAGAGAGAGGTTATATGGAGTAATAGGAGGAGTTATAGAGAGAGGCTATATGGAGTAATAGGAGGAGTTATAGAGAGAGGTTATATGGAGTAATAGGAGGAGTTATAGAGAGAGGTTATATGGAGTAATAGGAGGAGTTATAGGGAGAGGTTATATGGAGTAATAGGAGGAGTTATAGAGAGAGGTTATATGGAGTAATAGGAGGAGTTATAGAGAGAGGCTATATGGAGTAATAGGAGGAGTTATAGAGAGGTTATATGGAGTAATAGGAGGAGTTATAGGGAGAGGTTATATGGAGTAATAGGAGGAGTTATAGAGAGAGGTTATATGGAGTAATAGGAGGAGTTATAGGGAGAGGTTATATGGAGTAATAGGAGGAGTTATAGAGAGAGGTTATATGGAGTAATAGGAGAAGTTATAGAGAGAGGTTATATGGAGTAATAGGAGGAGTTATAGAGAGAGGTTATATGGAGTAATAGGAGGAGTTATAGGGAGAGGTTATATGGAGTAATAGGAGGAGTTATAGAGAGAGGTTATATGGAGTAATAGGAGGAGTTATAGGGAGAGGTTATATGGAGTAATAGGAGGAGTTATAGGTAGAGGTTATATGGAGTAATAGGAGGAGTTATAGAGAGAGGTTATATGGAGTAATAGGAGGAGTTATAGGGAGAGGTTATATGGAGTAATAGGAGGAGTTATAGAGAGAGGTTATATGGAGTAATAGGAGAAGTTATAGAGAGAGGTTATATGGAGTAATAGGAGGAGTTATAGCGAGAGGTTATATGGAGTAATAGGAGGAGTTATAGAGAGAGGTTATATGGAGTAATAGGAGGAGTTATAGGGAGAGGCTATATGGAGTAATAGGGGGAGTTATAGAGAGAGGTTATATGGAGTAATAGGAGGAGTAATAGGGAGAGGCTATATGGAGTAATAGGAGGAGTTATAGGGAGAGGCTATATGGAGTAATAGGGGGAGTTATAGAGAGAGGTAATATGGAGTAATAGGAGGAGTTATAGAGAGAGGTTATATGGAGTAATAGGAGGAATTATAGGGAGAGGTTATATGGAGTAATAGGGGGAGTTATAGGGAGAGGTTATATGGAGTAATAGGAGGGGTTATAGGGAGAGGTTATATGGAGTAATAGGAGGAGCTATCGGGAGAGGTTATATGGAGTAATAGGGGGAGTTATAGGGAGAGGTTATATGGAGTAATAGGAGGAGTTATAGGGAGAGGTTATATGGAGTAATAGGGGGAGTTATAGGGAGAGGTTATATGGAGTAATAGGAGGAGCTATCGGGAGAGGTTATATGGAGTAATAGGGGGAGTTATAGGGAGAGGTTATATGGAGTAATAGGAGGAGTTATAGGGAGAGGTTATATGGAGCAATAGGAGGAGTTATAGGGAGAGGTTATATGGAGTAATAGGAGGGGTTATAGGGAGAGGTTATATGGAGTAATAGGAGGAGCTATCGGGAGAGGTTATATGGAGTAATAGGGGGAGTTATAGGGAGAGGTTATATGGAGTAATAGGAGGAGTTATAGGGAGAGGTTATATGGAGCAATAGGAGGAGTTATAGGGAGAGGTTATATGGAGTAATAGGATGAGTTATAGAGAGAGGCTATATGGAGTAATAGGAGGAGTTATAGGGAGAGGTTATATGGAGTAATAGGAGGAGTTATAGGGAGAGGTTATATGGAGTAATAGGAGGAGTTATAGAGAGAGGTTATATTGTGTATTAGGAGACGTTACATGGAGAGGTTATATGGAGTAATAGGAGGAGTTATAGGGAGAGGTTATATGGAGTAATAGGAGGAGTTATAGAGAGAGGTTATATGGAGTAATAGGAGGAATTATAGGGAGAGGTTATATGGAGTAATAGGAGGAGTTATAGGGAGAGGTTATATGGAGTAATAGGAAGAGTTATAAAGAGAGGTTATATGGAGTAATATGAGGAGTTATAGGGAGAGGTTATATGGAGTAATAGGAGGAGTTATAGAGAGAGGTTATATGGAGTAATAGGAGGAGTTATAGGGAGAGGTTATATGGAGTAATAGGAGGAGTTATAGGGAGAGGCTATATGGAGTAATAGGAGAAGTTATAGGGAGAGGTTATATGGAGTAATAGGAGGAGTTATAGGGAGAGGTTATATGGAGTAATAGGAGGAGTTATAGAGGGAGGTTATATGGAGTAATAGGAGGAGTTATAGGGAGAGGTTATATGGAGTAATAGGAGGAGTTATAGAGAGGTTATATGGAGTAATAGGAGGAGTTATAGAGAGAGGCTATATGGAGTAATAGGAGGAGTTATAGGGAGAGGTTATATGGAGTAATAGGAGGAGTTATAGGGAGAGGCTATATGGAGTAATAGGAGAAGTTATAGGGAGAGGTTATATGGAGTAATAGGAGGAGTTATAGGGAGAGGTTATATGGAGTAATAGGAGGAGTTATAGAGGGAGGTTATATGGAGTAATAGGAGGAGTTATAGGGAGAGGCTATATGGAGTAATAGGAGTTACAGGGAGAGGTTATATGGAGTAATAGGAGGAGTTATAGAGAGAGGTTATATGGAGTAATAGGAGGAGTTATAGAGAGAGGTTATATGGAGTAATAGGAGGAGTTATAGGGAGAGATTATATGGAGTAATAGGAGGAGCTATAGGGAGAGGTTATATGGAGTAATAGGGGGAGTCATAGAGAGAGGTTATATGGAGTAATAGGAGGAGTTATAGAGAGAGGTTATATGGAGTAATAGGAGGAGTTATAGGCAGAGGATATATGGAGTAATAGGAGGAGTTATAGAGAGACGTTATATGGAGTAATAGGAGGAGTTATAGGGAGAGGTTATATGGAGTAATAGGAGGAGTTATAGAGAGGTTATATGGAGTAATAGGAGGAGTTATAGGGAGAGGTTATATGGAGTAATAGGAGGAGTTATAGAGAGAGGTTATATGGAGTAATAGGAGGAGTTATAGGGAGAGGTTATATGGAGTAATAGGAGGAGTTATAGAGAGAGGTTATATGGAGTAATAGGAGGAGTTATAGGGAGAGGTTATATGGAGTAATAGGAGGAGTTATAGAGAGAGGTTATATGGAGTAATAGGAGGAGCTATAGAGAGAGGCTATATGGAGTAATAGGAGGAGTTATAGAGAGAGGTTATATGGAGTAATAGGAGGAGTTATAGGGAGAGGTTATATGGAGTAATAGGAGGAGCTATAGAGAGAGGTTATATGGAGTAACAGGAGGAGTTATAGAGAGAGGTTATATGGAGTAATAGGAGGAGCTATAGAGAGAGGTTATATGGAGTAATAGGAGGAGTTATAGGGAGAGGTTATATGGAGTAATAGGAGGAGTTATAGGGAGAGGTTATATGGAGTAATAGGAGGAGTTATAGAGAGCGGTTATATGGAGTAATAGGAGGAGTTATAGAGAGAGGTTATATGGAGTAATAGGAGGAGTTATAGAGAGAGGCTATATGGAGTAATAGGAGGAGTTATAGAGAGAGGTTATATGGAGTAATAGGAGGAGTTATAGAGAGAGGTTATATGGAGTAATAGGAGGAGTTATAGGGAGAGGTTATATGGAGTAATAGGAGGAGTTATAGAGAGAGGTTATATGGAGTAATAGGAGGAGTTATAGAGAGAGGCTATATGGAGTAATAGGAGGAGTTATAGAGAGGTTATATGGAGTAATAGGAGGAGTTATAGGGAGAGGTTATATGGAGTAATAGGAGGAGTTATAGAGAGAGGTTATATGGAGTAATAGGAGGAGTTATAGAGAGAGGCTATATGGAGTAATAGGAGGAGTTATAGAGAGAGGCTATATGGAGTAATAGGAGGAGTTATAGAGAGAGGTTATATGGAGTAATAGGAGAAGTTATAGAGAGAGGTTATATGGAGTAATAGGAGGAGTTATAGAGAGAGGTTATATGGAGTAATAGGAGGAGTTATAGGGAGAGGTTATATGGAGTAATAGGAGGAGTTATAGAGAGAGGTTATATGGAGTAATAGGAGGAGTTATAGGGAGAGGTTATATGGAGTAATAGGAGGAGTTATAGGTAGAGGTTATATGGAGTAATAGGAGGAGTTATAGAGAGAGGTTATATGGAGTAATAGGAGGAGTTATAGGGAGAGGTTATATGGAGTAATAGGAGGAGTTATAGAGAGAGGTTATATGGAGTAATAGGAGAAGTTATAGAGAGAGGTTATATGGAGTAATAGGAGGAGTTATAGCGAGAGGTTATATGGAGTAATAGGAGGAGTTATAGAGAGAGGTTATATGGAGTAATAGGAGGAGTTATAGGGAGAGGCTATATGGAGTAATAGGTGGAGTTATAGAGAGAGGTTATATGGAGTAATAGGAGGAGTAATAGGGAGAGGCTATATGGAGTAATAGGAGGAGTTATAGGGAGAGGCTATATGGAGTAATAGGGGGAGTTATAGAGAGAGGTAATATGGAGTAATAGGAGGAGTTATAGAGAGAGGTTATATGGAGTAATAGGAGGAATTATAGGGAGAGGTTATATGGAGTAATAGGAGGGGTTATAGGGAGAGGTTATATGGAGTAATAGGAGGAGCTATCGGGAGAGGTTATATGGAGTAATAGGGGGAGTTATAGGGAGAGGTTATATGGAGTAATAGGAGGAGTTATAGGGAGAGGTTATATGGAGTAATAGGGGGAGTTATAGGGAGAGGTTATATGGAGTAATAGGAGGAGCTATCGGGAGAGGTTATATGGAGTAATAGGGGGAGTTATAGGGAGAGGTTATATGGAGTAATAGGAGGAGTTATAGGGAGAGGTTATATGGAGCAATAGGAGGAGTTATAGGGAGAGGTTATATGGAGTAATAGGATGAGTTATAGAGAGAGGCTATATGGAGTAATAGGAGGAGTGATAGGGAGAGGTTATATGGAGTAATAGGAGGAGTTATAGGGAGAGGTTATATGGAGTAATAGGAGGAGTTATAGAGAGAGGTTATATTGTGTATTAGGAGACGTTATATGGAGAGGTTATATGGAGTAATAGGAGGAGTTATAGGGAGAGGTTATATGGAGTAATAGGAGGAGTTATAGAGAGAGGTTATATGGAGTAATAGGAGGAATTATAGGGAGAGGTTATATGGAGTAATAGGAGGAGTTATAGGGAGAGGTTATATGGAGTAATAGGAAGAGTTATAAAGAGAGGTTATATGGAGTAATATGAGGAGTTATAGGGAGAGGTTATATGGAGTAATAGGAGGAGTTATAGAGAGAGGTTATATGGAGTAATAGGAGGAGTTATAGGGAGAGGTTATATGGAGTAATAGGAGGAGTTATAGGGAGAGGCTATATGGAGTAATAGGAGAAGTTATAGGGAGAGGTTATATGGAGTAATAGGAGGAGTTATAGGGAGAGGTTATATGGAGTAATAGGAGGAGTTATAGAGGGAGGTTATATGGAGTAATAGGAGGAGTTATAGGGAGAGGTTATATGGAGTAATAGGAGGAGTTATAGAGAGGTTATATGGAGTAATAGGAGGAGTTATAGAGAGAGGCTATATGGAGTAATAGGAGGAGTTATAGGGAGAGGTTATATGGAGTAATAGGAGGAGTTATAGGGAGAGGCTATATGGAGTAATAGGAGGAGTTATAGGGAGAGGTTATATGGAGTAATAGGAGGAGTTATAGAGGGAGGTTATATGGAGTAATAGGAGGAGTTATAGGGAGAGGCTATATGGAGTAATAGGAGTTACAGGGAGAGGTTATATGGAGTAATAGGAGGAGTTATAGAGAGAGGTTATATGGAGTAATAGGAGGAGTTATAGAGAGAGGTTATATGGAGTAATAGGAGGAGTTATAGGGAGAGATTATATGGAGTAATAGGAGGAGCTATAGGGAGAGGTTATATGGAGTAATAGGGGGAGTCATAGAGAGAGGTTATATGGAGTAATAGGAGGAGTTATAGAGAGAGGTTATATGGAGTAATAGGAGGAGTTATAGGGAGAGGATATATGGAGTAATAGGAGGAGTTATAGAGAGACGTTATATGGAGTAATAGGAGGAGTTATAGGGAGAGGTTATATGGAGTAATAGGAGGAGTTATAGAGAGGTTATATGGAGTAATAGGAGGAGTTATAGGGAGAGGTTATATGGAGTAATAGGAGGAGTTATAGAGAGAGGTTATATGGAGTAATAGGAGGAGTTATAGGGAGAGGTTATATGGAGTAATAGGAGGAGTTATAGAGAGAGGTTATATGGAGTAATAGGAGGAGTTATAGGGAGAGGTTATATTGAGTAATAGGAGGAGTTATAGAGAGAGGTTATATGGAGTAATAGGAGGAGCTATAGAGAGAGGCTATATGGAGTAATAGGAGGAGTTATAGAGAGAGGTTATATGGAGTAATAGGAGGAGTTATAGGGAGAGGTTATATGGAGTAATAGGAGGAGCTATAGAGAGAGGTTATATGGAGTAACAGGAGGAGTTATAGAGAGAGGTTATATGGAGTAATAGGAGGAGCTATAGAGAGAGGTTATATGGAGTAATAGGAGGAGTTATAGGGAGAGGTTATATGGAGTAATAGGAGGAGTTATAGGGAGAGGTTATGTGGAGTAATAGGGGGAGTTATAGGGAGAGGTTATATGGAGTAATAGGAGGAGTTATAGAGAGAGGTTATATGGAGTAATAGGAGGAGTTATAGAGAGAGGTTATATGGAGTAATAGGAGGAGTTATAGGGAGAGGTTATATGGAGTAATAGGAGGAGTTATAGAGAGAGGTTATATGGAGTAATAGGAGGAGTTATAGGGAGAGGTTATATGGAGTAATAGGAGGAGTTATAGAGAGAGGTTATATGGAGTAATAGGAGGAGCTATAGAGAGAGGCTATATGGAGTAATAGGAGGAGTTATAGAGAGAGGTTATATGGAGTAATAGGAGGAGTTATAGGGAGAGGTTATATGGAGTAATAGGAGGAGCTATAGGGAGAGGTTATATGGAGTAATAGGAGGAGTTATAGGGAGAGGTTATATGGAGTAATAGGGGGAGTTATAGGGAGAGGTTATATGGAGTAATAGGAGGAGTTATAGAGAGAGGTTATATGGAGTAATAGGAGGAGTTATAGGGAGAGGTTATATGGAGTAATAGGAGGAGTTATAGAGAGAGGTTATATGGAGTAATAGGAGGAGTTATAGGGAGAGGTTATATGGAGTAATAGGAGGAGTTATAGGGAGAGGTTATATGGAGTAATAGGAGGAGTTATAGAGAGAGGTTATATGGAGTAATAGGAGGAGCTATAGAGAGAGGCTATATGGAGTAATAGGAGGAGTTATAGAGAGAGGTTATATGGAGTAATAGGAGGAGTTATAGGGAGAGGTTATATGGAGTAATAGGAGGAGCTATAGGGAGAGGTTATATGGAGTAATAGGAGGAGTTATAGGGAGAGGTTATATGGAGTAATAGGGGGAGTTATAGGGAGAGGTTATATGGAGTAATAGGAGGAGTTATAGAGAGAGGTTATATGGAGTAATAGGAGGAGTTATAGGGAGAGGTTATATGGAGTAATAGGAGGAGTTATAGAGAGAGGTTATATGGAGTAATAGGAGGAGTTATAGGGAGAGGTTATATGGAGTAATAGGAGGAGTTATAGAGAGAGGTTATATGGAGTAATAGGAGGAGCTATAGAGAGAGGCTATATGGAGTAATAGGAGGAGTTATAGGGAGAGGTTATATGGAGTAATAGGAGGAGTTATAAAGAGAGGTTATATGGAGTAACAGGAGGAGCTATAGAGAGAGGTTATATGGAGTAATAGGAGGAGCTATAGAGAGAGGTTATATGGAGTAATAGGAGGAGTTATAGGGAGAGGTTATATGGAGTAATAGGAGTTATAGGGAGAGGTTATATGGAGTAATAGGAGGAGTTATAGGGAGAGGTTATATGGAGTAATAGGAGGAGTAATAGAGAGAGGTTATATGGAGTAATAGGAGGAGTAATAGAGAGAGGTTATATGGAGTAATAGGAGGAGTTATAGAGAGCGGTTATATGGAGTAATAGGAGGAGTTACAGAGAGAGGTTATACGGAGTGATAGGAGGAGTTATAGAGAGAGGTTATATGGAGTTATAGGAGGAGTTATAGGGAGATGTTATATGGAGTAATAGGAGGAGTTACAGAGAGAGGTTATATGGAGTAATAGGATGAGTTATAGGGAGAGGTTATATGGAGTAATAGGAGGAGTTATAGGGAGAGGTTATATGGAGTAATAGGAGGAGTTATAGGGAGAGGTTATATGGAGTAATAGGAGGAGTTATAGGGAGAGGTTATATGGAGTAATAGGAGGAGTTATAGGGAGAGGTTATATGGAGTAATAGGAGGAGTTATAGGGAGAGGTTATATGGAGTAATAGGAGGAGTTATAGGGAGAGGTTATATGGAGTAATAGGAGGAGTAATAGAGAGAGGTTATATGGAGTAATAGGAGGAGTTACAGAGAGAGGTTATACGGAGTAATAGGAGGAGTTATAGAGAGAGGTTATATGGAGTAATAGGAGGAGTTATAGGGAGAGGTTATATGGAATAATAGGAGGAGTTATAGGGAGAGGTTATATGGAGTAATAGGAGGAGTTATAGGGAGATGTATGGAGTTATAGGAGGCATTATAGGGAGATGTTATATGGAGTTATAGGAGGAGTTATAGGGAGAGGTTATATGGAGTAATAGGAGGAGTTATAGGGAGAGGTTATATTGAGTAATAGGAGGAGTTATAGAGAGAGGTTATATGGAGTAATAGGAGGAGCTATAGAGAGAGGCTATATGGAGTAATAGGAGGAGTTATAGAGAGAGGTTATATGGAGTAATAGGAGGAGTTATAGGGAGAGGTTATATGGAGTAATAGGAGGAGCTATAGAGAGAGGTTATATGGAGTAACAGGAGGAGTTATAGAGAGAGGTTATATGGAGTAATAGGAGGAGCTATAGAGAGAGGTTATATGGAGTAATAGGAGGAGTTATAGGGAGAGGTTATATGGAGTAATAGGAGGAGTTATAGGGAGAGGTTATGTGGAGTAATAGGGGGAGTTATAGGGAGAGGTTATATGGAGTAATAGGAGGAGTTATAGAGAGAGGTTATATGGAGTAATAGGAGGAGTTATAGAGAGAGGTTATATGGAGTAATAGGAGGAGTTATAGGGAGAGGTTATATGGAGTAATAGGAGGAGTTATAGAGAGAGGTTATATGGAGTAATAGGAGGAGTTATAGGGAGAGGTTATATGGAGTAATAGGAGGAGTTATAGAGAGAGGTTATATGGAGTAATAGGAGGAGCTATAGAGAGAGGCTATATGGAGTAATAGGAGGAGTTATAGAGAGAGGTTATATGGAGTAATAGGAGGAGTTATAGGGAGAGGTTATATGGAGTAATAGGAGGAGCTATAGGGAGAGGTTATATGGAGTAATAGGAGGAGTTATAGGGAGAGGTTATATGGAGTAATAGGGGGAGTTATAGGGAGAGGTTATATGGAGTAATAGGAGGAGTTATAGAGAGAGGTTATATGGAGTAATAGGAGGAGTTATAGGGAGAGGTTATATGGAGTAATAGGAGGAGTTATAGAGAGAGGTTATATGGAGTAATAGGAGGAGTTATAGGGAGAGGTTATATGGAGTAATAGGAGGAGTTATAGGGAGAGGTTATATGGAGTAATAGGAGGAGTTATAGAGAGAGGTTATATGGAGTAATAGGAGGAGCTATAGAGAGAGGCTATATGGAGTAATAGGAGGAGTTATAGAGAGAGGTTATATGGAGTAATAGGAGGAGTTATAGGGAGAGGTTATATGGAGTAATAGGAGGAGCTATAGGGAGAGGTTATATGGAGTAATAGGAGGAGTTATAGGGAGAGGTTATATGGAGTAATAGGGGGAGTTATAGGGAGAGGTTATATGGAGTAATAGGAGGAGTTATAGAGAGAGGTTATATGGAGTAATAGGAGGAGTTATAGGGAGAGGTTATATGGAGTAATAGGAGGAGTTATAGAGAGAGGTTATATGGAGTAATAGGAGGAGTTATAGGGAGAGGTTATATGGAGTAATAGGAGGAGTTATAGAGAGAGGTTATATGGAGTAATAGGAGGAGCTATAGAGAGAGGCTATATGGAGTAATAGGAGGAGTTATAGGGAGAGGTTATATGGAGTAATAGGAGGAGTTATAAAGAGAGGTTATATGGAGTAACAGGAGGAGCTATAGAGAGAGGTTATATGGAGTAATAGGAGGAGCTATAGAGAGAGGTTATATGGAGTAATAGGAGGAGTTATAGGGAGAGGTTATATGGAGTAATAGGAGTTATAGGGAGAGGTTATATGGAGTAATAGGAGGAGTTATAGGGAGAGGTTATATGGAGTAATAGGAGGAGTAATAGAGAGAGGTTATATGGAGTAATAGGAGGAGTAATAGAGAGAGGTTATATGGAGTAATAGGAGGAGTTATAGAGAGCGGTTATATGGAGTAATAGGAGGAGTTACAGAGAGAGGTTATACGGAGTGATAGGAGGAGTTATAGAGAGAGGTTATATGGAGTTATAGGAGGAGTTATAGGGAGATGTTATATGGAGTAATAGGAGGAGTTACAGAGAGAGGTTATATGGAGTAATAGGATGAGTTATAGGGAGAGGTTATATGGAGTAATAGGAGGAGTTATAGGGAGAGGTTATATGGAGTAATAGGAGGAGTTATAGGGAGAGGTTATATGGAGTAATAGGAGGAGTTATAGGGAGAGGTTATATGGAGTAATAGGAGGAGTTATAGGGAGAGGTTATATGGAGTAATAGGAGGAGTTATAGGGAGAGGTTATATGGAGTAATAGGAGGAGTTATAGGGAGAGGTTATATGGAGTAATAGGAGGAGTAATAGAGAGAGGTTATATGGAGTAATAGGAGGAGTTACAGAGAGAGGTTATACGGAGTAATAGGAGGAGTTATAGAGAGAGGTTATATGGAGTAATAGGAGGAGTTATAGGGAGAGGTTATATGGAATAATAGGAGGAGTTATAGGGAGAGGTTATATGGAGTAATAGGAGGAGTTATAGGGAGATGTATGGAGTTATAGGAGGCATTATAGGGAGATGTTATATGGAGTTATAGGAGGAGTTATAGGGAGAGGTTATATGGAGTAATAGGAGGAGTTATAGGGAGAGGTCATATGAAGTAATAGGAGGAGTTATAGAGAGAGGTTATATGGAGTAATAGGAGGAGTTATAGGGAGAGGTTATATGGAGTAATAGGAGGAGTAATAGAGAGAGGTTATATGGAGTAATAGGAGGAGTTATAGAGAGAGGTTATATGGAGTAATAAGAGGAGTTATAGAGAGCGGTTATATGGAGTAATAGGAAAAGTTACAGAGAGAGGTTATACGGAGTAATAGGAGGAGTTATAGAGAGAGGTTATATGGAGTTATAGGAGGAGTTATAGAGAGATGTTATATGGAGTAATAGGAGGAGTTACAGAGAGAGGTTATATGGAGTAATAGGATGAGTTATAGGGAGAGGTTATATGGAGTAATAGGAGGAGTTATAGGGAGAGGTTATATGGAGTAATAGGAGGAGTTATAGGGAGAGGTTATATGGAGTAATAGGAGGAGTTACAGAGAGAGGTTATATGGAGTAATAGGATGAGTTATAGGGAGAGGTTATATGGAGTAATAGGAGGAGTTATAGGGAGAGGTTATATGGAGTAATAGGAGGAGTTATAGGGAGATGTTATATGGAGTAATAGGAGGAGTTACAGAGAGAGGTTATATGGAGTAATAGGATGAGTTATAGGGAGAGGTTATATGGAGTAATAGGAGGAGTTATAGGGAGAGGTTATATGGAGTAATAGGAGGAGTTATAGGGAGAGGTTATATGGAGTAATAGGAGGAGTTACAGAGAGAGGTTATATGGAGTAATAGGATGAGTTATAGGGAGAGGTTATATGGAGTAATAGGAGGAGTTATAGGGAGAGGTTATATGGAGTAATAGGAGGAGTTATAGGGAGAGGTTATATGGAGTAATAGGAGGAGTTATAGGGAGAGGTTATATGGAGTAATAGGAGGAGTTATTGGGAGAGGTTATATGGAGTAATAGGAGGAGTAATAGAGAGAGGTTATATGGAGTAATAGGAGGAGTTACAGAGAGAGGTTATACGGAGTAATAGGAGGAGTTATAGAGAGGTTATATGGAGTAATAGGAGGAGTTATAGGGAGAGGTTGTATGGAATAATAGGAGGAGTTATAGGGAGAGGTTATATGGAGTAATAGGAGGAGTTATAGGGAGAGGTTATATGGAGTAATAGGAGGAGTTATAGGGAGATGTTATATGGAGTTATAGGAGGCATTATAGGGAGATGTTATATGGAGTTATAGGAGGAGTTATAGGGAGAGGTTATATGGAGTAATAGGAGGAGTTATAGGGAGAGGTCATATGAAGTAATAGGAGGAGTTATAGAGAGAGGTTATATGGAGTAATAGGAGGAGTTATAGGGAGAGGTTATATGGAGTAATAGGAGGAGTTATAGGGAGAGGTTATATGGAGTAATAGGAGGAGTAATAGAGAGAGGTTATATGGAGTAATAGGAGGAGTTATAGGGAGAGGTTATATGGAGTAATAGGAGGAGTTATAGGGAGAGGTTATATGGAGTAATAGGAGGAGTTATAGGGTGAGGTTATATGGAGTAATAGGAGGAGTAATAGAGAGAGGTTATATGGAGTAATAGGAGGAGTTACAGAGAGAGGTTATACGGAGTAATAGGAGGAGTTATAGAGAGAGGTTATATGGAGTAATAGGAGGAGTTATAGGGAGAGGTTATATGGAGTAATAGGAGGAGTTATAGGGAGATGTTATATGGAGTTATAGGAGGAGTTATATGGAGAGGTTGTATGGAATAATAGGAGGAGTTATAGGGAGAGGTTATATGGAATAATAGGAGGAGTTATAGGGAGAGGTTATATGGAGTAATAGGAGGAGTTATAGGGAGATGTTGTATGGAGTTATAGGAGGCATTATAGGGAGATGTTATATGGAGTAATAGGAGGAGTTATAGGGAGAGGTTATATGGAGTAATAGGAGGAGTTATAGGGAGAGGTTATATGGAGTAATAGGAGGAGTTATAGGGAGAGGTTATATGGAGTAATAGGAGGAGTTATAGGGAGAGGTTATATGGAATAATAGGAGGAGTTATAGGGAGAGGTTATATGGAATAATAGGAGGAGTTATAGGGAGAGGTTATATGGAGTTATAGGAGGAGTTATAGGGAGAGGTTATATGGAATAATAGTAGGAGTTATAGGGAGAGGTTATATGGAGTTATAGGAGGAGTTATAGGGAGAGGTTATATGGAGTAATAGGAGGAGTTATAGGGAGAGGTCATATGAAGTAATAGGAGGAGTTATAGAGAGAGGTTATATGGAGTAATAGGAGGAGTTATAGGGAGAGGTTATATGGAGTAATAGGAGGAGTTATAGGGAGAGGTTATATGAGTAATAGGAGGAGTTATAGGGAGAGGTTATATGGAGTAATAGGAGGAGTTATAGGGAGAGGTTATATGGAGTAATAGGAGGAGTTATAGGGAGAGGTTATATGGAATAATAGGAGGAGTTATAGGGAGAGGTTATATGGAATAATAGGAGGAGTTATAGGGAGAGGTTATATGGAGTAATAGGAGGAGTTATAGGGAGAGGTTATATGGAATAATAGGAGGAGTTATAGGGAGAGGTCATATGAAGTAATAGGAGGAGTTATAGAGAGAGGTTATATGGAGTAATAGGAGGAGTTATAGGGAGAGGTTATATGGAGTAATAGGAGGAGTTATAGGGAGAGGTTATATGGAGTAATAGGAGGAGTTATAGAGAGAGGTTATATGGAGCAATAGGAGGAGTTATAGAGAGAGGTTATATGGAGCAATAGGAGGAGTTATAGAGAGAGGTTATATGGAGCAATAGGAGGAGTTATAGAGAGAGGTTATATGGAGTAATAGGAGAAGTTATAGAGAGAAGTTATATGGAGTAATTGAAGGAGTTATAGGGAGAGGTTATATGGAGTAATAGGAGGAGTTATAGAGAGAAGTTATATGGAGTAATAGGAGGAGTTATAGTGAAAGGTTATATGGAGTAATTGGAGGAGTTATAGAGAGAGGTTATATGGAGTAATAGGAGGAGTTATAGGGAGAGGTTATATGGAGTAATAGGAGGAGTTATATGGAGAGGTTATATGGAGTAATAGGAGGAGTTATAGGGAGAGGTTATATGGAGTAATAGGAGGAGTTATAGGGAGAGGTTATATGGAGTAATAGGAGGAGTTATAGAGAGAGGTTATATGGAGTAATAGGAGGAGTTATAGAGAGAGGTTATATGGAGTAATAGGAGGAGTTATAGGGAGAGGCTATATGGAGTAATAGGAGGAGTTATAGGGAGAGGTTATATGGAGTAATAGGAGGAGTAATAGAGAGAGGTTATATGGAGTAATAGGAGGAGGTATAGGGAGAGGTTATATGGAGTAACAGGAGGAGTTATAAAGTGAGGTTATATGGAGTAATATGAGTCATTACTATTGTCCCTGTGCCACTGTATAATTGTCTCAGGTATTGTAAATTCCCCCTCCCCCCCCCCCCTACCCCTCCCATAATATTGTAAAGCGCTGTGGAATTAGTTCGTGCTATATAAATACCAATAATAATAGTAATAATTACAATAAACATAAAATTATGTTCCAGCAAATATAAATATACTTTCCTACTATTTGTTTTTTATAGAGAGATAAAAAATAAAAAAAATCTCCTATGAGTGCTGATCCTATGATATAATTCTGAGAGTGGGAGGATGCTTGCTCCAAAGTGGGTTAAACACCCATAGAGAGACTCTCTTTAATCATTATTGTGTATTATCTGACACTTCTCCCTTCATGCTCCTGCTGACAAAGCACTTTTCTTTCAAACACCTTAATTATCTGCTGGCGGATTACAAGGTTATGAGAGGTCTGTACAGTCAAATAAATAGGAAGTGTTTACATGGATAAATGCACTCGTAACTCTTTCGCCACCACTGGGGCAGAAAGACACTCACTGGCAATTATAAGGCAACATCTGTGTATGGTGCGATCAGTAGGACACCTCTATTTCATGATGATCAGAATTCTCACCTGATAATGGCTATTTATCAAGTCTGCCTCTGCAAGGGTCTGCAATCTCATTTCTCAAGCGCTATCAATTTAGTAAACGTTCGTGTATTTGGATATGTGTAGTCCTGTTATCCAATATAGTGCCATCTAATGGTAACTGAAAAAAAAAAACGGTGGCCCCCTACAATAAAACCCATTTTAAGTACGTCTGGTTTTATCATATCTCCCGTTGGCCCTCATTGTCGCGTTTCTGCACCAGTCCTTCTCATTCAGCTCACGCCGAACATCCGCAGCAGTCCCTCTTTGTTTGGCCGACGCCCAATCTTGACCTGTCGGGTTCCTGCATTTGGCCAACGCAACGTACTGACATGGGACATCACTGATGACTCAGAACGCTTCAATTTAGCTCAACTTAAAGCCACAGTGTAGCCCAAAAATATGTGGATAAGACACCTTACTGCAAAAAACTATACGAGACCTCAATTGTTCCCCAACCAATAACTGCAAAATTAAGCTATTTAAATCCTTCTCTTACATCACTTCCTTGCCTTGCTGTGGACTTAGTAGTCTAAGATTGTGTTATAGTGTTCAGTGAGTTTTCTGGTTTAGACTTGACTTGGTTATTTGACTACTCTTATCTCTGACCTTGGTATTGTATACTCGTTTATCCTCACTTTTCTTATCATTGACCTTGGCCTGTGTCTTCTTATTCTTGTTTTCTCTTCAGACTATATTCTATACTTCTAGAGATCCGGTAATATGTACTGTATCTAAAAAGCAGTGTTTCACCGACCCAGTCCTTAAGACCTACCAACAGTGGTAGTTTGGCTAGAATTGCCGAAGTCCCGAAATTTGTAGTTCTGGAACTGAACCGCCGAAGTGCCGAATTGACAAAGTCCCGAATTTCAGAATTTCGGATCCAAAGTGTCGAAGTGCTGAATTGCCGAAGTCCCAAATTGCCAAGGTCCCGAATTTCTGAAGTGCTGAACCGAACCAAATTTTTTGCCCATGCACATCCCTACAACACATACCATACATACATACTTCCTACCATGGGATCAAGCCAACTACAACAATTATAACATTTCTTTAAACAGAATATGTCACTTAGATTCCTTATAACTCAATGTTTACAAACAGCAGACTTTTCGGTAAGCAATAGTCAACCTGAATTAATTCTTGATATATATATAATATATATATATATATATATATATATATATATATATATATATATATATATATATACTGGGTGGGTGTCTTCTCATTTAGACTTGTCCTGTTAATTCCCACGGAACATCCTTAGACACAAATGCTTGTACTTGCTATTTAGGTTTATTTGCAGTCGATAACTACACTATCTAACCACACTTAAGCCCGCTGCCATGGAGTTATAGTACTTGCCGCTCTTCTAACTACTGACGAAGCTGTTGACAGTCCCTAAATCCAGCTGATTTTATATGTGAACATTTCAAAGGATTACAAAAATCCTAGCCCCAGATGTTGATGAAATACTAATCCTTCTACTTGTACTGATTTACCGGATATGCTTTAACTATATCTGAATGAACTGTCCATCGACCACCGGTTCTATTACCAATACTTTATGGACATCTCTGCCAGACTCATTCACTATAAAATGTCATCGCTTCCACTGAACCCCCATCAGGTCTATAATAAAATTATCTTCGCTAACTTACAGAGTTGTCACATTTCTCCTCCCTATGTCTCTGTTTCTGTGTTTCCAAATGCCCTCTCAGAGATTACAATTTATCGTCACTGCTGACTTCACAATTTCCTCAATGTATCACATATTCTATGATATCCTTTACCTCGTTCTATTTGACTCATCCCACTTTAAATTGTCTCTTAAAACTAACTCGTTCAGATATGCCTATTACTACCGAACGTATCTTGAAGGTGACCAGTTCCTTCCATTGGTCATTCCAACATAGTCACCACTTCTCTGCAATTGCAGCTTCCTTGAAATCTCATTTTTCTCCATCTTTCATTCCATGGTCTTCCCTTACCTTCTCTCAAGTACCTCAACTACGCTGTGAGCTCACATAATAAGGGCTTGGATGCCTTTTTAATTTGAATTTTTAACATATTTGATGTAATTGTTCTGCTGTGACTACCTATTTAAACCGCATTCTGGTTTTACAACTCTGAATTAGCTTGTTCTTCATAAATAAAATAAGATTAAAACCGGTACTCTTTTTACTTTGAGCAAACTCCAGTATTAAACACTGCAGACCCCCCTTGTCACATGATGTATGTGACTATGACTAATACAAAGAGGATACAATACAATTTGTCCAGGGTACGCACTTTTAATTCCTCAATTAAGTCATTATATGGACTTTCCAGCGACCAAAGCCTGGCCACTCAACTGCTGCCAAGATGAAGATTAATTATACTTCCTCGGTGTTTGGAATATATTTATTTTCTCAAAGGTTTTCTGAAAAACAAAAAACAAACAATGCTCTATTCACAGTATCAAACAAGTGGAATTAACGGAGTATCATAACCATAATGCATTTGCTCAGAATTATATGTTTCCTCTCTTGCAACTGTCATCAGTCTAATGCTATCCTTACCTTTTGTGTCACTTTACCCCACTCCCTCTAGCATGTAAGCTCATTGAGCAGGGCCCCTTAACCCCTCTGTTCCTGTGTGTCCAACTTGTCTGGTTACAACTACATGTTTGTTCGTCCACCCACTGTAAATCACTGCGGAATTTGTTGGCGCTATATAAATAATAACATAATAATAATTATATGGCTTGGAGAAGTGACACATTTTTAGAAAAAAGTAATGGGCAACTATAAGATAAGATAAGTTCCTGAGATAATCGGCACATTTTAGATGTCATCAAAGCAAATTTGTTCTGTTTTAAAATACCGTAGCTCCAATTAGGAGATAATAAGCTGCCTTGTAGTTTTTGGATGGTGATATATTTTGTGAGCTCCCACCAAATATATTGTTTGGTGGGAGACTTAAGATAAGGCCAGGGACTAATTAAAAGTATTTTGAAATATTGGGCAGACTAGATGGGCCGAATGGTTCTTATCTGCCGTCACATTCTATGTTTCTATGTCTCTAAATTCCTACAAATTCTTTGTTTAAAATAAAAGTGCTCCAACAATTCAGAGTTTAGTGAGCTACCCTAATTAGGGTTTCCATCAAGATTTAGAGGAACCGTTTCAGGAGGCTTGAAAACAGGTAACCCCCTGCATGCTCGAGTTTCCTTTAACAGAGATCACGGTTTACATTTTGTCTAAAACAAGAGATGCAGAAGCCCTAGCCATTATTGTGAAAGCAACTTTGTGGACCAGCCATCAGTCCTTATTATCTCCTGGTCAGAGGTTGCTAGCGGAAGAGTCCCAAGTGACCCCAGTCATGTGATGAAGTAAAAGGATAGAGAAAGGAGAGTTGTAGTCTGATTGCCATCCGAAGAGTCCTCTCCTCTCATTCTGTGTACTCTGTGTAATGAAATTCTGTTTGAGACGCAGGGAGAAAATTTATCAGCTGGGGAAATCAGACTGAGGGGTCAGAGTTAACCGCTTTATTGCCATTTCCTGCTCCAGACTGCTCTTTCTGGAACAAGCCGACACTGGAAGACCAGATATAGTGGAAGATAATTTTCTGGATTTTCCTACCTCGTTCAATACATTCTTTCATGTTTTTTAGTTGTTTGGTACTCCGTAACACACAGCCAGGCCAACTGTAGCAATAGGGGAATCGCAGAACAGTTGCTATTAGCCAAAATTACCTATTGCCCAAGCCAAATTGGAACTTCATCTTACGACTTGTATAATACCACCATCAACCACAGGCAATCTGACCTACTGACTCCAGCTGCAGTTGCCCTCAGCCCAGCTGCATGCCCCAAAACCCACATGAAACGGTTGCGGTCTTGCGCTTATTGGATTAAAATCAATCAATACTTAAAATATTTTTTATTTTTTAAAAATCTTTTTAAAAACTATTGTTGTGTTATAACTCTCATTGTCAGCCTGAATTATCACAGACCATAGTCCTAGTATTATTGCTCCATTAGTGTTAGAATTAAGTTGCCTATCATCATACTTGGTGCGGTAAGGGGTAAACACAATGCTGTCTTTATCCTCTTAAAATGTATTCTTCATAGTTGTAATCGTTAAAATGTAGGTAGCATTTTTTCTTTTGTTTTTGCTTGAAGTCCCTAAAATATTTTTTTTAAGTAAACACTAGCTACTCAGAATTCTCCCCATAATAAGCAATTCTGGAGATCAACAGTTGCAAAAAACATGGACATCTGTTTTCAGTAGTGCAGACTTCTAATCTGATCCGTTGAGCAGCTTTGCCCCATGAATGACTTATGGAGCTAGGATTGCAAGGATTAATTGTGAGTAGGGTAAGAGATCTAAGCCTTCTTCTCCCTTATTCCCAATGACCTGGAGTAAGGACGAAGGGTATTTTTTTTGGTGATCTGTGATCCATTTGCTGCTCAAATGCAATACTACTGTTTGACTATCAATCTTAGTAACTTCTTCTTTACCCATTACAGTTGTTGTTTTTGCAGATTATATTACCCTTTCTTTCTTAAATGGACACCCTACACCCCTAAAGCATTTTAGCTTGGTAAAGTGCCTTATGTGTGAAGAATGTGTCCTCTTTTTTACATTTTTTTTTACAAAAAGTGCAGATTTCAATAGAAATTGACGCTTTTATAAATGAATCTTGTGGGCAGATCTACTAATGAGTGATTTGTATTTGTTTTGTATTTGGACTGTGGAGTGCCCCTTTAAGTAAAGATTCCAAAACTATACAGTAGAAAGCTGGAGAAAAAAACAAAACAAACTGAGTGATTGGCGGATAAAGAAAAAGAAACCAAAATTACTAATTTAACAAAAGTATGTTATACAAAGGCACTTGTTTATCATCTAGGTTGCTCTAATGATCTCAAAGTGACAGAAATATCCATAAGAGTATGTAACACGTTCAACATAGGAATAAATCACAAAAGAATGTTATAAAATACTTACAGTCAAACCTAGATTAATATGGAAATATTGAGTCCAATCCAGCAGGTATGGCTGCACCTGGGTTTGACTCCCAAATGTATTTCGTGCCCCTCTTCTTTTGTGATTTGTTCGATGTCTTCATTTGGGATGTTACATACTTTTTGGTGCTTAATGCCATGGGATTTTTCAATTAGAAATACCGTATTTACTTGAATCTAATGTGCAATTTTTGAAACCTGGAAGGTGAAAAATGTTTTTGCTAGATACTACTATACAACATTGTGCTACAAATAAATGTTTAATGCCATATTATTACTTTATTGAGAGGGTAGTGGACGCATGGAATAGCCTTCCAGCTGAAGTGGTAGAGGTTAACACAGTGAGGGAGTTTAAGCATGCGTGGGATAGGCACATGGGCGTAGGAACCCCAAAAAATCTGGGGGGGATAGCATTTTTACTCGCCGGGTATATTCTTATTCCGTAAACTAGGAGTTGTTTATCCCATTGTACAGCGCTACGGAATTTGCAGTCGCTATATAAATGATTAAATAATAACAACATTAAAGGGTCACCACAGGGAAGGGGTTTTACTTACCCGGATACAGCGCCGGGATCCTCCTGATTAGAACCACCCCTACCCTTCCCATGAATATTAGAACCACCCCTACCCCTTCCATGCACAAAAGAACTCCACCTACCCCTTCCACGCACATTAACCCCCTACCCCTTCCATGCATATTAGTACCCCCCTAACCCCTTCCATGCATATTAGAACCCACCCTACCTCTTCCATTCATATTAGTACTCCCCTAACCCCTTCCAATAATTTTTCTACCTACCCCCTCCTCCCATCCATATTAGTAGCCCCCCTAAACCCTTCCAATTATTTTTCTACCTACCCCTCTCCCCTATCCTTATTAGTAGCCCCCCTAACCCTTTCCAATTATTTTTCTGCCATGTTAACTAACGCCAGTGCTGGAGTGCCTACATTAAAAGGCCTGCAGGGACAGGCTATAGACACCAGAACCACTACACTAAGCTGCAGTGCTTCTGGGGACTATAGTGTTTCTTTAATGTGAGGTAAATTAGAGATTAGTGCAACGAATAATATGCTAGATTGCCTACTTACAACCAGATGAGGATGATGATGGGCTCTAGCTGCAGTCTGGCTCCACTGGTCTGGTGTAGAACAGGCTCTCTGAAGGCTGTTTGTAACTGTGGTCACAAAAATCAATGTTCTGTGAGAACGGGAAGCAGCTCCATTTTTTGGGGGCCCTTTACACAGCTCAAGGTCTGGATCCCAGGGTCCACCTTCATGTTCCACCAATGAGTTTGTTCACAGGGGGTGGAGTGTGTAGGGGATGTCCTGATATGTGTGTAAGGAATGCATTGTGTGAATCTGTGTTTGTATGTGTAAGGGCTGCAAGGTGTGATTCTGTGTATGTACGGGATGCAGTGTGTGCGTCTGTAAGGGGTGCATTGAGTGTATGTACGGGGTGCATTGAGTGTGTAAGGTTGCATGATTGTGTGAGTGTGTGTGTGTGTGTGTGCACGGGGTGCATTGAGTGTGTGTAAGGATGAATTGTGTGTTTCTGTGTGTGTAAGGGTGGTATGATTGTGTGATTGTGTGTGTGTGTGTGTGTGGTGGATGTCAATCTCTCTCCCTCCCTTGTCACTCTTTCTCCCCCCCCTCCCTGCTTCTTTCTCCCCCCCCCTCCCTCCCTGCTTCTTTCTCCCCCCCTCCCTGCTTCTTTCTCCCCCCCCTCCCTCCTTCTTTCTCCCCCCCTCCCTCCCTGCTTCTTTCTCCCCCTCCCTCCCTGCTTCTTTCTCCCCCCCTCCCTCCCTGCTTCTTTCTCCCCCCCCTCCCTGCTTCTTTCTCCCCCCCCTCCCTGCTTCTTTCTCCCCCCTCCCTGCTTCTTTCTCCCCCCCCTCCCTGCTTCTTTCTCCCCCCCCTCCCTGCTTCTTTCTCCCCCCCTCCCTCCCTGCTTCTTTCTCCCCCCCCTCCCTCCCTGCTTCTTTCTTCCCCCCCTCCCTCCCTGCTTCTTTCTTCCCCCCCTCCCTCCCTGCTTCTTTCTTCCCCCCCTCCCTCCCTGCTTCTTTCTCCCCCCCCTCCCTGCTTCTTTCTCCCCCCCTCCCTCCCTGCTTCTTTCTCCCCCCCCTCCCTCCCTGCTTCTTTCTCCCCCCCCTCCCTCCCTCTTTCTCCCCCCCCTCCCTCCCTGCTTCTTTCTCCCCCCCCCTCCCTGCTTCTTTCTCCCCCCCTCCCTGCTTCTTTCTCCCCCCCCTCCCTCCCTGCTTCTTTCTCCCCCCCCTCCCTCCCTGCTTCTTTCTCCCCCCCCTCCCTCCCTGCTTCTTTCTCCCCCCCCTCCCTCCCTGCTTCTTTCTCCCCCACCTCCCTCCCTGCTTCTTTCTCCCCCCCTCCCTCCCTGCTTCTTTCTCCCCCCCCTCCCTCCCTGCTTCTTTCTCCCCCCCCTCCCTCCCTGCTTCTTTCTCCCCCCCTCCCTCCCTGCTTCTTTCTCCCCCCCTCCCTCCCTGCTTCTTTCTCCCCCCCTCCCTCCCTGCTTCTTTCTCCCCCCTCCCTCCCTGCTTCTTTCTCCCCCCCTCCCTCCCTGCTTCTTTCTCCCCCCCTCCCTCCCTGCTTCTTTCTCCCCCCCTCCCTCCCTGCTTCTTTCTCCCCCCTCCCTCCCTGCTTCTTTCTCCCCCCCCCTCCCTGCTTCTTTCTCCCCCCCCTCCCTGCTTCTTTCTCCCCCCCTCCCTGCTTCTTTCCCCCCCTCCCTGCTTCTTTCTCCCCCCTCCCTGCTTCTTTCTCCCCCCCCTCCCTGCTTCTTTCCCCCCCTCCCTGCTTCTTTCCCCCCCTCCCTGTTTCTTTATTTCCCCTCCCTCCCTCCCTGTTTCTTTATTTCCCCTCCCTCCCTGTTTCTTTATTCCCCCCCCTTCCCCCCCCTGTTTCTTTATTTCCCCTTCCTCCCTCCCTCCCTGTTTCTTTATTTCCCCTCCCTCCCTCCCTGTTTCTTTATTCCCCCCCTCCCCCTCCCTCCCTCCCTCCCTGTTTCTTTATTCACCCCCTCCCTGTTTCTTTATTTCCCCCCCCTCCCCTCCCTGTTTCTTTATTTCCCCTTCCTCCCTCCCTCCCTGTTTCTTTATTTCCCCTCCCTCCCTGTTTCTTTATTTCCCCCCCCCTCCCTCTTCCCCCCTTCCTGTTTCTTTCTCTCCCTCCCTCCCCTACCTATGATGTAGCGTGGCCGAGCGCTGTATAGTCCGCCGGTACAGGGAGCTTTTGTTTCCTGTACCCGGCGGACTAACAGGAAGTGCACACTCAGTGTGCACTTCCTGTTAGTCCGGCCGGGTACAGGAGACAGATGCTCCCTGTACCGGCGGACTATACAGCGCTCGGCTATGCTACAGTGAGGGAGTGACAGGAGGGAGCGCTGAGCGCTTCCCTCCTGTCAGCTCCTCTCTTCATGCTGCGCCCGGGCGGTGCGCTCTCATGGACGCACCAGCCCGGGCAAAGCTGCAGCCGCCTGAGGCTCTCTGCAGAGCGCTCGGGCGGCTGCAGCAAAAGGGGGGGCCGGCGGAGCTGGGGGGGATTTCCCCATACCTGTCCCCCCCGCATGATTTGCTGGGGGGGATGCGTCCCCCCCATCCCCCCCAGTTCCTACGCCCATGGATAGGCATAAGGCTATCCTAACTATACGATAAGGCCAGGGACTAATTACAAGTATTTTGAACCATTGGGCAGACTAGATGGGCTGAATGGTTCTTATCTGCCGTCACATTCTATGTTTCTATATTCTACAGAAACCTTGATGGTATTTCAATTTTAGTGTTACATGTTAAGTCTATTCTTTAAGACCTCTTTCAGGAACGAAATTTGTCTGTGTGAATTCGCCAGAATGCAATTCGCCTGTGTGAATTCACCAGTTTTAATTCGCCTGTGTGAATTTGCCAACAAATTTCGAATTTTGTCCCAATTGTAATGCGCCATTGGATCTAATGTGCATTTAAGTTTTGCAAACGTTATTTTCCAAAAAAGTCGAGCATTAGATTCGAGTAAATACGGTATGTTTGTTTAAATTTTGTTTTCGTGTATAAATATTGGATGCACTGCTTAGATCACTGTGTTCTAATCACGAAATGTGGACGCCGTACATTCACCATGATCTTTTGAATACTTTTGTTCAATACCGGAAGACTTAATGGTGAGCTCTTCAGCTCCTGTGAAACTAACTCCCATGATGCTTAGATACAACTGGTCGGTTACCTGTTGATATTTTTTTTTTTATCTCTGTAATGTGATACTGTCCTAAAAAGTAATTTGTAGTGAAGTGGTTAACTAGAATATACCCCACTCCCTCTAGAATTTAAGCTCATTGAGCAGGGCCCTTCACCCCCTCTGTTCCTGTATGTCCAACTTGTCTGTTTACAACTTCATGTCTGTTAGTCCACCCATTGTACAGCGCTACGGAATCTGATGGCGCTATATAAATAATAAAATAATAATAATTAAATCGTTCAGTAGTTTTTAACCCATTTGCTGTCTTAAAGCGCCGTCACGTCCCCTGTCAGCTAGCCGTATGCTTCTAGCAGCCTCCATACATGATTGAAATTGGAGGATTTATTCTGTAAAAACAGCACATACACCTTCATCTGTCAGGTTATACGGGGAACGCATGAAAAGCAGTAGAAAGGAAGATGAATCCTATAAGCATTAATATCCCTAATATAAAAAAAATCCCATATCATTTTATTTTGTTTGGAGGAAAGAGATAGATGAGGAGGAGGATCGGGGAGACAGATCAATCTGGAAGTTTAATATATGTGCAGAACAGAGCAGTGTGTGCAGTAGGATTAAAAGTAACCTTGCTATATGGTGATGTCCGTGTGTTGGAGGAGGGCAGGCGGATCACCCAGATTGTCCCCAGAGGGATGAGGTGAGAAATTAGTAAGGCCAATTTCCTGCCTGATTGACGCGAAGGCACACATAGCCTAGGATAGATCGATCAGCAGGATTTGTTAGCAGGAGAGGAGGATTTCAGCAAAGGGACGAACAAACGACTCTCAGAGGGTTGAAAATCTAATAAGGAAAAATCTACATACAGTGAGCTAGCCGACTCTCCATCTGCCTCTTGCTTGTTTGTCTTTCTGCGTCGAAGTGTAACAGTTTTATTATCAATGCAACAGGTACAAAATATTGGGTTTAGTGACCTAAATTGAACATTCAACTATAATTAATAATTACCCTTGTGAGATAAAAAAATATATATATATTGATAAGGGGCCACTGAATTCTATAACTCCTCCTATTACTCCATATAACCTCTCCCTATAACTCCTCCTATTACTCCATATAACCTCTCTCTAAACCTCCTCCTATAACTCCATATAACCTCTCCCTATAACTCCTCCTATTACTCCATATAACCTCTCTCTAAACCTCCTCCTATAACTCCATATAACCTCTCTCTATAACTCCTCCTATTACTCCATATAACCTCTCTCTATAACTCCTCCTATTACTCCATATAACCTCTCCCTATAACTCCTCCTATTACTCCATATAACCTCTCCCTATAACTCATCCTATTACTCCATATAACCTATCCCTATATCTCCTCCTATTACTCCATATAACCTCTCCCTATAACTCCTCCTATTACTCTATATAACCTCTCCCTATAACTCCTCCTATTACTCCATATAACCTCTCTCTATAACTCCTCCTATTACTCCATATAACCTCTCTCTATAACTCCTCCTATTACTCCATATAACCTCTCCCTATAACTCCTCATATTACTCCATATAACCTCTCTCTATAACTCATCCTATTACTCCATATAACCTTTCCCTATAACTCCTCCTATTACTCCATATAATCTCTCCCTAAAACTCCTCCTATTACTCCATATAGCCTCTCTCTATAACTCCTCCTATTACTCCATATAACCTCTTTGTATAACTCCTCCTATTACTCCATATAACATCTCACTATTACTCCTCCTATTACTCTATATAACCTCTCACTTTAACGCCTCCTATTACTCCATATAACCTCTATTTATAACTCCTCCTATTACTCAATATAACCTCTCTCTATAACTCTTCCTATTACTCCATATAACCTCTCTCTATAACTCCTCCTATAATTCCATATAACTTCTCTCTATAACTCCTCCTATTACTCCATATAACCTCTCCCTATAACTCATCCTATTACTCCATATAACCTCTCTTTATAACTCCTCCTATTACTCCATATAACCTCTCTCTATAACTCCTCCTATTACTCCATATAACCTCTCCGTATAACTCCTCCTATTACTCCATATAACCTCTCCCTATAACTCCTCCTATTACTCCATATAACCTCTCACTATAACTCCTCCTATTACTCAATATAACCTCTCCCTATAACTCCTCCAATTACTCCATATAATCTCTCTCTATAACTCCTCCTATTACTCCATATAACCTCTCTCTATAACTCCTCCTATAATTCCATATAACTTCTCTCTATAACTCCTCCTATTACTCCATATATCCTCTCCCTATAACTCCTCCAATTACTCCATATAACCTCTCTCTATAACTTCTCCTATTACTCCATATACCCTCTCTCTATAACTCCTCCTATTACTCCATATAACCTTTCCCTATAACTCCTTCAATTACTCCATATAACCTCTATTTATAACTCCTCCTATTACTCAATATAACCTCTCCCTATAACTCCTCCTATTACTCCATATAACCTCTCTCTATAACTCCTCCTATAATTCCATATAACTTCTCTCTATAACTCCTCCTATTACTCCATATATCCTCTCCCTATAACTCCTCCAATTACTCCATATAACCTCTCTCTATAACTTCTCCTATTACTCCATATACCCTCTCTCTATAACTCCTCCTATTACTCCATATAACCTCTCACTATAACGCCTCCTATTACTCCATATAACCTCTATTTATAACTCCTCCTATTACTCAATATAACCTCTCCCTATAACTCCTTCTATTACTCCATATAACCTCTCCCTATAACTCCTCCAATTACTCCATATAATCTCTCTCTATAACTCTTCCTATTACTCCATATAACCTCTCTCTATAACTCCTCCTATAATTCCATATAACTTCTCTCTATAACTCCTCCTATTACTCCATATAACCTCTCCCTATAACTCATCCTATTACTCCATATAACCTCTCTTTATAACTCTTCCTATTACTCCATATAACCTCTCTCTATAACTCCTCCTATTACTCCATATAACCTCTCCGTATAACTCCTCCTATTACTCCATATAACCTCTCCCTATAACTCCTCCTATTACTCCATATAACATCTCACTATAACTCCTCCTATTACTCAATATAACCTCTCCCTATAACTCCTCCAATTACTCCATATAATCTCTCTCTATAACTCCTCCTATTACTCCATATAACCTCTCTCTATAACTCCTCCTATAATTCCATATAACTTCTCTCTATAACTCCTCCAATTACTCCATATAACCTCTCTCTATAACTCCTCCTATTACTCCATATAACCTCTCTCTATAACTTCTCCTATTACTCCATATAACCTCTCTCTATAACTCCTCCTATTACTCCATATAACCTCTCTCTATAACTCCTCCTATTGCTCCATATAACCTCTCCCTATAACTCGTAGACTTCCCTAAATACTTCTCTCCCTCTTAGATACCCCTAAACCTCCAGATCCCTCTGCAGGCACACACCCGAAAAAAATGCTCTGCAACAGGATACCTGGAGTTATTATAGCAGTATTTCCCAAACATCACTCAAGGCTTGATGAAGGGTGAAAACAGGAATGCTTTATTCTGCAAAATCAAACATATTTATACACACAACCCGAACAGGTGCTCATGAACCTGGTAGGTCCCGGTATCTGAAAAGGAGTTCCTGGATCCTTTAAAAAGAGAGCCCCCACAAGTTCATGGTATCCCCAGATGCCTCATCACTCCCTGACCTCCCCTCCAAATAGCAATGTGATTGGTGGTCGGGGATCCAAGCAGCACCTAGTCATGGCACAGTTCTGATCTACCGAGGGTTCCATGCACCAAGCTAGTTCACTCGCTGCTTTCCAGACCTGGCTCCACTACCAGGAGACCATGGCCGTTCTAATTGGCTGTGCTGAAGGTTATAGGGTAGAGATACAAGCAAGGATGATTTTGGTTCTTTGGGGGAGTTTTGCCATAGTGTCCCGCACTGATTGTCAGTTTATCTATATGTGGCCAGACCAGAGTTCCGTCACACCCACATACGGCCTAGCGTCCTTTCTCCACACCATAGTCAATCTGACTGTAAAGTGACCAAAATCTGGCTGAATAAAAATTATGGATTTCTATGCAGCCAGAGAAGAAATTTTTCATGTTTCTAATATGCAGGACTTTCCTGGCTTTCCAGGATGTATGGCAACTCTATGCATAGACCAGTTTAGCCATCCCTTAGCTATAATACAATGACTCTGCTGGCTGTGTCCTACTCTCTGTCATCTGCTTAATTCTTTTATTTATTTATTTTTTCTACACACAGAGACTGGACAGGAGGATCGGAGAGGGACTACCGAGGGTGTATTAACCCTATCCTTGCTTAGAGGCAGCATCTCGAGGGTTGGAGGGTCACTCGTGCGGGACAGCTGTCTCTTCCCATCGGATTACAGGGGGTTATCTTTCTATGCAATGATCGGCCTCCCATCCTCTCTCCTGCACAGCCCGGGGGACTGTCTTACAAAGTCACCAGAGCCATACTGTCTGAAAAGCTGTCAAAATCATAGGGGAGAGAGATGGAAGAGCTGGGGGTGGTGGTGGGGAGGAGAAGGGGTGCTGAGCGAGGAAGAGAAAGAAGTATATTGAGAGCATATCATTCTCCATACTTCACATATCTCTCTCTCCAATTCTTTTATGATTTAGAGTTTTCCGTTTCTTTCAACTCTAATTATTCTGGTATCCCAAATGCTTTTAGCCCCTCTCGTTAACTCTTTATGTACAACTGTGCATGTGACCGACTAGTTCTCTCTCTCTCTTGGTGAATCTCTCCCTCGTTTGCTGGGTAGCTTTGGGTGACACATGTATCCACACAGGGAAATAATGAGCCCTACGTGTGACAAGGTCACTCTTTGCTAAAGGGGGATGCAATGTTACCAGATGATGCAGAAACCTAGAGGGCAGAAGCACATCCAAGATGCCTTCATACATATAATGTCTGGAGCCAGGCTTTCTCACCATCCAGATTGGGCAGATAGATGGGCAGTACGAGGGTCTTTATCTAGATAATGCCTGGTGCCAGTCTTTCTATTAAGACATATTGGGCAGTACAAGACTATTTATATCCGTAATGGCTAGTGCCAGGCTTTCTCTTGCACATAAAGTAAAGAAAGGGCTGTGCCACAAATTGAATCAATATACAAAATGATATAGGATATAAACATAACTTTTTCTCACATAAAGTAGTTTCGATGTGACAAAGGTAAGTGCAATTATTAGTACTTGATAGAGCGTAGGTCTCTTAAGTCAGGAGAATATATATTTTATTTGTTTCTCAGATGTCCAGAAAAAACAAAAGATAGGAGAATTCAATAGTGCAATATGCCTGGTCATGTAAATATAACAAAATAATGATGATATTGCACTCACATTTAATAGAGCTATGACCAGCTCTAGCATGTAGCGGTTTCAGTGGTACAATCGCCACTTATAGGAAATGATGTGAGTATCCTCGATGGTAGGAGTGCCAGGAGCTCAAGTAAAGATATGAAAAGGCAACGATAGTGCTCTCAATAAAATATATAAAATATAAAATATAATAAAATTGTCACGTTTCCGGAACCAAACACACTGACAGATCACAGGGAGAGAAATTGCAATACCGGTCCTTAGAGTGGCTGGGCTATGCAAAATAAAGAGAAGTCAGAGGAGTACAGAGATACGGAGTTATGATAGGATAAGCCAAGGTCAAGGATCAGAGAAAGCAGGGTAAACAAAAGACAAAGCCAAAATTCGGTAACCAACAATCAGACAGAGAAGACGCGCTTTTGGGCTATCTAAAGACCACAACAGGGAAACCCGGGATGACATCGGCAAGCTTAAATAGGCATGATTCATTTCCTTTTGGAATTAACCACGACACGTGGAAGGTATTTGACCCTTCCACCTTGACTCTTGAGGTCATCTTTATGCAGTGTGACAGGTGGTTGACTCGGGCGCATATTTAAGCACAATGCACGAGAGAGAATGACGGCGGGATCCGCGGCACATGAAGCCGCCGCGGTCGGTGAACGGACAGGGGGCCTGAAAAAAAATATACTCACAAAGATAGAGCAGGCTAACTTACATACTTCCCAACATTTAAAATATACACGAGGGACACTATAATTTTATGGGTGTGAGTGGGGATGTGGCCAGGGGTGGGCTGGTAAGAGAAATGTTAGATTACATAACAATTGTTGAGTCCAAAGTAACTTATTTACAAAGAATAATTCTACTGTAGTTTAAAGACACATTACCGGCAGTATTATTGCTGTGGAGCTCTGTTATACACTCAGACACCTTACTGGGAGTATTATTGCTGTGGAGCTCTGTTATACACTCAGACACATTACTGGGAGTATTATTGCTGTGGAGCTCTGTTATGCACTCAGACACAGTACTGGGAGTATTATTGCTGTGGAGCTCTGTTATACACACAGACACATTAATGGGAGTATTATTGCTGTGGAGCTCTGTTATACACTCAGACACATTACTGGGAGTATTATTGCTGTGGAGCTCTGTTACACACTCAGACACATTACTGGGAATATTATTGCTGTGAGGCTCTGTTATACACTTAGACACATTAATGGGAGTATTATTGCTGTGGAGCTCTGTTATACACACAAACACATTACTGGGAGTATTATTGCTGTGGAGCTCTGTTATACACTCAGACACATTACTGGGAGTATTATTGCTGTGGAGCTCTGTTATACACTCAGACACATTACTGGGAGTATTATTGCAGTGGGGCTCAGTTATACACTCAGACACCTTACTGGGAGTATTATTGCTGTGGTGCTCTGTTATACACTCAGAAACATTACTGGGAGTATTATTGCTGTGGAGCTCTGTTATACACTCAGACACAGTACTGGGAGTATTATTGCTGTGGAGCTCTGTTATACACACAGACACATTACTGGGAGTATTATTGCTGTGGAGCTCTGTTATACACTCAGACACATTACTGGGAGTATTATTGCTGTGGAGCTCTGTTATACACACAGACACATTACTGGGAGTATTATTGCTGTGGAGCTCTGTTGTACACTCAGACACATTACTGGGAGTATTATTGCAGTGGAGCTCTGTTGTACACTCAGACACATTACTGGGAGTATTATTGCTGTGGAGCTCTGTTATACACACAGACACATTACTGGGAGTATTATTGCTGTGGAGCTCTGTTATACACTCAGACACATTACTGGGAGTATTATTGCTGTGGAGCTCTGTTATACACACAGACACATTACTGGGAGTATTATTGCTGTGGAGCTCTGTTATACACTCAGACACATTACTGGGAGTATTATTGCTGTGGAGCTCTGTTATACACTCAGACACATTAATGGGAGTATTATTGCTGTGGAGCTCTGTTATACACACAAAACATTACTGGGAGTATTATTGCTGTGGAGCTCTGTTATACACTCAGACACATTACTGGGAGTATTATTGCAGTGGGGCTCAGTTATACACTCAAACACATTACTGGGATTATTATTGCTGTGGAGTTCTGTTATACACTCAGACACATTACTGGGAGTGTTATTGCTGTGGAGCTCTGTTGTACACTCAGACACATTACTGGGAGTATTATTGCAGTGGAGCTCTGTTGTACACTCAGACACATTACTGGGAGTATTATTGCTGTGGAGCTCTGTTATACACACAGACACATTACTGGGAGTATTATTGCTGTGGAGCTCTGTTATACACTCAGACACATTACTGGGAGTATTATTGCTGTGGAGCTCTGTTATACACACAGACACATTACTGGGAGTATTATTGCTGTGGAGCTCTGTTATACACTCAGACACATTACTGGGAGTATTATTGCTGTGGAGCTCTGTTATACACTCAGACACATTAATGGGAGTATTATTGCTGTGGAGCTCTGTTATACACACAAAACATTACTGGGAGTATTATTGCTGTGGAGCTCTGTTATACACTCAGACACATTACTGGGAGTATTATTGCAGTGGGGCTCAGTTATACACTCAAACACATTACTGGGATTATTATTGCTGTGGAGTTCTGTTATACACTCAGACACATTACTGGGAGTGTTATTTCTGTGGAGCTCTGTTATACACTCAGACACATTACTGGGAGTATTATTGCTGTGGAGCTCTGTTATACACACAGACACATTACTGGGAGTATTATTGCTGTGGAGCTCTGTTGTACACTCAGACACATTACTGGGAGTATTATTGCTGTGGAACTCTGTTATACACTCAGACACATTACTGGGAGTATTATTGCAGTGGGGCTCAGTTATACACTCAAACACATTACTGGGATTATTATTGCTGTGGAGTTCTGTTATACACTCAGACACATTACTGGGAGTATTATTGCTGTGGAGCTCTGTTATACACTCAGGCACATTACTGAGAGTATTATTGCTGTGGAGCTCTGTTATACACTCAGACACATTACTGGGAGTGTTATTTCTGTGGAGCTCTGTTATACACTCAGACACATTACTGGGAGTTTTATTGCTCTGGAGCTCTGTTTTACACACAGACACATCACTGGGAGTATTATTGCTGTGGAGCTCTGTTATACACTCAGACACGTTACTGGGAGTATTATAGCTGTGGAGCTCTGTTATACACATTTAGACACATTACTGGGAGTATTATTGCTGTGGAGCTCTGTAATGCACTCAGACACATTACTGGGAGTATTATTGCTGTGGAGCTCTGTTATACACTCAGACACATTACTGGGAGTATTATTGCAGTGGGGCTCAGTTATACACTCAAACACATTACTGGGATTATTATTGCTGTGGAGTTCTGTTATACACTCAGACACATTACTGGGAGTATTATTGCTGTGGAGCTCTGTTATACACTCAGACACATTACTGGGAGTATTATTGCTGTGGAGCTCTGTTATACACTCAGGCACATTACTGAGAGTATTATTGCTGTGGAGCTCTGTTATACACTCAGACACATTACTGGGAGTGTTATTTCTGTGGAGCTCTGTTATACACTCAGACACATTACTGGGAGTATTATTGCTGTGGAGCTCTGTTATACACACAGACACATTACTGGGAGTATTATTGCTGTGGAGCTCTGTTGTACACTCAGACACATTACTGGGAGTATTATTGCTGTGGAGCTCTGTTATACACTCAGACACATTACTGGGAGTATTATTGCAGTGGGGCTCAGTTATACACTCAAACACATTACTGGGATTATTATTGCTGTGGAGTTCTGTTATACACTCAGACACATTACTGGGAGTATTATTGCTGTGGAGCTCTGTTATACACTCAGGCACATTACTGAGAGTATTATTGCTGTGGAGCTCTGTTATACACTCAGACACATTACTGGGAGTGTTATTTCTGTGGAGCTCTGTTATACACTCAGACACATTACTGGGAGTTTTATTGCTCTGGAGCTCTGTTTTACACACAGACACATCACTGGGAGTATTATTGCTGTGGAGCTCTGTTATACACTCAGACACGTTACTGGGAGTATTATAGCTGTGGAGCTCTGTTATACACATTTAGACACATTACTGGGAGTATTATTGCTGTGGAGCTCTGTAATGCACTCAGACACATTACTGGGAGTATTATTGCTGTGGAGCTCTGTTATACACTCAGACACATTACTGGGAGTATTATTGCTGGGGAGCTCTGTTATACACTCAAACACATTACTGGGATTATTATTGCTGTGGAGTTCTGTTATACACTCAGACACATTACTGGGAGTATTATTGCTGTGGAGCTCTGTTATACACTCAGACACATTACTGGGAGTATTATTGCTGTGGAGCTCTGTTATACACTCAGGCACATTACTGAGAGTATTATTGCTGTGGAGCTCTGTTATACACTCAGACACATTACTGGGAGTGTTATTTCTGTGGAGCTCTGTTATACACTCAGACACATTACTGGGAGTTTTATTGCGCTGGAGCTCTGTTTTACACACAGACACATCACTGGGAGTATTATTGCTGTGGAGCTCTGTTATACACTCAGACACATTACTGGGAGTATTATTGCTGTGGAGCTCTGTTACACACTCAGACACATTACTGGGAGTATTATTGCTGTGGAGCTCTGTTATACACTCAGACACATTACTGGGAGTATTATTGCTGTGGAGCTCTGTTATACACTCAGACACATTACTGGGAGTATTATTGCTGTGGAGCTCTGTTATGCACTCAGACACAGTACTGGGAGTATTATTGCTGTGGAGCTCTGTTATACACACAGACACATTACTGGGAGTATTATTGCTGTGGAGCTCTGTTATACACTCAGGCACATTACTGAGAGTATTATTGCTGTGGAGCTCTGTTATACACTCAGACACATTACTGGGAGTGTTATTTCTGTGGAGCTCTGTTATACACTCAGACACATTACTGGGAGTTTTATTGCTCTGGAGCTCTGTTTTACACACAGACACATCACTGGGAGTATTATTGCTGTGGAGCTCTGTTATACACTCAGACACGTTACTGGGAGTATTATAGCTGTGGAGCTCTGTTATACACATTTAGACACATTACTGGGAGTATTATTGCTGTGGAGCTCTGTAATGCACTCAGACACATTACTGGGAGTATTATTGCTGTGGAGCTCTGTTATACACTCAGACACATTACTGGGAGTATTATTGCTGGGGAGCTCTGTTATACACTCAAACACATTACTGGGATTATTATTGCTGTGGAGTTCTGTTATACACTCAGACACATTACTGGGAGTATTATTGCTGTGGAGCTCTGTTATACACTCAGACACATTACTGGGAGTATTATTGCTGTGGAGCTCTGTTATACACTCAGGCACATTACTGAGAGTATTATTGCTGTGGAGCTCTGTTATACACTCAGACACATTACTGGGAGTGTTATTTCTGTGGAGCTCTGTTATACACTCAGACACATTACTGGGAGTTTTATTGCTCTGGAGCTCTGTTTTACACACAGACACATCACTGGGAGTATTTTGCTGTGGAGCTCTGTTATACACTCAGACACATTACTGGGAGTATTATTGCTGTGGAGCTCTGTTACACACTCAGACACATTACTGGGAGTATTATTGCTGTGGAGCTCTGTTATACACTCAGACACATTACTGGGAGTATTATTGCTGTGGAGCTCTGTTATACACTCAGACACATTACTGGGAGTATTATTGCTGTGGAGCTCTGTTATGCACTCAGACACAGTACTGGGAGTATTATTGCTGTGGAGCTCTGTTATACACACAGACATATTACTGGGAGTATTATTGCTGTGGAGCTCTGTTATACACTCAGACACATTACTGGGAGTATTATTGCTGTGGAGCTCTGTTACACACTCAGACACATTACTGGGAATATTATTGCTGTGGGGCTCTGTTATACACTCAGACACATTACTGGGAGTATTATTGCTGTGGAGCTCTGTTATACACTCAGACACATTACTGGGAGTATTATTGCTGTGGAGCTCTGTTACACACGCAGACACATTACCGGCAGTATTATTGCTGTGGAGCTCTGTTATACACACAGACACATTACTGGGAGTATTATTGCTGTGGAGCTCTGTTATACACTCAGACACATTACTGGGAGTATTATTGCTGTGGAGCTCTGTTATACACTCAGACACATTACTGGGAGTATTATTGCAGTGGGGCTCAGTTATACACTCAGACACCTTACTGGGAGTATTATTGCTGTGGAGCTCTGTTATACACTCAGACACATTACTGGGAGTATTATTGCTGTGGAGCTCTGTTATACACTCAGACACAGTACTGGGAGTATTATTGCTGTGGAGCTCTGTTATACACACAGACACATTACTGGGAGTATTATTGCTGTGGAGCTCTGTTATACACTCAGACACATTACTGGGAGTATTATTGCTGTGGAGCTCTGTTATACACACAGACACATTACTGGGAGTATTATTGCTGTGGAGCTCTGTTATACACTCAGACACATTACTGGGAGTATTATTGCTGTGGAGCTCTGTTATACACTCAGACACATTACTGGGAGTATTATTGCAGTGGGGCTCAGTTATACACTCAGACACGTTACTGGGAGTATTATAGCTGTGGAGCTCTGTTATACACTCAGACACATTACTGGGAGTATTATTGCCGTGGAGCTTTGTTACACACTGAGACACATTACTGGGAGTATTATTGCTGTGGAGCTCTGTTATACACTGAGACACATTACTGGGAGTATTATTGCTGTGGAGCTCTGTTATAGACATTTAGACACATTACTGGGAGTATTATTGCTGTGGAGCTCTGTTATACACACAGACACATTACTGGGAGTATTATTGCTGTGGAGCTCTGTTGTACACTCAGACACATTACTGGGAGTATTATTGCTGTGGAGCTCTGTTGTACACTCAGACACATTACTGGGAGTATTATTGCTGTGGAGCTCTGTTATACACACAGACACATTACTGGGAGTATTATTGCTGTGGAGCTCTGTTATACACTCAGACACATTACTGGGAGTATTATTGCTGTGGAGCTCTGTTATACACACAGACACATTACTGGGAGTATTATTGCTGTGGAGCTCTGTTATACACTCAGACACATTACTGGGAGTATTATTGCTGTGGAGCTCTGTTATACACTCAGACACATTAATGGGAGTATTATTGCTGTGGAGCTCTGTTATACACACAAAACATTACTGGGAGTATTATTGCTGTGGAGCTCTGTTATACACTCAGACACATTACTGGGAGTATTATTGCTGTGGAGCTCTGTTATACACTCAGACACATTACTGGGAGTATTATTGCAGTGGGGCTCAGTTATACACTCAGACACCTTACTGGGAGTATTATTGCTGTGGTGCTCTGTTATACACTCAGAAACATTACTGGGAGTATTATTGCTGGGGAGCTCTGTTATACACTCAGACACAGTACTGGGAGTATTATTGCTGTGGAGCTCTGTTATACACACAGACACATTACTGGGAGTATTATTGCTGTGGAGCTCTGTTATACACTCAGACACATTACTGGGAGTATTATTGCTGTGGAGCTCTGTTATACACACAGACACATTACTGGGAGTATTATTGCTGTGGAGCTCTGTTGTACACTCAGACACATTACTGGGAGTATTATTGCTGTGGAGCTCTGTTATACACTCAGACACATTACTGGGAGTATTATTGCAGTGGGGCTCAGTTATACACTCAGACACGTTACTGGGAGTATTATAGCTGTGGAGCTCTGTTATACACATTTAGACACATTACTGGGAGTATTATTGCTGTGGAGCTCTGTAATGCACTCAGACACATTACTGGGAGTATTATTGCTGTGGAGCTCTGTTATACACTCAGACACATTACTGGGAGTATTATTGCTGGGGAGCTCTGTTATACACTCAAACACATTACTGGGATTATTATTGCTGTGGAGTTCTGTTATACACTCAGACACATTACTGGGAGTATTATTGCTGTGGAGCTCTGTTATACACTCAGACACATTACTGGGAGTATTATTGCTGTGGAGCTCTGTTATACACTCAGGCACATTACTGAGAGTATTATTGCTGTGGAGCTCTGTTATACACTCAGACACATTACTGGGAGTGTTATTTCTGTGGAGCTCTGTTATACACTCAGACACATTACTGGGAGTTTTATTGCTCTGGAGCTCTGTTTTACACACAGACACATCACTGGGAGTATTATTGCTGTGGAGCTCTGTTATACACTCAGACACATTACTGGGAGTATTATTGCTGTGGAGCTCTGTTACACACTCAGACACATTACTGGGAGTATTATTGCTGTGGAGCTCTGTTATACACTCAGACACATTACTGGGAGTATTATTGCTGTGGAGCTCTGTTATACACTCAGACACATTACTGGGAGTATTATTGCTGTGGAGCTCTGTTATGCACTCAGACACAGTACTGGGAGTATTATTGCTGTGGAGCTCTGTTATACACACAGACACATTACTGGGAGTATTATTGCTGTGGAGCTCTGTAATACACTCAGACACATTACTGGGAGTATTATTGCTGTGGAGCTCTGTTACACACTCAGACACATTACTGGGAATATTATTGCTGTGGGGCTCTGTTATACACTCAGACACATTACTGGGAGTATTATTGCTGTGGAGCTCTGTTATACACTCAGACACATTACTGGGAGTATTATTGCTGTGGAGCTCTGTTACACACGCAGACACATTACCGGCAGTATTATTGCAGTGGGGCTCAGTTATACACTCAGACACCTTACTGGGAGTATTATTGCTGTGGAGCTCTGTTATACACTCAGACACATTACTGGGAGTATTATTGCTGTGGAGCTCTGTTATACACTCAGACACAGTACTGGGAGTATTATTGCTGTGGAGCTCTGTTATACACACATACACATTACTGGGAGTATTATTGCTGTGGAGCTCTGTTATACACTCAGACACATTACTGGGAGTATTATTGCTGTGGAGCTCTGTTATACACACAGACACATTACTGGGAGTATTATTGCTGTGGAGCTCTGTTATACACTCAGACACATTACTGGGAGTATTATTGCTGTGGAGCTCTGTTATACACTCAGACACATTACTGGGAGTATTATTGCAGTGGGGCTCAGTTATACACTCAGACACGTTACTGGGAGTATTATAGCTGTGGAGCTCTGTTATACACTCAGACACATTACTGGGAGTATTATTGCCGTGGAGCTTTGTTACACACTGAGACACATTACTGGGAGTATTATTGCTGTGGAGCTCTGTTATACACTGAGACACATTACTGGGAGTATTATTGCTGTGGAGCTCTGTTATAGACATTTAGACACATTACTGGGAGTATTATTGCTGTGGAGCTCTGTAATGCACTCAGACACATTACTGGGAGTATTATTGCTGTGGAGCTCTGTTATACACTCAGACACATTACTGGGAGTATTATTGCTGTGGAGCTCTGTTATACACTCAAACACATTACTGGGATTATTATTGCTGTGGAGTTCTGTTATACACTCAGACACATTACTGGGAGTATTATTGCTGTGGAGCTCTGTTATACACTCAGACACATTACTGGGAGTATTATTGCTGTGGAGCTCTGTTATACATTCAGACACATTACTGGGAGTATTATTGCTGTGGAGCTCTGTTATACACTCAGGCACATTACTGAGAGTATTATTGCTGTGGAGCTCTGTTATACACTCAGACACATTACTGGGAGTGTTATTTCTGTGGAGCTCTGTTATACACTCAGACACATTACTGGGAGTTTTATTGCTCTGGAGCTCTGTTATACACACAGACACATCACTGGGAGTATTATTGCTGTGGAGTTCTGTTATACACTCAGACACATTACTGGGAGTATTACTGCTGTGGAGATCTGTTATACACTCAGACACATTACTGGGAGTTTTATTGCTGTGGAGCTCTGTTATACACTCAGACACATTATTGGGAGTATTATTGCAGTGGGGCTCAGTTATACACTCAGACACGTTACTGGGAGTATTATTGCTGTGGAGCTCTGTTATACACTCAGACACATTACTGGGAGTATTATTGATGTGGAGCTCTGTTATACATTTAGACACATTACTGGGAGTATTATTGCTGGGGAGCTCTGTTATACACTCAAACACATTACTGGGAGTATTATTGCTGTGGAGTTCTGTTATACACTCAGACACATTACTGGGAGTATTATTGCTGTGGAGCTCTGTTATACACTCAGACACATTACTGGGAGTATTATTGCTGTGGAGCTCTGTTATACACTCAGGCACATTACTGAGAGTATTATTGCTGTGGAGCTCTGTTATACACTCAGACACATTACTGGGAGTGTTATTTCTGTGGAGCTCTGTTATACACTCAGACACATTACTGGGAGTTGTATTGCTCTGGAGCTCTGTTATACACTCAGACACATTACTGGGAGTATTATTGCTGTGGAGCTCTGTTATACACACAGACACATTACTGGGAATATTATTGCTGTGGAGCTCTGTTAAACACTCAGACACATTACTGGGAGTATTATTGCTGTGGAGCTCTGTTATACACTCAGACACATTACTGGGAGTATTATTGCTGTGGAGCTCTGTTATACACACAGACACATTACTGGGAATATTATTGCTGTGGAGCTCTGTTATACACTCAGACACATTACTGGGAGTTTTATTGCTGTGGAGCTCTGTTATACACTCAGGCACATTACTGAGAGTATTATTGCTGTGGAGCTCTGTTATACACTCAGACACATTACTGGGAGTGTTATTTCTGTGGAGCTCTGTTATACACTCAGACACATTACTGGGAGTTTTATTGCTCTGGAGCTCTGTTTTACACACAGACACATCACTGGGAGTATTATTGCTGTGGAGCTCTGTTATACACTCAGACACATTACTGGGAGTATTATTGCTGTGGAGCTCTGTTACACACTCAGACACATTACTGGGAGTATTATTGCTGTGGAGCTCTGTTATACACTCAGACACATTACTGGGAGTATTATTGCTGTGGAGCTCTGTTATACACTCAGGCACATTACTGGGAGTATTATTGCTGTGGAGCTCTGTTATACACTCAGACACATTACTGGGAGTATTATTGCTGTGGAGCTCTGTTATACACTCAGACACATTACTGGGAGTATTATTGCTGTGGAGCTCTGTTATACACTCAGACACATTACTGGGAGTATTATTGCTGTGGAGCTCTGTTATACACTCAGACACATTACTGGGAGTATTATTGCTGTGGAGCTCTGTTATACACTCAGACACATTACTGGGAGTATTATTGCTGTGGAGCTCTGTTACACACGCAGACACATTACCGGCAGTATTATTGCTGTGGAGCTCTGTTATACACACAGACACATTACTGGGAGTATTATTGCTGTGGAGCTCTGTTATACACTCAGACACATTACTGGGAGTATTATTGCTGTGGAGCTCTGTTATACACTCAGACACATTACTGGGAGTATTATTGCAGTGGGGCTCAGTTATACACTCAGACACCTTACTGGGAGTATTATTGCTGTGGAGCTCTGTTATACACTCAGACACATTACTGGGAGTATTATTGCTGTGGAGCTCTGTTATACACTCAGACACAGTACTGGGAGTATTATTGCTGTGGAGCTCTGTTATACACACAGACACATTACTGGGAGTATTATTGCTGTGGAGCTCTGTTATACACTCAGACACATTACTGGGAGTATTATTGCTGTGGAGCTCTGTTATACACACAGACACATTACTGGGAGTATTATTGCTGTGGAGCTCTGTTATACACTCAGACACATTACTGGGAGTATTATTGCTGTGGAGCTCTGTTATACACTCAGACACATTACTGGGAGTATTATTGCAGTGGGGCTCAGTTATACACTCAGACACGTTACTGGGAGTATTATAGCTGTGGAGCTCTGTTATACACTCAGACACATTACTGGGAGTATTATTGCCGTGGAGCTTTGTTACACACTGAGACACATTACTGGGAGTATTATTGCTGTGGAGCTCTGTTATACACTGAGACACATTACTGGGAGTATTATTGCTGTGGAGCTCTGTTATAGACATTTAGACACATTACTGGGAGTATTATTGCTGTGGAGCTCTGTAATGCACTCAGACACATTACTGGGAGTATTATTGCTGTGGAGCTCTGTTATACACTCAGACACATTACTGGGAGTATTATTGCTGTGGAGCTCTGTTATACACTCAAACACATTACTGGGATTATTATTGCTGTGGAGTTCTGTTATACACTCAGACACATTACTGGGAGTATTATTGCTGTGGAGCTCTGTTATACACTCAGACACATTACTGGGAGTATTATTGCTGTGGAGCTCTGTTATACATTCAGACACATTACTGGGAGTATTATTGCTGTGGAGCTCTGTTATACACTCAGGCACATTACTGAGAGTATTATTGCTGTGGAGCTCTGTTATACACTCAGACACATTACTGGGAGTGTTATTTCTGTGGAGCTCTGTTATACACTCAGACACATTACTGGGAGTTTTATTGCTCTGGAGCTCTGTTATACACACAGACACATCACTGGGAGTATTATTGCTGTGGAGTTCTGTTATACACTCAGACACATTACTGGGAGTATTACTGCTGTGGAGATCTGTTATACACTCAGACACATTACTGGGAGTTTTATTGCTGTGGAGCTCTGTTATACACTCAGACACATTATTGGGAGTATTATTGCAGTGGGGCTCAGTTATACACTCAGACACGTTACTGGGAGTATTATTGCTGTGGAGCTCTGTTATACACTCAGACACATTACTGGGAGTATTATTGATGTGGAGCTCTGTTATACATTTAGACACATTACTGGGAGTATTATTGCTGGGGAGCTCTGTTATACACTCAAACACATTACTGGGAGTATTATTGCTGTGGAGTTCTGTTATACACTCAGACACATTACTGGGAGTATTATTGCTGTGGAGCTCTGTTATACACTCAGACACATTACTGGGAGTATTATTGCTGTGGAGCTCTGTTATACACTCAGGCACATTACTGAGAGTATTATTGCTGTGGAGCTCTGTTATACACTCAGACACATTACTGGGAGTGTTATTTCTGTGGAGCTCTGTTATACACTCAGACACATTACTGGGAGTTGTATTGCTCTGGAGCTCTGTTATACACTCAGACACATTACTGGGAGTATTATTGCTGTGGAGCTCTGTTATACACACAGACACATTACTGGGAATATTATTGCTGTGGAGCTCTGTTATACACTCAGACACATTACTGGGAGTATTATAGCTGTGGAGCTCTGTTATACACTCAGACACATTACTGGGAGTATTATTGCTGTGGAGCTCTGTTATACACACAGACACATTACTGGGAATATTATTGCTGTGGAGCTCTGTTATACACTCAGACACATTACTGGGAGTATTATTGCTGTGGAGCTCTGTTATACACTCAGGCACATTACTGAGAGTATTATTGCTGTGGAGCTCTGTTATACACTCAGACACATTACTGGGAGTGTTATTTCTGTGGAGCTCTGTTATACACTCAGACACATTACTGGGAGTTTTATTGCTCTGGAGCTCTGTTTTACACACAGACACATCACTGGGAGTATTATTGCTGTGGAGCTCTGTTATACACTCAGACACATTACTGGGAGTATTATTGCTGTGGAGCTCTGTTACACACTCAGACACATTACTGGGAGTATTATTGCTGTGGAGCTCTGTTATACACTCAGACACATTACTGGGAGTATTATTGCTGTGGAGCTCTGTTATACACTCAGACACATTACTGGGAGTATTATTGCTGTGGAGCTCTGTTATGCACTCAGACACAGTACTGGGAGTATTATTGCTGTGGAGCTCTGTTATACACACAGACACATTACTGGGAGTATTATTGCTGTGGAGCTCTGTTATACACTCAGACACATTACTGGGAGTATTATTGCTGTGGAGCTCTGTTACACACTCAGACACATTACTGGGAATATTATTGCTGTGGGGCTCTGTTATACACTCAGACACATTACTGGGAGTATTATTGCAGTGGGGCTCAGTTATACACTCAGACACGTTACTGGGAGTATTATAGCTGTGGAGCTCTGTTATACACTCAGACACATTACTGGGAGTATTATTGCCGTGGAGCTTTGTTACACACTGAGACACATTACTGGGAGTATTATTGCTGTGGAGCTCTGTTATACACTGAGACACATTACTGGGAGTATTATTGCTGTGGAGCTCTGTTATAGACATTTAGACACATTACTGGGAGTATTATTGCTGTGGAGCTCTGTAATGCACTCAGACACATTACTGGGAGTATTATTGCTGTGGAGCTCTGTTATACACTCAGACACATTACTGGGAGTATTATTGCTGTGGAGCTCTGTTATACACTCAAACACATTACTGGGATTATTATTGCTGTGGAGTTCTGTTATACACTCAGACACATTACTGGGAGTATTATTGCTGTGGAGCTCTGTTATACACTCAGACACATTACTGGGAGTATTATTGCTGTGGAGCTCTGTTATACATTCAGACACATTACTGGGAGTATTATTGCTGTGGAGCTCTGTTATACACTCAGGCACATTACTGAGAGTATTATTGCTGTGGAGCTCTGTTATACACTCAGACACATTACTGGGAGTGTTATTTCTGTGGAGCTCTGTTATACACTCAGACACATTACTGGGAGTTTTATTGCTCTGGAGCTCTGTTATACACACAGACACATCACTGGGAGTATTATTGCTGTGGAGTTCTGTTATACACTCAGACACATTACTGGGAGTATTACTGCTGTGGAGATCTGTTATACACTCAGACACATTACTGGGAGTTTTATTGCTGTGGAGCTCTGTTATACACTCAGACACATTATTGGGAGTATTATTGCAGTGGGGCTCAGTTATACACTCAGACACGTTACTGGGAGTATTATTGCTGTGGAGCTCTGTTATACACTCAGACACATTACTGGGAGTATTATTGATGTGGAGCTCTGTTATACATTTAGACACATTACTGGGAGTATTATTGCTGGGGAGCTCTGTTATACACTCAAACACATTACTGGGAGTATTATTGCTGTGGAGTTCTGTTATACACTCAGACACATTACTGGGAGTATTATTGCTGTGGAGCTCTGTTATACACTCAGACACATTACTGGGAGTATTATTGCTGTGGAGCTCTGTTATACACTCAGGCACATTACTGAGAGTATTATTGCTGTGGAGCTCTGTTATACACTCAGACACATTACTGGGAGTGTTATTTCTGTGGAGCTCTGTTATACACTCAGACACATTACTGGGAGTTGTATTGCTCTGGAGCTCTGTTATACACTCAGACACATTACTGGGAGTATTATTGCTGTGGAGCTCTGTTATACACACAGACACATTACTGGGAATATTATTGCTGTGGAGCTCTGTTATACACTCAGACACATTACTGGGAGTATTATAGCTGTGGAGCTCTGTTATACACTCAGACACATTACTGGGAGTATTATTGCTGTGGAGCTCTGTTATACACACAGACACATTACTGGGAATATTATTGCTGTGGAGCTCTGTTATACACTCAGACACATTACTGGGAGTATTATTGCTGTGGAGCTCTGTTATACACTCAGGCACATTACTGAGAGTATTATTGCTGTGGAGCTCTGTTATACACTCAGACACATTACTGGGAGTGTTATTTCTGTGGAGCTCTGTTATACACTCAGACACATTACTGGGAGTTTTATTGCTCTGGAGCTCTGTTTTACACACAGACACATCACTGGGAGTATTATTGCTGTGGAGCTCTGTTATACACTCAGACACATTACTGGGAGTATTATTGCTGTGGAGCTCTGTTACACACTCAGACACATTACTGGGAGTATTATTGCTGTGGAGCTCTGTTATACACTCAGACACATTACTGGGAGTATTATTGCTGTGGAGCTCTGTTATACACTCAGACACATTACTGGGAGTATTATTGCTGTGGAGCTCTGTTATGCACTCAGACACAGTACTGGGAGTATTATTGCTGTGGAGCTCTGTTATACACACAGACACATTACTGGGAGTATTATTGCTGTGGAGCTCTGTTATACACTCAGACACATTACTGGGAGTATTATTGCTGTGGAGCTCTGTTACACACTCAGACACATTACTGGGAATATTATTGCTGTGGGGCTCTGTTATACACTCAGACACATTACTGGGAGTATTATTGCTGTGGAGCTCTGTTATACACTCAGACACATTACTGGGAGTATTATTGCTGTGGAGCTCTGTTACACACGCAGACACATTACCGGCAGTATTATTGCTGTGGAGCTCTGTTATACACTCAGACACATTACTGGGAGTATTATTGCTGTGGAGCTCTGTTATACACTCAGACACATTACTGGGAGTATTATTGCAGTGGGGCTCAGTTATACACTCAGACACCTTCCTGGGAGTATTATTGCTGTGGAGCTCTGTTATACACTCAGACACATTACTGGGAGTATTATTGCTGTGGAGCTCTGTTATACACTCAGACACAGTACTGGGAGTATTATTGCTGTGGAGCTCTGTTATACACACAGACACATTACTTGGAGTATTATTGCTGTGGAGCTCTGTTATACACTCAGACACATTACTGGGAGTATTATTGCTGTGGAGCTCTGTTATACACACAGACACATTACTGGGAGTATTATTGCTGTGGAGCTCTGTTATACACTCAGACACATTACTGGGAGTATTATTGCTGTGGAGCTCTGTTATACACTCAGACACATTACTGGGAGTATTATTGCAGTGGGGCTCAGTTATACACTCAGACACGTTACTGGGAGTATTATAGCTGTGGAGCTCTGTTATACACTCAGACACATTACTGGGAATATTATTGCCGTGGAGCTTTGTTACACACTGAGACACATTACTGGGAGTATTATTGCTGTGGAGCTCTGTTATACACTGAGACACATTACTGGGAGTATTATTTCTGTGGAGCTCTGTTATAGACATTTAAACACATTACTGGGAGTATTATTGCTGTGGAGCTCTGTAATGCACTCAGACACATTACTGGGAGTATTATTGCTGTGGAGCTCTGTTATACACTCAGACACATTACTGGGAGTATTATTGCTGTGGAGCTCTGTTATACACTCAAACACATTACTGGGATTATTATTGCTGTGGAGTTCTGTTATACACTCAGACACATTACTGGGAGTATTATTGCTGTGGAGCTCTGTTATACATTCAGACACATTACTGGGAGTATTATTGCTGTGGAGCTCTGTTATACACTCAGGCACATTACTGAGAGTATTATTGCTGTGGAGCTCTGTTATACACTCAGACACATTACTGGGAGTGTTATTTCTGTGGAGCTCTGTTATACACTCAGCTACATTACTGGGAGTTTTATTGCTCTGGAGCTCTGTTATACACACAGACACATCACTGGGAGTATTATTGCTGTGGAGTTCTGTTATACACTCAGACACATTACTGGGAGTATTACTGCTGTGGAGATCTGTTATACACTCAGACACATTACTGGGAGTTTTATTGCTGTGGAGCTCTGTTATACACTCAGACACATTATTGGGAGTATTATTGCAGTGGGGCTCAGTTATACACTCAGACACGTTACTGGGAGTATTATTGCTGTGGAGCTCTGTTATACACTCAGACACATTACTGGGAGTATTATTGATGTGGAGCTCTGTTATACATTTAGACACATTACTGGGAGTATTATTGCTGGGGAGCTCTGTTATACACTCAAACACATTACTGGGAGTATTATTGCTGTGGAGTTCTGTTATACACTCAGACACATTACTGGGAGTATTATTGCTGTGGAGCTCTGTTATACACTCAGACACATTACTGGGAGTATTATTGCTGTGGAGCTCTGTTATACACTCAGGCACATTACTGGGAGTGTTATTTCTGTGGAGCTCTGTTATACACTCAGACACATTACTGGGAGTTGTATTGCTCTGGAGCTCTGTTATACACTCAGACACATTACTGGGAGTATTATTGCTGTGGAGCTCTGTTATACACACAGACACATTACTGGGAGTATTATTGCAGTGGGGCTCAGTTATACACTCAGACACGTTACTGGGAGTATTATTGCTGTGGAGCTCTGTTATACACTGAGACACATTACTGGGAGTATTATTGCCGTGGAGCTCTGTTATACACTGAGACACATTACTGGGAGTATTATTGCTGTGGAGCTCTGTTATACACATTTAGACACATTACTGTGAGTATTATTGCTGTGGAGCTCTGTAATACACTCAGACACATTACTGGGAGTATTATTGCTGGGGAGCTCTGTTATACACTCAGACACATTACTGGGAGTATTATTGCTGTGGAGCTCTGTTATACACTCAGACACATTACTGGGAGTATTATTGCTGTGGAGCTCTGTTATACACTCAGACACATTACTGAGAGTGTTATTTCTGTGGAGCTCTGTTATACACTCAGACACATCACTGGGAGTATTATTGCTGTGGAGTTCTGTTATACACGCAGACACATTACTGGGAGTTTTATTGCTCTGGAGCTCTGTTATACACACAGACACATCACTGGGAGTATTATTGCTGTGGAGTTCTGTTATACACGCAGACACATTACTGGGAGTATTACTGCTGTGGAGATCTGTTATACACTCAGACACATTACTGGGAGTTTTATTGCTGTGGAGCTCTGTTATACACTCAGACACATTACTGGGAGTATTATTGCTGTAGAGTTCTGTTTTACACTCAGACACATTACTGGGAGTATTATTGCTGTGGAGCTCTGTTATACACACAGACACATCACTGGGAGTATTATTGCTGTGGAGCTCTGTTTTACACTCAGACACATTACTGGGAGTATTACTGCTGTGGAGATCTGTTATACACTCAGACACATTACTGGGAGTATTACTGCTGTGGAGCTCTGTTATACACTGAGACACATTACTGGGAGTATTATTGCTGTGAAGCTCTGTTATACACTCAGACACATGACTGGGAGTATTATTGCTGTGGGGCTCTGTTATACACTCAGACACATTACTGGGAGTATTATTGCTGTGGAGCTCTGTTATACACTCAGGCACATTACTGGGAGTATTATTGCTGTGGAGCTCTGTTATACACTCAGACACATTACTGGGAGTATTATTGCTGTGGAGCTCTGTTATACACTCAGACACATTACTGGGAGTATTATTGCTGTGGAGCTCTGTTATACACATTTAGACACATTACTGGGAGTATTATTGCTGTGGAGCTCTGTCATACACATTTAGACACATTACCGGTAGTATTATTGCTGTGGAGCTCTGTTATACACATTTAGACACATTACTGGGAGTGTTATTGCTGTGGAGCTCTGTTATACACTCAGACACATTACTGGGAGTATTATTACTGTGGGACTCTGTCATACACTCAGACACATTACTGGGAGTATTATTGCTGTGGAGCTCTGTTATACACTCAGACATGTTATTGGGAGTAATATTGCTGTGGAGCTCTGTTATACACTCAGGCACATTACTGGGAGTATTATTGCTGCGGAGCTCTGTTATACACTCAGACACATTACTGGGAGTATTATTGCTGTGGAGCTCTGTTATACACTCAGGCACATTACTGGGAGTATTATTGCTGCGGAGCTCTGTTATACACTCAGACACATTACTGGGAGTATTATTGCTGTGGAGCTCTGTTACACACTCAGACACATTACTGGGAGTATTATTACTGTGGGGCTCTGTTATACACTCAGACACATTACTGGGAGTATTGTTGCTGTGGGCCTCTGTTATACACTCAGACACATTACTGGGAGTATTATTGCTGTGGAGCTCTGTTATACACTCAGACACATTACTGGGAGTATTATTGCTGTGGAGCTCTGTTATACACTCAGACACATTACTGGGAGTATTATTGCTGTGGAGCTCTGTTATACATTCAGACACATTACTGGGAGTGTTATTGCTGTGGAGCTCTGTTACACACTCAGACACATTACTGGGAGTATTATTGCTGTGGAGCTCTGTTATACACTCAGACACACCAACAATATGGAGCTCCCACAAAAGAGGGACGTTAGGATGGAGAAGATGGACAGGGGCATTTGGGCCAAAATACAGAAACGTATTCTTTGTTGCTAAATGTGATTAAAGCAACATTTGTGAAACAATTTCTAAGTTACATGAGCACACTTTTTCTCGCAACATTTATAGATATAGATATACACACACACACACACACACACAGTAATGGCTGATGCTAGATTGCCTCTCTCAAATACTGGGCAGTGCCAGTGTGTCTTTACATGTAATGGCCATACTATATTGTCACTTCATACATAGCGGGCATGGCCAGGGTATTGCAATATAGGCTTTCAATCCATACATAACACACTGTGTCTGGCTGCGCCTATAGTCACATGATCAGTGCCAACCAATCATTCTCTTTGTTGATGCTGGGCAGTTTCAGGCTGTGCCTCCACCCTCAATGGCCAGCGCCAGTCAATCTGTCAATACACAGCGGAAGCTACCCACGTGAATCACCTATATAATGGGGAGCTTTAAGATCTCTTCTCATGCCATTGAGGCAACGCTAAACTTTATCTTTTCAGATGCATGAAACGATAACGCCATCTCTTTAAACGTAAAGGCCAGTGATATGAATCCATGTCCCATGATTTTTAATATTATGTGTCTTTATCATCTTCTATATAACAAATGTGTATTTGTGAGGTGTAAAAATTAACATTAAGTGTAAAGTCAGCCTTCACAAAGTGAAAACTGTTGAATTGATCAGTGTCAAGAGGGCACTGAACAAACAGAAAAACCGGGTGAGTGGTGTAGTGCAAGGGTATGAATCTTTACAGATGTGGTGGTGACATTTCTAAAGATAAAAATAATGCTTGAATTTGGACTTCACGCTGGGACTCCAACTATAAGATGGAGACAGTGTACGGGTTACTAAAATGGAGGGATGTAGTTCTAGTGTAAAAGCAGGTTGGTTAGAGGCATAGGGCAGTGAGAAAAAGGAGTTTAGGAGGACCAACAGCAGAAATTTGCCCAGGTTCTCATTAAACTTTGAGCCAGCCCCGCATGCAATTGTACCAAGAGATATAGGTATATGAAAGGATTAGTTTGTGCATCTTGAGAGGTTCAGAACCCCTTAACCCATAGCACACGGGGCAATGAAGAAAGAAGGCAACAAGCTGGTCCTCCACTGGTTACCGGGATGTCCCTGGGACCACCACAAAATTTAAAAATAATCTCCTATGGGAGAAAAACACAATGTGGGCATTAATATATCAGTAATCCCTGTTTTAGTGGCCTTTTTTTGCTACAGAAGAACCAAATCAACAAATCGAAGTGGATTTGCCCATAAAGGTGGCCTGGTATTGTTGTGCTAAAAAAAAATATGGAGATTAAATGGGCCGAAGGGTTCATCTGCTGCCAATTTCTGTTTTCTGTGTGCTTGAGCTGCATCTCTTTCAGCTAGTTTTTTTATGATAAAACCTCCTCTGTATTATTATACAATGCCGCGTGCTCATTACCATACACTCCGGCACTATGTACGTGCCGAATATGAATACAGCAAGGGCAGTGCCAGGCTACACACGCATTGGCACACAAACCTTCCATGCCATTTGCTCTCGATAAGGGTGGTGTGTGCTCTGACCAGAGAACCAAGGTGACGGCTGAAAACTACTTAACCATGATCTTAACCTCTCATCTGCTGGAACATAGGGGGGTGGCAGAAGGTGAAATTTAGAAACTGTTATTTTTTGTTCCTCTCCAGCGGAGCGAGGAAGAAAGCTGACAGCAAAGGAGAAGGGGAGAGGAAGAGATACAGGGAGTAGAGGGGGAGCCGTACAGTTTGAATAAGGAGATTTTCTCCTCTGTTTAACTGTAGTTTATCATCAGAAGGAAAACAACAATAGTGAGAGAGAGAGAGAGAGAGAGAGAGAAATGTCTCAGGGAAGATGTGATAAAAGAAACAAGACAAGACTCGCTCATTAGCATTGTCGCCTGCTTTCACTCCCAGAATCCTTTGCTGGGTTGACTCATTTCTATGTCTAGGTTTAAAAACAGCTAAGTGGAGTTATATGGAGTAATAGGAGGAGTTATAGAGAGAGGTTATATGGAGTAATAGGAGGAGTTATAGAGAGAGGTTATATTGTGTATTAGGAGACGTTATATGGAGAGGTTATATGGAGTAATAGTAGGAGTTATAGGGAGAGGTTATATGGAGTAATAGGAGGAGTTATAGAGAGAGGTTATATGGAGTAATAGGAGGAGTTATAGAGAGAGGTTATATGGAGTAATAGGGGGAGTTATAGAGAGGTTATATGGAGTAATAGGGGGAGTTATAGAGAGAGGTTATATTGTGTATTAGGAGACGTTATATGGAGAGGTTATATGGAGTAATAGTAGGAGTTATAGGGAGAGGTTATATGGAGTAATAGGAGGAGTTATAGAGAGAGGTTATATGGAGTAATAGGAGGAGTTATAGAGAGAGGTTATATGGAGTAATAGGGGGAGTTATAGAGAGGTTATATGGAGTAATAGGGGGAGTTATAAAGAGAGGTTATATGGAGTAATAGGAGGAGTTATAGGGAGAGGTTATATGGAGTAAAAGGAGGAGTTATAGAGAGAGGTTATATGGAGTAATAGGAAGAGTTATAGAGAGGTTATATGGAGTAATAGGGGGAGTTATAGAGAGAGGTTATATGGAGTAATAGGGGGAGTTATAGAGAGGTTATATGGAGTAATAGGGGGAGTTATAGAGAGAGGTTATATGGAGTAATAGGAGGAGTTATACAGAGAGGTTATATGGAGTAATAGGAGGAGTTATAGGGAGAGGTTATATGGAGTAATAGGAGGAGTTATACAGAGAGGTTATATGGAGTAATAGGGGGAGTTATAGAGAGGTTATATGGAGTAATAGGAGGAGTTATAGAGAGAGGTTATATGGAGTAATAGGAGGAGTTATAGGGAGAGGTTATATGGAGTAATAGGAGGAGTTATAGAGAGAGGTTATATAGAGTAATAGGGGGAGTTATAGAGAGGTTATATGGAGTAATAGGGGGAGTTATAGAGAGAGGTTATATGGAGTAATAGGAGGAGTTATACAGAGAGGTTATATGGAGTAATAGGAGGAGTTATAGAGAGGTTATATGGAGTAATAGGGGGAGTTATAGAGAGAGGTTATATGGAGTAATAGGAGGAGTTATAGGGAGAGGTTATATGGAGTAATAGGAGGAGTTATAGAGAGAGGTTATATGGAGTAATAGGAGGAGTTATAGAGAGGTTATATGGAGTAATAGGGGGAGTTATAGAGAGAGGTTATATGGAGTAATAGGAGGAGTTATACAGAGATGTTATATGGAGTAATAGGAGGAGTTATACAGAGAGGTTATATGGAGTAATAGGGGAAGTTATAGAGAGGTTATATGGAGTAATAGGAGGAGTTATAGAGAGAGGTTATATGGAGTAATAGGAGGAGTTATAGGGAGAGGTTATATGGAGTAATAGGAGGAGTTATAGAGAGAGGTTATATTGTGTATTAGGAGACGTTATATGGAGAGGTTATATGGAGTAATAGGAGGAGTTATAGGGAGAGGTTATATGGAGTAATAGGAGGAGTTATAGGGAGAGGTTATATGGAGTAATAGGAGGAGTTATAGAGAGAGGTTATATGGAGTAATAGGAGGAGTTATAGAGAGAGGTTATATGGAGTAATAGGGGGAGTTATAGAGAGGTTTTATGGAGTAATAGGGGGAGTTATACAGAGAGGTTATATGGAGTAATTGGAGGAGTTATACAGAGAGGTTATATGGAGTAATAGGAGGAGTTATACAGAGAGGTTATATGGAGTAATAGGGGGAGTTATAGAGAGGTTATATGGAGTAAAAGGAGGAGTTATAGGGAGAGGTTATATGGAGTAATAGGAGGAGTTATAAAGAGAGGTTATATGGAGTAATAGGAGGAGGTATAGAGAGAAGTTATATAGAGAAATGGGGGAGTTATAGAGAGGTTATATGGAGTAATAGGGGGAGTTATAGAGAGAGGTTATATGGAGTAATAGGAGGAGTTATACAGAGAGGTTATATGGAGTAATAGGAGGAGTTATACAGAGAGGTTATATGGAGTAATAGGGGGAGTTATAGAGAGGTTATATGGAGTAATAGGGGGAGTTATAGAGATAGGTTATATGGAGTAATAGGAGGAGTTATAGGGAGAGGTTATATGGAGTAATAGGAGGAGTTATAGGGAGAGGTTATATGGAGTAATAGGGGGAGTTATAGAGAGAGGTTATATGGAGTAATAGGAGGAGTTATACAGAGAGGTTATATGGAGTAATAGGAGGAGTTATACAGAGAGGTTATATGGAGTACTAGGGGGAGTCATAGAGAGATGTTATATGAGTAATAGGAGGAGTTATAGGGAGAGGTTATATGGAGTAATAGGAGGAGTTATACAGAGAGGTTATATGGAGTAATAGGGGGAGTTATAGAGAGGTTATATTGAGTAATAGGGGGAGTTATAAAGAGAGGTTATATGGAGTAATAGGAGGAGTTATAGGGAGAGGTTATATGGAGTAAAAGGAGGAGTTATAGATAGAGGTTATATGGAGTAATAGGAGGAGTTATAGAGAGGTTATATGGAGTAATAGGGGGAGTTATAGAGAGAGGTTATATGGAGTAATAGGGGGAGTTATAGAGAGGTTATATGGAGTAATAGGGGGAGTTATAGAGAGAGGTTATATGGAGTAATAGGAGGAGTTATACAGAGAGGTTATATGGAGTAATAGGAGGAGTTATAGGGAGAGGTTATATGGAGAAATAGGAGGAGTTATACAGAGAGGTTATATGGAGTAATAGGGGGAGTTATAGAGAGGTTATATGGAGTAATAGGAGGAGTTATAGAGAGAGGTTATATGGAGTAATAGGAGGAGTTATAGAGAGAGGTTATATGGAGTAATAGGAGGAGTTATAGAGAGAGGTTATATAGAGTAATAGGGGGAGTTATAAAGAGGTTATATGGAGTAATAGGGGGAGTTATAGAGAGAGGTTATATGGAGTAATAGGAGGAGTTATACAGAGAGGTTATATGGAGTAATAGGAGGAGTTATAGAGAGAGGTTATATGGAGTAATAGGAGGAGTTATAGGGAGAGGTTATATGGAGTAATAGGAGGAGTTATAGAGAGAGGTTATATGGAGTAATAGGAGGAGTTATAGAGAGGTTATATGGAGTAATAGGGGGAGTTATAGAGAGAGGTTATATGGAGTAATAGGAGGAGTTATACAGAGATGTTATATGGAGTAATAGGAGGAGTTATACAGAGAGGTTATATGGAGTAATAGGGGGAGTTATAGAGAGGTTATATGGAGTAATAGGAGGAGTTATAGAGAGAGGTTATTTGGAGTAATAGGAGGAGTTATAGGGAGAGGTTATATGGAGTAATAGGAGGAGTTATAGAGAGAGGTTATATTGTGTATTAGGAGACGTTATATGGAGAGGTTATATGGAGTAATAGGAGGAGTTATAGGGAGAGGTTATATGGAGTAATAGGAGGAGTTATAGGGAGAGGTTATATGGAGTAATAGGAGGAGTTATAGAGAGAGGTTATATGGAGTAATAGGAGGAGTTATAGAGAGAGGTTATATGGAGTAATAGGGGGAGTTATAGAGAGGTTTTATGGAGTAATAGGAGGAGTTATACAAAGAGGTTATATGGAGTAATAGGAGGAGTTATACAGAGAGGTTATATGAAGTAATAGGGGGAGTTATAGAGAGGTTATATTGAGTAATAGGGGGAGTTATAAAGAGAGGTTATATGGAGTAATAGGAGGAGTTATAGGGAGAGGTTATATGGAGTAAAAGGAGGAGTTATAGAGAGAGGTTATATGGAGTAATAGGAGGAGTTATAGAGAGGTTATATGGAGTAATAGGGGGAGTTATAGAGAGAGGTTATATGGAGTAATAGGGGGAGTTATACAGAGAGGTTATATGGAGTAATAGGGGGAGTTATAGAGAGGTTATATGGAGTAATAGGAGGAGTTATAGAGAGAGGTTATATGGAGTAATAGGAGGAGTTATAGGGAGAGGTTATATGGAGTAATAGGAGGAGTTATAGAGAGAGGTTATATTGTGTATTAGGAGACGTTATATGGAGAGGTTATATGGAGTAATAGGAGGAGTTATAGGGAGAGGTTATATGGAGTAATAGGAGGAGTTATAGGGAGAGGTTATATGGAGTAATAGGAGGAGTTATAGAGAGAGGTTATATGGAGTAATAGGAGGAGTTATAGAGAGAGGTTATATGGAGTAATAGGGGGAGTTATAGAGAGGTTTTATGGAGTAATAGGAGGAGTTATACAAAGAGGTTATATGGAGTAATAGGAGGAGTTATACAGAGAGGTTATATGGAGTAATAAGGGGAGTTATAGAGAGGTTATATTGAGTAATAGGGGGAGTTATAAAGAGAGGTTATATGGAGTAATAGGAGGAGTTATAGGGAGAGGTTATATGGAGTAAAAGGAGGAGTTATAGAGAGAGGTTATATGGAGTAATAGGAGGAGTTATAGAGAGGTTATATGGAGTAATAGGGGGAGTTATAGAGAGAGGTTATATGGAGTAATAGGGGGAGTTATAGAGAGGTTATATGGAGTAATAGGGGGAGTTATAGAGAGAGGTTATATGGAGTAATAGGAGGAGTTATACAGAGAGGTTATATGGAGTAATAGGAGGAGTTATAGGGAGAGGTTATATGGAGAAATAGGAGGAGTTATAGAGAGAGGTTATATAGAGTAATAGGGGGAGTTATAAAGAGGTTATATGGAGTAATAGGGGGAGTTATAGAGAGAGGTTATATGGAGTAATAGGAGGAGTTATACAGAGAGGTTATATGGAGTAATAGGAGGAGTTATAGAGAGAGGTTATATGGAGTAATAGGAGGAGTTATAGGGAGAGGTTATATGGAGTAATAGGAGGAGTTATAGAGAGAGGTTATATGGAGTAATAGGAGGAGTTATAGAGAGGTTATATGGAGTAATAGGGGGAGTTATAGAGAGAGGTTATATGGAGTAATAGGAGGAGTTATACAGAGATGTTATATGGAGTAATAGGAGGAGTTATACAGAGAGGTTATATGGAGTAATAGGGGGAGTTATAGAGAGGTTATATGGAGTAATAGGAGGAGTTATAGAGAGAGGTTATTTGGAGTAATAGGAGGAGTTATAGGGAGAGGTTATATGGAGTAATAGGAGGAGTTATAGAGAGAGGTTATATTGTGTATTAGGAGACGTTATATGGAGAGGTTATATGGAGTAATAGGAGGAGTTATAGGGAGAGGTTATATGGAGTAATAGGAGGAGTTATAGGGAGAGGTTATATGGAGTAATAGGAGGAGTTATAGAGAGAGGTTATATGGAGTAATAGGAGGAGTTATAGAGAGAGGTTATATGGAGTAATAGGGGGAGTTATAGAGAGGTTTTATGGAGTAATAGGAGGAGTTATACAAAGAGGTTATATGGAGTAATAGGAGGAGTTATACAGAGAGGTTATATGAAGTAATAGGGGGAGTTATAGAGAGGTTATATTGAGTAATAGGGGGAGTTATAAAGAGAGGTTATATGGAGTAATAGGAGGAGTTATAGGGAGAGGTTATATGGAGTAAAAGGAGGAGTTATAGAGAGAGGTTATATGGAGTAATAGGAGGAGTTATAGAGAGGTTATATGGAGTAATAGGGGGAGTTATAGAGAGAGGTTATATGGAGTAATAGGGGGAGTTATACAGAGAGGTTATATGGAGTAATAGGGGGAGTTATAGAGAGGTTATATGGAGTAATAGGAGGAGTTATAGAGAGAGGTTATATGGAGTAATAGGAGGAGTTATAGGGAGAGGTTATATGGAGTAATAGGAGGAGTTATAGAGAGAGGTTATATTGTGTATTAGGAGACGTTATATGGAGAGGTTATATGGAGTAATAGGAGGAGTTATAGGGAGAGGTTATATGGAGTAATAGGAGGAGTTATAGGGAGAGGTTATATGGAGTAATAGGAGGAGTTATAGAGAGAGGTTATATGGAGTAATAGGAGGAGTTATAGAGAGAGGTTATATGGAGTAATAGGGGGAGTTATAGAGAGGTTTTATGGAGTAATAGGAGGAGTTATACAAAGAGGTTATATGGAGTAATAGGAGGAGTTATACAGAGAGGTTATATGGAGTAATAAGGGGAGTTATAGAGAGGTTATATTGAGTAATAGGGGGAGTTATAAAGAGAGGTTATATGGAGTAATAGGAGGAGTTATAGGGAGAGGTTATATGGAGTAAAAGGAGGAGTTATAGAGAGAGGTTATATGGAGTAATAGGAGGAGTTATAGAGAGGTTATATGGAGTAATAGGGGGAGTTATAGAGAGAGGTTATATGGAGTAATAGGGGGAGTTATAGAGAGGTTATATGGAGTAATAGGGGGAGTTATAGAGAGAGGTTATATGGAGTAATAGGAGGAGTTATACAGAGAGGTTATATGGAGTAATAGGAGGAGTTATAGGGAGAGGTTATATGGAGAAATAGGAGGAGTTATACAGAGAGGTTATATGGAGTAATAGGGGGAGTTATAGAGAGGTTATATGGAGTAATAGGAGGAGTTATAGAGAGAGGTTATATGGAGTAATAGGAGGAGTTATAGGGAGAGGTTATATGGAGTAATAGGAGGAGTTATAGAGAGAGGTTATATGGAGTAATAGGAGGAGTTATAGAGAGAGGTTATATAGAGTAATAGGGGGAGTTATAGAGAGGTTATATGGAGTAATAGGGGGAGTTATAGAGAGAGGTTATATGGAGTAATAGGAGGAGTTATACAGAGAGGTTATATGGAGTAATAGGAGGAGTTATACAAAGAGGTTATATGGAGTAATAGGAGGAGTTATATAGAGAGGTTATATGGAGTAATAGGGGGAGTTATAGAGAGGTTTTATGGAGTAATAGGGGGAGTTATAGAGAGAGGTTATATGGAGTAATAGGAGGAGTTATAGGGAGAGGTTATATGGAGTAATAGGAGGATTTATAGGGAGAGGTTATATGGAGTAATAGGGGGAGTTATAGAGAGGTTATATGGAGTAATAGGAGGAGTTATAGAGAGAGGTTATATGGAGTAATAGGGGGAGTTATAGAGAGGTTATATGGAGTAATAGGGGGAGTTATAGAGAGAGGTTATATGGAGTAATAGGAGGAGTTATACAGAGAGGTTATATGGACTAATAGGAGGAGTTATACAGAGAGGTTATATGGAGTAATATGGGGAGTTATAGAGAGAGGTTATATGAGTAATAGGAGGAGTTATAGGGAGAGGTTATATGGAGTAATAGGAGGAGTTATACAGAGAGGTTATATGGAGTAATAGGGTGAGTTATAGAGAGAGGTTATATGGAGTAATAGGAGGAGTTATAGGGAGAGGTTATAAGGAGTAATAGGGGGAGTTATAGAGAGAGGTTATATGGAGTAATAGGAGGAGTTATAGGGAGAGGTTATATGGAGTAATAGGGGGAGATCTAGGAAGAGACATGTGACCAAAGAAAGGTGAAACGGCGAACTATCCCTGCTGGTTATATAACCGCATCCCTGAGGTTTGAACGTATACAAGCAAGAGATGCTCAAAGTCACCATACTGGTAATTACCGAAATGATTAGGGAATTGTACTACAGAAAACAGAAAAAAGCAACAAATAAATAGATAACATTTTCTTATGTAACATTAATCCAAATAGAGAGTGTAAAGAAATGTGGCACTTTATTGTTCCTTCTTAATTATGGCTATAAATACACACGCATAAGGATCGTTGTATTGCTTTCTTAGATAATTGGATGCGAGACAGACACTAATCCTGAGTATTGGGCCCTTTCTGACCCTCCCACCCCCTTATTGATGTCCTTATATTGAGCTTTGAGGCATTGCACTTCTCACTTTAACCCTTCCCTCCCACCGTATTTGCAATGACACGGACCATTCAGCTTGATTTCCGAGATAACTGCGCAAACACCGTTCGTCTTCTTGTGCAAATGTCTATCAGTATAGAAATATTCATTATTCATTAGGCAAGTACTGTACATACAGTACCTGAAAGACATATTAATATGAACAGCAGAATGATTCGAAAAAGTTCAGATATAGTTTAACTGGAATTGGTCATATTAGAAATTTATCTTAAATTTACTAAAAAGTAAATTAAGGTGAACTTTTCACCAGGCATTCAAAATGCAGATCCGAACTGGTAGATATCAATAACTTTGCAAAAAAAACCACAACATTTTAATTATTTAGAATTTAGCACATTTTGAAGTTTCCTCAACAAATTATGTGTGAATACTCAATAGAGCAGGGGTGCCCAACAGGTAGATCCCCCGATGTTTTAAAACTACACTTTCTTTGATGCTTTGTCATTCTTCAGGATGTTCTAAAGGCATGCAAAGCATCGTCGGAGTTCTATAACTCCCTGCAACATAATAAGTCCGCAATTAAACACTTTCCCCCCTAAAATACACATTATTATACTTCACAAGTGCATCAGTGAAAGAGCGATTTATGCTAGTCTAGTACCTATTAGACACGTGTATTTGTTGCACTCTTCCCTAAACAAATCGCTAAATGTGACAATGAATTAATTCGTACGACGTAGAATCCATTTCTATAAGTTTTTATGCTGAACAACAAATTTAAACATATGTCGAAAGGGGTTCTATGCTGGACAAATCCATTCATTATATACATATATCTATATGCACACTTGGTGTTCAATTTTCCATTCACCACATGTCTTTGTTCATTGTATAAAGATTTTATGCATAGTTATTTTTTATTCTAACAGCATCTACGTCATATAAAGACTATATATAAATAGACTTAAAAGAACACTCAAAGAACAACTGCAGCTCATTTTATTGGTTATGGTACCATTTGTGAATAGGAGTTGTACCTCTTTTTTTGTCAAATCAATTTAAAGCAGTTTTATGAAAAGCAGAGGGACGGTGCCGGATGACAGCCCCCTTTTAAAGGTACACTCCAGACCCATAAAGTACTTTAGTATCACAACTTCTATAAAGCTTTATGTGTGAAGAGTATGTCCTATTTTTTTCATTTTACAAAAGGTTTAGATTTCAATACAAATTAACGAGAGCACCTGCCTTGCAAAGACTTTTCATTGAGCTGCATTGGGTAGTCTGCGATTGGACAACCACAGAAAGTCCGGGCATGGTTGGAAGGGGAGGGCTTGCAAAGGCAATGGACAAAAGATCTTTAGGTTTTGCAAGTTGTTTTTATATGTACAACCAGTGACAAAATACATAATTAAATATATGCAAGTTTTTATTTGGGTTATATCTACTAAACTTGATTTGTATTTATTTTGTATTTTGGCAGTGCACTGACCTAACCTGCACTGATAGCTTGTAAAGTTGTCCACTAATTACCTTGAGTGATTCCATGTAAGTCTGACAGCAATGGTAGGCTGTGGACGCCAATGTAACTTGCCCCAAATTCTTCTAGGCTATCACTGTTTGTTGCATTAAAAGGTCGTTCAGTGGAGATGACATCGATCAATCCAGGGACAATGTTCAAGAAAGTTTGGCGTAGACTACGCTGTCCAGATTGAGAAACTGAGTACAAGTCTCTGTCCTGTGACATGTAGTGTATCACACTTGAACTACTATTGATTATGTATATCTCGTTAGAGCTCATCTTTCAATAGCTACACTACAAAATGAATCATGGATTGTTAATTACACAATTTATCAGACAAAATATTTACAGTAGAATTCTCAGCAATGAAATATTACCTGACATTATAATAAATGACTGCAATGTTCTATGATGAGGTGAAATGCATCATAACTATCTCTATAGCTCCAACATATTCTGTAGTGCTGTACAATGGATAAATGCAACATTCTACAAATGATTACAACAAAATAAATTTGACATCAGGGAACATGAAGTGATAAGAGGCTAGCTGAAACCCAATTATATTGTAATGGAAGTGGGGTATAATTTAAAAATAAAAGTAAATGGTAACAGCACAGAATACACAAAACAAACCTCATGCTGATGAGTTGCATTAACAACGAAACAGCTGTCCATGAGTGGTTCACTGGCTTTGCTCCTCTTCCTGAGTTGTGTTTCAAAGCTGTTGTATACAGCAGACACATACTCCAATGAATCCATGTATAAAGTGGTATTATGTGGCAAAACTGTGTTTCTTTCTTGAGCTCATTTGCTCATATATGCCTCATCCCAGGGCCCTATTTAGCCTTGTACTGCAGAGAGCCCCAGATGGAAATACTTCCCCAAGTAAGTGGATTAATCTCATAAGAGCAGACATTAGGCTGTTAGAGTAAAACCTGCCAAAGATGGGGTACATTGAAGTTGCTGTTTAGTGGATAGGTAAGTGCGCTGGGTCTTGTGTATTGTATAAATTGGCCCCCAACAGCACCCCATTTATGCATGTTCAGGTGAGTGCAGCCCCTTGGTTTCATATATATATTTGGGAGTCTAGCCAACTCCTTGGTTTTGCACCCCTCCCTGTCACAGGTGCCTCATCCCAGTGCTCTATTTAGCCTTGTACTGCAGAGAGCCCCAGATGGAAATTTTTCCGCCAAGTAAGTGGGTTAATCTCATAAGAGCAGACATTAGGCTGTTAGAGTAGGACCTGCCAAAGATGGGGTACATTGACGTCGTGGCAGGCTTATGCAATGTATGATCATATAATGTAACTAAACCCCCATTATTTTTGCCTAGATTAGGTATTTTTTAAAAATACTAATAAAACCTGTCAACATTCAAGTTGCTGTTTAGTGGATAGGTGAGTGTGCTGGTGCTTGTGTATTGTACATATATATATATATCTTCATGTGTGCTGCTGCTGCTCTGTTGGATATCTTCGACTCTCACAATGACTGGCTAACACAAGGCAGAACAATACTGGTCATGAAGGACCATCACAAGGGAACAACACCATCCAACCTACGACCAATAACCTGCTTCCCCACAACATGGAAACTCCTGTCAGGCATCATAGCCTCCAAGATCCAATGGCATAAGAGTCAATATATGAGCAATACTCAGAAGGGGATTGGAAACAACACAAGAGGATCAAAACACCAACTACTGGTAGACCAAGCAGTCACAAGGATTCTAAGACCAGACAGACCAATCTGTGCACGACCTGGATTAACTACAAGAAAGCCAATGACACAATGCCACACACATATACGGATACGTATACAGGTTCAAGAGTGGAGCTACCATCAACCACCTACTCTACATGAACGACATCAAGCTGTATGCCAAGAATGAGCGGGACACTGACTCACTGATCCACCTAACTAGGATATACAGCAATGACACCGGCATGTTGTTTGGACTATAGCAAAAAAAAGGAAGATGATCAGGACATAAGGAGTTGAAGTTCCTAGAAGGCCAAATAGAAGATGTAGAGAACAGCAACAAGTACATGGGGTACCACAAACGCATGGCAACCATAAGGAAGAGGCAAGAAAGAGGCAAGGAGGATAGCAACATCCAAGTACCTCCAAAGAGTCAGACAGGTCCTGAAGTCCCAGCTCAATGGCAAGAACAAGATCAACAGATATGTCCTACCGGTCATCAGGTACCCAGCTGGAATAATAACCTGGCCAAGAGAAGAACTGGATGTAAGGACCAGGAAACTATTCAAAATGAATGGAGGATTCCACCCAAAATCCAGCACCCAGAGACTGCACACCTTCCGGAGGGAAGGAGGTCAGGGCCTGATGAATGCTAAAGCCACAGTCCTGGTTGAAACACAGAGCATCCACAAGTACATCACGAAGATGGCTCCTGTGGCAGAAATGCCTCTGCCACTTGTTCTTGGAAGGGCCTGCTTACCAGCCTCTTGCCAAAAGACTATGGGCCCTTTAAAAACATATGTGATTTATGTACTTTTGTGCTCCAGAAAGAGAGACCGACCGTTGGCCCTAATTCCCTGGAACTGTTTTGGGCATAGGATCATGTGTACGGTTGGTCAAATTATGACTTCCATAGAAATCCCGAACCTCTGAACCGATTTGGGTGATTTTTGCATATGTTAGTCCCCCAGATTGGGTTTATCATGATATATGACTTTTGTGAGGTTTCCATGTGTTTTGGGTTATTGTAAAATATATGTTTTCAGTGCCTGGAGATAATTGAGTTAAGTACAGTTCCTGACTCAATTATCTCTCAGGCACAGGGGAGGGATTATCCTGTTTTGTGTGGGAGTGCCCTGGACCTGAGAGCCAATGTAATTACAGTGTGTACTTTGTCACAGTCCCCTCTCGGCTTCAGTGGGAAATGCCCCGGAATATGTTATGGAAAACTCCTTGCATGGGGACTTGCATATAAGGCCAGTTGTGGATGCCATTAAACAGTTCTACTTCACCCTCAACACAGATCCACATATCGTGCTTGTAGGGAACAGCTATAACAGCTATATCACTAGCTCTTGTAAGAGCTATCCTGCTATACTCTCTGGAGTAGGAGAGATCTACCCATGGAAAGCTGGATCCCTGACTTGAGTCCAGGGTGGGGGAGGGCAGCGAGACCCCGGACAAGCTGCTATGACTAAGAGTCTACAGTGGTGACTGGTGGAGTGCTTGGAGTACTCGGTGAGCACTAGGAAGCATCGATTGGCGGAGGCACCCAGACGTGGTGCTAGGCATTCCTTCACAGCTCTCAAAGATTAACTGCTAAGGGAATGCCAGAGACTTCAACAGATAGAGGATAGCGAAAAAGAGGAGGTTCCTTGGCAAGACAAACCTCTCCATGGGGTGTACCACCGGCAGATAGTGGATGTGGCTCATATGACAAAATCCTACCAGTGGTTGGAAAAGGCAGGACTAAAAGACAGCACTGAGGCACTAATTCTAGAAGCACTGGAGCAGGCACTCAGCACCAGATCAATAGAAGCTGGAGTCTACAACACCAAGCAAGACCTAAGGTGCCGACTGTGCAAAGAGGCCTCTGAGACAGTCCAGCACCTAGTAGCCGGATGCAAGATGTTAGCAGGAACAGCATACACAGAGAGACACAACCAAGTTGCTGGGATTGTGTACCGAACCATCTGCACAGAATATGGATTGGACCTGCTTAAGTCCAGATGGGAGATACCACAAAGGGTAGTTGAGAATGACAGGGCTAAGATCCTGTGGGACTTTAAGATCCAGACAGACAAGCAAGTGCTGGACAACCAATCTGACATTGTGGGTAGACAAGGAACGGAAGACAGCAATCGTGGTGGATGTGGCAATACCCAGTGACTATAACATCAAGAAGAAGGAACATGAGAAGGTGGACAAATACCAAGGACTGAAAGAAGAACTAGAAAGGATGTGGAAAGTGAAGGCAGTAGTAGGCTTAGTTGTGATAGGAGCACTCGGGGCTGTTACTCCCAAGTTGGGGGAGAGGTTTCAACAGATTTCAGGTGTCTGAGATTTCTGTCTAGAAGAGTGCAGTTCTAGGAACAGCTAAGATACTGCGCCGAACCCTCAAATTCCCAGGCCTCTGGTAGAGGACCTGAGAATGAGGAATACACATACCACCCAGGAGGGTTGAGAAAATCAATTTGTTAGATATATATATTTGTTTATTTGTTGTTATCTGTTTGCAACACATTTAGATTTTTGCCCCGAAATTCCTTTTCATACGCATGTCTCAGAAGTATTTAAATTACTTTTTAGAGCCTAGCACACATAATTGGTCAGACAATGTTTGACGTAGAGTAACCCAGAGCTTAACTTACATATGTAGTTAAACCCCATATAAACCAGATTTGATATAGATCCATAGTGATGCTCGGATTACTTATTCCCTGTAGAACAAGCATGTCAAACTCAAAGTCTAGCACGGGCCAAATAAACAAGGTTTAAGTTTATGTAGGCCGAAAAAAAAAAAAAAAACGACAAAAAAACTTTTCATAGAATCGTAGGTTTAGTTTGAAAAGACAGTACAAAAAAAAAAAAAAACAGCATCCCCATCTACTAAACTGCAAAGTCGGGAGATCAGGTGCCTACTCTGCTTTAACACTAAGCATTTACTCACGGCTCGCTGGGCCGCAAAGATGTCCATTGTGGGCCGCATCTGGCCGGTGGGCCGCGGGTTTGACATGCTTGCTGTAGAATAAATTGGTTTCCAAAAAAATAAAACCCTGATATTATTGCTAGGATGAAGAATCTTATGTTTTTAGTTGAGATATATATTATTTCAGCTTGCACACAGCATTTGGTTTCTTTAATATATGTAATATTAACAGTCAGTATTTTATTAAGAAAGGGGTACCCTCAGAACATAACACACCCCAAAGTCTAATTAGGCCATTCACTATTACGGAAATAATTTATAAGAAATTCTGCGAAGAGTCTATTGTTTAACATGTGAAATTAAATTGTTTCGCTGAGTTTTGAGATAATGAGGTCCTTCAAACTATGCTCCAAGTATTATACCAAAGGCATTCAAATCTTGCTTCTTTTGTTGGGAAAAAAAAAATGGTTCAACCTCCTCACCCCCTCCCCCTATTTAATTTTATTTCATTTATTTAAACATACATGCATCAATTAATTCAAACAGAGCATAGAAAAAAAATCTATCGTACGAAATTCTTCTAATGCAGAGGAAGTGTTTTGAAATAATTTTCTTGGGGCTATGTCAAAATGTCCTTCTTGTGACTCATAAATCAAACATAAATCCGTGGTTGTAGATGGCCACTGGAAGGGGTAGGGTTAATAAATTGTGCAAGAATTGGAAAATCTCTGATAAGGGAATGCCCGGGTGCACTGTGATAATATGACAGATATTTAAATAGCAGAAGACACATCTCAGTTTGTGAAGCTGAAATACGGTAATACAATAAGGGAACGGGTCATGGATCAAGGAGAAAAATAATACTGAGGAATAGGAAAGCAAAGGAAGGGTCTTGGGAAGGGAGAGAGGGGGAAGAGGAGCGGAAGGGATAAGAGTGGAGGGACTTGGGTAGAAAGAAAGGTAAGTATGATCTGTAAGGTCCAGGGGGTAGTCTGCAAATACACAGAGCAATGATTAGAGGTGGAGGAAAGGAGAGTGTTGTACATGTATGGGTACTGGTTTTAGAACAGAATATACAACTATGTGTACAAGCTATAATTACCAAGAACGCACAGGTAGCCTTGTTCGGTACAGATACCTGAAAATAGCCATGCATGTGAGAGTTAGCCATGTATGCCAAAGAAACGTGTCTAGAGGAGACAAGGATGTGTGAAATTTTTATGAGGGATAGATTTACATAATTCATAGATGGCTGTGTGTGTTTGCATGTAGGTGTATATGCGTGTGTGTGCCTGTAGGTAAAGGTGAATATAGGTTTGCTTGCATGTAGATATACATGCATGTGTGTGTGTGCATGATGGTTTGTTTGGGTAGGTGTGTGAGAGAGAGGATTTAAGGAGATGGCTGTGTGCACTATATTGTAGTGATAGGCAGCTAGCAGTGTGTGGGCCAGAGAATTAAAGAAATAGCCATGTTTGAGGGAGATAGCTGTGTGTGCTTGAAGAAATGTGTGTGCAGATGTCTATGTGTCTATATGTAAGGGACATAGCTTGCTCTGATAGATAACTATGTACGATAGATAAGTGGCTGTGTGCTTTTCAATGTAAGCGATAGCCCAAAGTATACATGCTTCCCAACAGTCCCATATTCATTGGGACTGTCCCAGTTTTGCACCCAGTGTGTGCAGGGAGAGATTGATGATCTACTAGTGGTAGCTGTGTGTGTATATGCTGTAGAGTTCAAGGCATCTCAAAGCCAACAGATATCTTAGAGTTATCATGGTCATGTCCAGTTGGATGGTTGAGGTAGATAGCGTAAAATCGTGGTCAGTGAGGCAAACGAGGGGCTCCATAACCCAATAGAGCCTCGATAAAGGAGAAGTAGAGTGGAAAATTGTGGTCGTTTGAATGAAGTTGTAAGTTCTGTTAAAATAGATAAATAGAATGTGATAGTTGTCACAAAGGTAGGTTTACAAGGAACTTTGATTATTGCAGCAATTTATGGATGTACGTAACAGAAACGCATCGTCTTGTCCATGTATTAAGGGTAACCACTGTGGAATTGATGGATTCCCAGAAAATATACAATGAGCTCTGAGCATTCCCGGACTGATGCAAACTAGTTTTCATGCTCTAGTGATAGACGAAATTAGAGGTTTGCAGTGATATGATCAAGAAGAAGATTGTGTAAAGTGAAGTAAAGAGAGAATTTAATAGATAGTTGAAAAGTATTAATCTTCATAGGAATTGCACCGAAAAGGAAATTTAAGCTTGGTTAATAGGGTTAATGAGTAACCCCAAAGTAACACAAATATCTCCATGATCTATCTAATGGCATCATAACGAAGAACATTAATACAGCTCTGTCACACTCTGGAGTTTTTGCATAACAGTAACTGTTCCTTTGACAGTACTGTGGCCGAGGGGTTCAAGGGAAAGTGACTTATACTTACCTGAACCTGCTCCTCACAACCGCTACCATTTTCTTCCTGCAGGTCCCCTTCAACTTGGAGCCCATGTTAACGTCGTACTCTAGCGCATTCGTGAGGATACAATACAGTGGTCTTTGGAGGACACATGCTCCTCCAGAGACACAACTTTTTTCCCGTCTGCTATCACTAGTGGAGTGGAGACTCCTCAATTTATGCTCTCCGTTGGTCACCTCCAAAGGGGCACCTACAGTGAAGAGCAGGGTGCTTAACCTACAAGTATCTGGTCTGGATTCTAAATATACACAGAATAAAAGTGGGGGCACACCCGTTACATACATTTGTCAGAAGTGGTGCTGCCGTAAAGATCAGAATTTATACAAAATACATATTAAGAAACAGTGCACAAAAAAATACAGTTATTTTAGTCAGTAATATCCTATTGGGAATTACTGACTTGGTGTCTCCAGTTAATGATTAAAACTAAACCTTATAAAAAAAAGCTATGAAACTTACCTGGAATCTAGCGCCAGGGAAAGCTCCCAATACCCATTTCCCCTCCTCTTCTGACATCACAGCTCTCTCACACTGTCCAATCAAATGCTGCTCATAGAGAAGCCTTTTATCGGACCGTCTCATTGGATGGTAATGCATGCGCGCAGTCTTAGTCAGTAAAGAAAGGGAGGGAAGAATTTTAAGTGGACTGGGGAGAGAGAGTATATGGCTAACAACAAAAAAAAAATGTAAGTAAAAACAACAGTTTCTAATAAAGTTCATTAGATGAAAGAGGAAAACATGGATGGATGGATGCCAGGGCAGACCCTCTGTATGCCTATAGCCAGCGCTCTGTGTGCGCTGATGACATGTAAACAGTGCAAAGGATTCTGGGCTGCCTACGTCACACTTGCCGGATGTTCGACTCATGCAAATATCTCTCTATGCGCAGCGTTTTCTAAGTGCAGAAGTGGTCATGGTGGTAGGATTAACCCTTTAAGCACACTATGAGATGGTGAAAAAGCTGAACATCTTGTGACATAGTAGTGTGCAATGTTGGTTTTGTTTGTATCTGCATTTCATAAAGAATTTAAAACAAAAAAAAAAACCCCAGAAGGCTTACAAAGAAAGAGGTTTTCTAATGAAGACACCGAGGAGATACGCAATAACTTAACGGTTGTTCTATTAATTACATTTTTTTCCGAGTGACCTATTTTACAAGGCTGCCAAGGCACAGCCTGGCACACAATGCAAGACACACTCACAGGGCAGTGAATGCACATTTGCATACACAGCAAAAACACAGTACTATGGGAACACGATGCCTAAGTGTGCATGTACCCAAGGCCATTTTAGTATTTTCATCAGATTACAGATTCTGTTCCCGTTATGAACATTACATCTGGTTTCATTTCCATATATATATATTAGGTGTGTATTTTCATATTTTCTTGGGATATGAGCAGAATGTATATGCAGTTAAAATGTCATCTCCTCGTATCGTTAATCCAAGTGCATCCAATAGATGTTACACATCACGCCAAAAGAGCTCTCTTCAGATAATGACAGCATAGTTGCTCTTGAACAGAGAAAAAACTGAAAACTTAATGACAAGTTGCTGAGAAGATACACTCCATCTGGTGATACACACTGTTGGTTTGAATGATATCTTTCAATTGGTAGAGTGTGTTACCCTGATTTTCAGCGGGATGTAAAGAGCGAGGCGAGGATGGCGTACCTATTTGCCCGTGTCATCTGTTGCTGGATCAATGATGCAACAGTTAGTTCTTTGACTTAATGACTACCTTCATCTTGTAGATCGAGTTCTTGGATTAATAGTGGCTACAGGCCAGATAGACCATGCGGGTGAAAGTCTAAGCAGGAGAGCAGAATTGGTAAAGTCCAGACAATAACCAGATCACTGGAACAAATCAGTAAATAGTACAGGAATTCTACCAGAATGGAGCTGGAACAAAATCTCAAGTAACAACAACCAGAGAGTCACTTTGGAACTCACGTCCCTCTGTGTATCTGTTTTCCATACTTTTAGATTGTGAGCTCGTTTGGGCACTGCCCTCTTTGCCTACTGTTTCAGTATGACAAATGTTTTTCATCAGAATTGTTTGTCTTGTTTTATCTTTTATATGTTTGTGTTATCTAAAGGCAAGATCCAATCACAGAAAATTACCTAAAAGGACACTGTAGGTGAAATAATCATTGAATTTGCTTGAATTGGTAATCATGCTTGGGGCCCCCTGACACTGCCCTTTTATTCAGTGTTAAACCACTTTCAGGCAGTTTAACAATAAATGTGGATCCCTGGCAACCCACAGTCCCGGCTCTCACTGGAGTTATGACCAATTATACACTTGCTTTTAGCCATACCAATTCCTACCAGCAGTAGGCCCTGTGACGGTCTGAAAGCGGACAGCTGACATTCTCAGCCAACCAGAGTCAACCATTGCTACTCAGGCTAATGCTTCCTCATTAGTCCAATCAGCAAAGTGGAGATGGGCTGGAAACGTCTTGTTTAGCATAATATCATTAAACATTAGAAATGGTTTAATGGTGAATGGAATGAAGACACCAGGGGACTCCAGACACTATAACCACGAGATGAAGCCATTAAAGTGCCTACAGGGTCTCTTTAATATCTGCACATGACATGTCACACATTTGGTGCCAAGATATGGGCAGGTTCCTTCAGGATGATATGATTCACAAAATGATCTCCCGGTGTCACCAGTGTGTCCTGCATTAATGTAGTGTTTTATTACAGACTGTATGTCCGTGTGAAGTCCAGATCTTAACCGACCACCTTGGAGACAGGAGCTAGGTAATATTGGGCATGTGACATCATTGAAGTGAAGATTCCGTAAAATGCACGGTTGAGTGGGTTGCCTCAAACCTATGAATTTAAGGTTACAGGATACAATGTGTCTGCTAAAGCTAAAACCAGTTTCGGTTAATAACACCCAAGAGTCTAGACACTAAACAATTATTATGATTAGTTATGTTATCCTTACTATATTATATCATCTTTAGTTATTTACAAGGTGCCAACATATTCCATTCAACTGTAATGATGATAAATACAACAAGGCATATAAAAACTATGATGAACAAATTTAGATGCCCAACTAGGCACAAGGTTATCAAGCACCCTGCTCGCATCTAACGGGTGTGGGGTACAGTTACATAAAACTCAAGGTGCATCGTATCTGGTGTTTATATGGACTACAAGGTGTGTTGTGTATATTTAACTAAACAAATTTATGAAAATAAGACAAATATAGGGATTTCTTTGAAGAGGTTGAGGTTAGAGATAATGAGATGTGGTAAAGGGGTCATTACACAACAATGGACAGCCTTGGAGAGGTCAAGAGTTGGTGCTGTGTGTGAAAAAGATCGTACAAAGGTGACAGACCTTGTCCGAGTTAATGTTTTTTATAGTTTCATGGGGATAGATCTGCTAAAGTAGGAAAAATAAAATTTTATTAAAGACACGGAGGCTCCTATTATGCTTCTCTTTCTTTTATTTTCCCTCAGCAGCGAAGAGAGAAATGAGTGAAAAGAGAAAAAACATATCATTAACATATATACATATTCAACATATTCCACAGTGCTACATAAGGGAACCTCCCCCTTTCAGTATATAAGGTGTAGCACTCTCTTCCTCTTCCTCTTTCTTCGCTGCTCCCTCAGACCAGCTAAGTACATTTTATTGACTATATCATTCTGCTGTCATTTATACCTACACTGCCTGCAGTTTTTCTGCAGGGCTTGTTTTATGTTTAATTTATTCCTATATATACTACTTATTCTATCCTTTGGGGGTGGGCTCTTGCCCCTCTTCACCCTGGGCTGTTTTTGACCCGACCCGTTTTCACCCGGGTCCCTGGGCTCTTCTGTGCCCCTGGCTATCTCCCCACCCCACCCTTGTCGTTTTCGGCACCCTTAGAATCCCGCCAACGTTGTTCCCCGGCGGTTTCTCATCTTCTCCGGTTCCGCCGCGGGCGCGTTCTGCGCATGCGCGGACACTCGAGGCGGCCATTTTCTTGGTTTCCTGTCGCCGATAGTGCCGGCGGCCATTTTAAGCCTCATTACTCGGCGTTTTTTGCTCCGAGGAGGCTGCTTGATCCCTGCTCCTGCTCCTACCGGGTATTTTCTCTCCTGCTCTGTCCTTCTGGGACGTCAACTGTGTGTTCAGACTCCTAGATGGCTGGCCCACCAACGTGGATCTTTCACTTAAACAATTATCGGCAAAACTACTGATGCTGCTCTGCCTTCTATCCTGCAAACGGGTATCAGATGTGAGAGCCTTGGACTGGCGAGCACGTACATTCACCCCGGAGGGGGTGTCGTTCGATATCTCACGAAGAACGAAGTCGGCCACCAAACAGGTCTGCTATCCACGGATACCGTGCTTACCTAACTTATGCCCAATTGCGTGCCTAAAAGAATACGAGTCTCGCACTTCTGCACTGCGCCCGTCCAATGACGGCCCTCTGTTCATCTCCCTGAAGAAACCCCATCTACCGGTATCCACGCCGACGCTGGCACGATGGATCAAATGGCTGTTAGCTACGGCCGGGATCGACGTCTCTGTTTTCTCATCACACTCTGTTAGAGGCGCCATGGCCTCTAAAGCATCGGCGGCCGGATGCCGCTTGGAAGACATTCTGAAGGCTGCAGATTGGTCTACGGAATCCACATTCAGGAACTTTTACTTTAGACCGATACAACATTTTTCAGATAAAGTTATTGCTCAGCTTTGAACAAGCATAATAGGAGCCTCCGTGTCTTTAATAAAATTCTTAGATTTTACTAGTAGCATGACGTAAAGTCATGATTTTATTAATGACACGGAGGCGAGTATTATTCCCTCCCTCCCTCCCTAGGTTGGAGGTGGTGATATGTTTTCTTTTACAACCTGTTTTTCTGGACTGACTCACGACTTACATCTTTAGGACGGGTCTTCCTGGCCCATATTCTATTTAATTATGCTTTATTATTTGACGTTTCTGTCTTTCAGGCTTAGTTTACATTAGCTTTAATTGATCATGATCGTCACGTATTTAATGTTATGTCTATTTAGTATGACATTTATTTCCTTTGCAGAAGTCAAGATTACTAAATATACTGGAAAATGTTACACCCAGTTGTAAGTTGAGATTTTACCATATTTCTCCTCTCTTTTTTAGCATGATTCCAAATACCAATGGAACTAACAGGAGCTTCAAGGTTGACTCCGCATTCCCAGGAAGATATGTTCAGCTTCCGAGTTTACAGTTCAAATTCAAGTTCTGGTTCGGTTTACGGGTCTTCGGATCGCTACGAAAGAGGAAGAGGAAGAGAGTGCTACACCTTATATACTGAAAGGGGGAGGTTCCCTTATGTAGCACTGTTGAATATGTTGAATATGTATATATGTTAATGATATGTTTTTTCTCTTTTCACTCATTTCTCTCTTCGCTGCTGAGGGAAAATAAAAGAAAGAGAAGCATAATACTCGCCTCCGTGTCATTAATAAAATCATGACTTTACGTCATGCTACTAGTAAAATCTAGGAATTTTAGCCTAAACCTGTTCTTATTCACTTAAAAGTTTTTTTGCAGAGTGAATTAATAGTGCAAATTAAACGCGAAGATAGCCTGTTGACCTTTTATTATAAAGTATTTCATATTTACAAGGTATGGTCATAGGGTGAAAAGAAATATATATATTAGATGTAGTGATGTTGCGAACATAACCGTAGACTTCAATGGGCAGGCGAATTTTAAAACCCACAGGGACTCTTTCTGGCCACATTAGTGATGGAAAAGTTGTTTCAAGGGGACTAACACCTGGACTGTGGCATGCCGGAGGGGGATCCATGGCAAAACTCCCATGGAAAATTACATAGTTGATGCAGAGTCTGGTTTCAATCCATAAAGGGCATAAATCACCTAACATTCCTAAATTGTTTAGAATAACGTGCTTTAAAACATAAGTTATGATGTTGTATCGATCAGGTAGTGTAAGGGTTACGCCCGCTTCACAGTGACAGACCAAACTCCCCATTTAACGCACCGCAAACAACCGCAAACAGTCCATTTGCACAACCGCAAACTCGATGCCTTATATACACGTCCCCTGATAGGGGACGTAACAGGGATTAAACTGATAAGAATAGTACTACTTAACACACTACTCCTATCTGGGTCTCTCTTCCTCCACCCAGGAAGCGGAAGATGGAAAAAGATGTTTGGTCGGTCCTCCTACTTCAAATTTGGGGCACTGCGCGTGCAATCTAATGTGCCACCAGATAGGAGTGGTGTGTTAAGTAGTACTATTCCTATCAGTTTAATCCCTGTTACGTCCCCTATCAGGGGACGTGTAAATAAGGCATCGATTTTAGGAAGCGGGAGATGGAAAAAGATGCTTGGTCGATCCTCCTACTTCAAATCTGGGGCACTGCGCGTGCAATCTAATGTGCCACCAGATAGGAGTGGTGTGTTAAGTAGTACTATTCCTATCAGTTTAATCCCTGTTACGTCCCCTATCAGGGGACGTGTATATAAGGCATCGATTTTAGGAAGCGGGAGATGGAAAAAGATGCTTGGTCGGTCCTCCTACTTCAAATTTGGGGCATGCGCGTGCAATCTAATGTGCCACCAGATAGGAGTAGTGTGTTAAGTAGTACTATTGTTATCAGTTTAATCCCTATTACGTCCCCTATCAGGGGACGTGTATATAAGGCATCGATTTTAGGAAGCGGGAGATGGAAAAAGAGGCTTGGTCGGTCCTCCTACTTCAAATTTGGGGCACTGCGCGTGCAATCTAATGTGCCACCAGATAGGAGTAGTGTGTTAAGTAGTACTATTCTTATCAGTTTAATCCCTGTTACGTCACCTATCAGGGGACGTGTATATAAGGCATCGATTTTAGGAAGCGGGAGATGGAAAAAGATGCTTGGTCGGTCCTCCTACTTCAAATTTGGGGCACTGCGCGTGCAATCTAATGTGCCACCAGATAGGAGTAGTGTGTTAAGTAGTACTATTCTTATCAGTTTAATCCCTGTTACGTCCCCTATCAGGGGACGTGTATATAAGGCATCGATTTTAGGAAGCGGGAGATGGAAAAAGATGCTTGGTCGGTCCTCCTACTTCAAATTTGGGGCACTGCGCGTGCAATCTAATGTGCCACCAGATAGGAGTAGTGTGTTAAGTAGTACTATTCTTATCAGTTTAATCCCTGTTACGTCCCCTATCAGGGGACGTGTATATAAGGCATCGATTTTAGGAAGCTGGAGATGGAAAAAGATGCTTGGTCGGTCCTCCTACTTCAAATTTGGGGCACTGCGCGTGCAATCTAATGTGCCACCAGATAGGAGTAGTGTGTTAAGTAGTACTATTCTTATCAGTTTAATCCCTGTTACGTCCCCTATCAGGGGACGTGTATATAAGGCATCGATTTTAGGAAGCGGGAGATGGAAAAAGATGCTTGGTTGGTCCTCCTACTTCAAATTTGGGGCACTGCGCGTGCAATCTAATGTGCCACCAGATAGGAGTGGTGTGTTAAGTAGTACTATTCCTATCAGTTTAATCCCTGTTACGTCCCCTATCAGGGGACGTGTAAATAAGGCATCGATTTTAGGAAGCGGGAGATGGAAAAAGATGCTTGGTCGATCCTCCTACTTCAAATCTGGGGCACTGCGCGTGCAATCTAATGTGCCACCAGATAGGAGTGGTGTGTTAAGTAGTACTATTCCTATCAGTTTAATCCCTGTTACGTCCCCTATCAGGGGACGTGTATATAAGGCATCGATTTTAGGAAGCGGGAGATGGAAAAAGATGCTTGGTCGGTCCTCCTACTTCAAATTTGGGGCATGCGCGTGCAATCTAATGTGCCACCAGATAGGAGTAGTGTGTTAAGTAGTACTATTGTTATCAGTTTAATCCATATTACATCCCCTATCAGGGGACGTGTATATAAGGCATCGATTTTAGGAAGCGGGAGATGGAAAAAGAGGCTTGGTCGGTCCTCCTACTTCAAATTTGGGGCACTGCGCGTGCAATCTAATGTGCCACCAGATAGGAGTAGTGTGTTAAGTAGTACTATTCTTATCAGTTTAATCCCTGTTACGTCACCTATCAGGGGACGTGTATATAAGGCATCGATTTTAGGAAGCGGGAGATGGAAAAAGATGCTTGGTCGGTCCTCCTACTTCAAATTTGGGGCACTGCGCGTGCAATCTAATGTGCCACCAGATAGGAGTAGTGTGTTAAGTAGTACTATTCTTATCAGTTTAATCCCTGTTACGTCCCCTATCAGGGGACGTGTATATAAGGCATCGATTTTAGGAAGCGGGAGATGGAAAAAGATGCTTGGTCGGTCCTCCTACTTCAAATTTGGGGCACTGCGTGTGCAATCTAATGTGCCACCAGATAGGAGTAGTGTGTTAAGTAGTACTATTCTTATCAGTTTAATCCCTGTTACGTCCCCTATCAGGGGACGTGTATATAAGGCATCGATTTTAGGAAGCTGGAGATGGAAAAAGATGCTTGGTCGGTCCTCCTACTTCAAATTTGGGGCACTGCGCGTGCAATCTAATGTGCCACCAGATAGGAGTAGTGTGTTAAGTAGTACTATTCTTATCAGTTTAATCCCTGTTACGTCCCCTATCAGGGGACGTGTATATAAGGCATCGATTTTAGGAAGCGGGAGATGGAAAAAGATGCTTGGTTGGTCCTCCTACTTCAAATTTGGGGCACTGCGCGTGCAATCTAATGTGCCACCAGATAGGAGTGGTGTGTTAAGTAGTACTATTCCTATCAGTTTAATCCTTGTTACGTCCCCTATCAGGGGACGTGTAAATAAGGCATCGATTTTAGGAAGCGGGAGATGGAAAAAGATGCTTGGTCGATCCTCCTACTTCAAATCTGGGGCACTGCGCGTGCAATCTAATGTGCCACCAGATAGGAGTGGTGTGTTAAGTAGTACTATTCCTATCAGTTTAATCCCTGTTACGTCCCCTATCAGGGGACGTGTATATAAGGCATCGATTTTAGGAAGCGGGAGATGGAAAAAGATGCTTGGTCGGTCCTCCTACTTCAAATTTGGGGCATGCGCGTGCAATCTAATGTGCCACCAGATAGGAGTAGTGTGTTAAGTAGTACTATTGTTATCAGTTTAATCCCTATTACGTCCCCTATCAGGGGACGTGTATATAAGGCATCGATTTTAGGAAGCGGGAGATGGAAAAAGAGGCTTGGTCGGTCCTCCTACTTCAAATTTGGGGCACTGCGCGTGCAATCTAATGTGCCACCAGATAGGAGTAGTGTGTTAAGTAGTACTATTCTTATCAGTTTAATCCCTGTTACGTCCCCTATCAGGGGACGTGTATATAAGGCATCGATTTTAGGAAGCGGGAGATGGAAAAAGATGCTTGGTCGGTCCTCCTACTTCAAATTTGGGGCACTGCGCGTGCAATCTAATGTGCCACCAGATAGGAGTAGTGTGTTAAGTAGTACTATTCTTATCAGTTTAATCCCTGTTACGTCCCCTATCAGGGGACGTGTATATAAGGCATCGATTTTAGGAAGCGGGAGATGGAAAAAGATGCTTGGTCGGTCCTCCTACTTCAAATTTGGGGCACTGCGCGTGCAATCTAATGTGCCACCAGATAGGAGTAGTGTGTTAAGTAGTACTATTCTTATCAGTTTAATCCCTGTTACGTCCCCTATCAGGGGACGTGTATATAAGGCATCGATTTTAGGAAGCTGGAGATGGAAAAAGATGCTTGGTCGGTCCTCCTACTTCAAATTTGGGGCACTGCGCGTGCAATCTAATGTGCCACCAGATAGGAGTAGTGTGTTAAGTAGTACTATTCTTATCAGTTTAATCCCTGTTACGTCCCCTATCAGGGGACGTGTATATAAGGCATCGATTTTAGGAAGCGGGAGATGGAAAAAGATGCTTGGTTGGTCCTCCTACTTCAAATTTGGGGCACTGCGCGTGCAATCTAATGTGCCACCAGATAGGAGTGGTGTGTTAAGTAGTACTATTCTTATCAGTTTAATCCCTGTTACGTCCCCAATCAGGGGACGTGTATATAAGGCATCAATTTTAGGAAGCGGGAGATGGAAAAAGATGCTTGGTCGGTCCTCCTACTTCAAATTTGGGGCACTGCGCGTGCAATCTAATGTGCCACCAGATAGGAGTAGTGTGTTAAGTAGTACTATTCCTATCAGTTTAATCCTTGTTACGTCCCCTATCAGGGGACGTGTATGTAAGGCATCAATTTTAGGAAGCGGGAGATGGAAAAAGATGCTTGGTCGGTCCTCCTACTTCAAATTTGGGGCACTGCGCGTGCAATCTAATGTGCCACCAGATAGGAGTAGTGTGTTAAGTAGTACTATTCCTATCAGTTTAATCCCTGTTACGTCCCCTATCAGGGGACGTGTATATAAGGCATCAATTTTAGGAAGCGGGAGATGGAAAAAGATGCTTGGTCGGTCCTCCTACTTCAAATTTGGGGCACTGCGCGTGCAATCTAATGTGCCACCAGATAGGAGTGGTGTGTTAAGTAGTACTATTCCTATCAGTTTAATCCCTGTTACGTCCCCTATCAGGGGACGTGTATATAAGGCATCAATTTTAGGAAGCGGGAGATGGAAAAAGATGCTTGGTCGGTCCTCCTACTTCAAATTTGGGGCACTGCGCGTGCAATCTAATGTGCCACCAGATAGGAGTAGTGTGTTAAGTAGTACTATTCCTATCAGTTTAATCCTTGTTACGTCCCCTATCAGGGGACGTGTATATAAGGCATCAATTTTAGGAAGCGGGAGATGGAAAAAGATGCTTGGTCGGTCCTCCTACTTCAAATTTGGGGCACTGCGCGTGCAATCTAATGTGCCACCAGATAGGAGTGGTGTGTTAAGTAGTACTATTCCTATCAGTTTAATCCCTGTTACGTCCCCTATCAGGGGACGTGTATATAAGGCATCAATTTTAGGAAGCGGGAGATGGAAAAAGATGCTTGGTCGGTCCTCCTACTTCAAATTTGGGGCACTGCGCGTGCAATCTAATGTGCCACCAGATAGGAGTGGTGTGTTAAGTAGTACTATTCCTATCAGTTTAATCCCTGTTACGTCCGCTATCAGGGGACGTGTATATAAGTCATCGAATTTAGGAAGCGGGAGATGGAAAAAGATGCTTGGTCGGTCCTCCTACTTCAAATTTGGGGCTCTGCGCGTGCAATCTAATGTGCCACCAGATAGGAGTAGTGTGTCAAGTAGTACTATTCTTTTCAGTTTAATCCCTGTTACGTCCCCTATCAGGGGACGTGTATATAAGGCATCGAATTTAGGAAGCGGGAGATGGAAAAAGATGCTTGGTCGGTCCTCCTACTTCAAATTTGGGGCTCTGCGCGTGCAATCTAATGTGCCACCAGATAGGAGTAGTGTGTCAAGTAGTACTATTCTTATCAGTTTAATCCCTGTTACGTCCCCTATCAGGGGACGTGTATATAAGGCATCGATTTTAGGAAGCGGGAGATGGAAAAAGATGCTTGGTCGGTCCTCCTACTTCAAATTTGGGGCACTGCGCGTGCAATCAGTGGCGTACATACCAGGGTCGCAGGGGTCGCGGCTGCGACCGGGCCCGGCCCACCAGGGGGCCCGGCCGCCCCTGCGACCCGGTATGTAGCCACTGGGCCAGCCTCTTCTCCTGGGGGGCCCTAGAGCCGGCCACCTCCGGGCCCCCCCGAGGCTGGCCCTGCTGCCAGCCGGCTGGCCGGTCCTGCGGACGCGCGACGGAGCACTCTCCCCTGAGTGCTTCCTCTTCAGCTCCCTCGCGCGCCGCGTAGGGATGCCGGCGCCGGAAGATGACGTCATCTTCTGGCGCCGGTATCAGTACGCGGCGCGCGAGGGAGCTGAAGAGGAAGCACTCAGGAGAGAGTGCTCCCTCGCGCGTCCGCCAGCCTGACTGCCCGCCGGGTGACCGGACCCCCAGGAGCCCAGCAGCACCACTGGACCCCAGGGAATCCCCTCAGCACTCCAAAAGGTTAGGAGGCTGGGGGGATTAAATACAAAAAAACGTTAGTGTTAGTGTGTGAGTGTTAGTGTGTGTTAGTGTTAGTGTGTGTGTGTGTGTGTGTGTGTTAGTGTTAGTGTGTGTGAGTGTTAGTGTGTGTTAGTGTAAGTGTGTGTTAGTGTAAGTGTTAGTGTGAGTGTGAGTGTTAGTGTGTGTTAGTGTGAGTTTTAGTGTGTGTTAGTGTTAGTGTGTGAGTGTTAGTGTGTGTTAGTGTTAGTGTGTGTGTGTGTTAGTGTTAGTGTGTGTGAGTGTTAGTGTGTGTTAGTGTAAGTGTTAGTGTGAGTGTTAGTGTTAGTGTGTGTTAGTGTGAGTGTTAGTGTGTGTTAGTGTGAGTGTGTGTGTTAGTGTTTGTGTCTGCTAGTGAGTGTCTGTGAGTGTGTTACTGTGTGTGACTGTTACTGTGTGTGTTTGTGTGTGTGTGTTAGAGTGTGTGTGTCTGCTAGTGTCAGTGAGTGAGTGTGTGTCTGCTAGTGAGTGTCAGTGATTGTGTTACTGTGTGTGTCTGTTACTGAGTGTGTTTGTGTGTGTGTTAGTGAGTCTGTTTGATGTCTGTTAGTGAGTGTGTGTTTGTCAGTGAGAGTGTATGTTTTGTAAGTGAGTGTGTATGTATGTCTGTCGCTGAGTGTGTCTCTGTCAGTAAATGTGTGTGTCTGTTAGCTAGTGTGTATGCGTCTGTTCGTGAGAGTGTGTGTGTGTCTTCAGCACTTACCTTTCTCCAGCGCAGGGGAACCCTCCGCCTCTCAGTTTCGAATGCGCATGCGCGGCAAGAGCCGCGCACGCATTCAAACGGCCCATAGGAAAGCATTACTCAATGCTTTTCTATGGACGTTCAGTGTCTTAGAATCGCGGAAGCGCCTCTAGCGGCTGTCAGTGAGACAGCCACTAGAGGCTGGATTAACCCTCAGTGAAACATAGCAGTTTCTCTGAAACTGCTATGTTTTCAGCTGCAGGGTTAAAACCAGAGGGACCTGACACCCAGACCACTTCATTGAGCTGATGTGATCTGGGTGTCTGTAGTGGTCCTTTAAGTGTGTGCATCTGTATGCACTGGCGTACATACCGCGGTCGCAGGGTTCGCAGCCCTGCAACCCCTGCGACCAGGTGCCCGCCGGCCCCGGTCCGCCAGAGTAAGCGCAGGGGGTTGGGGGGGGCCCACGGATCAATTTTCGCACCGGGGCCCCATGGGTCATGTGTACGCCACTGCGTGCAATCTAATGTGCCACCACATAGGAGTAGTGTGTTAAGTAGTACTATTCTTATCAGTTTAATCCCTGTTACGTCCCCTATCAGGGGACTTGTATATAAGGCATCGATTTTAGGAAGCGGGAGATGGAAAAAGATGCTTGGTCGGTCCTCCTACTTCAAATTTGGGGCACTGCGCGTGCAATCTAATGTGCCACCAGATAGGAGTAGTGTGTTAAGTAGTACTATTCCTATCAGTTTAATCCCTGTTACGTCCCCTATCAGGGGACGTGTATATAAGGCATCAATTTTAGGAAGCGGGAGATGGAAAAAGATGCTTGGTTGGTCCTCCTACTTCAAATTTGGGGCACTGCGCGTGCAATCTAATGTGCCACCAGATAGGAGTAGTGTGTTAAGTAGTACTATTCTTATCAGTTTAATCCCTGTTACGTCCCCTATCAGGGGACGTGTATATAAGGCATCGATTTTAGGAAGCGGGAGATGGAAAAAGATGCTTGGTCGGTCCTCCTACTTCAAATTTGGGGCACTGCGCGTCCAATCTAATGTGCCACAAGATAGGAGTAGTGTGTTAAGTAGTACTATTCTTATCAGTTTAATCCCTGTTACGTCCCCTATCAGGGGACGTGTATATAAGGCATCGATTTTAGGAAGCGGGAGATGGAAAAAGATGCTTGGTCGGTCCTCCTACTTCAAATTTGGGGCACTGCGCGTGCAATCTAATGTGCCACCAGATAGGAGTAGTGTGTTAAGTAGTACTATTCCTATCAGTTTAATCCCTGTTACGTCCCCTATCAGGGGACGTGTATATAAGGCATCAATTTTAGGAAGCGGGAGATGGAAAAAGATGCTTGGTCGGTCCTCCTACTTCAAATTTGGGGCACTGCGCGGGCAATCTAATGTGCCACCAGATAGGAGTAGTGTGTTAAGTAGTACTATTCTTATCAGTTTAATCCCTGTTACGTCCCCTATCAGGGGACGTGTATATAAGGCATCGATTTTAGGAAGCGGGAGATGGAAAAAGATGCTTGGTCGGTCCTCCTACTTCAAATTTGGGGCACTGCGCGTGCAATCTAATGTGCCACCAGATAGGAGTGGTGTGTTAAGTAGTACTATTCCTATCAGTTTAATCCCTGTTACGTCCCCTATCAGGGGACGTGTATATAAGGCATCAATTTTAGGAAGCGGGAGATGGAAAAAGATGCTTGGTTGGTCCTCCTACTTCAAATTTGGGGCACTGCGCGTGCAATCTAATGTGCCACCAGATAGGAGTAGTGTGTTAAGTAGTACTATTCTTATCAGTTTAATCCCTGTTACGTCCCCTATCAGGGGACGTGTATATAAGGCATCAATTTTAGGAAGCGGGAGATGGAAAAAGATGCTTGGTCGGTCCTCCTACTTCAAATTTGGGGCACTGCGCGTGCAATCTAATGTGCCACCAGATAGGAGTGGTGTGTTAAGTAGTACTATTCCTATCAGTTTAATCCCTGTTACGTCCGCTATCAGGGGACGTGTATATAAGGCATCGAATTTAGGAAGCGGGAGATGGAAAAAGATGCTTGGTCGGTCCTCCTACTTCAAATTTGGGGCACTGCGCGTGCAATCTAATGTGCCACCAGATAGGAGTAGTGTGTTAAGTAGTACTATTCCTATCAGTTTAATCCCTGTTACGTCCCCTATCAGGGGAAGTGTATATAAGGCATCGATTTTACGAAGCGGGAGATGGAAAAAGATGCTTGGTCGGTCCTCCTACTTCAAATTTGGGGCACTGCGCGTGCAATCTAATGTGCCACCAGATAGCAGTAGTGTGTCAAGTAGTACTATTCTTATCAGTTTAATCCCTGTTACGTCCCCTATCAGGGGACGTGTATATAAGGCATCGATTTTAGGAAGCGGGAGATGGAAAAAGATGCTTGGTCGGTCCTCCTACTTCAAATTTGGGGCACTGCGCGTGCAATCTAATGTGCCACCACATAGGAGTAGTGTGTTAAGTAGTACTATTCTTATCAGTTTAATCCCTGTTACGTCCCCTATCAGGGGACGTGTATATAAGGCATCAATTTTAGGAAGCGGGAGATGGAAAAAGATGCTTGGTCGGTCCTCCTACTTCAAATTTGGGGCACTGCGCGTGCAATCTAATGTGCCACCAGATAGGAGTGGTGTGTTAAGTAGTCCCCCTCATCAGGCCTTTTTAGTCGAATGTATCGCCCACTGTCAGTCCCTTCGGGATCCATCCCTCATTCATCTTAATAAAGGTGAGGTAATTTAGACTTTTTTGACCTAGGCGACTTCTCTTCTCAGTGACAATACCTCCTGCTGCACTGAAGGTCCTTTCTGACAGGACACTTGAAGCGGGGCAGGCCAGAAGTTCTATCGCAAATTGGGATAGCTCAGGCCACAGGTCAAGCCTGCACACCCAGTAGTCAAGGGGTTCATCGCTCCTCAGAGTGTCGATATCTGCAGTTAAGGCGAGGTAGTCTGCTACCTGTCGGTCGAGTCGTTCTCTGAGGGTGAACCCCGAAGGGCTGTGGCAATGCGTAGGACTTAAAAAGCTCTGCATGTCCTCCATCAACAACACGTCTGTAAAGCGTCCTGTCCTTGCCGGCGTGGTCGTGGGAGGAGGAGGATTACTTTCACCTCTTCCCCTGTTAGATTCCCGTTGTGCTGTGACATCACCCTTATACGCTGTGTAAAGCATACTTTTTAATTGATTTTGGAACTGCTGCTTCCTTTCCGACTTGCCGTAATTCGGTAACATTTCAGGCACTTTCTGCTTATACCGGGGGTCTAGTAGCGTGGACACCCAGTACAGGTCGTTCTCCTTCAGCCTTTTTATACGAGGGTCCCTCAACAGGCACGACAGCATGAAAGACCCCATTTGCACAAGGTTGGATGCCGAGCTACTCATGTCCTGTTCCTCGTCCTCAGTGATCTCTCTGAAGGTATGTTCCCCCCAGCCACGTACAACACCACGGGTACCAGATAGGTGACAACGAGCACCCTGGGATGCCTGTTGTGGTTGGTCTTCCTCCTCCTCCTCAAAGCCACATTCCTCCTCTGACTCCTCTTCTTCACAATCCTCTTCCAGCGTGGCCGCAGGTCCAGCAAGCGATGCTGATAAGGCTGTTTCTGGTGGTGATGGTGACCACAACTCTTCCTCTTCACGCTCATCTACGGCCTGATCCAGCACTCTTCGCAGGGCACGCTCCAGGAAGAAAACAAATGGTATGATGTCGCTGATGGTGCTTTCGGTGCGACTGACTAGGTTTGTCACCTCCTCAAAAGGACGCATGAGCCTACAGGCATTGCGCATGAGCGTCCAGTAACGTGGCAAAAAAAATCCCAGCCCAAATGCAATGCCGCCAACAAATTTCTTCCGTTGTCACAAACCACTTTGCCGATCTCCAGTTGGTGCGGAGTCAGCCACTGATCCACCTGTGCGTTAAGGGCGGACAGGAGTGCTGGTCCGATGTGACTCTCTGCTTTCAGGCAAGTCAACCCCAAGACGGCGTGACACTGCCGTATCCGGGATGTGGAACAGTACCTGGGGAGCTGGGGGGGTGCCGTTGATGTGGAGCAAGACGCAGCAGCAGAAGAGGACTCAGCCGAGGAGGTTATGGAAGAGGATGGAGTAGGAGGAGTAGAGGAGGTGGCAGCAGGCCTGCCTGCAAGTCGTGGCGGTGTCACCAACTCCTCTGCAGAGCCACGCATTCCATGCTTGGCAGCCGTCAGCAGGTTTACCCAATGCGCAGTGTAGGTGATATACCTGCCCTGACCATGCTTTGCAGACCAGGTATCAGTGGTCAGATGGACCCTTGCCCCAACACTGTGTGCCAGACATGCCATTACTTTCTTTTGCACAATCGAGTACAGGTTGGGGATTGCCTTTTGTGCAAAGAAATTTCGTCCGTCTTCCACTGCGGTGTCCCAATTGCTACAAATTTTTTGAACGCCTCAGACTCCACCAGCTTGTATGGTAAAAGCTGGCGGGCTAAGAGTTCAGTCAAGCCAGCTGTCAGACGCCGGGCAAGGGGGTGACTTTGTGACATTGGCTTCTTACGCTCAAACATGTCCTTGACAGACACCTGACTGTGGGCAGATGAGCAGGAACTGCTCAAGGCGAGAGACGGAGGGGCAGATGGTTGAGAGGGGGCAAGGAGGACAGCAGTGGTTAACGTGGCTGAACATGCTGGACCAGGAGGAGGATGGTGGCTTTGAGTTTGTGTGCTGCTTGTTCTCATGTGTTGATCCCATAGGCGTTTGTAATGTGCGATCATGTGCCTTTGCAAAGCAGTTGTACCTAGGTGGGTGTTGGACTTCCCACGACTCAGTTTCTTTTGGCACAGGTTGCAAATGGCATCGCTGTTGTCAGAGGCAGACACACAAAAAAAACGCCACACTGCTGAGCTCTGCAATGACGGCATTCTGGTGGTGGCAACAGCATGCGTTGATTGGCGTGCTGTCTGGCTGACCCCGGGTGCCGATGCATGCTGTCTGACTGTGCCACTAGCTCCTTGCGACGACCTCCCCCTGCTTCCAACTCGTCTCCTCCTCCTCCTCTCTGTCTCCCCATCTGAACTTTCCCCCTGTTCTTCTTCTCTTCTAGCGGGCACCCACGTGACATCCACGGACGCATCGTCATCATCAACCGCTTCACTTGTATCTGACAACTCAGCAAAGGAAGCAGCAGCGGGTACAACATCATCATCATCACACCGTACGTGTGTAATGCTGCCTGACTGAGACATATCCCTGTTATCTACATCCTCTGGCAATAATGGATGCGCATCACTCATTTCTTCTAACTGATGTGTAAATAACTCCTCTGACAGATCAAGTGAAGCGGCTGTTGTGCTAGTGTTGGTGGTGGCGGCAGGCGGGCGAGTGGTAACTTGAGAGGTGCCCAAAGCTAAGCTGGAGGAGGATGGTGCGTCAAGGTTCTGAGCGGAAGCTGTAGAAGATTGGGTGTCCTGTGTTAGCCAGTCAACTATGTCCTCAGAACTTTTCAAGTTCAGGGTACGTGGCCTCTGAACACTGGGCATTATTCTAGGGCCAAAGGGAATCACAGCACCACGACCACGACAGCTCCTGCGGGGTGGCCTGCCTCTGCCTGTCATTTTTTTTTCGATTAGTGGTACTATGCGTGCAAGCTACTGTGACAACATATATGAGTGGCACTGGTGTGACACTGTGCCCTGGCAGGCCCTGAAACGCACACTCGTGAAGGAAACTGACTGTTATTATATTACAGTCCAAAAAGTTTCGTTTTTTTTAAATGCAAGCTATTGGGACACCAGATATGAGTGAGTGGTGGCACTGGGCAGGCCCTGAAACGCACACTAGTGAAGGAAACTGACTGCTATTATATTACAGTCCAAAAAGTTTAGTTTTTTTTAAATGCAAGCTATTGGGACACCAGATATGAGTGAGTGGTGGCACTGGGCAGGCCCTGAAACGCACACTAGTGAAGGAAACTGACTGCTATTATATTACAGTCCAAAAAGTTTTGTTTTTTTTAAATGCAAGCTATTGTGACACCAGATATGAGTGGTGGCACTGGGCAAGTGGGCACAGTATACGCTGTGAGCCTGACACACACGCTGGCAGACAACTAACTGCTATTCAATCTATTACAATCCAAATTTTATTTTTTTTAAATGTACACTACTGTTACATTAGATATGAGTTGCACTGGTGTGACACTGTGCCCTGGCAGGCCCTGAAACGCACACTAGTGAAGGAAACTGACTGCTATTATATTACAGTCCAAAAAGTTTTTGTTTTTTTTTAAATGCAAGCTATTGGGACACCAGATATGAGTGAGTGGTGGCACTGGGCAGGCCCTGAAACACACACTAGTGAAGGAATCTGACTGCTATTATATTACAGTCCAAAAAGTTATTTTTTTGTTAAATGCAAGCTATTGTGATACCAGATATGAGTGGTGGCACTGGGCAAGTGGGCACAGTATACGCTGTGAGCCTGACACACACGCCGGCAGACAAGTAACTGCTATTCAATCTATTACACGAAAGAAGAAAGGACCACAGGCACTCCAAATTGAAACCGTATGCAGATTTATTAGGAAAAAATGCAACGCCAAGCAACATTTCGACCAACAAAGGTCTTTTTCAAGCACACTAGTGAAGGAAACTGACTGCTATTATATTACAGTCCAAAAAGTTATTTTTTTGTTAAATGCAAGCTATTGGGACACCAGTGAGTGAGTGGTGGCACTGGGAAAGTGGGCACAGTATACGCTGTGAGCCTGACACACACGCTGGCAGACAACTAACTGCTATTCAATCTATTACAGTCAAATTATTATTATTTTTTTTAAATGTACACTACTGTTACACCAGATATGAGTTGCACTGGTGTGACACTGTGCCCTGGCAGGCCCTGAAACGCACACTAGTGAAGGAAACTGACTGCTATTATATTACAGTCCAAAAAGTTTTTTTTGTTAAATGCAAGCTATTGTGACAGCAGATATGAGTGGTGGCACTGGGCAAGTGGGCACAGTATACGCTGTGAGCCTGACACACACGCTGGCAGACAGCTAACTGATATTGAATCTATTACAGTCAAAATTGTATTTTTTATTTTTTTTAAATGTACACTACTGTTACACCAGATATGAGTTGCACTGGTGTGACACTGTGCCCTGGCAGGCCCTGAAACGCACACTCGTGAAGGAAACTGACTGCTATTATATTACAGTCCAAAAAGTTTGTATTTGTTAAATGCAAGCTATTGTGACACCAGTGAGTGAGTGGTGGCACTGGGCAGGCCCTGAAACGCACACTAGTGAAGGAAACTGACTGCTATTATATGACAGTCAAAAACGTTTTTGTTTTTTTAAATGCAAGCTATTGTGACACCAGTGAGTGAGTGGTGGCACTGGGCAAGTGGGCACAGTATATGCTGTGAGCCTGACACACAGGCTGGCAGGCAGGCAACTGCAATTACATTAAATGAAAAAAAAAAAAAAGCAGACTGATGTTCTAGCCCTAAAAAGGGCTTTTTGGGGTGCTGTCCTTACAGCAGAGATCAGATGAGTCCTTCACGACTGTAGTGGACACTGAATACACTAGCCTAGCTATCAATCTCCCTATCAAATCAGCAGCAGCTACACTGTCCCTACTCTCACTAAGAATGCAGCTTCACAATGAATGTAAAATGGATGCTGTCCAGGAGGTGGGAGGGTCTGGGAGGGAGGGTCTGCTGCTGATTGGCTGGAATGTGTCTGCTGACTGTGAGGCACAGGGTCAAAGTTCACTCAATGATGACGAATAGGGGCGGACCGAACAGCGCATGTGTTCGCCATCTGTGGCGAACGCGAACAAGCGAGGTTCGCCAGGAACTATTCGCCAGCGAACAGATCGGGACATCACTAATTAGATGTGATAATTATCTAGACAGTAATTATCCAGTTAATCAGCTATGTTTCCTGTAGGAGTCTTCTTTCTATAATGAATTAATATTCTAGCTCTTCTTTTTTTTCTACTTTAATGACCAGATATAGAACAAACAAAAACATAAATAAATAAATTTAAAAAAAAACAAAAAAACAAGAAAATCAAACTTTATGTCTGGCCACTCTGATCAATCCATAAAATATTGATTATTTTGTGTGTAAGCAGAAAATAAATAAATAAATAAATAAGAGGGCATGTTGTGCACCCTGCTGCATCCCCCATCTCTGCCTTTAACTGTCCTCCTTAGAGTCTTGTACTCCTCCAGTCTCATAATAGGAATTTCAACTCTCAATAAAGTCTTAGCACCTAGCCAAACCCTCTCTCTCCTACTGCAATCTGAATATTCTCCTGTTTACAAAAATTGCTTACTGCATAGCTATTTCCTAGCTGAATTTCGACATCACTCTATTTTCGTTTTGTTTTTCCAGTTATTTCTCTTTACTTACCTCTGTCACATAAAGATCTCAATTCTTCATTTGTTTCCCCACTTGCCTGGTTTAGCTCCTTCAGAGTCTGTGACACCCCTCCTTTTCTCTGATTGCATTTCTATTATTTATTAGTTCCCGTGCGTTTCATAAGAAAGGGTGGATGAGACTTCTGAGCGTATTCTTTACCAAAGTGTAATTCAAAGTAGACAGGGCTTCTTCAGTCATGAAAGCCCAACCTCCAGTTAAAGGGAGAGGTATCATCTAATCTAAAGGTTTTTGTGTATATATTTATTTTTGATTGACAGTCTTGTATCAGTATATTTTTTGATCGGTGGTTATGTGCAACAGACTCAAGTTATGACTGCAGATAAACTACACACATAGTTCTTTTTAAACAGAGTGCCCTGAAATCGGAACACCCTTTCACTTAAATATGTTGGGCAGTATTCAGGGAAAAAACGTTATTTCAGGCCGTATAGCCAGAGACAATCCTAGACTGGTATGATAGAATTTTGCCCTGCAGCTTTTTCAACTTAACCATGCAATATCGACCAGGCAAACAGTAATAATGCAGATGGATTGTCCCAGTAAATGGAATTGGAAACCTAAAGACAATTATTCCAGGACATTCCCAAGACAACCTGTCTGGATTTAGCTGCGTCTAGCGACTATAGATCAAAGGGGGAGTCAAGTAGCCCCATGTAGCTAGAGCACAGCTGAGCGGAAAAGGGCCTTGACAGGGGTTAGGAGGCGGGCATAGGAGGAAGTAAGCAAGGAGTGGAGTTATGGGTAAGTAGGTTTGGCTATTTAAATAGACAGCCATTTTAGGTGAGTCATTTCTAATTTCCTACCTGGTCGAGTTTGTCCCACCCACCCTCCCTGGTGTTTTGTTTTATGTGTAGGGGTTATCCCGTTTTTTCACAGCTGTGGGATAGGGAGCTGAAGGAGAAGAAATTGGCTCCCCAGGATGAACGTGATGGAAACAAAAAATTTGTGGTCATTGGTGGTTGGTAGGTTTCGAGTCCTGTCGGTGGCTCAGAACCTGGTGGGGTAGGGGTATCCGGGTATACCCCTGCCGTGGTTAATGTATGGTTGGCACTTTAAGTTGGTATGTTTAAATAATGTTGGTGTATGTTATATATATATATATGTGTTATTTATATGGGGGTCGTTGCCTTTTATATTAACAGAGGGATTCGGATGCGAGGGCGGAGTATGGGGGGCATGACCCATGTTCTACTTGTTAAGTTATTATTATTATTATTATTATTATAATTATTAAAATGGTTATTACTTAAGGTTGTTTAATAAAGCTGTGGACAAATTTTCCCATATACCCTAGTGTCTGTGCGTTATTGGGTTAGGTATGTGGGGTGATTGTCCTGGATTCCGACTGCCCAGATGGCGACTATACACCGGTCATGTGAACAAACTGCATAAAATCAGGCAAAATAATTATTAATCACCCAGTTATGGCTCCTTACACCCATCTGCAGACACTTCCAGTCCAAACGCCCTGAAGTCCGACCACCCGGTCACTTAAATATGTCAGAAAGTGTTCCGGGGAAAAATCACTAACTTAGACTGGCTGAAGGGTAATAGTACTTGGAGTAAAGCTCAGCCGTGGCCTATCAAATCTGGGTTGCACTTCTACCACAAATATGGGATCAGGGTGCGATTTTGACAAGATAGGGCACTCGGGGACGAGCTATCTGGGGATACCAAATGTGTGGGGGTGTTTACTGTTTCTTGTGTTGTTTTGGGGGATATTCGGGTTATTCAACTGGGTCTGTCTAAGAGAAGAGCAGAACAAGTCCTGCTGATCTAATCAACCTTCAGAGGCTCCTGGGTTGGATCTCTATTGTTGAGTTAACTACCTCCTGCCAGAATTCTGTGAAAAAAAATGTGCAAAACCCAATAAAATGTTCTTGTTTTCACCCTTTAGAATGTCTCGACTGATGTTTGGGTGGGCTACTATAATTCACAAACTTGTTTGCGGGACAAGGAGAGAGGTTCTGGCAGAGATGCTCTGATTGAATATTGAAGCTCCACGACATTTATGTCTGTATTGGACAATCTGACTAATTACCTCTGCTATTTTCCCTCTCAGCCGGACTGGAACCTCATGTGATTGTAGCTCTTTTTCACCTAGTAACTATACGAGACATAGTTTTGGGAGTCATCTGGATTATTCAAGCACAGCATGCTCAATATACACACAGTCCCCCAGCATGGGTTCTTTATACAAGAATATAACAAGCTACTTCCTGGCATCCCTGTGTCTGGGAGATAATTGAGTCAGGAAACTGCAACTCAATTATCTCTCAGTTATAGGTAAACATACAAAACATATTCAAAATCCCCCAAAAGTACCCCAAATATTCACAGGAACCCTACATGCCTTTTATCCCCGGATAGCCCGGATCCGAGTGCCCAAGTTGACCAAATAGTGCTCAGATCCGTTCAGTAGAAGAGAATCGCCACCGGGTTCCATGGAAAGTGGGTCAAAGGCCAGTTTAAGGTTGGGAGTTCCTGTACGAAAGGTATCCCCTTGCTTCCTTGGAGAAAATGCTCCCCCTGGTAGATGGAATCATTCTCTTGAAGACCATTCTCCAAGCTGGTCAGGGCTCGGAGCAGTTAGCTGTAAAGTTTCCCCAATGTTCGCGATGTCGTCTATACGAAAAGGGTTCCAGGTGGTCGACGACCACGTCCTGCTACCTGTGTTCGGGAGACAAAATAGCCGCCATTCCTTCGATCACGTGTGTTCAGTTATGCAAAATGCCACCCAGGGGAAGCACTAATTAATTGGTCCTCTTGAGGTTAACATGTAAGGGGGTGGTCAGTGTTCGAATGTTATAACAAGCTGCAGGGGAGTCCCTGTTTGAGAGCTGAACCAGGTGGGTTTGGGAAAAATAACTCTTGAATATAGTAAAATTCTAACAGTACCAAAAATGGTACCTTCCGTGACAATGTCCAACTTTTCCAAATCAGGTGGGAATGTACAATATGTGGCCTTTCTTCCTTATAATTACACTGGATTATACAGCACTTTAGCAAAGCTCTGTGTACGCGAACACCTGGCCTTTCCAGCCACCTGCCATCATAGGGCATCGGGTCACTAATTTCCACCCACTCTAGCCCATCACTTCCTACCACGGTTTTATTACTTCCTATACAACTGTCTCTCTGGGTCTCTCAGTCTTCCTTACATCTTATAACATCATATGTCTCAGAGTTAGTATCTACGGAAGGACACTTAGAACTAGTGATAATGCAGTATTAGGCCTTTCTTATGTAGATTAAACAGAATGCATTTAGAACACAACTGTTAGTTTAAAACAGCAGCCAACACACCGACTAAAAAAAAGGAAGGGCTATAGAGAGCAAAACAGAACTTCCTTTATGTGAATAGACCAACAAGTTCACAGGCCTACACAAACAGTATTGTTTGTGTGATGGTTTCACGTTTCAATAGTATCGGTGAAATATATAGGGAAGTATTTTCGTAATGTGAGAAAAAAAAAAAGAAAAAAGAAAATGCACTTACAAATGAGTGGAGCTATCAAGAGCTCCACTTATAGGCACGTGAGTGGTAAGATTTCTGCTTAAGGATGCTTGTAGTGTCCCTTGGTTCCGCTTACCAATCCAGGGTTTATGCTGAAGAGAGCTGTTTAGTCCTCTTTTCAAGCTTTAAAAGTTTTTTCAGCACAAATTTATGTTCAGCTATGGCTTCTCTCCCATGTCCTTACACCTCTTGGGGTACTATGTATTATGCACCACATATATGGGGCACTATGTATTATGCACCACATATATGGGGCACTATGTATTATGCACCACATATATGGGGTACTATGTATTATGCACCACATGCGGGTCATGTGACCTTTAAACTAGCGCATTTTGGAACAGCGTATTACTTGTTTTTAACTTATATTAGGTTCGTTTTATATGAAAGTGTAACTCTAAAGGTTATACACTATGCATTTTCTATGCTATATTGTCTATTCTCTGTTTTATGTGTATGCAAATGCTATGTTTGTTCTGGTCATGTGGCCAATCTTAAATTTGTTTGTTTGCTATGTAAGAAATGTTTGTCCAGTCAGCTGTAACAATTTGAAAAAGTCTATTCTGGTGAAATGCGTCAGTGTTGCACGTTTTTTATATTAGGTTTTACTATTGTTTTCAAAGAGAATGAGAATAGATTATTCATTTTTAAATTCAGTTTGCCTTTTTGACACCACTTTTCCTTGGTAGGGAATATACCACCCCTGCTATATGGGTTGAGCAAAGCTTACATTTTGTAAGTCATTTTCCATTTGTTAGAACCTACCTTACATCACAGTGTGCACTATATATTTTTTTCTGTTTTATTATATATGCAATACGGAGAAGAATTGAGCGTGCCAGTAATTCCAGAGTGAGGATTGTACCACCCTTCGCCACACCTTAAGAGCTATTTTTTAGGCTCTATGCAACGGGAGTGTAATTTCGCTTCTATATTTTTTTACTACATTTGAATATATTACACTATATTATAATTTTCTGTTTTTGTTGCATGAACCCTGGATTGGCAAGAATAACCAAAGGACACTACAAGCACCCTTAAGCAGTAATTATACAGCTCACATGCCTATAAGTGGAACTTTTGATGGCTCCACTCATTTGTATGTGCACTTCCTTTTTTAATCGTTTCTCACATTACGAAAATACTGCACTATATATATATTTCTTAATTTGTCATCTTTTTACTCTATAACACCTGAGTATGTGCTAGACGTGCAATTCGAAGTGCCGAAGATCCGAAGTTCCGAAGCACAGTATTGCCTAAGTACTAATATACTTACCCAGTGAAAGAAGAAGAATGCTACATTGTATAAAATTTTAAATAAAAAGTATACAAATATAGCCAGGATTCACCTGTAAGCATTTGCAACACTTACAACAATCAAGTAACATACATTCAAATCAAATGTAAGTTACTTGGCCAGTCAGTGTAATGACAGGAATGAATAAGTAGATAACTCCCTAATTCCCACGGTATTAGGGAGCTATCTACTAAAATGCTGAAAGACCTGAATTGGTCTTTCAGCCAAATTTACTAATACTAAGTAAAGATTACTTAGTATTAGTAAATTATGCCCCTACTCGCTATACCGCGAGTAGGGGCATGTCTATATAACCCCTGAGTGGCGGGTGGGGGCCCTAAATCAGAATGGGGGGGGACCTAATGTCCTCCCCCTGGCCCCCACCCCTGAGCGGTGGGTGGGGGCCCTAAATTATAATAAGGGGGGGACCTAATGTCCTCCCCCCTGGCCCCCACCCCTGAGCGGTGGGTGGGGGCCCTAAATGCTAATAAGGGGGGGACCTAATATACTCCCCCCTGGCCCCCACCCCTGAGCGGTGGGTGGGGGCCCTAAATACTAATAAGGGGGGGTGACCTAATGTCCTCTCCCCTGGCCCCCACCCCTGAGCGGTGGGTGGGGGCCATACAGTAAAATAAGGGGGGGCTAATGTCCTCCCCCCTGGCCCCCACCCCTGAGTGGTGGATCGGGGCCCTAAATACTAATGGGGGGGACCTAATGTACTCCCCCCTGGCCCCCACCCCTGAGTGGTGGGTGGGGGCCCTACAGCAAAATAAGGGGGGGACCTAATGTCCTCCTCTCTGGCCCACACCCCTGAGCGGTGGGTGGGGGCCCTAAATACTAAAAAGGGGGGGACCTATGTCCTCCCCCCTGCCCCCACCCCTGAGCGGTGGGTGGGGGCCCTACAGTAAAATAAGGGGGGAGGACCTAATTTCCTCCCCCCTGGCCCTCACCCCTGAGCGGCGGGTGGGGGCCCTAAATACCAATGGGGGGGGCCTATTGTCCTCTCCTCCGGCCCCCACCTCTGAGCGGCAGGTGGGGGCCCTAAAACATTTTTACCCCCCCCCTCCGAGGTGACTAGGTGACTAATTAAAAAAATTTACCCCCTACCTACCCCCCTCACCCTAAAAATTATGAGGGGGGGACCTTTAACTAAGTACCTGTAAAAAACAAATAAAACTTACCATTCGATGTTTTCTTTCTTCTAAAATCTTATTTTTTCAGCCCCAAAAAAGGCCAAATAAAAAAACATAATAACCGACGCAATAAAAAAAAAAAAAAAATTCAAAAAAACGAGCGCAAAAAAAATAATCCTTCTTCACCCATGGAGAACTCCGCGCAGACTAAGCTCTGCAGGGTGGGGGAAGGCTTATAAAGCCTAGCCCCTCCCTGCAATTAGGCTCAGAGCACTCTGATTGGTGGGTTTAAGCCATCCAATCAGAGTGCTCTGACAGGTAAATGAAGAGACTGACAGGTAAGTCTCTACATTTATCTGTCACAGCACTCTGATTGGTTGATTTGAAATCCACCAATCAGAGTGCCCTGTGTCATTTTACACAGCGTGGGAAAATTATTTGGAATTTTACTTTACTTTAGGGCCCCCACCCGCCACCAGGCTGCTCACTGTTTACTAGACATTCCCCTACTTGCGGTATAGCGAGTAGGGGCAAAATTTACCAATACTAAGTCATTTTTACTTAGTATTAGTACATTTGTCTGAAAGACCAATTTAGGGCTTTCAGCCATTTGGTAGATAACTCCCTAATACCGTGGGAATTAGGGAGTCAACTACTAAGCGGCTGCAATAGAAGTCCCGAAGTCCCTCCCATGCCTCACTTCCCTGATCTATAGGCTGCCCCCCATGCCTCACTTCCCTGATCTATAGGCTTCCCCCCATGCCTCACTTCCCTGATCTATAGGCTGCCCCCTATGCCTCACTTCTCTGATCTATACGCTGCCCCCCATGCCTCACTTACCTGATCTACAGGCTGCCCCCCTATTCCTAACTTCCCTGATCTATAGGCTGCCCCCCTATGCCTCTCTTCCCTGATCTATAGGCTGCCCCCCTATGCCTCTCTTCCCTGATCTATAGGCTGCCCCCCTATGCCTCACTTCCCTGATCTATATGCTGCCCCCTATGCCTCACTTCCATGATCTATAGATCACTTCCCTGATCTATAGGCTGCCCCTCTATGCCTCACTTCCATGATCTATAGATCACTTCCCTGATCTATAGACTGCACCTCCGTGCCTCATTTCACTGATCTATAGGCTGCCCCCCTATTCCTAACTTCCCTGATCTATAGGCTGCCCCCCTATGCCTCTCTTCCCTGATCTATAGGCTGCCCCCCATGCCTCTCTTCCCTGATCTATAGGCTGCCCCCCATGCCTCACTTCCCTGATCTATAGGCTGCCCCCCATGCCTCATTTCCCTGATCTATATGCTGCCCCCTCTATGCCTCACTTCCCTGATCTATAGGCTGCCCCCCATGCCGCAATTCCCTGATCTATAGGCTGCCCCACCATGCCTCACTTACCTGATCTATAGGCTGCCCCCCATGCCTCACTTCCCTGATCTATAGGCTGCCCCCCATGCCTCACTTCCCTGATCTATAGGCTGCCCCCCATGTCTCACGTCTCTGATCTATAGGCTGCCCCCCATGTCTCACTTCCCTGATCTATAGGCTGCCCCCCCATGCCTCACTTCTCTGATCTATAGGCTGCCCCCCCATGCCTCACTTCTCTGATATATAGGCTTCCCCCCCACCCCCCATGCCTCACTTACCTGATCTGTAGGCTGTCTCTGGCTGCATGTGCTGCTCCCCTGCGGATTCAGTCAGGAGAGAGAACCTGGGATAAGTTGTAGCTTCCTATTTTAACACAGTAAAGGAGTTTAAGCATGCGTGGCATAGGCATAAGGCTATCCTAACTATAAGATAAGGCCAGGGACTAATGAAAGTCTTTAGAAAATTGGACAGACTAGATGGGCCGAATGGTTCTTATCTGCCGTCACATTCTATGTTTCTATGTTTCTATCCCTGTCTCTCTCCATGCGCCGTTATTGCACTGTATTTTCAATCTCACACGAAAAATAGCAGAACAAGCTGAAAAATCCATGGGTGAGGCAAGTGCCCCCCCTTGCTGATGCCCATGCATGTTTGTCCTTGCTTGCCTCCTAATCACCACGCCATATTATTATTGCCATTTATATAGCGCCAGCAGATTCCGTAGCGCTTCACAATATTATAAGAGGGGGGATTTAACTATATATAGGACAATTACAACAAATCTTACAGGAACTATAGGTTGAAGAGGACCCTGCTCAAACGAGCTTAGTCTAGAGGGATAATCTGTCTCCCCAAATCGGTTTGTCTCTGGCCCTTCTTGTCCGAGTTCTCCTCCTTTTCTCTGTCTTATATCTCTCACCCTGGGAGGGGGACCAAATTAGGAAGAGGTGACATTTGGACTTGACTTGCTCAGAACTTATACCAACATCAACATGGCAGGAACCCACAGTTAAATTATTTGATTGTAGTCTTTCAAAATTTACATAGTAATAGGTTTAACCGGGAAAGAACTGGGGGAAGGGGATTTATTGATCAGTAAGTGGATAAGCTATATAATGCCCACCAACCATCCACAATTCAGGCTAATTAGACTTACCATTTATCCATTGATTTGACAATGTTCCTTTAAACACAGGAATATACACTTGATCAATCATTGCATGTCACAGGGCAATGTTTTGTAAAACCTTTTAAGTTAACTAATTGTTCTGATTGCTTCCTACACACACTAATTGGACGCCCTATTATGACAATATGGGATCTGTGTAACTGCATTCAATGTGCATAAAAATAAATAAATACATTTTTAAAAAAAAAAAAAGCCAACATGATTAATTACTTGTATTTCTGCCATGCAACCGTCAGAGCGAGGCTACCTTAGCGTAGGAGAGAAAGTTACCTGTTGATAAAATGCTTCCGTGGTAAGACATACAAATTCCAGAAATTAGTTTGCCTTATTGCCTGTGATCTTTAGTAACTACCTATAACTTGCCCCATGCTCCTCTAAATGAGAGAAAAGGCTCTACTGCAGCAAAACTGCCTAAATTGCCCTCTAATTCAGAACACTGATAGGATTGTAGTTTAATTAGATAAACTATAGGAATCCCATGGACTGTAAGGAAGCTGGACAATAACTGCTGCCCCACAGTAAGGAGAGGACAGGGCCCCCTGTGGGGCAGTTGCGACCCCTGCGACCGCGGTATGTAAGCCAGTGCCCAGTCTTCCCTATGAGTTGATGGGAGTGGAGCAACAGGCAGCAGAGGGCCCATGTCTGGCCAGCGGTAGGAGGCCGGGGTGGTACAGACCTCCTACACGCCTTTCACCGAGTCCGGTTTGATGCAGCAGCGGAGCGGAGGTCGGAAGGCAGTCTGCACTCATCAGTGGCGTGGTGAGTGGAGGATCCCGGGCTGCCAGGAGGCAGTAGGGAATCAGGCCCAAGATGGCGGAGCACGGGAAGAGCGATTGAAGAGTCCCCCTTCTTTTCCGGCTGGGGCGGAAGTGACGGTGAGATGCAGGACGACTCCAAGCTCCGCGTCCTACCCGGTTGGGAGTTCAGTGAATGATGACATTGACAAGGAGTTCGGTAGGGTTCGGTACGCCTCCTTCGATCGGGTGCTGTTGCTGGTTAGAAGAGCGGGGGCATCGGACATTGAATCAGCATTTCGGGTGTTGCCGTTCACCCGGAATGTTTTCACCTTCTGGGTTGTCATTTTTAGGGCTCGTATTTCTTTGACATGTGCCTCCCCATGGGCTGCTCCATTTCGTGTTCATATTTTGAACTGTTTGCTTTGTTTTTGGAGTGGCTAGTGGTTCAGTGATTTAGACGTCATGTGTAACCTAACAATTTTGTAACTTTCCCATAGTGGTCGCTCTGGCATTATGGGGAGAGGATCTCCGGGATCGTGTGGTGGTTTTGCACACAGACAATATAAGTGTGGTCCATGTGATTAACCGTCTGTCGTCTGTGTCTCCTCCAGTTCTGGCTCTCTTGCAACATCTGGTGCTGCTAAGTTTAAGGTTTAATGTGTGGATGCAGGCCCAGCATGTCCTGGGGGAGTTGAAAGTAGTGGCTGACTCTCTCTTGGTTTGGGGAGACCCTAAAAGCACCACTGAAGAGATGCAATCAAGAACCCATCTAGTCCCCACTCCAAGTTCCTCTTTAACCCCTTAAGGACACATGACATGTCTGACACGTCATGATTCCCTTTTATTCCAGAAGTTTGGTCCTTAAGGGGTTAAAGGAACACTATAGTCACCTAAATTACTTTAGCTAAATAAAGCAGTTTTAGTGTATAGAACATTACTCTGCAATTTCACTGCTCAATTCACTGTCATTTAGGAGTTAAATCACTTTTTTTCTGTTTATGCAGCCCTAGCCACAACTCCCCTGGCTATGATTGACAGAACCTGCATGGAAAAAAAAACTGGTTTCACTTTCAAACAGATGTAATTTACCTTAAATAATTCTATCTCAATCTCTAAATTGAACTTTAATCACATACAGGAGGCTCTTGCAGGGTCTAGCAAGCTATTAACATAGCAGGGGATAAGAAAATCTAAATTAAACAGAACTTGCAATAAAGAAAGCCTAAATAGGGCTCTCTTTACAGGAAGTGTTTATGGAAGGCTGTGCAAGTCACATGCAGGGAGGTGTGACTAGGGTTCATAAACAAAGGGATGTAACTCCTAAATGGCAGAGGATTGAGCAGAGAGGCTGCAGGGGCATGTTCTATACACCAAAACTGCTTCATTAAGCTAAAGTTGTTCAACACTCACAGGCCTGCAGAACAATATATAGATAAATATGTTTCAGTTAAAATATTGATCACCCTAATATGATGAGCCCCTCTTTTCGGCCACTTTGTTCGTGGGTGGTAAGATGACAAATGAAACAAGCAAGTTTACCCCCCAGTAAACCAGACACAAATTGAGTGGCTTCCCACCCCATCTCTAACCTATAAAAGATGGATGAAGATGTCTATAAAAAATATAATAATTCCTATTTACTTAACCAGTGAATAAGGTATGAATGTGGAGAGGAAAAGATGTTGAGGTTTGGATGAAAGCATTGAGAGCGGTGTAGCAAAAAAAATAAAAATAAAAAAAAAAGTAAAATTTGGCAGACTCTATAGAACTGGAACAGTTAAATATAATGCATTCATTTGTTATTTTGCAATATTTCCCAATTAGACATGACAGTCGTGATATTATCTAAAAGATTCATCTAATTGTTTTCATAGAAGTGTACGTAATAGTCAGCTAGTTAATCTGTGTGCTAACATTTTCACTAGTCAGCTAGTCATCGACTAGCTAGCACACGTAACATTAGTAAAAGACGGTTCGGTTCAACATGCATCATGATACAACACCTGGGAACTCTACAATTTTGGCATCAGCTGCTATTTTTATGTTTCACAAATTATCTTCTTGATAAATCTAATTCTGAAATAATAATTAGTACATCCGCAAGGCTGTGCTACCTCTGTATAGAAGTAAAAAAAAAAAAAAAAAAAAAAGTAACTTCAAATAAAATTGGCAAGGGAAAGAGATTATATTTTCAAGAGTCTCAGTGTGAGCTTAGTTGAATAGTTCTCAGGAATGCTTAACTTCAAGGATCGAGATATATATGATTTAATACAGCAAAGTGACCTACATTGGTGAAAACCCAGAGAAAAAGAAATTAAAAAAAAAAATAGAAATGTACCGACAGATGTTTCAGGCCAATAATATTTAGTAGAAACATCATGAAAAAAAAAATAGCTCACTTTTATTTAAAGATGTTTATAAATTTGCATACCTAATATTTTGAGATGGGAGACATAGGTTCCTCAGGGAGGTGGCATCTGCATCCTAAGGAGGAATGTCAGCAAACTGTATGTGAATGTACAGGGTCACAAACACCCCAAAATAGAGAGAATTCAAGTACAGAAAGATTTGAGTTTGATAGAGAAATATTATGACTAAAAAGTACAAGTGCGATTATTGCAAAAGTATGTCAACACACACAAAACATGTGACTGAATTCTAGAATTAAAGTAATAGCTTAACACATGTTCCAAAAAAAGCATTGATGATCAGATGTCAATCTGCAGTCTGGAGGTAAAGGTTCCTTGGAAATTCTGGTCCGTGCTGCTCCGATAGCATCATATAATTGATGCAAACTTGTCCACTGTGCAATGATGCTCCAAAATCCCCAATTTCACCACATCCTAAATAAAGTCTGGTGACAGTGGATACCTTTGGACTACACTGAACTCATTGTCATATTCACAGATAATATATTCCCAAACCATTACCATCACCACAACCAGCCAGAGGTGTAGGAACTTGAAGGGGATAGGGGGGTGATAGAAGCTCCTTTAAAGGGACATTATAGGCTTCTGGACCATTATAGGCATCTCATTCATAGAAACTGCAGTGTTTATATTGCAGTGTTAAGACTGCCTATTGTCGCGGTCTCCCATTTTCACTAAGTTTACACGGAGTTTACCACCATGACAAGACGCTGGACGTCCTCACTCTTTGCACTAACTCATAGGAAAGCATTGTCTTACGCCTATCTTCTGTCCGTATACCCACCTCTGATGCTCGCCTTCAAGACTTCTCGAGGGCTGCACCGTTCCTGTGGAACTTGCTTCCCTCCTCCGTTAGATGCTCACCCAGTCTCCACTCCTTCAAAAAATTGTTAAAAACCCACTTCATAAAAGCATATCAATTAAACTGTTAATAGCTCCCGACTAATTCCTCTCTTGAAATTGTCATTAGTCTAATACTATCCTTACCTTTTTGTGTCATTTTACCCCACTCCCTCTAGAATGTAAGCTCATTGAGCAGGGCCCTCAACCCCTCTGATCCTGTGTGTCCAACTTGTCTGGTTACAACTACATGTTTGTTCGTCCACACATTGTAAAGCGCTGCGGAATTTGTTGGCGCTATATAAATAATAACATAATAATAATTGTTTTAGTAAAGGCCTAATGCGGGTGCTGATCTTACCGTGCATGCAGGTTCGCTTTTCCACCATTGCCAAGGTCAGAGGAGGTGGAGACAAAGCCAGTGCCAAGGGACCTCAGCGCTGGAATGATGTAATTGTAATGGGTTTATAGACCCTTTCCACCGCCGAGCGGAGGCGGGGCAGACAATAGCCTAATGGCTGACAGACACTATATTGTTCGCTTCAGTATTCCTAACGCTATGGTGTTCCTTTAAGGACAAGAAAGCATTGTCACTACAACAAAACGTGGCAAAACTGAGAACAACAAATGTCCACATTATTATTGTTAAAGAAACCCACACTGCAATGCTAGTATGGAACAGAATGGGTTAATGACATACATCACATCATCATTAAACCTGGTTTCTATATGGAAAAGCATTGGATTGGCTGAGATCGTCAGTGTTGATGATCTCAGCCTTGAAGGTGGAACGGCATCATGGAGGCCAGCCCTGCAAGGGAGAAAGGATAAGTAAAATGTCTTTATTTTGTTGAAGGGAGGGGGGTGGGCAGTCACTATATATTTAGGAATACGTGTTTGAATGTGCCATTTGCCTTTAAGTAGGCAAATAACAAGAAAGCACAACATCGGAAATAGTCTAAAAAGTAAAGGCTATTTATTATCTGCTCCTGTGTAAGCAACTTTGGCCTTGATCACAATTTATCATTTAATAATTCATTATTGTACATGTTAATGGCTGTCGATGAGCCATTAATAATGTTGATGCAGTCACGATCATAACATTTGTTGTTTTTAGAGAACACGTTTGGCATTACTGGTTCGACAAAAAAGGGCCTCACACCTTACGTTAATCAGTCAAGCTTAAGTGATCACAATTACTCCAGATAAGATTTATCAACACATTAATGGAGGCATCTTTCATTTATCGGATGCAAGTACGAAAAAAAATGCTCAATAAACCACTGACAACACTTGAGAAGCTACTAAGAACTCAACAAATAACCCCAAAATAATCAAACATAACAATGTGCATAAATAGAACAAATATGACATATACATTGCCATATTTCATGAGCATACGACTGTTTATTCCTGATTACAAAAATGTCCACTTTGAATTCAATGTTGAAACACAACAGGTTAATTTCACATGTCACCTTTAATCATCACTACTGTGACATAATTGCTAACACTGTGAAATCTCCATTCTAATTATTGTAGACCTTACTGTAAGGACTTTACCTGGAGGTGGGAGTCCGAAGTGGTGAGTTAAGGCACACCCTCGCAGTTTAACACAAACTGAGAAGACTCTATGAAGAAATCTCCAAGGTTGTGAAACAATGCACTGAGGCTTTGCAGGAAAAGTAATCCTGGATACGCAGAACAGACAAGGAAAATCCAACAGAGTAGTCAGGTACAGTTCCAATGGTCAGGGCTTGCGGAAATCAGGCAAATACAATAAACAGTTCTGAAGGTCTTATAAAGGTAGCTAATTAGCTACTTAACCAGGAACCACGAGCGGGTGTGAAGCAGTCCAGGCTTAGAGATGCAGATACCATGGCATTAGAAATGATGGTGAACCTATGGCACGCGTGCCACAGGTGGCACGCTGGGCCCTCTCTGTGGGCACGCGGCCATAGGTTCACCATCAATGCAGAGTAGGCACCTGCCTGTGTGTTTTGGGCAGGCGCCTACTCTGCTTCCGTGTCGGGAGGCAGGGGGAGGGATCTGTGAAGCAGCTCCCCTGTCCTCCCGCACGATGCTGTGTGGAGCGTTGCTGAGCGTTACCATGGCAACGCTCCACACAGCATCGCGCGGGAGGACAGGGGAGCTGCTTCACAGATCCCTCCACCTGCAGTGCTTACCACCACCGGACCACCAGGGATGGCTGTCCCCCCCCCCCCCTACTTCATTAAAGGTAAGAAGGAAGGAGGGGGGGATACTGACATACAGCACCCCTACCCCCCCAGAAGTACCCTTACCCCCCAGAAGTATCCCTACCCCCCCACAGCACCACCCCTACCCCCCAGCAGTACCCCTACCCCCCCAGCACCCCTACTTCCCCACAGACCGTACCCCTACCCTCCACACACAGAACCCCTACCCCCCACAGCAGTACCCCTACCCCCCACAGCAGTACCTGTACCCCCCACAGCAGTACCCCTACCCCCCACAGCAGTACCTGTACCCCCCAGCAGTACCCCTAACCCCCCACAGCACCCCTACCCCCCACAGCACCTCTACCCCCCCAGCAGTACCCCTACCCCCCCACAGCACCCCTTCCCCCCCACAGCACCCCTACCCCCCAGCAGTACCCCTACCCCCCACAGCACCCCTACCCCCCAGCAGTACCCCTACCCCCCTAGCAGTACCCCTACCCCCCACAGCACCCCTACCCCCCACAGCAGTATCCCTACCCCCCACAGCAGTATCCCTACCCCCCACAGCAGTACCCCTACCCCCCACAGAAGTACCCCTCCCCCCCACAGCAGGACCCCCCCTACACACACAGCACCCCTACCCCCCATACACAGCACCCCTACCCCCCACAGCAGTACCCCTACCCCCCACAGTACCCCTACCCCCCACAGCACCCCTTCCCCCCCTGACCCTTACCCCCGCCCAGCACCCCTACCCCCCACACAGCACAGCACCCCTCTCACACACACATTACCCCTCATACACACACATACAGCACCCCCCCACACACACACAGCACCCCCCACAAACACACTCAGCACCCCCCACACCTCCATGCAGTATGTGTGTGTATTCAGGAGTCTGTGTGTGTATTCAGCAGTCTGTGTGTGTGCGTGTATTCAGCAGTCTGTGTGTGTGTGCGTGTATTCAGCAGTCTGTGTGTGTGTGCGTGTATTCAGCAGTCTGTGTGTGTGCGTGTATTCAGCAGTCTGTGTGTGTATTCAGCAGTCTGTGTGCGTATTCAGCGGACTGTGTGTGTGTATTCAGCGGACTGTGTGTATACTCAGCAGTCTGTGTGTGTGTACTCAGAAGTCTGTCTGTATGTGTATTCAGCAGACTGTGTGTGTATCCATCAGTCTCTGTATTCAGCAGTCTTGTGTGTGTGTGTATATTCAGCAGACTGTGTGTATGTATTCAGCAGTCTGTGCATGTATTGCATTTGTTGGAGATACTAATACATATAAGCTTAATTTTATCTATTTATATTATTATTTATAATTTGTATCATTGAACTCTCTGTGTTCTTTTAAAACAAAAGTTATTAGTTCAGACAACAGTACGAGTTGTTTTTTCTAAACTTAAACCTCAGTATTTGGATTTAATTGCCGTGTTGGCACTTTAAGGAAAAAAAAGTTGGCATGTATTGCGGTTTGGGCACTCGGGCTCAAAAAGGTTCGCCATCACTGATCTAAAAATTTAAAATTGTAAAAACAAAATATTTTTTCACAGTCTTGCTTATAATAATGTTTACAGACCAAGTGCAACTAAAGAAAAATAACTCAAGCAAAGCAACATGCGAGATCCATGGTAGTCCACAACATCTGGAGTGCCGAAGTTTGGCTACCCTTGCCCTACACTAACCTTAATCAATCTCAGAGGGATTCCCTCTCTTGACTTCTTTGCTGACATCAGCAGAGGGATTTCCCGGCTCACACAATACAGAGCGCAGAGAGAGATCTCCCTCTCACACTGCAGCTCCTGCATGCTGTCCCTGCCAATATTATTGTGATCTAGGTGGTGGGCAGCTGGTAAAGCTCCGTGTCGGTCACTGTTGGCAAGGTAATACCAGTGATCTCCCTCAGTATGAAGCTGAACACAATTGTTCAGCCGCAGTGATTTAGAGTAATCAAAAGTGCTATATGAGACATTTACTTAGAGCACTGCATACAGATCTGTCAGTCTGGGACCACTAAATATGGCCCCAGCTGACAGAATGGAGCCCCGTTTAACGATTAATATCTAAACAGAAATTTAACATTGCCCACAAGAGAACTACAGGACGCCCCACGCTGTCCTAACGTCTTTAATGGGTTAAAAGACATCAAGCTCAGTTTTAAGCTCATGCCTAACTTATTTGGATTGTGATTGTATTAAAACCCAAACACCCAATAGCGGCCGAAATTCAGAAACCGTTTTCAAACAAAAAACAAGCGTGGGATTGTAATAAAGTTTCATTAGTGTAACAGTAAAAATAATGAATATAACCAAAAATTTGTTTATTTTGTAGAAAACAAAACTTGTTTTTGAAATTAACTTGAAAAAACAATGTGCTTTTTTTTTTTTTTTTTTTTTTTTTGCCTTGCATGAGTCACAAGTGATCGGCTAATTGAGAGATGCCAGAACAAAAAATGCCTAATTAAGATTTCCTCTACTGAATGTAAGTGACATCCCACTGCTTCTGTGCTATCCCGGATTCGCAAATTCAACTATCCTATCTAAGAAGCAAAGAAGAAAAAAAAAAGAAAGAAAGAAAAAGCCAGCTCCTCTCCAAAAAAAATGAAAGAAAAACGTGGGTCTTTGTTACTCAACCTCAACTTTTCTCATAAAAATCCCATGTGTCATATGATCCCATTACTACATCTCCATGGCATTTCTAGTTTTTCCTATTCTGTACCTGATTCGGCATGAATAATAATAATGAATATTATTAACCCTGCGTGTACCATAGCGGTTCCAGAAACACGTGGCATTTAAAGGATTAACCTAACCTGCTGTGCATTAGTACGAACGTATTCAACAGGGCAAACTTCAGGTTTCTCTGAAAGCTGCATAAATATACATTTTTAACAATTTAAATAAAGCTGTAATTTTACATTCAACTATTTTTTTGTAAATTTCTCAGTCTATCTGCTGCGTCCCCCCCGAACGAAACCTGTGCTTACATATACCTGTGTTTGCACCTGTATCGGAGTGTACCTGTAAGTTTATGTCTCTGTATCTCTGTACAGCTGTATCACCTGTTTTATCCTCTAGGGGGCACTGCTCTCTCTCTCATATATAAGACTCAGTGTCCCCAGACCATCCTTTCACAAGTTACATTCCCTGCTGCCTTCCTGACTTCCTTCTGTTTCGACGGATTCCTCCCTCTTTTCTAATCTCCCTCCTTCCAGCTCTATCTTCTCTCCCTGTCCGATATAGCTGCTGCTTCTCCCTCTGTGTCATATACTTCTGACTTACATACTCATTTTCTCTTTAAATATTCACAGCCTCCCTCTTCATTCTTTTTGTGCTCTTCGCATTTTATTTATTTTATATATCCCTGTCTCATTCTATTCCCTATCTCACTGTCTTATGTGCTAGAAATTTACTTTTTTTTTTCCTCTTACGACTTTTTAGCCTTTTCTCTTTATCTTTTCTCCCCCACATAGTTTTTTTTATTTGTTTCTTCTTTCAAATTTTCTCCAAATTTTCCCATTTCAGTTTTTTGCTTAAAAAAACTTACTTGAAAAAGGTAGAAGAAAATATTTAGTTTTCTTTACTTTTTTACAAACCTCGCAGTCACTTATTTCCACAATCTTTTTCTCTCTCTACCTAATCTACTTTATATTCTATCGCTTGTACTTTTCAGATTTGAAACTTTGCAGCTGTAAGTCTCTACCACTCTCTGCCCTTCTCTCCTGGGGAGGGCCATTTTGTTTTGACCCCACTTTTTCCTCCTCGGCACCATAGCTCCCCCCAGCCGTTCACCCCCCCGCCCCCTGGCCCCTTTCGGCCTTGGGAGGAAGACTTTGATTGCAGTGGCTATTGGTGTGGTGATGGTCCTAATATTGGTAATCCTTATTCCAGTGTTGGTCAATTCAGTGGGCTCTGATGGCCATTATGAGATGTTGGGCACTTGCCGCATGGTGTGTGACCCCTACCTCAGCAAAACTGGGGCCACCACCACCAGTACCAGTATCCGGGCTGGTACTGGAGCTGAACCGCTGAGCGACAGAGGACAGTCAGCACCTTCAACCTTGGTCCAAGGTCCTCAAGGCAAAGCTGGACGTCCTGGGAAGCCCGGGCCACCTGGAGAGCCTGGAGAACCAGGTCCACCTGGGCCAGTTGGACCTCCAGGAGAACGAGGGGAGCCAGGCAAGCCTGGACCACCAGGATTGCCCGGAGGAGGCGTTAATGGTGCCATCAGCACAGCAACGTACACCACTATTCCACGAGTGGCATTCTACGCTGGGCTGAAGAACCCTCATGAAGGTTATGAGATTCTCAAATTTGACGATGTAGTCACCAACCTTGGGAACAACTACGACGCAGCAAGTGGCCGTTTCAGCTGTACTGTACCAGGGACATATTTCTTCACGTACCATGTGCTGATGAGAGGTGGTGATGGTACAAGCATGTGGGCAGACCTATGCAAGAATGGACAGGTGAGTGTATCAGAACCGGGGGTATTCAAGTCTCTGCTGGATTTACCCACATCTTTTATTCATGTTTTTTTGCCATTTTTCTCATCATTCTATTGTGCAGTGGCTCGAAAATTTGAAATATAAGAACCAAGTCAAATCCTCTGGCTTCTTTATTTAACAGAGATTTTAAGCTGTTGGCTGCAAAGTATAAAATCCTGTGTGTCAATTTTCTTTCACAAAATAATTACTATAGGGGAATGTTATAATATTATGATGGTGGTTGAATTATCTCCCCATCGATTTCTAAATATTAGACTTGTGTAGTAATTTAGAATTTTTTTTAATTATGTTAACTGATAGGACTTTAAGAAGTTAATAAGGCGAGGATGCTGAGTGTGTGTCTTTGTTTATTATACACACATGTGTATATAGTATGTGTGTTTATATAATATATAGTACATTATATATATCAACTCACGTACATATATAATATTACTGGTGAAAACTTCAATCAACCTCTGCTCTTCTCAATTTTCACATTTTCTTTCTTCTGAAGTTTTTATTCAAAAAATACATCTAATTTTAGAAAATGTACTTATGGACTTCTAAGGTTAAATGTTATTTTTTTTTTTTTCAAAGTAGCCAGGCTGGTATATTTACAACTGGTGTCAGGTGATGCTAAATCCTAACATCCGTAGGAGTTTTTTATTCTGGAATATTGCCCTGACTGGCACTATCAGACTTAATTACCATGAAAGAGATTTATGCCAGAGACATCCGAGGTAGGACGTATAATGAAGACAAATAAGGACCTCGATACTAAAGTTAAATGCGGCTAAGTCATCAATAAATATGCGGTACCCATCAGACGTGTTAGAATGTCGCGATACTTACCCAAATGTTATAATTAGGGGTTAATTTCTTTCTTAGAACTTTGCTAGGTGCCCATAGCTCTCCAGCTGGTGTTGGACAAAAATCATTTTAGTTCTCTTCTGGTCTCACAGTACTTTAACAGCAGCTTAATGGAAACAGATACAAGGATGCTAAATCACATTTTTTAGGGGTAGTTTCTGTCAATTGTCAATTAAAAATCAAAATGTCCAGGGACACATTTGTTTTGAGAAGATGCAATGAAGAATCAGTTATCATGTTTTCTATTTTACCATTTTGATTTTCATGTCCCTAATTTAACCTAACCATGGCTTAAAGTTTTTGGGAATCAAGAAAGCACAATACAGTAATGGTAGCTTATAGAGATGAATATTTATGATATTATCATATACAAGGTGGGGATTTATGTGTTTGTGGCAAAACAGCAGGTTTGCAGCAATGTGATTGTACCTTGTATACTTTGCACTAGTATCACCCTGTCTTTATAGTGATAATTTGTTTCCTTAAAAGTTTAAGACTTAGAGCAAATAAGAAGTGGTTTGTCCATTCGGCTTTTTGTTCTTCGTTTTTGATACACAATTTTGTTTTGTGGCTATGCAGTTTGGGTACTAAATCCCTGTACTTTATTGTTGAGAAATATTAAAAGTATTCAAAGCTGTGTGACTGTTTCGATTTGTGAGCTTCAGCAGTAGAATTTACAGTGAGAGAAAGTTTATCCCATATATGAAAAGAAGTAAAAAAAGGAATCCGTAATCTTGAAAAATTAAAAAAAAATGTAAAATATTTATTTTTGTAGTGGACAGAGAGTTAAACAGTTGGAAAAAGGAATCGAGCAAATCAAAATTCAGTGGAGAAAATGCATGTACACATTGTAGACGAGGGATTCTGTTGAAAGAGCAAAGTTGGATAAACAAAGCAGGGGATCATGTCTCGAAAACGTGATACAAAGCCAGTTAAAATGTCGAAGATGGTCGAAGAAGCTGATTTCTGGAGAAGAAACAAGCATCAGGAAGCGGAGAAAAACATTTATTCTGGATGTGGTGTAAATAGACAACTTATTAAACGCAACTCAAAAAGGATAAATTAAAGAGATGCACATGGGAACACATTCTAAAAGGATAAGAGTTTATTTTACACAGAAAGTCTAGTGGAGAAAAGAAGGGTGATAACGAAGAAAAATATATAGTAAGGAAGAAGTAAAGAAAATGTGTTTTTAGGACGTGGTGATTAGCTTAGGTGAAAATAGCACGTGGTGAAAAGGCCGTAAGAGTAGGAAGAAAAAGTAAAGGAGAAAATGAGATTTAGCCTAAGGAGATATGTGAAAAAATCTAGAAGAAGAGTGGTTCTAGCCTAAACGAGTGGATACAAAACCCCCGGAGGGAAGACATGCAGCCTAGAGGTTGAGAGAAAAATGACCAAACGGAAGATGGATCTACCTTACAAGAGAGGAGAGATATTGACTAGAGAGACAACTAGCCTTTAAAGGGGGAGAGAGTTTTGCCCAGACGAGATAGGAACTCATCACAAGAAATGGCTGGCTTAATAGGGTAAAGTGTTCTAGAATGAAAAAGATAGATAGACTAGAGAATAAATGGCTTGTTGGGGTACAGTGGAGAGAGGAAACCGAGATGAGAGGAGAAAATGATCATGGAAGACACGGAAAACAGATCTATATTAAAAAAAATTAAAGGTCAATAGAGCATAAATATCTAAATGTTAATGAAACATAGTAAACATACTTTATTAACCCCTTAAGGACCAAACTTCTGGAATAAAAGGGAATCATGACATGTCACACATGTCATGTGTCCTTAAGGGGTTAAATAAATGTATATTTAAAGAAATGTATTACCCTATTATGCATAGTCCATAAAAAGGGGAGAACATTTGCCAAAAAATAAGAGAGAGAGTGTCAGCCTCTAGAAATATGTTGGAGGGGGACAGAAAAAATCCCCCCCCCCCCCCCCCCTGGTCCCCCTCCTCCCCAGGAGAAACAGAGGGAACAGCTTAGAGAAGACACACGGGGAAAAGGGAAGTCTGAGGGATCAAACATCAATTTAAATTATTATAATCAAACTCCATTAATTATATTCATATAAAAAAAATATATGATATTCTACATCCTCATGCCCCTTGTCCGTTTTATTCCCATTTGTTCTTTTGAAATCTCGGGTCATGCGGACTTTAACCTCTTTTTCTGCGTATCATAATGCACCAAGACTTAAGGAATATAGACTTTAGAACCTAAGGGAGGAGAGAAATCATACAATCCATAAATTGGAATTGCAGCAAAGAGTGTAACATTTAAACGAGAAAAAAAAAAAAAAGAAAGAAAGAGACTCTAATAGCAATCTACGTGGGTTCTAGACAGACAGAGAATCAATCCATGTTTTCTCCTATGGGGATCTGCAAAAAAAAGACATATTGGTCATCAATCAGCTATATCTGACTGTCTATTAAGTATACCCAAATGGCTCCAAGGTATCTGCTAATTCTGCTGTAACATAGGAGATACCATCTAATAGTTATGTATGTCCATCTTTTGTATGTTTGGGAATACATATAAATATATATATTTTTTCATTTTACTATATATATGTATACATGTATATGTTTTTTTGCCTGTTTTATAATTGCTACCCCATCTATTGTTTCTGTAAAGATGACTATTATATAGGTTTATTTATTATGCATATCTCTGTGGGCCTTCATTAAATATTTCCTGTGCGTTAATATATTAAATATCTGTTCCCATCTGTCAGTTTTGTCTGTGTTGCCATTCATTAACGATCAGTTATTCCGCCTGACAGATATGTCCACGTGTCCATCTATCATATGTTCACAGATATCTATCAAATATCTGACTATCTATCAAATGTGTCTGTTTGCCCATCGATGAACGCCGTAAAATGTCTTGTTAGGGTAACTACCCAGTCTGCGCTTTGTTCACTAAAAAATGAGTTGCGACGAAGCGTTAACTGAATGAGAAATTCAAAGCTGTGACTTTCGCTGGGTTAAGAGACTATTCCAGACAATATTTTGCAATTTGATTTTCAGTTTACTACAACTTGATGTAATCAGGAAATAAACCAGTTTGTGCAGGAGTGGAAATATCTATAAAATAGCAGGTGGTATTTTTGTGTATTCCTCATTCTCGGGCTCTCTTCCAGAGCCCTGCGAGTCTGAGGGTTCCGTTCTGTGTCTTTGCTGTTCCAAGAACTGCACTCTTCTGGACAGCGATCTCAGATGTCCCACCTGGAATCTGTTGAAGCCACTCCCTCAACTTCAAGGTCACAGCCCCGAGTACTCCTATCACCACTGGGACTACTACTGCCTTCACTTTCCATATTCTTTTGAGCTCTTCTTTCAGTCCTTGGTATTTGTCCACCTTCTCATGTTCTTTCTTCTTGATGTGATAGCCACATTCACCACCTTTGTAGTCTTCCTTTTCTTGTCTACCAACCACGATGTCAGGCTGGTTGGCCACACACACAAACAGACACACACACACGAAGAATGTATCAATATCTGTGAATAATCAAGTACATATATAATGTATGTATTAGATTTAATATGAATAGAGTCCCCTGTTGCAGAGCGTGTTGGCATTTTATAAATAAATTATTATATATGTGTGTGTGTAGTTTTATATATTGTACGTGCATTATGCAGAACCCTTATTATTCACACAGGCACCGACATGGGAATGTCATGTATAATTTACATAGTACTTCCATATTCCTTGGTGTAATTTACAGTTAGGTCTGAGGTTACAAGCTAAATGACAATACCAACTAAAATAGTCCAGGCTTATGGGACTAGATATGGAAATCGGTGGATATCCATAAAAGAAAACTAATTGGTGATAAGGTCAAACACTATTAAAACATATTTCATGAAGAGAGCAATCCAAAACTGAAGTGTTAACTCGACACCCATTATCTACCCACAAAACCTTCTTCTGACATTTAAAGAATTAACGTTTTTTTTTGGCTAAAAGCCGAATTCTAGTGTATTGAAAAACAAATTGCAGAATTAAGACCGAGCTGTAACTTTGAGCAACGTGAATGTTTCCAAACAAGTTAATATTGTGGTGGTCAGAGGTCACAAAGAACCTTGTTTACTAGGATGTGGTTGTAAATGTCCAAAGTATCCTATTTAGGAAATAAATTCTTCACATGGGCAAGTCAAGAGGTCTTTGACAATGTGATTTAACTTAACCCATTTTGGCCCTGGCGAAGACTATTTGTATATATTTTTTTAACTGCTTTAGTGATCTCCCATCCACCAGCAGACATACATATACTGCTTTGTGATTGGTTGTTTGAGGACAACAGGATATTCTGCTTCCTGGTCTGTCGGCACTAAAATGAATCAAAATTATCATATCCAGCCAGTATTTAGCTGTGCGTATTTAGCTGTACCTTAAAGAATGGCTGTCAGTTTTAAGCAATTGGTGATAGAGAAACCTGGTATTTGTAGGTCATTGTCATTGGGAATTTCATCCCCAATGCTATACATAAAATAGTACTTGCCAGATATCCCAAACTAATGACGACAATTATAGCATCAGGGAATGTGTTGAGTGCCCTGTCCATGGTCCTGAATTTGCAATTTTACAGCAACTTTTTATGTGCATTTGGGTGGACATAGGATACTGTGGTTTTCATTCCATCACAACATGGCTACTTGATGTAGGGAAGATCGATGAATGATGCAGACCCCCCCAACAGTCCCTCTCTGGTGGGACAGTATTTAGTTACCTGATGTCCCTCATTAGGTAAGTTAATCATTAGATGCACTTGCACTGTGCACTAGTCTTAAGACCCTATAGAGAGCACCTCAGCAGCAATCTCTGCAAGGTCATGTAGGCTGGGGGCCAGACAAAAGTCCCCTTCAGTCCTACAGTGGGAGGGCACACCCATTATGGGCATCACCTGCGATGCAAATCTCATCACTGGCAATGCCCTCTCTCATGCTTCCCCACCCATCCCAATCTGTGTAACTTCCAATGTTGGGAGGTACAATGAGGTCATTCTTAGAGAGTGTTTTAAGAAGCCCCTCTTGATTTCCTTCCCTAAATTAAATTCAGAAGTATTAATTCATCAATGACATCCGACTTCAAAACAGGGTAAGATCTATTCCATCAAATGGTAGTATGGAAACCTAGCAAATTTATTATGCTCTGATCTGAGGAGCGTTTAGACATAGAAGCACAAGAGACTGGTCGATGATCCCGCAGTAATGTTACATGGTGATGAGTTGGTTTAATTATATTATATTTGGTATGAACATTTTACTAACATAATTTAAACCAAACTAGTTGCAAAAACAAAAAATCTAAACATTCTAAATTTTTACTAATAAATTATAATATTTTAATACATTATACCGGATTTACATATCTCATGTATCTATATACTTTTCTTTTGGTCTAGACCAGGCACACGCCAACTGCTCTTAAAGGGGCACTTTAGGCAGTGTAAGTGTTCCATCCCCTGGAAGTAGTTATAGTGTATTGCGTCCCCTGATGTCATGCTTCCATCAATATTTAATGTTTTAAAGCCCAAGGATAGTTCCCACACACCCATTCCCTACTGTGCTGCTTTGGACGAATGAGAAAGCCTTAGCTTGAGCAGCAAAGGGTGGTTGTGATAGGCTGAGAGTTTCCGCTAATTGTTTTCAGCCAATCAGAGTGCCCACTGCCTTTAGCTACATCGACCATCAAGATAAGCCATAATCAAAAAGTTAGATCTGTTGAGGTTATCTGTAACATCAATAATCTTATCTGAATTCTTGACAATGCACACTATTGTGAATTACCCTGTGGATATATTGTAGTAGAGAATTGTTTTTAAAAATCAGAACGTTCAGGAATTACACTGTACTAAGGCAAACCAATTTATGCACTGTAGGTACTAGTAATAACAGTGATGTGAAAAGTCTATACCAGCGGATGGCAACCTTCGGCACTCCATATGTTGTGGACTACATCCCCCATAATGCTCTTACAACCATAATGCTGGCAAAGCATCATGGGAGGTGTAGTCCGAAAAATCTGAAGTGCCAAAGTTTGCCTACCCCTGGTCTATACATTCACACACATATAAAAAATATATAAATATAATATATAAAACATAGTTTTACATTTTTTTTTTTTTTTTTAATGCCTATGTCAAATCTAAACTTGGCAAAATAATTAAGGGCTTTAGTGCTTTCAATGCCACCTTAAAGAATATAAATACCAATTTTAAAGTGAATAAGTGTGTGCAAAGTTAATTAAACAAAAAAAATAAACAAACAACAAGTGTTTTATAAACTGCATAAAACAAACTGACCATTTAAAAAAATAGCTGGTATTTAATAGTGTTTGATGAGGGGGACGATTTACGTAGACGTCCCTAGGGTTTACTATGTACAAATTAGGGATACAGTAGTAAATATGTAAAGCTAGCCACTATAAATATGATCTAAAAAGACAAAAACATGCCATTCCTAGTAAATCTGTTATTCAAATTATAGCATGTACATTATGTATACTTGGCAATGTTTCTTTGCTCTGAAACACTACTCACTTTGAAAGGTTATATAGATTAATACGAGGAGTTACAGGTAGATTTTATATAGAGTAACAGGAGGAGTTATAGGGAGAGGTTATATGGAGTAATACGAGGAGTTATAGGGAGAGGTTATATGGAGTAATAGGAGGAGTTATTGAGAGAGGTTATATGGAGTAATAGGAGGAGTTATTGAGAGAGGTTATATGGAGTAATAGGAGGAGTTATAGAGAGAGGTTATATGGAGTAATAGGAGGAGTTATAGGGAGAGGTTATATGGAGTAATAGGAGGAGTTATTGAGAGAGGTTATATGGAGTAATAGGAGGAGTTATAGAGAGAGGTTATATGGAGTAATAGGAGGAGTTATAGAGAGAGGTTATATGGAGTAATAGGAGGAGTTATAGGGAGAGGTTATATGGAGTAACAGGAGGAGTTATAGAGAGAGGTTATATGGAGTAACAGGAAGAGTTATAGAGAGAGTTTATATGGAGTAATAGGAGGAGTTATTGAGAGAGGTTATATGGAGTAATAGGAGGAGTTATTGAGAGAGGTTATATGGAGTAATAGGAGGAGTTATAGGGAGAGGTTATATGGAGTAATTGGAGGAGTTATAGGGAGAGGTTATATGGAGTAACAGGAGGAGTTATAGAGAGAGGTTATATGGAGTAACAGGAAGAGTTATAGAGAGAGGTTATATGGAGTAATAGGATGAGTTATAGAGAGAGGTTATATGGAGTAATAGGAGGAGGTATAGGGAGAGGTTAAATGGAGTAAAAGGAGGAGTTATAGAGAGAGGTTATATGGAGTAATAGGCTGAGTTATAGGGAGAGATTATATGGAGTAATAGGAGGAGTTATAGGGAGAGGTTATATGGAGTAATAGGAGGAGTTATAGGGAGAGGTTATATGGAGTAATAGGAGGAGTTATAGGGAGAGGTTATATGGAGTAATAGGAGGAGTTATAGGGAGAGGTTATATGGAGTAATAGGAGGAGTTATAGAGAGAGGTTATATGGAATAATAGGAGGAGTTATAGAGAGAGGTTATATGGAGTAACAGGAAGAGTTATAGAGAGAGGTTATATGGAGTAATAGGAGGAGTTATAGGGAGAGGTTATATGGAGTAATAGGAGGAGTTATAGGGAGAGGTTATATGGAGTAATAGGAGGAGTTATAGGGAGAGGTTATATGGAGTAATAGGAGGAGTTATAGGGAGAGGTTATATGGAGTAATAGGATGAGTTATAGAGAGAGGTTATATGGAGTAATAGGAGGAGGTATAGGGAGAGGTTAAATGGAGTAATATGAGGAGTTATAGAGAGAGGTTATATGGAGTAATAGGCTGAGTTATAGGGAGAGGTTATATGGAGTAATAGGAGGAGTTATAGGGAGAGGTTATATGGAGTAATAGGAGGAGTTATAGGGAGAGGTTATATGGAGTAATAGGAGGAGTTATAGGGAGAGGTTATATGGAGTAATAGGAGGAGTTATAGGGAGAGGTTATATGGAGTAATAGGAGGAGTTATAGGGAGAGATTATATGGAGTAATAGGAGGAGTTATAGAGAGAGGTTATATGGAGTAATAGGAGGAGTTATAGGGAGAGGTTATATGGAGTAATAGGAGGAGTTATAGGGAGAGGTTATATGGAGTAATAGGAGGAGTTATAGGGAGAGGTTATATGGAGTAATAGGAGGAGTTATAGGGAGAGATTATATGGAGTAATAGGAGGAGTTATAGAGAGAGGTTATATGGAGTAATAGGAGGAGTTATAGGGAGAGGTTATATGGAGTAATAGGAGGAGTTATAGGGAGAGGTTATATGGAGTAATAGGAGGAGTTATAGAGAGAGGTTATATGGAGTAATAGGAGGAGTTATAGGGAGAGGTTATATGGAGTAATAGGAGGAGTAATAGAGAGAGGATATATGGAGTAATAGGAGGAGTTATAGGGAGAGGTTATATGGAGTAATAGGAGGAGGTATAGGGAGAGGTTATATGGAGTAATTGGAGGAGTTATAGAGAGAGGATATATGGAGTAATAGGAGGAGTTATAGGGAGAGGTTATATGGAGTAATAGGAGGAGTTATAGAGAGAGGTTATATGGAGGGAGAGGATGTATTTTGTGTAGCAGGAATACTGGTTACAAACACTGAGGAGTTAATTTCTCTCTTTTTCCTTCTTTTGGTTTATTTTCCCTCTGCTTCTCAGTGTGCTGTCTCCTTCCATAATTCTGCTTATCTCATCTATTTCCCTCTGTCACTTGTTATCTTTCTGTGTGTTTCTCTCTCCGTTTTTCTTTCTCTATCTGTCCGTTTCCTTCTGCCTGTTCACATCTGTCACTTTCTCTTTCCCTTTTCTCCCTCCAGCCTCTTTCCATTTTATTTCTCTCCTCTCTCCCAACACCTCCCTTTCTCATGTCTGCACCCCTAACGTCCCAAATTCTCTCCCTCATTATGTGAGCTTTGTCTCTTGCTTCCTAAATTGGCATCTCTGTGTTTTACATCTACGTTATCCCACACATAGCTTTATTTCCGGCTCCCGTTCAACCGTGTCTAAAAAAATAAATATATATATATATATATATTTTTTTTTTAAATTATATATATAAATATATATGCACAAGCATACTCTCGTTTTTGAGTCAGGTGTACAGCACCGTGTATAATTGCCAACATTAAGGAGTATGGGGTCATAAAAAGAAACACAACAAGAGTCACTAGCAGTACTCATTGCTAGTGACCCCAGTGGTCATAAAATGGACATGCCATTGTGATGCACCATAAGATGGGAGTGTCAGGCGGGTACTCCATGAAATGGGCGTGTCAGGCTGGTACTCCATGAAATGGGCGTGTCAGGCTGGTACTCCATGAAATGGGAGTGTCAGGCTGGTAGTCCATAAAATGGGCGTGTCAGGCTGGTACTCCATTAAAAGGGGAGTGTCAGGCTGGTACTCCATTAAAAGGGGCGCGTCAGGCTGGTAGTCCATAAAATGGGCGTGTCAGGCTGGTACTCCATTAAAAGGGGAGTGTCAGGCTGGTAGTCCATAAAATGGGCGTGTCAGGCTGGTAATCCATTAAAAGGGGCGTGTCAGGCTGATGCTCATGTTAAACACGATGACCGCTTATGTGCAGATGACGACTGAAGCTTTCTAATATTGGCAGAAGTGCCCTTCACAGACTTTGTGAAGCCTCAGGGACTTACCTCAGACGCAGGGCATCAGAAAAAACACGTAGGAAGGGGGCCCCTAAATTCTGACTTCACCTCCAGTTTTGGGGTAGCTTACACGCATGCATCAAACACCGTTCCTCACTTAGAATTAACGATGGCCAATGGTAGCCAGTATTAGATTGCATGCTCTGTGGGTAAGAGGAGCTCATTATGCCTGCAGCTCTTTAGAAGACATATTATATTTGGTTAGTTTGCTGTATGCAACGCCAGCGCTTTGGAAAATTAGGAGGCAAAGAAAGGATGGCCTGCAGGAGCTTGTGTCTGTTTGATAAAGACATGGAGCCCCTTGCGTGTTAGGGAGATGTGACAGGCAGAGCAGATACATGCTGATCTCCGCTGAAGCTCAGGAGGGGGATTTGCTGTATTTCAGGGAGGTGAAGGAGGGATTCTCAGCACAGAAACACACAGAGAAAAGAAACAGATATTCACATAACCGTCTTAATAATTCACTTTGTTACCGTGCGCGCCTGCTGCATAAAACCTCTTATGGTTAACTCCTATCACCCCATCCAACCCTTCATTATAGCAAACATGTATATTATTCCATATAACCTCTCTCTATAACTCCTCCTATTACTCCATATAACCTCTCTCTATAACTCCTCCTATTACTCCATATAACCTCTCTCTATAACTCCTCCTATTACTCCATATAACCTCTCTCTGTAACTCCTCCTATTACTCCATATAACCTCTCTCTATAACTCCTCCTATTACTCCATATAACCTCTCTCTATAACTCCTCCTATTACTCCATATAACCTCTCTCTATAACTCCACCTATTACTCCATATAACCTCTGCCTATAACTCCTCCTATTACTCCATATAACCTCTCCCTATAACTCCTCCTATTACTCCATATAACCTCTCTCTATAACTCCTCCTATTACTCCATATAACCTATCTCTATAACTCCTCCTATTACTCCATATAACCTCTCCCTAGAACTCCTCCTATTACTCCATATAACCTCTCCCTATAACTCCTCCAATTACTCCATATAACCTCTCTCTATATCTCCTCCTATTACTCCATATAACCTCTCCCTATAACTCCTCCTATTGTTCCATATAACCTCTCCCTGTAACTCCTCCTATTACTCCATATAACCTCTCCCTATAACTCCTCCTATTACTCCATATAACCTCTCTCTATAATTCCTCCTATTACTCCATATAACCTCTCCCTATAACTCCTCCTATTACTCTATATAACCTCTCCCTATAACTCCCCCTATTACTCCATATAATCTCTCACTATAACTCCTCCTATTACTCCATATAACCTCTCTCTATATCTCCTCCTATTACTCCATATAACCTCTCTCTATAACTCCTCCTATTACTCCATATAATCTCTCTCTATAACTCCTCCTATTACTCCATATAACCTCTCTCTATATCTCCTCCTATTACTCCATATAACCTCTCTCTATTTCTCCTCGTATTGCTCCATATAACCTCTCTCTATAAGTACGTATGTAGACTTTTACTTTATGTGTATTGCTGTAGGTCATGCAATGAAATTAGAATTATAAAGCCTTATCAAAGACCTCGGAGCCTTCCAGTGATGACTGGGTTTAGAATCGTGCCCGTGGCATGAAATCCTGTCCGATAAGCCAGGCCAGTGACTCATAACAGCCAAGGTTATCAGTCACTGGGCGATGGTATCAATGTCATTTCTAGAAGACTGTCATGGTCACAATTCCATCGTTACAACTCTAGAAAAATCAAGGTTTACTCACATTCAGTTGTAATAAAATAAAATAACAATTTTAAATAACGGAAAATACAAAATAAAATAGCCATGTTGTGACTATATGCAAGTTGCTCATTTATTTTGGTCAGAATTTCACAATTTGGTTTCCCATTCACCAAAATTCATGGTTTTGTGAATAAACTCTTAAACGTCAATATTTTCAAGGGCCTCATTTTTAACTTGTAGTTTAATGATAAACTAGTGGCTCAGTTAAATAAATGTTAGCTCTTACTTAGCAGTCAAACAGAGTTATTCACTAAATTGAGAATCCACATTTTTCAAATGTAAGGCGAAAATAGTCAAATGGAACTCATAACATGCTTGGTCAATTTTTCTGTTGTGACTATTTTGGTCTGAATTTGAAAATGTACTTTATAATCACCCACAGATCTTGCACTCAAGGACTTTAATTCTATCTTGCCCGGTGCAAAGTTTAGCAGATAATCCACCTTCCAAACATACGGCACTCCAAGGACTTTTAAATTAAAGGGACACTCCAGGCACCCAGACCTCTTCTACCCATTGGAGTGGTCAGGGTGTCAACTCCCATCACCCTTAACCCTGCAGGTGTAATTATTGCAGTTTTTATAAACTGCAATAATTACCTTGCAGGGTTAACTCCACCTCTAGTGGCTGTCTATCAGACAGCCACTAGAGGGACTTCTGGGTTCTTAAAACAAGAAAAGTGTTTTAAACTACGCTGGACGTCCTCAACCCATGCATTAGGACCTCCAGCGTTGCCTGAATTCCCTTAGGAAAGCATTGAATAATGCTTTGGTATGGGAGGTCTAATGCGTGGGCGCAGCCATTGTTGCGCATGCGCATTAGGTCTCCCCCGCCGGCTGACGTCGGCGGGGGAGGAGCGTGGGCGGAGCCTGACCCAGTGCAGAGGGACATTAACCCCTTCAGCAATATGGGATGGGGGGGCGGGAGGGAGGGGGGCACTGCAGGAGTCTGCAGTGCCAGGAAAACGGATTTGTTTTCCTGGTACTGGAGAGTCCCTTTAATATATAACTTCTAGTTTCTTGCCAACGTTTCAGTTAGACTAAGCTAACTGAAGAAATGTATCCTAGTCTAACTGAAACGTTGACAATAAACTAGAAGTTATGTATGAATTTAAAAGTCCTTGGAGTGCCGTTTGTTTAAAAACACTTTAAAAAATAAAATGTAAATACCCCCTGTCACTTGGCCTGAAGTTATATTTTATTGTCGTGAGTGTTCATTTGCGCGCAGTTATCCAGAACTGCCTGGGGATTTTTTAAAATAAAATTATGCCCTGTGTACGTTTTTTTTAGCATCGATTTCTTTTACGAGTTACAGATGTTTTAAGTTGTAACATAGCTTCCAACCTGCCTAGCGGCTGTGTTTAAAAGCTACGTATACAGCAGAGATGAGCCTGCAGGTATTCAAGTGCAATGAAGGATACGATCAGACAGCCCTTGGGAAGAGCTAATTTCAATGAAGTTTGCCCTGAACCTCTAGATGCAATAGAGTCACTGAAAAGCCTATGTAATTGAGTTTTTTTGTTGTTTGTTTAATTATCTAAAATCATGTTTTGGAGTTTTTGTCCTGTTGAGAAACACGATCTATGGACCAATAAATATGATTTTATTATATTTGTATTTATTTTAGGAGAGTTGGGAGTATAACTGTATAAACAAAATGGATCGAGTGTTATTTTATTTAATTTCCTCTAGATATGCTGACTGCCATTGTATGTCCAGAATGATATGTTTTTCTGGATGAGGTGCTATTAAAATTCTGGATTCATACCGTAACGACAGACACATACAATAATGATGGATCTGCAAATATTGACTATTGATTTGTTAACCTGTACTTAGCATTAGTTTTCAATGGACATCTGAGGCTGAAATTGACACATTTTTAGTAACATTGTATTGATGTGTAAAAATATGCTTAAAAATATGCTCCTACTTTTTGTGCCAATTTCCAACATATTACATCATCAGCCTTGTATTTTTCCTGCTCCAGGAAGTAGGTTGGGCATCCTGGAGCTTCTTAACGTTTGTACATGTTAAACCCGGCACGGCAAGTGTTAAAGTGTAAGGAGGACGGCAGGGCTGTATCTATTACAAGGCTAACAAGGCATTTGCCTTGAGCGGCACCTTTAAGGGGGGGCGTCAAAAAATGCCACCCTCAAACACCAGTTCAGACGCAACTGTAACTGCCTATTGAGCCCATGCGCGATGCCCCCACAAGGCCACAACTCTAACCTGCTCCTTCCTCTGCCGACGTCAGATTCGAATGCGCATTCGCGGCAAGAGCCGCGCACACATTCAAACCGCCCATAGGAAAGCATTACTAAATGCTTTCCTATGGACGTCCAGCTTGTCTTCTTGCTGTGATTTTCACAGTGAGAATCGCGGAAGCGCCTCTAACGAACTGTCAGTGAGACCGCCACTAGAAGCTGGATTAACCCTTAGTGAAACATAGCAGTTTCTCTGAAACTGCTATGTTTTCAGCTGCAGGGTTAAAACTAGAGGAACCTGGCACCCAGACCACTTCATTGAGCTGAAGTGGTCTGGGTGCCTATAGTGGTCCTTTAAGGACTAAGTAAATGTTAAAAATAATTTTAAAGTAAGTAGTCAAACCGTTTGAGAACAGTTTGACAACTTACCTGGGGTCTGCTGGGACATGAGGCTGTAGTAGGGCATAGGAGCAGTGGTGTGTGTGAGTGGTGCAGTGTGTGTGAAAGGTTCAGTGTGTGTGTGGGGGGGGGGTGTAGTGAGTGAATGTGTAGGGTGTGTGTGTGTTTTGGCAGTGTATGTGTGTATGGGGGGCAGTGTGTGAATGTGTATGGTGTGGGGGCAGTGTGTGTATGGGGAGGGTAGTGTGTGGGGGCAATGTATGTATGTGTATGGTGTGTGTGGGGGCAGTGTATGTGTGGGCGGGCCGTGTGTGTGTATGGTGTATATATAGGTGGGCAGTGTATGCAGTGTGTGTGTGTGTGCATATATATATGGGTGGGCAGTGTGTGTGTGTATATATGGTTGGGCAGTGTGTGTGTGTGTGTGTGTGTATATGGTTGGGCAGTGTGTGTGTGTGTATATGGGTGGGCAGTGTATGTGTATATATGGGTGGGCAGTGTATGTGTATATATGGGTGGGCAATGTGTGTGTATATATGGGTGGGTAGTGTATGCAGTGTGTGTATATGTGTGGGCAGCGTATGCAGTCGGTGTGTATATAACGGTGGGCAGTGTATGTAGTGTGTGTGTGTGTGTGTGTGTATATATTGGTGGGCAGTGTATGTAGTGTGTGTATATCAATGGGTGGGCAGTGTATGTATATGGATGGGCAGTGTATATATATATATATATATATGGGTGGGCAGTGTATATATATATATATATATATGGGTGGGCAGTGTATATATACACTGTGTGCAGAATTATTAGGCAAATTAGTATTTTGACCACATCATCCTCTTTATGCATGTTGTCTTACTCCAAGCTGTATAGGCTCAAAAGCCTACTACCAATTAAGCATATTAGGTGATGTGCATCTCTGTAATGAGAAGGGGTGTGGTCTAATGACATCAACACCCTATATCAGGTGTGCATAATTATTAGGCAACTTCCTTTCTTTTGGCAAAATGGGTCAAAAGAAGGACTTGACAGGCTCAGAAAAGTCAAAAATAGTGAGATATCTTGCAGAGGGATGCAGCACTCTTAAAATTGCAAAGCTTCTGAAGCGTGATCATCGAACAATCAAGCGTTTCATTCAAAATAGTCAACAGGGTCGCAAGAAGCGTGTGGAGAAACCAAGGCGCAAAATAACTGCCCATGAACTGAGAAAAGTCAAGCGTGCAGCTGCCAAGATGCGACTTGCCACCAGTTTGGCCATATTTCAGAGCTGCAACATCACTGGAGTGCCCGAAAGCACAAGGTGTGCAATACTCAGAGACATGGCCAAGGTAAGAAAGGCTGAAAGATGACCACCACTGAACAAGACACACATGGTGAAACGTCAAGACTGGGCCAAGAAATATCTCAAGACTGATTTTTCTAAGGTTTTATGGACTGATGAAATGAGAGTGAGTCTTGATGGGCCAGATGGATGGATTGGTAAAGGGCAGAGAGCTCCAGTCCGATTCAGATGCCAGCAAGGTGGAGGTGGAGTACTGGTTTGGGCTGGTATAATCAAAGATGAGCTTGTGGGGCCTTTTCGGGTTGAGGATGGAGTCAAGCTCAACTCCCAGTTTCTGGAAGACACCTTCTTCAAGCAGTGGTACAGGAAGAAGTCTGCATCCTTCAAGAAAAACATGATTTTCATGCAGGACAATGCTCCATCACACGCGTCCAAGTACTCCACAGCGTGGCTGGCAAGAAAGGGTATAAAAGAAGAAAATCTAATGACATGGCCTCCTTGTTCACCTGATCTGAACCCCATTGAGAACCTGTGGTCCATCATCAAATGTGAGATTTACAAGGAGGGAAAACAGTACACCTCTCTGAACAGTGTCTGGGAGGCTGTGGTTGCTGCTGCACGCAATGTTGATGGTGAACAGATCAAAACACTGACATAATCCATGGATGGCAGGCTTTTGAGTGTCCTTGCAAAGAAAGGTGGCTATATTGGTCACTGATTAGTATTTGTTATGTTTTTGAATGTCAGAAATGTATATTTGTGAATGTTGAGATGTTATATTGGTTTCACTGGTAAAAATAAATAATTGAAATGGGTATATATTTGTTTTTTGTTAAGTTGCCTAATAATTATGCACAGTAATAGTCACCTGCACACACAGATATCCCCCTAAAATAGCTATAACTAAAAACAAACTAAAAACTACTTCCAAAAATATTCAGCTTTGATATTAATGAGTTTTTTGGGTTCATTGAGAACATGGTTGTTGTTCAATAATAAAATTAATCCTCAAAAATACAACTTGCCTAATAATTCTGCACTCCCTGTAGGTGGGCAGTGTATATATATATATATGGGTGGGCAGTGTATATATATATATATATATATATATATATATATATATATATATATATATGGGTGGGCAGTGTATATGTATATGGGTGGGCAGTGTATATGTATATGGGTGGGCAGTGTGTATATATGGGTGGGCAGTGTATGTACATGGGTGGGCAGTGTATGTACATGGGTGGGCAGTGTATGTATATGGGTGGGCAGTATATATGTATATATGGGTGGGCAGTGTATGTGTATGGGTGGGCAGTGTATGTGTATGGGTGGGCAGTGTATGTGTATGGGGGGCAGTGTATGTGTATGGGGGGCAGTGTGTGTATGTGGGGCAGTGTGTGTATGTGGGGCAGTGTGTGTATGTGGGGGCAGTGTGTGTATGGGGGGAAGTGTGTGTATATATGGTTGGGCAGTGTATGTGTATGGGTGGGCAGTATATGTATATGGGTGGGCAGTGTGTGTATGGGGGGGGGCAGTGTGTGTATGGGGGGGACAGTGTGTGTATGGGGGGGCAGTGTGTGTATGGGGGGAAGTGTGTGTATGGGGGGGAAGTGTGTGTATGGGGGGGGCAGTGTGTGTATGGGGGGGCAGTGTGTGTATGGGGGGGCAGTGTTTGTATGGGGGGAGGGCAGTGTGTGTATGGGGGGGAGGGCAGTGTGTGTATGGGGGGGAGGGCAGTGTGTGTATGGGGGGGAGGGCAGTGTGTGTATGGGGGGAGGGCAGTGTGTGTATGGGGGGAGGGCAGTGTGTGTATATGGGGGGGCAGTGTGTGTATGGGGGGGGGCAGTGTGTGTATGGGGGGGGGCAGTGTGTGTATGGGGAGGCAGTGTGTGTATGGGGGGGCAGTGTGTGTATGAGGGGGGCAGTGTGTGTAAGGGGGGGCAGTGTGTGTAAGGGGGGGCAGTGTGTGTATGGGGGGGCAGTGTGTGTATGGGGGGCAGTGTGTGTATGGGGGGGCGCAGTGTGTGTATGGGGGGGCAGTGTGTGTATGGGGGGCAGTGTGTGTATGGGGGGGCAGTGTGTGTATGGGGGGGCGCAGTGTGTGTATGGGGGGGCAGTGTGTGTATGGGGGGGCAGTGTGTGTATGGGGGGGCAGTGTGTGTATGGGGGGGGTAGTGTGTGTATGGGGGGGGCAGTGTGTGTATGGGGGGGGCAGTGTGTGTATGGGGGGGCAGTGTGTGTATGGGGGGGGCAGTGTGTGTATGGGGGGGGGCAGTGTGTGTATGGGGGGGGCAGTGTGTGTATGGGGGGGGGCAGTGTGTGTATGGGGGGGGCAGTGTGTGTATGGGGGGGCAGTGTGTGTATGGGGGGGGGCAGTGTGTGTATGGGGGGGGGGGGCAGTGTGGGCCTGCTTACCTGTACAATGTGATGGTTTTCTCCCTCCATCTCCTGAAGCAGCACTTGTCAGGCCAGGCTCCTCTTCTCACCCTCCATCCATGCTGTGAGTGCTCCGTGTGAGAGGGAAGCAGCGGGTGATGTCACTTCCTGCCCCCCTCCCATCCTCACACGGAGCACTGAGCAGGCAGAGATAGAGGAGACCTGGCAGAGTGACAGTGAGAGGTATGCTGCCAGGTCTCTCACTGAATGATGGGAGGGAGGTATTAGCAGATTGATGGGTTGAAGGGGCCCTTCGACTCATTATGGGCCCCTGCAACCTTCTTACAGCACTTTCTTTAACTTCCTTCTGCTGTGGAGATCACAGCAGAAGCATGGCTGTGCTGCCGGGCCCCCTGACTGACTCGGGCCCTCGGTCAGTGACCGATCTGCCCGACCTGTCAGTCCGCCCCTGGGCAGGGCTAAGCTTGATCGAAGCCCTCACATTACTAGATTTGTATGAGCCCATAAGTCAGGTAAACTGGATAGCTAGGGTTAATAGTGTGTTAGGGTTCGGAGGGTTGAGTGCGCTTAGGGCGTTTTCACACTTCCATTTTACCCTGGGGTTCCCGTGCGGCTATTCTCACCCTGTGTGCTACTTGCCCCTAGTACATTGCAATTTTTAACTGTGCTAAATAAAATGAGACTAAATAAAACGAAAACAGTAGAGACCATTGCCGACCACATGACTTGCAAAATTGGGTTCAACCATTCCTCGCCGGGATCAGCCGACGCCCTGCTGGGGTGTTACAGTGTCCCGTAATGACGCTTGGAGCTTGTCCAGTGGCATGTTCGAGGGTATCGTTAAGTCCGTGTGGCGTGGGTGGATGAGACTCGGAGAGTGCCACCTGGGTCCCTTCGACAATGCCTGTTCCCGTCGTTGGGCTAGATGTGGAGTTTGGAGGGTCCACTCCGTTTGCCAGGTTCTTGGGATGGGTTGTTCAGGGCGTTTTTCTTGACGGTGCCCCGTCTTTGGCAGGGTATGTCGCTTGGGTGTGCGCGCCCGCCGGGAGCCCCGTTTGGTCGGGCGCCATTTTCTGGCTCTCTTTGTAGGAGGACATTTACTTCTGCATGGTGAAATTGATGGCGGTACCTTCAGCGGGCTTTTAGTCTGCCTGTGTGCCTCCGCGTGTCGTACCTTGGTTGCCATTTTCTGCCAGAACTTTGCCAGTATAGACTCTAGCTTGTCCATGAGGTCAGGTATTTCCACGGCCTGAGCACACGTGGCGGCGGCCATATTGCGGGACCGCGCCTCGTCTCGCTGCTCGCATGCCTCTCTCATCAGGATCTCTGCCCGTGTGTGTCTTCTCGGGGTTGGACCGGGATAACCCCCACCGGTCCGGAGAAGGGAACAGGGTGCCTGCGGGTCCACGGCTCTGGTCTGTGGACTGGGAGAGCGGCCGTCTCTCCCCGTCTCCTTCGACTGCAGGCCACGGCTAGCCATCGTGGGCTCCCGATCACCAGAACGCTTGGGTAAAGTGGCAGGCTTATCACCAGGTCCTCCTGTATTCAGGTAGCGGATCCCGGTTCAGTGTATCTCTCGATTTTGGCGAGTATTCATAGATAATCGGTTAGTAAAGCAGGAGCTCAGCTTTCATGCCTCTGCTCCGCTTGCTGACTTGGCCCCACCCCTATACTAGAGATTTTTATGTGTAGCCCACCATTATAAGGCCTCCCTAACAGTGCTGATTTAGGGTTATCTCCTGCCATTCTGGGTTGGTTTTCTGACATCTTACTTTTGGTGACACCAGGGTACTGTCTCACAAAAATATAGTGTGAGCACATCATTAGACAAGTTGCACCACGCTCAGGGCATTAGGACCAGGGAAAGAACCCAGATATAGCATGTCCCGCCCTCAGTGGGCAGGCCCGTGTGATTGGCAGGCAGTCTCGCATGCACTCTAGTCACCTTTCCCTGTGTGAGCAGCACCAACAGCATTATGGCCACCGTTGCCCAGCCCTCTTTTACCCCACCCACCAACGTTACGTTTCACAGGACGCCAATGTTGGGGGTACGAAGTACGAAGACTTGTGTACCCAGAAAATCATAACGGATTTAGCAGCCCTTTGAATGAGCCATTATAGTCAATGATAATAAATCAGTTACTAATGCCCAAATATGTGCAAATCGTTTTTTATTTCATTACAGACTGTTAATTAGTAAAAAAAAAAAAAACATGATACGAAAGGTTGTTATATTTACACCTGAAAGATAACGTATCCTGTTTGGCTGGGGATTAATTCCCTCAATTGTGAACTGCTTTGAATAAAGAAGGAAATTGCAAAATGTAGGCCAGAATAGTTGCACTGAATAAGGATTTTCTTTTATAACTACTACTTTGACCTAGAGATTTCATTTCTTAACTAATTGTTTAGTGATGCCTTTGCATATTATTGGTTTGTGTATACTTTTCCTTTTTCACATGCGGTAATTTTGGGAGCAGATCTAGGTGGGAGGCAGAAATATAATAAACATTCAAAGTGTCGACTCTTAGATAGGGAATGGAGAATCCTTATGGACCAATTTATTTTATTTTTCTTTAGTAGATATGTTTATTTGATTATATGGGGTTGCAGTGCCAGCAGAACTATGGCAGATTTTCTTGATTTAGATTAATAATACCTTGTGGAAAGAAAGTTACAAAATATGTAAATACTAGTCAAATGTCCACAAATATGAAAGGGACACGTTTTCCCCCGTTATCATTTGCCCACGTATATTGATTTACACCATCTACTCTTGGTGAATCTCTGCAAATACTCATAGCGGTTTATTTACTAAACAAGGAGTTGCAGATAATTGCCACTAGAATTGGAAATTTTACTCCCCGTTCCTTGCCAATTCTCCACAATTTCCAATGGAGAAGAGAATGAACTAACCAGGCATTTCACCAATTGTTAAAGGGAAACTATAGTGCTAGTAGTTTGTTCTAGCAATATAGTGACTTATAGTGCCCTCCTCCCTTGTGCCCACTCCCCCTTCCCCCGTGGGGGTGAAGGGACTAAAAACCCCTTTATCACTCACTCCCTCTGTTTAGGCTTCGCCTCTACTCCTCCTCCACCGATGACAGCTGGTGGGGGGGACTTAATGTGCATGCGCAGAGAGCACTGTAATCACATTTGCACTTCCCTCATAGGAAAGTATTGTATAATGCATTCCTGTAGGGTTTTGGGTGATGCTGGATGTCCTCATACAAAGCGTGAGGACATCCAGCATCAGTTAGGCAACCAAAAGTTGCCTAACCACCGGAAAGTCCCTCTAGAGGCTGCCTGGTAGACAGACACTGGAGGTGGAGTTAACCCAGCAAGGTAATTATTTGCAAGCTTGAGGGACCTGGGACTATGTACCCAGACTACTTCAATGAGCTGAAGTGGTCTTGGTGCCTATGGTGTCCCTTTAACTGTATCCCAGCTAGCCATTCCACTGACAGAACATCATACATTACACAATAACTGGCTGTCCATGACTGTGCTAATAGTTGCCATAATGCAAGACATTCATAAGATTTATAGAAGGCATTTTAGAATTTGTACAGGGTTTCCAAAAATTAATTACAGCAGCTACGGATTAGGAATTTACAATCTATTCCCTTGTTGGTGGTACTCACAGTCGGAGACGAGCAAACCATTTCATTAAGGTTGGTAATTCAATCAGAATGTTTCGTTAAGCGCGAAACGATTTGCAAAAACAAGATGGCTCGTGCCTCATTTCACCCAGAAAGGGTTGCAGGATAAGCAATCACATCGTTTCAGAAACACAATATCACACAAGAACATTTTAACTTACACCTTGCTGAGTGAGAGAAGGGGCGCTCGGAGACTGTGTGCACGGTAAAAAAAAATAGCAAGGTAAGCGATTAGACATTTATTGTTTTTTTAACAATTTCCTTACGTGACGAAAGAAAATTCTTATTAGCACGGGTGGACCTGCGTTATGTTACCTGACGCTAAAGCGTGTGTCGTCTGCTATTCTGGTTCCTCTAACACTGTGTGACATTCTGATAACATGTCTGTCAAGGGGACTCTGTTCTGAATCTTCCTTTTATCCCACAAGAATATGTGCCATTTTCTAGAAAGCATTCTATGGCATCCTCCCTAGGTCAACACATATATTGGGCACACATAAATGACATATCAGAGTGTATATATATTTTCTGTCTAGTTTTGGTATTCTGATTCATCTTGTTCTCATTTATCTTGTTTTCTGATACCATGACTTTTATTGGCTTCTCAATTCTATGATATTGACATTCCTTTGACCTTGAGTGCTCCTGACTATCCATCTGCTAGCAGACCCATTATTTTGCCAGTGTATAAGCGATGAGTTAATCCTGGCCACTCCAAGGAATGGTAATACATATCTATCCTATTCTTCATCGCCGTTAGGATATTAGATTTAAGTCCTTTGTGTTGTGTTGAGTCACTGCTAAGAAAAACTGACAAACAGTTGGAACTTAGTTGTATCCAATTAATCATCAAACTAGTACTGCTGTTTTTGTTTTTTAAGGGACTGCGAAGGCTATAAACCAAATATAAACTGGTCTTTTGAACCCCAACACCAGTGTATTCCATTCAGTCATGAATATAGTGGTAGTTATTTAATGGATCTCAGTTGAGGATCCCAAGGCCACAGCTGGGGTCAACCCAATTATGTAGCAAGCAGTGCTTTGAATGCTCGTTGCGGAGTATATTTCCTGTCCTGCTCTGCCAGCATTTGGCTTGGTGAGCAAACGGAGCTCACAGTCTAAAACAGCTAGAATGGTAAAGGCCATCTCTAACAATCTAAAAGATTGAAAATAAATATTTATACATTTCAGTTGCTTGGACCACATATTCTAATTAGTAGACCACTTCAGCTGATCTTTTCTCTTGACAATTTGAATCATGCAGTTATTTTCAGGTACAGCAGGTTGGCAGGATCAAATACAGGCCACTTTATCATCTGGGTACCAACATGTCCCATGTCCAAGATAGCAGTACGGCTGCATGTCCTGATATTTGTCTAATTACAGCTCTAGACTTGCATGGGCTTCACTACACTGGAGAAAATGAATTTACATTATAATGTACAACAGTACATTTTAACTTTATAACAATAATTACATTATAATATTCCTCAAAGAAATTAAATATGTATGTGGCGAACAGAACCTCGCCACGGGCTCCTGGAGGAGCCTGCTTGCCAGCCTCCTGCCTCAGGACTATGGGCCCTGCAATATACCTTGCCCAATGCACTTTAAAAGGCTCTGTCCATGTGATTTATGTACTTTTGTACTCCAGAAAGAGAGACTGACCGTTATCCCTGATTCCCTGGAACTGTTTGGGGCATAGGACCATGTGCACGGTCGGTCAAAATGATGACTTCCATGGCAATCCCGAACCCCAGAACCGATCTGGGTGATTTTTGGATATGTTGGTCCCCCAGATCAGGGCTATCAGGGCATGTGACATTTGTTGGGGTTTCCATGTGTTTTACGGGTGCTTTCGGGATGTTGTTAAAATGTATGTTTTCTGTGCCTGGCGATAGTTGAGTTTAGCTCAGTTCCTGACTCAATTATCTCTCAGGCACAGGGGAGAGATTACCCTGTTTTGTGTGGGAGTGTCCTGGACCTGAGAGCCAATGTAATTATGTGTATGTTTTACTGTAGTCTCCTCTCAGGTCCAGAATGGAATGCCCCTGAAATATGTATCCGGAAACCCCTTGCATGGGGAGTTGCATATAAGGCTACATGTGGCTCCCATTAAACCAGTTCCTCTTCACCCTCAACATAGAGCCTTGTCTCATGTGTGGAGGGGACAGCTATATTCACTCTGGGGACTGCTACACTCATTGTGCTCCCTTGGATTATAATCACCTGCTCTTGTAAAAGCTATCCTGCTTTACGCTCTGCATTGGAAGAGGTCTACCCACTGGAAGCTGGATCCTGGTCTTGGGTCCAGGGTGGGTGGAGGACAGCGAGACCCCAACCAAGCTGTAACACTGGCTACGGGTTTTACGGTGGTTATGGTGCCTGATGGAGTGCTTAGAGTACTCGGTGAACACTAGGAAGCATCGATTGGCGGAGGCACCCAGTAAGGGTGCCAGGCGGTCCGCCACAATGTATATAGTGTTATTCACTAAAGAGAGAATTTTAGAAAATTCAGAGATTCTGAGATTCTGAGATTCAAAGCGCCGATGGGGTTTTGGGTTATGATGGATGTCCTCAGGCATAGCGTGAGGACGTCCAGCAGGCCCGGACTGGCCATCGGGCATACCGGGCAAATGCCCGGTGGGCCGCGATGGCTGTGGGGCCGAGGCCGGCCTGCCAGCCCCTGCAGGGCCAGCACGCTACCCAAGCACCGGCCCTGCAAAGTGCCTCCATGGGCCGGTGGGAGATCAAAGATCTCCCTCACCGGCCCAGAGGCAGTTACAGGCGGCCGCCGGCAGGAGAGGGTGTGAGGGAGGGAGGCAGGAGAGAGGACCGGCAGAGCTCTATCCAGCAGCTCTGCCGGGTCCTCTCGTGAGGTCTGAGCATTACCGCGGTTACCACGGCAACGCTCAGATCTCGCGAGAGTGAACTCTAGCCTACAGGCTAAAGTTCACTCTCACCACTGGACCACCAGGGAAGGATGGCAGCACGGAATCCCCCCACCCCCAAGGCAGAATGGATCCCCCCAGGCAGAACGGATCCCCCCTCCCCCCAGGCAGAACGGATCCCCCCTCCCCCCAGGCAGAACGGATTCCCCCCTCCCCCCAGGCAGAACGGATTCCCCCCTCCCCCCAGGCAGAACGGATCCCCCCCTCCTTCCAGGCTAAAATTATTAATTATTATTTATTAATAAAAAAATATTTCAATTTAAATAAAATATACATTCACACTCACACACACAGCACCCCCAGACACACAGCACCCCCAGACACACACAGCACCCCCAGACACCCACAGCACCCCCAAAAGCACATAGCACCCCCAAACACACACAGCACCCCCAAACACACACAGCACCCAGACGCACGCAGCACCCTCAGACACACACAGCACCCAGACACGCACAGCACCCAGACACACACAACACCCAGACACACACAACACCCAGACACACACAGCACCCCCAAAAGCACATAGCACACAAGAGAACGAATGATGAATAGGGTAGATGCAATAATTCACATAACCATATGTAAAATATTGAAAAAAACCCTATGCATAGCCTACCTCAAAGCTGCGAGATAGGGGGTAACATATAAAAAATACACAGAAAAAGGGGGAGACCCTTGAAACAAGGGGATCCTGAGAAGCAGCTTTGGACACGGAAAGGGCACTTGAATGCCTGGTAACAGGAAAGAGAGAGAGAGTAGTAGGAGAGAAAGCAGGTAAAAAAAACCTATGCGATACCCCCAACTTCCTTAATATACCATACTTATACAGATTAGTAATAAGTAGCCCAACACAGGGACTATAAGGAGGTAACAGACGAAAAAAAAACCCAAAAACCTCTCCAATAGCTGCCTAATATAGTATAGCCTGTGGAAACATCCACCTGGACTAAGGCAAGCTAGCTAAATACCTGATACCACTAGCAAACTAAAGGGTCACCTAATGAAAAACTACTAAAGTGCTACCTAAATAAAGTGTAAAGCAAACATAAGAAAAAAAAAATAAAGTGAAGGAAACGCTCGACGCGCGTTTCAGCGTGAATACACGCCGTCGTCAGGAGCCAGTCAACCACTGTGTGTTCACAAGCTTCTTAAATACCTGACATATCATGACCAAACAGCCTACAGCTGATCGGAGCAAATTAGAGGGGCGTGTGTATGGATGCCGTTCTGTCCCGCCTCCTATACCGCGTCATAGCCAGCTAGTGGCTGTACATTGGTGGTTATGTGGGTCAATCAAAGTTGATCGCACGAAGAGTCCGCCTCTCCTTGCTGCAGCACACACTCGACGGCGGTCATAGGTTAATCGACACGTCCGTCAAGTGTGGGCAAAGGAGGAGGGGGGATGCAATTACTGGCGAGCTGCTCGCCATGTATCCTCTAGCACTGGGGTGTCCGAACGAGTGAGAGTGTAAAGCCCCGTCTGGAGGGTGGGGCTTAATGTCACTCACTATGGACCGGTCAGTGGGAATTACTCACCAAAGTAGCATATCGCATATACACCTTGAAAGGTGTTTAGCGGAGGCTAATATGTAATTGGTGGGTCACATACCAGTGCCCAGGGATAGAAGGTCAGATAATTTCGGCATGTTCCCCAAAACTGAAGATAATAAAACAAACGCTGCAGACCCAATTCTATAGCTCCACTGTCCAAAGGTGTTATGTTAATGCATACTAAGGATTAATAAAACAACCCCATATGCTGCAAACATAGGACTGAAGAAAAAAGAGGCTATGAGTTAGACTGCGTTAAATTACGATCCCAATTTAAAGGGGTAGTCAGTAAAATTGCTGTTTAGTCAGGTAAGGCTAATGATTACACACAGTGTTGTTCAAAGGAACAAAGGACAAAAAACAAAAAAACTTTATTATTTACATATATACACCATTGCACGGTCAGCAATTTAAAAATTAAAAATAGTCAAAAAAAGGTGACCAGCCTATTAACCGTGGATGTTAAGTACCCTTTATACTATAAAAATGACGTGAATGAGAACCCTTCATTGAGTCCTTTGGGGGAGAGTGTTTTTAATTTATAAATCCAATAGGACTCTCTTTGTCTCAATTTACGGTCCCAATCGCCTTTACGTTGGGTCTGAGGTATTAGTTCTATACCCATAAAACGTAGCCTACTAGATGAGTTGGCATGATGTATCTTCAAATGTCTGGAGATAGGGGTTTCCAATCTCCTTCTGACAGAATTCACATGCTCCCTAATGCGGAATTTAAAGGGGCGAAAGGTCTTCCCAACATATTTAATTCCACATGAGCACGTCAGAAGGTAGATGACCCCCTCCGTACGACAATTAAAGAAAGATTGTACGCAATGGGAATCTTGATTGGAACTATCTGAGAACATCCTAGTTTCTTTGGGTATGTATTGACAGGCGCTACAGTGTCCGCACCTATACGTGCCTTTAGGGAGATATGGTTTGGCTAGATTGCCAATTGGTCCGAAATGACTAGGTACCAATAGGTCCCTAAGGTTTTTACCCCTCCGAGCTGTAACTGACGGAAAGGGGGAGACCACCGATTTTAACTGTTCATCTGCCGTCAGGATGGGCCAGTATCTGCCGAGAATCAACAGCATAGTGTGCCAGCCTGCATCAAAGGTTCCGATACAACGGATTTGGTGACTAATTATTGGACTGTTGTCTTTAAGAAGATCGCTTCTTTCGGACTTTAAGGCCCTTGAGTAAGCCCTTTTTAATACCCTATTGGGGTACCCTTTATCTTTGAATGATTTTCTTAGGTTAGCTGCTTTAATTTTGAAATCTTCCACCGTAGAACAGTTCCTGCGTAAACGCAGGTACTGTCCGGTCGGTATGCCAGCCTTTGAAGGGTAGGGATGGTGACTCTGCCAGTTCAAAAAGCTGTTTGTGGCAGTCTTTTTGCGAAATAGGGTGGTGGATATGTGGTCATCTTGCAAGGACAAAGTAATGTCCAGGAAATTTTACTGTTTGCCCCCAATTTCACTAGTAAAATGTAGATTTAAATCATTATCATTAAGCAGTTGCACAAACTTATTGAAGTCTTCTGTGGACCCCAACCACACTACCAGCACATCGTCAATATAGCGTTTCCAACAATGTATCTGAGTCATATATTGGGTCAAGCGTACGTCAGTTGACAGACTATGCTCCCATGTGCCCAAGTATAAATTGGCATAAGATGGGGCACAGGATGTGCCCATTGCTGTGCCCACAATTTGATGGTAGATAACCCCATTAAACAGAAAGATGTTTTTGGTGAGTACAAAATTCAGAATGGCACAGACAAAATCAATATATTCTTGAGCGAATTTAGATTGTTGTTGTAGAATTAGTCTTAGGTTCTTAATACCAAGGTTATGTGGAATAGAACTATAGAGAGCCTCCACGTCCAGGCTGCATAGTACTGCATCTTTGGGGACTGTGAGACTCTCCATAGTCTGGAGCATCTGTTTGGTGTCCCTTACATACGAGGGAAGTGCTAGGACAAACAGGCTCATTACTTTGTCAAGATAAATACTCATGTTTTGGGTTAAGTTTCCTGTACCGGAAACTATTGGACGTCCCGTAGGGTTCGTCATAGATTTATGAAGTTTTGGCAAACTATAAAAAGTTGATATCATGGGATGCCTCGTAAACATGAAGTCAAGCTCATCTTTGGTGATAAGTTTGTTATCAAATGCTTGGGACAAAAGCACTTTCACCTCTAGGGTATATTCCCCCGTAGGGTCTGTCTGTAAAGTACGATAAGTTTTGGTATCGCTCAGTAGTTGGTTAACCATGGCTATATAATAAGAGCGGTCCATTATTACAATGTTACCGCCCTTATCCGAAGGTTTAATGATTATGTGCGAGTTAGTGCGGAGAGATTTAAGGGCATTCATTTCGGCATATGTTAAATTGCCGTTTGTTTTAAAATCCAAGTCATTAGGATTAATACGTTCAATGTCCCTGCATACCATTTCCAGAAAAACCTCTATGCTTTTATAGTCCTTAAAATGGGGAGTAAAGGTACTCCTGGGTTTCAAGTCCGTATGAGATACGTCAAACTGTCCACCTTCCTCATTGCACTGCAACAAATCGACTAGCATGTCTAGACATTCTAAATATTTTACCGTCAGCCCTAGATTCTGTGCTTTATGCTCTTTCCTAGTGGTGTGATATTTAAATAGGGCTAATTTACGGGCAAAAAGATTTAAATCTTTAGTCCAAATAAATTTATTGAATGAAGGGATAGGTACAAACGTGAGGCCCTTCTGTAGGACAAAGAGTTCTATTGCTGATAAAGTGGTGGAGGACAAATTGACCACTTTAAGATCATCGGAACCTAATTTCGGTACTTCCGTTGGCCCCTGCCCCTTTGAGATTGTCTGGTGTTTGGACCTTTGAGTTCCTTGGCCTGTCTTAGGCCTAAAAAATCCACACCTTTGCGTAATATGCTTTTTGGAACCTGGGTTTGTGATGTCTGGCTAGAGGAAGTAGACGGGTCTGATTCGTCATTGTCAGTTGACTCATATTCTGAGGTACTAAATCGGTCAGAATCCGTTCTTATTCTTTTTTTGAAATGACGGTATATTCTGCCGGTATCAAAATCATTAGTATCTCTTAAGAATTTCTGATGTTTCTTGGTCTTAATTTGATATGAGAACTTGTCAAGGTTATTTTTTAATTTGACTTCCAGGCCTTGGAACAGAGGATCCACATTAAAATTCTGGATTGCCTCTATCTCAGTGTCTAGTTCCTTTTGTATTTTGTCAAGTTGTAAGTTCTCATATTTACAAATGATAGTCATAAATGTAGTCGAACATTTAGATGCTGCCTCCTCCCACTCTTTATTAAAACCATCAATCTCTATATTCCTAGAGGGTGGCACAAGAACTCTTAGGCCCCTCGGGATGATTTTTTTGGAAATATATGTATTAAGTGTCGAAATTTCCCAGCTGGTCTTAATTTGTTTCTTAAAGGTCCTAGTTAATCTATTGAAACTTGTATGAATGTTAGGAGCAAAGGGGGATGACAGGGAGGCACTATTGGAAAAAAACCACATCTGCATCAGTGCACCACTGTTGAGCATCAGGTTTGTTGGACAGGAAGCCTGCCATATAAAGAGACTATATACAATACCTCTGGTACAATACCTCTGGTATACCATCTTTACCAGAGGTATTGTATATAGTCTCTTTATATGGCAGGCTTCCTGTCCAACAAACCTGATGCTCAACAGTAGAGACTTAGCTGTTCCTCCATCCAGACAGCGTGCTGGCTCTTTTCTCCACGGTCTATCCGGTCATGCAAGGCCGGCCGCGAGGGAGTGACTGCCTTTTACAGCATCTAGGCAGGAAGTTGTCATCAGGACACTCCTCCGGAACGACCTGTCACTCAATTGCTGCAGGACCAATCAGGACGCCTCGGAGGCGTGGTTACTGCTCTGAACAGGGTATTTAACAGAGCTTCTTTCATTAGCTCATTGCCCTGTCGTGGTTCTAGCTTGTTCTAGTCACTCAGTGCTTGTGTATTCTATTATCCCTTTTGGTTTTGACCCGGCTTGTTTACCTTACTCTGCTTATCTCTGTTACCCTTGATTCAGCTTGTCTCTCGCTTACCTGTCTTCTGTTACCCTCGACCTCGGCTTGTCTTTGACCATTCTATACTGTACTACTTACGTTAGTCCGGCCATTCTAAGGTCCGGTATACGTATCTGGCTACTGTTTGTACTCTGCGTGTTGGATCCCTGTCCCGATCCTGACATCTAGTAGGCTACGTTTTATGGGTATAGAACTAATACCTCAGACCCAACGTAAAGGCGATTGGGACCGTAAATTGAGACAAAGAGAGTCCTATTGGATTTATAAATTAAAAACACTCTCCCCCCAAGGACTCAATGAAGGGTTCTCATTCACGTCATTTTTATAGTATAAAGGGTACTTAACATCCACGGTTAATAGGCTGGTCACCTTTTTTTGACTATTTTTAATTTTTAAATTGCTGACCGTGCAATGGTGTATATATGTAAATAATAAAGTTTTTTTGTTTTTTGTCCTTTGTTCCTTTGAACAACACTGTGTGTAATCATTAGCCTTACCTGACTAAACAGCAATTTTACTGACTACCCCTTTAAATTGGGATCGTAATTTAACGCAGTCTAACTCATAGCCTCTTTTTTCTTCAGTCCTATGTTTGCAGCATATGGGGTTGTTTTATTAATCCTTAATATGCATTAACATAACTCCTTTGGACAGTGGAGCTATAGAATTGGGTCTGCAGCTTTGTTTTATTATCTTCAGTTTTGGGGAACATGCCGAAATTATCTGACCTTCTATCCCTGGGCACTGGTATGTGACCCACCAATTACATATTAGCCTCCGCTAAACACCTTTCAAGGTGTATATGCGATATGCTACTTTGGTGAGTAATTCCCACTGACCGGTCCATAGTGAGTGACATTAAGCCCCGCCCTCCAGACGGGGCTTTACACTCTCACTCGTTCGGACACCCCAGTGCTAGAGGATACATGGCGAGCAGCTCGCCAGTAATTGCATCCCCCCTCCTCCTTTGCCCACACTTGACGGACGTGTCGATTAACCTATGACCGCCGTCGAGTGTGTGCTGCAGCAAGGAGAGGCGGACTCTTCGTGCGATCAACTTTGATTGACCCACATAACCACCAATGTACAGCCACTAGCTGGCTATGACGCGGTATAGGAGGCGGGACAGAACGGCATCCATACACACGCCCCTCTAATTTGCTCCGATCAGCTGTAGGCTGTTTGGTCATGATATGTCAGGTATTTAAGAAGCTTGTGAACACACAGTGGTTGACTGGCTCCTGACGCTGAAACGCGCGTCGAGCGTTTCCTTCACTTTATTTTTTATTTTTTATTTTTTTTCTTATATTTTTATTTTTTTCTTATTTTTGCTTTACACTTTATTTAGGTAGCACTTTAGTAGTTTTTCATTAGGTGACCCTTTAGTTTGCTAGTGGTATCAGGTATTTAGCTAGCTTGCCTTAGTCCAGGTGGATGTTTCCACAGGCTATACTATATTAGGCAGCTATTGGAGAGGTTTTTGGGGTTTTTTTTGGGGTTTTTTTTCGTCTGTTACCTCCTTATAGTCCCTGTGTTGGGCTACTTATTACTAATCTGTATAAGTATGGTATATTAAGGAAGTTGGGGGTATCGCATAGGTTTTTTTTACCTGCTTTCTCTCCTACTACTCTCTCTCTCTTTCCTGTTACCAGGCATTCAAGTGCCCTTTCCGTGTCCAAAGCTGCTTCTCAGGATCCCCTTGTTTCAAGGGTCTCCCATTTTCTGTGTATTCTCTAAACACACCCTCTCTACAACCCTTACACACACTACGTCACCTATACACACACTACAACCCGTATGCACACACTCGCTACATCCCCTATAACACTATGCTCCCTATACACACACTCTCTACAGCCCCTAGCCACACATATTACACCACAAACACAAATTAAATTTACCTATTTACGCAATACCACACCACACTCTACACACACGCAATCCCACAAGCAGGCTCCAAACATATGCACCATGCACTTTCCTGGCCCTTTTGTCCTCTGGTATCCCACTTGTGGAGACACCAGAGACAATTTAAAAGCAAACTCAGCGCAAGCCTGTTAATAAATTTGCTTGCGCTGCGCAGAACAAATTCAGGGCCTTTTTCTAAAGCCAGAGCTCTTCAGCTGGGCTCTGTGCATCGAACTAACATGCTCACTTTGAGAGGGGGCGTGATTGTCATTAGTGATGACAAAACACACCCTCTCTGGCCCCGCCCCCTTCTTAGGGGGCCGCTCTGATTGAAAAATGCCCGGGCCTAATTTTTTTCCCAGTCCGGCCCTGACGTCCAGCATCAGTTAGGTGACCAAAAGTTGCCTAACAGCCTGAAAGTCCCTTTAATAGCTGTCTGGTAGAAAGCCACTAGAGGTGGAGTTAACCCTGGATAGTAATTATTACAATTTCTCAATAACTGCAATCATTGTTATTGCATGGTTAAGAGGACTGGGACAGTGCACCCAGACCACTTCAATGAGCTGAGATAAGGCAATATAGCAGTGAAATATAGCAGTTGCTGATGAATGATAATTCATCTTGCATTATGCTGGTGGGCCTTGCTACTGCAACAGTAACAACACCTTATTAACTTCAACTTTAACTGGAACTTAAAGGAACACTCCAACTACCATAACCACTTCTGTTCTCTGTAGTACTTATGCCAAGAATTCCCATGAACGCCCCCCTTCCCACATCATAAGTAGTCTAACCCTTTTAGTTTATCCACTACTAATGCCGCAGAGACAGACGTTCCTAGACAGGAATGTTTGTTTGCTCTCCTGCAGTGTTTAGGAACTTTTGTCGCTCTGTGCATTATTTGTGGTGGCAGGTAGTAAAGCAGTGGTCCCAAAAAGGAAGATCCCCAGATGTTTTAAAACTACAGCTTCCACAATGCATTGCCATACAAAAGGCATTCCAAAGGCATGCAAAGCATCATGGGAATTGAAGTTCTACAACATCTGAGGATCTACCTTTTGGGCATCCCTGGAGTAGCGCCCCAAGTAAGACATCAATCTCCTTACAATGATGAGGGAGGGATGCCAGGGCACCTTCAGTGTTCCTTTAATGTTTCTACCTGCAGGGTGCATCCGTCATTACATTGCAAACCAGCTTTAATTTCTCTTAAGTTACAAGAAAAAATTGTGTTTATTACCTTGGGGTTATTCACAATCAAAGAAATGGCAAGTATAAATTGTATGGCAAAATCGCCAGAGAATCTTTCCTGTTTGGCTAGATTATTATAAAATTTGCCAAAAGTGTTTAAGATAGTAAACAAGTTAAGTGGAAAAATAAAGTCGAATTTGGAACCATCAGCTGAGGAAGAAAACATATAGTTAAAAAGAAGAGCTAATCGATTTTTCAAAGAAAAATAGAGAAATTCACAAAATAGAGAGAAAAATACGAATCATAAAAAGTTTTAATGAAGAGGTGGTAGGAGGCAGAATCACGCCTTGAAGATCCAAAACCATCCAAATATTGAAAACACCTCTAAGTCGTTAAGAACAAGTAATTAGCTAATTAAGCCAAAGACAAGCACTTGTTTCCAGCACCGGGGGCGTGGGATTCAAAACATGCTATCCCTGGAGATTTTCTGTAGTTCTATATCTAAAAAAATGCAGGAACGTTTCCAAAGAACAGATGTCTTGGAAGAAATAGGGTGATGGGGGGAGGTTAGTGATGAATGATATGGAGGTGGGAAGGAGAGAAAACTGCAAATGACAAACTCACTGGGACATGATAGGAGACTGGGTTAAGTCTTTGGCTTGGTCACAGAGCAACCCAATGATAAGGTAAAAGAAGAAGACGGACAATCATACAAAATGATATATTGAAAAGAATAGAGCTAGCACACTCTCTTACATAGACTTTTCATACTCAGTCACACTAATATCAACACAATGATTTGTCAGCCCTCCCACACGCATATTGAATAATCCATCTAGTCACACTCTTACATGCTGACGCTATTTCTCCATGTCCCATGTTCTCAGTTTTTACTCACAGGATTATTTGCTAAAGTGAGAATTTAAGGATGGGTTCAAAGTGGATTTCACATTTAACCCCTTAAGGACCAAACTTCTGGAATAAAAGGGAATCATGACGTGTCACACACGTCATGTGTCCTTAAGGGGTTAAATGAACACTATAGTCACCAAAACAACTTAAGCATAATGAAGCAGTTTACAGTCCCCTGGAAGAGCCTTTTTCGTTGAAACGCGCGTCGGGACGTTTACTGTATGTCGGTGGTGGAGTTATGTGGGACGATACTCTTTAACCCCTTAAGGACACATGACATGTGTGACATGTCATGATTCCCTTTTATTCCAGAAGTTTGGTCCTTAAGGGGTTCCATTATTAGGGACATTACCACCCCATACTCTTGATTTTAGTTAGTTTATTATCTACTATTCAGTTATTTCACTTTCATTCTTTACTTGTTTGTTTTTTTACTCACAGTGTGGTTGGCCTTTTTTTTAGTCCTACTTAGTGAGGGGTGGGGAGAAGAGCCTTTTTTAAGGGGTGCCCTCGAAGGCACAGCAGTGTAGACACAGTCTGTTCCTATATCTCATACTCAATAGTTTTCTAATCTGCTTTCTAATCCCATTGGCAATAGTTACATTTGTTTTCCCCTCTTTGGCTAATTCTTTTTTTACATTAACTTTATCGCTACTATTTTGTTACCTTTCATTTTGTAACTTTCCAGTTTGACTGACTCATACAGACCACAGTTTAATAGTGGACAGTCTCTTTATATAAATATTTTGTTTTTGTTTGTATATTTTTTTAATTTTATTGTTATTATTTAAAATGTATCTGTAACTATAGATATTAATGCAATTTTCTTTATTGAGACAAAGGTTTTAATACTTGTATTTATATTAAAAGTTATGTTTTATTAGGGTTACTCTCTATCTATGAGGGTTTATCCCTTACATGATTTCTGTGATTTTTTTTTTCTATTTATCCTGGGTGTTACCCCCCTCCTGTAACCTGACACCCTCTCCCTAGAATGTTTATTTTGTTTGTTTTCTCGATATGTTTTACTGTTTTGAAAAACTAATATTTGTGTTCAGCGAAGTCTACTGAGTAAAACATTACCCCCCATGTACAGGTTTTAGGGTGTCGTAGAAAGTTACAGGGTTAAATATAGTGCTAGCAAATTTAATTCTCTGGACTTTCGGCCTGGGTTGTCAGGCAGGTCCTCCAAATTGCAATCAATAAAATTACTTAATTATGTAAAAATATGACATAAATATGCACGTAGAATTTAAATATATATGTACATATTTATATATTTGAAGTCTACGTGTATATTTATGAAATTATTTATGTAATTATGTATATGGACATATGTATATTTTGTATTATTTTTATTTATTTATATATACAAAGATATATATATATATATATATATGAATTAATTCTAAGTGTATTTTGATATAAATATATATATGTATATATGTATATTAATATCAAAATACAGTTAGATTAAAATTACACACATATATATATGTAACTTTCTAAAAATTTTGTTCTTATTTTTACATCTTTTTATTTATTTGTAATTAATTATTATTTATTTTGTACAATATATATACAATATATATATTTATTATATATATAAATATATATATATATATATATATATATATATATATATACACGTGTGTAATTTTACTCTAAGTGTATTTTTATAATAATATATGTATAAAAAATTACACATAGTATGACGTTATATATATGATATATATATGTATACATATATAGAAAAGTTAAATAATCCCAATAATCATAGAAAGTGACCAATGGGATAAAAACCCAGTCCAATCTGAAAAAAAAAGTCTTGGAAAATAACAAAATCTTTATTTATATCTCTCTAAAATGCCGTAGGGAGACATACAAAATAGGGATAAAGTAGTGAATATACCCCAAGAAAAAAAAGGCAGAAAAAGGGGAGGAGGATGCTATTAGTATATACCTACAGCTATGTGTACAACATGTGTCCAGTAAAGCAACTCTTAATTAAATAAAGCTGTTAGAAAGGAAATGGACACAGATTGCAGAAGGGGCGGTAGGACGAAAACACTTGCTATAATTAACACCCCAAGTCCTATCCATGTCTGTTAGATTCAGAGTACAGCTGTATTAGTATGGCTAAACAGAGCCTTATAGTTATTGCTGAAATCGGATGACAGGATAAATGGTAAATTAAAGGTTCACTAAACAGTGAACTGTATGGTCATAGAGCAACTATTAGCAAAAGGAAACAAAAATACCAAAAAACAAAAACAAAAAAAAAAAACAGAATAGTGTATATAAGGGCAATGGGAATATAGCTTATATCCTAAAGTTATTAAACATAGAACTTGCCAGGAAACGTTCTTACGTACCATAAGTACCCTGGGTTTTTCACCTCACTGATGTGGAGCACCTTAGCACTATGCACTAATTGCACTTATTTATTTCTGTATATGTATATTTTTCTCGCAGTATTTGCTGTGGTAGACTATAGGCTATTTAACTAAGATGAGGCATTAGCATAGAACACCCACGAAGGTGTTTTTTAGGAGACATAGGGTTCAGTAGCAAGGGTTATGTGACTGGATTGCTTTGAATGATTAGTGGCTCTCCTCTTCCGTAGCTATGAAAGGTGCTTATTTTGGGCTGTTTGAGGGGTAATGTTACCTGCACTAATTATGGTATTTTAATTGCTATGAGTAGTTATCAAAGTAATTAAGCACTTTGCCTGGCAAGTTCTAGGTTAAGGTGAAAGTAGCTGAATTGGGAGAATTCTCTAGATCAGCTATGCTTTCAGTTCGGATACTATGGTCTTAAATTTGGAATTCACATTGTTTTCTCACGTTAGTAAATAACCCTGTCAGTCTTCTGCTCCTTTTATGGCCCACCTAATAGTTTACTTCTTACAGACTTGGCGCATCTGTGGCATTTAATTGCACATTGGTTTTGTACTCCTGATTGCAAACTTGCACACTTAGTGCAGTGTTTGCCATCTGCATTCAGCCACACTCACTCATGCACTCTGCAATTAACTTGAATTTTTATTGCTCTTTGAGGCTCGTCAACACTGTACATTACTGTTAGCCGTATTGCTGAGGAGCTCTGTGATGCATTCCTACACTCTGCACTCTGCATATACTTGTGAGTTTTATTGCCGTGGAGCTCTCTGATACACTGGTAAACACACTGCACATCACTGCTGTGAATTTTATTGCTTTGGGTCTCTGTGATACACTCAAACACTGTACATTATTGTGCGTTTTATTGCAGTGGAACTCTGTGATACACTTAAACATTGTACCTTACTGTTTTAGTGGAGCTCTTGACACATTCACACATTACTCTGAGTGTTTTTTTACATCTGTTCAACTGATTTACAAACCGTAGGTAGGATTTTGTTTACCTCCCAATTTCCAACTGCTCTTGAAAGGGCGGGGGAATGGATTGAAGAAACTGGCATTCGGGCAGCAGAGGGTACGAATAGACACTTAGAGTATGCCCTTCTTTCTGGAGAAACACAGCTTTTCAGGTATACTTACTGCAACAGTTTAACTTAGCCCTTCTTGTTTTCTGTTTATGTTAGTGGATAAAACTCTTTCATGTACTATATATTGTGGTTGGCTGAATGCTAAATGTGACGTAGCACCAGGTCACCTAGGACTAATACAAGTCTCCCAACCACCACTTCCCTCCAACCCGTGCCTCTCAACCCAGAGCCCTTTCATGTGGAGTCCTTGTTGGCCAGCCAGGAACCCACAGATGCACGGCGCACTAGACCGGGAGGAACCTACAAACCTTCTGGAACTCTTGATCGGATTGAGGAGTTGCTGTGTTCTGGCAAAACTTTGTCGAGGGTGCTCTCGGTTTCCAGAGTCACCTATCAGAGCACTATTTGGAGGGGTGATAGAGGAGGTGGTGAGACATCGAACAACATCAAAGACTTGAGGGAGCTCCATGTACTGATGGAAATCGCCATCGTTATAGGTGACCGGGATTTCCTACCCAGTGCTAAGGAACTTTGCACCGGATCATATGATACCCGGTCAAAACATTGACTTTTAGCTAACTTGGGCTAGACACCTCCGATCCGGGCACTTTTTGAACAGAGTGGGTGCTCCAGAGTCCTCACTTACAGCTCCAATCCTCTTCTTATGAAGTCATCATTAATAGTTATTTTTGTCCAATCAGGGGCTTCATACTGAGGATAGGGACACCCAGTACAAAGTTGCCAATCACCGCTATTCGACAACAATGCTTCTCATAGAGACAAGCAACCACTTCCGCTTTGAGCTACAGTTCTAAGTCGGTGATACATGAAGCCCTGAGTAAAACTAGTTACTAAGGGGATTTATTAAGATGCTAATATTTCTTTAAATAGACACTCTATTATAAGAAGCCTGCAGAGACATGCAGTTACACCCGTAATGCACTTCAGTATTCGTTTAAACCCATCAAAACCAACTAATACGTCTAGGTTCCATCATCCCATTCACTCATGCAGATGCATATGCACACTGTGTTGAGCTGTATCCTAGGAAATCACGTCTCCGTCTTATGGCACCACTAATTAAATGACTGACACTTTATGCGTGGCAGTGAGATCAGAAGCTACTAATGTGATAAAGTTATTCTGCAGTTCTTAAGTGATCATTAGATTACAACATTTCACTCAAAATAGCAATATGGGTAACATTACATTATCTGAATATCTTTGCTATAAACGCCGATATGGAGCAATTAGGAAGTCATTACTAATGTGGGACAGGTGATTGCTTGGTAGTAATTTTATGAGCTTGTTAATGTCCTATTTAATGCACTAGTACTAGGTGAAATCAAAGGCACATAAATTATCTCAAAATACACACTCCGAAAAAATGTCACTTAGAGTGCAACTGCTTATATACGTACAAGAAAAGGCAAAAAAAAAAAAAAAACTCCTAAAATTAGTTAACGTGCAGTAACCATACACAATCCTGGCAAATCAAATTCTACAAAGAGTAACAAAAAAAAAAAAAAACATAAAATATGGTGCACTAAAATTAAGTGAAATATAATCATAATACCTATAAATTACTTTCCCAAACGTTCTTCAATACCCATAATCCTTTTTAATGAATTAAAATGAACCAATGCCTATTAAAGAAAATGATTAATATCCACGATCAATTGCTATCCATTGTACGACTACTATCCATTCTAAACAATAACCGAGGGATAAACTGCTAAATTTTGCATTCTCGAAAATTACAAAACATTTGTTGTTGTTTTTTTAACACTTAACGAATAACCGTGTGTGAGTAACCCTTAGTAAATAATGTGTGTGATTACAATCTCATACATTTTACTTTGTTTTGCCCTATTAGTAGATAAGGCAGCATTTATTAGATGAGGCACAATAAGAAAATTAAAAAACAAAATATTTGATATTGTATGAAAGTATATTTTTAAACTGAAGGCAGGAAACTTATTTCTAATATAACACAGCTATAATTCCATTTCCTGAACATTCTTAAAAAAAAAAAAACTAGACACATAATATGTACCTTATCGAGAACTGTTTGCAGTTTACTTTTATATGAAAATAAGCCTAAATGTTGTATTGTATTGAAATTCCAATGAGTTTAAAGGTCATGCAGTAGACAAAGCAGGGACTACGTTGTCTCAAGTTTCTAGCAGAACTTACTTTTGCTTATGAGTGAAGGTCGATGTCAAAGACAATGTATACCTTCTCCCTCTGTCTGTTTATATGCAAAATATTCTGTGAAAAATCTTGCTGATGTCAGCCATTTTGTGGTACCATGTACAAAATGGCATTTTGGATTCTTGCACATGGGTAAAATGCAATTGTTCAAGAACCGAAGAGAGCAGATAGTGGTGCAGAAGTACGGAGTTTGTCGTGTTTTATATCAAGGGTTTCCAACTTTGTTTTTGGCCATGGCACGCTTCGACAAGTTTTTTTTTTCTTTTTACTTTCATCAGTAGCTTATGAATGTAATTTACTTTAAGTCATATTAGTGAGATATGCAATACTTCTATCCAAACTGACTGCTTAGCTTTAATTATATGCCAGGTGGGAAACATAATTATAATGGTGACACATTTTTAGGTCTGTATTGAATCTATAATAGCCCCGACTTCAAACTATTTATGAAACAAGCAGAAGATGTGAGAACATAGAGAACGGGCAAAACATGAATAGGTTGACCTTTAGTTAGTCCCCACTCAGGTCACATTTTTGCTCATATTTGTCCTTATAGAGAGAACCTACAGGTAGGTCTGCCATATATCTTACCGATTGTAAATCCCGGCAGGCAACCTACGCACGAGCGATACATCAACTCCAGACAAGCCTTTCAGCCTCTTTTAGGGAAACACTATGAGGTGACCTGAGGTATAACAAGAACGTCACTGCATGTTCATGACTATGATAGTGGTAGAGTGTAACTTGTGGAATGTAGCGTTTTAACTAAATCATTCACTTTTCCCTGCAGGATGAACCTTTATGAAGTTGCCTCTAGGATTTTCCCCAAACTATGGCAAAACAACATAACAAGTAGTCAGTCCTGAGGGGAGGTCCGTAAAGAGAATCTGGCTTTAGGTCAGTTCATTAATGATAATATGAGTTGTTTTGTCTTGTGATATCATACAAGTTCAGTAACAATAATCGGGCTGGAGGAACAGATTCTGTAATAAATACCAGGACGTTAGTCAAGGCTGGTGGCACAGGTTCAGTAACGATAATTAGTCAGTAGGTCAGGACTGGAGGAACAGGTTCAATAACAGTAAGACAAGCAATGCTGCACAGACAATCAATACGCAGAAACCTGAGCTGCAAAATAGCTCCAAGGGACTGATAGTGTCAATCTGAATTAAAACAATGCATATGCACTCCCAATCCATGTACCATGTAGGTATGTGTATGTATGTGTCTCTCGTTTGTACCTTTTCACAATAAATAGTTACTTTAACATACCTCCTAAAAGTTCTGCTTATTATATTATTATATTCCCAAATGTTGTGTCCTCCCCAGCCACTTTAGTTTCTCTCTGATGTCCCTAAGTCCTCAGAAAGTGTAAGCTGTTGTCCAAGCTATGGACCCCCTGTTGGGGTCGTGTGCATAAAAGTGCGCATTGTTCCTAATAGAATCAGTTCTTATTCACCCTTTACTAAGTCTTGGCTAGTGTTTGGTCGAGACAGCTATAATCACTCCATATATATAGTGCTAAAAGAGAGGGACCCTTGACAGAGACACTCAAGCTGAGCTCCGTCACAGATATTTTAATTTGCTTGTTTCATTTTTTTTTTTACGATTCTGATTTTGAGTTCACGGTGTAATGTCTTATTTTACAGTCGAAAAAATTAAATAAAACCTACTCCAAACAAACTAACAAAAAAAAATATATATATATAATGTAAACAATACATAGCAGTTAAGCATGTGTTAGAGTAATATAACGTCCGAATTGTAGAGATCTTGTCTTGTGATTTATTAACTGCTTAAATTGATACTATAGTCACCCAAACCACTTCAGCTCATTGCAGTGGTCTAAGTTCCGTGTCCCAGGTCCCTTAACCCTGCAGTAATAATTATTGCAGTTTTTAATAAACTACAATAGTTACCTGCTGCGGTTAACTTTAATATGAATAAAATCTAAAAAAAAAGTGTGAGGAATTGAGTTCGGCATGGCATTTTAACTGTGCATGTCATAATGCTGTTAGCTTTTATGGCAATAAAATACACAAATTTGTGTTCAGTGATGTTTCACAAATATAACAGTAGCCCCTTATACAGGTTTTATAGAGTTTTGGAAAGGGGCTTTCCCACTTTTCAGTTTTTACACATTGAAATTTTCTAGATTTTTTTGGGGGGTCTACGTTGCCTTTAAAACTATACGGCAGCCCCATCATGGCATATCATTTGCAAAAGTAGACAACCCAGGGTATTAAAAATGGGGCATATCCAGTATTTTTTAGTAGCAACTTAGTGACCATCTCCGGCCAAAGTTAGCATTTATATTTGTGTTTTGCAATTTTCACAAAGAAACTGCTTATATCATCAGCATCATACATTTTACTTCTCTAAAACACTCATATTGTGTTGAGCGATGTCTCACGAGTACAACAGTACCCTCCATGTACAGGTTTTATGATTTTTTGGAAAGTCAAATATAAGGCTTGCCCATTTCGGTTTTCACACATTGTAATTTGGCAGATTGGTTATTGGTTGTCAGGCAGTACCCAGGGACTGGATCGCCATGTAGGGAAGTACTCAGAGGAACAATGGTTGCACACAGTTACGCCGTACTATGCTGCAGTAACGGCTTTTAAGCATAGAACGCCGTAACGGCATTATGGGGCCAATATGTCACCAGAACCACTTGATGGCTTATTTTCGCATTTTATAATACACAATTCACCATTACGTATTCCAACTGCTCTGAAATAAAAAAAAAAAAGACTTAAAAAGAGACTTAACTTAGTCATCATTGTTAATCGCATGATTGTGATGTCAACTACAAACAAAATAGCCCCATCTTAGATCTGATCTGCCAGTTTAATTCATTTTATAGCGCAGTAGTTATGTTAATAGGTGACATGTGTCATTAACCTGTTGTATTCCAAAACAAAATTCAACATTGATAGGTGTGTATGTTTCATTAAAGGGACACTATAGTCACCTGAACAACTTCAGCTTAATGAGGTTGTTCAGGTGAGAACTATAGCTCCCTGCAGCCTTTCTCGTGCAAACACTGTATTTTCTGAGAAAATACAGTGTTTACATTGAAAGCTAGGAACACCTCCAGTTGCAGTCACTCAGAGTGAACCAGAGGGACTTCTGAGTTGATGGAGGCATATTATGCCTCCATCCACTCAGATCTGCTGTGCACGAGCATCCGGTGATTCAGTATCTCCTCCCACTGCATGCAGACACTGAACTTTCCTCATACAGATTCATTGATTCAATTCCTCTCTATGAGGAGATGCTGATTGGCCAGGGCTGTGTTTGAATCATGCTGGCTCTGCCCCTGATCTGCCTCCTTGTCAGTCTCAGCCAATCCTATGGGGAAGCACTGTGATTGGATCAGGCTATCACATGTAAGCAGACTGCTTGTTTTTCCTGAGACCAACAGCATGCAGATTTACAGCTTCTGGCTTGAATACAGTAAGATTTTTACTATATTTATGGAGGCATGAGGGGCCCAGAGGGGCTAGATGGTCGTGTTAGCACTATAGGGTCAGGAATACATGTAGTTGCACTGGTGACTATAGTGTCCCTTTAAGTATGTACAAATTGGACATTTTTCATTACAGTATATCTATGTATTTGTTTTATCGATTTCGCTGTCATTTTGCAGTTCTTATTTTTCCTTTATTTGCTTTAATTGGATACTTGAGGAATCATTTGTACAAGTTTGAGTATTATTTAAATTTGAGGAAAAAACGATTTCAAGGAGTACAATGGTTCAGTTATTGTGTCGATAAATCTTTTTCGGAAGGATCGTAATTGCTTTATCTTGACTGTCTAATGCAAGGTAGAGGACTCGTTCTTCACTGAACTGATAATGGCAACAGTGTTGCATAAATAGTGAATTGGCTGAGTCAGACAATGATTGTCTACCTCGGGGGGCCAGATAGGGTGTGTTTTGTCATCACCAATGACAAGCACGCCCCATCACAAAGTGAGCATGTTGGTTCAATGCTCTTCCAGGGTAGACCATGCACAGAGCTTTGCTGAAGAGCTCTGGCATGAGAAAAAGACCCTGTATTTGTTCTGCACAGCGCAAGCAAATTTAATAACATGCTTGCACTGTGTTTGCTTGAAATTTGTCTCTGGTGTCTCCATAGTTGGGATACCAGGAGACAAAAATGCTCGGAAAGCATATTGTGCAGTGTGTGTGTGTGTGTGTGTGTGTAAGGGGTGTAGTGTGTGTGTGTGTGTGTGTGTGTGAGTGATGGGTGCTGTTTGCGTGAGGGTGCTATGTGGGTAAGGGTGCTGTGTGTGTGATGGGTGCAGTATGTCTGTGCTGTGTGTGTGAGTGGGTGCTGTGTTTGCGTGAGTGTGCTATGTGTGTGAGTGGGTGCTATGTGCGTGTGAGGAAGCTGTGTGTGAGGGTGCAGTGTGTGTGCGTGTGAGGAAGCTGTGAGTGTCAGGGGTGCAGTGTGTGTGTGAGGGTACTGTGAGTGTCAGGGGTGCAGTGTGTGTGTAAGGGGGCTGTGAGTGTCAGGGGTGCAATGTGTGAGTGAGGGTGCAGTGTGTGTGCAGTGAGTGTCAGGGGTGCAGTGTGTGTGTGTGTGTGGGTGCTGTCAGTGTCAGGGGTGCAGTGTGCGTATGTTTGAGGGTGCTGTGAGTGTCAGGGGTGCAGTGTGTGTGTGTGTGTGAGTGAGGGTGCTGTGAGTGTCGGGGTGCAGTGTGTGTGTGAGTAAGGGTGCTGTGAGTGTCAGGGGTGCAGTGTGTGTGTGTGTGTGAGTGAGGGTGCTGTGAGTGTCAGGGGTGCAGTGTGTGTGTGAGTGAGGGTGCTGTGAGTGTCAGGGGTGCAGTGTGTGTGTGTGTGTGTGTGAGAGTGAGGGTGCTGTGAGTGTCAGGGGTGCAGTGTGTGTGTGAGTGAGGGTGCTGTGAGTGTCAGGGGTGCAGTGTGTGTGAGTAAGGGTGCTGTGAGTGTCAGGGGTGCAGTGTGTGTGTGTGAGTGAGGGTGCTGTGAGTGTCAGGGGTGCAGTGTGTGTGTGTGAGTGAGGGTGCTGTGAGTGTCAGGGGTGCAGTGTGTGTGTGAAGGAGGGTGCTGTGAGTGTCAGGGGTGTAGTGTGTGTGAGTAAGGGTGCTGTGAGTGTCAGGGGTGCAGTGTGTGTGTGTGTGTGAGTGAGGGTGCTGTGAGTGTCAGGGGTGCAGTGTGTATGTGATTGAGGGTGCTGTGAGTGTCAGGGGTGCAGTGTGTGTGTGAGTAAGGGTGCTGTGAGTGTCAGGGGTGCAGTGTGTGTGTGTGAGTGAGGGTGCTGTGAGTGTCAGGGGTGCAGTGTGTGTGTATGAGTGAGGGTGCTGTGAGTGTCAGGGGTGCAGTGTGTGTGTGAGTGAGGGTGCTGTGAGTGTCAGGGGTGCAGTGTTTGTGTGAGTGAGGGTGCTGTGAGTGTCAGGGGTGTAGTGTGTGTGAGTAAGGGTGCTGTGAGTGGCAGGGGTGCAGTGTGTGTGTGTGTGAGTGAGGGTGCTGTGAGTGTCAGGGGTGCAGTGTGTATGTGAGTGAGGGTGCTGTGAGTGTCAGGGATGCAGTGTGTGTGTGAGTAAGGGTGCTGTGAGTGTCAGGGGTGCAGTGTGTATGTGAGTGAGGGTGCTGTGAGTGTCAGGGGTGCAGTGTGTGTGTGTGAGTAAGGGTGCTGTGAGTGTCAGGGGTGCAGTGTGTGTGTGTGAGTGAGGGTGCTCTGAGTGCAAAGTGTGCAGGGTGTGTGAGAGCAAGTGAGGCTGATGTGACTTGGGTGATTATTTCCCCCCTCCCTGCTTACCTTTAGCCTGGGAGGGGGGAATCCTGCTGCTGGCATCCATCCCTGGTGGTCCTCGTGGTGAGTGAATCAGATCCCCCCTGTCTCGTCTTTCCTCCAAGCTATACATTATGCCTATCCCATGCATGCTTACGCTCCTTTACTGTGTTAACCTCTACCACTTCAGCTGGAAGGCTATTCCATGCATCTAAAACAAATATATATAATTGAGGTGGCATGCCATCATCTTCTCTTAGGAGCACGTGAAGGGTTTTGCTATATAAATTAAACACAGTTCAAAGTTACGTGCTTCTAAAGAGAAACACCAAACAGCATGATGAATGTTTGGGCTCGTCCGGGATTTGAACCCGGGAAGCAAGAATCATACCCCTAGACCAGTGATGGCGAACCTATGGCACACGTGCCACAGGTGGCACGCCGGGCCCTTTCTGTGGGCACGCGGCCATAGGTTTGCCATCGCTGCAGAGTAGGCACCTGCCTGCCCGAAATGGCAGGCGCCTACTCTGCTTCCGGTTCGGGAGGCAGGGGAAGGATCTTTGAAGCAGCTCCCCTTTCCTCCCGCGAGCAAGCTGTGTGGAGCGTTGCCGCGCATTACCATGGCAACGCTCCACACAGCATCGCGCGGGAGGACAGGGGAGCTGCTTCAAAGATCCCTCCTCTGCCTCCCGAACCGGAAGCAGTACTTGCCACCACCGGACCACCAGGGATGACTGTGTCCCCCCCTCCTTCATTAAAGGTAAGAAGGGTGGGGGGGCGAAGATTATAATTTAATGTACTTTTTTTTTTTTCAAACGTTTACCCTCCCCCACACCCCATCCCCCCACACACAGCACCCCTACCCCCCAGCAGTTCCCCTACCCCACACACACACATCACCCCTACCCCCTCAGCAGTACTCCTACCCCCCACACTCACAGCACCCCTACCCCCCAGCAGTACCCCTATCCCCCCACACACCCAGCACCCCTACCCCCCAGCAGTACCCCTACCCCCCCCCACAGGGCCGTTTGAAGGAATTTGGGGGCCCCAAGCAAAACAGACATGGAGGCCCCCCCAAACTCCAACCCCACCCCCCACATGCACGCTCAAGGTCTGGGCCCCCCGGCGCCTGCACCCGGGATCTCCCCCCCCCCCCCCCGAGTCCGCCCACAGGGATGCAGTGTTTGCAGGGCCGGTGCAAGGATTTTTGCCGCCCTAGGCAAAAGTAAAGTTTGCCGCCCCCATGTGACATCACAGTGCCCCACCCATATGATCTGCCATGTTAACTAACACAGTGCTGCAGTGCCGCCGTGTTTACAATAAAAGGCCTGCAGGGACAGGCTATAGACACCAGAACCACTACATTAAGCTGCAGTGGTTCTGGGGACTATAGTGTCCCTTTAATGTGAGGTTAATTAGAGATTAGTGCCACGAATAATATACTAGATTGCCTACTTACAACCAGATGAGGATGATGATGGGCTTCAGCTGCCGTCTGGCTCCACTGGTCTGGTGTAGAACAGGCTCTCTGGAGGCGGTTTGTAACTGTGGTCACAAAAATCAATGTTCTGGGAGAACGGGAAGCAGCTCCATTTTTTGAGGGCCATTTACACAGCTCAAGGTCTGGGTCCCAGGGTCCACCTTCATGTTCCACCAATGAGTTTGTTCACAGGGGTGTGTGTGTGGGGGGGGGGGGGGGGATGTCCTGATGTGTGTAAGGAATGCATTGTGTGAATCTGTGTTTGTATGTGTAAGGGCTGCAAGGTGAGTTTGTGTATGTATGGGATGCAGTGTGTGTGTCTGTAAGGCAGTGTTTCCCAACCCAGTCCTGAAGGCACACCTACCAGTCCAGGATTTAAGGATTACCCAGTTTTGTCTAAGGTGTTTTTAGAAAAAAAAGAAAAAAACACCTTAGACACAACTGGGTCACCCCTAAATCCTGGACTGGTAGGTGTGCCTTCAGGACTGGGTTGGGAAACACTGCTGTAAGGGATGCACTGAGTGTGTGGAAGGGGTGCATTGTGTGTTGCTGTGTGTAAGGGATGCATTGCTTGTGTATGTGTGTCTGTGTGTAATGCATTGTGTGTTTTTCTGTGTGCAAGGGGTGCATTGTGTGTGTGTGTGTGATGGATGTCAATCTCTCCCTCTACCCCCGTCAATTTCCTTCTTCTCCCCCCCTCTCCAATTTCCTTCTTCTCTCCCTCCCTCTCATTGCCTTCTCCCCCTCCAATTTCCTTCTTCTCTCCTCCCTCTCATTTCCTTCTTCTCCCCCTCCCTCTCATTTCCTTCCTTCTCCCCCCCTCCAATTTCCTTCCTCTCCCCCCTCAAATTTCTCCCCTTCCTCTCCCCCCTCAAATTTCTCCCCTTCCTCTCCCCCCTCAAATTTCTCCCCTTCCTCTCCCCCCTCAAATTTCTCCCCTTCCTCTCCCCCCTCCCTCAAATGTCCTCCCTTCCTCTCTCCCTCAAATTTCCTCCCTTCCTCTCCCCCCTCAAATTCCTACCTCTCCCTCCCTCAAATTTCCTTCCTCTCCCCCCCTTCAAATTTCCTCCCTTCCTCTCCCCCCCAAATTTCCTTCCTCTCCCCCTTCAAATTCCCTCCCTTCCTCCCCCCCCAAATTTCCTCCCTCCCTCTCCCCCCACCCACTCAAATTTCCTCCCTCCCCCCCACTTCTCAAATTTCCTCCCTCCCTCTCCCCCCCACCCACTCAAATTTCCTCCCTGTCCCCCCCTCCCACTCAAATGTCCTCCCTCTCCCCCCCACTCACTCAAATTTCCTCCCTCCCTCTCCCCCCCACCCACTCAAATTTCCTCCCTCCCCCACCACTTCTCAAATTTCCTCCCTCCCTCTCCCCCCACCCACTCAAATGTCCTCCCTCTCCCCCCCACTCACTCAAATTTTCTCCCTCCCTCCCCCCACCCCCACTCACTTAAATTTTCTCCCTCCCTCCCCCCCACCCCCACTCACTTAAATTTTCTCCCTCCCTCCCTCCCCCCACCCCCACTCCCTTAAATTTTCTCCCTCCCTCCCCCCCACCCCCACTCACTTAAATTTTCTCCCTCCCTCCCCCTCACCCCCACTCACTTAAATGTTCTCCCTCCCTCCCCCTCACCCCCACTCACTTAAATGTTCTCCCTCCCCCCCACCCCCACTCACTTAAATTTTCTCCCTCCCTCCCCCCCACCCCCACTCACTTAAATTTTCTCCCTCCCTCCCCCCACCCACTTAAATATTCTCCCTCCCTCCCCCCCACCCCTACTCACTTAAATTTTCTCCCTCCCTCTCCCCCCACCCACTCAAATTTCCTCCCTCTCCCCCCCTCCCACTCAAATGTCCTCCCTCTCCCCCCCACTCACTCAAATTTCCTCCCTCCCTCCCCCCCCCACCCACTCAAATTTCCTCCCTCCCCCACCACTTCTCAAATTTCCTCCCTCCCTCTCCCCCCACCCACTCAAATGTCCTCCCTCTCCCCCCCACTCACTCAAATTTTCTCCCTCACTCCCTCCCCCCCACCCCCACTCACTTAAATTTTCTCCCTCCCTCCCCCCCACCCCCACTCACTTAAATTTTCTCCCTCCCTCCCCCCCCACCCCCACTCACTTAAATTTTCTCCCTCCCTCCCTCCCCCCACCCCCACTCACTTAAATTTTCTCCCTCCCTCCCCCTCACCCCCACTCACCCCCACTCACTTAAATGTTCTCCCTCCCTCCCCCTCACCCCCACTCACTTAAATGTTCTCCCTCCCCCCACCCCCACTCACTTAAATTTTCTCCCTCCCCCCCACCCCCACTCACTTACATTTTCTCCCTCCCTCCCCCCCACCCACTTAAATATTCTCCCTCCCTCCCCCCACCCCCACTCACTGAATTTTCTCCCTCCCCCCCACCCCCACTCACTTAAATTTTCTCCCTCCCTCCCCCCCACCCACTTAAATTTTCTCCCTCCCTCCATCCCCCCCACCCCCACTCACTTAAATTTTCTCCCTCCCTCCCCCTCACCCCCACTCACTTAAATGTTCTCCCTCCCTCCCCCTCACCCCCACTCACTTAAATGTTCTCCCTCCCCCCACCCCCACTCACTTAAATGTTCTCCCTCCCTCCCCCCCACCCCCACTCACTTAAATTTTCTCCCTCCCTCCCCCCCCACCCCTACTCACTTAAATTTTCTCCCTCCCTCTCCCCCCACCCACTCAAATTTCCTCCCTCTCCCCCCCTCCCACTCAAATGTCCTCCCTCTCCCCCCCACTCACTCAAATTTCCTCCCTCCCTCCCCCCCCCCACCCACTCAAATTTCCTCCCTCCCCCACCACTTCTCAAATTTCCTCCCTCCCTCTCCCCCCACCCACTCAAATGTCCTCCCTCTCCCCCCACTCACTCAAATTTTCTCCCTCCCTCCCCCCACCCCCACTCACTTAAATTTTCTCCCTCCCTCCCCCCCACCCCCACTCACTTAAATTTTCTCCCTCCCTCTCTCCCCCCACCCCCACTCCCTTAAATTTTCTCCCTCCCTCCCCCCCACCCCCACTCACTTAAATTTTCTCCCTCCCTCCCCCTCACCCCCACTCACTTAAATGTTCTCCCTCCCTCCCCCTCACCCCCACTCACTTAAATGTTCTCCCTCCCCCCCACCCCCACTCACTTAAATTTTCTCCCTCCCTCCCCCCCCACCCCTACTCACTTAAATTTTCTCCCTCCCTCTCCCCCCACCCACTCAAATTTCCTCCCTCTCCCCCCCTCCCACTCAAATGTCCTCCCTCTCCCCCCCACTCACTCAAATTTCCTCCCTCCCTCCCCCCCCCCACCCACTCAAATTTCCTCCCTCCCCCACCACTTCTCAAATTTCCTCCCTCCCTCTCCCCCCACCCACTCAAATGTCCTCCCTCTCCCCCCCACTCACTCAAATTTTCTCCCTCACTCCCTCCCCCCCACCCCCACTCACTTAAATTTTCTCCCTCCCTCCCCCCCACCCCCACTCACTTAAATTTTCTCCCTCCCTCCCCCCCCACCCCCACTCACTTAAATTTTCTCCCTCCCTCCCTCCCCCCACCCCCACTCACTTAAATTTTCTCCCTCCCTCCCCCTCACCCCCACTCACCCCCACTCACTTAAATGTTCTCCCTCCCTCCCCCTCACCCCCACTCACTTAAATGTTCTCCCTCCCCCCACCCCCACTCACTTAAATTTTCTCCCTCCCCCCCACCCCCACTCACTTACATTTTCTCCCTCCCTCCCCCCCACCCACTTAAATATTCTCCCTCCCTCCCCCCACCCCCACTCACTGAAATTTTCTCCCTCCCCCCCACCCCCACTCACTTAAATTTTCTCCCTCCCTCCCCCCCACCCACTTAAATTTTCTCCCTCCCTCCATCCCCCCCACCCCCACTCACTTAAATTTTCTCCCTCCCTCCCCCTCACCCCCACTCACTTAAATGTTCTCCCTCCCTCCCCCTCACCCCCACTCACTTAAATGTTCTCCCTCCCCCCACCCCCACTCACTTAAATGTTCTCCCTCCCTCCCCCCCACCCCCACTCACTTAAATTTTCTCCCTCCCTCCCCCCCCACCCCTACTCACTTAAATTTTCTCCCTCCCTCTCCCCCCACCCACTCAAATTTCCTCCCTCTCCCCCCCTCCCACTCAAATGTCCTCCCTCTCCCCCCCACTCACTCAAATTTCCTCCCTCCCTCCCCCCCCACCCACTCAAATTTCCTCCCTCCCCCACCACTTCTCAAATTTCCTCCCTCCCTCTCCCCCCACCCACTCAAATGTCCTCCCTCTCCCCCCCACTCACTCAAATTTTCTCCCTCACTCCCTCCCCCCCACCCCCACTCACTTAAATTTTCTCCCTCCCTCCCCCCCACCCCCACTCACTTAAATTTTCTCCCTCCCTCCCCCCCCACCCCCACTCACTTAAATTTTCTCCCTCCCTCCCTCCCCCCACCCCCACTCACTTAAATTTTCTCCCTCCCTCCCCCTCACCCCCACTCACCCCCACTCACTTAAATGTTCTCCCTCCCTCCCCCTCACCCCCACTCACTTAAATGTTCTCCCTCCCCCCACCCCCACTCACTTAAATTTTCTCCCTCCCCCCCACCCCCACTCACTTACATTTTCTCCCTCCCTCCCCCCCACCCACTTAAATATTCTCCCTCCCTCCCCCCACCCCCACTCACTGAAATTTTCTCCCTCCCCCCCACCCCCACTCACTTAAATTTTCTCCCTCCCTCCCCCCCACCCACTTAAATTTTCTCCCTCCCTCCATCCCCCCCACCCCCACTCACTTAAATTTTCTCCCTCCCTCCCCCTCACCCCCACTCACTTAAATGTTCTCCCTCCCTCCCCCTCACCCCCACTCACTTAAATGTTCTCCCTCCCCCCACCCCCACTCACTTAAATGTTCTCCCTCCCTCCCCCCCACCCCCACTCACTTAAATATTCTCCCTCCCTCCCCCCTGTTTGTCTGTGTACTCAGCAGACTGTTTTTCTGTGTACTCAGCAGACTGTTTGTCTGTGTACTCAGCAGACTGTGTCTGTGTACTCAGCAGACTGTCTGTATGTGTATTCATCAGTCTCTATATTCAGCAGTCTTGTGTGTGTGTGTATTCAGCAGACTGTGTGTGTATTCAGCAGTCTGTGTATGTATTCAGCAGTTTGTATAATTTAACTCTCTGTTGTTGTGTTCTTTTAAAACAAAAGTTGTTAATTAGTTCGGACAACAGTCCGAGTTGTTTTTTCTAAACTTAAACCTCAATATTCAGGTTTAATTGTCGTGTTGGCACTTTAAGGAAAAAATGTTGGCATGTGTTGCGGTTTGGGCACTCGGGCTCAAAAAGGTTCGCCATCACTGCCCTAGACCAACAAACCAGTATAAACAGTCTGTTCTTCTCTTCCCCTGGTTTTTCACTAACCTTTCTCAATCACATGACCCGTCTGCTCCAGGTATTCAATCCGTTTACCAAACTTCTATCACCTCTTGATCAAAATAAATTGAAAAGAAAAAAACACACAGACACAAAAGCTTTTGTGTGGTTGCCATGTCAGTATTTATTGTATTATGCCACATGCCCAAAAACGTGTTTAATTGAAGCCTTAGGTCTGTCTATTTGCTATAATGCTACCCTACCTCAGGAGTAGGCAACCTTTGGCACTTCTGATGTTGTGGACTCTAATGCTCTAATAGCCATGATCCTGACAAAGCATCAGGGGTCTGTAGCCACAACATCCGGAGTGCTGAACGTTGCTTATCCCTTCACTAACTATTTATTTGTCTGTGTTTAAAATGTAGATTTCAACAAACCTTTACACCAATGCCGTGTTAGTCTCACTGCAGCTGCCCCGTCTCCCTTGCTGAAATCATCAAGATTGATGATCTCAGCCAATCAACGCTTCCCCATAGAGAAGCATTGTGAGGCTAGTGCGCATGCGAAGCAAAAGCAGCATTTGATTGAATAACCAAGTTTGACTCGGTTATTTGACAGAAGCACTAGAGGTGTGATTAAACCTGCAATCAGAACAGTGCCGGAACTACTAAAAGGCAATGTTATAGATTGCAGGGGTTAAAACTAAAGTGTACCTGCAGCCAGACCACGTAATTGAAACTAAGTGGTCTGGGTGCCTTTAGTGGTCCTTTTTTTATTTTATTATTATTAAATCTAGTTGGCTTGGAATTAGCTTTTTACAGGATTTTAGATTCATACAGTATAAATGTGTGTCTTCTTTTTTCATTTTACAAATTCTGTATTCTGATTTCAATAGAAATTGGCACTTTTATAAATAAACCTTGTTACACCCTCTGGCTGTCAATCAGACTGCTGGTCCTGTTACCAGGGCCGGCACACTAGGGGGCCAGTGCGCCTGCAAACGAGAACGCTCCTCCCGCGAGCAGGCAGGTTGGAGCATTGCCGTGCATTACCATGGCAACGCTCCGACCTGCCTGCTGTTCTCGCGGGAGGAGAGTGAAGTCAGCCTGCAGCCAGAGGAGCTGCAGGCTGAACAGCATGCGCCACCACTGGACCACCAGGGATTAAAGAGTAACCGTTCCCCCTCTCCCCTGACCAAAGGTAAGGGGGAGGGGGGTAATATAAAGCTTTTTTTTTTTTAATATAAATATATCAATGCTATAACCCCCCCCCCCCCCATACACACACACTACACTCCTCCCCCCCACCAACAGCACCCCTCCACACACAGAACCCCCCCACACACACTCAGAACCCCCCACACACACAGAACCACTTCACGCACACAGAACTCCCCACGCACACAGAACCCCTCCACGCACACAGAACCCCTTCACGCACACAGAACCCCTCCACACATAAACAGCACAGCACCCCTTCACACATAAACAGCACCCCTCCACATACACAGAACCCCTTCACGCACACAGAACTCCTCCACGCACACAGCACCCCTTCACGCACACAGCACCCCTTCACACACACAGCACCCCTTCACGCACACAGCACCCCTTCACGCACACAGCACCCCTTCACGCACACAGCACCCCTTCACACACACAGCACCCCTTCACGCACACAGCACCCCTTCACGCACACAGAACCCCTTCACGCACACAGCACCCCTTCACGCACACAGCATCCCTTCACGCACACAGAACTCCTTCACGCACACACAACTCCTTCACGCACACAGAACCCCTCCACACATAAAAAACACCCCTCCACACACAGAACCCCTCCACGCACACAGAACCCCTTCACACACACAGCACCCCTTCACGCACACAGCACCCCTTCACGCACACAGCACCCCTTCACGCACACAGCACCCCTTAACGCACACAGAACCCCTTCACGCACACAGCACCCCTTCACGGCACTCTCTCCACGCACAAACGGCACTCTCTCCACGCACAAAAGATGTCTTTCATGTTTGAGTGATAGTTTTCAGTTTTCAGTTTTTTTCCCGCTTCCATATCTGCGCACTATGCTGGCGCGATGGATTACGGGGCTGGTATGGAATTTTTTTCCAGGGCTGCTTTTCATTCCCAGTCCGGCCCTGTCTGTTACTTCCTGGTTGTTTAGCTTGGTGGAGCTAAATTCAAGAGGCGGCAATTGCCCAGAGCACCGGCCTTGTAAAGATTTCTCATTCACCTGCATAAAATAAAATGTGCACACACTCATGTCATTGTTAAACCTGTATGACTAGATCAGTACGCTGTTGTGGCGTTTGTGAATGACATGTACCTACCCACACAACAAAAATAAAGAATTTATAAAAAAAAAAATATGAAAGAGGTAAATTATGGTGAACAGACATATAGTTTAAATTCTAGGTTTTGTCTTGAACTTGTACAATTGCCTCCGTCCTTAAGGGGTTAAATGCATGCATGTCTTCATTGGGCTATATCTACTGAATTGTTTAAAAAAAAGTGTGTAGCTCCTGCCTGAGACCGATTTCTGCTGGTTTTGTGCCCGAGTGGCAAATAAAAGATGGCCGCATCATTGGGTCCTCCGCTACAACCAGCATAACCAGACTGGGTGAAGCGTTTCAAAGTCAGATTCGATGAGCTGTGCCGGGATTTCTGGTCCCGTGTGGCCTTCAGCTCCCACACTCCTGCCTTACCTGCAGGGATCCACCGACGCACAGAGGGGACAAGTGCTACGGCATCGCTCCTACCACTCCCACTGCGAGACAATGCCAAGCTGAGACCCGCTGGGCAAAGACACAGCACAACACCGGCGGTGAGGAAGTCGAAGAGGTTATCTCAGCCCAGTCCTGCTGTGAGCCCTTGTCCACCTGGACAGTTTGCCAACAGGATGTGGGGAGAGGTGCGTGGAGTAGTAGCCACTTGCACTGCCAACTGGCTACAGTCCACAAACAGGAGTCCTCAACACCGAATGGGGTGAGGGCCCCGAGATGGCGATGAGGCAAGCGGCAAGGTCCAAAGAACCACCAGGTGACACATAGGCAGTTGCAGACACAGGCCAAGATTGGATCTTCTGAGGAGATGGAAACACTGCGGGGAGCCCCGTTTCTGATGACAACTTGGTCTGTTTTCAAGGGCCCAAAGTATCCCTCCTTGTTGATGGACAATGCTTGGCCTATTAAGGGGAATCAGGTGAAGTTAGACCTTGGGACTGACCTACACAGAGCTCCAAGCATGCTTAGGTGTGATAATACTAGGTTGGGGGCAAGTTGTATGCTAAACATATGCTGAGAGTATACACCAACCTGAATTTGTAGGATTCTGCTTGACGGTGGTTCACACCTTTTCTTAATGGCTTGTGATATGGCTGAACATAATTTGTCTAGCATGATTTCACTCAGCATGTTCACCTCTTTAGCTTGTGCATTCATTTATTTTCATTTTTATTCTCATTTATTATCTATACGTCTAGCACAGGCTTCCCCAAACTCCGGCCCTCCAGATGTTGCTGAACTACAACTCCCATGATTCTATAAATGAAATAGATAGGCTGAGAATCATGGGAGTTGTAGTTCAGCAACATCTGGAGGGCCGGAGTTTGGGGAAGTCTATATAGTTGCAGGCACGCAATCCCAGCTAGGACTATACATGATTATTCAGAGTGTTGACAAGCCTGTTTGAATTGTGCTATTACTCTTATTTTATATATAAAAAAAAAAAAGTGCAGCATATCATGATTACCCAAAGCGATATATTGTTATTCTCTCTTATGGTATGTGACATTGCTAAAACGTGTATTTAACTCTGCGCTCAAAAAAAAGAATATAAAAAAAAAAAAAAAGAAAAAGTGTATAATATATTTTGTCCACTTTAAAATATACAAACTCTCAGAATGAACTATGATACATAGAGCATAATATATATACCAGAATATTTGTCTGTCAGACTGGAGCAAAGCGCTCCAAATGATCATTTGTTAGTACATCTCCCCAAATGTCTAAATATGTACTTAAATCATAAACAGCCAACTCGGCAGAGTTTCGAGCGGTTACTATAGTAACTGTTGCCAGACTTTGCAAAGTACAACATAACTTTTCACACTCCTAATTATTTCCTATCTGACTGATGAGTGAAACTCACCCTGCTCTGATCACAGACTCCCCCCCCCCATTTTACATTTTATAAATATAAACCCCCCATTACAAGTTGACTCATCCACCAAACATAACTTTTACCCTGTCATTTTACCTAATCATAATGCTGCTATATCTTAGTTACACTGTCTTCTTTCTTGGTGTGTTAAAAGTGATGCTGTCACCGACATCTCAAACACACAAAGTTTATGCTGAAAAACAACTATATATATTTTTCAGCGTGTAGATCATATTTCTTTTTCAAACCCCGCACTGTGTGGCGGGTATCGTCATTCAAGCGTTGTTCTCCGGAATGTGCAGTTTGATTGGCACTGCGCAGTGTGGAGGCCTGTAATCTCAGGACGTAATGTCCCCATCTGCCTGAGGGTAGTGGGAGTTATGGTTATGGACAGTACTTCGGTACCTGATATTTCCAGCTGCAGCGGCATAACTACCTTGGTCTCAGAGGGTCTCAGCTGCGACCACGGGCCAGCATAACGAGGACCTGGGGTGCGCGGTCGATGGGTGACCATCAGGAGGAGGGAGCACAGCACTCCCCTCCTGTCGGTCACTATATGTAGCATGGCTGAGCGGAACGCTTCCTGTCAGACCGGGTACCTCTCAGTCATGCTACATGGAGTCAGAAGGTACGGGGGAAGGGGGTTTCAGAATTGGGGAATAACATACATGAAGGGGGGAATAAGATGGGGAGGAGAATGGGGGATAAGATACATGGAGGGGGAAATGGGGGAAAATGACACATGGAGTGGTGGAGAATGGGGGAATAAGATACAAGGAGGGGGAGAAGGGGGGAATAAGATACATGGAGGGGGAGAAGGGGGGAATAAGATACATGGAGGGGGGGGAATAAGATACATGGAGGGGGGAGAATGGGGGAATAAGATACATGGAGTGGTGGAGAATGGGGGAATAAGATACAAGGAGGGGGAGAAGGGGGGAATAAGATACATGGAGGGGGAGAAGGGGGGAATAAGATACATGGAGGGGGGAGAATGGGGGGAATAAGATACATGGAGGGGGAGAATGGGGGAATAAGATACATGGAGGGGGAGAATGGGGGGGAATAAGATACATGGAGGGGGAGAATGGGGGAATAAGATACATGGAGGGGGGAGAATGGGGAATAAGATACATGGAGGAGGGAGAATGGGAGAATAAGATACAAGGAGGGGGACAATAGGGGATAAGATACATGGAGGGGGAGAATGGGGGAATAAGATACATGGAGGGGGAGAATGGGGGGAATAAGATACACGGAGGGGGGAGAATGTGGGAATAAGATACATGGAGGGGGGAGAATGGAAAATAAGATACATGGAGGGGGGAGAATGGGGAATAAGATACATGGAGGAGGGAGAATGGGGGAATAAGATACAAGGATGGGGAGAAGGGGGGATAAGATACATGGAGGGGGAGAAGGGGGGAATAAGATACATGGAGGGGGAGAATGGGGGAATAAGATACATGGAGGGGGAGAACGGGGGAATAAGATACATGGAGGGGGGAGAATGGGGGAATAAGATACATGGAGGGGGGAGAATGGGGGAATAAGATACATGGAGGAGGGAGAATGGTGGAATAAGATACATGGAGGAGGGAGAATGGGGGAATAAGATACACGGAGGCGAGAGAAGGGGGGAATAAGATACATGGAGGAGGGAGAATGGTGGAATAAGATACATGGAGGAGGGAGAATGGGAGAATAAGATACACAGAGGCAAGAGAAGGGGGAATAAGATACATGGAGTGGGGGAGAATGGGGGAACAAGATACATGGAGGGGGAGAATGGGGGAATAAGATACATGGAGGAGGGAGAATGGGGGAATAAGATACATGGAGGGGGAGAAGGGGGGAATAAGATACATGAGGGGGGAGAATGGGGGAATAAGATACATGGAGGGGAGAATGGGGGGAATAAGATACATGGAGGGGGGAAATGGGGGAATAAGATACATGGAGTGGTGGAGAATGGGGGAATAAGACACATGGAGGGGGAAATGGGGGAATATGACACATGGAGTGGTGGAGAATGGGGGAATAAGATACATGGAGGGGGAGAAGGGGGGATAAGATACATTGAGGGGGAGAAGGGGGGAATAAGATACATGGAGGGGGAGAATAGGGGGGAATAAGATACATGGAGGGGGAGAATGGGGGAATAAGATACATGGAGGAGGGAGAATGGGGGAATAAGATACATGGAGGAGGGAGAATGGGGGAATAAGATACATGGAGGAGGGAGAATGGGGGAATAAGATACAAGGAGGGGGGATAAGATACATGGAGGGGGAGAAGGGGGGAATAAGATACATGGAGGGGGAGAATGGGGGAATAAGATACATGGAGGGGGAGAACGGGGGGAATAAGATACATGGAGGAGGGAGAATGGGGGAATAAGATACATGGAGGGGGGAGAATGGGGAATAAGATACATGGAGGAGGGAGAATGGGGGAATACGATACACGGAGGCGAGAGAAGGGGGGAATAAGATACATGGAGGAGGGAGAATGGTGGAATAAGATAGATGGAGGAGGTAGAATGGGGGAATAAGATACACGGAGGCGAGAGAAGGGGGGAATAAGATACATGGAGTGGGGGAGAATGGGGGAATAAGATACATGGAGGGGGGAGAATGGGGGAATAAGATACATGGAGGAGGGAGAATGGGGGAATAAGATACATGGAGTGGAGGAGAATGGGGGAATAAGATACATGGAGTGGGGGAGAATGGGGGAATAAGATACATGGAGGGGGAGAATGGTGGAATAAGATACATGGAGTGGGGGAGAATGGGGGAATAAGATACATGGAGGAGGGAGAATGGGGGAATAAGATACATGGAGGAGGGAGAATGGGGGAATAAGATACATGGAGGAGGGAGAATAAGATACATGGAGGAGGGAGAATGGGGGAATAAGATACAAGGAGGGGGGATAAGATACATGGAGGGGGAGAAGGGGGGAATAAGATACATGGAGGGGGAGAATGGGGGAATAAGATACATGGAGGGGGAGAACGGGGGGAATAAGATACATGGTGGAGGGAGAATGGGGGAATAAGATACATGGAGGGGGGAGAATGGGGAATAAGATACATGGAGGAGGGAGAATGGGGGAATACGATACACGGAGGCGAGAGAAGGGGGGAATAAGATACATGGAGGAGGGAGAATGGTGGAACAAGATAGATGGAGGAGGTAGAATGGGGGAATAAGATACACGGAGGCGAGAGAAGGGGGGAATAAGATACATGGAGTGGGGGAGAATGGGGGAATAAGATACATGGAGGGGGGAGAATGGGGGAATAAGATACATGGAGGAGGGAGAATGGGGGAATAAGATACATGGAGTGGGGGAGAATGGGGGAATAAGATACATGGAGTGGGGGAGAATGGGGGAATAAGATACATGGAGGGGGAGAATGGTGGAATAAGATACATGGAGTGGGGGAGAATGGGGGAATAAGATACATGGAGGGGGAGAATGGGGGAATAAGATACATGGAGGAGGGAGAATGGGGGAATACGATACATGGAGGAGGGAGAATGGGGGAATAAGATACATGGAGGAGGGAGAATGGGGGAATAAGATACATGGAGGAGGGAGAATGGGGGAATAAGATACAAGGAGGGGGGATAAGATACAAAGAGGGGGAGAAGGGGGGAATAAGATACATGGAGGGGGAGAATGGGGGAATAAGATACATGGAGGGGGAGAACGGGGGGAATAAGATACATGGAGGAGGGAGAATGGGGGAATAAGATACATGGAGGGGGGAGAATGGGGAATAAGATACATGGAGGAGGGAGAATGGGGGAATACGATACACGGAGGCGAGAGAAGGGGGGAATAAGATACATGGAGGAGGGAGAATGGTGGAATAAGATAGATGGAGGAGGTAGAATGGGGGAATAAGATACACGGAGGCGAGAGAAGGGGGGAATAAGATACATGGAGTGGGGGAGAATGGGGGAATAAGATACATGGAGGGGGGAGAATGGGGGAATAAGATACATGGAGGAGGGAGAATGGGGGAATAAGATACATGGAGTGGGGGAGAATGGGGGAATAAGATACATGGAGGGGGAGAATGGTGGAATAAGATACATGGAGTGGGGGAGAATGGGGGAATAAGATACATGGAGGGGGAGAATGGGGGAATAAGATACATGGAGGGGGAGAAGGGGGAATAAGATACATGGAGTGGGGGAGAATAGGGGGAAAAAGATACATGGAGAATGGGGGAATAAGATACATGGAGGGGGAGAATGGAGGAATAAGATACATGGAGGGTGTAGAAGGGGGGAATAAGATACGTGGAGGGCTTGGGGGGCAGAATGGGAGAATAAGGCATGGAGGGGCTGGAGGAGAAAAATGGGGAAATAAGACACATGGAATGGCTGGGGGAAGAATGGGGGGATAAGACACATGGAGGAGCTGGGGAGGGTAGAATAGGGCATTAACACACATGGAGGAGCTGGGGAGTAGAATGGGGAAATAACACACATGGAATGGCTGGGGCAAGAATGGCGGGATAAGACACATGGAGGGGCTAGAGAGGATGAGACACAGGAAAGGGCTGGGGGGGGAAATGAGACACATGGGGGGACCTGGGGCAATTTTCGCACTGAGACCCGGATGTTTCTAGATACGCCCCTGTCCAGCTGCCATCATTTAACTCAGTCTTCTCCTGTCAAGTTGGGAGAATGGTTGCAGAGACGATGCTGTCTCCCCAGCTCCTTTTTTGGGCTGCCCTAAGATTAAAGAGAAATGATGGTACTGTGCGAAGGTGGTTGCTCAGTTTGACATCATTCATGACAACGTCAGCAGCCGTTAATTTGTTGATAATTAGTACAAGACAGGTTGTAATTTAACCTTTTGTTAAAATAAAATATGGACCATTCCCACATGTCTTGCAACATTTCATACTCCAGGATTTCACATTTGCTTAGCTACTAGTTCCAAATATCGCTACAACTCCACTGGTGGTTCTAGAACGAAAAAGGGCTATTGGGGATATATTGTACTTTCTAGCCATGTAGGTACTTATCTGGGAACTACCGTTGCCTCCTCTAAATGGCTCTCGGCTTTATATGAGAATGAATTTCTTGAGTGCCACTGTCTTGGGCCACTGATGAAAAACACCAATGGAAATACAGATAAGGTGTCAGAAGACAAATTGTAGCAATTGAATGTATTTTATAAATAAATCAAATAACTACTTAGTGGGAAACTACATTTCTCTTTAACCCCTGATGCATATAGTTTGTGGGGGTTAGGGCTGCCGCAAAATTTTAGCTACATTCTGCTATGAGAGCTACAAAAGCAATGCAGGAACTTCAAAGTAGGGTTTTTTTTTTCCAATATTTTACTTTTTTTTTTAATTTTAAATAGATTATCTAGAATTGTAATTGGCAGTCCTCTACAGCCGTAACTGTCGCTTTAACATAATTCTGTTAAAATAGCTGTATTCAATATACATATTTCTACATGTACACACATACATGATATGATCACAGGTGCCTCATTCCAGGGCCCTATTTAAACTTGCCCTGCTGAGAGCCCCAGGAGGAAGGATTTCCCAAGTAAGTGGATTAATCTCCTAAGAGCAGGCATTAGATTGCTAGGATAGGACCTGCCAAAAATGGGGTACATTGACGTTGTGGCAGGCTTATGCAGTGTATGATCATATACTGTAACTAAACCCCCATTACTTTGCCTAGTTTAGGTGTTTCAAAAAAAAAAAAAAAATATTAAAATTTGTGATCCTTGACATTTCTGTTTAATGAATGAGTGAGTGCACTGGATTTTGTATGTTCTGTGTATTGGCCCTAGTAGCACCCTTATAGTGTATGCATGTCCAGGGGAGTGTAGCCTCCAAAGTCGTAGTTTGCATGCCTTCGATATAATGATTTTATACTCTAATGCTTGTGACGTACACTTTATATGCATAAAATAAATACATATGCTACCATGCTCCTTTCAATCGTCATCTCTATAACACTGGGAACAAATTCTGGAAAGTCAAGCAGTTTATATAGATATGAGTCATATAGTCAATCCAATATGAAACCAGAGCCCTGGCTATGCTGTTGGCACCTAGTGTCATCCTTGCCAGATATGTTATATGTCAATTAGTTTGAGTGTCCTGGGCTGCCGGGAGATTGCCAATCACATTTATTTAGTTGATGACCGTTTCATACTGAGAATCCCTAGCAGCTTAGCCTTCCAGGAGAATATGCGTGCCGCGAATAGTATTCTGCAAGTTAAAGAAGGGCACGCTGTATTTAGGCAAACCTGGTTAGGAGTTAATGGAAGCAGAAGAGTCATAATAAACTACTGACGTTGCTAAATAGTTGAATCAGCATTTTAACAGGGGACCAATCAGAAATAGGGATATGGGGAATCACCAGATGCTTCAACTTCCAGGAACAAATTCATGTTTATTGGCATATAATTCTCTTCCTTGTTTTTAGTTTACTTTGACACAAGTTCTACTGGAAGCACATCTTTCCAGTGCTACTGGAGCTACTACCTGGTAATAGTAGAAAATAGAACCTGTATCTCCAACATCCGCGGTGGCTGGTCCATAGGGGCCAGTTTTTGTTTTTGCAATTAAAAAAATCTATTGGCATAGTAGGTGTAACATGACAGCTGCATAGTCGCCATATGGACAGGGGAGGGATCTTTGAACCTGAACCCAAACCCATCCAGTAAGACACCGACACTCTGATGTATGGGTCAACAATGTCCACAGCTTTAATAATAATAAATATAATAAATTATCATGTACAAATATATAAAGGTCATTACCCGCAACACCCCCTATATTATACCATCTCCCCATCCTTAAATCAAAGGCAATGACCCCCAACATAACATAACTTAGCCACTTAAGGACACATGACGAAAATTTTCCGTCACGATTCCCTTTTATTCCAGAAGGTGTGTCCTTAAGGGGTTAACCATATATAACAACCACATAAATATGAACATGTAAAGTGCCAACATTCTTTAGTTTAATCCTGGTAAGGGTATACCCGGATACCCCTACACCACCGAGGTTCTGAGCCACCGACGGTCTCGAATCCTACTAAAACTTGTACGTACAGTGTAACCTTTTAACCACTCAACTAACTGCCCTTACTCCTACATTAACCCATTTTCCCCTTAATCTTACTTACCCCACCCCGCCACTTAAACTTAACGGGGAAAAACCTACAAAAAGGGAGGGAGGGACCAACTCAGTAAGGTAAGGAATTAGAATCAGGGATCCAAAATGGCCGACCATTTATATCAACCAACCCCCATACACTAGCCCACCAAGCCCCTAGCCCGCCTCCTAGCCCTGCCCAAAATGACAATAGGATGGGGGACCTACTGCCTCCTCCCCCGGCCCCCGCTCGTGAGCAGATTGTGGGGGCCCAAAATGACAATAGAGGGGGACCTATTGTCCCCCTTCCAGCCCCCACCAATGGGGGGGCTGGTGGGGGCTAAATGTAAAAGCAACACCCCACCCCCTCAAGGTGACTAGGGGTCCCTAAGCCCCTAGTAACCCCCCTCAAATAAAATTCCTTCCTACCCCCCTCACCCTAAAAATAGTGAAGGGAGAATAAAAAGCTAAATACATATAAATAAAAAATCATACTTAACATTAGATGTCTTCTTTTTTCTCAAACCTGCTTTTTTCAGCCCCAAAAAAGGACAAATAAAAACCCATGCTCATGGGTGGGGGATGGGGGAGGTGAGGCTGTAGGCCCCCCACTATTGTATGCCCCCACCCACCACTCATGGGTAGGGGCCAGGGGGGGGGGGACAATAGGTGTCTCCCCCTATTTTCAATAGGGGCCCCACACCTGCTGCTCATGGGTGGGGGTTGCGGGGGAGGCAGTATTGGTCCCCCCTCCTATTTTCAATAGGGGCCCCACACCTGCCGCTCATGGGTGGGGGATGCAGGGGAGGCAGTATGTCTCCACCCTATTGTATCTTTGGGCCCCCACCCGCCACTCATGGGTGGGGGCCATGGAAGGGGGACAATAGATCCTCCCCCCTATTTTCACTAGGGCCCCCACCCGGGGGAGGCAGTAGGTCGTCCCCCCATTGTATCTGAGGGGGGATTATTTTTAAAGGTGCCCCACTAAGGGGCACTTTATTAGAATGTTGTGTTTTTTTTTGTAGTTTCCTAGATAGGTTTATCTATATGTTTTTGATATTAAAAAGGGTATGATTTGTCATTGGATCAGGATTTAACTAGAAGGACTTACTTGGCAGGGTCAGATATCAGGAATTGAGTCTAGTGCCCCAGTCACCACTGTGCACCACACTTTGTCTGCTAAAATGTTGAAGGTCATATGATATATAGCCCATTAAAACCTAAAGTAAAGGAGTTTAAGCATGCGTGGGATAGGCATAAGGCTATCCTAACTATAAGATAAGGCCAGGGACTAATGAAAGTATTTAGAAAACTGGGCAGACTAGATGGGCCGAATGGTTCTTATCCAGGGCCGGACTGGGAATGAAAAGCAGCCCTGGAAAAAAATTCCATACCAGCCCCGTAATACATCGCGCCAGCATAGTGCGCAGATATGGAAGCGGGAAAAAAACTCAAAACTATCACTCAAACATGAAAGACATCGTTTGTGTGTGGAGAGAGTGTCGTTTGTGCGTGGAGAGAGTGCTGTTTGTGCGTGAAGGGGTGCTGTGTGCGTGAAGGGGTGCTGTGTGCGTGAAGGGGTGCTGTGTGCGTGAAGGGGTGCTGTGTGTGAAGGGGTTCTGTGTGCGTGGAGGGGTTCTGTGTGTGTGAAGGGGTGCTGTTTATGTGTGGAGGGGTTCTGTGTGCATGAAGGAGTTCTGTGTGCGTGAAGGAGTTCTGTGTGTGTGAAGGGGTGCTGTGTGTGTGAAGGGGTGCTGTGTGCGTGAAGGGGTGCTGTGTGTGTGTGAAGGGGTGCTGTGTGCGTGATGGGGTGCTGTGTGCGTGGAGGGGTTCTGTGTGCGTGGAGGGGTTCTGTGTGTGTGGAGGGGTTCTGTGTGCGTGAAGGGGTTCTGTGTGCGTGAAGGGATTCTGTGTACGTGGAGGGGTTCTGTGTGCGTGGAGGGGTTCTGTGTGCGTGGAGGGGTTCTGTGTGCGTGGAGGGGTGCTGTGTGTGGAGGGGTGCTGTTTGTGGGGGGGGAGGAGTGTAGTGTGTATGGGGGGGGGTTATAGCATTGATATATTTATGTTAAGAAAAAAAGCTTAATATTACCCCCCTCCCCCCTTAGGGGAACGGTTACTCTTCAATCCCTGGTGGTCCAGTGGTGGCGCGTGCTGTTCAGCCTGCAGCTCCTCTGGCTGCAGGCTGACTTCACTCTCCTCCCGCGAGAACAGCAGGCAGGTCGGAGCGTTGCCATGGTAACGCACAGCAACGCTCCAACCTGCCTGCTCACGGGAGGAGTGTTCTCGTTTGCAGGTTCCTGTCAGACCAGGTAGGGGAACAGAAGCTCCCCTACCCGGTCTGCCTGCTCGGCCACGCTACATTCTGTGACCGTCAGGAGGCGAGCACATGATCACATCCCCTCCTGCCGGTCACCCTGTAATTGAGGCCCGGGCTGGTGCACACTAGGCGGCCGCGCACCGGCCCCCTAGAGTGCCGGCCCACCGGGATATTTCTCGGTATCCCGGTGGGCCAGTCCGGCCCTGTTCTTATCTGCCGTCACATTCTATGTTTCTATGTTTCTAAATGACAGCTATTTACCAACATTCGATTATATCAAATATGGAAAAGAACGAACAAATGAAATGAGAGAGAAAGCTAAAGCGGAAGTGAAAACAGGACGCTAAAAAAGGAGGCACTGAATGATAGGAAGGTTAGATGAGAGTGACGGTCAGGATGGATGAGAGCGACGGTCAGGATGGATGAGAGCGACGGTCAGGATGGATGAGAGCGACGGTCAGGATGGATGAGAGCGAACATTAGGGAAGATGAAAAGTAAAGCAGATAAAAGGGAAGAGGGCGAGAGGGTTACAGAAGAAGTGAAGGATAAGCTAGTTGTTTTGTTTGTTATATATAAATACATGCGCGAACAAAAGCTACCAGTCATTAATTACATGGATTGATTAGCTGTTCCTATAGAGGCGTAAAGTGTGAACTTATGCCAGTATCATGATGGTGCTGAATTTAATGTGAATTGAAAACACTCTTGTGCATATACGATTTGTAATTGTAATGTATAGCCAATGTGATTAGCATTATTATTCTTGTTGCATATACAGACTGTTTTAATACAATAATATTTCTAAATCATGTGAAATACTCAATAAAAAAATTGTAAATTACATTCCCCAGTTTAATGAAATGGATTTTTGTTCGAAGTGGTTATAGTGCCTGGAGTCCTGGGCCACTGTGACAAAAGTGCCTATGCCACGAGCTCCTGGAGGAGCCTGCTAGCTGGCCTCCTGCCCCAGGACTATGGACCATATACAAGGACCCTGTCTCCAACCGCTATTAGTAGCTTGCCCTGGGTTCCCCTGGTTCTGCATTTTCCATTCCTGCGAATGGAACCGAAAGTTGGCTCTATGGCAGCCGTTCGCATGAACCAAACCCACAAATTGTCCTCAGCAATACTTAGCCACAATTGTTATGGAAATAATGTTGTCATGAGGACTTTGTGGGTTCCCGGTCACGTCAGCGGGACTTAGTTGCCAATGTTATGGAACTGTTTTCAGCATGAGGTGACTGTGCGGTTCCTGGACAACTTGGTTCGCAGTTTTGAACCACTTTGAAATCCGCCAGGAGTGGCTTTTTGGAGGGAAGATGCCTGAGACTAAGGGGAACCAACGCTTCCTATGAGCCAGCCAGAGCACCCCATATTGCGGCCGCAGGAGCTCCCGAAATTTGACCAGCAAATACACCAAACACCCGTCAGAACTTTGAGACGGTGGCGTTTCCCATACACTGCATGGATCTGAGCGCTATTTGGAGAACTTAAGCGCTCAGATCAGGGCTATTTAAGGATGTTTGCCCCCTTACCCGGGTTCCTGGTTGTCTGGTGTTGTACTTCTGCAGAAATGGCCGGTCTCAGACAATGACTGACACTCTGTCAGTGGTAGAACTGCAAGGGTTGCTGGTGTTGCCAGTGAGACAGGGCCGCTGTGTTCCACCTGTCATAGGGTACTCAGGAGGTCGCCAGCTGGCCATCTTAGGCCAGCCATCTGAGAGCCACTAGAGGCTTAACCCTGCAATATAAACATTGTAGTTTCTCTAAAACTGCAATGTTTTCAGCTGCAGAACAAAGGGGGACATGGACACTGCACCCAGACCACTTCAATGAGATGAAGTGGTCTGGGTGCCTATAGGGTCCCTTTAAAATCTATTCTTCTTTCCACTGCTCAATTTATGTTACTCATTCGTTATCTGACTGGAAATGGAATGAATGTTACATATGTGTCTATGTAATGACTTTTCAGCAACTTTTCTCTTACTTATCCTCTGTTTCTCACTCGTGTATATAAGTTTATATCTTCTCTGTTATTCTCTCTCTTATACATTTGTCTCTTCTCTATCCCTCTAACTCATGTAAGGCCATAATATAATATAGTAGATTTTAAAATGCTGTTTTGAAACAAATTTGTTACAACTTGATTTGAAATGTACCATATTTTTCAGAATATATGACACATTGGAACATAGGATTCACCTATATATTTTGACTCGATATCAAAGAAAAAATAAACAGCACAACCCATAATTACAGTAAACCTTATATGTAGCATGTGAGCAGTGGCGTATCAAGGGGGCATCTGCGTCATTACAGTGCAACCGAGGGATCCCAGCAGCAACCACTGCAGGATGCTGGCATCAGACAGCCAATGGCAGCATATTACCCTATCCCCTAGTGAAATGTTTTTTTGCCTCCACCACCCGCCCACCAGTTTTGACTGTGGTATCTTATGTGCCCCCCACCCATATATTGTTCCAAGAGTCGCCTCTGTGTTTGCATATGTGTCAGTGTGTCTATGTATCTGCATGTGTGTCAGTGTGTATATGTGCATACATCTCAGAATCTCACCAACACAACACACAAATACACCCCTGCATTTTAACGTCAACACTACATACAAACACACCCCTACATTCACTCAAACATACTCCATACAAAAACATGCTAACATTCAAACACACAAACACTGCTCAGTGCTACATACATTAAAAAATTATGGTTGTCTTTTACATTTTAAAGTGGTGGTGGGGGGTGCCAAGAATAGAACCTGCCCCGGGTGCCAAATGCCCTGCGTGTGAGGGTATAGAAGGCTATAGCAAGTGTTTGTGTGTATAGGGGACGTGGTGTGTGTTTTGGGGATCTAGCATATTTGTGTAGGGGATGTAGTGTGTGTGCAGTGCCGGTGCACGATTATTTTGTGCCCTAGGCAAGACCAGCTACTTGCACCCTCCTAACCAAAACAAAAAATTGCCATCTTTATGTGCCTCTTTCTTCCCTCAGCCCCTTTTTGTGTCTTTTTGGCTCCTTCCCCAGCCCCTCTGTGTGTTTCCCCCCCAGCACCTTTTTGGGTCTCTTTCTCCCCCTAGCCCCTCTTTCTGTCTCTTTGCCCCCCAGACCCTCTGAGTTTATCTTTGCCTCCTAGACCCTCTATGTCTCTCTTTGCCCCCCAGACCCTCTGTGTGTCTCTTTGCCACGCAGCCCCTTTGTGTGTCTCTTTGTTCTCCCCCAGACCCTCTGTGTGTCTCTTTGTCATCCTAACCCCTCTGTTTGTCTCTTTGTCCCCCAGGCCCTCTGTGTGTCTCATTCTCCTCCCAGTCCCTATGTGTTTCTTTGTCACATACTGACCTTGCTAGGCCTCATGTAATAGGTATAACCAGTATACCCTAATTACAGCACACACTGACCACGTCAGGCCCCATGTAATATATATCCAGTATATCCTAATTACAGCACACACCAACCTTAGTAGGCCCCATGTAATGTATATCCAGTATTCCCTAATTACAGCACACACTGACCTCGTCAAGCCTCAGGATATATATATATCTAGTGGACAATAAGTAAAGCACACACTGACCTCGGAAGACCCCATACAATATATATCTATATATATCCAGTATACCCTAAATATAGCACACACAACTCCATGTAATATATTATTATTATTATTATTATTATTGATATAGCACCAACATATTTTGCAGCACTTTACAAGTATAGAAAGGTTATGTTCAGAGGTGACGAAGACCCTGGTCAAACAATATATACCATAAACCCTAATTACAGCACACACTGACCTCTGAGAACCCCATGTAATATAGATTCCATATACCCTAATTACAGCACACACTGACCTCTGAGAACCCCATGTAATACAGATTCCAAATACGCTAGTTACAGCACACACTGACCTCTGAGAACCCCATGTAATATAGATTCCATATACCCTAATTACAGCACAAACTGACCTCTGAGAACCCCATGAAATACATATTCCATATACCCTAATTACAGCACACACTGACCTCTGAGAACCCCATGTAATATAGATTCCATATACCCTAATTACAGCACACACTGACCTCTGAGAACCCCATGTAATACAGATTCCATATACCCTAGTTACAGCACACACTGACCTCTGAGAACCCCATGTAATATAGATTCCATATACCCTAATTACAGCACAAACTGACCTCTGAGAACCCCATGAAATACATATTCCATATACCCTAATTACAGCACACACTGACCTCTGAGAACCCCATGTAATATAGATTTCATATACCATAATTACAGCACACACTGACCTCTGAGAACCCCATGTAATATAGATTTCATATACCATAATTACAGCACACACTGACCTCTGAGAACCCCATGAAATACATATTCCATATACCCTAATTACAGCACACACTGACCTCTGAGAACCCCATGTAATATAGATTCCATATACCCTAATTACAGCACACACTGACCTCTGAGAACCCCATGTAATATAGATTCCATATACCCTAATTACAGCACACACTGACCTCTGAGAACCCCATGTAATATAGATTCCATACACCCTAATTACAACACACACTGACCTCTGAGAACCCCATGTAATATAGATTCCATATACCCTAATTACAACACACACTGACCTCTGAGAACCCCATGTAATACATATTCCATATACCTTAATTACATCACACACTGACCTCTGAGAACCCCGTGTAATATAGATTCCATATACCCTAGTTACAGCACACACTGACCTCTGGGAACCCCATGTAATATAGATTGAATATACCCTAATTACAGCACACACTGACCTCTGAGAACCCCATGTAATATAGATTCCATATACCCTAATTACAGCACACACTGACCACTGAGAACCCCATGTAATATAGATTTCATACACCCTAATTACAGCACACACTGACCACTGAGAACCCCATGTAATATAGATTCCATATACCCTAATTACAGCACACACTGACCTCTGAGAACCCCGTGTAATATAGATTCCATATACCCTAATTACAACACACACTGACCACTGAGAACCCCACGTAATATAGATTCCATATACCCTAATTACCACACTGACCTCTGTGAAACCCATATAATATAGATTCCATATACCCTAATTACAGCACACACTGACCACTGAGAACCCCATGTAATATAGATTCCATATACCCTAATTACAGCACACACTGACCACTGAGAACCCCATGTAATACAGATTCCATATACCCTAATTACAGCACACACTGACCTCTGAGAACCCCGTGTAATATAGATTCCATATACCCTAATTACAGCACACACTGACCTCTGAGAACCCCGTGTAATATAGATTTCATATACCCTAGTTACAGCACACACTGACCTCTGAGAACCCCATGTAATATAGATTTCATATACCCTAGTTACAGCACACACTGACCTCTGGGAACCCCATGTAATATAGATTTCATATACCCTAATTACCACACTGACCTCTGAGAACCCCATGTAATATAGATTCCTTATGCCCTAATTACAACACACACTGACCTCTGAGAACCCCATGTAATATAAATTCCATATAACCTAATTACAACACACACTGACCTCTGAGAACCCCATGTAATATATATTCCATATACCCTAATTATAGCACACACTGACCTCTGAGAACCCCATGTAATATAGATTCCATATACCCTAATTACAGCACACACTGACCTCTGAGAACCCTGTGTAATATAGATTCCATATACCCTAATTACAGCACACACTGACCTCTGAGAACCCCATGTAATATAGATTCCATATACCTTAATTACATCACACACTGACCTCTGAGAACCCCATGTAATATAGATTCCATATACCCTAGTTACAGCACACACTGACCTCTGGGAACCCCATGTAATATAGATTCCATATACCCTAATTACAACACACACTGACCTCTGAGAACCCCATGTAATATAGATTCCATATACCCTAATTACAACACACACGGACCTCTGAGAACCCCACGTAATATAGATTCCATATACCCTAATTACCACACTGACCTCTGTGAAACCCATGTAATATAGATTCCATATACCCTAATTACAACACACACTGACCACTGAGAACCCCAAGTAATATAGATGCTATATACCCTAATTACAGCACACACTGACCACTGAGAACCCCATGTAATATAGATTCCATATACCCTAATTACAACACACACTGACCTCTGAGAACCCCGTGTAATATAGATTCCATATACCCTAATTACAGCACACACTGACCTCTGAGAACCCCATGTAATATAGATTTCATATACCCTAGTTACAGCACACACTGACCTCTGAGAACCCCATGTAATATAGATTTCATATACCCTAGTTACAGCACACACTGACCTCTGGGAACCCCATGTAATATAGATTTCATATACCCTAATTACCACACTGACCTCTGAGAACCCCATGTAATATAGATTCCATATACCCTAATTACAACACACACTGACCTCTGAGAACCCCATGTAATATAAATTCCATATAACCTAATTACAACACACATTGACCTCTGAGAACCCCATGTAATATATATTCCATATACCCTAATTATAGCACACACTGACCTCTGAGAACCCTATGTAATATAGATTCCATATACCCTAATTACAACACACACTGACCTCTGAGAACCCCATGTAATATAGATTCCATATACCCTAATTACAGCACACACTGACCTCTGAGAACCCCGTATAATATAGATTCCATTTACCCTAATTACAGCACACACTGACCTCTGAGAACCCCATGTAATATAGATTCCATATACCCTAGTTACAGCACACACTGACCTCTGAGAACCACATGTAATATAGATTCCATATACCCTAATTACAGCACACACTGACCACTGAGAACCCCATGTAATATATAGATTCCATATACCATAATTACAACTCACACTGACCTCTGAGAACCCCATGTAATATAGATTCCATATACCCTAATTACAACACACACTGACCTCTGAGAACCCCGTGTAATATAGATTCCATATACCCTAATTATAGCACACACTGACCTCTGAGAACCCCATGTAATATAGATTCCATATACCCTAATTACAGCACACACTGACCTCTGAGAACCCCGTGTAATATAGATTCCATATACCCTAATTACAGCACACACTGACCTCTGAGAACCCCATGTAATATAGATTTCATATACCCTAGTTACAGCACACACTGACCTCTGAGAACCCCATGTAATATAGATTCCATATACCCTAATTCCAACACTGACCTCTGAGAACCCCATGAAATATAGATTTCATATACCCTAATTACAGCACACACTGACCTCTGAGAACCCCATGTAATATAGATTCCCTATACCCTAGTTACAGCACACACTGACCTCTGAGAACCCCATGTAATATAGATTCCATATACCCTAATTCCAACACTGACCTCTGAGAACCCCATGTAATATAGATTTCATATACCCTAATTACAGCACACACTGACCACTGAGAACCCCATGTAATATAGATTCCATATACCCTAATTACAACACACACTGACCACTGAGAACCCCACGTAATATAGATTCCATATACCCTAATTACCACACTGACTTCTGTGAAACCATTGTAATATAGATTCCATATACCCTAATTACAGCACACACTGACCACTGAGAACCCCATGTAATATAGATTCCATATACCTGTCAGGATCGGGTCAGGGATCCAACACGCAAAGTACAAACAGGTACAGGGTACGTATACCGGACCTTAGAATGGCCGGACTAACGTACAGAGAGTATAGAGAATGGTCAGAGACAAGCCGAGGTCGAGGGAACGAGAGGACAGGTAAGCGAGTAACAAGCCGGGTTAAGGATAACAGAGGTAAACAGAGTAAGTCAAACAAGCCGGGTCGTAACCAAAAGGATAACTGAAAAACACCAGAGCACTGTGTGACTAGACAGGCTAGAACCACGACAGGGCAATGAGCAACAGGGCGAAGTATGTTTAAATACCCTGGCTAGAGAGGATAGACACGCCTCCGACGAGTCCTGATTGGTCTCCAACGGATTGAGTGACAGGTCGTTCCGGATTGGCGTCATGACGTCGGTCTCCGGGCACCATGCTACATAAGGAAGTAACTCCCTCGCGGCCGGCGTTTATGTGAACGGGTTGACCGCGAGGAACAGGAGAAACATGGCGTCCGGACGGATAAACGTCTAAGTCTCTACCTCTCTCGGAGGTAGAGACCTCAGGTACCCTGACAGTACCCCCCCTCTCAGATACGCCCACCGGGCGGAAGGAACCGGGACGAGATGGGAAGCGGGAGTGATACGCCCTGCGGAGACGAGGAGCATGAACATCCTCTTGAGGTACCCAACTCCTCTCCTCAGGACCATACCCCTTCCAATCGACCAGATATTGAACCTTCCCACGTGAGATTCGAGAATCAATAATAGAGTTAACCTCATACTCCTCCTGACCCTCCACTGTAGTGGAGGAAAATCTGTTGCATATAAGTGGTTTCAGCAATGAAACATGAAACGAGTTAGGGATGCGTAAGGTAGTAGGAAGAGCTAGACGGTACGCAACTGGATTGATTCGAGTCAGTACCCTGTAAGGACCAATAAAACGGGGAGCGAACTTCATGGAGGGCACTTTTAAACGGATGTTCCTTGTGCTCAGCCATACCCTATCACCCGGAACAAAGAGCGGAGCCGCCCTTCTACGTTTATCAGCGTGTTTCTTAACCAGCATAGAGTTGTGCATAAGGATTTGTCGAGTTTGGTCCCACAACTTCCTCAAATTGGCCACATGAACATCAACCGACGGCACCCCCTGGGAAGGAGAAGCCGAAGGAAGAATAGACGGATGAAAGCCATAATTCATGAAGAAGGGGCTTGAATGAGTAGAATCGCAGACGAGATTGTTGTGTGCAAACTCCGCCCAAGGAATCAAACCGACCCAATCGTCCTGGTGTTCGGAAACAAAACATCGTAAATATTGTTCAATTTTCTGGTTGGTACGTTCAGCAGCTCCGTTAGACTGAGGATGATAGGCAGAAGAAAAGTTCAACTTGATACCTAGTTGTGAACAGAAAGCCCTCCAAAATCGGGAAATAAATTGAGAGCCTCTGTCAGATACAATTTGGGAGGGTATCCCATGTAGACGAAAAATCTCCCTAGCGAATATCTCTGCCAATTCGGGAGAAGACGGTAGTTTAGGCAGAGGAATGAAGTGAGCCATCTTAGTGAATCTGTCAACCACGGTGAGAATAACAGTCTGTTTTTTAGAGATAGGTAGATCGACAATAAAGTCCATGGCCAAACAGGACCATGGTTTCTCTGGAACCTCTAAGGGATGCAGGAATCCACAAGGGAGTGTATGGGGTTGTTTGGTTTTAGTACAAATCTCACAAGCAGCGATGAAATCTTTAGTATCTTTACGTAAAGCAGGCCACCAGAAGTCTTTGGAGATCAAAGCAAATGTTTTGCGAATACCAGGATGTCCCGCGATCTTGCTGTTATGGAGACACTGCAACAGTTCCAGTTGAAGAGCAGGAGGAACGAAATGTCGACCCGCAGGAGTCTGTTTAGGTGCTAGATGTTGCAGCTTAATGATCTTGGCCAGTAACGGAGAGTGAATCCTGAGATTCGTATTAGCAACAATATTGCATTTCGGAACTATAGAAGAAAGAACCGGTTCCGGTATAGTAGAAGGTTCATATTGGCGAGATAAAGCATCGGCTTTAGAGTTCTTAGAACCAGGTCTGTAAGTCAGCACATAATTGAAGTGAGTCAGGAATAAGGACCAACGCGCTTGCCTAGAAGACAGACGCTTGGCCTCCCCAATATAGGACAAGTTTTTGTGGTCCGTCAAAATAGTAATAGGGTGTAAGGTCCCCTCCAATAGATGTCTCCACTCCTTTAAGGCTTTAATGACCGCTAACAGTTCCCTGTCTCCGATGTCATATCTGCTCTCAGGCCCAGAAAGTTTCTTGGAAAAAAAAACACACGGGTGTAGTGGTTTATCCACCCCTAACCTTTGTGACAGAACCGCACCTACTCCTGTCTCAGAGGCATCGACCTCGAGTAGAAACGGCAAAGTCGTATCAGGATGGACTAAAATTGGGGCAGAGGCAAAAAGTTCTTTGAGATTCTTGAAAGCAGCGAGAGCTTCAGTAGACCACGTCTTAGTATCCGCCCCCTGTTTGGTCATATTGGTAATGGGCGCAATAATAGACGAGTAACCCTTAATGAAGCGCCTATAATAATTGGAGAACCCAATAAACCTCTGAATAGCCTTGAGTCCCTTAGGCAATGGCCAATCTAGAATAGACTGGAGTTTGTCAGGATCCATCTTAAAGCCTTCCCCAGAAATCACGTATCCCAGAAAGTCTATCTGGGTCTGGTCGAAACTGCATTTCTCCAACTTACAGTATAAACCGTGTTGCAGAAGTTTGTGTAACACCTTTCTGACTTGTCTATGGTGAGTCTCAATCTCTCTAGAGTGTATGAGTATGTCATCCAGGTAGACAATAACACAATCATGTTGGAATTCCCTAAGAACTTCGTTAATCAAATCTTGAAAAACTGCAGGTGCGTTGCAAAGACCAAAGGGCATGACCGTGTACTCATAATGACCATAGCGGGTATTAAACGCTGACTTCCACTCGTGACCTTGCTGAATTCTCACCAAGTTATATGCCCCTCTGAGATCCAACTTGGTGAAAATTTTAGAATCCTTTAGCCGGTCAAAGAGCTCGGTAATCAGGGGAATAGGATAGGCATTTCTGATGGTTATTTTATTCAAACCTCGGTAATCGATGCAAGGTCTGAGTGAACCATCCTTCTTTTTAACAAAAAAAAATCCAGCCCTGGCAGGAGAGGAAGATCTCCTAATGAATCCCTTGTCTAAATTCTCCTGAATATACTCCTCTAAAACAGCATTCTCTTTAGTGGATAGAGGGTATACATGACCCCTGGGTGGCATGGTACCAGGCAATAGATTAATTTTACAATCAAATGTCCTGTGTGGGGGTAGCGTATCAGCGTTCTTCTTGTCGAACACTGCTTTTAAATCCAGGTATAGAGGAGGTATCTGTATCCCCTTAGACTGGGTAGAACTGTCTGGTGTGTTAATTACAGCCAATGGGGATACCCTGCGTAAACACCTCTCCTGACAACCCTGACCCCATGAGAGTATTTCCCCTAACTCCCAATCGATGATAGGATTATGTCTCCTTAACCATGGGTACCCCAGAACTATGGGAACAGAAGGAGACGAAATGAGCATAAGTGATAAGTTCTCCTCGTGTAAGATACCAACAGTTAAGTTAATAGGTATAGTCTCACGCGAGATAACAGGCTCGAGTAGCGGTCTACCATCTATGGCCTCAACGGCCAAAGGTATCTTACTTAACTGGGATGGGATAGTGTGTTTAGTAGCAAAGGCTTGGTCGATAAAATTCTCAGCAGCACCGGAATCTATCAAGGCCATGGTCTTTAGCACTCCCTTCTCCCACGTTAAAGAAACTGGTAACTGCAACCTGTGATTTTTATAATCATGAGTAGAGGACAAAATAGAAACACCCAAGGCCTGTCCTCTAGAGAAACTTAGGTGCGGGCATTTCCCGAGCGAATAGGACAATTCAGGCGCAAGTGTCCTCTGACTCCACAATACATACATAATCCCTCTCTTCTCCTGTACTGTTTCTCCTCCTCTGAAAGGCGAGTATTGCCTATCTGCATAGGTTCAGGAAACAGTGAGGTATTGGAATCAGGACTTTGAAATGCGGGTGCTAACTTAAAGGTAGGTCTAAGATTCCTCTCTCGAGTGTTCTGTCTCTCTCTTAAACGCTCATCAATGCGAGAAATGAACGAAATTAAGTCCTCTAAATTCTCAGGCAGCTCCCTAGTAGCAACTTCGTCAAGGATAACATCTGATAACCCGTTCAAAAATACATCTATATAAGCCTGCTCATTCCACTTGACTTCTGCCGCCAGAGACCTGAACTCTAGTGCATAATCCACAAGTGTTTAGTTCTCCTGTCTCAGGCGCAACAGTAATCTGGCTGCATTGACCTTCCTACCAGGCGGGTCAAAAGTTCTTCTAAAGGCAGCTACAAAGGCATTATAATTATATACCAACGGGTTATCGTTCTCCCATAATGGGTTGGCCCATCTCAGAGCTTTCTCAATGAGTAAGGTGATAATAAATCCAACCTTTGCCCTATCGGTAGGATAGGAGCGAGGTTGCAATTCAAAATGAATACTGATCTGGTTTTAAAAACCACGACACTTCTCCGGTGAACCACCATAACGTACTGGTGGGGTAATACGGGAAGAGGCACCTACAGTGGCTACCTCTAGGCCTGAATTTAGAGAGGAAATTGGAGTAGTACGCGTCTCCTCTGGTGGGTTATTAGCACGAGATAATAACGCCTGTAGTGCTAAGGCCATTTGGTCCATTCTGTGTTCCATGGCATCAAACCTGGAATCAGAGGGACAAACCTGACTGTTTGTACCTGCAGGATCCATTGGCCCTGTCGTAATGTCAGGATCGGGTCAGGGATCCAACACGCAAAGTACAAACAGGTACAGGGTACGTATACCGGACCTTAGAATGGCCGGACTAACGTACAGAGAGTATAGAGAATGGTCAGAGACAAGCCGAGGTCGAGGGAACGAGAGGACAGGTAAGCGAGTAACAAGCCGGGTCAAGGATAACAGAGGTAAACAGAGTAAGTCAAACAAGCCGGGTCGTAACCAAAAGGATAACTGAAAAACACCAGAGCACTGCGTGACTAGACAGGCTAGAACCACGACAGGGCAATGAGCAACAGGGCGAAGTATGTTTAAATACCCTGGCTAGAGAGGATAGACACGCCTCCGACGAGTCCTGATTGGTCTCCAACGGATTGAGTGACAGGTCGTTCCGGATTGGCGTCATGACGTCGGTCTCCGGGCACCATGCTACATAAGGAAGTAACTCCCTCGCGGCCGGCGTTTATGTGAACGGGTCGACCGCGAGGAACAGGAGAAACATGGCGTCCGGACGGATAAACGTCTAAGTCTCTACCTCTCTCGGAGGTAGAGACCTCAGGTACCCGGACAATACCCTAATAACAGCACACACTGACCACTGAGAACCCCATGTAATACAGATTCCATATACCCTAATTACAGCACACACTGACCTCTGAGAACCCCATGTAATATAGATTTCATATACCCTAGTTACAGCACACACTGACCTCTGAGAACCCCATGTTATATAGATTTCATATACCCTAGTTACAGCACACACTGACCTCTGGGAACCCCATGTAATATAGATTTCATATAACCTAATTACCACACTGACCTCTGAGAACCCCATGTAATATAGATTCCATATACCCTAATTACAACACACACTGACCTCTGAGAACCCCATGTAATATAAATTCCATATAACCTAATTACAACACACACTGACCTCTGAGAACCCCATGTAATATATATTCCATATACCCTAATTATAGCACACACTGACCTCTGAGAACCCCATGTAATATAGATTCCATATACCCTAATTACAGCACACACTGACCTCTGAGAACCCCGTGTAATATAGATTCCATATACCCTAATTACAGAACACACACTGACCTCTGAGAACCCCAATGTAATATATATTTCATATACCATAATTACAACACACACTGACCTCTGAGAACCCTATGTAATATAGATTCCATATACCCTAATTACAACACACACTGACCTCTGAGAACCCCATGTAATATAGATTCCATATACCATAATTACAGCACACACTGACCTCTGAGAACCCCATGTAATATAGATTCCATATACCCTAATTACAGCACACACTGACCTCTGAGAACCCCATGTAATATAGATTTCATATACCCTAATTACAGCACACACTGACCACTGAGAACCCCATGTAATATAGATTCCATATACCCTAATTACAACACACACTGACCACTGAGAACCCCACGTAATATAGATTCCATATACCCTAATTACCACACTGACTTCTGTGAAACCCATGTAATATAGATTCCATATACCCTAATTACAGCACACACTGACCACTGAGAACCCCATGTAATATAGATTCCATATACCCTAATTACAGCACACACTGACCACTGAGAACCCCATGTAATACAGATTCCATATACCCTAATTACAGCACACACTGACCTCTGAGAACCCCGTGTAATATAGATTCCATATACCCTAATTACAGCACACACTGACCTCTGAGAACCCCATGTAATATAGATTTCATATACCCTAGTTACAGCACACACTGACCTCTGAGAACCCCATGTAATATAGATTTCATATACCCTAATTACTACACTGACCTCTGAGAACCCCATGTAATATAGATTCCATATACCCTAATTACCACACTGACCTCTGAGAACCCCATGTAATATAGATTCCATATACCCTAATTACAACACACACTGACCTCTGAGAACCCCATGTAATATAAATTCCATATAACCTAATTACAACACACACTGACTTCTGAGAACCCCATGTAATATATATTCCATATACCCTAATTATAGCACACACTGACCTCTGAGAACCCCATGTAATATAGATTCCATATACCCTAATTACAGCACACACTGACCTCTGAGAACCCCGTGTAATATAGATTCCATATACCCTAATTACAGCACACACTGACCTCTGAGAACCCCAATGTAATATAGATTTCATATACCATAATTACAACACACACTGACCTCTGAGAACCCTATGTAATATAGATTCCATATACCCTAATTACAACACACACTGACCTCTGAGAACCCCATGTAATATAGATTCCATATACCCTAATTACAGCACACACTGACCTCTGAGAACCCCATGTAATATAGATTCCATATACCCTAATTACAGCACACACTGACCTCTGAGAACCCCATGTAATATAGATTCCATATACCATAATTACTAGACACACTGACCTCTGAGAACCCCATGTAATATAGATTCCATATACCCTAGTTACAGCACACACTGACCTCTGAGAACCAAATGTAATATAGATTCCATATACCCTAATTACAGCACACACTGGCCACTGACAACCCCATGTAATATATAGATTCCATATACCATAATTACAACACACACTGACCTCTGAGAACCCCATGTAATATAGATTCCATATACCCTAATTACAACACACACTGACCTCTGAGAACCCCGTGTAATATAGATTCCATATACCCTAATTATAGCACACACTGACCTCTGAGAACCCCATGTAATATAGATTCCATATACCCTAATTACAGCACACACTGACCTCTGAGAACCCCATGTAATATAGATTCCATATACCATAATTACTAGACACACTGACCTCTGAGAACCCCATGTAATATAGATTCCATATACCCTAGTTACAGCACACACTGACCTCTGAGAACCCCATGTAATATAGACTCCATATACCCTAATTACAACACACACTGACCTCTGAGAACCCCATGTAATATATATTCCATATACCCTAATTATAGCACACACTGACCTATGAGAACCCCATGTAATATAGATTCCATATACCCTAATTACAGCACACACTGACCTCTGAGAACCCCATGTAATATAGATTCCATATTCCCTAATTACAGCACACACTGACCTCTGTGAACCCCATGTAATATAGATTCCATATACCCTAATTACAGCACACACTGACCACTGAGAACCCCATGTAATATATATTCCATATACCCTAATTACAGCACACAGTGACCTCTGAGAACCCCATGTAATATAGATTCCATATACCCTAATTACCACACTGACCTCTGAGAACCCCATGTAATATAGATTCCATATACCCTAATTACAACACACACTGACCTCTGAGAACCCCATGTAATATAAATTCCACATACCCTAATTACAACACACACACTGACCTCTGAGAACCCCATGTAATATATATTCCATATACCCTAATTATAGCACACACTGACCTCTGAGAACCCCATGTAATATAGATTTCATATACCCTAATTACAGCACACACTGACCTCTGAGAACCCCGTGTAATATAGATTCCATATACCCTAATTACAGCACACACTGACCTCTGAGAACCCCATGTGATATAGATTCCATATACCCTAGTTACAGCACACACTGACCTCTGAGAACCCCATGTAATATAGATTTCATATACCCTAGTTACAGCACACACTGACCTCTGAGTACCACATGTAATATAGATTCCATATACCCTAATTACAGCACACACTGACCTCTGAGAACCCCATGTAATATAGATTCCATATACCCTAATTACAGCACACACTGACCTCTGAGAACCCCATGTAATATATAGATTCCATATACCATAATTACAACACACACTGACCTCTGAGAACCCCATGTAATATAGATTCCATATACCCTAATTACAACACACACTGACCTCTGAGAACCCCGTGTAATATAGATTCCATATACCCTAATTATAGCACACACTGACCTCTGAGAACCCCATGTAATATAGATTCCATATACCCTAATTACAGCACACACTGACCTCTGAGAACCCAGTGTAATATAGATTCCATATACCCTAATTGCAGCACACACTGACCTCTGAGAACCCCATGTAATATAGATTTCATATACCCTAGTTACAGCACACACTGACCTCTGAGAACCCCATGTAATATAGATTTCATATACCCTAATTACAGCACACACTGACCTCTGAGAACCCCGTGTAATATAGATTTCATATACCCTAATTACAGCACACACTGACCTCTGAGAACCCCATGTAATATAGATTTCATATACCCTAATTACAGCACACACTGACCTCTGAGAACCCCATGTAATATAGATTCCATATACCCTAATTACAGCACGCACTGACCTCTGAGAACCCCATGTAATATAGATTCCATACACCCTAATTACAACACACACTGACCTCTGAGAACCCCGTGTAATATAGATTTCATATACCCTAATTACAGCACACACTGACCTCTGAGAACCCCATGTAATATAGATTTCATATACCATAATTACTAGACACACTGACCTCTGAGAACCCCATGTAATATAGATTCCATATACCCTAGTTACAGCACACACTGACCTCTGAGAACCCCATGTAATATAGATTCCATACACCCTAATTACAACACACACTGACCTCTGAGAACCCCATGTAATATATATTCCATATACCCTAATTATAGCACACACTGACCTATGAGAACCCCATGTAATATAGATTCCATATACCCTAATTACAGCACACACTGACCTCTGAGAACCCCATTTAATATAGATTCCATATACCCTAATTACAGCACACACTGACCACTGAGAACCCCATGTAATATAGATTCCATATACCCTAATTACAGCACACAGTGACCTCTGAGAACCCCATGTAATATAGATTTCATATACCCTAATTACAACACACACTGACCTCTGAGAACCCCATGTAATATATATTCCATATACCCTAATTATAGCACACACTGACCTATGAGAACCCCATGTAATATAGATTCCATATACCATAATTACAGCACACACTGACATCTGAGAACCCCATGTAATATAGATTCCATATACCCTAATTACAGCACACACTGACCTCTGAGAACCCCATGTAATATATATTCCATATACCCTAATTATAGCACACACTGACCTATGAGAAGCCCATGTAATATAGATTCCATATACCATAATTACAGCACACACTGACATCTGAGAACCCCATGTAATATAGATTCCATATACCCTAATTACAGCACACACTGACCTCTGTGAACCCCATGTAATATAGATTCCATATACCCTAATTACAGCACACACTGACCTCTGAGAACCCCATGTAATATAGATTCCATATACCCTAATTACCACACTGACCTCTGAGAACCCCATGTAATATAGATTCCATATACCCTAATTACAACACACACTGACCTCTGAGAACCCCATGTAAGATATATTCCATATACCCTAATTATAGCACACACTGACCTCTGAGAACCCCATGTAATATAGATTCCATATACCCTAATTACAGCACACACTGACCTCTGAGAACCCCGTGTAATATAGATTCCATATACCCTCATTACAGCACACACTGACCTCTGAGAACCCCATGTAATATAGATTCCATATACCCTAATTACAGCACACACTGACCTCTGAGAACCCCATGTAATATAGATTCCATATACCCTAATTACAACACACACTGACCTCTGAGAACCCCGTGTAATATAGATTCCATATACCCTAATCATAGCACACACTGACCTCTGAGAACCCCATGTAATATAGATTCCATATACCCTAATTACAGCACACACTGACCTCTGAGAACCCCATGTAATATAGATTCCCTATACCCTAGTTACAGCACACAGTGACCTCTGAGAACCCCATGTAATATAGATTCCATATACCATAATTACAGCACACACTGACCTCTGAGAACCCCATGTAATACAGATTCCATATACCCTAGTTACAACACACACTGACCTCTGCTGGCCGTATGCAATATGCGCATTATTCCCTAGTTTATGTACACACGGTCCTCGGTGGTACCCATCCTACTCCTTCTGCCCTTTTCTCATATTTTTTTCACTAATTTATTTCCATCGCTCCAGCTGTTCTTGAATTTCTCCCTCCCTACCTTCTATTCACACCATATAACAAGCAGTGACTTTCTGTCCCTTAATAATAAAAATGTTTTGTTTTTTTTAAATACATTCCCAACACATACATGTGATTGGGGGGGGGGGGGGGAGGGGGACTTTTATCTGCCAGGGAGGGCATCTCTGTGCCCTCCCCCCACTTTACCATTGCATAAAATGAATACATCTGCTCCGCACAAACACACTGGCAGCTGCTGGGACAAATCCACCTCTTCAAATGTCGCTTCTGATTAGCTTGTCTTGGCAAAGCTCAGTCATTCTCCACAATGACAGAAGATGCCTCTTCTTCTCGTTCCACGCTGCAATCCCTCCTTCTACCACCTTCCTTGTTATTTCATCTTTCATTCTCTTTTCAGAACGCGGATATTAATTTGCATTCTTATACATGAAAGGAATTAACCTAAATGAGGGTTGTATTGTTCCGAACAAGGCAACACGTGCAGGCAGAAGGCTCAGCGCTTACATTTATATAAATATACACACAGTCAACGGCTGCTTCTTTATATACACCTTTCTTGTACTGCGTAGGATCCTTATTTGCACCCAGAACTGCCTGAACTATTTGTGCCATGGATTCAACAAGCAGAACTGTGACGAATTCAGGATCCTGCCCCACTGTCCCATGTATTTTCTCTGGTGTCCTACATTTAGGGACACCAGCGTACTGCCCCAGAAAGCGTATCGTTAGACTTGCTCACACTATACTAATAGCGCTTTCTGCAGTTATCCTGGAGTGAGCATTTACCCCTCTAAATATCACCAGTAATGCAGACCACGTTACTATCCCACACCATTTTGGCCTTTTTGCCAATGTTGGTGGGTATATCTATTAGAAAATAGGTCAATTTTTGGCTAAAAAGGGATAGACATAGTCAGAAATAATACATCAGTCTGAACCGTAAACAAAAAGAATGATGTGCCACTCCCCATCTCTACTACTTCAGATCTTCCGTTAACTCTCATGTTCATTGGCTCATATGGTCCTTGTAGTGTTCTTTTAATAAATAAATACAGGGTATTTTACAAATGATATGCAAAATATTATTCACAATAATATAACTTCATTAATGCGGTCTAAAAAATTCTGCAAGCTTTGAGGTTTTTTTCTTTGTGGGGCCATTATCTTATCTCACACAGGAGTCTGCTGGCAGGAAGTAAATCTTTATGCTGGCATTAGCAGACATTTTCAGAAATCTGAACATTGAAAAAATAAAGACACACACACCCTGTAAGCCCTAAAGGCAAGCCCACACAGCTACTGACAGTGAATGGAAATATGTTTTCAGGAAATGTGTGTTTCACAGCCAGAGGAGGTATGGCTAGGGCTGCAAAAAAAGTAGTTTGCATCCTAAACTGCATAGAATTGAGCAGTGACCTCTGTATCAAAACCACATGCATCCAATAACTGTGGTAAACACAATTAACATTTTGGAGTGATGTGCCTAATTTGGAGCTCATCGCAGCAAATTAGTCAGTTTCATAAAAAGTCCATGGGGCCAATGTTTCTCCAAAAGCAACTCAAGGTGGCTTTGTGTATATTTATGAATGACAAATCTTTTTTGGAATTGAGACTTTTAAATGCAAAAGACCACTTCAGCTCAATGAAGCCATTTAGGTGGCAGGCCCCCATTGTTTTAACCCTGCAGCTGAAAACACAGCAGTTTCAGAGAAACTGCTATGTTTACACTTCAGGGCTAATCCAACCTCTAGTGGCTGTCTCCCTGACAGCCACTAGGGGCAGCTTCCGTGATTTACACTGAGTAAATCACACTTATTTGACGCATGGAGTACAGCGCCAAATAAGATCCCCGTAGGAAAGTATTGAGTAATGCTTTCCTATGGGCGGGTTTGAATGCACGCGCCTCTGGCGGCGCATGTGCATTCGGCTCCACTCGGGAGCTGACGTCTGCGGGAGAGGAGAGGTCACAAGCGCCGAGGGAGCCCGGGGCTGGATTAAGGTAAGTGGCTGACGGGGTTTTAACCCCATCAGTGCCGAGGGAGGGGGTCCCAGAGTGAGGGGGGCTCTCCAAGAGCCTATAGTGCCAGGAAAACGGGTTTGTTTTCCTGGCACTATAGGATCCCTTTAATGAAAGCAGATAGCCATGGCTTAATGTTAGCCCCACAAATTATTGGCCATATCCATCTATTTTTCCAGACATATTTTTTAATTCTTAAGCACGATAACTTTGCATAAGTTTTTTTTAAGTGTGCTTGTTTAAGTGTATTGGCCCGGGACTGTAGGTTGTTGCTCCGAGAGCCTGTGATATAAATTAAGGCACAGATGGGATGCAACTTGAAGCCCTATGGGAGTTGGAAGAAATTTGATCAGCGTTGAAAAGTGTGTGACAGTGATATGTAGCGAAAATGAATCTCTTTACTTTATAATTCCTGAGTCCCAACGTTGAAATAGCATAAATTCCGACTGGCATGGATTAAGGGATAATCTTAGATAGGGATCCTTGTTCAACAGTTTGAGGGCTTCCTCTAAAATGTTATAGTTGCCCATCACTAAAGGGACACTATACGCTCCATAATAACTTTAGCTTAAAGGGACTCTCCAGTGCCAGGAAAACAAACCGTTTTCCTGGCACTGTAGGTCCCCTCTCCCTCCCTTCCCCCATCCTAGGTTGCTGAAGGGGTTAAAACCCTGTCAGTGGGGGGGGCGGGGCTTAGCAACCAAGCAGCCCAGACGTGTCCAGCGAGAGCTCCCACGTCTGGGGACAAAAAAACGGGGATTTCTGCCCATAAATCAAGGCTGACAGCCTGCAAACCACGACGACTGCAACGGGGAGAGGCTGCTGCATCGATCGGTGCCTCTCCCAAGCTCCGGCACAATCCAACAGACACGCCGAGGCTTGCGGCCTACCAGGGACTGAGCCACGGGGAGACGGCCGCTCTCCGGGCACAGACACGGCGACTGCGACCTCGTCTACACACCTCCCCCCCCCCCGGCCCAGTGGGGGTTATCCTGGACCATATAGCGACTGCCTAAACAAGCGACAAGACACCTACCTCCAAACCTGCAACGGGGCCTAACCAAGCATAGAGCTTCAAACCAAGATGGCGCCTGCGACCTGGCCGAGTGGGACGGCTCACACAGCAGCCCTCAGCTCTGTAGACCGTGTACTGCAGCGGCTGAATAAGCATTTCCGAAAGCTATGGGAAACCCTGGAGAGCTACCAGCTCACTGTGCCGACCCAACACAGAGCGGATGAGCGGAGGGGCGAGGGCCGGAGAGCGGGGAGGACCCCCTCGGGCCTAGCACTAGCTGAAAAGCCTGCACCGCATGGTACCGGCCTACCTGGGCCGAGAGCCACCAGGGGCATGCCCCAAAGACACCGCCTACACAGAAAGAGGGACGCCCACCACAGACGACGGCTAAACACCATGTCCCCCCGCCACCCCCGCTCTGGAAGAGTCTTGGGCCACAAAGGAGACCGGGTCCGTGGACTAAAGGTGACAACCCTCATACAGGCCTGGGGCAGGAGGGTGAACCTACCTCGCCCTCGACGAGCCGTCGCCTCTGCGTCCTACCCTGTTTTCACGGACGCTGGCCGCACACGGAGATTGGACCGAAGCCGCGCTACTCACTACCGCGACATACAAGCATGGATACAAGGCACTGGAGCACGGCAGGAAAGCCTCATAGACGTTCATCCCAGAGCTGCAGGCAAGACCCCCAGACTGGGCATCGGCTAGGCGCATATGGACTGGCATGCAGGACTTCTCACACTCTTTGCCCACATACATGCCAAGTGAACTTTACAAATGACTATCAGCAGGTTTATAATTAAGGCACAGCAACTCCTGAGCGAATTTTGCTTATACCTATATTGCCAGCTAAACGTTTAGCATTTCTGTGATGTGTTATTTACCTGCAACCTATCTTTATACCAGCCAATTGACGCCTTAGTATGCAGTAAGTTAGACAACGCCTGTGCGACATAGCCAGAATAGCGATCACACAAAGCTAACTGTCTAGATACACCAGCGAAGTTACCCCTAAGCCAAGCTATAGAATTAACTGTTGATCCCTCTAAGGTACGCGGAAACAGACGAGTTACTTAGCAAATTGTTTTATTGTAGCTCATTCCTCTCTACTTAACCTATTACTATGCCCTTCGAAAAAAAAATTTGTGCACTTTCTTTCAGCCACTGTATTACTCGCATATGTTCCAGTATAAATGCACGCTGTTGTGGCGTATGTCAATCCTATGTACTCCCTTTGCACACCAAAAATAAAGAATTAAAAAAAAAAAAAAAAAAACCCTGTCAGTGACTTACCTGTATCCAGCGTTGATGTCCCTCGGCTCTGGTTCAGGGTCCGCCTACGCTCCTCCCCCGCCGATGTCATCCGACGGGGGAGACCTAATGCTCATGCGCGGCAATGCCGCGCACGCGCATTAGACCGCCCCATAGGAAAGCATTGAAAATGCTTTCAATGCTTTCCTTTGGAGATTTCAGCAACGCTGGAGGTCGTCACGTGAGGACGTTGTCAGGATCAGGACAGGGATCCAACACGCAGAGTACAAACAGTAGCCAGATACGTATACCGGACCTTAGAATGGCCGGACTAACGTAAGTAGTACAGTATAGAATGGTCAAAGACAAGCCGAGGTCGAGGGTAACAGAAGACAGGTAAGCGAGAGACAAGCCGAATCAAGGGTAACAGAGATAAGCAGAGTAAGGTAAACAAGCCGGGTCAAAACCAAAAGGGATAATAGAATACACAAGCACTGAGTGACTAGAACAAGCTAGAACCACGACAGGGCAATGAGCTAATGAAAGAAGCTCTGTTAAATACCCTGTTCAGAGCAATAACCACGCCTCCGAGGCGTCCTGATTGGTCCTGCAGCAATTGACTGACAGGTCGTTCCGGGGGAGTGTCCTGATGACTACTTCCTGCCTAGATGCTGTAAAAGGCAGTCACTCCCTCGCGGCCGGCCTAGCATGACCGGATAGACCGCGGGGAAGGGAGCCATCAGACCGTCTGGATGGAGGAACAGCTAAGTCTCTACCTCTTTCGGAGGTAGAGACCACAGGTACCCTGACAGTACCCCCCCTCTCAGATACGCCCACCGGGCGGAATGAACCGGGACGAGATGGGAAGCGAGAGTGATACGCCCTGCGGAGACGGGGAGCATGAACATCCTCCTGAGGTACCCAACTCCTCTCCTCAGGACCATATCCCTTCCAATCAACCAGATATTGTACTCTCCCCCGGGAGATTCGAGAATCAATAATAGAGTTAACCTCATACTCCTCCTGACCCTTCACCTGAACGGAGCGAGGAGGGGCTATTGTGGAGGAAAATCTGTTACATATGAGTGGTTTCAGCAATGAAACGTGAAACGAGTTCGGGATGCGTAAGGTATTAGGAAGAGCTAAACGATACGCAACTGGATTGATACGGGTCAGCACCCTGTAGGGTCCAATATAACGAGGAGCGAACTTCATGGAGGGCACTTTTAAACGGATGTTCCTCGTGCTCAGCCATACCCTATCACCTGGAACAAAGACCGGAGCCGCCCTTCTACGTTTATCAGCGTGTTTCTTGACCAACATAGAGTTGTGCACAAGGATTTGTCGAGTTTGATCCCACAACTTCCTCAAATTGGCAACATGAACATCAACCGACGGCACCCCCTGGGAAGGAGAATCCGAAGGAAGAATTGACGGATGAAAACCATAATTCATGAAGAAGGGGCTTGAATGAGTAGAATCGCAAACGAGATTGTTGTGTGCAAACTCCGCCCAAGGAATCAAACCGACCCAATCATCCTGGTGTTCAGAAACAAAGCATCGTAAATATTGTTCAATTTTCTGATTGGTACGTTCAGCAGCTCCGTTAGACTGAGGATGATAGGCAGAAGAAAAGTTTAATTTAATACCAAGTTGAGAGCAGAAGGACCTCCAAAAGCGGGAAACAAATTGGGAGCCTCTGTCCGATACAATTTGAGAGGGTATCCCATGTAGGCGAAAAATCTCCTTAGCGAATATCTCTGCCAATTCGGGAGAAGACGGGAGTTTAGGCAGGGGAATGAAGTGTGCCATCTTAGTAAACCTGTCAACCACGGTGAGGATAACAGTCTGTCTTTTAGAGATAGGTAGATCGACAATAAAGTCCATGGCCAAACAGGACCATGGTTTTTCTGGAACCTCCAAGGGGTGCAGGAATCCACATGGAAGCGTATGGGGTTGTTTGGTTTTAGTACAAACTTCACATGCAGCGATGAACTCCTAACGCTCCTAACGCGTAAGTTTTGCGAATACCAGGATGTCCCGCCATCTTGCTATTATGTAAACACTGTAAAAGTTCCTGTTGAAGAGCAGGAGGAACGAAATGACGGCCCGCAGGAGTCTGTTTAGGTGCTAGATGTTGCAACTTAATGATCTCGGCCAGTAATGGAGAATGAATCCTGAGATTCGTATTAGCAATGATATTGCATTTCGGAACTATAGAAGAAAGAACTGGTTCAGGTACAGTAGAAGGTTCATATTGGCGAGATAATGCATCGGCTTTAGAGTTTTTAGAACCAGGTCTGTAAGTCAGTACATAATTGAAGTGAGCCAGGAATAAGGACCAACAAGCTTGTCTAGAGGATAAGCGCTTAGCCTCCCCAATATAGGACAAGTTTTTGTGGTCCGTCAAAATCGTAATAGGGTGTAGGGTCCCCTCCAACAAATGTCTCCACTCCTTTAAGGCTTTAATGACTGCTAACAGTTCCCTTTCCCCGATGTCATATCTGCTCTCAGGCCCAGAAAATTTCTTAGAGAAGAAACCACAAGGGTGTAACGGTTTATCCACCCCTAACCTTTGAGACAGAACAGCCCCAACTGCTGTCTCAGAGGCATCGACCTCGAGCAGGAAAGGCAGAGTCGTATCAGGATGGACTAGAATGGGAGCCGAGGCAAAAAGTTCCTTGAGAGTCATGAAAGCACCAAGAACTAGACCAGAACTTAGTATCAGCCCCTTGTTTGGTCATATTGGTAATAGGCGCAATGATAGAGGAGTATCCTTTAATGAAGCGCCTATAGTAGTTGGAAAAACCAATAAACCTTTGGATAGCCTTGAGTCCTTTGGGCAAGGGCCAGTCTAAAATAGATTGAAGTTTTACAGGATCCATTTTAAAACCCTCCCCAGAAATCACGTATCCAAGAAAGTCTACCTGAGACTGATCAAAACTGCACTTCTCCAATTTGCAGTATAGACCATGTTGCAGCAGCTTGTGTAATACCTTTCTGACCTGTCTATGGTGAGTCTCAATCTCCTTAGAGTGTATTAGTATGTCGTCCAGGTAAACAATAACACAATCATGCTGAAACTCCCTAAGTACCTCATTAATCAAATCTTGAAATACTGCAGGAGCATTGCATAGTCCAAATGGCATAACAGTGTATTCGTAATGGCCATACCGGGTATTGAATGCCGTCATCCACTCGTGACCTTGCTGGATTCTCACCAAATTGTAAGCCCCTCTGAGATCTAACTTGGTGAAGATTTTGGAGCCCTTAAGACGATCAAATAACTCGGTAATCAGTGGGATAGGATAGGCATTTCTGACAGTTATTTTATTCAAGCCTCGGTAATCGATACAAGGTCTCAGCGTGCCATCCTTCTTCTTAATGAAAAAGAACCCAGCCCCGGCCGGAGAAGAAGACCTCCTGATGAATCCCTTTTCTAAATTCTCCCGAATATACTCCTCTAGAACCGAGTTTTCCTGAACAGACAAAGGATATACATGGCCCCTCGGAGGCATAGTGCCGGGTAGAAGCTTAATCTTACAGTCAAATGACCTGTGTGGAGGCAAAGAATCGGCATTCTTCTTGTCAAACACTGCCCTTAAGTCTAGGTAAAGGTCTGGTATTGGTCTTTCTGTGGACTGAGTAGGATTCTCCGGTATGTTAATATTAGCTAATGGGGAAACCTTGCACAAACACCGATCCTGGCAGCCCTGGCCCCACGAGAGTATCTCTCCTAACTCCCAATCGATAATAGGGTTATGTTTTTTTCAACCATGGGTACCCCAGAACTATGGGAACGGAAGGAGACGAAATGAGCATAAGAGATAAATTCTCCACGTGTAGGATACCAACATTTAAATCAATGGGTATGGTCTCACGAAAGATAACAGGGTCTAGTAGTGGTCTACCATCTATGGCCTCAACGGCCAAAGGTGTCTCCGTTAGCTGGGATGGGAAATTGTTCTTACTAGCAAAGGCTTGGTCGATTAAAATTCTCGGCAGCACCGGAATCTATCAATGCCATAGCCCTTACTACTTCCTTCCCCCAAGTTAAGGAAACTGGTAGCAGAAGCCTGTGATCTTTATAATTAGGAGTAGAGGACAAAATAGAAACACCCAAGGCCTGTCCTCTAGAGAGACTTAGGTGCGAGCGTTTCCCGGGCGGTTAGAACAGTTCGAGAGTAAATGACCCTTGGCTCCACAATACATACACAAACCCTCTCTTCTCCTGTGCTGTCTTTCCTCCTCAGAGAGGCGGGTATACCCTATCTGCATAGGTTCAGTAAGCAAAGATATCGTGGAGTCAGGACTTGGAAAAGCGGGAGCTAACCTAAAAGAAGGTCTCTGGTTCCTCTCTCGAGTGTTCTGTCTCTCTCTTAGACGTTCATCTATATGAGAGATGAACGAAATTAAATCCTCTAAATTCTCAGGGAGTTCTCTGGTAGCAACCTCATCCAGGATTACATCAGATAGGCCATTCAAAAATACATCCATATACGCCTGCTCATTCCACTTGATTTCTGCCGCCAGAGACCTCAACTCTAGTGCATAATCCACCAGTGTTCGGTTCTCCTGTCTCAGGCGCAACAGTAATCTGGCTGCATTAACCTTTCTACCTGGAGGGTCAAATGTTCTTCTAAAAGCAGCTACAAATGCGTTATAGTTATAAACTAATGGGTTATCGTTCTCCCATAGTGGGTTGGCCCATCTCAGAGCTTTCTCAATTAGTAGGGTGATAATAAATCCTACTTTTGCCCTATCTGTAGGATAAGAGCGAGGTTGCAATTCAAAGTGGATACTAATTTGGTTTAAAAAACCACGACACTTCTCAGGAGCCCCACCATAGCGTACTGGGGGGGTAATGTGAGAAGAAGCACCCACTGTGGCTACCTCTAGACCTGAACCGACAGGAGAAACAGGGGTATTACGTATCTCCTCTGGTGGGTTATTGGCACAAGCTTATAGAGCCTGTAGCGCAAGCGCCATCTGATCCATTCTGTGATCCATGGCTTCAAACCTAGGATCAGGAGCAGCCAGGCGACTGTTTGTACTTGCAGGATCCATTGGCCCTGTCGTAATGTCAGGATCGGGACAGGGATCCAACACGCAGAGTACAAACAGTAGCCAGACACATAAACCGGACCTTAGAATGGCCGGACTAACGTAAGTAGTACAGTATAGAATGGTCAAAGACAAGCCGAGGTCGAGGGTAACAGAAGACAGGTAAGCGAGAGACAAGCCGAATCAAGGGTAACAGAGATAAGCAGAGTAAGGTAAACAAGCCGGGTCAAAACCAAAAGGGATGATAGAATACACAAGCACTGAGTGACTAGAACAAGCTAGAACCACGACAGGGCAATGAGCTAATGAAAGAAGCTCTGTTAAATACCCTGTTCAGAGCAATAACCACGCCTCCGAGGCGTCCTGATTGGTCCTGCAGCAATTGACTGACAGGTCGTTCCGGGGGAGTGTCCTGATGACTACTTCCTGCCTAGATGCTGTAAAAGGCAGTCACTCCCTCGCGGCCGGCCTAGCATGACCGGATAGACCGCGGGGAAGGGAGCCATCAGACCGTCTGGATGGAGGAACAGCTAAGTCTCTACCTCTTTCGGAGGTAGAGACCACAGGTACCCTGACAGACGTCCAGCGATGCTATAGCACAGAATCTGTGCTATAAACCCGGAAGTGCCCTCTAGTGGCTGTCTAGTAGACAGCCACTAGAGGAAGAGTTAACCCTGCAAGGTTAATATTGCAGTTTATGAAAACTGCAATATTTACAGTTGCAGGGTTAAGGGTAGTGGGAGTTGACACCCAGACCACTCCAATGGGCAGAAGTGGTCTAGGTGCCTGTAGTGTCCCTTTAATGAAGCAGTTCTGGTGTATAGATCTTGCCCGTGTATTCTATATGCTAATTTCTCATTTAGGAGTTTAATAACTTTGTTTATGCAGCCCTAGCCACACCTTCCTGCATGTGACTTACAGAGCCTTCCTAAAAACTTCCTGTAAAGAGAGATCTAATTTTTAAACTTCCTTTATTGCACAATCCATTTAATTTAGACTTTCTTATCTCATGCTCTGTTAATAGCCTTCTGTTAATAGAGGACACAGGAGCCTCCTGTGTGTGATTAAAGTTCAATTTACAGAGCAGTAGTAAAAAACAATTCTACAGTAAACACACTGTGCTTATTGAAAATTATATATTAATTTTAAAAGGCTGTGTGAGTTCTGTCAGGGGATGCATGGCTATGGCTGCATAAACATAAGAGTAAAAGTCATTTAACGCTTAAATGGTAGTGGACTGAGCAGTGAGACTGCAGGGGCATGATCTATACACTAAAACTGCTTCATCAAGTTAAAGTTGAAGAGTATCCCTTTAATAAATGATCATGATTGCACAAGGATCTTCCAGCGAACATCTATACCTCCCAACATTTCATATGGACAAAGAGGAACATTTTGATTTTAGGGGGAGTCAGTGTTGGTGTGGCCAGAGGCAAGGCTGTTCTTATTTTTAACCCCTTAAGGACCAAACTTCTGGAATAACAGGGAATCATGACATGTCACACATGTCATGTGTCCTTAAGGGGTTAAACAACTAAAATGCAATTTAGAACAAGAACAATGTATCCTATTTACACAGAATGATTTCGAAACCCATTACCTTTAAAGACACATTACTGGGAGTATTATTGCTTTGGAGCTCTGTTATACACTCAGACACATTACTGGGAGTATTATTGCTGTGGAGCTCTGTTATACACTCAGTCACATTACTGGGAGTATTATTGCTGTGGAGCTCTGTTATACACTCAGACACATTACTGGGAGTATTATTACCGTGGAGCTCTGTTATACACTCAGACACATTACTGGGAGTATTATTGCTGTGGAGCTCTGTTATACACTCAGTCACATTACTGGGAGTATTATTGCTGTGGAGCTCTGTTATACACTCAGTCACATTACTGGGAGTATTATTGCTGTGGAGCTCTGTTATACACTCAGACACATTACTGGGAGTATTATTGCTGTGGAGCTCTGTTATACACTCAGACACATTACTGGGAGTATTATTGCTGTGGAGCTCTGTTATACACTCAGACACATTACTGGGATTATTATTGCTGTGGAGCTCTGTTATACACTCAGACACATTACTGGGAGTATTATTGCTGTGGAGCTCTGTTATACACTCACATCACACTAACAATATGGAGCTCATAGAATAGAGGGACATAATGATGGAAAAAAGGGACAGATGGATTTTGGCTCAAAACAGGGACTGTCCCTGCTAAATAGGGACACTTGGGAGGTATGAATTTCATACACACTCCCTTTATAGCCTGCAATGACTTAAATGCCTGTTAATCTACGGATGAACAAATAGATTAATTAGATAAAACCCGAACGAATCCATTCTATCGTGTGTAGATTGACAGGCATTCATTCAACGCAGCTAAACGGGATTTGTGTACATGTCTAGCCTCATCTGATTATTTGGCGTCCATCTTTGCAGCATAGAAATTCTGCTCGCTCTATGGAAGCACTTTTCATGCAATGCCCATTAGAATAAAGACATGAACGCGATGTGCCCAGGAAAACATGCAGGATTATTCACTAATTATGGCAAAAGAAAATCAAAATGGCAGGAATGTAGCTAAATTAGCCAAGCTGTGACTACAGCTGAATTGGAGAATTCACAGTTTAGTAAATAAACCCTATAGGGAATCATGCAACCCTTTGTTTAAGTCCCAGCTGGCCGTCGGGCTGCATGTTTAACAAGCAATCCATATTTAAGGGGCAGTATTGTATAATATGAGTAAGAATATTGAGTGCAAAGCAATTTCTTTAAAGGCCATCAGAGTTTTGAAAATGCTAATTTAACTGTTTCTCTGCCTGACACCTTCCCTGGCAGTGATCCGTGAAGGTTCGATTCCGACAAATGAAAAAAACATGGATTTTTTTTTTTTTACTTCTTATTCTTCTGGGGGAGACATGGCACTTTTAATGAGTCACCACACTCTTCCGTTCTCTAACACGCTCTCTTTTTCTTTCCCCGTCTCTCCTTATTTTCTTGGCAGCGAAGCCTCTGACTTGAGATGTTAATTATCAGCGCAGTATGTTTATTCTGGTTATTAACACACCTGTGCTGGTGGTTGTGTTTGTGAGCCTGTCTCTGCACTCACGTGTGTGTGTGTGCTCATCCTGTCAAGGCCTCTGCCGATACAGCTGAAATAAGAGATTAATAATTAACCCCTTTGGAACTATGGGATAATGTATATTGCAGATTATCTGCGACAGGGAGGTGGGGGATTCGGAATTTGAAGTGTTAGGAGTGTCTGTTGGAAGCTGACGTCTGTACTCTCTAGCGAAAATTATGTCTTTCTGTCGTGTTAAGTGTATTGAATTTGGGTTTTTTCTCACTCATTTATTTTATTTATTTTTAAAGAGAAATGTTTGTTAAAATTGAATGTTAATCATTTCATTAAATACGGCCAATGGGGCATCATTTTATTTACTCTATGTGTTTTGGGGGAACAGATCAACTGTGCTTTAGTGTTCCCCAGGACTGAATGATGTGATGATGTTAATTAAAATGTTTGATACTGTTACCCATGTACTGTGTTTAGAGAGGTTGTGCCAGCATTGTATTAAAGGGACAGTCACCTCTGTGAGAATTGCACTCCCAAATAAAACATTGACAGGATATTCACTAACGTGAGAATTGTCATGAATTTCAAAGTTAAGACCAGAATAGACGAAATGGAAAAAATGTCCAAATCTGTTATGCCTCCTGTTAAGGCTGTTAGCCTTTAGTTGGAAATGTACTTTACATTGCTGACAATTTGACTTTAATTAACCCTTAAAAATTACTTATAACTTTTGTTAAAATGTTTTACTCCATTTTATTTTAAATGTATATTTACCATTTACCAAGTCACATCACATTCCATTTTTTACATTTTCATTTGACATTTTTACTGTTTTTGCATCTTTTCTTTGTCTTTTTAAAAAAAAAAAAAAAATAGTTTACAGCAATAGCGACACTGTGTATGTATAAAAATGAGGTGCAATTTGGTGCTCTTTTTTTATTTATTTTTTCTGTAATTTAAATATGCTGTATTCAGTCAGCCTTTGCTGTGGTTGGTAGATTATCTGAGAGAGACAAAAGCAACCCGATGTATAAAAAGTGACTTAACGGCTTACTTCAAACATTGATTTGAAGTGGGTATGGTTTTCGGAGTCTGTATGCACAGCGTTTCGCTTTGAAACCCTGCACATACAGAGATTAACCCCTAAGGTGCCAAAGGTGTAAATCTACTTCTGGCGGCGTCATCAGCAAGTCCGTAACATGAGTTCTGGGCCGGCTAATGTCAAACCTATGCAAAATTGGCATCTGACACCAGCATGCCCAGCATCCTGCACCATACAGTCGATAGTGGCACCCCCCACACTCTGTGCCGCCTCTGTCCCCCCATCAGCCTGTCCTACCTAGCCTCCCTCCACCTCTGGCAAGCAGAGCGACATGATTCAAGGATAATTGTGCTCCTGGGAATACTTAATATCTTCAGTGATTGCAAAAGGCAAAACTTATAACAATGATTGACAAGAAGCCAATATAAAGGTATTGCGTTCCAAGATAGAATGTCTTGAATCTCAACATTTCATTTTATTTTAAAACACCTAACAAACACATATTTGCTAACAGTTTACTCCAAGCACCATGCCCACTTCAGTAAGTCTGTATTTGCAGCGTTACACTGTTCTGGCTGGCTGATATCAATTCTGTGCAAAATTGGCGTTTGACACCAGCATGCTGGCACTGGACAGCCAATGGTGGCACAGCCCCCTCCCATGATGTCTCTGTCTTCCCCTAAGTCTGCCCTCATTAACATCCTTCCCTCTCTGGCGAGGGGGGGTGATGTAATGGAGGGAGATTGGGCTGAGCTTTGCGCTGAAAAAAGCTAAATTTAAGCCTTTTCATTTATTGTATAGAGGTGTGGGGTTGACCATCACAAAAAGCCTAGAGCAGGCGTAGGCAACCTTCGGCACTCCAGATGTTTTGGACTACACCTCCCATGATGCTTTACCAGCATTATGGGTGTAAGAGCGCCATGGGGGATGTAGTCCACAACATCTGGAGTGCCGAAGGTTGCCTATCCCTGGCCTAGAGTATTCCTTTACACTGCGTGCAGAATTATTAGGCAAATGAGTATTTTGACCACATCATCCTCTTTATGCATGTTGTCTTACTCCAAGCTGTATAGGCTCGAAAGCCTACTACCAATTAAGCATATTAGGTGATGTGCATCTCTGTAATGAGAAGGGGTGTGGTCTAATGACATCAACACCCTATATCAGGTGTGCATAATTATTAGGCAACTTCCTTTCCTTTGGCAAAATGGGTCAAAAGAAGGACTTGACAGGCTCAGAAAAGTCAAAAATAGTGAGATATCTTGCAGAGGGATGCAGCACTCTTAAAATTGCAAAGCTTCTGAAGCGTGATCATCGAACAATCAAGCGTTTCATTCAAAATAGTCAACAGGGTCGCAAGAAGCGTGTGGAGAAACCAAGGCGCAAAATAACTGCCCATGAACTGAGAAAAGTCAAGCGTGCAGCTGCCAAGATGCCACTTGCCACCAGTCTGGCCATATTTCAGAGCTGCAACATCACTGGAGTGCCCGAAAGCACAAGGTGTGCAATACTCAGAGACATGGCCAAGGTAAGAAAGGCTGAAAGACGACCACCACTGAACAAGACACACAAGCTGAAACGTCAAGACTGGGCCAAGAAATATCTCAAGACTGATTTTTCTAAGCTTTTATGGACTGATGAAATGAGAGTGAGTCTTGATGGGCCAGATGGATGGATTGGTAAAGGGCAGAGAGCTCCAGTCTGACTCAGACGCCAGCAAGGTGGAGGTGGAGTACTGGTTTGGGCTGGTATCATCAAAGATGAGCTTGTGGGGCCTTTTCGGGTTGAGGATGGAGTCAAGCTCAACTCCCAGTTTCTGGAAGACACCTTCTTCAAGCAGCGGTACAGGAAGAAGTCTGCATCCTTCAAGAAAAACATGATTTTCATGCAGGACAATGCTCCATCACACGCGTCCAAGTACTCCACAGCGTGGCTGGCAAGAAAGGGTATAAAAGAAGAAAATCTAATGACATGGCCTCCTTGTTCACCTGATCTGAACCCCATTGAGAACCTGTGGTCCATCATCAAATGTGAGATTTACAAGGAGGGAAAACAGTACACCTCTCTGAACAGTGTCTGGGAGGCTGTGGTTGCTGCTGCACGCAATGTTGATGGTGAACAGATCAAAACACTGACAGAATCCATGGATGGCAGGCTTTTGAGTGTCCTTGCAAAGAAAGGTGGCTATATTGGTCACTGATTTGTTTTTGTTATGTTTTTGAATGTCAGAAATGTATATTTGTGAATGTTGAGATGTTATATTGGTTTCACTGGTAAAAATAAATAATTGAAATGGGTATATATTTGTTTTTTGTTAAGTTGCCTAATAATTATGCACAGTAATAGTCACCTGCACACACAGATATCCCCCTAAAATAGCTATAACTAAAAACAAACTAAAAACTACTTCCAAAAATATTCAGCTTTGATATTAATGAGTTTTTTGGGTTCATTGAGAACATGGTTGTTGTTCAATAATAAAATTAATCCTCAAAAATACAACTTGCCTAATAATTCTGCACTCCCTGTACATATAGATTAAAAAATTACCATATTAAAGAATTATGGAAGTGACAGGTCCCCCATAAAGGGTTTTTCCAACAAAAAGCAGTGTTTTAGTAAGAAAAACACCATATAGAATTAATATGCTGCTGTATGTAAGGCAGAGCTTACGGACTCCCTTATTGACTTACTTCTTACCTGCAGCATATGAACTGTACATACTGCAGGGCTGCAATTGCATAACCCCAGGCTGGAGCATGGTGAATTAATGTGTCCATGGAGTGATGACACATTTGGTACTCCAACACGCAGACCAGCATTGCCTAGTGATATCAGAGCACTGGGAAATATTCCTGTGTATTGCTGAAAAGGTAGAAAAGTAATGAAAACGAGAAGAGTGGATTATGACATGCACCTGTCATGGAATAAGACACAGACGCACTTCATAGATAATAAATTTTCATATCTACACCGTGCTAGCCAATTTGCCAGCAAATGTATAGATACAATTTTATTCTCGCTTGAGGATTAAGGCGTAGGTTCCTCTGCTGCAGTTATTATATACATGCACGTAATATTTGTATTTCAGACAAATCTTAGTAACATACTGACACTTCTGGGTTTATTTACTATAGTGAGAAATCCAGGTGAATTGAAAGTGAATTTCAAATTTAAGGCCAGAGTAGCGGAACTGGGAACATTCTCTAAGCTACCTATCCTTTCAGTTTGACTACTTTGGCCTTAAATTTTAATTTCACTTTGAATTCTTGATTTAGTAAAAATCTATTACTAGCTTACATGTTTGCACACATATCACCAAATGCCCTTTTTTATGTAATATTAATTACGGAAAAGAAAGGTAAATGGTTCAATACAAAAAAAGGTGCACTTGAATATTCTGCTGCCACAACAAGTCAAAGGAACATTATAGGGTTAGGAACGCAAACATGTATTCCTGACCCTATAGTGTTGAAAAACCATCTAGCCACCTTGTGCCTGCTTGCCCCCCCCCCCCCTAAATATAGTAAAATCTTACCTGCATGGCTGACATCATCAGAAGTGATGATTTTAGCCAATCACAATGCTTTTTTTTATAGGAAAAGCATTGGATTGGCTGAAATTGTAAATTCTAATGATCTCAGCCAAGGAGGCGGAGCGAGATGCCAGCCTGGCCAATCAGGATCTCCTCACAGAGATGCATTGAATCAAGTTCAGTGTCTCCATGCAGAGGGTGGAGACACTGAATGGTAGTCACACTGTGCAGCACTGCCCCAGGAAGCACCTCTAGCAGCCATCTGAGGAGTGGCCAGTTGAGTTATCATGAGGCTGTAATGTAAACACTGCTTTTTCTCTGAAAAAAAACTGTGTTTACTGCAAAAAGCCAAAAAGGAATGATTATACTTACCAGAACAAATACAATAAGCTGATAAATATAGTGTCCCTTTAAGTACTCAAAAACGTAACTCCAAAATAAATACAAAAAGCCTCCGCAGGGCACGTGAAAAAAGTGCAAGAAATGATAGTAAAAGACAACCCTGCGAATGTAGAGTCATACAAATAACATGCCAAATGATATAATGAAAGTTTAATCCTGATTAAGTATTTCAGTATCAAAGTAGACAATTTATTGTCTAGAAGAAAAAAAACTAATCAGAGGGTACCACTGCATAGATCCAAAATATGGCCAATGCGCATAACAACATAACTAAATATAAAAACTTAGCTGCTCTGCTGGAGACTTTCTCTCTCCTCCACCTCCATATATAGCGTTTATTTTTTTAATTATGGTGTTATCTATGTAATAATCACAATGTTTAATTCCCTAAACACCAAACTGCAGGGCATTGAAATCTGAAATGCAAAATGTTTGCCTAAAATAGCCAAGCTGTGACTATAGTAAGTGACAGATATTTTTCCAAATCTACATTTTGTCATTTGATGGCCAATCAACAGTTAATTTAATAAAACCCACATGGTTATATACTAAAGCGTGAAGTGTCAGGATTTCAAAGAGAATGTCTAATTTTATATCAGCTTTTTCAGTTCAAATATAATTTGGAATTTAGTTTGGGGTTTATTCATAGAAGGCACGCTGTAGACACTATAACTATTTCATCTAATTGAATTTGTTATAGTGCTTGGAGTCCCTCCATTCAGCTTAAAACCCTTTTTGAGCAGTTTAACGTTAAATAAGTGTTCCTCTACACTCATAGTCCAACTCCTACTGGAGGAATGGATAAGACCGAGTTCACACACTTCCTTCTAGCCATATCAATTCATAGCAGCAATGAATGCTGTGACAGGCTGAAAGTGTTCGTCGGACTCTTTTAAACAATGACAGCAATGGGCACCCGTTGCTGCTCAAGCTAAGGCTTATTTATTAGTCCAAGCAGCACAGAGGAGAGTGACTGTTGGAGACTCATTTAGCATTAGAAAACTAAAAATGGTTTTATGCTGAATGGAAGGATGTTGTTAAGGGACTCCAGAAACTATAACCACTTCAATGAGTTAAAGCAGTTGCAGTGGCTACAGTGTCCCTTTAAGCAATTTTTAAATTGAAAACCAATTTGCAAAATGAAGCTCTGCTGTAGTCACACTTTAGCTATTTTCTGTATTCAGTTCACTACAATTCAGTGATTGGTGCGTATATCTTTGAATTCCCTACAATTAATGCTTTCGTAAATAACAATGTCACTATTTCCTATTGGTAGAATATAATATCTGGATGCACATCAAGAGAATAATCCTCAATAGTTTAATAAAATGTAAAACTCCAAAAAGTGTTCAAAAACGTTGTCTTGTTGCAAGATGGAAAAGTGCAAGAGAGTTCTGCTACAACAGTTCGGCTGTTTACCTATCTAAGCTACCCCTGAAATCTATTATATCAAAACTCACAAGAGGTATGCTAAGAAGCCCCTGCCATCTAAAGTATCAGTGCCTACGAGAGCAGAACTAAGCTGTCCCACCACTCGATGTATAACTCACAGAAGCAGAGCTTGTTCACCCCTTCCACCCAATAAATGAAAGGGATATGTATTAATTTCAGATAACTGTCTCATTCAAAAGCTTTAGGGGGCGGAGCTAAGCGGCCATGCCGAGCGGTCGCACTGGACATGAGCTCCGTGCAAATTCGCTCTTAAACCACCAAATACAGCGCAAATTTGACCACAGCGAAAGCTAGGAGACCCGGAGAAGGGAAACCAAGCGTTATAGCGCCCAGAGGCAAGCATCCCGACCGTAATCGGAGGCTCCTACCCGGGGATAGACCTGAGGCCTACCAGAGGCCTACCCAGATAAAGCGAGGAACTGCAGCCTCTCACCTGGAAGTCTCCCCGAAATCCGTTTCCCCCCCCTCGCCGGAGAGGGATATCCCGGCACCTAAAGCGACGATTGAAGCACAGAGGTGACAGACCTCCTGAGCCAACACGGCAACAGTAATCGCCAAGTCGGTGGAAAGCAACTAAAATGGCTGCCCAGCGACGCACACAAGCCCAATCGACCATGAACCCCCTCGGGGATTTCGACCGACTGTGTGCGAACTTCTGGGTGCTGCTGTGCGACCGCGGAATAGCCTACCATCTGGCCGTGAAAATGGTGTCCAAATGGGTCCGTCCAGTGACCAGGCGGCGCCATTACAGTTATCTTCCGCATGCACCTAAACAAGCGACTAGACCCCGCGAACGACGACAAGCTCAAGGGCGGGAAACAACGCCATACCGCATAGGCAAATTCCATGGCCCCCACACTCGAGAGACCACGACGGCTAAGATGGCCTCCCACACAAGCTACTCACCAGCTCCAAAAGCAGGCGCCCAGCAAGGGTTACATCCACCCCTCCACAGCACAGCCGCAAAACGGAGAGATGACTCACCGCCCAGCGCCTTCCTACGAGACCCAGAGACGGCAAGCCTTCGCACTCCGGGGAGCTGGCACCAAATACACCGACCACCGCTGGGAGCACACCCCACCGCTGGGAGCACACCCCTCGCAACCCCAACACGGCATCGGTTGATCCAGCAGAGACTTGGACTTAACACCAGGCACAGTACCCACTATAACTCTGCATCACATACCCCACACGAACTCCCACGAAACTCAGTCGAGAACGTTATATGTACCCACAGTTTTAGGTCTCTCTTTTCTTTTTAGGCGGCCATTGTTGGCCCTTGACACGCAGCGAACCAGCTTACCGTTCAGTTTACCGCATACCCACAGCATGCCAATGCAACACAAGCCCCAGCATAACATATAGCTTAAACATGTAGACACAAACTGACGGGTTTCTCTTGCCTATATCTAGTTGTTACACTTAAGGAGAAATGTGCAGTTCCCTCAGGATGTATTGAGTTGTAACTTTACGTCTATGCTGGTTTCACAAACTGTAGCAGCATGGTAAAATTATACCAATAGCTATGAGTGTATTACCTAATCTGTAAATAGTTTGTTCTTGCTAAATGATATGTGATATGTTAATACTAGACGTTTCTGATTCCATTATGCATCAATATAGCCAAAATATGCACTACTCAAAAGACGCACCCAACCCATCATTCAATATGTGTCACTTCTTGTGGACTTCATCTTGTAATAACCTATCACAAATACCAAAGCAACTAGAAAATTGTACCTAGCCTGTAGTAACCTTACTAAGCCTATTCTTCAGCGTTTGACAAATCATCTACTAACAAAAAAAAAATTGTGCAGATTCAACAATGCCACTTCAATGTATTACCCTGTAACAAATTTAGCCTGTTTATGCTGTTGTGGCATACCTGAGCAGCTTGTATTTTACGTTTGCACTACAAAAATAAAGAATTTAAAAAAAAAAAAAGCTTTAGCTGAAGAAACTCTCCTAGTTGAGAGGTGTGCCCAACAATGAAATCAGACCAAGTTTATAAACGTTTATCACATACTTTTAAAAGTTTTTCTTGCTCTAATTTAAATGATTTGTATATTTTGTTGAAAATTGTTTGGTTTAAATTGTAAGGTGATGCATTTAAGGCTCACAAGAGCAGAATTAAGCTGCCTCTGCCACTTAAAGTATCACTGTTCACATGATCAGGGTAAAGCCACCCCCGCTACGTAATATATCCCATCTATTTTCCCCCATATCACTTATTCCGATGTACCTATTGCCTTCCTTATCTAATTATATTTTTGTCCCATCTCTCTACCCTCCAGGTGCGGGCAAGTGCCATTGCTCAGGATGCCGATCAAAATTACGACTACGCCAGTAACAGTGTAATCCTCCACTTAGACGCAGGGGATGAAGTCTTCATCAAACTGGATGGTGGGAAAGCACACGGAGGAAACAATAACAAATACAGCACCTTCTCTGGATTCATTATCTACTCAGACTGAGGGTTTCTTCACTGCTAATTGCCCATCCAACTGCCACAACACTGCTAAGGACTGAGAAGCATGAGATAGCATTAAGAAACTATCTTACCTTTAAAGCCCCATGTGATCAGCTTAGTATGGTAACCTCATTCCAACACCTATTATGTATCAGTCCCACAAAGCTCAGTGCTGTACTTTCTCCTAACCTTCACGTTACATCTTTCTTCCAAACCTCACTCCTGTAACACTTTGCCAAAATTAAGTTTTACGGCAAGCCTCACTTTTATAACTTACCATAAAGCCTTACTCCCTTATTCCCGATCTCCATCTTAAATCTTACTCATCACTAAAAATATCAATCATCCATCTTTCGTTGACTGTCGGCAAAAAAAATGAAGTCTTATCCACAATTCAAATGTGGTGGTGGTGGAGCGGGTGGGGTACAAGTGTGCTTAGAATTTTTCTTTTAGCACAATAACCATACAATTGGTCAAACTTGTCTTAATGTGCATTTCCTATCAACCTATGTGAGAGTAAATAAACATAAGAATATACAAGGGTCAAAACAGTGCATGCATTCTCTAAAGTAGTTGGACATTAGCAGGTAAAAGTCACTCTGAAAAGAAAATTCAGAGTTTCAATATTAGAACAATTGCCTGCGTTATATTTTTTTTTAGTCTTTAGTAAGGCTTATTTTTAAACCTGGCCACATGCCTGGTTCCAAACTCATTTTCCTTAGTTCTGTAATGTTAAGCACTGCATAATATGTTGCAGTTATATAGCTCCTAAAATTTTATTCCTCAAATAATAAATATATATATATATATATATATATATATATAATGTGCATTGTGCGGTGATGCGTGACATATACATTTTTGAGTCCTGTTCATTTTCAGGTGATTCAGTGACTTAATAAACACTTATGTGTCACCTGCCCAAAGGTAGGTCATTCCCCCCGATGGCCTTCACTTTAGCATCTCTATGTTCAATCTGACATGAACCTAACTCTCCTTAATAAGACTCATTTGGAAACCCGTCAATTAGGCTGCATAGACTTATGAAGCTTTGTGAGTTTGGCATATTCAACATTCACATTGGTTCCACTGTCCATCTACAACAGAGTTGGCAAAAAATGGTTGATCCCAAGATGGTGCAGAGCTACAACTGCCATGATACTTTTCCTACCCTTAGAGTGTCAAAGTCTCATGGAGGTTGTAGTTCTTCAACATCTAAGGATCTACCTTTTTCCCAGCCCTAATAATCACTTTCTCATTATGGGATAGATTCTATTATAAGAGATAAGCAACTTTCCTGTACATGTCAATGTGAGACCGCTATTCAGTTGCCAGATGTATGTTTATCTCTTGCGATATCATCCAGTATCATGTGTCATGTCCCTCATCATCACTTGGACTTTTCCATCAAGTCATTTCTCCAAGAAATCAGCCAACAAAACCAACCAAAACCTTACCTCTGTATCTCCACGCACTTGTGTTTCTGTCTCTGTCAATTTAAACTCATGTACTAACCCAAATTGCCACTTCTATCCATTCCATTTGTCACACACTAGATCCTCAATAAACCTTACTCCCTTGTGACAAGTTATTGTGCCAACTAATTGCCCATCTTAGCTTTCTTTATCCCTTCTACCTCACATTCTTTGTCTAGAATTCCCAAATAAATTGTGTAATTGTATATACATATGTGTATATGAGATGTAAACATGTTGCTGTAGGACTATACACAGGACAAACTGCCTATATTTCCACGAAAACATGAAGACCATCCTATAGTCAACAACCCTTTCCACTAAATCATAGAATTTTATGTCATTGTTGTGCTTCCACAGGCAACAATGACTTCAGGTCTCTGAATTGTTGACTACTCTGTATGAGGTGTGTGTATTATTTTGTGTACTTACTGGTGCATTTACATCAGACGAAACTAAAATCAAGGACAGCTATTAAGTACAACGGCTATACTGGATCATGTCCTCTGAATTTACGCTGTGTCCGTGTCTCCTTCTTGAGGACTCTAAGATTTGTTTCATGTGTGCAGTTTTGGTGGAATTTTATTTGTGGGTAATTTTTTTTTTTTTTTTGCATTCCTCTCACTAGTGAAGCAAAGAGACTAATAACAGAAGATTTGGCCAAGTGTATCCTTCATAGTGGATTCTAAGGACTTTTAGCCAATGGCATGTGAAAGGAACCCCCAAAACTTATTTTCCGTTTAGAAGAAGAGTAACCTGAATTTGATACTTCCTAGCACTCAACAAGCTGAGGTCTCCTGTCCCCGGCAAGAATGATCAACAGCACCTGGAATGCCAGCGGTGGCCTGTCTCTGGGGGTGACCTTCTATAAATATATAAGCCATTAATGAAAAATGCATGCCCTCATTGGATTGGATTCTAACACTTGATATTTAATAGGCTTCTTATTTGTTGCAAGCTTAGCCTTCTTGTCCTGTAATGTTTTATTTTGTGGGATATCTGAAGAGCTAATTCCTTGTATAAAACATCCTTCCCTCAATTGTATAAGAGTGTGCATTTTCTTTCTCGTTTAATTGCTGACATGGCAATATATACTGAAGGGATGGTGACGCTACTGGGGACTTCTGTTTATTAGAAAGGTCTATAAGACATGCATTATTTTTTTTTACAATTTAATGTGATAAAAAACTAAAGCAGACAACCATTTAACCCATTAAACACATTACTGGTACAGGGCCGTCCTGGTCCTACATAAAACCAAACCTTTAACCCATGAAATATATCACTGGCAGGAGGCTACTGAACTGACACTTTAACCCAATAAACTTTGCTCCTTCTTGTAACTAAAACAGGTCACTGGCACTAGGTGATTTTGCGCCTACATGGGATTGACTCTCTAACCCATTGGGTCACGGGCATAAGGTCACATTGTTCCTACTTTAAGGGACACTTATAAAATAAAATAAACAAATAAATAAAAATTACTTTTCAGTAAGTATACCCGAAATTAAAACATGTTTGCATTTAATTATGCATTTTGTCATTAAAGGTATTTTTAAACACAGCTTTCAAAAAGTTGCAAATCTCCTGTCTGCAGACCTCCTCTTCTAACCCCGCCCAGATTTTCTGTGTTCTGTCCAATCACAAACTTCCCAATGTAGCTCAATGAGAAGTCTTTGCAAGGCAGGTGCTCTGGGCAATTGCTTCGTCTTGAGTTTAGCTCCACTGAGTTAACCGAACCAGGAAGTAACTTGACCTGTTGTCTGATTGACAATTTGGAGGTATACCTTTATTAATATTAATGTTATGTTGAATCAATTTCATTTACCTGAGTTGAAATCTCCTCAAATAAATGTTTTAGCATAATCTTTCTCTATGAGGAGTGTTTGGTGTCTTAACACTGAGCCTGAAGACACTGAATGTTAGACCTGCAAAGATTGCAGGACCGCAATAGGAAGTGCCTCTAGTGGCTGTCTGAGTGATAGCCACAAGAGGTGTCCTTACAGCTCAATGTAAATACTGACTTTTTTGAGAAAAGGTAGTATTACAATTGAGGTTGCAAGGACAGTATCTTTACACCCAAAACACCCAAAAGAGGGGATTGATTGCTGGGGACTCATTTAGCATGTCAAATCAGTGAAGAGACCAGGCGGAGCCCAGGCAGACAGGTGGTGGGTGTTACAGAAGTGTAACACGCACCTCTGTAATGAGATTGTGGTAGGGGAAGGGAGTGTCACATAAGTGATTATAGGTTCTCTTTAAATGGCCCGATTGTCATTTTTTGATAGATTATAATTCTCCAGGCCTTCCAACAGTCCCAATTTTGTCTGGACAGTCCAATTTCAGGGTCCTGCCCATTTATTGCAACTTTGTTCCTTGGTGTCCCGCCTTTGCGGGAACTGTCCCCAGGAAGCATAATACAAGCGCAACATTAGATGCACTTGTGCTATGCCAAGGGCATTCGGACCACACAGAGAGCACTGAAATTAAACCTTCATAACGATCCATTCCCTTGGTGGACTGGGCTGTTTGATTTGCAGACAGACCGTGTGAATTCACACCAGGCTGACCTACCAATTCTCCCTTTGGGCGACACCAGCACTGCAATTCACGTCACTGACCCTCCTCATTTCCCTCCCAGCCCACTTCACTGGACGCCCATATTGGAGGCATGATTCTCCACAAATGAATTAAATCATGACACACATCACATCGCTTCTACATGGGACATATATCCTTTAACCCTTTAAATGCAACTGGCATTAGACCACTGTGCCCTAACATGGGACAGACCCTCTAACCCATTAAAAATGTCACCGCATTAAAGTCACTCTGCTCATACACGGGACTGACAAATTAACATAATAAACATTCTATGGTCACAATGTTACTTTGTTCATGCACGGGACTGACGTTTAACCCATTATGTTTGTTACTGTTGCTAGGTAGGTAATGACCCTTTAAAAAAGAAAACCTTGGTCATTCATTGACCCGTGAAACTGTCCTTTGTCACTTGTTCCCCTTGAAGATAAGAAGCACCGCCACTTATGTGTTGATGAACTAGAGGCTGTTGTGTGCCAGCTCTTTGTCTGGCAGCAGCGGAGGGTGAGGTCGATGTCTGATTTGAAGAGAATGTGAGGTTTGCCGTTTCGCCGCCAAAGACAGAGGGCTGGAGCGCAGCTGTTTGCAAGGAGACAGTGACGCTCCGGAGAGTGAACGTAGACAGCAGTGAAGCTCTTCAGGGCTCTAGAAAATGTGGAGGGTTAGATGGATCTTGGTCTAACTCAGAGAGACAGCCTGATACATTCAAGACTCGGTCATGAGACCTTAACCCTTTGTTACGTCACCTAGCGGCTAATTCTCCTATTTGTTCATAGTCTCTTTCAAACCGATTCAGCCACTTCTGCTCAAGTCACTCTTATCGCTCCTATGAACATGATAATTACACAATTACATAGAAACAGAAACATAAAATGTGACGGCAGATAAGAACCGTTTGGCCCATCTAGTCTGCCCAATTTTCTAAATACTTTCATTAGTCTCTATCTAGGATAGCCTTATGCCTATCCCACGCATGCTTAAACTCCTTCACCCCGTTAACCTCTACCACTTCAGCTGGAAGGCTATTCCATGCATCCACTACCTTCTCTGCAAAGTAATACTCCCTGATATTATTTTTAAACCTTTGCCCCTCTAATTTAAGACCATGTCCTCTTGTTGTGGTAGTTTTCTTTGCTTTTAAATATAGTCTCTGCTTTTCTCTGTAATTATCCACACTAACGCCGCTATATCAGCCCCTATATATCACATCCCTATATCTCCCCCACTGTACTTTCCATAATTATTCTCAGTGACTCTGTTCCATTAAATCCTGTATAACCCTTCCCTACCGCAATTCCTCTTTGCAATTATCCCCAATGACTTTCTTCTATCAATCCCTATATAACTCTCCCCGCAGTTCTTCTGGTCGGCTCTCTGCAATTATTCCCATAGAATCTCTTCTATCAATTCTTATATAACTCTCAATAAAACACTTCTCTGCAGTTACTCCCAGTGACTTTAAATATCCATTCCCTATATAACTCTCCCTACAGCTCATCCTTTCTTCTGTCTGCAATTATTCCTAATAACTTCTATCAATTCTAGCAATCTATAAATTTCTTTCTACAAATCGCTCTGTCTGTTATCTGCGGTTCTCTGATTTTTTATTATCATTCCCCATGTAACTCTCCATAATTCTGAGTTCTCTTTAATTATTCTCTGTGTCTCTCTCCTATAAATCCCCATATAAGTTCTTACTATATATCACCTTGCTTTTTTCTCAATAATTATTCCCAGCAAATCCTGTCTTCGTCTATGCTCTCTGTAAATATTCCCACTGACTTTCCACTGGTAATCTCTATATAACCTCTCCCTACAACTACAACTATCGCAGGATAAAAGAGATAAAAGAGAGAAAAAAGGGAGACGAGAAAGAGGATGAAAAGGGAAAAAGTGGGAAAAAGATAAAGCAAAGGGGTAAGAAGGGGTAAGCACAAGGGGCGAAATTAATTGAAAAATATATACTCCATATACACCCCACACCCCAATATTTAAACAAAGGACTTATCCCCATACAATTCCGATAGCTCTAAAACAACTCCTTTCATAAAAAAAAAAAAAAAAAAAAGGAGCAAGAGACCAAGACGAAAAACAGTTAATGGACATATCGCCTAAATTGTTAAAAATTGCTAAAAATTTGCTAAATTGCTAAAAATTGTTAAAAATAATCGGAGAAACAATATAAAAGCAAGAAAATAAAGAAAATAAAGGAGAAGTCTATACAAAGACGAGTCCAGAACGGTAAACTCCACTCCAAAAAAAAAAAAAAAAAAAAACCTCGGATATTAAGTCTGAATTTAAAGCCATACCCACCTTAGTTTCCTCCTAAAATGGCTTCTAAACGATCGCAGGAACCTAAAGTTTCATCAAAAACTGAAAAGAAATCTTTAAAACAAGAAAAGAGACTTTCCACTTTTTTTTCTCCTCAAAAAATTCAAGATACCAACGAAGAACCTTCTCCAGACTCCTTCAATGAGATGATCCTGCCAGCTATAGAACCACCGATTATCTCTATAGAAATCATAAAATCACTGTTGGATAACACCTCAAAAGAGATAAAAAAAGAGATCCAGGATAATTCTATCGACCTTAAAAATGATATTTCTAAAGTACTAACTAGAATACAAACAATAGAAGAAAAACAGGATCATACAGAATTTCAGATCCAATCCTTTAAAGATTCTCATAAAGAAATGGAGCGCAAATTGGAACAACTGGAAGTCAAATTGGCAGACTTGGAAGATCGGACTCGAAGAACAAATTTAAAATTTAGAAATATTCCAGAAAGTATAACAAATGAAAAATTAAAGGATTTCCTTAAAGAATTATTCATTTCTCTCAAGATATCAACAGACCCCCATGAATTAACAATGGATCGATGCCACAGAATTTTTAAACCTACAAATATCAAAAACGACTTTCCAAGAGATGTAATAGTGGCGTTTCATTCATATGATACTAGAAACCAAATTCTGTTGGCCTTAAAAAATAATAGATCCACAGAAGGAAAATTTAAAGAGATATTTGCTATTCCAGATATCTCTTATTATACAAGAGCCAAAAGACGAAAATTCTCACCAATATTTCAAACGTTAATAAAACACAATCTGAGGTTTAGGTGGCGACATCCTTCTTCTCTCCAAATATATTACCAGAATGAATGGTTCTCATTTACAACATATGAGAAAGCCAATGAGTGGCTATTACAACTAATAGAAAACTAAAAACGAAAGATTGGAATGATAGGAAGAAGGAAAAAAGAAATAAAGAAGACAAAGACAAAGAAAAGGAAGGAAAGAGGATGTGAGAGGAAGGATGAAAAAAAAAAAAAAAGAAAAAAGAAAAACAGCAAGAGGGGAAGAAAAAAGAAAAAAGAAAAAAAAAAAAGAAAAAAAAAAAAAGAACGGACTGGAAAATTAAAACATCAGACATTCACTACAAATTGCCTACTACTCCATCATGAGTATCAAACGCTAAAATCATATTAATAGCATATTAACATCATAGTCCTGGAAGGATATTAAAGAAAAAAAAAAAAAAAAGAAGACGTTGAAAAATACCTAAAGTATCCATACATTATAGGCTATTTACAGGACTATAAGATTAGACTTACTGTAATTCTCCACCAAACACTAAACACTTGAATCACAATTTGTTTGAAAATATTTTGGCAGAATTTCAAATAGAAAATATATACCATAATGTATTATTACAGTATAAGATTTAATATAATATAACACAAGGAAAATATGCACTGTTAATTAAGTAATGTAAGCTAGCGCAAAATATAACGAGAAACTATGCACTTTTAATTCATGGAAAGTAGTACGGTTTTCTACACAATGGAAGTTAAAGCAATATATCACGATAAATTAAACACTGTTAATTAAGGTTAATGAATTAATGTAAGAGATCACAAATGTTAATTATTGCAATTTATTATTAGAAATTAGGCACTGTAAATTAATGATAGAAAACATTGGAAATTATGTATAGTAAGTTAATGAAACATAACATATGAAATTACGCACTCTAATCTAAGGTGATATAATAAGACAAATCATACACTGTAAGTTAAAGAAATATAGTATTAGAAATGAGGCTACGCTAAAGTAATATAGCACAGGAAGTACGCACTAGAAGTCTAAAATTATAATTGTTTTGAAGTAGAAAAAAGGCAAGGTGGTAACACCAGGGAACAATTTAACTATTTGTCAATTTTTCCTTTTTGTGACATATTATCCCCTCCTGTCTCCAACAAAGGCTCCCTCCCTGTGGGTATCTATATGATACTTTGATGTTGGAATCTAGTTGTATTCCAATACGGAGGTGCTGCAAAATCGCCAGCACCTACGCAGCTTGGATGCTTTTTAGCATCTTGAATGATTTGTTGTTTGTTTTTAAATGTTGTTGTATATATACCTGGTTGAAAAGGGAATGGTTAATGGGAATTGCTAAACTAAGGTGTTCGTTATGGAAACCAACTACTAAAAATGTTAAAATTAATATCAATTAATGTGCAGGGACTTAACTCCCCAAACAAAAGAGCTTATTTATATAATACCTTATTAAAAGAAAAAGCCCAAATCTCCTTTATCCAAGAAACACACTGGAAAAAAAAAGATAATCATCACTGGAACTATAAAAAGTTTAATATTATTGCTGAAGCTTCAGATCAATTTAAAAAAAAAAAGGGGGTTGCAATATTGTTTTCTAATTCGATTAATTATTCATGCGACTATTCCGAAACAGATATCGAAGGGAGATCAATTATTTGGATAGGAAAGATTAATGAGATTCAATATACCTTACTTAACATATACCTACCAAATAAAGCCCCAGTTAAACATCTATTGAAAATAATGAGAAGAGTAGAAACAATCCGCAAAGGAATACTCCTGATAGCGGGTGATTTCAACTGTGTGGCTGACCCTAAATTAGATAAACAAACAAAACCTGGTCAACACATAGATGGAAACCTGGTAAACCAAGCAGCCTCCCTAAGTAAATTAGCAAAAAAAAATGATATCTTTGATCTATGGAGAATATTCCATCCCAGTGACCGTAATTACACTCATACTTCTACGGCCCATAAAACCTCAGCAAGGATAGATATGTGCTGGGGAGACCTGGATCTTTTAAAACGAACAAAAACTATCAAAATTGAAATTAATACATGGTCAGATCACGATCTCCTTATACTAGAAATCAAAGAAAACGGGAAAAAAGAATTTTCACCATGGAAACTTAATGATTCTTTATTAGTAAAAAAACAAAATATAGAACATATAAAAAATCTTTCTGAAATGTTTTTCAAGGAAAATACTCCTGAAACAACATCTAATCAAAATGTATGGTGTACATATAAAGCAGTCACCAGAGGTTATTTTATAAAGCTTGCCAGCTATGAAAAAAAAATCAGAGGGGCCCCAATATCTGAACTTTATCTACAATTATACAAATTACAAGCTCAAAATAATAAAAATTTTTCTCAAGATACAATAACTCAGATAAAAAAATATAAAAATATGATAAATCAAAAGATTCTTGAAAGAATAGAATTTAATTTGAAAAGACTTAAAATTAAATTTTATTATCGAAGTAATAAAATAGATAAATTACTGACAGATCGTCTTAAAAAAAACAAAATGGACAATAAGATTTATAAAATTGTTGATGGTGGGAAAGTTTTGCTGTCTCCGGAAGATATAGGCGATTCATTTAGGAAATATTATGAAAAATTATACAATCTTCAATATATATCTACAGAACAAGCAATAGAAAAATATTTAAATAAAATAAAAATTCCACAAATTACATTAGCTCAAAAAGAAAAATTAAATCAAAAAATATCCCAGATGGAAGTAGAGGAAGCTATAAATAATCTACAATTATCAAAAGCTCCGGGTCCGGATGGATTTTCAAATTTATTCTTTAAATTATTTAAAAAAACTATAAGTCCTAATATGACGGCAATGTTTAATGAGGCTGCCTCATCTGGTAAAATAACTCAAGAACTATTGAGAGCCAACATAAAACCTATCTTGAAGCCAAATAAATCACCAACAGAAATAACAAACTATAGGCCTATTTCTCTAATAAATATAGATATCAAATTATATGCTGCCATACTGGCTAATAGAATCAATTTAATACTTCCCGATTTGATACATATAGATCAAATAGGGTTTGTCAGAGGTCGTCATGCGAGCGATAATTCTAGGAGAATCATCGACTTGTTTGAATACGCTCATTTGACGGAGACGCCCCTTCTGACCCTGTCGATTGATGCAGAGAAGGCTTTCGACAGGGTCGGATGGGGATATATGAACGGAGTTCTAAGTGCATTCGGTTTTGAGGGCTGGATTGCACATGCGATTAAGGCTCTATACAAGGGTCCTTCTGCGAGAATAATAGGATATGATATATGCTCTGAATGGTTTGATATAAACAATGGAACGAGACAGGGGTGCCCATTGTCTCCCCTGTTATACGTTCTCTCAATTGAACCGTTAGCTACAGCTATCAGAGAAAATAAGGGAATAAGAGGTGTGATAATTGATGAAGTAGAAGCAAAGATATGCCTATACGCAGATGATGTATTAATTTCAATAACAGATCCGAAGATATCTCTTGGTAATTTAATGAAAGAGATTAAGAACTACGAGGATGTATCTAATTATAAGATAAATCTCCATAAAACCACAGCTTTAACAATTAATATAGACTTGTGTACCTTAGCATATCTCCACGAAAAATATAATTTTCACTGGACAAAAAAAGAGTTCCAATATTTGGGAATTATGGTAACGGCGAATCCTCAGAACATATTAGAATGTAATTTTCTAAAATTACTTAAAAATACCAACAAAATTTTAAGGGAATGGCGCCCTCTGGAAATTTCATGGTGGGGAAGAGTCAACACAATAAAAGCTTATGTTATCCCCAAATGGACCTATTTGTTTAATATGATTCCATTGAAAGTCCCAAAACCATGGTTGGATATGCTCCAACATTCCTTTTCTAATTTTATTTGGAAAGGGAAATCACCAAGAATAAAATCACAAGTTTTAACAAAAAAAATTAATCAAGGAGGAATGGCCCTCCCACTAATTAAAGATATATACAGCGCTAACATAATTTCACATATACATAAGTTCTACAGCTCTGATTCAAGGAGACAACCCTGGTATCAGATAGAATCAACAAGGATAAAAGAGAAAGATCTATCACTTATGATTTGGGATGATAAAACTAATTATAATATACATTTAATGCAGACCAATTCTATGGTCGTTTCTAATTTGATCGGAGAATGGCAGCGAATCAAAAAATTACTCAAGATATCCACAAAGATAATCGAGGGAGCAAACATAAGGGTCATCGAAAGGATTATCCCTGACATAAGTCTCTCCAAGTGGAGAGGAGAACGGGAGATATGGGTCAGAGACCTTCTCCAAAATAGAAGCTTATTGCCGTTTAAGGATCTTAAATCCAGTCTAAATCTGTCTGATACAGAGATTTTTACTTATCTAAGAGTTAGAGGATTTATAAATGAATCTCTATTAAGAAGAGATAGTGGCTTGAATAATTTGGTATATAAGATTTTTGAGAAACAAACAACAAAATCGATTTGCTCCATGGCTATAGATCTGATCAGACAAACTTATTCGGATATTCTTCCTACTGCTAAAAAACAATGGGAGAAAGATCTCAATATAGTATTGACTGATTACGATTGGTGCACTCCTATGAAAATATTGAGAAAACATATACATTGTTTAAACCTAATAGAAACTTTTTTTAAAGTCTATCATAGGTGGTATTTAGTACCAACAAGATTAGCTAAAATATCTATATCTAATTCTTCTTTATGTTGGAGATGCCATAAGCATGAAGGCGATATGCTACACATATGGTGGACCTGCCCATTAATTTCTAACTTGTGGGACCAAACATACAGTTTTTTTGAGTTTTTTAATATCAAAGTCAAAAAATGCCCACAAGTAGGCTTATTACACCTTAAATGTGATAGACTCCCAAGAGTTCATTTAATATTAATTATTCACTCTTTTATTGCAACAAAGATATTAATTGCAAGAACTTGGAAACAAACCCACATACCTGACAGCAGACAGTTTATAGTACAATTATTGCACCAACTAGAAATGGAAAGAGGAGTTGCATATTCTAACAACAACAGGAAGTACATACATCATCTAGATAATTTGATACTTAAAATTAGAGACTGTTTTAGTTGATTTGACCCTCTCTCTCTTTCTATTAAAAATTGTTTAATATTAACTATACTGATATCAGCTGAAAAAAAAAATGTACTTACAAAGCAATGTACTTATACAAAGTTTCATTTAGTAGTCTGGCTCAAAATGAAAAAAAAAAGTGCCGGATACTTTAATAACGATAGATAATAGATTTATTACTCTAATAATGTGGTATCTAACATGGAAGCTCATCTTGGTTAATTGACCCATGCTTGTTATTCCCTGCTCTATCCAGGTATTGTTAAATGTTTGTTAGGATATGTGATGATACCATCTGGGTAGGTCACTCAACAGGGAGCTACCCACATCGTATCATTAATATACGTAGGCGAATGTATATGTATGTAGTGATATATGCATATTTATGAATGTTTTTTTTTTTTTATGTCATTGTACTGTAAAAAAAAAAAAGGAAGTTATCCCAATAAAAAAGTATTAAACCTAAAATCTAAACTCCCAAGAATGGCAAGACTTAGTTAGTCGCAGCTAGCACGTTTTCGTTTTCATTACACTGTCACTTGGAGATTTGTTTCGGGCCAAACTGCAATTCGGTGCAATGTACCTGAATCACAAACCAATCGAAACGTCCAACAGCCAAGCATATCTGTTTTGGTTCGTGGTTTGAAATTCCATAAGAGTTACCAATAAAAGAGATGAATGATGGCTAGGCGGCATTCACTAAATGTTGATTTTTAATTATAGATTGAGCAATAGAGGAAAAAGGAGAAGCAGTAAAAAAAAAAATATATATATATACATTTTGCAGCACACCGATTGGCCCATTTTCACACTCTTTTTTTTTTTCTGATTTGGTTTGTAAATTGGAATCTCGGTTCTGAAATTCTTTGAACTGATATTCAGTTGGACCGACATTCAACCGAAATTCTGGTGCCCGAAAATTTTTCTATTTTCAGGAAAAATGGTTTGTCCGAGTTAAATTTGCTTGCCGTTCACAAGTCTAGTGCATATTTCGAGACTGAATTTCAATTGGCTACAGTTTAGACCAGGGGTCCTCAAACTTCGGCCCCCACAGATGTTGCTGAACTACAACTCCCATGATTCTCCGGCTATCTATGTAATTCAAAGAATCATGGGAGTTGTAGTTCAGCAACATCTGGTGGGCCGGAGTTTGAGGACCCCTGGTTTAGACTTTAGTGTTTAACCCTATCACTCTCAGCCCTCTGCAATTATTACCATTGACTCTCTTTTATCAGTTCCTATTGACCTCTCCCTGCAGCTCTGCCTCTAAACTCTGTGTAATATTTACTATCTACTGTTAATTTTTATATAATCCCTTTTCACAGTTCTCATTCTCTGCTCTTTATTGATTTCCTGTGACTTTACTCTCTTAATCCCTAGCTAATCTCTCAAAAACTCTCATTATAAGTTCTCTATAATTATTCTCAGTGACTCTTCTCTATCAATTCCTATATAACATATCCCTGTAATGCCTCCTGCCTATTCTCTGTAATTCTCCCCAGAATCAGTGCCACTTGGGGCAGAACCCCACCAGATTAATATTACAAAATTATTTGCGGGGGGAAAAAGTGTGTATTGTCAGTGGCCATAAGATTTCGTGTCAAATGTATTGTGTACTATATACTGTATATACGGTATATATATTTATTTATTTATAATTAATATTATTATTTATATAGCGCCATCACATGCCATAGCGCTGTACAATAACTATTTATATTTATTATTAATATTGGGGTTTTTTGAGACAATCTGGCTTTTTAAGAGAGTAATGTTTTAAATGTTAGTAAATACTGTGTTACATCTTTATCTTTAAAGGGACACTATAGTCACCAGAACCACTACAGCTTAATGTAGTGGTTCTGGTGTCTATAGCCTTTCCCTGCAGTCCCTGCAGCTCATTGAAGTAGTTTGGGTGCAGTGTCCTAGTCCTATACAGTCTTGCAATGTAAATAGATGCATTTAAATGACCCTGGATGTCCTCACACTCTGCATGAGGACATCCAGCATCAGTGAAATCCCCATAGGAAAGCATTGACGCTGAACGCTCCCCATTGATTCACTGCATCTTTTTTTGCATCTCTATGAGCATCGCACATGCCAATTGACTCACAATGCTTCCCTATCCGAAAGCATTGGATTGGCTGAGATCATCAAGATTGATGATCTCAGCCATGGAGGCGGGGCCAAAATGTAAGTTTAATAACCTTTTCATTCCACAGGGAAGGGTTCCAGGTACCAAAATTGCCATTATAGTGTCAGGAGTACATGATTTGTACTCTCTCCCTTTCTCTGCAGAACACAGATTGCTGATGAGTCACTGGCAGGAAAACAACAGACACCATTGTCTGTGTTATTGAGCATGTCAGGGTCTAGGGTCGTTTGCAGAAAACACCCAGTCTGAGTATAGGCCCTACAGATGCTCAGCTTGCTTATAGAATTGATGTGTGATGTCACCCATTCACATATCCTAGGGCCCACTGGAATATATGGAGCATGCTCTGTGCCTCTCTACTTCTGTCCACAACAGATTTACAGCAGCTGCAAACTCCCTCCCACTGTACTATCACGTTTTTACTGGCTGCACAAAGAATACATTGAACACAAGAACACTTTGAAAAAAGTATTTTTTGTATAGGTGAAACGCGTCAGTGTGTTACTTTGTTTTATTTCTTTCATTTTGTATAATAAAATTAATTTATAAAGTATTTTACTTTTGGACCTTCACTGAATATCCTTTTTCCCTTGAGGAGCTGTACTTCGCATTCCCGGGTGGGGGACAAACCACCTATGCTGTTAAGGATTGAGCAACGCCTATCTGCTCATCCATTGTGAGTATATCTCCTCTTTCATTTTATTTTTATTTTGTTTACACGGAGAGCACTATCTTTGTGTTTTTATAGTCTCTGCATATCACTTATTGGCATTGGCATAAAGATACGACACCACAGGGGACCAGGACCATCTATATATCCACAGAAGGGGATTTACACCATCCATACGCTGTGATTCGGAGCTGATCAACAGCTCCAAAAAAGTGTGAGTGCAATATTTTACTACACTATATTCGTATTCCTGTTCCATTCTGTTTTCTTCAAACACTGTAAAGTGCTGCTTCCCTACATTGCCAGTTCTATCTACATCTACGACCAGAAAGAAGAGACTCATGTCTGGGAAGGCATAGCTGCTGCATACTAAGAACAAGCACCAGAAATATCACTTGCTGTTTGTCATGTGGTGTCAGTCTTGGTACTAAATGAATTACTACAACCCAAGAGTGCCTGCCAAACTCTGCCACTACATAAAAGTTCCTACTTTAATTTGGGAGTTACTAAGGAATGAAGGATTTACACATTCAAGGGGATGTTGCATTGTCCTAAGGCCCTCTTTTTCTACATTCCTGGAAGGTTTTCAATTTGGTAGTGTTGCATAACCTTTAGTTATCCCATTTACAGTTTGTTCTAGCCTTGACATAGCAATGGCCTGTTGCTATTATAAATGAGCAAAATATATATTTTTATATATAATATATGTAAGTCATTTTCTTTTCCCACAATCATGTTTATAATGTTGAACAGGAAGTGATGTTGAGTCATAGTTGAAGCACATGAGGTTATATTGGCAATGTGCAACAATTCAGCCTGTAAAATTTCCAAAGAGGCAGTTCTCCATAGCAGAGCTCAGGTACTCATGACAGGTATCTCCGCTATTTTCCCTCCTTCTATCTGAAGAGTACAATATTGTGCACATAGCCTGTGGCAGAATCGCTGCCTGTTTGTGGATTTCCCTATGGCTTTTCATGTGTTTCCCCTGTACTTTCGTGTTTTGTGCCCGCTCCCCATCCGGGAGTGCTTCCACGAAGTGCCAAACAGCAAACCGCAAGAGAAACAATTAATGAGTGCTTCCCTGGGTGGTCACCATTCTTACAGGTGAACGTCCACCAGGGGGAGCATTCGTGAGCTGTTTCCTGACTCGTTCGGCTCCCGATTAAGGACCTCCCTGATGCCCCATTAGAACGTTCACACCAATTACTCAGAACGTTCACACTCGCAACATAAGTGTGAAACCTCAAGGGAAGTAATTAATGAGTGCTCCCCTGGGTGGCCGCCGTTTTGTATAGACGAACGTCATCCTAGGGGAGCATTCGTATCCCGAAAGGAGATGATTCCCTTGCAGGGTTTAACCCAGGGACCTCGCGAGCGGGGACTGGTCGAGGAAGGTACCGCTGTGATGGTCCCTGAGGTTAGTGTGGAAACTTCTGTGCACTGGCTAGTTTGGCAGGCTTTTCTGTACCTGGGAGACAAAGGCACCATCCCTTTTCCCACGCTTGGCTCCCAGACACAGAGGCTCCTAGGAAGAAGACCCCCTGTCATGTGGTGTGGGAAACCCTGTGTTTGGGTGGCAGGCTTTGGGGACAAAGGGAACGAAGTCCCATTCCTGCACTAGGACCCCAGGGAGGGGGAGGATCCTGGGATGTGACCCTGTATGGTTGTTTTGGAGACCCCTTGCATAGGGATGTACATGAAAGCCTAGTGTGGCATCATAAAATTGTGTTGTACCTCCAGAACTAGGTCTTGTCCAGTTACTGGGGGGAAATGGGTTTCTGTGTACTTTAAGTGGTTCCAGAGCGGCGGAAGGAAGGCAATAACGGAGGTAACCGGTCGGGTTACCGGAGTCCGCTACATAGCCCATATCATCATACACTATTCGAGACTTAGTGTGGGTAAAACCGGTACACCTTATTAGAACAGCTTGCACAAATTTATATACAGCAGAATGTAGCGGTATATTGCGATAGTAGGATAGTAGGACAGTTCCCTCCCTGGAGCCACAAAGTCTGGGCTGCTAGCTGTTTCTTAGTTCATCTCAGGATAATTGTATTATCTTCTGGTTGTCATTACCAGACAGGGGTGCCAGGAAATGTATGTATGATTCTTTTCCCAGGATATATCCCCCAAACATTATACATGCCCAGATAGCTCGTAAACGCAGCCATACACAGACCAAAAAGCATTCAGATCTGAGATACCTAGCCGAGTGACAACACTTTAAATTTAGACCGTCATCCTGTGAACTGGCTGAGATTACATGTGTCCTGCTGGTTAGTCCAGGTCTTGAAAAAGGTGTTCGTGGAGCACCTTAGAGTCTTTGAGAGGTTAACTTCTTAAAGTCCTGGGCATCTTTGGATGCCTCCTCATTTTCCTCCTCACCTTCTCTTCAATTACCGCCCTGACAGATTACCTGTTCGATCGCCATTGGTTAATTTATTCATTTACTTGTACCTGGTCGGAAAACGAACCAGGGTTATGATGATACTGGGTGCCTGGTGGTGGGGGCGCTTGGTGTGGCCGTGTCTGGTACATCCTGGGGGGCGGGAGGGGACTGTAGCAGTTTTGTTATAATATATATATATATTTTCCTACTGGTGTATAACCTTGAATTTCTGGCCTGTTAGATCCTTATACAGCGGTTAATGTCCCTTCCAAAGTATTTTTGGGAAGATTTGAAAATATGTAGCTCAGCTTGATAAAAACTGCCGGTTGGGATATAAGAGTTCCCTTTACAATTCCCTCCGAGATGCCTTTTTAATGGCTGTCTTCAAGCTGTTTCTGTAGGTCGTATGATTTGAAGCTTGTGAAAAAGAGAATTTACAAGATATTGACACCTAGTGCATTTTTATTTTGGTGACAGTATAATTTTCTCACCCAGAAATCAAGTTTAAAAAAAACTGTCTCTGCTATTTGCACAGACAAAGGAAACAAATTCCTATATCATAATATAATTGTTAGAGCTACTCATGAGCTTTGCATAAATATATATTTTCTTTAGAAATCTTAGATCATGTTTTAGAAATCCCAGATCAGCCACATGATACGTGTGTGTATTCCAATAGCCCACTTTGTCACCACATTGACCTGGTTTCCTAACATCTGACACAGACTTTCTTAACCTGGACTCTCTTCGGTCTCAAATGACTCTTGTTGTATTTAAGGCTGGTGTGTGTATTGCTAGGTTTTCAACTTGGTTCTCCCAGTTGTAAATAAGTGACGTAACCACTATTCTACCTTGACTTGAGGGTTTCTTCATGGGACGAGTGATCATCTTGAATAACGAGTAATGGATGCTGTGAGATAAGCAGATGAAATAGAGGAGAAGAAGGAATATTGCGGCACTTAGGGAAGGCTGTGGATGTCCACCTTACGTTCTCCTCCCAGATTCCATCACTCAACTTGCAACATGCTACCTAGGTGAACCTTTGCATAAACTCTGTGGCGCCCCGCCAACCATCAGTTCCGTTATATTTATATTATTCATAAGTTGTACCCTAAAATAAAACTGTGGTGTTTCACTCTCTGTTATTAGATGATTTCTCATCACGATGCTGGATCGATCAGGTCAGAGTTTTAGACAAGACAAATTCAGGTGCTTTTGGTTGGCATGGGGACATCATATTTATAAGGCCCGAGCCACTGCCCACAACACGTTGCTTACTCTACTGCCAGAGAATCTCCTTGACATTGGGAAGGGTCTAATGAAGTTATTTTTTTTTCTGCAGAATATACTTGTGCATATTGTTTTGCAAAACAATGAACACTATGCTAATTTTACAAGAGAAGAATGGGTCTCAAAGCCAGCACCTCACGAGGAACATCATTTGCATCCCTGTCAATAAAAGTTCAAGAATCCTTTTTTGTTTTCTCTATTAATTTGAGAATTTAAAATAAACCAGTGGGGAGGTCTAAGTTTACAAACAGAGCACATTCATCAGAAAAATGCCAGGCAGAAGCCAGATGTTCCTCTCTCTCTGTTCTGCATCAGTAGAGGATTGTCACACCTCTGTCAGTGGCTGTGAAATACAGACTGGTGTTCTCCCCCCCCCCCCCCCCCCCCAGCACACAGATTTCTCACACCTCGTCTGCTGGAAGGAAATAAAATTATAGCTTCTGATTGGTTCCGTAACGTACTGTTCAGAAAGTATAAGTCTGATATAACTGCGAGGTTGACATGTAGCAATTGTCCTTCATCACATATACTGCAGTATGTTATTTACCCGGTGACCTCATATATATCTGACATGGAAGCATCCAGGACTTCTAAAGGGAAAAGTCTGTTAAATACTGCAATGTGTATCTACAGAAGCTAAGACATTCAGGTATTGTGCATTCACTATATATATAAAACATATTAACAGCTGCCCTTGGCACGCGGTGCAGAGCACGTCTGGTGCTGCAAGGACAAACAAATCCTGTGCCAAGAGCTTATGATCAAATGTTGGATAGATTTTGGCACCCTTGTAACACTTTGGCCTGCGCCATTAAAAGGACATCAAGATTACGCAATTATTTTTTTAAATAAATATATATATATATACATTCATACTCAAGAAATGCCCTGCACTCCAACTCCCATTATCCTCACTTTGCTCAGAACAACACTTACTTAAACAATAAGTAAAATACAAGACACAAGTGAAATTTCCTAAAAGTAAATAAAGTGCTGGTGCTACAATCACCTTAGTGGGCCACAATAACCACTAAACAGATAGAAGTGATTGGTTAACAGAAAGAATGGTGAGAGCACTCAAAGAGATTAAAATAATATTACCCAAAATTTAGTAAATCTCTGAAATTAAATTAAACAGAAAACATCATAGGGTAATAACATAATGAATAAGACACTTTTAAAATTCTGTGTTAGTCTCACACACATACGTGGAGCCACTTATAAAGCTGGCTCGGACTGCACGCCTTGAGCAAATCACTGCTTGGACTTTAGCTGGGTACTTCCCAAAGCTTGATCTGATCTGATGTGCCACCAGGAACGCAGGTTCAGGGGGTTACACAATTAGGATAACGATAAAAATCCAGCGTATCAAACACTCAGGTATTCACGTCCTTTCTTTCCGTGGCAAAGCCGACGCCCTTTCTTTCCGTGCCACGGAAAGAAAGGACGTCGGCACTGTGAATACCTGAGTGTTTGATACGCTGGATTTTTATCGTTATCCTAATTGTGTAACCCCCTGAACCTGCGTTCCTGGTGGCACATCAGATCAAACTTTAGGAAGAACCCAGCTAAAGTCCAAGCAGTGATTTGCTCAAGACGTGCAGTCCGAGCCAGCTTTATAAGTGGCTCCACGTATGTGAGTGAGACTAACACAGAATTTTAAAAGTGTCTTATTCATTACGTTATTACCCTATGATGCTTTCTGTTAACCACTTACTTAAACAGCTTGATGAATCCATCACTCTGGACAAAAGATTAAAATTTAACGTTTCAGTTCCATATTAGAACTTTCTTCAGGACGTTTCATATAGATCAGGGTTATCCAAAAGGAAGATTCCCAGATGTTTTAAAACGACAGCTTCGGTGATGCTTTGTCATTCTAAAGGCATTTTTAAGGCCAAGCAAAGTATTATGGGAGTTGTAGTTCTACAACACCTGGGCTTCTAGCTTTTGGGCGCCCCCTGATATCGATGAATTTATATACTGTCTATATTCACCTACTGCTATAGTTATGTAAGTTCTCTGTGGACCAAGAGTGTCTGAGAACGTTGAGCCCCTCTTGGTGGTCCCATAGATTTCAGTGGGGTCCCTGAGTCTATCCCATAAACCTCTGCCCTGCAGAGTCTAAAGAGAAATGTAGCTGAGTGGCCTTAAATAGGTTCAGTCACTAAAATACAAGACTGAACTACATGCACTCATGTTTTTTCAAACAGCATTCCCCTGCAATGCCACCGGCAAAGTAAAAGGGTTTGGTGGAGGGATCATCAATAATGATTTACATGCAGAGTGATCTAGAGTATCTTACATCTTGGACATGCCTACAGTTGACAGTTCATGATTTTGGTTATGGACGCTCTCAGCGCTGGGCCGTCGATTCCCCCCCTTCTCCAACGTCCCACAACGAGCAAGCTCTAATGCGCATGCCCGGCAAATGCGGCACGCGCATTAGACCTCCCAATAGAAAAGCACTGAATCAATGCTTTCCTATGGGGAAAAAAATCTTACACTAGAGGTCCTCATGCAGAGCGTGCGGACATCCAGTGTCAGATACAGGACAAAGGTCCGTTTCAATTAAGGAACCCTCTAGTGGTTGTCTGGTAGACAGTCACTGAGGGCAGACAATGCTGCTGCAATGTTTTGCAGCACTAAATGCAAAAGGGACACAGCACCCAGACAACTTCAATGAGCTGAAGTGGTTTGGGTGCCTACAATGTCCCTTTATTTCAAGAGAAGACATGGAACCCTGTCAGCCAAGTAAAGGAAGTTTGCAACATTTGAAACACTGCCATCAAATCAGAACATTTTTAATCCCAAGCCTTGCAAGGGGGACTCTGAAATTTAGCCCCATTATGTGGGTAGGACAATCTAATAGGGTGGGGGATAAAGGGTGTTTGAATTTAGGAGCGACTTAGGGTCTAGGTTTCTATCAGGAGCTTATCATGAAAAGTTTGCAAATAGCAGTCTTTAATATACGTTAAACTGTAGATGACTGCACATTATTTTATTAATATTATTATTTGGTATTTATCTAGCGCCAACATATTCCGCAGCGCTGTACAATACAATGAATACAGACAGATAATTGTGCTTAGCAAGATAACCCGTGAGCTTGCAATCTAATGTAACAATTGGGAGTTGAGATATAGGGTTGTAGGGGTTTTTGAAGTTGATGGCCAGAGATCTGGGGACATATTTAAACACAGAATAGCTTATAAAGTAATTAAATAGTAAAGACTAGAGACATCTGAGGGAATATGGAATAAGGGATTGAGGATCCGGGGTGGGTTCATGATAGAAAATGTTTGAAATATTTGATTTTGCTGAGGGGAAATCAAGATGCTGGTCTGGATCTGCTTCTGATTAGTTCTGGCCAACAGAATATCCAAAAATGGTTTATTTGGATTGATTAAAGTTGCCGTATTAACCCCTTAAGGACACATGCCATGTGTGACATGTCATGATTCCCTTTTATTCCAGAAGTTTGGTCCTTAAGGGGTTAAAGAAAGTACGTGCTAAGCATAAACAGCCAGCAAAAATTGTAGAAAAAGACATAACACTATAGAAACATAGAACGTGACGGCAGATAAGAACCGTTCAGCCCATCTAGTCTGCCCAATTTTCTAAATACTCTCATTAGTCCCTGGCTTTATCTTATAGTTGGATAGCCTTATGCAACATGCTTAAACTCCCTCACTGTGTTAACCTCTACCACTTCAGCTGGAAGGCTATTCCATGCATCCACTACCCTCTCAGTAAAGTAATACTTCCTGATATTTTTAAACCTTTGCCCCTCTAATTTAAGACTATGTCCTCTTGTTGTGGTAGATTTTCTTTATTTAAATATAGTCTCCTCCTTTACTGTGATGATTCCCTTTATGTATTTGAATGTTTCTATCATATCCCCCCTGTCTCGTCTTTCCTCCAAGCTATACATGTTAAGATCCTTTAACCTTTCCTGGTAAGTTTTATCCTGCAATCCATGAACCAGTTTAGTAGCCCTTCTCGGAACTCTCTTTAAAGTATCGATATCCTTCTGAAGATACGGTCTCCAGTACTGCGTACAGTCATATAACGTACAAGCATATAGCGATCAATTTCTGTTTAGTGTGCTCTGTCTCTGTCCAAAGATATTTAGAACTCTCTCACTATGCTTGACCAAAATACCTCTGCTGGGAGGCACTGCCCTGCAGCTACAACCCTTTCTGTAGACGATAAAAAAAAACAAAAAAAACTTTGTAATTCTTTAACCTAAAGTTATTTTATAATTCCCAGATCTCCTTTCTTTACTACAGGACAGAAGTTTTTGTCCTAGCTAGCTAGACACGGGCAACAAGGGACAGAGTTGTTTTCAGTTGACATTAAGAAGGCTAACTCTTTAATATATGTTAAATCAAATGTCAGCACGTACAAGATGTATTAGAACTGCGGGCTATATATGAAAGCACAGTATATTTTCTGCTGTCGCTTTCAGTGTTTGTACGGCTTGGCGAAAAGGTCTTTCTTGCTTGTTTCCATGATAGTGTTAAACCCAAACAAACCAATTATAACTGGTTTTAATGCAGTAAAGTAGCCCCCCCCCCCTCCCCCTGCCTGGGTCAGTTACTCAGATAAAATCACTGAATCTACAGATCTGGAGTCCCAATTAGAGGATAGGTAGAAATCAGATGGGGAGCGGAGGGCTGGGGTGGGGGAGGTGAGGGGGGACATGCGCGCACCAGTGAGATGAGATGTCAGCCGGAAAATCCGATGGGAAGACAGCAATTACTGACTCAAATCAAGCGTCCTCTATATACCCCGAACCTGCCCAAAGTGTGCAGAGTCAGACTGTGCTGTAGGATGAGGGGGAGGGAGTGTGCGTGTGCCAGTGTCTATTTGTATGTTTGTGTGTTTGTGTCTGTCTATCTTTCTCTCTATCTATCTATTTATCGATCTATCTATCTCTCTATCGATCGATCTCTCTATCTATCTATTTCTCTCTATATAACTCTCTCTATCTATCTATCTTTCTCTCTCTGTCTTTCTATCTATTCTACTCTATTATATTCTATTCTATTCCATAATGCTTTGTTTTAATAACTTTCCTTTCATCATAAACAATTGGATTGAAATATTCATTGTACAACACTGTGGAGTCTAGCAGTGGTATGCAGCTAATAAATAAAATAAAAAAGTACATTTATATTTCTAATCTAGAATAAATGAAAATGTCTCTCTGCATTCCTGTCAATGGTAATACTGGGACTACATAGAAACATAGAAACATAGAAACATAGAATGTGACGGCAGATAAGAACCATTCGGCCCATCTAGTCTGCCCAGTTTTCTAAATACTTTCATTAGTCCCTGGCATTATCTTATAGTTAGGATAGCCTTATGCCTATCCCACGCATGCTTAAACTCCTTTACTGTGTTAACCTCTACCACTTCAGCTGGAAGGCTATTCCATGCATCCACTACCCTCTCAGTAAAGTAATACTTCCTGATATTATTTTTAAATCTTTGTCCCTCTAATTTTAGACTATGTCCTCTGGTTGTGGTAGTTTTTCTTCTTTTAAATATAGTCTCCTCCTTTACTGTGTTGATTCCCTTTATGTATTTAAATGTTTCTATCATATCCCCCCTGTCTCGTCTTTCCTCCAAGCTATACATGTTAAGATCCTTTAACCTTTCCTGGTAAGTTTTATCCTGCAATCCATGAACCAGTTTAGTAGCCCTTCTTTGAACTCTCTCTAAGGTATCAATATCCTTCTGAAGATAGGGTCTCCAGTACTGCGTACAATACTCCAAGTGAGGTCTCACCAGTGTTCTGTACAATGGCATGAGCACTTCCCTCTTTCTACTGCTAATACCTCTCCCTAAACAACCAAGCATTCTGCTAGCATTTCCTGCTGCTCTATTACATTGTCTGCCTACCTTTAAGTCCTCAGAAATAATCACCCCTAAATCCCTTTCCTCAGATGTTGAGGTTAGGACTCTATCAAATATTCTGTACTCTGCCCTTGGGTTTTTACGTCCAAGATGCATTATCTTGCACTTATCCACATTAAATGTCAGTTGCCACAACTCTGACCATTTTTCTAGTTTACCTAAATCATTTGCCATTTGGCTTATCCCTCCTGGAACATCAACCCTGTTACATATCTTAGTATCATCCGCAAAAAGACACACCTTACCATCAAGACCTTCTGCAATATCACTAATAAAAATATTAAAGAGAATGGGTCCAAGTACAGATCCCTGAGGTACCCCACTGGTGACAAGCCCAAGCTTTGAATATACTCCATTGACTACAACCCTCTGTTGCCTGTCACTTAGCCACTGCCTTACCCATTCAACAATATTGGAATCCAAACTCAAAGATTGCAATTTATTGATAAGCCTTCTATGTGCAACAGTGTCAAAAGCCTTACTGAAATCTAGGTAAGTAATGTCTACTGCACCACCCTGATCTATAATTTTAGTTACCCAATCAAAAAAATCAATAAGATTAGTTTGGCATGATCTCCCTGAAGTAAACCCATGTTGTCTCTGATCTTGAAATCCATGTGTTTTTAGATGTTCAACAATCCTATCCTTTAACATGGTTTCCATCACTTTCCCCACTACTGAAGTAAGGCTTACTGGCCTATAGTTGCCCGACTCCTCCCTATTACCTTTCTTGTGAATGGGCACAACATTTGCTAACTTCCAATCTTCTGGGACTACTCCTGTTAACAATGATTGGTTAAATAAATCTGTTAATGGTTTTGCTAGTACACCACTAAGCTCTTTTAATAGCTTTGGGTGTATTCCATCAGGTCCCATTGACTTATTCGTCTTTACTTTTGACAGTTGAAATAGAACCTCTTCCTCTGTAAACTCACGTGTAATAAATGACTCATTTATCCTTTTTTTTACACTTACATTGCTTGTAAGTCCATGGTTGCAAATATCTATTGGAAGATGACAGACAGACAGACAGACAACATAAGTTTGATTCTGCTGGGAACCAAACCTTGTGACCCTGAGATCTGAACACCCTCCAGAGGTGTAGTATGATCCAAATGAGGTATTTCATCACAGTACTCAGGGACAGCCGAAGGCTTTTGGCACCATGTGTGACTCTCACATGTTACGCCTTCACACATCATTATAAAATTATTTAAATTAATTGAATGTTAATGGAACACTATAGTGTCAAACATGTATTTCTGACACTATTGGTCTAAATAGTTACCTTTTTCCAGCTCCGCGCGGGTCACCTCTTGGCTGGCTCCACACCTGCTCCGCCCCCTTGGCTAAGATCATCAAACTTGATGATCTCAGGCAATCCAATGCTTTCCCATAGAGAATCATTGAATCAATGCATCTCTGTAAGGAACTTCAGCGTCTTCATGAAGAACTTGGAGATGCTGAACGTCAGTGCTGCACAACCCAGGAAGCACCTCTAGTGGCCATATGAGTGACAGGCACTTGCGCCAGTCTCTTGTGCAGCCTTAGTGAGATGATTACTAGGTGTTACTAGGCAGCAATTTGCCTTTTTCTATGAACACCAAAACAACTGCATTACGCTGTAGGTATTCTGGTGACTATAGTGTCTCTTTAATGCATTATATAAGGATTTCAGGTTAAATGGGCAGATTCCTAGGGGGGAAAACAGGATGTGATAAAGAATTAATATGGTAAAAGATAAAAACCCTATGTATGGCTACTTCCAAGGAGTCTGATTAATTTTTTTCTGAGAATGTATCTTCTTTAAAATGCCACTAGAATGGAAAAATAATGATGTTGTTACAATGATTAGATGCAGTAACTAGAGTTGCACCAGGCATCTGTACTAAACATATTCTCTGATGTGGAATGCATATTAATCAGCATATGAATGTAGAATTAAGAAAAAGGGTCAATTGGAATTTTGCATTTTTTTGGTATAATACATTTATTAACCAAGATCTGTCTACCAAAATCAATTGACAGAACCAGCAGGCAATTGGCATTCTGGTGGTGTTGGTAGGAAGAGAAGCCCATGATTACCCAACAGTAATGTTAAAACAGGATGTAACAGCTTAAAACCCAAAAGAATAAATAAAACAATGTACACAAAATATGTCAGACTGTATCTATGCATTACCTTTACGATACATTACGATGCCTTGCAGACCAAATGAGGGACCCGAGAATTCTGTGGTTTAAAAAAAAATGGAAATTAACACTGAAACAATAAACTATAAATGTTAATTCAAGCTGATGGAATTTTTGCTTTGTTGCTATGGCAACTAAATTTTATTTCACATCTATAAACACATTATACCCAGATCTTTTGTGGGTTGATGCAGGAATGGAACGTTATGGCCAGGTGCCCAGTGCTAGAACATTTATAGATAAGAGCTTGTAAAAACATTGGTTATACACCTTCGTGTGCCCAGCAGAAGATTAAAGAAGGGAAATGTGTGTGGTCTAGTGGTAGAGAGGGTTGTGTGCCTTGTTTGTCTAGTGTAACCTCCTAGTAGACAACAGGAGGCCCACATACTTTGAATCTCTTTTCCAACAACCAATTAAAAGTGAAGGTTATAGGATAGATTTATGTTGTGTTCTGAAAAATGGTGGTGTAGATGCTAGGACAACCAGTGGAACCAAGCACAATGCATTAATGACTCCTCCCCTTTTTCATCTTTGCACCACTTTCTAGAATCTTAGACTTTGATAAATCCCTTCCTCTCCGCATACCATACCTTCCCGCTGTACTTATCTCATTGGCAAATTGTATCAAATTGACGTTGATATCAATCTCAATGGTGACTTGGACGTATTATAAGAGTTAGGGAATGGAATAAAGTAATTTGCCCTTAACCTGAGATATGATATTTTATAACATTAGGAAGAGTTGTTATAGAGTTTTTACTAGATAATATTTATACTCCACTAGACTTCGTCATATATAGACACTTGTTTACCAAAGAAGTGCGCTAAACTGATGGCACAAAATCTGCAAATACAAAAGCACAGAGAATAGTACAGACTATTTGGACCATAAAATATACAGGTGAAGGGCGTGGGGGAGAAAAGCTCACATTTACCAGAGCCCTATCACCCCTGGCTCTGGGTTTTCAATGCTCCACTTGAGAGGGAAGACTCCCACACTGTACATAATCAAAGTGGTGTGCTCACTGGAAGCTGGTAGTTATGTGCAATATAGGACAGAGAGAGGCAAGGACCTCTAATTGAATAATAGCTCATCCAATTTATTGAAAAACAAAGATTAAATACTTTGCGAGTGGTGGGTTATGCTTTGCGAGGGACATAGCTACCCACATAAAAGCATGAATACAGCAAACGAAATGCTTGTAAAAAGTCACTCCCGGGTTCCGTCTGTCCCGATCACGTGATCACTTCCGGGTCCGCCTCTCCAGTGACGTATGTGTGACGCCTTTCGCCCGCCTACCCAGGCTTCCTCTGACCTCAAAATAATAAATATACAGACACTTGTCTACCTGCTAAGATGTACTATCGCTGTTTGGTATTTTATAGGTACTTTGAAAAACTCTAACTGTCCTGAAAATTGTACAAAAAAACAGTAATGGTGAGAAAATTGCGGTATCCTTTGGAGTTTGATCATCTTGCCGGTGCCCTAGTCTACATGACAGGACGTTTGGACAGGACGAATTAAGGTATCGGGAGAACATGAAGAAGGGTGAGTATTGTGGGAAAACTTTCTTCTCCTCCTTGAGTCAAACAAAGTCAAGGGTAGGAAAAATACATATGGCAAAGTAGTCCCTAAAAGCTGATGAAAACAAGCCTTTGCTTCGACCACTATCCAGACATCCTGATACTTCTCGTCCTTTTCTTGTCCTTCTCTCCAAGAAACTAACAAAGGTTGAGCAAAATTATGAAATGAGAATTGCCAGCCATAGTGCTAGCCTTAAAAGAATGGAGACATTTATAGGACGGTTACAAGGATCCATGATATTAACCAATCACAAGAATTTGCCAAAATTAAGTGAGGCTAAAGCACTCTTCTCCAGACTTGCTAGCAAGCTAGATGGACACTTTTCTGATCTTGCTTCAACTATATTATCGCTTCTAAGAGCCAGTAATGCTAAGGCTAATGCCCCCTGGTGGGGGTTACGTTACTCGCTACTATTATGCCGACGTTGCACCATTCTTTGTCTTCCTTTGATATTTTGACACCTCATCCACGTATTTCCCATGCTCAGAATACTTATAAGCCCAGTTCACAACCTATTCATTGCCCTGTTGTGGTTTCTTCGTGGTTCAAGATTAGAGTGTTCCTTGGCCATTCTTATGATTTTCTCCCTTATATTGTGTTAAACCCGGCCACTCCTATACCTTTCTTACCATTGAGGCTTCTGCGTGGTGAGGCATAGTTACAAGACTTATGTATAAGTGTCCATGACTTCAAGTGAGCTTCGAACATTCTATATTTGTACTTTTTTTTTTATTGAATGTTTCAAGTGTACACACGTAAAGGTAGATAGCACACATACTGAAATGAAAAGTTACCAGACAGTTTTTGTCGTGTGTAGAGACAATAACAATAGAAATATTGTTGAATGCAAATTAAAAGAAAAAATAACAGCAAGCAAAATTGGTAGAAACCGTATCTCTTGGATTTTACAGAGTAGAAGCTAAGTTGGCGATTTATTCTTCCGAGACAAAATCTCCCAGTGATGAACAGATCACGTCCTCTGTAATTGGGGTAATACTTCCTAGAAGCTATAAAAAATACCATTCAGCACATTGGAAACTCTTAAACAGATTTTGTTTAGCGTCAGTCTAGAAATGGGGAATTAAAGGAGACCAGATGGAAATAAGTATGTGTGCGTGTCTGTCTTTCTTTAGTAACATTTGAAATAAAAAAAAAAATGTTCAGTAGTTTGGAATTTACCACGTATCAGGACCAGTGTGCTTGGTCCCTGACCAGAGGTGTAGCTACTGAAAATAGCGCCTATGGGAAGCATTGGAATTGTTCCCCAGTCCAAACATCTGACACCCATCTTTTCGATAACGTTATCATAAAGTCAACTCAAAAATACAAGCGGTATGTAATGTGGGTGGTGTATGTAGGCTGTATGTAATGTCCATTGTCCTATATCAGCCTTAGGCTTCTGATCCATGTTCCAAACCAGCTTCTGAACCCAATATCTTGTCCAATTACAACATCTGCACTAATTGCCATGTCCCTTACCAGCCGCCTCTGCCTTTCCACTCATGTCTTATGCCAACCTCTGTCTTCCAAGCCAAGTCTAAAAGATCTTGTAGTCTTCCACCAACTGAATCCCTGCTCCTTCTCCTGCCCTAACTCCAGTGCATGCTATATTCCAGAATCACCTCTATCCTCCCTCCCCACACACAGCCATGTACTCCTTTAGCTATAGCCCCTTCCACTATCTGCCCTTTCACCACTAGCCATGCCTTTTACCACCGTTTGCCCTCCCAGACAGGCTCCATATCATTATTTGTTCTACCTTACAGTCACGTTTTATTCATTATCACCCACAAAGTTGATGTTACTTTCATACAACTCTATGAGGGTTGTCCTGGGACATGGAGCAAATAGCTACATGCCCATTGGCCAGTTGCTGTGAGAAGGTGGGATAAAGTTGCGTTTCTGGCCTGGAGACCAGTGTTAATGTTGTTGGGAAAATTCAATTTAGTTTTAGTCATAACTTTTCCCTCAACCCCTGCATCTCATCTCCCCCACGTGTCTCATGCCTCCAGCCCCCATGTGTCTTAATTTCCTCGCCCCCAGCCCCTCCACATTGCTCATTCCCCCCCCCCAGTACCTCCATGTGTTTCATTGTCCCAGCCCCCCATGTATCTCATTCTCCCAGACCCCCTATGCGTCTCAATCCCCCAGCCCAAATGTGTCTCATTTCCTCTCCTCCCTCCCCATATGTCGTACCCAACAGTGTTAATTTTGGCAGCAAATTTCAAATTAGTTTTAGTCATAGTCTTTTGACTAAAAAGCCATTTTAATTTTTGTCGTATTTTAGTCGTCTGAATTGTTTTAGTCTAGTTTTAGTCGACTAAATCTCCAAAGTTTTAGTCGACTAAATCTCCAAAGTTTTAGTCGATTAAATCTCCAAAGTTTTAGTCGACTAAATCTCCAACGTTTTAGTCGACTAAATCTGACGAATATTGTTAGTCTACGAAAATAACATCGCCTGGAGACCTACGGAAGCAAAAAAGAAGAAGAAAAACAAGTCTTTTTTTATTTTATTTTTTATTTAGGTCTGCTAATATTTATTATCCTTAGAATTCACCACTAAATACAAACAGACAAACCTTCGGTGAGCCCTGCATACATATACAGAAAGCACCCCTTCTGTTTCACCACCCACCAGTAGTTCCACCACATTTATTTATTTTGAGGTTCTTACGTGTTATCCAGAGCTCTTTACAATACATTAGAATCCAGGCTACAATTCTTCCTGCACCTTGGAGGCTTATGATCTGCGTCTCTCTATTTGTTCCTAGTCAAGGTTTCACATGAATGCAGGGACTTGGTGATCTCACAGAAAAAGTAAAACATCTTTTTCACAGCCAGTTGAGTGACACTAAGTGAGAGAATGTTTGTAGAGATAACAATGACTCGAGTTGAAAACCTTTTGGTGCTAAAGGTGTCTGCAATTCATGGCTGTAGCAGTTAAAGGGTTACGTGTTAGTGGCTTCGAATCAATGTTATTTTAAGGTGATGTCAGAGTCTGCCGCCGAGGGGTTTTGAAAGAGGTGACATTCTCCCTGGGTAGCGATATGTGTCCCCAAATAGGGCGTTAATTGGAGAGGTTAGATGTGTATTTTTGGTGAGTGTCTTGATGCGACGCTTGCTGGAGGTGAGGAGGTGCACATCTGTTCAATACTGTAGCTTGTTACATTTTCGAATTACTAAGATCCACAAGAAAGAGTCAAAGTGTAAGTCCAAATATCGCGGGGGTCACAGAGCTGTCAAAAAAACAACCAAAAAGTTCTTAAATTGGCTCTGTCACACTGCAGGGTCTGCTTTTAGATTAACCATTTTATGATCCTCTATTCCCCCTTGAATTTCACTTTGGCATACCTACCAACATTTCAAATGTACAAAGAGGGACTTAGTAAAAATGTAGGAAAATGCTCCAACTTAGCGAAAGTCACAGTTTGGCTATTTTTGAATATCTAGAAAAGATAATAAATATAATAAATAAAGGCTAGTGTCAATTGATGAGGGTAATCATTAAGATACAATAAGGAAAGGAAAACCGAAAGAAAAAAATAACGACAAAAAAATGAGAACAGGATGTAAAATATAGATTTGGAGTGAGAGCTAAAAAAAAAAAACGAGGGACATGCTATACTATATAATCCTTGATAAAACCCCTTCAGTCACTTACCTTAATCCAGCACTGGGTTCCCTCGGCACTGGTGACCTCTCCTCCCCCGCCGACATCAGATCCCGAGTGGAGCGGAATGCGCATGCGCAGCACGAGCAGTGTGCATTCTAAAAGTCCATAGGAACTTTCTCAATGCTTTCCTATGGACGTTCTACACGCTGGATGCAAATTTCGCATCTGGCGTCGCAGAAGCGCCTCTAGCGGCTGTCAAGAAGACAGCCACTAGAGGTTGGATTAACCCTGCTATGTAAACATAGCAGTTTCTCTGAAACTGCTATGTTTACATGTGAAGGGTTAAAACCTGAGGGACATTGCACCCAGACCACTTCATTGAGCTGAAGTGGTCTGGGTGACTATAATGTCCCTTTAAAGTTTCACTGTGATCTGTGCACACAAATGAAACACAAACTGCTTCTACCTTATCATTTCTAAATCTATCTGGCAGTTGTTTCTTTTTTTTAAATGATAGAATATTTCTAACCTTAAAATCTTTGCTAGTCTAAGTTTTTCTGTGGACACGTCGAGCATTTATCATCATCATCATCATCATCATCAGAGAAATTACTGTTCTCTTTTTTTTGACGTACACAGAATTTTGTGAATAACCAATTGTCTGCGATCATCACTTGTGCTTTATAGTCTTTTTAAAATTTATTTTTATCAATAACAAAGGATTTTAAAACAGAGGTTTGTTTAGATGAAAATGCCATTAAAAGAACACTACAAGGTCAGGAACACAAACATGTATTCTAGACCTTATAGTGTTGAAGAACCACTGCCCCCCTAAATATAGTAAATTCTTACTTGTATTCCAGTCTGTTGCTGTTGGCTCTGCCCCTCATCTGCCTGCTTGGCTGACATCATCAGAAGTGATGATCTAAGCCAATTACAATTGGCTGAGACTGTCAACGAGGCAGATCAGGGGCAGAGCCAGCACAAGTCAAACACAGCCCTGGCCAATCAGCATCTCCTCATAGAAATGCATTGAATCAATGCATCTCTATGAGAAAAGTTCAGTGTCTCCATGCAGAGGGTAGAGACTCAGAATGGCAATCACAATGTGCAGCCCTGAGCCAGGAAGCACCTTTAGTAGCCATCTGAGGAGTGGCCAGTGACGGTATCCCTATGCTGTAATGTAAACACTGCATTTTCTCTGAAAAAAACAGTGTTTACTGCAAAAAGCCTTAAGGGAATGATTATACTCACCAGAACAAATAAAATAAGCTGTAGTTGCTCTGGTGACTACAGTGTCCCTTTAAAGGGACAATCCAAGCACCATAACTACTATCATGTGCATCAGTAGTGTTCTGGTGCCCTCAAACATCCAAGGTAAGTAGTCAAACAGTTTTAGAGCAGTTTGACTTCTTACCTGGGGTCTGCTTCCTGCCCCCTCTCATCTATAATCTATGTTCATGAATTAACACTGGCTGTCCCTTTGTTTTTGTAAAATAAAGATTTGGAGCTGCAACACCAAATATCATCAAAGGGCGATTTACTCCACCAGCCTTGACAAAGTCCCCTGCATTGGGTCGAAACGTTGTAGAGTCCACACTGGTGGAACAAATCCTCTTTTTGATGATATTTGGAGTTCCAATTCTCTATTATACTGACTAAGTAGCATAGGGAAGGGAACCTCTGGAGTTTGCTCCAAATTCCTCTCTTGGAATGTGTTCAAATTTACATGTCTGTGCTTAGATTGTAGGAAACATACCATTATTTAGGGAGCTGGTCTCCTGTAGAACACGCATTTTAGGTAGTATGCCACTTTAAGGAGTTGTCCTCCCCTACAACGCAAGTAAATGAATAGCTGTAACACATTTAAATGTTTGCTCCTTATAGAATTAAATGTCTGAATGTGTTACTAACATGCTTACAGCTACTCAACAGACTCCAACTCCATACTGACACGTTTAATGGCATGTCTAAGCGTTATCCCTTCAAAGATTAAAGTCTATTGCAGACAAGTTTAATTAAATGTTTCAGCATTCGTTCCTTCTAGAACCAAAGTGTAACAGTACCATGTTTAACAGTTTGTTTCTTCAATGAGTACATTTAACAATGACAATGACACTTTGATGACATTGACATGTTTAAGGGTTCATGTCCCCTAAGAACAAAATAACAGAGGCATACTTAATCCATTAGCCCGGCTGAAAAACAAAATATATCAGTGCAAATCATATGTTAAAAAGGTGATTCTCCCTGAAAATTTAGTAAATAGTATGAAATGTTATGTTTAAAATTACATTTATGTATATAGATATTCTTTTTTTTTTTTAAATTCTTTATTTTTGTCATATTTTATAACGTTTTCATTGTCATTGGGGTGGGGGTACAGAAGGAAACAAGGGAATAAGATGATTGTTATTATTACAAAGATCAAAAAGCTTAATTACCATGTGATTGACAGACATACATGAAATACTTATAAGATAAGGTCTTTCATTGGTTACATTATCAGATGTTTGTTAGTACGTTTGTACTACATATGTAACATTTGTTGCTGCTTTGATTCTAAGGGTTAGGGAAGGGTACAGAACTAGGAAGGGGAGGGGGTACGGTTGCCCTATTCGATTTTGCTGTAATTATCCCAAGTAAGTGGGGGTGTGGTAACATGTGGGAAGTTTCGGGGAGGGTTGGTGGTGTATATTTCACCCCTGAGCATTCTGGATAGTTTTCCCTTATATTCATCCGCTTGTCCGTCATATGTGTTGTCACTATGCATCGTTGGGAAGGGTTTGGTCTCTCAACGGGGTGTTGAAAGCGAGAGAGTTAGTGTGGCGGGGAGGGGGAGCAACATTGATAGTGGGTGGACCTTGGCTGTCTTGGTGTATATCATCGTTATCCAGTGCACACCCGTATGGCTTGGTGCGTCTCTGTGGTTTCTAGGGAGTCTTTGTTGCGTTCCGGTAGTAGTCATTCTATTATCTCCCTCCCTCCTCCCGCGTCTCCCTCTGCGATTCCCAGAGAAGATGCAGTTGGTCGTCGAGAGTTATGGTGTAGAAAGTCTGTGTTGTTGTTTCATGGGGTCAGTTCTGGACCTGAGTCACAAGCGTCTTTTGTAGTTTGGGTTTGCGTGTGTTCGGGCTTGTGTGTCATGATATATTGGGGAATCTAAGTATCTGAGCCTGGTATCGGGGTGAGGTAATGGTGTCCTGGATGGGGAGTAAGTCTTTGGAGAGTTCTCCCCGGTGGGGGGTACTTTGGGTGGATAGATAGGGTGAGGTACGGCACGGGATCCCAGCCCGATGTTCCCGGTGGGGTTAGGTGGTGGATATGTTCTATGGGGACCTTACAGTTAGTGGGCCATTTTAATCGTGTGTATTGGTGGGCCCATATTCCAGAGGTGGTGGGTCGTTTGTTGCGTATGTTAGCGCTACCATGGCAGTGCGGTGTCTCCCTCGATCCATGGTATATAGATATTCTTAACCCCCATTAGAGCAAAATTGAGCTCCTTGAGCATCCTCCTAAGTTGGTTCTCAAAGAACTCATGTCCCCAGGGAATATTCTGATTATTTAGCAACATCTGGAGGGCCGGAGTTTGGGGAAGCCTGGAATAAACTATAACTATTGTAAACCTTTTTTTTAAAGAAATGCTCTGTTTTCTTTTAAATTTATATATGTTTTTAAAAATAGCAAATTACATCATAATCCACTTCAGACATTGAAAATGAGGAGGAGAGATATAAACATTGTTTCCTGTCTCTTCTTCTCTGTATTTTTTTTCTGTACTGACTGCCAAGTGCAAAGGACAGAGCTTAACCAACGATTGGCAAGGAGCTAAGATGGAGGCGCCTATTTGCAGAAAAAAGTATGGATTGCTATATTTAATTTTATAATTTATACCTCAAAAAACACGCATATTTGTTAAACATAGAGATAAGGAAACACAATGTTAAAGGAACACTATAGGGTCAGGAACACAAACATGTATTCCTGACCCTATAGTTTTGAAACCACTGTTTAGGTGGCTTCCCCACTTGCCCCCCTTGGCCAACCTAAAAGGTAAGAAAACTTAGCTTATTCCAGCTCCGCACAGGTCCGCTAAGGCTGGCCCCACCCCCGAAACGCCTCCTTGCTGACATCATCCGAATGTAAGATTTTTAAACCAATTTCTCATAGGGAAAGCATTGGATTGGCTGCAATCGGCAAGGAGATGGGACGGGGGCAGGGCCGAGTTCCAGCTTGGCCAATCAGGACCTCCTCATAGAGATGCCTTGAATCAATGTATCTCTTTGAGGAACGGCAGTGCTGCACAGGAAGCACCTCTAACAGCCATCTGAGGAGTGGCCACTGGAGGTATCCCTGGGCTGTAATGTAAACACTGCATTTCCTCTGAAAAGACCGTGTTTACTGAAAAAAATGCCTGAAGGGAATGATTCTACTCACCAGAACAAATACAATAAGCTGTAGTTGTTCTGGTGACTATAGTGTCCCTTTAAGAATCTTGGGGTATTATAATTCATTTTTAATGGCTCTATGTTATTTATCTAGACTCAAAATATACTAACATTTTAGATTTTTGCATATTTAGAAACTGGAGTTATGTCTCCAAATGAGATTGTTTTAGTTTTAGCTGATTTTAGGTCTAAATAGGTGAGCTGGCAAAGAGAGACTCCAATTTAATATACCTTATTAATAGCCATGAGATGGTTGATGAGATAATATGAGATAAATATTTTCTTAATTGTTTGTGTTTTGATATATCTGGGAATCTGTTAAAAGGGCAATTCTTACTCACCAGGAAAAATGATATTTGATATTCATGGGTCTCTTTCAAATTAACAGCTAATTGCTGTTTTCTGTTATTAGATAGTGACAGTAAGCACAGAATTTTCTCCTTATTAAGGAAAACAGAAATTAATTCCTATGGTCCAAACGCCACTAATAACGAAGACATGTTATGAAGGCACAGGGTCACTCTGACCTAGGAATAAAGTGTTATAGAATTAAGAGAGGACAATTTGTTTGTTTTTTGTATGTGTAATGACATTAAATATGTCACAACATATAATTTCATAGATAAAATAGGTTTCTACATATTTTAAAGAATTTTCTATTTATATGGCAAACTAAGATTCAGTGTGGCACATGATGCACATATAAAAAAATGTATCTTATATCTTATATATCTTAAGTATTTATCTTATATACGTATTTACTTTGCAACTGTGTCAGCATAGAGAAATCATGCAGGGCAGGAGAAAAATTAAACAATGTTTCTATTTTGCCTCTTCATTTGCAATGTTTGTCCTGACCAGTGGCGCATACCTACCGCGTTCAGGGGCCGGTCACTCGAGTGGGCCCGATAGCCCTGCCGACCCCTTCATCCCCAGGACGCCGGTTTAGCTTTAGGGCCAGTGCACAGGCCGCACCAGCCTAGGGCCCGCGAATGCCACGTGACCAGCAGGAGGGGAGCACTGTACTGTGCTGCACCCCTCCTGCGGATCGCCGCAGCTGACAGGAAGTGCTCACTGAGAGAACAGGTACAGGAGGGGAGGGAAGTAATGGGACTAATGGGGGGGGAAGGTAGGGAAGAGAGACATGGAAGGGGGGGCTATTGGAGAGAAACTCATAGAGAGGGGGTCAGGGGAGAAAGAGAGACACATGGAGGGACTGGGGAGCTAGGGGAGAAATACATCTGTGAGGGCTAGTGAGAGAGAGTGAGACACATGGAGTGGCTAGGGGGCTAGGGGAGATAGACACATGTGGGGGGGCTAGGGGAGAGAGACACATATGGGGGGCTAGGGTAGAGAGACACATGTGGGGGGGGCTAGGGGAGAGAGACACATGTGGGGGGATTGGGGAGATAGAGAAACATGGAGGGGCTAGGGTACTACTCGGGGAGAGAGACACATGGGGGCTAGGAAATGAGACACATGGAGGAACTGGGGGCTAAGAAATGGGACACACGGAGGGGCTGGTGGTAGGGAATGAGACACACAGAGGGGCTGAATGAGACACATGGGATGGCAATATTCACACTGGGGCCTGGTGGTTTCTAGTTACGCCTCTGGTCCTCACTTTTCCTTGTCTGAAATGAACTGTGATGTTAAGGGGATTCTATAGTGTAAAGAATACAAACCAGTATTCATTACATTATAGTTCCCTATGCCCTCTTCCCCCCCCCCTCTGCCCCCCCCCCCCCCCTTCCCCCACTTCACACCTCCCAACCCCAGCACTGCACTGGTAAAAAAATGCCTTTTAACACTTACTGGATTCCAGTGCCGATCTCCATCAGCGCTGGTTTGGCGCTCTGCCTCCTCCGACAACTACAGTCCAAATTGTAAATTCAATCCCTGTTTCGTGCCGCCCCAGCATTTCAAATGGACAAAAAAAGGACACATTAATTTTAGGGGTTCGCAAAGATGTAGCCAGGGGCGGGTCTTTTCTTAGAAATTTTAGGTGATTTAGAAATAACAATTTGTGCAACTAAAAATGTAATTTACAACTAGGACAATTTAATTTATTTACACAGACTGATTTCTAAATACATTTATTGTAGTTTAAAGACGCATTATTAGGAGTATTATTTTTGTGGAGCTCTGGTATACATAATAGAAAAGAGGGGCAGAGGCATTTGGGACCAAAATAGAGACTGTCCCTCCTAAATAGGGACACTTGGGAGGTATGTGTTTTGCTACAATTAATATGTCAGAATCAAAATTATTTTTGTAAACGTTCACATTTTTAATAGGGTTGTAAATGTCCATACAAGGTGAGCAATATGTCTACATGGTTGATGTAAATATTCATTAGAGTGAGAATTGGGCAAACATTTACAATATTTGGGTTATATAAAGACATATTTCTTAGCCAATTCTCCACAAGGTGGAACAATAAACTATATCAGGTTGGACTGATTGTGCTACATATTATTAATATTATTATTGCCATTTATATAGCGCCAACAGATTCTGTAGCGCTGTACAATATTATGAGAGGGGGGATGTAACAATAAATAGGACAATTACAAGAAAACTTACAGGAACGATAGGTTGAAGAGGACCCTGCTCAAACGAGCTTCCAATCTATAGGATTTACACTTACTTGATTTTTCTAAATTTGCTATTTGATGGGTCGCTAATAGAATGCCCTGCTTATTTATTTTGGCGATGTCTAAAATGCGTGTCATCATAAATCCTCAAAGTTCTCATTTATTTACTAATCTTCTCCAGGGTAAAGTTTTTTTTAACACATATTGAGAAAGATATTGAAATTTAAGCTTCCTTACACACTGTTTGCAAAACTTGGGGTGCATGGTCTGAGGCACTTAAATTTTACGTGAAGATAGAAGGCAGCTAAATGTGCATTTTGTGATATCCGTAATTAAACAAGGGATTTATTAGAGATGAGCTTAATATTTTTTCTTAAAAGACCTAAATGTGAATTTTATCAAATCATTTACCATAACATCTATAAGGGATTTTTTCTTTAAATCAATATATTATCTGACATTTTTCTTGCATTCAGCTGGTTACAAAGCATAATGAAGAGCTGGGGGTCTCCAAAACCAGAAAATTCATCTAAATTCTGCTATTAAATCAACTTATTTATCTTGATCCCTTTAATCACTGGAAGGGCAGAGAATGGTTAAACTCTGGAACTCGTTACTGTATCGGACGTCTATAGCAGGTATGCGGCATGCCTTCTAATCACTGTTGGACTGGGACCAGCAGAGGGTTCTGGGATATGTAGCCTAACTTCACAATACAACTGCTATAGTCAAACAACTCTTTTAAAAAAAATTCACAAGATGGTTCTAGAGTCGCTCTAATATTGTTGCTACATCATTGGAACATACAGAATAAATGAATTCTGGCCAAGAAGAGAACGCGCATATAGAGACCTCTGTGATTTGGCGTTATCTTCGACACAGTAATGGAAGATTTGCGAGGTCGGTGAAACGTGTGATTCATTTTGCTCTGCTCTTTGAGGTTATTTCCAGGTGTTTTTTTTTTTTTTACAGATTATGTTCTGTATATATCGATCAGCTTCAGCTCTGACGTGATTTAACATTGTCCAGTGCGAAAACAAAGCATAGCATTTCACACCGAGATCATTAACGCTCAAGAGTTATGTAATATTACGTATATTTATTCCCCTTCACATTGACAATCAGTCGGACTTCGCCTGAGCCCACGTAAGAACGTCAGAAAGAAATTAGATGACACTGGTTTATAAATATACAAAAAATAATATTAACAAACCTTTGGAAATAAATCTACATCAGTGTTCTCCAACCCAGTCCTCATGGAACACCAACAGTCCACGTTTGGTCAGTATCTTCAATGGAATAAAACAGGGAAATACATAAATCCTGGACTGTTGGTGGTCCATGAGGACTGGGTTGGAGAACACTGATCTACATCATGTTCTTAGAAGGTGAGATAGTGACAAGGGAATGATGAAAAAATAAATAAACGATATTGGCTTCTATAATAATAGATAACCGCAACGAGTGCTAGAGTTTAATTTTTCCCCCATCTCGGCTATGTTGGTATAAATATTCCAGCTTATGTGTGAACTCACTAAGGTTCACAGATTAGTGAATACAGTTTATTGTGATATCAAGTTAAAAGTGAAGTGGATGCATGGAACTGCCTTTCAGAATATAGGACCTGGCAATAAGATGTCAAGGTACAGCGAGTATGAAGCTACTCCGTGAAAAACTTGAAATATATGGGACAAAAAGAGATTTGTGTTAGTGATATTTTATGGGGACAGTGTACTGTTAAGTTCCCTGTCTTTGTGCTTTGAATTGGCGGCAATGAACACTAGGCTTCCTTCTAATCTCACATCTGATGTGCAACAAGGTGTGAGTGAACTAATAGTCCTGTTAAGCAATGTCCCTCACTCCTCTGCTTCTAGATGCAGCTTAGGGTTCTCTGGAACCCCAGACTCCTACACGTATAGATATATTATACATTTGTTATGTACACTGTAGCGGAATAAAAAAGCAGCCGTCACTCTGGCAACTGGGCCCTGGAGCTCCGCCAGTCAGGAGGGGCACAGGCTGGCCCAAACCCCTTGCAAAATCATTATTTAAAGCAGGGGTAGGGAACCTTTTATCTGCCAAGGGCCATTTGGATATTTAAAACATAATTCGCGGGCATACAAAATAATCAACTTAAAAATTAGCCTGCTGTATTTGGTCCAACATTTAATTAACTCACTCCTAATGTGATGGCTGGAACTGCGTCTCTTCGGTGGGATGTTAGCTGGTATTGATGTTGCAACTTGCTGTGTGTGTGTGTGTGTGTGAGAGAGAGGGGTGCAATATGTGTGTGTGAAAGGGGTGCAGTGTGTGTGTGTGTGTGTGTGTGTGTGTGAGGGGTGCAGTGTGTGTGTGTGAGGGTTGCAGTGTGTGTGGCCTGCGGCTTGCAGTGTGTATGGCGTGCAGTGTGTGTGTGAGAGGGGTGCAGTGTTTGTGTTGTGTGTGTGAGGGGGTGCAGTGTGTGTGTTTGTGAGGGTTGCAGTGTGTGTGGCGTGCGACTTGCAGTGTGTGTGGTCTGCAGTGTGTGTGAATGGTGCAGTGTGTGAGAGGGTTGCAGTGTGTGTGGCGTGCGGCTTGCAGTGTGTGTGGCGTGCAGTGTGTGTGTGTGAGGGGTGCAGTGTGTGTGTGTGAGGGTTGCAGTGTGTGTGGCATGCAGTGTGTGTGTGTGTGTGGTGTGCAGTGTGTGTGTGTGTGAGGGTTGCAGTGTGTGTGGCGTGCGTCTTCCAGTGTGTGTGGCGTGCAGTGTGTGTGTTTGAGGGGTGCAGTGTGTGTGTGTGAGGGGTATATATCTATAAAATCACGGAATCAAGACATTACCAGAAGAAAATACATACTTTTTTTTCTGGAATCATTAGAGAAGCAACTATTTTTGACGGCCAGATACAGAGGTTACACCCACCTAAACCTAAAATCTACAAATGTCAGTTACACATTTGAACGATCACTAAATGTGCTACTTTCAGTGATATGTTTAAGTGATCAAAGCATGCATTGGCCAAATTATTACTAATAGTGACAGGTATAGGGCTAGTCCCTCCTGGAACAAAATGTACAAATAGCAGAACTGATTCTTTCTGTCACTTTATCGCTTTTTTTGTTTTTTTCTTGTGCGTGAGCAAGAACACCAAGTTCTTTTCCCTCTCTCTCTCTTATTTCTTTAAGGTGTATGTGACAAGGCAGTGTGGGATACGGGTAATGAAAATAGTGATATGCTTATAGAGACTCCTGCTAATAATAGAGATCTCATAACATTTGCAGTGTGACCCCTAAATACTAAGATACGCTAAAACCGATCATTTGCCAGTGACTTGCTTTCACGATTTACGATGAATTATTTGTGATAATAAAATAGATGCGGGGTCAATGTGGCCCATGTCTCTCTGGCAATCACAGGGTTAATATGCTTCACCCCAGGCTGGGAGTGACCCATTTATCAGAGCGCAGTGTATATAACCCTGAGCTGAGCCGGACTTGCAGAGTGTGAGCTCCCGAGATTAGGGCAAATCTCTCAACCTCGTTACAGAGGGAAGTTGGATTGCGGCAATGAGATGCGTACAGAAACAGAAAGGAGGGGGCGGGATAGATACTGTCAGCAACTCAGCACACTCTCTCTCTCTATATATATATATACAATTACTGATACACATCCACATAATAGATATATCTATCTATCTGTCTATTGTCTGTATATCTATCTATCTATCTAGCTAGCTAGCTCTCTATCTATCTATCTATCTATCTATTTATTGTCTGTATATCTATCTTTCTTTCTATCAATCTACTATCTATTTATATATCTTCTGTCTGTATATCTATCTATCTATCTATATATCTCAGGGCCAGATTAAGAGCCCAGTGTGCCTGGTGCTGACAATTATGATGGGGCCTAATTACAGAATTGTCACGGCCCCTGGCTCACCGCGAGGTGCGGTCGCACCGGACCAGTGCGACCGCGTCCAACGAACTGAGCTTACCTGCTCAGCGGCGAGTCGGGAGCCGCTCTGCCGGGATCTCCTGGCTGCCTGCCCGGGTTCAAGATGGTGCCGAACACGCGGTCGCAGCCAGATATAACTCTGTGCCCCAGGGTCACACACACACACACACACACATTCTGCAGTCAGAGGCCAGAGGGATATTTAACCTAGGTTATTGCCCTGTCGTGGTTTTCGTTCCTGGTTCCTGAATCCTGAGAGTGTGTTTTCTTGTCCTGTTTTTGATATTCCCAGTATTTTGACCTTGGCTATTACTGACTATTCTGATTCCTGGCTTCCCTGACTTGGCTTGTTAAAAGGTATTGTATAGTTCTGGCTCCCTTGACCATTCCCTTTTACCAGTACAACTACCTCATCAGGTTGCGCGTCAGCATCCTCTATTAATCCCCCACACATACGACACTCTAGGCTATGCACAGCCCTCACATTTCACGATACATTAAGACCACCCGCATGGTCTACGCATGGAATTTCCGTATGCCCCACAACAAAGGCGTATCGACATGCTCCCTTCCAGTACAGAGTCTCACTTCAACCCTGAGGCATGAGACACGTAAGCGCACACCTTGCCTTTAACTTTAGGCTTACTCCAGGCCATACGCACATACGCCGACACTAATCTTACGGCCAGGATGGAATTTGCTCTATTATCTATTACCTTTTGTTGTTAACCTTCGCAACTGCTTTTTATACCTTTTAAAATTTGTGCCGATACTCAAAATGCCATACTATTGTTATACTCTGCTGTCAAATAAGCTTGCTTTAGCTGTTGTGGCTATACAAGCATTATGTTCATGCGTGCACAACAAAAATAAAGAATTAAAAAAAAAAAAAAAAAACAGCGAATGGTCAAGGGAGCCAGAACTATACAATACCTTTTAACAAGCCAAGTCAGGGAAGCCAGGAATCAGAATAGTCAGGAATAGCCAAGGTCAAAATACTGGGAATATCAAAAACAGGACAAGAAAACGCACTCTCAGGATTCAGGAACCAGGAACGAAAACCATGACAGGGCAATAACCTAGGTTAAATATCCCTCTGGCCTCTGACTGCAGAATGTGTGTGTGTGTGTGTGACCCTGGGGGACAGAGTTATATCTGGCTGCGACCGCGTGTTCGGCACCATCTTGAACCCGGGCAGGCAGCCAGGAGATCCCGGCAGAGCGGCTCCCGACTCGCCACTGAGCAGGTAAGCTCAGTTAGTTGGACGCGGTCGCACTGGTCCGGTGCGACCGCATCTCGCGGTGAGCCAGGGGCCGTGACAATTCTGTAATTAGGCCCCATCATAATTGTCAGCACCAGGCCCACTGGGCTCTTAATCTGGCCCTGCATATATCAATCGGTTCTTCCTTCTATCTATATCTCTCTGTCTGTCTATCTATCTATCTGTCTATCTCTCTGCCCATCTATCTATCTATCTGTCTGTCTACCTGTCTGTCTGTCTGTCTTTGTATCTATCTATCTACCTATCAAATATCAATCGGTTCTTCCTTCTATGTATATCTCTCTGTCTGTCTCTATTTATCTTACATTTGGATGAGATAAAGCACATGGTAGCTAGATAGCTCAGCTGGTTGATTTTCTCTGTGTATAACATATTGAAATCTATATATCACACGTTTGATACCCAGCTTTTTCGACAAAAATCAAACTGATAAATTGGGTAATAGTGGCATTTATAAACCACATGCAGATTTGGTTAACATAACTGTAATAAAACTAACAGGAAATTTCAAAGTAGCTGAACGGAAAGCATAGTTAACTATTGGAATTTTTCCAATTCGCCTTTTTTGACCCTAAATTTAAAATTCACTTTGAATTCTCAATTTAGTTAATAATTAGGCGACTTCAGCTTATTCAACCTATTGGACGTTCCCAATTATCTTCATTAGGTTGGTAGATTAATATTAGTCCAGATATTGATTTCTAAACCGGTTTAACCATAACCGCCTGTTCTTTGGCGAATTAAAGTCGTAATTACCACCAATCATGTTGTGTTGTTCATTTACTGGTGACTGATCAGCTAGCCCAGGGGTGTCCAAAAGGTGCATCCCATATGTTTTAAAACTACAGCTCCCAAGATGCTTTGCCATTCTTAAGCATTCAAAAGATTTGCACAGCATAATGGGGGTTGTAGTTCTACAAAATCCGGGGATCTTCCTTTTGGTCACCCCTGAGCTAGATAGAATCCTGATAATTGAATTGATAGCACCAGGACTGTATTTCCAATAATGTGTGCTTTCTTAACATGGACACAAATTATCTGAGTGATCTCAGCTTGGCGATCAGTGTTGTGTTCCTCGATGTTAATCTAACATATAAAATATATACAGTCAAAAACTTTCTTTAGTTCTGTCGTATTAGGAAACAAAGTGGGACTATAGTAAACCATTTATTTATGTAGTTTTTAAGGGCCAGATAAAAAGATTACCTTTTTCCATAAAATGGAAACCTATTAATAAGCATGTTTGCCTATGGCTTTATTTACTATTATTAAATGGACACTATAGTCACTAGAACAATTACAGTTTAATGTAGTTGTTCAGGTGTCTACTACCTGTCCCAGCAGACATTTTAATGCAAACACTGTCTTTTCAGAGAAAAGGCAGAGTTTACATTATTGCCGAGGGACACCTCTAGTGGCAGTCACTCAGACGGTCACTAGAGGTGCTTCCTGGGTCAGTACTGACGTTCAGCATCTCCACGCACTGCATGGAGGCGCTGAACATTCCCCGTAGAGATGCATTGATTCAATGAATCTCTATGATGAGATCCTGATTGGAGCAGAGCAGCGTTTTGCCACGCGTGTGCATTAGTCTCCCAATGCTTTCCTATGGCAAAGCATTGGATTGGCTGAGATCATCAGAATTAATTATCTCAGCCAAGGAGGAGGAACATAGGCCGGGACAGCCGTGACAGGACCTACGCAGTGCTTAAAAAAGGTGAGTAAACTACCTTTTTTTCACAGGGGCAAGAGGGGGCTGGTGGACTAAATTGTGTTTTACACCTACAGTGTCAGGAATACTTGACATGTCAGAGTGTCCATGAACTGAACCATGTATTCACCACAATTGTTCTGACACTACAACAGATAGGGTTGTTCACTAAAATCAGAATTCAAAATTATTTTCAAATTAAAGTCAAAGTAACCGAGCTGAAAGCATAGCTGACTTGTTGGAGAATTTTTTTTCCTTTTTCTTTTTTTGACCTTAAACTTGAGAGTCACTTTGCATTCACTTTAAATTCTTCGTTTAGTAAATACATGTGTAAGTCTTTGCAACCTGCTATTGAAAAATTAATATTTGAAGGGCCTAACAATCAGCTCATTTAGAAAGTTTAAATGTATCCATTTAGAACATTTATAAGGACGAGCAACATTCCGATTGGTTAAACATTTTGAAATGAACAGGAAGGTATATGCTAGAATTAAATGGACTTATTGCAGATCTATTCTGTCTTCCAACACAAAACCTTGTAGACGCACATTTTTCTAAAATTCCAGATAACAGTGTACCAGAATAAGACTTGCATTGCACAGTAGGATGGTGACATTTGCATTTTGTCCTCGTGGGTATAACACCTCCCTTGGTGATGCGTTTTTCTAAACCTCACTCTACCGAACTCTTTGCAGCTCACTGTGCATTTACAATTTGGTTCATGAGCTTGCACGCACAATGGTCTGGCTTACATCCCATAATGCATTGAGGCTATGTAATACAGAATTATATTACATGTTTTGTGTGCTCTCATGTCCTTCTGATACTTTCTACCAACTAGGTGTATCTGGCTGTGGAGCTTGTACAGCGCCATCTGTTGGTTGTGAAGATCTTGCAACAGCTATGCACGGCACCACATGTTAGTTGCAACTGTTATGTATACTACCTGAATAGAAATAATCTATAATTTGCATATTCCAGTAGATTTGCATATTATGCTTTCTGCATACAGGAGAGATATTTCTTGTTAGTTATTGTCCTCGTCGCACCTTTATTAATATTTTATTGTGTTATTATGAGTGCCTGTATGATTCCCCATATGATTTGGTTATATGTATTGAATTGAGTGTGTCGCAATAAGTTTAATGTAATGCGGATAGGGGCTAGTCCTGAGTGAAAATTAATTATTTCCATAAATTAATTCTATTGGGAACTGTTTGTCCTGTTTGTTTTGTTTAGGGAACCCACTAACAGAATGTGTGGACCTGTAGGCTAGATTCATTGGTCATTGATTCCCACAGCGAGTTAAGAAAGAGCTAGGCGTGAGAGCCACAAGTGCCTTAATAAATGCAGTAGTTGAAGAGAGTGTAGGCAGGGTGTGGATACCTGCCTGGGAGAGGAACAGAAGAGGCAAAGGCGAGGGAATGATATGTGCCTGGAAGGAGAGAGCTGCAACGTGATCCAATGGGTCTGAATCGACTGGGGCTGACACACTCCAGAGTCCCTGGTAGCAGAGAGGAAGTTGATCTGGCAGAGGTACTCAGTTGTAGTATGGAGGCTCCGTCACATAATGCAGAAACACAGACGCTTATTTTTTTTTTTTTGCAATATTTTTAGATTTCTTCACCCTCTTAACAGTGGAAGGCATTCATTTACATTTTTGTTTACAGAAAATAATTTGCTGGGGTTATGCCCCAAACACACATTGGTTAATTCAATAAACAGTGGACTCTGCGAAACAGCAAAGTAAAGTTACACAATTAGCTCATAATACATGTACTGGATACATCAGCCCATTTTTTTTTCACCCATATTCATTGTTCAAGAAGAAATCCCAATATAATTTCTGACACTCTTTCGGAGACGCTTATACCTGCGTTTTGCTTTTTTTTCTCTCTCATTTTTCTTGTCTTGGTCTAACCTGTGGTTTTTGGCTATCATGTATTAGCAAGTTAGAATAAATACATTACCTAGACGAGATTGTGTGTGAGAGGTGCATTAAAGCAAAAGACTGGCACACTGTTCTGTCTGCAAAAACACTTGTTAATATGTAGCCTGTCTCCTCTGTTTTGTAAGCATCCTGACCTCATATGTAAATTAATTACTCTCCAGTAAAGAAGTTTATTTGCATATGAAGTCAGGTCAATCTTGTCACTGAAAGGGAAGCAGCGCTAGAAATGGGGATAGACCCTACCCATCTAGTTTCAGAGTCTGTGTTGCAATAATTATTTTTACAATACATTTATCCTACCCTGTTCTGGAGAGCCTTGGTAGTTATGGATTGCTAGTCAAGCTAATTTGGAACAGCCAGTCCCTCTGTCCCTGGGGGACTTAGCTACTGAAACTAATATCGTCTTCTGATCCACGCATTTGACAGCTATTTGTTAAGCGCAGTATACAGTTTTTTGGTTTTTTTTAAGTACAACAGAGAGCCAACAAGTAACATAATTATTTAAGTTGTGTGTACACACACTAATATATATATATATATATATATATATATTCTCCTACCTCTAATCTATCATTCTATATCTTGTCTGTATTTGTGAGGGAGTGGAATTTGTGGCGTTTGATGGTGGTGTGGTTGATATGCAAAGAAAGATGCAGGGAGGCAGCGCCGGTAGTTTTTTTTCCCCTCAAATCCAAGGTGGTATGTGAAGGTGGTGTGTGAAATAAGCAGAAAGAACGTAATATAGTGTAGTATATTATCAATTCTGATTATATATGAAAGAAACAAATTGCACTTTTTTCTGGAGGTTATATTCAGCTCCAGATTATTGCGGGTGGACGGAACAATCCCCGTCTATGGATATGGTGGTGGGTCCTTATGCTTGATAGCAGGTGTTGTTCCCCGTGCTCTTAGTTGTTGTACCGCAGTCTGGCAGTAGGATGTCCTCAGTATACAGGAGAAGAAATAAAAACAAAATATAGTGCTTTCTGTATGTGTTGATTGGGATAAAATCAAACAAGATATACTCAAAAATGGAGAGCAAATAAAGGTATTGCTCAATCCCAATGGGCTTAGGTGGTATGATCCCCACCAAAGATATCGCTTTGTGAGTCCTCTGGTTAAAAAAGCTTCAAAGATAGGTCTGGAATCTCCAAGTAGTATTACATAATTATTTGGAGATAAAAAAATATATAAAACCAAGTATAACATTTAAGAATTTTAAAACAATAACGCTTTTCACGGACAACAGGCTTTCTCAAAACTGCAGGTGCTGTCTCCCTCCACCTTTCTTTGCATATATCTTGTCTGTGTACAATGCAACCACACTGTAGTGCTGTACAATGGACACTACACTCGGAACACAAACTTTTTTGTTGTTGTTGTCAGTGCTTTGCAACAAACATAGAATAAAAATAAAGATGTACACACAATTACAAAAAAGTACAGAGGCAGAAGTAGGAAAAAGAACGAGGGTTTAAATGATCACACGCGATAGTTTTACAATCTGTAGCTATTTATTGCCCTCTGCTGATGGAAAAGATTATTATCCAAAATTTCAATAAACACCGACCTTTATTTACTAAAAAGTGGATTGTGGTGAACTGAAGGAAATGTACTTTCTAAATGTATTTTCTTAGGTGACTCTAAGCACCATAACAACGTATGGTCGGTATTTTGTTAGTGGCTTAAGACAACAAGAGAGGCAAAGCAGCGAGGAACAACTGAACACAAAGATATGGGAGGCAGCTCACCTGAAGGTAGAGGATTCCGTCTAAACCCTTAAAATAACTCGAAAAGTTAAACAAAAATACTGGTTTCGCCAATAAATATAACACACTAGAAAATAATACAGATAACTATGCTAAAAAAAACCTGTAATAATGCACCAAAAGTAAAAAAAAGTCCACAATAAAATACAGAAATAAAAATATGAGGTGATAAGACACAGTCTTAAAAGTAGCAATCGATCTTCAAACCTTCGTATGATGCTTGTTGGACAACTTTACTTAGTACCAGCATATAAAAGAAAGCAAATACAAATCATCGTGGTATGAGGATACATTTATAAATTATATTGTCTCATGACAACATAGAATATTGCACAAGACTTACGGCAATTATGAACATGTGCTCTCGTGACTGGATTTTACTTAATTTAGAATTTCTGTAAACGGCTATCAACCAGTCCAAGGAGTAAGTGGACCGACTTGAGGGAGAACTTGGTCAGCTACTTCAAAGAGATGCCCTTATACAAATAAAATGTAAAATAGACGAGAAATAAAATGTAAAATTGACGAGAATGTGAATAGTCTGAGAAAAAGAACTGAGGAAAGAAAGAGGAACAAATTCCTAAGAGACCGCCTAGACCAGGGATAGGCAACCTTCGGCACTATGAGCATTATGGGAGATGTATGCCACAACATCTGGAGTGCCGAAGGTTGCCTACCCCTGGCCTAGACTATGACAATGTATTGCCTCTAATCTGCATTGTGTGCTTTTAATTAATTAATTCACTTCTTAATTTTTTAAGAAACAAGTTTTTATTTTTTTATTTTTTTTATTCTTTATTTTGGTGTGCAATAAAGAAGCAACATACAGGCTGGTAGCGCCACAACAGCATCTACAAGCTTAATGTGGTCAAACATTTGTATACAGTGTCATGGCATGAGAGACAATTGCACTTTTTTAAGTTAAAGAAACAGGCTTCATTATAGATAATAGTATAATACTTGAGTAATAAACATAGTGATGCAAGCTCAGGTAATTGACATAAAGTGAAATAAAAAGGATGAGTGATGTTTAACAGTTAGTTGCGCAGATCAAACAGTATCTCGACGACATAGTGCGTTCTATATCTGCCTTAAGCAGCTAGTCGAGAAGAAACAAGTTTTTTATATTTTAGTTATCTCTTTATAAACATTTTTTTAATATCTCTTCCAGGGTTTCACATGTTAAGGGTGTTGGTGGTTCTTTTTCTTTCACCCAATGTTTAAGCTCTCCTGGTCCACAGATAATTGATCTCACTCGGCATGTGATTCTTTTAACTTAAATTCTATTTTATATTAAATAAAATAACAATATTGTCTTTTCCTTTGTCTTTTCCTTTGATAAAAGTCTTTATCTTATTATTGATACATTCAGTATATCCATTGATGCACTTTGCTTTGATCTTGCCCTTTTTATAGGAATGATTGCCCTTTATATTTACATGTCCAATTGAAATGTATTACTTGATTTAATTTTGAGGAATTCATGTTTTTACACCAATTTTTTCTTCACTTTAATGGAACACTATAGAGTCAAGAACACAAACATGTATTCCTGACCCTATAATGTTAAAACCACCATCTAGCCTCCTCCCCCTTCCCCCCCCCTCGCCTCTCTAAATAAATCTTATTTGCATTCAAGTCTGCAGCTGCTGCCTCTGCCCCTGATCTGCCTGCTGGTTGACATCATCAGAAGTGATTCTGCGAGCAAATCACAGTGCTTTCCCATATGATTGGCTGATACTGTCAAGGAGGCAGATCAGGGGCAGAGCCAGCACAAGTCAAACACAGACCTGGCCAATCAGCATCTCCTCATAGAGATGCATCGAATCAATGCATCTCTATGAGGAAAGTTCAGTGTCTCCATGCAGAGGGTGGAGACACTGAATGGCAGTCACACTGTGCAGCACTGCCCCAGGAAGCACCTCTAGCAGCCATCTGAGGAGTGACCAGTGGAGTTATCACTAGGCTGTAATGTAAACACTGCATTTTCTCTGAAAAGACAGTGTTTACAGCAAAAAGCCTCAAGGGAATGATTCTACTCATCAGAACAAATACAGTATCGGGTGGCGACTCAGCCTTTGGTTGGCAAGTGCATAGATGCCTGGTTGGCAGTAATGAAGGCTCCATCTTTTGACCATATTTGGAGTTCATGTGTTTAATTCTGGTTTCCAATGGGTAGCTGGAGGGATATCTGAAGATATGGAGCAAATAGAATATTTAGCCCTATTTTCTTTTTTAATATTTGTCTGTATTTTTACTATTTGTTTCTTAATTGATTGATTGGATATATGTTTTTTACTAATTGTGTTAATAGTCAAAGTTTACACCCTTTAAATATGGCATTAGTTCAATGTGGTGAAAGCTTGACGAAGGCCTCCGTGTAGGTCGAAACGTTGCACACTCATTTTTCAATAAATTTGCCTTTTTGAAGAAACCTTGAGTGCCTGGACCTACTTTCTACTAATATATTCTAAGTTTATAAACCTTTATTACATACTCCTCAAAACTTTTCTCGCTTTATTTTGGTTTGTATATTTGTTTTGTTGGTTTAAAAAAAACAACTGTTAGTAGATGCACGTACCTTTAACTTTTATTTATTTTTAGAACACATCTCTTTTTATTGAGGGCGGATATGTTTTTAAATGTGATTTAGGGCTTAATGATTACTCCAACCATCATAACCACTACAGCCCGCTGATGTAAAGATTACCCTAGTACCATTCCCCGATAATGGGGCTAACCGATTTACAATGGTTTAGCTTCTTAACCGGTGCTGCCCAGAACTCGATGTCCTCGGTAGGCAGGTTTACGACATCTGGCTTCTTTAAAGCTGCAGAAGCTGGATGTTGATTCTGCCACTCATTCATTGGCTGAGAGCATCAGCTGACCACTGTCAGCCAGCAAATGAGTGTCTCTGCATCGAAATTTGCACAGAACTGACATAAACTTCTGACGACCTATGATGCTGCAGGAGGTGGAGTTACACCTCTGGCAGGAAATGGGTGAAACTCGTATGTGTAGTGTTTCAGACTCCAGGCACCATGACCACTTCACATCTCGGAAGTGGTCATGTTACTTGGAGTAACCCTTTAAGTATAACTACATAAATATAAAGGGTTTCTTTTTCCTATAGGGTGTAGGTCGAGTTTGCAGTCAACTGCTCTTTACATCTAGCTCATTAAGGTTTTAATTTTGATAACATAGTGACAGCTCATAATTTATTGCATGAAAATGAGGTTGTAAGCAGTGCTACTAGTGCTTATACGGTGCAGACTCTACTCCAGTGTTAATTTTGTAGACTAACAATTTTGGCCAGATTTTAGTCCACTAAAACTAAAACAATCAGATGACTAAAATACGACTAAAACTAAAATGCCTTTTTAGCCAAAAGACTATGACTAAAACTAAATGGAAATAAAACAAAATTAACACTGCACAGAGGGGCTGTGGAAGGGGCAAAAGAGACAGTCCAGGGCTTGGGAGAGAGACACCTAGAGGGGCTGGGAGGACACAAAGAGACACAGATGGGCTGGAGAAGGGGCAAAAGAGACAGATAGAGGCTTTAATTAAACCCATTAGATTTAAGTCGACTGACACTAGCCTAAAATTTAACCCCTTAAGGACCAAACTTCTGGAATAAAAGGGAATCATGTCATGTGTCCTTAAGGGGTTAAACAATTCAGTTGACTAAATTACGACTAAAACAAACATGGCTTTATAGTCAAAAGACTATGACTGAATTAAATTTTAATTTGCAGACCAAAATTAACACTGCTCTACTCCCTAAAATTAGTAGCTGTTTGTTGGTAAATCTTAACAAGACTTGAAAAAGCCCTTTGTCCGTAATAACGGTTTATAACCTAAATTATATACTCATGAAAACACCACATAACACAACAATAGAGGAAGTGGAGATCATGTTGGGAATTGGTAGTCTGCCAACTCTCTCCCCAATCTATCGCTATCTGATGTCCCCAATGAGACAGATCTCCTTGACCTGCTCATTTGCAAAATGGCGGTGTAGATTAAAGGAGACATGGCAAAAGTACATATTATCATAATCCCTGTCTGCAAAAATAGTGCAAGGAAGCAGTTGCACAGAAAGTGCACAGATCTCTGGGTGAATCTTTAAGAACAGTATAGTTTGAGCCCCCACACTTCCCATAAGGCTCAAATGGAAGGTAAGTGGATGGAAAAGGCTTTGGGTCCAGTGGTTCTCCCATTATTTAAGAGTTAGACACATTATGTGAAATGTTTGAATTAATACAAAACGGGCAACATTACCTTGAATGGTGAATATGATAAGTACATTTTTTTTTGTTAATTTATCTTTTTAGAGAAACACTAAAGGTACTATAACAATGTCAACTGATTTAAGTGGTTATGGTGCCTGGAGTCCATTGGCTTTGGGTCCCGCGTCACTGTTAAAAAGTTTACTAACTGTTTAGCAAAGTTGATTGTCCTCTGCAGCCGGGCCAACAATGACGACATGGCGAAGGTGGAGTTAATGACAGTGTTTCTCTGACACTCCCTGGTTATGTCCCAAGTCAGAGTTTAACTCCACCGTTGCCATAATTGAAGATTATATTAGCTTTAGTGTACTAATAATCTTAATTTTAGTAATGACAGGAGGCGAATATTTGCATATCTTTCTTTACTGAAAACTCCAGCAGCATAGAAACAGTAACAACCAATCAGAGAAAAGATATGCTGCCCATAAAAGGGCCTGTCTATGACATCATTTCCTCTTTCTTTGAGGCGAAAAAAGGTAACAGTCAATACATAAAATATCAATACAGATTAACGATTCAACAATATAAAACGATAAAGAACTTAGGTAAATCCATGATATGACTCAGTGGAAAACGATTCTTCGTCCCATGAAATGAATATTCACGCTGAAAGAAAAAGAAAAAGGTGAAAGGTTTCTGGCGTGGAAAACGTGTCCGCATATCATAACCATTGTATAACTGAACAATAATATATATTAAGAGTAGAAATTTAAACCTAGGGCATCAAAGTATTATACTTAAACTAGGTTATCAAAACGAAGCGTGAGTAACATGACCACAACATCAAATGAAAAAGTGATGATATGAATAATCCATACATAACCAGAACAATGCGAAAAAACATATGCTAACATATACAGTAGTAACCTGCATGCTTACCTGAGCACTAGGACTTAATACCTGAAGAAAAACAAAATATCTGGGGGGGAAGAAAAAACCCTAGGGCGGGAAATATTCGCCTCCTGTCATTACTAAAATTAAGATTATTAGTACACTAAAGCTAATATAATCTTCAATTTTACCACATGACAGGAGGCTTCATATTTGCATTTTTAAAGCTTAGGCCTAACCAGTGTGAAGGAAGCATGTGAAACCTGGCGAAAATAGAATGTCCGAAAAGTACTTTCCCTAGACCAGTCTGCGCAACGCATAATGTCGGTTAGGGAGGCGCCTGCCAAGAACGCTTGGGATGCCGCCGCCCCCCTAACTGAGTGTGCCCCAAAGCTAGAATCGATTCCCACCAGTTGTAATAACCAGCGAACCCATCTGGCCAGGGTGGTCGTAGACACTGGTCCGTGAGGCTTCACGTAGGAAATCAACAGTTGACCCGTCGGAACCTGCCGTAGAGAGGCTGTGCATTCTACGTATCTCTTGAGTGTCTTGACAACACACAGTTTGGGGTCCAATTCAAAGTATGGATAGGATACAGAGGGCGTATCCGATTTAGTCCGTCTCGCAATGGAAAAGGTGACTCCCTCTGGAGTGAGAGAGAAACCGTCCACGTCAAAGGCCCTAATGTCAGACACCGGTCGAAAGGAGACCAGACACAACAAAAGGGCCAATTTTGCTGAGAGTTGTTTCAGAGATAGAAACGGGTTGTCCGGCCAACCTCTCAGAAAGTCCAGTACTTTACTTACCTGCCAAAGGTTGGAATATTTGGGCGCTGGGGGTCTCGTCATTCTAGCGCCTCGCAGTAGGCGACACACCAGCGGGTCCTGACCCACCGGTCTGCCTTGTACTGGGATGTGAGCCGCTGAAATGGCCGATCTGATCACGTTAAGGGATCTGAATGATCTACCAGTCGAGAAGAGATGGGCAAGATAGTTAAGTATCAGCGGGATAGGGGCAGTAAAGGGATCGGAATCCCTCTCCACGCACCAATCACTCCAGGCTGACCAAGCGGAAATGTAACATCTCCTGGTGCCCGGGGCCCACGAATCCCAAAGGAGGTCCTTAGTAGACTGCGATAGGCCGTGGACTGACCAGGATCCCCTGAAATCGTCCAAGCCACCAGTTCCAACTGGTCTTCCAGGACGAGGGGATGAGGTTCCCCTCGAGGTCCCGACAGCAGGAGTGGGAAGGTCGGGAGTCGCACGGGAGTGTCGTGGGACATCTCCAGGAGGTCCGGAAACCACGGCTGACTCTGCCAGAGGGGCGTTATGAGTAGAGCCGAAGTCCTGTGGGTGCGTAAGTACCGTAGCACTCGTGGGATCATCGAAAATGGAGGGAAAGCGTAGGCTCCGTGTGAGGGCCAGTCCTGCAGGAAAGCGTCCGCCGCTTCGCTCATCGGATCCGGAAGCCAGCTGTAGTATCTCTGCAGTTGGTGGTTGGTCCTCGATGCGAACAGATCTATTGATAGCGGACCCATCCGTTGTCGCAGTGACTGAAATATCTCTCTGTTGAGCGTCCAGTCGCTGGTGTCTCTCCAGTGCCGGGAGAACCAGTCCGCCGTCAGGTTGGCGACCCCTGGGAGGTATTCCGCCTGTAACGTGATGTTCCTCTGCATGCAGAAGCTGTAGATGTCCTTCGTAGCTTCGGTCAGGTCTTTGGACCTCGCTCCGCCCAGGCGGTTGCTGTATTGCACCGCCGAAATGTTGTCCATGCGGAGCAGGATACAGCAGTTCGATTTGTCCTTGGCCAGGCTGCGTAAGGCGAAGGAGCCCGCGATCAACTCCAGGCAGTTGATATGCAGACCGGTCTCCTCCCCTTGCCAAGGGCCCCCTGTGGAGGCCTCTGAGCAGTTGGCGCCCCATCCCCATAGACTGGCGTCCGATTCCACAACGAAGTCCGGGGAGGGGCCGAAGATCGCCTTGCCGTTCCAGGCTTGTATGTGTAGCAACCACCATCTCAGTTCTGATCTCACCTCCCGAGTGAGTGGGATCCAGTGGTCGTAGGAATGTCCGGTGCGTAAGTATCCCGCTTTCAGCCGTTGCATGGCCCTGTAGTGTAGTGGGCCCGGGAATATCGCTTGAATGGATGAGGACAGGAGTCCTACAATCCGGGCGAGCATCCTGAGCGGCATTGAGTCCATCTTCAAGACTCGCCTGATTTCCTTCCTTATTGAGGCAATCTTTTTCGAGGGAAGGCGTAAGACGCATTCTCTCGAATCGATGTCGAACCCCAGGAACTGCACTGACTGGGATGGAGTGAGAGACGATTTTTGCGTGTTCACCACGAATCCCAGGGACTCTAGTAAGTGAACTACAAAGTTCGTCTGCGATCGTAGCCTGGACGCTGATTCGCAGAAAATCAGCAAATCGTCCAAGTATACGAGACAGCGTATGCCCCTTGTACGGATGTGAGCCATCACCGGTCTCAATAGCTTCGTGAAACACCACGGAGCCGAGCTGAGGCCGAATGGCAGACAGGTAAATTGGCATACCCGTCCTCTCCATCTGAAGCGGAGAAACTGGCGGTAGTCTCTGTCCACGGGAACCGTGAGATACGCGTCTTTGAGGTCCAGGCGCGTAAACCAGTCGTTCTTGACGAGCAGGTCTTGTAGAAGGTGGATGCCTTCCATCTTGAAGTGTCTGTAGGCCACAAAGGCGTTTAGTTGTCGGAGGTTGATAACCGGCCGATACTCGCCTGTTTTCTTCTTCACCAAGAAGATATTGCTTATAAAGCCTCCCCCGTCTGGCGCGTACTGAACCGCGCCCTTCTCGAAGAGCGAGTGGATCTCCTCGTCCACCAGTCGGTTTTGTTCTGCCGACATGTGTATCGGGGGGGGGAGAGCGGTTTGGACAGGTTGTGCGGTGAAGTCTATTACGAAACCGCGTACCGTCTGGAGGACCCAGGCGTCTCTGGTGATCCGTGTCCAGTTCTGGAAAAAAGAAGACAGGTTGCCTGCAATAAACTTTGGGGCAAATGTACGTATGGAGGGACTCACCATTATTGAAGCGGCCGCGTCCGCGGCTCCTGAAACCTCTGGACCTTCCTGCGCCTCGAAATGTAGAGGATTTTTGTGAGGCGGACGGGAAGAAGGTTGGCGTCTGTGGGAACGCCCTGGAACCTGAGGTCCAAAATCGGCTGCCGGCACGGTTCCGCTGTCGGCCAGCCCTTCCAAAAACACCTCTAGCTGGAGGAGCGTGGAACACTTGTCTGAGTGAGGTCTGGGCCTTGTTCAAAGTTGTGAATAAGTTCACATGTCGTTTCAGTTCAGAAATGAAGGCATCGCCAAATAAAAGACCTTTGGCCTTAGGCCCGAACTCCTTGGCTCCCAGTTCCAGGAGCTTGCTGTCGATTCTGATCAGAGCCGATCTGCGTCTCTCGACACAAAGCGCTGCGTTGGCGTTGCCCAGCAGACAGATTGCGCGTTGGGCCCATTCGCGCATGATATGGGGGTCCAGTAGCGATCCTTGATTGAGGGCCATGTCAGCATGATACAACATCTTGGCTATGGGACCCAGTAGGTCCAGCACTTTGTCCTGTGCTGCCTTGATGCCCTTTTCAACCCCTTTGCGCGGGTCTCTGCCCGAGCGTGACATAAAGGCTACCATCGTATCATCGAATTCTGGTGTTAGTGCCACCTTGTCGGGGATCAGGGGTCTGGGGCATTCGGCCCGGAGGCGCGTCCGCACCTCCTTCTCCAATGGCTTGCGCAGCCAGTAATGAATAAATTTTGCCAGATGTTCTGGCAGTGTCCACTCTGAGGAGCGAGGGTGTCGGATGGTGCGTGGGTCAAACAGCGGCAAGCCCTGCTCGTCCATAAGGACGCCATCCCCGGACGGACCGGCGGTGTGGCTGTCATCGGCCTCTCCGTCCAAAAAGGTCTCTTTGACATAAGTCGAAGAAGTGGGTGGCAGGTCCTGCCAGTCCTCGTTGTCCGAGGGTGAACCCTCCCGTTGCCATTCATCCACCACATTTAGGTCACGTGGGTCGTAGGCGTCGTCCTCGTCCGAGGACAGGGGTGCGCGGGGTGCGGGTTGTTGGTCCGCGCCCTTGACCCGTTTGGCGGGCACCTTGCTCTTCGCCTTGGCGGAGGGGGGGCTCAAAGGTTTCTTGAGTCGCCTGGTCTTGGACGTCTCAGAGCCCGACGCTTCCATGCGTCCCGAAGGGCTAGTATCACCATGGCTGTGGGGGAGGGCTCGCAAGAGGGCCTTTTCCACGGAAGCCGCCACGGCGGCATTGATCATGGCTTGAAAATCTGAGCTTTGCGTGTCTTCCATGACCAAAAAGTAGCGTCAAACCTGTGGGGCGAGAACAAGGTTCAGTGGGGAGAACCGTGGAGGTTTTTTGTATGCAAACGTAGACAATATAGTCGTGTATAGAAGGCTTTTATGCACGTATTTTTTATCCAAAGGGCTAAGTCAGACTTAGGTACGCCCTAGTGCATATTCTCGGGGTTCACCCCGGGTGGCGTGCCGTGGTAACCAGAGGACACCCACATTAACCAAAAAAAGGGGGGGCCGTAGCGCCCTGCATGCGTGACTGGGGGGTCACCCCAGGTGGTGTGCCATGAAAAATACCCAGAGGACACCCACATAAATTTCACCCTTGGGTGCAGTAATTTAACAGGACCCTGTGAGGGGTACCCAATGATATACCCTGGAGGGTTGGTAGTGTCAGTAAATTCCCCTGAGGGGTGATAACATATATATGTGTATATGTATGTATGTCCCTTTAATAGTAGTCACATTGAGGGGACGGTAGCCTTATGAGCCTTCAGATTATTGCATGCAAACCCTTGCCTTACAGTGAGGCAGATGTACACATAGTAAACCAATGTTGTGGAGAAAATCTTGCACCCTCAGTGAGACAGAGTGCATGACACATAAAGCACAAAAAAGGAACTATCCCTGCATGTGGTGCAGGAGCTGGGAGTGAAAGGAGACCGGGGAGACACACTGATGGTGGTCCCCGGTGTCGATACGGCGGTCGGTGAGTACCGAACCGCAGAGAGAGGCCGCCGCGGATCTCGCGATAACCGCGAGATCCAAGATGGCCGCCGGCCGCGTGGGGAAGGGGTTCCCGCTCGCGGCCGCGATCTGCAAGGAAAAAACGCGGCGGAAAACTCGAATAAGCCCTGGCTACCCTCCACCCGTCACCCCACAATAGCCCTGCGCTAGATAGAGGCAGGTCCGCGCGGCGAGCGTGGCACAGGCAGCCGCGCCGCCCGCGGATCGCCGGAAAAATAAAAGTGAGAAAAAAACGGTCACAGAGCAGAGTGGGGGAAGCAGGTACAGGCAGTCAGGGCAAGGATAAACACATGTTATATAAAATATATAGTACACAATTAAAAAACAGGTATACAGCAAATATCTTTGCACAAGGCAAAATACTCTGACCTGTTAATGGCTGGAGCAGCAAAGAAAGAGGAAATGATGTCATAGACAGGCCCTTTTATGGGCAGCATATCTTTTCTCTGATTGGTTGTTACTGTTTCTATGCTGCTGGAGTTTTCAGTAAAGAAAGATATGCAAATATGAAGCCTCCTGTCATGTGGTAAAATTTCATTGGGTGGTAGGTAGCATGTTGTCTAGTACCGAGTATATCTGCTAAACATTGAATAAACCGTTTAACAGTTACGCAGGACCCAGCACACATGGATTCCAGGCAACATAACTACTTTAACCATTTGAAGTAGTTATGATGCCTACAGTGTTCTTTTAAGATAGAGACTATATTTGTAATGCTTATATATTAAATGCAACACATTATGGAGATAAAGGAAAACATTTAGATGGTATTTTTTTTTAATAATACGGTTTCATCATGTTATCATCCACCAAAAGAGGCTCTCCTGAAATCAGTTCAGAAATGGAATGATTCTGAAATTGTAGCTACAAACCTTTAAGCAGTTGGCTAATATGAATATGATGGTGAAACAAAGGATGCTATAGCCAATGACCTTCATTGCAAAAATAGATTCCACATCCGTTAGTTTGCGATTTCGATTTAAATCTGTTTCCACAACCAGGCGGAACCTGGCCTTTCGCCGCCCTTGGAGCCAGCAGGTGTATGTTGCCTCGTCATTTCTTTGTACATAGTGAATATTTAGATGGTTTCCAAAGTCAATGAAGATTCTCATAGAGGCATTATTTCCAAGAAGGTACTTTGCAAGGTACATCCTATTCTTACCCTTGTCCCAAGCAACAGCAAAGTGCGGTTTGGCTCCAGGACATGCAAGGGCAAGACTGCTTCCCAAAGCATGTAAATGCACCTGAAGGGGCACCTTGCCAAGCCGTAACAGGAATTTCGTTACTGTAGCAGTGAGGTGCCACATATGTTGAAGAGCACCCATAAAACCTTTTTTTCTAACGTAGCAAGGGGCATCACAGCTCCTAATTGCTAACTCTGGTTTCCGATCTGCTAAATACATCTTGAATCTTGAGTCTACTGCTCCAGAGCCACAGGCAGCCACATTTTCTTCTGTAATACGGTACCTTGGATAAAGGTACTTACTTTGGATATAGCACAGACCCACTCTCCTTTGCTCTCCTCTTACGTTACAGCGGTCACAAATGGTCCAATCCCAAAACAAGGTAAAAACTTTAAAATCTTTCATCACCAGATTACCTTGTGGGTGACCTTGCTGATCTTCAAATGCAACTAATATGCCAGTGACTTTCTGGATGTCCACATTATACCCATAAAAGTATTGACCTTCCCGAGAGCCACATATATAATAACCTGAGTCTTCAGGTTGAGACTGGAAGACAATTAGACTAAACATTCTTATACTGAACCTGAGGAGGAGATCAATTCCACTGTGAATGTTTTCACTATCAGTCACAATTGTTCCACCAAAGTCTGTTAGCACACGGGTCGATTTATCCCCAATTTCCTTCTGGTAGTACCACACCACGGAGTCTATTTGCTCTGGTTTACAATGACATGGAAGTTCAATGGTCATACCTTCAAGAAATGCAGCAATGTCGAAAATAATGAAAGCAGGACACGGAACTACCCTGAAAATGTCCTCTTTTTCTGCGATTTCAAAGCTCCCTGCTGGGAACATGTACAACAGGAAAGCATCAAAAAGAAGAAAGATGTTTGCATGTGCATTTAGGCGCATCTTCGGTTAAAACTCCCAAAGAGATAAGGAAGGTTGTGATAAAAGTAGAGGACAGTATCTTTTCAAAAATATCTTTCAAATAAAAAAGGTCTTTAAATAAGTTATAGAAAATGCGAAAGTTATTCTTTGTTTTTGGTTTTCTTTGCAAAATCCTGAATGTAAAATAACTCACAAGGATCTTAACTTGTTCAAACATTCGCGCCTCCTGTGTTATGGCAGATGTACTGTTTTATTGTGTTGCCATGGAGACTAATTACATCACAATCTGGAATTTCCACATCACATTCTAGAACTCCTACATCACTACCAATGGTAGCTGGTAGTTTAACCAATTCACCTGCGGCTCATCAATGCAACCAACTTAATTGGTAAAACAGGAATTGCTAGCGTGCAGAACCAGATAGTCACAAGGGCCTAGGGCAGGGGTAAGCAGCCTTTGGCATTCCAGATGTTGCGAACTACATCTTCCAAAAGTCACCTACCGATGGCATAGTGAAAAGTCGGTTACCTGCTGCTCCCACCACCTTCTTCCCAAGTTCTGACCCCAGTCTCTGCTAATACATACCTCTCAACATTTCAAATGCACAAACAGGAACACTTTTATTTTGGAGGTGTGAGTTGGGGGTATGGTCAGGGGTGGGTTGTTCTGATACATTTTAAGTAGCTTACTAATAACAATTCATGCAACAGAATTATAATTTAGAACACGAACAATGTATCTTAGTTACACAGACTGATTTCTAAACACATTTATTGTAGTTTAAAGACACATTACTGGGAGTATTATTGCTGTGGAGCTCTGTTATACACTCAGACACATTACTGGGAGTATTATTGCTGTGGAGCTCTGTTATACACTCAGACACATTACTGGGAGTATTATTGCTGCGGAGCTCTGTTATACACTCAGACACATTACTGGGAGTATTATTGCTGTGGGGCTCTGTTATACACTCAGACACATTACTGGGAGCATTATTTCTATGGAGCTCTGTTATACACTCAGACACATTACTGGGAGTATTATTGCTGTGGAGCTCTGTTATACACTCAGACACATTACTGGGAGTATTATTGCTGTGGAGCTCTGTTATACACTCAGACACATTACTGGGAGTATTATTGCTGTGGAGCTCTGTTATACACTCAGACACATTACTAGGAGTATTATTGCTGTGGAGCTCTGTTATACACACAGACACATTACTGGGAGTATTATTGCTGTGGAGCTCTGTTGACCACTCAGACACATTACTGGGAGTATTATTGCTGTGGAGCTCTGTTATACACTCAGACACATTACTGGGAGTATTATTGCTGTGGAGCTCTGTTATACACTGAGACACATTACTGGGAGTATTATTACTGTGGAGCTCTGTTATACACTCAGACACATTACTGGGAGTATTATTGCTGTGGGGCTCTGTTATACACTCAGACACATTACTGGGAGTATTATTACTGTGGAGCTCTGTTATACACTCAGACACAGTACCGGGAGTATTATTGCTGTGGAGCTCTGTTATACACTCAGACACATTACTGGGAGTATTATTACTGTGGGGCTCTGTTATACACTCAGACACATTACTGGGAGTATTATTGCTGTGGAGCTCTGTTATACACTCAGACACATTACTGGGAGTATTATTGCTGTGGAGCTCTGTTATACACTCAGACACATTACTGGGAGTATTATTGCTGCGGAGCTCTGTTATACACTCAGACACATTACTGGGAGTATTATTGCTGTGGGGCTCTGTTATACACTCAGACACATTACTGGGAGCATTATTTCTATGGAGCTCTGTTATACACTCAGACACATTACTGGGAGTATTATTGCTGTGGAGCTCTGTTATACACTCAGACACATTACTGGGAGTATTATTGCTGTGGAGCTCTGTTATACACTCAGACACATTACTGGGAGTATTATTGCTGTGGAGCTCTGTTATACACTCAGACACATTACTAGGAGTATTATTGCTGTGGAGCTCTGTTATACACACAGACACATTACTGGGAGTATTATTGCTGTGGAGCTCTGTTGACCACTCAGACACATTACTGGGAGTATTATTGCTGTGGAGCTCTGTTATACACTCAGACACATTACTGGGAGTATTATTGCTGTGGAGCTCTGTTATACACTGAGACACATTACTGGGAGTATTATTACTGTGGAGCTCTGTTATACACTCAGACACATTACTGGGAGTATTATTGCTGTGGGGCTCTGTTATACACTCAGACACATTACTGGGAGTATTATTACTGTGGAGCTCTGTTATACACTCAGACACAGTACCGGGAGTATTATTGCTGTGGAGCTCTGTTATACACTCAGACACATTACTGGGAGTATTATTACTGTGGGGCTCTGTTATACACTCAGACACATTACTGGGAGTATTATTGCTGTGGAGCTCTGTTATACACTCAGACACATTACTGGGAGTATTATTGCTGTGGAGCTCTGTTATACACTCAGACACATTACTGGGAATATTATTGCTGCGGAGCTCTGTTATACACTCAGACACATTACTGGGAGTATTATTGCTGTGGAGCTCTGTTATACACTCAGACACATTACTGGGAGTATTATTGCTGCGGAGCTCTGTTATACACTCAGACACATTATTGGGAGTATTATTGCTGTGGAGCTCTGTTATACACTCAGACACATTACTGGGAGTATTATTGCTGTGGAGCTCTGTTATACACTCAGACACATTACTGGGAGTATTATTGCTGTGGAGCTCTGTTATACACGCAGACACATTACTGGGAGTATTATTACTGTGGAGCTCTGTGATACACTCAGACACATTACTGGGAGTATTATTGCTGTGGAGCTCTGTTATACACGCAGACACATTACTGGGAGTATTATTGCTGCGGAGCTCTGTTATACACTCAGACACATTACTGGGAGTATTATTGCTGTGGGGCTCTGTTATACACTCAGACACATTACTGGGAGCATTATTTCTATGGAGCTCTGTTATACACTCAGACACATTACTGGGAGTATTATTGCTGCGGAGCTCTGTTATACACTCAGACACATTACTGGGAGTATTATTGCTGTGGGGCTCTGTTATACACTCAGACACATTACTGGGAGCATTATTTCTATGGAGCTCTGTTATACACTCAGACACATTACTGGGAGTATTATTGCTGTGGAGCTCTGTTATACACTCAGACACATTACTGGGAGTATTATTGCTGTGGAGCTCTGTTATACACTCAGACACATTACTGGGAGTATTATTGCTGTGGAGCTCTGTTATACACTCAGACACATTACTGGGAGTATTATTGCTGTGGAGCTCTGTTATACACTCAGACACATTACTAGGAGTATTATTGCTGTGGAGCTCTGTTATACACACAGACACATTACTGGGAGTATTATTGCTGTGGAGCTCTGTTGACCACTCAGACACATTACTGGGAGTATTATTGCTGTGGAGCTCTGTTATACACTCAGACACATTACTGGGAGTATTATTGCTGTGGAGCTCTGTTATACACTGAGACACATTACTGGGAGTATTATTACTGTGGAGCTCTGTTATACACTCAGACACATTACTGGGAGTATTATTGCTGTGGGGCTCTGTTATACACTCAGACACATTACTGGGAGTATTATTACTGTGGAGCTCTGTTATACACTCAGACACAGTACCGGGAGTATTATTGCTGTGGAGCTCTGTTATACACTCAGACACATTACTGGGAGTATTATTACTGTGGGGCTCTGTTATACACTCAGACACATTACTGGGAGTATTATTGCTGTGGAGCTCTGTTATACACTCAGACACAGTACCGGGAGTATTATTGCTGTGGAGCTCTGTTATACACTCAGACACATTACTGGGAGTATTATTACTGTGGGGCTCTGTTATACACTCAGACACATTACTGGGAGTATTATTGCTGTGGAGCTCTGTTATACACTCAGACACATTACTGGGAGTATTATTGCTGTGGAGCTCTGTTATACACTCAGACACATTACTGGGAGTATTATTGCTGCGGAGCTCTGTTATACACTCAGACACATTACTGGGAGTATTATTGCTGTGGGGCTCTGTTATACACTCAGACACATTACTGGGAGCATTATTTCTATGGAGCTCTGTTATACACTCAGACACATTACTGGGAGTATTATTGCTGTGGAGCTCTGTTATACACTCAGACACATTACTGGGAGTATTATTGCTGTGGAGCTCTGTTATACACTCAGACACATTACTGGGAGTATTATTGCTGTGGAGCTCTGTTATACACTCAGACACATTACTAGGAGTATTATTGCTGTGGAGCTCTGTTATACACACAGACACATTACTGGGAGTATTATTGCTGTGGAGCTCTGTTGACCACTCAGACACATTACTGGGAGTATTATTGCTGTGGAGCTCTGTTATACACTCAGACACATTACTGGGAGTATTATTGCTGTGGAGCTCTGTTATACACTGAGACACATTACTGGGAGTATTATTACTGTGGAGCTCTGTTATACACTCAGACACATTACTGGGAGTATTATTGCTGTGGGGCTCTGTTATACACTCAGACACATTACTGGGAGTATTATTACTGTGGAGCTCTGTTATACACTCAGACACAGTACCGGGAGTATTATTGCTGTGGAGCTCTGTTATACACTCAGACACATTACTGGGAGTATTATTACTGTGGGGCTCTGTTATACACTCAGACACATAACTGGGAGTATTATTGCTGTGGAGCTCTGTTATACACTCAGACACATTACTGGGAGTATTATTGCTGTGGAGCTCTGTTATACACTCAGACACATTACTGGGAATATTATTGCTGCGGAGCTCTGTTATACACTCAGACACATTACTGGGAGTATTATTGCTGTGGAGCTCTGTTATACACTCAGACACATTACTGGGAGTATTATTGCTGCGGAGCTCTGTTATACACTCAGACACATTATTGGGAGTATTATTGCTGTGGAGCTCTGTTATACACTCAGACACATTACTGGGAGTATTATTGCTGTGGAGCTCTGTTATACACTCAGACACATTACTGGGAGTATTATTGCTGTGGAGCTCTGTTATACACGCAGACACATTACTGGGAGTATTATTACTGTGGAGCTCTGTGATACACTCAGACACATTACTGGGAGTATTATTGCTGTGGAGCTCTGTTATACACGCAGACACATTACTGGGAGTATTATTGCTGCGGAGCTCTGTTATACACTCAGACACATTACTGGGAGTATTATTGCTGTGGGGCTCTGTTATACACTCAGACACATTACTGGGAGCATTATTTCTATGGAGCTCTGTTATACACTCAGACACATTACTGGGAGTATTATTGCTGCGGAGCTCTGTTATACACTCAGACACATTACTGGGAGTATTATTGCTGTGGGGCTCTGTTATACACTCAGACACATTACTGGGAGCATTATTTCTATGGAGCTCTGTTATACACTCAGACACATTACTGGGAGTATTATTGCTGTGGAGCTCTGTTATACACTCAGACACATTACTGGGAGTATTATTGCTGTGGAGCTCTGTTATACACTCAGACACATTACTGGGAGTATTATTGCTGTGGAGCTCTGTTATACACTCAGACACATTACTGGGAGTATTATTGCTGTGGAGCTCTGTTATACACTCAGACACATTACTAGGAGTATTATTGCTGTGGAGCTCTGTTATACACACAGACACATTACTGGGAGTATTATTGCTGTGGAGCTCTGTTGACCACTCAGACACATTACTGGGAGTATTATTGCTGTGGAGCTCTGTTATACACTCAGACACATTACTGGGAGTATTATTGCTGTGGAGCTCTGTTATACACTGAGACACATTACTGGGAGTATTATTACTGTGGAGCTCTGTTATACACTCAGACACATTACTGGGAGTATTATTGCTGTGGGGCTCTGTTATACACTCAGACACATTACTGGGAGTATTATTACTGTGGAGCTCTGTTATACACTCAGACACAGTACCGGGAGTATTATTGCTGTGGAGCTCTGTTATACACTCAGACACATTACTGGGAGTATTATTACTGTGGGGCTCTGTTATACACTCAGACACATTACTGGGAGTATTATTGCTGTGGAGCTCTGTTATACACTCAGACACATTACTGGGAGTATTATTGCTGTGGAGCTCTGTTATACACTCAGACACATTACTGGGAATATTATTGCTGCGGAGCTCTGTTATACACTCAGACACATTACTGGGAGTATTATTGCTGTGGAGCTCTGTTATACACTCAGACACATTACTGGGAGTATTATTGCTGCGGAGCTCTGTTATACACTCAGACACATTATTGGGAGTATTATTGCTGTGGAGCTCTGTTATACACTCAGACACATTACTGGGAGTATTATTGCTGTGGAGCTCTGTTATACACTCAGACACATTACTGGGAGTATTATTGCTGTGGAGCTCTGTTATACACGCAGACACATTACTGGGAGTATTATTACTGTGGAGCTCTGTGATACACTCAGACACATTACTGGGAGTATTATTGCTGTGGAGCTCTGTTATACACGCAGACACATTACTGGGAGTATTATTGCTGTGGAGCTCTGTTACACACTCAGACACATTACTGGGAGTATTATTGCTGTGGGGCTCTGTTATACACTCAGACACATTACTGGGAGTATTATTGCTGTGGAGCTCTGTTATACACTCAGACACATTACTGGGAGTATTATTGCTGTGGGGCTCTATTATACACTCAGACACATTACTGGGAGTATTATTGCTGTGGAGCTCTGTTATGCACTCAGACACATTACTGGGAGTGTTATTGCTGTGGGGCTCTGTTATACACAGACACATTACTGGGAGTATTATTGCTGTGGAGCTCTGTTATACACAGACACACCAACAATATGGAACTCCTAGAAAAGAGGCTTGTTAGAATAGAAAAGAAGGACAGAGGGCTGTGGGCCCTAAATAGGGACACTTGGGAGGTTTGCTATTAATATGTGCTTAGATGGAGATGTTGCATCTGCCTTGATTTATGGAGTCAGGTGACATTCCACCTCCAGGAACAGGCCGTCTTTGTACCTCAGTTATCAGTCCAGTGCTTGGTTATTCTAAAGCTTTGGCTAAGGTTACCTCAATGCTGCTCCTATTCCTGGTCCAGACCCTGCACTTGTTCCTGCCCTGCATACACCATTTTGCTCTGGTCATTGCAGACTACCAATAAACGTTGATCAATAGCATCCGGTTGTTCAGATTGTTATGTTTTTTATTATATACTGTTTTCGTTGGCCTACATTTCTAGTCATATCCAAATGGTGCCTGCTTGTGCAGATAACCTTGACTAGAAACCTACAAGAGGTGTTAGATTCTGCCTCGTTTCCAGGGGTGCCCAAAAGGTAGATCCCCTGATGTTTTAAAACTACAGCTCCCATAATGCTTTGTCATTCTAAAGACATTTGAGATGCATGCAAAGCATCATGGGAGTTGTAGTTATACATCTAGGGATCCACCTTTTGGGCACCCCTGCTCTACTCTATTCTTCCATCACTGTATCTCAAAGTCCGTAAACAATGTAAAGTTCATTGAGAACTGCCCTCAGTAGAGGGTCCTGATATTTGCAACACAATTATTTTGACAGTTGTGTTTATCATGTAGTGGTTTCCTGGTTCTCGATCACTCCATCCCACATCCCAGAAATTAGGATCAGTTGTCAGATGGGTCATTTGGAATATCCCAGGCAATATACCTATTACAGATCAAAATCTCACAGAAAAAGAGCTAAAAAAAACAAGTCTGTTTTTAAAGGGTTACTTCAAGCATCATAACCACTAGACAGCTCCCACGTTCAAATTTCAAAGGATTTTCCCATGAATCTATTGTCTGGATGGACAAAATCTGGTGATAAAGACCGAATTCCGACCAGAATGGGAATTCTCATAGTTACTAAAGCCATTCTTAGCTCCCCCAAATTAGTGACATTTTTCCTTTGCCAGTTGGCTAAGCCATTAGTCACCCCACATTAAAATAAAATAGCCCTACCTACCCCAATAATAGTGGGGAAGTTATTACAACTAATACTTGTAATAAAAAAAAAAAAGTTATAATTACAATGTCATTATATTCCACTGACTCGTTTTTGAAAAGTATAGAAGATATTCAAGCAGCTTGGCTTGCAATTAATCAAAACATGCAGATATTTCAACTTGTTTATTTTATAACTCTTGTTATTTTGAATACATTTTCTCCCACATACTGGATTGTAGATGCTATCCAAGATGTCCTTGTGATTATCATGGGGTTGCAGACCAGTATCCTCTGGACTACATTCCTTGTCCTGGACAGATGGAGATATCCCACTGAGTAAGCAGTGGGCTTTTCCTTGCACAGGGATTTGTGTATGCGAAGGCCGGTTTTGATTTTTGGACAACCTTCTTAGATATTTTTTTCCTGATTAATAACCATGGTATCGTTAGATCATTGGAACTCTTCTTCGTCGTGTCGTTCGTGGTAGAGAAGCTAGCCCCCTAGACTGTCTGAAGGTATACTACTTTTTTTTAGTTCTGTTGCCTCTCTTTTCAGCTGTGAGAGGAGGAGCTACCGATTATTAATTCACCATGACTATTAATCAGGGATATTGCAGGTATCAATTAACCCAAACAATGAACACAACACGAGGAATAGGTCAATGCAAATATATTCCAAATAAGAGTAAGATCCTTCACTGGTTGACTTTGTAAAGGGCCTTTAGCGTGGTTAACATTTCTTCTCTTTTAAAGTCTGTGTCTATATTTTCTTCCATTGTGTTAAACGTCTGTAGCTTTACAAAGAGGTTTTTGCAGCTCTCCACCTCCGCCCCACTGAGGAAGACAAGATTGAGGTTGAAACGTTGAGTGTAAGCCAAGCTATGTAGTATTCTCAGCACCTCCACTTGGTGAGTGCACTGGACATTTTCCTCCAAAGCAGTTAAGATCTCTCCTAGGAGCCCCGAGCATACTTCTGTATGAAAGAGCTGGGTCAGTCTGTCAGCTTTGAGTCGCAAGAGAAAGTTGTACCTTTTCTCTACTTCCAGTCTGCGCCATTCACGGGCAAATTCAAATGCATTTGTGGGCTCTGATTGGGACTCCTGAAAAAGACAAAAGACTATTTTAAAAAAAAATTAAAAATAGTATACATAAATAAAATTGTTCTTGTTCTCTGTGTACTGTGCCTTTTTAAAAAAAAAAAAAAAATTAAATGTAAGTGTCTTTGAAATAAACGAGATGCCTCGTTTAATGAGACATTTAAAGAAAAAAAAAATTCAGAATTTATTTATTTTTCTAAATGCTATCATGTGGCATACATTTTCAATAAAATACCAGCTTTACAGCGGAGACACCTCAGACCCCTAAAGCAGCACTTAGGCTTGCTTAAAGGTGAAACACAAAATGTATTTTAAATTTTCATTTTACAAAAAGTGCAGTTTTCATTAGAAATTGGCACTTTTAGAAATTAACCTTGTTACATCCCTGGCTGTCAATCAGACAACCTGTCCTGTTACTACCTGGTTTGATTAGCTCACTTAAGCTAAACTCAAGATGGGGCAACTGCCCAGAGCACCTGCCTTGCAAAGACTTCTCATTAAGCTGCATTGGGAAGTCTGTGATTAGACAGCCACAGAAAGTCTAAGCTGGGGAAGAATGGGAAAGCATGTAAAGACGGTAGCATATGCAAGCTGTTTGTACATATACCCCCAATAGAAAAATATATAACTAAGTGCATGCATGTTTTAATTTGGAGTAAATATTTTTTATTTGGACAATGGAGTGTCCTTTAAACTTATTCGGAGGATATATCACTAGCAAAATACAAAACTATTATAATTTGAACTGGTTCATTGGAGAGGTGTATAATTGCACACTCATAACTTTAGCACCCAAGAGGTATGAGACATCTTAATTGACTCACTTTATACATTTCTACAGTGCAACCGGTTATTACACAGGCTGGGGTGCAGTACACACAAATGAACATGTTTGTGGTGCCATCACTCGCACAGAATAACTTGATCGTAAAACAAATCACTATGGAAAGACGTTCTGTGACAGACTTCAAAGGGGAACTCCTGATGGTAAAAGGTTTCTATGAGGTAGTTCAAAGGTGGGGCCTAGTAAAAGTACCAAAATGGCAACTGCATGCTGAAAGGAAGTGGCATTTACTGATGACATGGTGGTAGAGATTAACACAGTGAGGGAGTTTAAGCATGTGTGGGATAGGCATAAGGCTATCCTAGACTTAAGATAAGGGACTAATTAAAAGTATTTCGAAAACTGGGCAGACTAGATGGGCCGAATGGTTCTTATCTGCCGTCACATTCTAGGTTTCTATGTCAGAAGTTATTTTGCTATATATCAAGAAAGAACGCTTAGGCACTCACGGTGTTCAGATATAAAGCAGTTTATTGGACCATCATGTGCCCAGCAACGTTTCCACCTCCACTGAGGTCTTCATCAAGCAGTGGAGGTGATGAGATTTACCGAGCCACCAGCTATGTTGCCGTTTGCTTGAATAAACCGGTACTTTGAAGGATTTGCATCACAGAAGCCTTCTTATTTTTTATAATTTTTTAATTGTCTTCTGGCAATTCACAAAAAAAAAAGAGGAGTGGGTTTGAAAAACTAGATGCAGGATTGCAGATAGGAAGAGATGCTTGAAAGATAGAAAGGAACAAGTGGACACAAAGTGTTTTATGTATACCACTTTTCACTGGTTAGTAGATATACTCCAAATAAAATTATGCATTTAATTATTTATTTTTCATTGAGCTTATAACTGAAAACAGTTTGCAAAACCTACAGCAGTTCTCTTGTCTGCAGTCTTTGCAAGCCCTTCCATTCTAACTCCACCCAGACTTTCTGTGGCTGTCCAATCACAGACAGGGGAGGGCTGGCAGCCTTAGGCCTTGGGGGCAAAACCAGTCAAGTGGCCCATTGCGCCACCAAATCAGTTCACCATCCATGCCCACCTTTTCCTGGTTTTATAACGGATATCGATGTTATGCTAATCAGTAGCTCTTTGCCATACCCGCTCCTTCACGGCTCTGACTTTCAATGTTGTCAGAGCACAGGCTGAGAATCTCTGAGCCTGTGCTCTGACTCACTAACTGAGCGCTGGAACCACGAGGGAGAGGATATAATCTGACTGCACCTACTGCTGGTGCGCACCAGTGGACCACCAGCGAATCGTTTAAATTAAATATGCTGGTGTACCCAACTTGTAAGCTGTGTTGGCCGCCGGGTGCCTCTGTTGTCATGGCACCCTGCGTGACCGCACAGCTTGCCCACCCCAACGGCTGGCCCTGCTGACACACACTGACGTTACTACTAAGACATCCCTCAATATTAATACAGACATCAGAGTAAACACCAATAAACTGTGGAAACAGAGCTGATCCCCCCAAATTTATAAAGGTTTGCTTAGAGGATTTATTGTAAGATTAAATCATGCCTCCTCCTCTCTCTCCCCCATGCGCTGCTCTGTAGGCTGGGAGGAAGTGAAGAGTGGCTGCATGGGGAACAGCTGTTTAATGTAATGCTTGCAGGACGGCCAGCTGCCGCAGAACCGCTTTGTTTCCGTCTCTGCAAAGGGCTCCAGGCACTGCTTGTTGTGAGTGTGAGCCACTGTAAATTAGGGGCAGAGGGCAGAGGGCACTTGCACTGCGGTCAAGACGGGTCTGGGCAGGAGGAGAGTGCAGTGCAATCAGTGAACTCCCCTCCTGTGGGTCACCAGTAGACTGGTGCACCTGCCCAGGATCAGAGCCGGTGCAAGGATTTTTGCCGCCCTAGACAAAATATAAATTTGCCGCCCCCCCATGTGACATCACAATGCCCCACCCATATGATCTGCCATATGAACTAATGCCAGTGCTGCACACAGTGTGTGTTTACATTAAAAAGCCTGCAGGGACCAGCTATAGACACCACAACCACTTCATTAAGCTATAGTGTCCCTTTAATGTGAGGTAAATTATAGATTAGTGTCACTAATAATATACTAGATTGCCTACTTACAATTAGATGAGGATGATGATGAGCTGCAGTTTGGCTCCACTGGTCTGGTGTAGAACAGGATCTCTGGAGGCTGTTTGCAACTGTGGTCACAAAATTCAATGTTCTGGGAGAATTGGAAGCAGCTCCATCTTTTGGGGGCCTCTTACACAGCTCAAGGTCTGGGCCCCAGGGCCTGACGGTGGGTATGCCCATAAGGCCCACTCATAAGTCCACTTATATGTTCCACCCACCCATGAGTTCGCTCACAGGGAGTGGAGTGTGTAGGGGATGTGTTATGAGTTATTGTAGAGGATCTAATATGTGTGCTTATGGTATGTAGTTTATAGGGATACCAGTTTGTGCAGGTGATGCAGTGTGTTTGTGTGTAGTGGAAGCAGTGTGTATTTGTGTATAAGGGATGTATTATGTGTTTCTGGTTGTGTGTAAGGGATGCATTGTGTGAATCTGTGTTTGTATGCATAAGGGAAGCAAGGTGTGTGTCTGTATGTGTGTGCATTGAGTGTAAGAGATGTGTTTCTGTGTGTATGTAAGAAAAGCAGTGTGTGTGTGTTTGAATTCTCTGTTTCTGTGTATGTGTGCAAAGGATGCATTGTCTTTGTGTGGGGGTTGCATTGTGTGTGTGTGTAATGGATGCATTGTGTGTTTCTCTGTGTGTAAGCATGTTGTGTTTCTGTGTATGTATAGGGATGCATTGTGTGTTTCTGTGTATGTATAGGGATGCATTGTGTGTTTCTGTGTATGTATAGGGATGCATTGTGTGTTTCTGTGTATGTATAGGGATGCATTGTGTGTGTGTATGTGTGTGCACGCGCATCGTGTGAAAGAGCTCCCTGTCTTGCCCCCTGTCCTATAGAGCTGTCCCTTTGAGCTTCTTAACCCTCCTACTTCTTCTTCTTCTTCTTACACCCCCTCTTCTTCTTCTTATCCCCTTCTTCTTCTTCTTCTTACTCCCCCTTCTCCTTCTTCTTACTCCCCCTTCTCCTTCTTCTTACTCCCCCTTCTCCTTCTTCTTACACCCCCCCTTCTTCTTCTTATCCCCTTCTTCTTCTTACTCCCCCTTCTCCTTCTTACTCCCCCTTCTCCTTCTTACTCCCCCTTCTCCCTCACCCCCCTCTTCTTACTCCCCTTCCCCCTCTTCTTCTTACTCCCCCTCCCCTCCTTTTACTCTCCCCCCTCCCCTCTTCTTACTCCCCCCTCTTCTTATTCCCCCACCTCCCCTCTTACTCCCCTTCCCCCTCTTCTTCTTACTCCCCCCTCCCCTCCCCTCCTCTTACTCCCCCTCCCCTCTTCTTACTCCCCCCTCTTCTTATTCCCCCACCTCCTCTCTTACTCCCCCTCCCCTCTTCTTACTCCCCACCTCACTCTCCACCTCCCCTCTAACTCCCCCCTCCGCGCTTCTTACTCCCCACCCCTTCTTCTTACTCCCCCCTTCTTACTCCCCATCCCTTTCCTCTTCTTACTCCCCCTCCCTCTCCTTACTCCCCCTCTTCTTACTCTCCCCCTCCCCCTCTTCTTACTCTCCCCCTCCCCTCTTCTTATTCCCCCCCTCCCCTCTTCTTATTCCCCCCCCTCCCCTCTTCTTATTCCGGCCCCCTCTCCCCTCTTCTTATTCCGCCCCCCTCTCCCCTCTTCTTATTCCGCCCCCCTCTCCCCTCTTCTTATTCCGCCCCCCTCTCCCCTCTTCTTATTCCGCCCCCCTCTCCCCTCTTCTTATTCCCCCCCTCTCTCCCCTCTTCTTATTCCCCCCTCTCTCCCCTCTTCTTATTTCCCCTCTTCTTATTCCCCCCTCTCCCCTCTTCTTATTCCCCCCCTCCCCTCTTCTTATTCCCCCCTCTCCCCTCTTCTTATTCCCCCTCTCCCCTCTTCTTATTCCCCTCCCCCTCCCCTGCAGCGTGGCCGAGCTGCTTTCCTGTCCGCGGTCCCGGCCGGAGTGATGGGAAAGTGCACGCTCAGTGTGCACTTCCTGTCAGTCCGGCCGGTTACAGGAAACAGAAACTCCGCGCGGAACAGGAGTTTCTGTTTCCTGTAACCGGCCGGACTGACAGGAAGGTGCACACTCAGTGTGCACCTTCCCATCACTCCGGCCGGGACCGCGGACCGGAGACCAGCTCGGCGGCCACGCTACAGGGGAGGGAGGGAAGCTGCTGCAGCCGCCTGAGCGCTCTTTACAGAGCGCTCGGCGGCTGCAGCATTTAAAGGGCCGTCCCACCGCGGCCGGTCCTAAAAGAATTTCGGGCGGCCTGGGGGGCAATTGCCTCCCTGCCCCCCGGCCCAGCCCGCCCCTGATCACAGACTTCCAAATGCAGCTCGATGAGAAGTCTTTGCAAGTCAGGTGCTCTGGGCAATTTCTGCCTCTGAAGTTTAGCTCTGAGCTAAACAATCATGGAGTAAGAGGGCTCACTGTCTACTTGAAATTCAGGGGGTGTAACCAGGTTAATTGGTAAAAGTGTAAATTTATAAAATGAAATGAAGATGGCACACAAAAAGCTTTTCTTTAGAAGTCTGCAGTGTCCCTGTAAGAGGCGTACTTAGCACTTTAAATGTTGCATTACAGTAGCGGATACAATAAATGACACAATTTTCCACCTATCCATCAAAACAAAATCAAATAGCACACTGAACGCAGTCCACTCTTTTAAATACTTGGGTATGTTGTTAGACCCCAATCTATCATTTAGCCTCCACATAGAAAAACTTGCATTTAAACTGTATCCAAAACTAGGTGCCCTGTACCGAAACAAATCCTGCCTAAGCCCAACAGTAAAGGAAAAGATTGTACAGCAAATTCTGATGCCAATCATTGATTATGGGGATGTAGTATATGCATCTGCACCGCAATCCCACATTAAGAAACTCAATACATTGTATGACTCGTTCTGCCGATTTGTGCTACAATGTAATTACAGGACCCACCATTGTGACATGTTAAAAGAACTAAACTGGCTGTCGCTGGAATCCAGACGCACCCTTCATCTTTCCAGCCTTGTATTTAAGAGCTTTTCTGGGAAACTCCCACCCTACCTGAGCAAAATGCTCTCCCCGGCTGTTCCCATCTCCTATGACCTCCGATCCAGTACCAACACTTTATTTAGTCTGCATCAATACAAAAAGGAAGCAGCCCAATCCACCTCCTCCTACAGAGCTCCGCAATTGTGGAACGACCTCCTGCACAATTTAAAATCTTCCCCAAGCCTAAAGTCCTTTAAGAGATCCCTCTCTACATACCTCAAAACAGAATGCACATGTCACGGGTGATTATATATTTCCTACCTATTCTATGTTAAATTTTGTGTATATTGAGTATTAATATTGTTTTTGTATTTTATTGTACCCTAACTGTATCAATGCAATGATTTGTGGACCAAGGACATACTTGAAAACGAAAGAAATCTCAATGTATCTTTCCTGGTAAAATATTTTATAAATAAATAAATAAATAAATAAATAATGTACAGTGTATCTACGTACCATAAAGCATTAACAAGCATATTTGACATTTTATTGGTTAAAGAGATACTGGAGTGCCAGGAATACAATGCTGTATTCCTGGCACTATCGCTCCCCCTCCCATGAATAAAGAGTTAAAAACCCTTTATTTACTTACCTTAGCCCAGCGGCAATGTCCCTTGGTACTGGGTCGACGCTCCGCCCTCTTCGAGGTCCCGCGACGAGCAAGAGCTAATGCAGAGCATGAGAAAGTTCAGCCCAGATACCATACCAAAGGTACGTTTGGATCCAGGAAGCGCCCCCTGTGGCTGTCTGGTAGGCAGTCACTAGAGGCTGACTTCGTGCTGCAATGTACACATTGCAGTTCCTCTGGTGCAATAGGGACACTGCACCCAGACCACTTAATTTAGCTAAAGTGGTCTGGGTGACCATAGTGTCCCTTTAAAATCATACTAGAAGAGGGGTATAGTAAATGTAGTAGGTATACATACATTCAATGCTTATTTATATGGTGGTAACAGGTATACTTGCCACTTTATAGTTAATAACACAGTGGTGTGAAGTACATCAAGTGCATGGCGAGCTTAGAGATAAATGACATCATTCCCAATCCTCTTATGAATGTGATGACATCACTGTAAAGATTTTGAGCTCTAAGACAGTTAGGTGAAGGTGATCAGTGGTCTGAAGTCTTTGTTCTTTCTCCTCAGAGGAAAAAAAAAATCTTAACATATTCTCCAGAAACTCTACACTGGCTGAACAAATGCAAATGTTCTTTTTTCCTGTCCATCAGTTCATACAGCTTGATCAGAAAATTGGTTTTACACTAGTCTATAAGATAAATTGGATTTCACAAAAGCACACACTATGATTAATTACAGATTCAGAGGCTCTTGGAGACCGAATCTATATGTGAAGCACAAGACAGTTTAGGCTGAGAATTTAAAATTTACACTTTATTACAAAAAAACAACAGACGATAAGCTTGACAGAATACATTATGCAGAGTATGTAGAGTGAATTCTACAAAACAGATAAAGAGAATCGAAAAACAAGGATCTGTGTTTAGCTTCAAACAAAAAAAAATATTTTTTCTTCTTAATTAGGACTTTAATAATGTTTGCTGGTTCTTTGCTTAAGAGAAAGAGTGGGAGGACTCTGGACACATTGAGATTTAATTAAATCTCCTGGCAGTGAGGGGTTTACTAGACATTATTTGAAGCAATCTTTACATGATTGTCTTCGTCTGATTAACATCCGAAACAAATGGATGCTATAAAACACAAACAAACAGTTTTACTCTAATTTTTCAAAGAATAAATATATGGTAGTATTTGTCAGTAATCTCTAGAGTTTACAAGGATGGTATGCATAAATATTAAAAACAAATAAAAGAAACGATATGGAATATTATAGGCCTTAGAATGGTCGGGCTTAGAAGTAAAGGAATTGTAGTCGCAGACAACTTAAAGGAACACTATAGTCACCTAAATTACTTTAGCTAAATAAAGCAGTTTTAGTGTATAGATCATTCCCCTGCAATTTTACTGCTCAATTCATTGTCCTTTAGGAGTTAAATCACTTTGTTTCTGTTTATGCAGCCCTAGCCACACCTCCCCTGGCTATGATTGACAGAGCCTGCATGAAAAAAAAACTGGTTTCACTTTCATACAGATGTAATTTACCTTAAATAATTGTATCTCAATCTCTAAATTGAACTTTAATCACATATAGGAGGCTCTTGCAGGGTCTAGCAAGCTATTAACATAGCAGGGGATAAGAAAATCTTAATTAAACAGAACTTGCAATAAAGAAAGCCTAAATAGGGCTCTCTTTACAGGAAGTGTTTATGGAAGGCTGTGCAAGTCACATGCAGGGAGGTGTGACTAGGGTTCATAAACAAAGGGATTTAACTCCTAAATGGCAGAGGATTGAGCAGTGAGGCTGTAGGGGCATGTTCTATACACCAAAACTGGTTCATTAAGCTAAAGTTGTTCAGGTGACTATAGTGTCCCTTTAAGTCTACGGGAACTAGAAAAGAACAATTAAAAGTAGCCAAGTTGAGTCGAGCAGAGGATTGCAAACACGAAGACAAGCTGGGTCAAAACTAAAATAAAATGACAAAATACAGAAGAATTCATGAATTATTTGGCCAAAAAGGTACATCAAAAGGGCGAGGGCACAGTACAACAGTAAGATGGGATTTAAATAAGTGAACTAGATTGGATCACTGTCTGTTGAACCACGATTAACAGTGTTGGTAGTGGTGCAGGAGTGAACACAACCTCCCAAAGATCCAATAGACAGAAAAATGTCAGCTGCAGGACACAAATCCCAGGTAATATCACAATTAGGTAAAAGAATTACCAACATACACTGATCAACCGCAACATTAAAACCATTGACAGGTAAAGTGAAAAACACTGTATATACTTTTAAAAGGGCACCTGTTAAGGGTTGGGATATATTCGGTAGCAAGTGAACAGTCAGTTCTTGAATTTCAGGTGTTGAAAGCAGGAAAAATTGGCAAGCGAAAAGATCTGAGTGACTTTGGCAAGGGCCCAAAAGTGATGGCTAGACTACTGGGTCAGAGCATCTTCAAAATCGCAAAGTGTTGTGGGATGTTTCTGGTATGCATTGGTTAGTACGTGCCAAAAGTGGTGCAACGAAGGACAACTAGTGAACCAGTGTCAGGGTCATGGGTGCCCAACGCTCACTGATGGACATGGGGAGCGAAGGCTAGCCAATCGGGTCCGATCAAACAGAAGAGCTACTGTAGCTCAAATTGCAGAAAAAAAATAATGGTTGCCGTGATAGAAAGGTGTCAGAAAACACAATGCATCGCAGTTTGCTGCATAGTGGTCTGTGTAGCCAGAGACTGGTCAGAGTGGCCATGATGACCCATGTCCTTAGCCGAAAGTGCCTTCAATGGAAACGTGAGCATCAGAACTGGACCATGCAGCAATGGAAGAAGGTTGTCTGGTATGCTGCATCACATTTACTGGTCTGATGAATCACATCAGGTGAATGGCCCGTTGTGTGTGCATCGATTATGATGTTTGGGAAAGAGATGGCAGCAAGATGCACTGTGGGAAGAAGGCAGGCCAGCGGATGCAGTGTTATCCTTAGTTACTGGCATTCAAGTGGATGTTTCTTTGACATGTACCACCTACCTAAAGATTGTTGCAAACCACATACACCCCTGCATGGCAATGGTGGCGTCTTATAGCAGGATAAGGCACCCTGCCACACAGCAAAAGTTGTTCAAGAAGGTTTTGAGGAACATGACAAAGAGTTGAAGTTTTTTTCTTTGCTTTCAAATTCCCCAGTTCTCAATACAATTGAGCATTCTTGGAATGTGGTGGAACAACAAATCCAATCCATAAAGGCCCCCCCTGTCAACCTGCATGACTTAAAGGATCTGCTGCTAATATTTTGGTGTCAGATACCACATGACACATTCAGAGGTCTTGTGGAGTCCATGCCTCAATGCATCAGAACTGGTTTTGCAGCAGGAGGGGGACGTACACGATATTAGGCAGGTGGTTTTAATGTTGTGGCTGATCAGTGTATAGTGATTTTAAATTAATGCACTATACAGGCTTCATGTACAGCATATTATTAAAAGGACACATCCTAGCACCAGAGCCATCTCTCTACCCCTTTCATATTTCATTGTGTAAGATGCTCTTTGCCCTGATTCCTTCATCAAATTCAATATTCAAAATATAGCCTGCCCACAAGCCCCAGAGACGGGGGACTACTACTGTGGCAACAACCATTAGGATAAACGACAGATCGGCGACTTTTTCCCGGGGATAGACCCAAGGCCTACAAGAGGCGTACCCAAGCAGTCCAAAGGAGTCGGACGATCCCTTAGCTGACTGCAGCATACTCAACCAGCGGTCTGGTCTTGTTGCTCTCTTCCCTAAACTAATTGATTTGTTTGGCAACAAATTGATTTGCATGGCACAGAACCCCTCTCGTTTAGTAAAAATGATCGATCAGTCTAAAAACTAATCAAATGGGATTCTATGCAGGACAAATTGATTAGTTTAAGGAAGAGTGCAATAAATGCACATGGCAGGCATAGTATTTTCTTCCCCTGTCAGTCTCCTCTCCTCACCTGTAATAAAGTACAAGTGGACTCTTCTGTCCGATCCTTTGTCGTGGAGGCTGGGTTCCAAGGCTGCTTCCTCTCTGTTCCAATCTTATCCTTCCTCTCCAATGGTTTGAGGTGAGAGGCCAGAACAATATCCCTGTGTTGAATAAAGATGAGGAAAGTATTCATTAACCAAATAAGTGTGTTTTAGGACTTGTTTCAAATAGCCTAAAAACGATAGTAGGAATCAGATCTACCCATGGAAGTTCAATCAATATAAGTAAGTGAATGCTATGTTATATTTTGATAGCCCACTTTCCAAAGACATAGATACTTTTCACAACCTCTTTTTTACCTGAACTCTTCATAAGATGACACTTTTTGATGTATAGCCCGGAACTTGGCATCATTTTCTCTTTTATACTTTTGATCAGCCGCAACTGCTATAGCAAGTTCTTTCTCCAACTCCCGGAAATCAATCGATTGTGGGTCACTCATTGCAGTGCAGACCTCAACAGGTAAAAGAAAAAGGGATAGGTATTCCATTTAGACAGAAATTAGCACAATTGTAATTTGAATGGATTTTGTAGAATATTTGCTTTAACAGACTACAAATGAAATTATTGTAACATCTTTATGATTAGTTTGCCAACCTTGGTCTTTTTAACATGGAAGCATCTAAGTGGTGAGTTCATTATTAAAGGAACACTATAGTGCTAGGAATACAATCCCTCTAACCCCTCCCTCGTAACCCCCTCATGGCAATTAAAGGGTTAAAAACCTTTTAAACAAACACTTACCCGATTACAGCACAGAAGGCCCTTGGTGCTGGCTCTGTCTCCTACAACATGAATGTCGAGGAAGAACCTAATCGGCACGTGCAGCGAGCACCGCGCGCGGATTAGGTTCTTCAATGCTTTCCTATGGAGGATTTGAAGACATTCGACGTCCTCATGCAAAGCGCAAGGACGTCCAGCATTGTTTCATGAAGCTAAGCTCTGTGAAAATCAAGGAAGCGCCTCTTGTAGCTGTCTGGGAGACAACCACTAGAGGCAGTCTTAATCCTGCAATGTAAACATTGCAGTTTATCTGAAACAGCACTGTTTTAGATTGCAGGGTTAAGGTTACAGGAACACTGCACCCAGACCACTTCAATGAGATTAAGTTGTCTGGGTGAGTGTAGTGTCCCTATAAACGCAATATGTACAAGATGAGAACGCATCAAAATATCTGACTGAAGAAACCAAGGACTATTAAATTATTACAACTTTCCCCAGTACTCTAAGCCTAGCACTCATGTAATGGGTGCACAGATTCACACTTGGTAAAGTGGGCAGACTAGATGGGCCGAATGGTTCTTATCTGCCATCACATTCTATGTTGCTATGTAAAAGTGCAGTTTGAAAGCAGCTGAAGAACAGGCAGGCTTCAGGTGCCGGGGAGAGACATTTTTTTTTTTTTGGGTCAAATCCACATTCTTAGTCAAGCGTATAGGGAGCCACTCTAATGCATCAGTGGACACTCTCAGTCAATGAAAAATGTCCAAACTTGATTTGCTAATGCAGAAGTTTAAAGTTTACGTTTTAGCACATCAGCACAGACTGGAAGGTCGGTGCCTGATAGAATCAGTAAGAATCAAAATTCTCAAAAACAGTTTAACCGCTTACACAGTGATGGCAGCAGGGAACTTCTTGCACCATAACCACTACAATGTTGCTTATCTTGTACCTGTCAACACAAAACAGCAAACCGAAGTTGATTAAACTTACTAATTCCAGGTTTAAATAGCAAAACTATAAGAATAGCAGAGTTGGTTGGGTTTTTTATGTGTTGTATTTTCCAGTTATATATAATTCAGTGTTTAGTGAATAAACCCTATTGTCATTTTTTAGATCACAAAAACTAAACTGAAAAGATTCTCCAAGTTGGTTATGTTTTCAGTTCTTTTTTTGGCCAAACACGTGAAATTTACTTTGAATTCCTGACATTTCACACTTTATTAAAAACAACATTAAAGAATGTATTCGTTAAACAGCAAATTGGAATTGGAATTGAATTGGAAACTGAAATGTCTAAAATAGTCAAGCTGTAACCATAGTGAAGTTGGAGAATTATTTCACGTAAGATCCTTTAGCCTAAAATGTTTAAATGTATTTTTATTTCCAACAGTAATTTGATTTTAGTGAATAAAAGTGAATGGAAATCAAATTACAAAATGTAGGTCAAAATGCTCCATGGTGGTCTGGTGATGTGCACCAGAGCTGCAGAAGCAGTGGACATCACCATTCATTGGCTGAGAATGTCAGCACAGATTAACATTAGTCAGCCTAGACCTCTAGTTCCAGTCTGGCTGAGGACACTCTTATGATGCTGCCGGAGCTGGACTTAAATCTACAGCAGCAAAAGGGTTAAACTTTGTATGTGCAGTGTTAGTTAGCTATGTTTGCAGTTAGGCTATTTTTATATATTTTGAATTGCCGACAATTTGCTCTGTAGTGAAACAGACCTGTCAACTTTAGCAGGTCTGATAAGGGGAAAGAGTGGAACCAGTACACAGTCGTGTCAGTGACACAATCAGCATCAGATGTGCTTGCCCATAAAGGGTCATCACCAGACCACCATGGAGCATTGGAGCTTGGTGAGGATTCAGGTAAGGGGGTAAACGGTTGCTAAACGGTCTGCCCCATTACGGGTAACCTGGACTGGGTACAGCAGACTGTAGCGGTTGTGATGTCAGGATGACGTGGTGTGCACTGCAAAGTGCTCGAGTGGGTTTTAACGCCTCTGATGAAACTCATGAAAAAGTGCTATGCTTTTCCTCAATGAATGACAGCTGTTCTGTCAGATGATTGGGAGAACCAGCGGAAAAAAGTGCGCCACAAGAACATGTGACTTGGCATATCCGGTAAATAATTCTGTCAGCGTTATATACTAATGTTAGAATTATCTGGCCAAACTTACGTGCAAAATAGCTGAACTGCAAAAATTCTACAAATCAGCTATGCTTCCAGTTTGGCTATTCTTAAAGGAGCACTATAGTGCCAAGAAAACAAACTTGTTTTCCTGGCACTATAAGGTTATTAGGTACCCCCTCCCTAAACCTCTTCAGCCACTTACCTTAATCCAGCACCGAGCTCCCTCGGCGCTGGTGACCTCTCCTCCCCAGTCGACATCAGCTCCATAGTGGAGTCGAATGCGCATGCGCGCCCGGAGCTGCGCACGCATTCAAACCGCCAATAGGAAAGCATTACTTAATACTTTCCTATGGGGATCTGAACTCAAGCTGCGTGAGTTCAATGCGATTTTCACTCTGAGATTTGCGGAAGCGGCCTCTAGTGGCTGTCAGTGAGACAGCCACTTGAGGCTGGATTAACCCTGCAATGCAAACAGTTCAGAGAAACTGCTATGTTTTCAGCTGCAGGGTTAAAACTAGAGGGACCTGGCACCCAGACCACTTCATTGAGCTGAAGTGGTCTGTGTTCCTATAGTGGTCCTTTAACGTAAATTTAAAATTCACTTTGCATTCCAAAAAAATTCTCTCTGTATTTAACTATAAATAGGATAACTACAAGAAAACTTACAGGAACGCTAGGTTGAAGAGGATTCTGCTCAAACGAGCTTACAGTCTATTGGATAGACAAAACTTATTTACCAATTATTATATCAGTACCAATAGTATTAAAATAGACCCATAGACATAACTGAGCGGGTATCCACCGAAGGGCAGGCTAATTGAGCTGTTGTCCGTCCTCAGCACTCTCATGCGACTTATTTCTTTGGAGACCCATAGACATTCTCCAAAACACTAAGTTATACATTAAACTTGAAACCGTCTCTGCTCAGAATATTATATATTATGTTTATATCCCATAGACTGTAAGCTTTATTGAGCAGGGTCCTCTTCAACCGATCGTTCCTGTAAGTTTTCTTGTAATTGTCCTATTTATAGGTAAATCCCCCCCCCCCCCCCTCATAATATGGTAAAGCGCTACGGAATCTGTTGGCGCTATATAAATGGCGATAATAATAATAATCATAATAATAATAATATCCCATATGTAACAAATATATGTTAAACAGGTCTTTAAACAAATTTTAAATTAACCATTGTACAGCACTACAGAATCTGATGGCGCTATATAAATAATAATAATAATAATAATAATAATAATAATAATAATAATAACTGCATGGTGGCTGCCAGCCTGCAAAATATAATCATAATATTAAAAGTTACAATAAAATCAACAATAATATTAATAAAGTTTGATGATAATAACAACACAGGCATCTTACAAACCAACTCTATGCTCAGCTTCTTGGTTGTCATAGAAACCCTGATCCGACCTCCCTCCTTTAAACGAATACACTTGTCAGCCAATCAGAATCAAGCATGTGTGCGCGTCAAAAAAAACTCTGCCAATCGCTGGCGCTTCCTGCAATCTGAGCCTCAGGGACAAGTGAGGTAGTTTTTAGGTGTCCAGTGTTTTGCCTGATTTAAAAAAAAAATCCATTATAACATTTTTTAACGTTTCTAACGCTATGGTCTGTTACACCTGGGTCTTATACGGTTTTACGGTGTTGAAGCGCCTTTCAGTGATGGAGTCTCAGTGTCGTGGTGTTTCAGGCGGGGCTGCCCCAGGAGAACTTGGCGCCGACGGGCGGGGTCCTTCGTGGCTGTTGTCGCAGGAAGAGTTGCGTGTGTGTTCATGCGGCGTGAGTGAGTCCATTCACCATACAGAGCGTTTTCAGTGCGTTGATTCACGGGTAAGACATGGACTGGGACAGATTTATTATTGCAGACTCAGAGTTTGGTGTGGTGTACTTTAATTTGCCCATAGTCAGATTTATATATTTCAGAAAATATTTTGACCCTTAAAGTAAAAAAAGCAATTTGTGGGTAGAGCAGCCAGTAACACACAATTCAATGGATTTTCTTTGCAGCCTTGTACAGTGGGTACAGATAAAGCACAAATCCAACTAAATGATGGAAAACATGCTGCAAACTGGGAATAAATTAGTAAAACCAAGGCAGTTAGTTGGTTTTATTTATGAATTGAGGGCTTCCTGCTGTATATGAATTATGCAGACTGCAGGATAACACTGTAAATGTGCTGCCCCTGGTTTGAAAGAAGTGGTCTACGTTCATGAATCCTTGGTGATTCTGATTAATATTACATTTTATTAAGGGTGCTCTAAGTACAACCCACCCCAGCTCTTTGATTGTCACTGCCATACAGGTTGAATGAAACTGACCTTAATAATAATGTGGAAGGAAGTGTGAATTTAGTTTTTATAAATTTGGCTAACCTAGTGATAGTTGAGTAGTGAAGTTGTAAACAATTTGACATGAAACTGGGGACCCTAGGTGATATAACTGCTACAGCAAGCTGTAGTGGTTAACTTGCTTATTTTGTCATTTACATAAGCTGTAGGGGGTTACGGTAAAGCATAGTGCCGCTTCTTAAGGTTTGTGATACATTATGGGGATCGACCGATATTGTTTTTATTTTTTTAGAGCCGATACCGATAATCTGTAAACTTTCAGGCCGATAGCCTATAACTTGCCGATGTTCTGTACATTTACCATTTTGAAAAAATAAACTATTTCTAAAGGTAAATGCACAAAATATACATGCCACATGTAGTGGATGCAGTGTGTTTAGACAGGGGAGCTGTGTGTGTTTGTCTGGTGGATGCAGTGTGTATTTATGTAGTGCGTGTGTATATAATGAAGGCAGGGTGTATTTATGTAGTGTGTGTGTATATATAGTGAGTGTGTAGTGTGTATATATAGTGAATGCAGTGAGTGTGTAGTGTGTATATATATATATATATATATATAGTGAATGCAGTGAGTGTGTAGTGTATATATATATATATATATAGTGAATGCAGTGAGTGTGTAGTGTGTGTATATATATAGTGAATGCAGTGAGTGTGTAGTGTGTGTATATATATAGTGAATGCAGTGAGTGTGTAGTGTGTGTATATATATAGTGAATGCAGTGAGTGTGTAGTGTGTGTATATATATAGTGAATGCAGTGAGTGTGTAGTGTGTGTATATATATAGTGAATGCAGTGAGTGTGTAGTGTGTGTATATATATAGTGAATGCAGTGAGTGTGTAGTGTGTGTATATATATAGTGAATGCAGTGAGTGTGTAGTGTGTGTATATATATAGTGAATGCAGTGAGTGTTTGTGTAGTGTGTGTATATATATAGTGAATGCAGTGAGTGTTTGTGTAGTGTGTGTATATATATAGTGAATGCAGTGAGTGTTTGTGTAGTGTGTGTATATATATAGTGAATGCAGTGAGTGTTTGTGTAGTGTGTGTATATATATAGTGAATGCAGTGAGTGTTTGTGTATATATATATAGTGAATGCAGTGAGTGTTTGTGTGTATATATATAGTGAATGCAGTGAGTGTTTGTGTAGTGTGTATATATAGTGAATGTTTGTGTAGTGTGGATCTATAGTGAATGCAGTGAGTGTTTGTGTAGTGTGGATCTTTAGTGAATGCAGTGAGTGTTTGTGTAGTGTGGATCTATAGTGAATGCAGTGAGTGTTTGTGTAGTGTGGATCTATAGTGAATGCAGTGAGTGTTTGTGTAGTGTGGATCTATAGTGAATGCAGTGAGTGTTTGTGTAGTGTGGATCTATAGTGAATGCAGTGAGTGTTTGTGTAGTGTGGATCTATAGTGAATGCAGTGAGTGTTTGTGTAGTGTGGATCTATAGTGAATGCAGTGAGTGTTTGTGTAGTGTGGATCTATAGTGAATGCAGTGAGTGTTTGTGTAGTGTGGATCTATAGTGAATGCAGTGAGTGTTTGTGTAGTGTGGATCTATAGTGAATGCAGTGAGTGTTTGTGTAGTGTGGATCTATAGTGAATGCAGTGAGTGTTTGTGTAGTGTGGATCTATAGTGAATGCAGTGAGTGTTTGTGTAGTGTGGATCTATAGTGAATGCAGTGAGTGTTTGTGTAGTGTGGATCTATAGTGAATGCAGTGAGTGTTTGTGTAGTGTGGATCTATAGTGAATGCAGTGAGTGTTTGTGTAGTGTGGATCTATAGTGAATGCAGTGAGTGTTTGTGTAGTATGGATCTATAGTGAATGCAGTGAGTGTTTGTGTAGTGTGTGTATATATAGTGAGTGTTTGTTTAGCGTGTGTATATATAGTGAATGCAGTGAGTGTTTGTGTAGTGTGTATATATAGTGAGTGTTTGTGTAGTGTGTATATATAGTGAGTGTTTGTGTAGTGTGTATATATAGTGAGTGTTTGTGTAGTGTGTATATATAGTGAGTGTTTGTGTAGTGTGTATATATAGTGAGTGTTTGTGTAGTGTGTATATATAGTGAGTGTTTGTGTAGTGTGTATATATAGTGAGTGTTTGTGTAGTGTGTATATATAGTGAGTGTTTGTGTAGTGTGTGTGTGTATATATAGTGAGTGTTTGTGTATTGTGTTTGTGTAGTGTGTATATATAGTGAGTGTTTGTGTAGTGTGTATATATAGTGAATGCAGGGAGTGTTTGTGTAGTGTGTATATATAGTGAATGCAGGGAGTGTTTGTGTAGTGTGTATATATAGTGAATGCAGGGAGTGTTTGTGTAGTGTGTATATAGTGAATGCAGTAAGTGTGTAGTGTGTATATATGGTGAGTGTTTGTGTAGTGTGTATACAGTGAATGCAGGGAGTGTGTAGTGTGTGTGTATAGTGAATGCAGTGAGTGTGTATATAGTGAATGCAGTGTTTGCGTAGTGTGTGTATATAGTGAATGTAGTGTGTGTGTATATAGTGAATGCAGTGTTTGCGTAGTGTGTGTGTGTATATAGTGAATGCAGTGTTTGCGTAGTGTGTGTATATAGTGAATGCAGTGTTTGCGTAGTGTGTGTGTGTATATAGTGAATGCAGTGTGTGTGTGTATAGTGAATGCAGTGTTTGTGTAGTGTGTGTGTGTGTGTATAGTGAATGCAGTGTTTGTGTAGTGTGTGTGTGTGTATAGTGAATGCAGTGTTTGTGTAGTGTGTGTGTGTGTATAGTGAATGCAGTGTTTGTGTAGTGTGTGTGTGTGTGTGTATAGTGAATGCAGTGTTTGTGTAGTGTGTGTGTGTGTGTAGTGAATGTAGTGTGTGTGTATATAGTGAATGCAGTGTTTGTGTAGTTTGTGTGTATATATATATAATGAATGCAGTGTTTGTGTAGTGTTCGTAAAGTGAATGCAGTGTGTATAATAAATGCAGAGTGTGTGTGTATAATTAATGAATGCAGGGTGTTTGTAAAATGGGGGGAGGGTGGGCATTTTATTTTTAATATTTATATGTTTGTTTTTTTTGTCCCATTCCCTGGTGGTTCCCCACCAGGGGCTATCGAATTCCCTGGTGCTCTAGTGGCATGTACTGAGCAGTGGGGGGGCCCACAGAAGCTGTTACTTACCTTCCCACCAGCTCCCCTGTTTAAATCTCGCGGTCTGCGTACCGCGCGGAGCGTTGCCATGGTAATCCGTGGCACCGCTCTGCGGCCGCGGGACTTGTGAGATTTAGACAGGGGAGCTGGTGGGGAAGGTAAGTAGCATCTTCTGCGGGCCCCGCCCAGGACCGACCGCTGCGGTCCTGTTATGTATTATCGGCCATATCGGTATCTATGTTGGCCGATACTGATCTTGCCGAAAATACCAAATATCGGCCAATAATATCGGTAAAACCGATAATCGGTCGATCCCTAATACATGACAGTGGTAAACTAAGGAAGATATAGCAATTGTTATTTTCAGGACAATAGGTTCCCTTTATGGCTGCCTATGGCTATGCAAACTCACTTTAGTGAATAACCCTTCATATTGGAAACCAGTGGTCTCAAAAAGGCCCACAAGCTTGATTCTGCCCCCAAGAACTTTTGTGCATCCCACTCCGTGAATAAAATGCCTGTGGTTACATTTAAAAAATGTTCGTTAAAGAGGGCCGTGGCCAACAGAGATCCGACACAGACGTGTTTTTTCCCTGAGTTCTGTCCGCGCTCAGGGTAAAACCGAGTAATAGAGCCACCAAACGTTGAGTTTCCACACAAGAACAGCACTCCCCAATCACAGCAACAATGGGGCGCAAAAATAGAAAAAAATCTCCATCCTGAAACTCCCTGTCAGCCGGTTTTTCGGCTCTTCGAGAGAGAGACCGCGACTGCAACAACATTCCAAAATGACGCCGGAGCCGCAATGCGCACCGGAGCCATCAAAGGCCTCAATGGAGGAGGAAGATCCTCTCACCTCGTCCAGGATGGGGTAATGAATCCAACCTCAGAATCTAGTGAAGATGACGCACCTTTGATGAAGGGAGACATCAAGAGGCTCCTGATTGACCTCTAGAGGGTCTGGCAGGAGGACCTCCGAGTGGCCCAGGCCGAAATTGGAGAGGTCCATGAAGAGGGGGGAGGGAGGCTCACAGGACCAAACACATACAATCCACAGATGACAAACTGGAGGGACTAACCGCCCAGGTTCAACATCTCCATAGAATGGTGAACACTTTAGAAATGCGTTACAGAAAGAAAAATATTCGCCTCAGGGACATACCTCAACAGGTACCCACAGAGACACTGCCTATGTTTCTAAAACGAGATGCTTGCAAACGTGGACATTACACACACCCCTGAACTACCTATGATAATGTCCGCATTCAGAGTGCGGAAATCAGCCGCGGCGCCAAACAGCGCATCCAGAGATATTACTGCGGTGACGAGATATTGCAGCCAGAACGATTATTAGGAATCACTCTCGGGAGATGAAGACCATACAATGCAAGGATCACGCTGTAGTTATATATGCGGACATTCCATTCTCATTTCTGGTAGAGAAGAGGAAGCTGGCCTCGATAGCTAGACGACTATGAGCCCACTCCATGAAATACCGCTGGGGAATTGAGGGGTCCCTTTTGGTGGATAATGGAGAGGAGACCATTACACTGACGTCTGCGGAAGTCCGAGAACCGCTCTTGCAGGCACTGGGATTGTCTGGCAACAACCCGAAACCGAGACATGGGAAAGCGAGGGAACCGCAAGTCTAGCCAACCTCTACAGATCACACACAAGAAAGTGCACCCTCTGTCCAGACACCGGGATGCCAGCCTCGGCACTTCGAGACCACTGAACAGTCCAAACGGTATCAGATGCCTCACTTGAGGCGCATCAGATCAATATGGGCCACGTTCTGGCAACCCGACCACCTCCTGCTCGGAGGCCTGGACTAGACTTACCTAGCAATGATCCCTTCCTAACAGAGTTCCATATACCAAGTTTTCCTCAGCTGAAATGCCCGGTGCCCCCCCAAGTGCCAGCCCAATAACATTATGTTACTAGTAGTTATGTTTTGTTTTTTTCTAATATGTTGATTACTAAACGTTTTTTGTCCAAGTGTCATATACAATGCACAAGGCTTACAATGCTGTCATTAACTTAATAAAAAAAATATAACCTGGACATTTTTTTTCGTTACAAATGTTATTTAATGTTTTTCATTGTTTTAATGAAGTATGCGTATAATATTCCTAGGCAAGCATACTTGCAGTTTAATACATTATACAGAAATACAGCACAACCATTTAATATGTTATATATAATTAGTTACATTGTCTAAGCAGAGTTTTTTTCTTTTTTTTTCTTTTAGACTCCGCTTCAATGGATACCGACTTGTATGATGAGTTTGGTAACTACATCGGGCCAGAACTGGACTCAGATGATGAAAATGATGATGACATGGGAAGAGACGACAGGGATGCTGAAGTGGTAAGATGGTTTTTAGTGAACACATATAAATAGGATTTATACAGAATGCGTCACAATGAGCAGTAACGGTATTAATGAAATCCTCGTAAGGATATTTATATAACAAACAGGATCTGGTCGCCTTGTTGCAATGATTTCAAAACTATAGCCTGTGGACTAGTGGCACCCAGGATCTCAAAATGTGGTTCTGATCTGTCGATGGTGATGCAAGTGAACGTTATCCGTTACAGGATTAATAAATAAAATCGGTCTTGGAAATTCAATGTTAGAGTGAAATTTATGAGTGAACGTAGGTAATGGTGAAGCTGGGAGAAATTATGTCATAAAAGCTGAAATTAACTCACTGATCGACAAATCTGAACGGTGAAGAAATTAAGTACGGGATTCTGATTGTAAACAGTAGATCTATTGAACCAATTAGATTCCAGGGATTCACGTTAGAATTCCAGCAGAGTTCCTTTATTGACAAATGCGAACTGCCTTCATGTCTTGGTTGAATTACTGTGATCTTAGCAAATCAAAAAGTCACATTGGCCAATGATTGCGAGTTTCCTTTCTTTTATTCAGTGCTAGCAATTTATGCAGTTTCATACATTACAAGTCTTTTACCTCTTATGTTTGGCTGGTACAAACTGATTCATCAGGTGTAGACAGTAGGGCTTGTACTATTCCATCTCCGAGAGCAGGTAAACTACAAAAATAAAGAGAAGGTAGGAAGAATGTCTGATAGACCATCAGTAGCAAGCAGATTTAGACTTAGGGCATTGTTTTTACAGCACTCTGAATCCACTTGTATTGCTGAAAGTTGGTTATAGCAGCTGCTATTTCTAAAATCATCTTCTTTGAGATGCTCTCCCCCCCCCCCCCCCTTCAGTCAGTATGGATGATGGCGATATATTTTAATAATATATTTTTAATATATTTATTTTCCTTTGTTGTATTAGTTGTATCATGCATTATATGAGTTGTTTACCCATCCTCAGATGTCCCTTTAACCCCTTAAGGACACATGACACGTGTGACATGTCATGATTCCCTTTTATTCCAGAAGTTTGGTCCTTAAGGGGTTAAACACCTGCCTGTCCTTTCACATTAGCATATACTTTTTTATTATACTTTTTTTTTTCTTTATTTATTCCTAATTGGAGAGTGCTTAGCAGTTTATTTGTATCTTAAGATTTTCATCCATACTAATAACTTGTATCGTACAACTATTTCTAACTCCATTTTCCACCTCGGTACCCTGGCTGCAGGCTGAAGAAGATGAGGATGATGAATACATGGAGGGTCCAGATGAGGACCGTACAGGGATGGAAGTTGTGCTTCATGAAGATAAAAAATACTACCCCACTGCGGAGGAAGTATATGGCCCTGAAGTAGAGACCATTGTACAGGAAGAGGACACCCAGCCCCTTACTGGTGAGAGAGCCATCATAATTAGAAAACTATTTCAACTTCTCTTCCCCTTACCTGCTTAGTACAAAGTTACTGGCTACAGTTTCTTGCCTTTTCTGTTATGTTGAATGGATCCATATATTCTTTCCTTACAGAGCCGATTATTAAACCGGTTAAAGCAAAGAAGTTTTCTATGATGGAGCAGGGTCTACCAACTACAGTGTATGCAATGGAGTAAGTGTCCACCTTCAAGATTTTTTGGGAGTAGCAGCGGGGGTTGGGGTATTCACTCGCTTCATTCATAATCATCATCCTTGTTGTCCATAGCTTCTTAGCTGATTTGATGGACAACTCTGAACTCATTCGGAACGTGACCTTATGTGGACATCTCCACCACGGAAAGGTAAAAATACAATGCTGTTACAGTTTTTACACAGTTGTGAGGGCAAAGTTCAATTATCTTACATTTATAGAATTATATGTTTGCCATTTAAGACCATATTAACCTTTGCTTTTAAAATAACCTTGTCCAAGGGTCCTAAGTGTTCTTTGGCTTGACAATGATCCTTCAAGGGTCAAAACTTTGTCAGGTCATCACACCAGAACTATCTATCTAGTGTGTTGGAGATTCAGTGTCCAGAGTTCAGGGCTCAAACATTCCACACAATGAGCATGCCTTAAACCTTCCAGGTTTGCAGTGGGAAGTAACTTCTGAGGCCTGGCTAGTAGCCCAAGACTTGACCATTTAAGACCAGTTATAGTCACTGTCACCTGTTATGAAAAAGTATTTATATGAGAACTTTGATAGCCACCAAGTAACTTGACATATCCAGAGCAAATAGACTGAAATCTCCCAAAAGATGAGAAAAGTTGCTTTTCACAACTCCACAATACAATAAATATAGAGCATTAGTAAGTACTGACTGTCACAGACCCTTGTGGAAAATGTTGTTCTAGGCATCAACAGCATCTCTACACGATACCAACTGTAGATAGTTTGTTTTGTGAGAGAGGAATACAATCAAGATGTCAATATACTCCTTGTTACTCATTTTAAGGGTAGCACATCCAAATAACTCTGTGTTTGAGCCAACTAATAAGCCCCTCATCTAAAATAGATCTGTAAATAATTTAAGTTACTCAAAAAGTCTGATGGCTTGTCAGGAACCTTCGATTTCACTTCCAGAAACAGACCAGTAATTATTTTAATAGTAAGCTTGTCTGAGCATGAACAAATAATTTTTTTTACTGAAAGGAAAAAAATATTACTTCTATTCCTCACGCTATAGTGTCCCTCACCCCACCTCTAACTCGGTGGCCCTTCTTCCCGTTTAAGATAAAAAATGAAAAGTTTTCCTTTTTCCAGCGCCGTGGTTCCTTCATTGATATGAAGTGGTCAGGTGACTATAGTATTCCTTGAATCTTACTGATCTTTCTTAATGCAACTGGAGAGGGTCTAGATGCTTGCCTGCAAGCATTAGCTGTCCGAATCTACTTCATATTTCATTATTTGTTTATTAAAAGAAATCTCCAGTGCCAGGAAAACCGTCCATTTTCCTGGCACTGGAGGTTCCCTCTCCCTCCCACCCCCCAATCCCCAGTTACTGAAGGGGTGAAAACCCCTTCAGTCACTTACCTGAGGCAGCGACGATGTCCCTCGTCGCTGTCTCCTCCTCCGCGCCGCTCCTCCTTCTTACTCCGTCGGCCGGTTGGCGAGACCCATCCCACCCACCGGCCGGGGAGACCTAATGCGCATGCGCGGCGATGTCGCACATGCGCATTAGGTCTCCCCATAGGAAAGCATTGAAAACAAATTTCAATGATTTCCTATGGGGATTTGAGCGACGCTGGAGGTCCTCACACAGCGTGAGGACGTCCAGCAACGCTCTAGCACAGATAATCTGTGCTATAGAGCAGGAAGTTCCCTCTAGTGGCTTTCTAGTAGACAGCCACTAGAGGTGGAGTTAACCCTGCAAGGTAATTATTGCAGTTTATAAAAAAACTGCAATAATTACACTTGCAGGGTTAAGAGTAGTGGGAGTTGGCACCCAGACCACTCAGATGGGCAGAAGGGATCTGGGTGCCTGGAGTGTCCCTTTAAGCAGGGTCTGTTTTTCATATTTAATTGTGGCATTAAATATGAACTAGAAATCATGGAGTCGTAAGTGTTGACTTTTACAGTAAATGTTATGGCTGACCAGTTCACCAATTCCAGCCCTTACATGAATCTTAAACCACTGAAATATGTAAACAATAAATCTCTCTAATATAATTATTAATATTTTCATCTTAATACAACAGTATTCATTTAATTGGATTTTTGTGTGGATTTAAAAAAAAAATAAAAATGTTGTACTGTACTTTCTATAGCTGCAAACCAATTGAGCGATCCGATTAGAGTTTTGTTGCTTTGCTCTTCAGGGACCTTCTGTGAAGTTCTGTGAGCTTCAAAGTCTAAAACATTTTTGATTGTCTTGCAATAAAGTTCTTTGGTTTAATATACTGTATGTTTCTTACACTGCAATAGTGTGACTTCACAGTGCTAGATTATATAAAACAAGATCCCTAGCTGTTCCAGAACTACAACTCCAGTGATGCGCTAGCAATACTAAGGCTGTCCGTGCATTAAAGGATTTGTAGTTTTGCTTGCTGCTAGGTATCTGCCTTTTGGGCCTATTGTATATATGGTGGTTGTGGTTGTTTAATATTAATCTGATTATGTTGTCCATTTCCACAGACCTGCTTTGTAGATTGCTTAATTGAACAAACTCACCCAGAAATTCGGAAGCGTTATGATCAGGATGTAAGTAGCGTCGCTTCCTCTCTTTTAATGTAATGCAGTACGTATTCTATTGAGAGCTCAGTTAGCCAGTGCACCAATTGTAGTACCATATCACTTTGTTTTACAAGTTATATTCCTATCCGGGTCCATTTAACAAGCAGCATTAAAGGGACACAATAGTCACCTGAACAACTTTAGCTTAATGAAGCAGTTTTGGTGTATAGAACATGCCCCTGCAGCCTCACCGCTCAATCCTCCATTTAGGAGTTACATCCCTTTGTTTATGAACCCTAGTCACACCTCCCTGCATGTGACTTGCACAGCCTTCCATAAACACTTCCTGTAAAGAGAGCCCTATTTAGGCTTTCTTTATTGCAAGTTCTGTTTAATTAAGATTTCCTTATCCCCTGCTATGTTAATAGCTTGCTAGACCCTGCAAGAGCCTCCTGTATGTGATTAAAGTTCAATTTAGAGATTGAGATGCAATTATTTAAGGTAAATTACATCTGTTTGAAAGTAAAACCAGTTTTTTTTTCATGCAGGCTCTGTCAATCATAGCCAGGGGAGGTGTGGCTAGGGCTGCATAAACAGAAACAAAGTGATTTAACTCCTAAATGACAGTGAATTGAGCAGTGAAATTGCAGGGGAATGATCTATACACTAAAACTGCTTAATTAGCTAAAGTAATTTAGGTGACTATAGTGTTCCTTTAATGTCTGTTCATATGCCTAGGATTTAAAATAAATAAAGTGGGATGGGGTGGAATGTTCTAAAAGGTTTTAAAAACCTTATGTGGATAACCGCTCTCCCTAATAAATATCCCCTTCTTAAAAGAAAACTAGTACTTGTTCCTTTTATCTATTAACCAGGTATTATGTTTTGTTATAGCTCTGCTACACAGACATCTTATTTACAGAACAAGAGGTAAGAGATATAATGATTAGCTCATCTTGTTTTTGCAAAGATTTAGCAAACATTAAACTTTTTTTCTTTTCTTTTTTCATTTTGGCGGAGTATAAATTTTCTGTCCCTGTCATGCAAAAAGTCCTTCTTCATGTTTGTATTGTTTGCTAAATTGCCCAGATCCAAAGCGCACCTTTTGCCATTCATATTAATGAAGTAGGCAAGCAATGGACAGTGATTTATGGCCTGTCTCTTTACACATTTCAATCAAATCAGTCAAGTTGCTGATTCATAAAGTTACTATCCCTGGTATATTTCACAAACCAATTTTTAGTACATTATTTAACTGTACTCTGTTGTTGGTTTTTAATTTTTTTTATATTATTGTTTTTGATCCCTTTCTTTCCTTTTGATATGAACTGTCTTACATCTCAGAGTCAGATCCCGGTCCCCCAATGCTGTCGTTGATTAAAGGAACATTCTAAGCACCGTGTGACTTTTTAACATGTTTTCTGTATTCTCGTCTCCTAGAGAGGGGTTGGTATTAAGAGTACGCCTGTGACCATCGTTCTTCCCGACACAAAGGACAAATCTTACCTGTTCAATATTATGGACACACCAGGTAAGATGACACCTATCTTGCTCTATCTCACTCTATCTCGATAGTTACATTTCCACTACACTCCCTATCTGATGTGATTGGCTTACAGGAAGAGCTATTTTAGACATTTCAAGGCATAAACATCTGCTGTGGCTGTAGTGGTTATGTTGATGGGAGTGTCCTGGCCTCCTCCCCCTAAGGAGCTATAGTGTACCTTTACTGTAAACATTTTCCGTAATAGTCTGCTTCTGTGAATATTCTTTATTTGCCACATTTTAATTGCTTAAGTTGACTAAAGTAGAACTGAAGAAAAATGCAGATTGTTTTTAGCACATGAGGTTGAGAGTAGTAAATGAACCTTTTATAACTGCGAGTACGTCTCTTGTATCACCAGGGCATGTGAATTTCTCAGACGAGATAACTGCTGGATTTCGGATCTCCGATGGGGTAGTGCTCTTCATTGATGCAGCAGAAGGGGTGAGGTTATTGAATATATGGATATTTATATCGACACTCAAATTTTGGTTTGAAAGCGCTGCGGAATAAGCCGGCGCTATATAAATACCAATAATAATAGTAAATGGGAATTAGAGATGGCATACTGAGAGATTTGAATGTTTTCTCCCAGCTTATTTCAAGTTGTGTAGCTCTGCGTGGGAAAGTGGCATTGATCATTTGCTTGTTGTAATTTAGAAAGGAAAGTAACGTGCTTTAACTCTGCTTAGGTTGCCTTTTAAAATCCGTATAAAAAAATACGTCAAATATTTATTTTTAACATTCCTGTTCCTTCGAGTAGTCATTGTATGTGGGTATATTTACATCAAATGCAAGCTATTTAAAGATATTACAAGATATGTAAAGGTATATGGTACAGACAGTTTCTGGGTCTTGTAATGATGAATATAATATTTTTTTTCATGCCACCTCCTCTTTGTGACACAGCTGTCTATTCTGACGTTCTCTTTGGCAGGTGATGCTGAACACAGAGCGCCTGATAAAGCATGCAGTACAGGAACGCTTGGCTGTCACAGTCTGCATCAACAAGATAGATCGACTCATTCTTGAGCTTAAGCTGCCTCCCACAGATGCCTATTACAAGCTGCGACACATCGTGGATGAGGTTAACGGCTTGCTGAGGTATATCATGCCTTTCTACTGTGCCCCTTCCTATGATACACTGCTGGGGGGTGGACAAATGTTATATCCCGTCCACCTCCTTTATGGATTGTTATTACACAGCAGTCTGACAAGTGAGTCAACACTTCCCACTGAATGTGTCATGCAGCTGTGGAATTGAAAAACCCCATGCCCAAAAGTCTATCCTTCCATAATGCATATTCTTTCTCACTAAAGTCAACCCTCCCCATACAGTACAAGTAAAGACTGCACTTTTATTTTTAGGTGAACACTATGCACACCTATGCAGGTTTTTTTAATCTTATTAATGTTCTTTACATTTTTAAATAATGATTCATTTAGCGCTATAAGCCCACCTCACCTGCTTCCCCTGCCAACCTACAATGTTCCCCACAAAAAATATAGTTGTAGATTATGTTTAATTAAGGTTGTCTTGAAGTTGTAGTCCAGCTGTTGGCTTTCTATAGAAGTACGCTGACAATGGAACTACATTTTAATTAAAGGGATACTATTGGCACCCAGACCGCTTCAGCTCATTGAAGTGGTCTGGGTGTACTGTCACCATCCCCATAATCCTGCAATGTTAATTATTGCAGTTTCTGAGAAGCTGTAATAATTACGTTCAAGACTAAGACTGCCTCTTGTAGCTGTCAGACAACCACTAGAAGCCCTTCCTTCTTGCTAGGCGACATTTGGTTGCGTAACTGGCGCTGGATGTCCTCACGCTCTGCATGAGGACATCCAGCATCCGTAAAATCCTCATAGAGGGCATTGCAGCAATGCTTTTCTATAGGGGGGGCATAATGCGCTCAGTGCGCATGCTCATTAACGCTCCCGTTATTTGACGTTGGATTGGTCGGACAGCCGACCCAGCGCCGAGGAAGATCGGCACTGGAATAGGGTAAGTACAGGGAGTGCAGAATTATTAGGCAAGTTGTATTTTTGAGGATTAATTTTATTATTGAACCACCATGTTCTCAATGAACCCAAAAAACTCTTTAATATCAAGCTGAATATTTTTGGAAGTAGTTTTTAGTTTGTTTTTAGTTATAGCTATTTTAGGGGGATATATGTGTGTGCAGGTGACTATTACTGTGCATAATTATTAGGCAACTTAACAAAAAACAAATATATACCCATTTCAGTGAAACCAATATAACATCTCAACATTCACAAATATACATTTCTGACATTCAAAAACAAAACAAAAACAAATCAGTGACCAATATAGCCACCTTTCTTTGCAAGGACACTCAAAATCCTGCCATCCATGGATTCTGTCAGTGTTTTGATCTGTTCACCATCAACATTGCGTGCAGAAGCAACCACAGCCTCCCAGACACTGTTCAGAGAGGTGTACTGTTTTCCCTCCTTGTAAATCTCACATTTGATGATGGACCACAGGTTCTCAATGGGGTTCAGATCAGGTGAACAAGGAGGCCATGTCATTAGATTTTCTTCTTTTATACCCTTTCTTGCCAGCCACGCTGTGGAGTACTTGAACACGTGTGATGGAGCATTGTCCTGCATGAAAATCATGTTTTTCTTGAAGGATGCAGACTTCTTCCTGTACCACTGCTTGAAGAAGGTGTCTTCCAGAAACTGGCAGTAGGACTGGGAGTTGAGCTTGACTCCATCCTCAACCCGAAAAGGCCCCACAAGCTCATCTTTGATGATACCAGCCCAAACCAGTACTCCACCTCCACCTTGCTGGCGTCTGAGTCGGACTGGAGCTCTCTGCCCTTTACCAATCCAGCCACGGGCCCATCCATCTGGCCCATCAAGACTCACTCTCATTTCATCAGTCCATAAAACCTTAGAAAAATCAGTCTTGAGATATTTCTTGGCCCAGTCTTGACATTTCAGCTTGTGTGTCTTGTTCAGTGGTGGTCGTCTTTCAGCCTTTCTTACCTTGGCCATGTCTCTGAGTATTGCACACCTTGTGCTTTTGGGCACTCCCGTGATGTTGCAGCTCTGAAATATGGCCAAACTGGTGGCATCTTGGCAGCTGCTCGCTTGACTTTTCTCAGTTCATGGGCAGTTATTTTGCGCCTTGGTTTTTCCACACGCTTCTTGCGACCCTGTTGACTATTTTGAATGAAACGCTTGATTGTTCGATGATCACGCTTCAGAAGCTTTGCAATTTTAAGAGTGCTGCATCCCTCTGCAAGATATCTCACTATTTTTGACTTTTCTGAGCCTGTCAAGTCCTTCTTTTGACCCATTTTGCCAAAGGAAAGGAAGTTGCCTAATAATTATGCACACCTGATATAGGGTGTTGATGTCATTAGACCACACCCCTTCTCATTACAGAGATGCACATCACCTAATATGCTTAATTGGTAGTAGGCTTTCGAGCCTATACAGCTTGGAGTAAGACAACATGCATAAAGAGGATGATGTGGTCAAAATACTCATTTGCCTAATAATTCTGCACTCCCTGTATAGTAGTTTTTTTTTTTTTTTTTTTTTTTTACTCTTACACTGCTGCGGAGTGGGGGCGCAGAGGGAAGTATGGTTTTAGGAATACAGATTTGTATTCCTAGCGCTATAGTATCTCTTTAAACTCTTCAAGTGTCAATAAAGCTCAGCAGTATATGTCTTAAAGGGTTAAAGCCTAACTGGGTTCCTTGGACACAGTTTGAAAACTTGCTGTAGTGTGTTGGTGCTAGGCTACTCCATTAAAGTATTTTAGAATGCGTTGTATTTATATAGGAATGAGTCATATACAGCTTGGATTGTCCTTTTAATGCCTTCACTATTTTAGAGAATGAAAAAAATGTGAAAGTAAAATGATGCCCTTCCATGTTTGTGTTCTGTGAATATAGATGATGGCTGTCTCTGACTCTTCTTTATACCTTTCTTGTAGCATGTATTCGACAGATGAAAATCTTATTCTTTCCCCCCTCCTTGGGAATGTGTGCTTTGCCAGCTCCCAGTACAGTATCTGTTTCACCCTCGGCTCATTTGCCAAAATCTATGCAGACACATACGGTGAGTATCGGAAATTAAAGACCGACTTTATATTTAGCCATTAAAGGGACACTACAGTCACCAGAACAACTACAGCTTAATGCAGTTGTTCTGGTGAGTATAATAGTTCCATTCAGGCATTTTCATGTAAACACTGCCTTTTCAGAGAAAACTGTCCTTTTCGTTGTTAATCTTTTTTATTTTTTTCTGTGAGGCAGGTGACATAAATTATCAAGAGTTTGCAAAACGACTATGGGGTGACATCTACTTTAACCCAAAAACGTAAGTACCTTGTAATATAAAGCTGAAAATAAGTCCTGGTAATCTCGAACAAAGTAATATAGTTTAGTAGTAGTGGTTGTTGTATTAGTGGATTTTTTTATTTATTTATTTTTTAAATATTAGCTTTTTAAATATCACAAACCTTTTTTGCAGGGCTTTACAATTATACTGTATGTATGTATAATCTATAACAAGTATCTGATGAGTTGCCTTGCAGCTCCTTCCGATGGTTATAACTCAGATTATGGCTCCCCTCTATCTGTTGTATAGCTTCCTGTTATCGGACTTTCATAAGAGCCATTTTTGGACGGGGAGTGGTTTGATTTTGTTTCTGATTTTTTTTTTTCTACAGTAATAAGATCTGTAGAGCTGTGATGCTTGTATGCTTCTAACTTATCCTCAGATAATGTTATTCTATTTTATATCATTTTTTTTTTTTTATTGCCAGCTAATGCACAATTGTTGTAATTCATGTTTTCCATCTCTTTCCAGCCGCAAGTTCACCAAGAAAGCCCCAACCAGCAGCTCCCAGCGCAGTTTTGTAGAATTTGTCCTTGAACCACTTTACAAGATTTTGGCTCAGGTCAGCACTAGTGTTTTATTTATTGAGATATATATATATATATATAATTTTATTTTTTTTGTCTCTTCTCTTATTCTGTATATTTCTTTCTGGGTGTTTAACTGTCTCTGGTTTCCATTATTCTGCAGGTTGTAGGAGATGTAGACACTACTCTACCACAGACCTTGGAAGAGTTGGGGATCCATCTAACCAAAGAGGAATTAAAATTGAACATCCGGCCTTTGCTTAGACTTGTCTGTAACCGCTTCTTTGGAGAGTTCACAGGTGAGTCATAGTAGCACAGTCGTTTATCTGTCTACCTCCATCTCGTTGTTGTTTTTTTTTTTTTGTTCTATCCTCAGTTTAACCACCCTGCCTTGTTTGCTTCTGTCTCACTGCCATCTTTTTCTCGATAGGTTTTGTTGATATGTGTGTCCAGCATATCCCTTCCCCCAAGGCCGGAGCTAAAGCGAAGATTGAACACACCTACGCTGGAGGCATTGATTCTGAGCTGGGAGAGGGTATGGGTGAATGTGACTCTGATGTGAGTAAGGATGAGACTTTATGATGAACATATTATTGTATTACAACTATGGCAGTGGGACTTTATTTTTATAATCTTATGTTGTTTCACTCCATTAGGGACCCTTGATGTGTCACACCACCAAGATGTACAGCACGGACGATGGTGTTCAATTCCATGCATTTGGACGGGTGCTTAGTGGGACAATCCATGCTGGACAACCAGTAAAGGTACTTGGAGAGAACTACACACTGGAAGATGAGGAGGATTCCCAGATCTGCAACGTAGGAAGACTGTGGGTGTCTGTGGCAAGGTGAGTGTGTGGATTATCATGTGAGGCAGAGAAAAGTAGGACCTAAAATCTTTAATATGATCTCAGTAATTCTAATTATTATTATTTTTTTTTTTCAATATCGGTTTTGGTGAACTGTGACGGGGCTGTTGACGTGTAGGTCTGTCTTCTTCAAGTCCAGTTTGCTTCTCTATCCAACTCAATGTGACCTTTCTCCCTCTGCAGATACCACGTCGAAGTAAACAGAGTTCCAGCTGGTAACTGGGTGCTGATTGAGGGGGTGGATCAACCGATTGTGAAAACGGCTACCATCACTGAACCTCGGGGAAATGAGGAGGTAAAGAGCAGGGCTAGCAAAGGACTCCTCTTACTTGTATTTTGAACACTAGCTAAGGAGCTATAATTATTGACTCTTCTCACATATATATCTTACCAGACCGCAGTAATTTCAATGCACTCTTGATATGCTTTTTTCCACAAAAAAATGTACCTATTATATTGTAGGAATGTCAAACTTGGCCACGTAGCTAAGATTTTAGGAGAGATTTCTCTAGCAACAGGTCACGTTAGAAATATATTGTACAAGTGCTGTTCGTGCTTTGATGTCTGTCATCTTGTCCTGAAATTAGAACCGGTACATCTTAGATTTCCTTTCAATTAAATTTTTTTTTTTATCTCCCTTTAAAATCCTGATATAAGCTCGTAATTCTTGGGCGTTTTAAAGGAATAATGCTACAGTTTTGCTTCTCTTGTCATTTTAGGCGCAGATCTTCCGGCCGTTGAAGTTTAATACCACGTCTGTGATTAAGATTGCAGTGGAACCAGTTAACCCATCAGAGTTGCCTAAAATGTTAGATGGGTTGAGGAAGGTCAACAAGAGCTACCCTTCTCTCACTACCAAGGTACCCTTTCCACATGTTCCTGACCTTTAGATTGTTACAGTATCTGCTTCATTTCCTTAATGCACCATCCCTAACCTTCCACACCACAACGTTCAGTTGTCCTATCTCAGGGTCTTTACTTCCTGATGGTAATAACCAAGTGTTGGCTTTCTGTGCTTCAGCTCACCACCTTTATCTTATTCCTTACTATGTCTTCAACTGCTGTTGTACTCTGTTCATGAATCGCATAGCAATGCAATATGCATTAAACAGGATATAATAATCTGTCCCGCTGTGTTGTGGATTTGTGGTTTTGGTTTTTGTTTAGTAATAAAATTGCATGTTCACCTTGGTGAACATCTCTTTGCTAGCAGTAACCTAGAAGTGTACGTGTCCCTTTTACACCAGCATTAATTAGTTTGGCCTTGTCTGTTCTTGTTTGAGTACAGGTTGAAGAGTCTGGTGAACATGTTATTTTAGGCACAGGAGAGCTGTATTTGGACTGCGTAATGCACGATCTCCGAAAGATGTATTCTGAAATTGACATTAAGGTGAGAATTGGAGTAAATGAGTGCGGAGAACAAATGGGTGCTACCCTCAGGACATGGCTAATATTGTAATGGTCTTTCAGGTAGCAGATCCCGTGGTCACATTTTGTGAGACTGTGGTGGAAACGTCTTCTCTGAAGTGCTTTGCTGAAACACCAAATAAGAAGTAAGAACCTGGAACTATATTTATATCCCAGCTGGGAAGACTCTTGAGTAACTTTAATCTCTTATCAACCAGCTGCTTTCTTTTGTTCCTATCTTCATATTTCTCTATTTCTGTTTATTTTTTCTATCTTTCCATATCACGCACTGTTAAAAAAAAAAAAAAAAAAAAGCTTACACATTTGTTCTCTTGTTTGCAGGAATAAAATCACAATGATCGCAGAGCCCTTGGAAAAGGGTCTGGCTGAAGACATTGAGAATGAAGTAGTGCAGATTTCCTGGAACAGGTGAAATTTGGAAGCCGGGTCTGGACTTTGTAGAGAAAATAGAATAGATCAGCTCTTGAACTGAGCATTGTATGGTGTGATGTCAAATGGAAGACGATGTTTGTTTTATACAAACCCATTTGCTTAAAATAATTTTACTTTTATATAGAATTTAATGCAATATTCGGGTCACATCCATTGGTCATCAACCATACTTTGTATGAAAATTATTGAATGTTTTTTTATGATTCATTTTAAAGTCTGTTTTCTGGTTTTAACTTCCTCTGAGTGGAGATGTTTCACAAAAATCGTATTTAATCACAATCCCAATGTTCATGACCTGTGTTGTCAAGCATAAAATAAGACAAGCTATTAATAAGACATTGTTCAGGAAAGATACTACCATGTTAATAAAAGACTGGCTGCAGTGCCATCTTTAATATTGATTGGACCATGGGCAAGCATTTGCTTAGGTCCCCCTTGACCCTGCCCCGTTTACCACGCATTAAAGACTCCCCTGACTGGCTGAACTGTGAGAGGACATTACTCATTTTTTTGTATCACTTTTTATTCATATCAACCATTTTTTGTCTCAACAGGAAGAAGCTAGGAGAGTTCTTCCAGACTAAATATGACTGGGATTTGTTGGCTGCTCGTTCTATCTGGGCATTTGGACCAGACACCACAGGACCAAACATTCTTGTGGATGACACATTGCCCTCTGAGGTGGGTGCCATGAAAAAAGTCTTGTTGTTTGTGTTTTCAGCCAGCCAGTAGAGCCTTTTATTTTCCTTAGGACCTTCAATTTACAAAAGGTCTACGCAATTGACATCACACACACAAGCACTGCTAATGCTTTAAGGCTTTTCATAGACATGCATAGAATTTACAGACTGCTACGATTGCCAGGCATGCACCTTTGATCTGCAATTCTTCTCTGTGAGAAGCGTCTGATGGCACCAGAGATAATCCTGTATACTGAGCTTATCATGCAGGTTCAGGCTGCTGAGAGGCATCTGTACCAACACTGGTTAATACATTTTTTTTTTTTTTTTTTTTTTTTTTTTAAACTTGGCGTTGTCATTGGCTATTAATGTATCTATGCCTTAAAGGGACACTCCAGGCACCCAGACCACCTCTGCCCATTGGAGTGGTCTGGGTGCCAACTCCCACTACTCCTAACCCTGCAAGTTTAATTATTGCAGTTTTCTATAAACTGCAATAATTACCGCGCAGGGTTAACTCCACCTCTAGTGGCTGTCTACTAGACAGCCACTAGAGGTAACTTCCTGGATTCTAGCAAAGATTTCCTTTGCTAGAGTGTGTGAGGACCTCCAGTGTCGCTCATTTCCCCATAGGAAAGCATTGAAATTCTTTTTCAATGCTTTCCTATGGGGAGCGCTAAGGCGCATGCGCGGCATTGCCGCGCATGCGCATTAGGTCTCCCCGGCCGGTGGGTGGGATCAGTCTCGGCCGACGGAGACAGTAGGAGGAGCGGCGCGGAGGAGGAGCCGGCGACGAGGGACATCGCCGCTGCCTCAGGTAAGTGACTGAAGGGGTTTTCACCCCTTCAGTAACTGGGGATTGGTGGGTGGGAGGGAGAGGGAACCTCCAGTGCCAGGAAAACGGATTGTTTTCCTGGCACTGGAGATTCCCTTTAACAAAGTGCCAAGTATTTTGCAAGGCATTGTAGGGTGCAGCACCCAGAATAGTGTGTGTCTGGGTATTCGAGCCCGTTGAACAGAATTGCACAATTTTGCCACCACAATGTATAGACTGCATTTTAACATTCCCTTGAAGTTTATCTACACATGCCCACTCTTAAATTTTATTCTCACAGGTTGATAAGGCCTTACTGGGGTCTGTGAAAGACAGCATTGTACAGGGATTCCAGTGGGGGACAAGGGAAGGGCCACTATGTGATGAACGTGAGTATCTGAGTGGATTATCTTTTGTTTAAGTTTATGGAAATTACAAAAATGCTAGATTGTTTTTTTTTCTTTCTTCTTAAAATATTTCTTCTCTCCTCAGTCATCCGGAATGTGAAGTTTAAGATCCTCGATGCTGTTATTGCACAGGAGCCTCTTCACCGAGGAGGGGGTCAGATCATCCCCACTGCGCGCAGGGTGGTGTACTCTGCCTTTTTGATGGTACGGTTTTCTTTTCGCATAGTCTTTTCATGTCATTTCCGACGACACCTATATTGCTTTCGCTGTAAAAAGAAACTGTTTTTAAGACTCTGACGATAAGTACTGTCTAAACTTCTCCTATTTTAGATTGTCCTCCTTGATTTAGACTGTGCTGGACTCAATGTAGTACAAAATGCACATTTCTCCACCTATGATGGGAATGTCATATCACCCTTATTATGTATATAAAACTCTTAAACATTGATATAACTCTTGATCAAAACCTTCAGATACTTACCAGAGCACGGGATAAATTAGTTGTATTAATTATTCCTTTTCACAAGGAGGGTGATAGCAGACCTCTAGGGGATACTCAGCAAACATACTATAGCTAAAGTCGTATTCTAAATGGGGAGTCAGCAGAGATGGACAAACTCGTAAACCTGTTCCATGATACAGTCAAACCGATTATAAGGTCTCGGACCATTGGCTTCAAAGTTCACATTTTCTACTGACCAATACTCCTTAACTTTCCTACATTCCTACAAAATCACACAATAAAACTCCACTTTTATGATGACATTCTCAACTACTTTTTTTTTTCTCTTCTCTATGCTGTGGACCATCTCTTTTTCCATCTTTTCTTTTTTCCCTTCTATTCAATATATATATTTTTATTTGCCTTTTTTTCTTGTCCTTTCAAGTATAAAGTTCATTATCACAACTGTTCCATTAGTTTTTACTATTGACACTTTTGCATTGTAGCTATTGATACCTCGTGTTCCTGTAAGAGTCTTTTAAAAGGGCACAGTTTCTGCTCATTGTTTATTTTTATGTTTTTTTGCTTTTTCCCCCCCTTTAATAGAGTACTGCAAGTCTTATAGAACTAGATAAAAACAGAATTTAAAAAAGAAAATAATAATATAGTATGCAGCTATGAACTTACGGTTATCAGCCGAACTCAGACAGGAAGTACCACAGGCACCTGACACAACAAGTGTCGTATACAGTTTGAATTATTACCAGTGGGTGGCGCTCGCGGTCTTCTGTCACCATAACCGCTTTTGCACTCTGTAGTGTCTAGCGTGTCCCTTTAAATACATTCTGGAATGAAAGATCGTCAGAATAAAATGATAAAACAAATACCTCTGTATAAACTTGTTCGCCTTCCTGCAATATCTCTTCCAACTGTACTAAATAAATCAGGAACGTAATAACTGTTAAATTCTACAGACTGCTCGGGCTAGCTTTGTATAATGCATGAATTGTGGGCATGCTCTGTCCTATGTAAATCTGAAGCTGTCATTAGGTGGATAAACAGCCGCGACTGATCCTCTGGAAATTCATATTCCTATGCCAAAGGGGAAATATACAATTCTGCAGGGCTCGGAGCAATAAAATAAACACTTGAACAGAGCTGAATGTTTTCAAATCTCCTGTAACAATTTCTTTTATCATTGAATACGTTACTCTCTGTACAACTGTTCCTGTCTCTCTGTAACCATTTCTATATCATACACCGATCACTACTTCTTTTCACTCCGTGGGATTTATTTACTGTACTTGAAATTGATGTGATTTGGCAAAAAAATTATAAAATAAAAATGGCAAAGTGTAGGCAAAAATTGCTGAACTGGAAAAAAAAAAAGAATCTTCAACTTTTTCCATGAAATTTCTCTATGCCCAAATTTTGTATTAAAGTTTTTTTACTTCTTTACTGTGTTCTCATCTGCCTCCTTTTTTCTCAATTTTCCATTTCTTCTTCCATTCCTAACATCCATTATTTTTTTTTTACATCCCTATCCAGGCAACTCCACGTCTCATGGAACCATATTACTTCGTAGAAGTACAAGCCCCCGCAGATTGTGTGTCTGCTGTGTACACTGTTTTAGCCAGGAGAAGGTGTGTCTCATCAATTTTTCTTTTTTTTTTCTCTTTCAATTATTATTGTAAATTAGTGTTTTATTGCAATCCAGGAGCACATGTAGCAAGCAATACAATGGGACACACAGGTCCGTATGAATAAACAAATGACAGGTTTGTAGCCACACAGGGCTATTAAATTATGTCTGGAAATAATAAGGAAGAGTGTCAATTTATTATTTTTGCAATTTTTTTTGTGTGATTAAGTTTCTAGTAGGTCTTTAATCTTTTTCTCTTCCTTCCAGAGGTCACGTCACACAAGATGCCCCCATACCTGGATCTCCTCTTTACACTATCAAAGCGTTCATCCCAGCAATAGACTCATTTGGTTTTGAGACAGATCTGCGTACACATACACAGGGACAGGCTTTCTCTCTCTCTGTCTTTCACCACTGGCAGGTACGTTGAAAATGTGTAAAAAGCCTTCCTGAAGAGCTTAATGCACCTCTGTCACCTTTTCAGGTTTTTTGCATACTTTGCAAAGACTCCCTAGTGGTGACATTGCCGCTTAGTGGACTCTGGCACGGAGGTGCAGCAGAGGTGAGTTGTAGTTACCTGATGGAATCCTTTGTGGGTGCTGCTACCTTCTTTTTTCAGCACCTGGTGCTTCATCCACCATGACCCACACCAGTGCTGTACTTTTGCACATGTACAAGAATCCAGCCAGAATGTCCATGGAGGGTCCCTTGAGAATATGCGTTCCTCCAGAGACCATGCCCTAAGTGACAAAACTTGACAGCAGAAGCTCCATCTTTTGTCAAGTTTTGTCAACTTGAGGATTCTATAAAAACATTAAAGTAGTCTCTGCTTTGTCGTGTATATTTTGGCTGCGTAAGAATTTCAATCACACAGTGTTTATGAACATTTCATAAAGATTTAATCTCTGTGAAATTAGCATTTTTTTTTTTAATATTTTTTTTGGGCACCAGTGTATAGGCTAAAACATGTTTGTCTTTGAATTGAATATAACATTGCTCTTCAAATATAGATGGACTAGAGATTTTATGGTCCATTCCAATGAATGATCATTTTGAATTTTGATGGTTAAATATCTGGAGAGCTGCATGCTGCAGTCCATTCTTGGATCTAATAAAGATGTGCTTTAAGCTGAAAGAACACACTATAACAAATGATTTCCTCTGTCTTATGATAGATCGTGCCTGGAGATCCACTGGATAAGAGCATTATTATACGACCCCTGGAACCACAGCCAGCTCCACACTTGGCCCGCGAGTTCATGATAAAGACAAGACGTAGGAAGGTATGAGAATGGGGAGAGCGTCAGATACTTGGGGGGAGGGGGAAGATTTATTCTTTTAGATATTCTTCTAGAATATGAATTAATACTTGGAGGGACCTTTTTAGTCTATTCCTTTAAAAATATTCTTACAGGAGCACTCTCTAACATTGTCCTTGTTTGCTTAGATGCATTTAAACTTCGCATTGAAGACACATGGCGCATGACCATTGATGCTAAAGTGCCACTAGATGGCAGTGTTTTCTGACAAGTGTAATTGCTGCTGTTTCCGAAAACGGCATTGTTTTACATTGTTTTCTAAAAGGGACAAGATTTATGCATCAAAAGTGATTCATTAAGATGCGGTAGTTTTGGTACACAATGTCCAGTTTTAAGCTATATTGTAAAAGCGGTGCAAGCTATTGATTTTGTATATGGAATATTCTTTGTTTCTACCCTGTTTTCTTCATCGAGTTAACCAGATACCTATGTTATTCATGCCGCTGCCATAACTATACATTTATAGATTTGCTTGATATTCTGTTTTCTTCTAGAGCAGAGGTTCCCAAAAGGCAGATTCCCTAATGTTGTAGACCTACAACTCCCATGATGCTTTGCATACTTTGAAAATGACAAAGCTTTGTGGAAGCTGTAGTTTTAAAACCTCCGGGGATCTACCTTTTGGGCACCCCTGTTCTAGAGTATATCAATGCTCTTCCTCTAATCCACAAGTTAATTCACTATTCCCCATGTTTATTCCTATCTTCCCCTTGTTGCAGGGCCTGAGTGAGGATGTAAGTATCAGTAAGTTTTTCGACGATCCTATGTTGCTGGAATTGGCTAAGCAGGATGTGGTGCTAAACTACCCTATGTGAGGGAAATGAATGGGAACCATCAAAACATCAGCATATTCTGGTCTTCAGTCTATCAGATGTCATGCACCATTCTACACTGGGTCACAACAGAAGTCTGGGTTAGTTGCCCCCTAGTCCTGACCTGGCTGATATCATAAGACTATTTTTTTTCCTGCTGAAGACCTGCTTATGTGTAGAAACATTGTGTTCCACTCAGTCAGAGGTACAAGAAGGTCCAGTGTTCTTATTGCTTTTCTTACGGAACAGAAACGAAACTCTTAACCATTAAAAGGTTAACATGATGATGTGTACATATTGTTTATTTTTACATTTTAAAATAAACTTTACAATTACTTCCTGTGTTTGACTTTTCTATTGCAATCCATCTATCGTCGACAACAGTTTACTAGATGTAAAAGCTCATTGCTGGGTGATTTATTTTGTCTGTTTCTTTATTTTGACAATCAGGGCTTGAACCAAAGTTTTGTGCTATTTCCTCATGCAGTCTAGAATCACAATATATATAATTCCTGAAAGGGACACTATAGTCAACAGAACAACTAAAGCTTAATGTAGTTGTTCTGGTGTGTATAGCATGTCGCTGCAGGCATTTTAATGTAATGTACATTGCTGCCTATGGACACATCGAGTGGCAGTCCCCCAGATGGCCACTAGAGATGCTTCCTGGGTGCGGCACTGACCTTCAGCGTCTCCATGCTGAACATGCCCTATAGAGATGGTGACTGGTGTAGTGTGGCGTTTGGTTACCATGGAAAAGCATTGGATTGGCTGAGATTGTCAGAATTGATGATCTTGGCCAATCAGGTAGATCAGGGGCGGAGCCAGTGCCATCGAACCCCTGCAGCGCTGGAATAAAGGCGCGTAAACACACCTTTCACATAGGTTCCAGGTGGGCCGGGAACCTAGATAGTGATATTACAGCTATAGTAACAGGAATACATGTTTGTATACCTGTCACTATAGTGTTCCTTTAAGGTTCATGCTGCTTTCTTAACAGAACTGTATATTCATTACTGGGGTAAGCAACCTATTGGGTTGTACAGGCTGCTCGAGTGGCTCTTTAATTCATAATCAGTCCCAGGGTATCTAGCCCTAATTTGTACGCCTATATATTTTTCAAGGGTAAAAGTATGCAAGGGGGCAGTATCAAATATCCTTTAACACAAATGGAATGCAACACAGCCTACCTATGGTGATCTGCCTTTGTTTTTTTTGTTTTACTGTTAGTATGCCTGGCTCCTTAAGTTCCTGCCACTCTCCTGCTCAAGAAGTGCTAGTTGGGTCCTTTCCTGATACCTGGGGCCTCTGCCTCTTTTGCCCTATCCTTAATCTGTCACTGATAAAAACTCTTAATTTCTGCAGTAGGTAATTAGGAGGTGAATGAAGACTGGATGAGCCATAGTAGGGCAACATGTATTCAATTATATTATTACTCCAGCTGATTGCCTCCTTTTTAGGTATCTTCTTGGATGATAATGGTTTGCCTTAGCTCTTCCCTTCCACGCTGGGATTTAAAAACATGAAACTCTGCAATTACTGAGAGCAGAATTTCCCGGTTTAAACAAAGTTTCAGAGAATTCTGTGTTAATACTACATGCATTGGCAGATATCTTTATTATCCCCCTAAGCCTTCAACACAGTTTTAAGTTGCATCCAAACATATTCAGATCACGTGTGCTGACTCTACCTGACAAATCAAAGTCTGTCCGTGTCAAAATTGTTGCATTTCCTAAATATATTCTCGTGAAGCCAGTAAACCTAAAATCCAATGAATCAAAAGTATAAAGACAAAATCTGGTCGCACAAAATGTAAGGTGATTATTTAATCGTCAGTTCATTTAACTTGAACAGGTGTGTGTCTATGAATATATAAGCTTTGTCTCTTTGTTCGCTGGATCACCAAACAATATCAACGTTTATTTAGGAGTGTTCGAAAAAAATAGACTTTAAATGTAATGAACTTCTTTTTTTTTTTCCGGTAACCGCTTGGTCTGAATTAAATAATTTTCAATCCTTTGTAGAATGTTCTCTTTTCAGTTGTTCGCTCACAGTCGATCTCTCCAATGATTGTCTTTGCCTGTACTCCTTGTAGATTGAGTAGGATGTCCCTGCGTATAAACAGAGTACAGAAAATGTGTATATTAATAATACACAGAATGTGACGGCAGATGAGAACCGTTTGGCCCATTTGGTTTGCCCAACTTTCCTTAGTCCCCAGCCTTATCTTACATCTAGGATGGCCTTATGCCTATCCCACGCATGCATAAACTCCCTCGCTGTGTTAACCGTTTACCACTTCAGTTGGAAGGGCTGTTCCATGCGTTCACTACCCTATCTGTGAAGTAATATTTCCTGAAATTATTTTTAAAACTTTGCGCGTCTAATTTTAGACTATGTCCTCTTGTTGTGGTAGTTTTTCTTCTTTTAACCCCTTAAGGACCGGACTTTTTTTGCGATGTACATTTGCGACCAGGCATCTTTTTGACACTTTTGTGGTGTTTGTGTTTAGCTGTAATTTTCCGCTCTCTCATTTACTGTTCCCATACAAATTATATATTGTTTTTTTCACGACAAAATGGGCTTTCTTTACATACCATTATTTATATAATCTCATGTAATTTAATTTTTAAAAAATGAAAAAATATGATGAAAAATTGAAAAAAAGACTGGACATAACCCATGGTATTGCAAATGGGGTGTCTTCTTTTGCAAATGGTATGCCATCATGGCATCATGGGGTAATTCTCATTCTTGGGCTACCATACGCTCTCAAAGGCAACGTAACCAACCTGGCCATTTTCAATGTAAAAATATTTGACCCATATATTTGACCCTGTAACTTTCAAAAACGCTATAAAACCTGTACATGGGGGGTCCTGTTCTACTCAGGAGACTTTGCTGAACACAAATATGTGTTTCAAAACTGGAAAATGTATCACAACAATTATATCATCAGTAAAAGTGCTGTTTGTGTGTGAAAAATGCAAATAAAAGTCACTTTCACTGACAATATCATCGCTGTGATATGTTTTACTGTTTTGAATCACTAATATTTGTGTTCAGTGAAGTCTCCCAAGTAAAACAGTACCCCCCATGTACAGGTTTTAGGGTGTCGTAGAACGTTACAGGGTAAAATACAGTGATAGCAAATTAAATTCTCTGGACTTTCGGCCTGGGCTGGCAGGCAGGTCCCTTAAATTGCAATCAATAAAATTACTTAATTATGTAAAAATATTACATAAATACGGACGTAGAATTTAACCCCTTAAGGACAGAGCTTCAGAAGCTTGACTTACGCTTAATGACACAAGCAATTTTTGCATTTTCTTGCTGTTTGCGTTCAACTGCAATTTGCATCTCTCTCATTTATTGCACCGACACATATTATATACTGTTTTTTAAAGGACAGAAAGGGCTTTAATTTGATATAACATATATATATATATATATATATAAATGCTTACTTATTATAAAAAAAATACAGAAAAATGCAAAAAAAAGAAAAATATTGTTTTTTTTTTTACAGTTTTTGCATAATCATAATGTGTGCATAATTAGTGCAGGTTAAGGAAAGTAATTAAAAATAAATTCATTTATTTGTTCTGATTTACAGAATATATAATGTGTCTGGGATTTTAAGTTTTTTTTGGTAGTTACAGGTCACAAAGCACAAGGAGTAAAATAAAATTTTAATGTGGAGCGATTTTAGAATTTGGTATGTTTGTCTTGTAAGCCTAATAGCCATAAAATAAAACAAAATTGCCACACAAAAGTATATATTTATATAAAGTAGACATCACAGGCTATTTACCTAAGGTTGTTTTGACACTTTCTAAGTAGCCATTTTACCGCCAACCTCTGCTAAATATTGGAGTAAAATTGTGTTTTTGGGGGGTTTTCGCACACAAACGTATAACAAAGAACTTCTCATGTGTATTTTGTAAAGTTGGTGTGTGCTATTCCTGTACAAAGTTTTATTATGTGTTCAGTTACTTCTGCTGAGTACAACGGTACCCCCATTGTATGTCTTTGGCACTATTTCGTGAAGCTACAGTGCCATATAGGAGACCTGTCCTTTTCAGTATTCACAGTAGAATTTTGAGAGACGGATTTAATGAGCCTATGCTTCCATTTGGGGTATTATAACAGTTTGACTGTTCAAAACCCCCCACAAAGGCCTACCATTTGTAAAAGTAGACACTCCAGGGTATCTCATAAGGTGCATATTGTGCCTTAACATGCCCCCATTTTTTTACCATTACATGCCAAAGTATGTGGTAAAAAATAATTTTGTGCATTTTTTACATACGGATTGCATTTTTGCTGGGCATTTTGTATATTTCATATGTGCCACTAAGTTCAAACCCCCCAAATTATGCTCAGCTAAGTCTTCTGAGTAAAAATACATCCCCAATGAATGTCTTTGGCACTATTTTGTGAAGCTACAGTGGCATATTGGAGACCAAGCCATATCAGTTTTTACAGAACTTTGAATTTTGACGCTGGGCCTATGTGCAATTTCCAAGCATCTTCGTAAGTTTTAAATTCAAACTACCCCACAAAGGCCTACCATTTCTTAAAGTAGACACCCCAGGGTATTTCAAAAGGCATATTTTGAACCTTAGCGTGGGATAATTTTTCCGCTAGCTTGTACCAGGTGTAGTGGTAATAAGCGTTTTTTCTGCTTTTTTGACACACAAAGTGAGTTTGCACAGTATATTTTGCAAACCTTATGTGTGCTACGACTGTATAATACTTCATATGTTGCTCAGCTATGTCAGCTGAGTACAAAAATACCCCCGTATGTACCTTTGCCAGGTATATGTGGACATCAGAGGGGCACATTTGGGACATAGTCATTACAGTTTTTTTCAAACTTTAAATTTTTACGCTGTGCCCATGTCCCATTTTAGAGTATTTTACCAGGCTATATAATTCAAACTACCCCACAAAGGCATACCATTTCTTAAAGAAGACATCCCAGGGTATTTCAAAAGGCATATTTTGAACCTTAGTGTGGGATCATTTTTCCGCTAGCTTGTACCAGGTGTAGTGGTAATAAGCGTTTTTTCTGCCTTTTTGACACACAAAGTGAGTTTGCACAGTATATTTTGCAAACCTTATGTGTACCACCACTCTATAATACTTTATATGTTGCTCAGCTATGTCGGCTGAGTACAAAAATACCCCAGTATGTACCTTTGCCAGGTATATGTGGACATCGGAGGGGCACATTTGGGACACAGCCGTTCCATTTTTTTTTCAAACTTTAAATTTTTACGCTGTGCCCATGTCCCATTTTAGAGTATTTTACCAGGCTATATAATCCAAATACCCCATAAAGCCATACCATTTCTTAAAGAAGACATCCCAGGGTATTTCAAAAGGCATATTTTGAACCTTAGCGTGGGATCATTTTTCCGCTAGCTTGTACCAGGTGTAGTGGTAATGAGCGTTATTAAATGTATTTTTTTACTTTTTAAAACTTTTTTTACTTTTTAAAACTATTTTTTAAACTTTTGTTTTGCTTATTAATTTTTTTAAAGTTTCCTAAACTTTCGTAAAACTTTTTTTTACAGATTTAACATTTTTCTAAGCTTTTTCTTTTACCGTTAACCCCTAACTAGCAGGAAGCAGCACTAACAGTAAATTCCCCATTTTCCCATAACTCCCACCCACCCCAGCTAGCAAAATATTTAATTATACAATATTTAAATTAGTTAATTAAATTAATTTAACCCCTGAGGGTTAAAAAATAAAGTTAATCGTCAGGGGTTAAAAAAAAAATTAGATCACAGTATAATACTGTGATCTGTATTTTGATCACTGTAGGCAGTGATAGACTGGCAGGGAAGGGGTTAATTTTTATTTGGACTGGGTAAAGGGTTTATTTTTTTTTATTTTTTACTTAAAGGTTATTAAAACTTTTTTTTAACTTAATTTTTTAACTTTTTAAAGCTTATTTTAAAACTTTTTTTAACGTTAACCCCTAGTTAGCCTAACACTAAATCCCCCAATTCCCCACTAACTTCCACCCTCCCCAGCTAGCTAAATTTATAATTTAAAAATATTTAAATTAATTAATAAAATAAATTTAACCCCTGAGGGTTAAAAAAAAAAAAAAGAATTAACCCTCAGGGGTTAAAAAAAAAATCAGATCATATTAAAATGTAATCCCTGCCAATTGATCACTGTAGTCAGTGATCAATTGGCAGGGAAGGGGTTAATTTTTTATTAAAATGGTAAAGGGGGGTGGGATTTTAAATAAACTTTATTTTTTTTTCCACCAGGGGGCAGGATCAGCACTGATCCGTCTCCCTGCACTTCACACTGAACCCGGAAGTGCAGGGAGGCGGAAGGTAAGTATACAGAGCACATGTGCCCGCTCTGGCATGCTGTCAGAGCGGGCACATGTACTGGGACAGCCCGATCCGGTGCTCCCGGTCTGCCTCTAATACAGAGGCAGACCGGAGCACCATTAACGCCGCGATTGCGGCGATCTGGGGTTAATTTTACCGCGTGACAGACGAGGTCCGTCATCCGTCGTTAAGGTTATCCCCTGGATGACGGACCTCGTCCGTCACCCGTCGTGAAGGGGTTAAATATATATGCATATTTATATATTTGAAGTCTACGTGTATATTTATATAATTATTTATGTAATTTTGTATATGGACATATGAATAGTTCGCATTCTTTTTATTTATTTATATATACATAGATATATATACAATTTCATTCTAAGTGTATTTTGATATAAATATATATATATTAATATCAAAATACAGTTAGAATAAAATTTCGTATAGATATATAATTTTTTTAATTTTTATTATTATTTTTAATTTTTTTTATTTAAATTATTTATTCGTATTTTATAATATATATACAATATATATAGTTATTATATATATTATATATATACGTGTGTAAATTAATTATAAGTGTATTTTTATATTAATATATGTACATATTAATATAAAAATACACTTAGCATGACATATATATATGATATGTAGACATATATTATATAGGTATAATATATGTCTATATATCATATATATACACATATATAATAATAATTTTATTTTTTTTTATTAACTTTCACTTTACATTTTTTTATGATTTTACAGTTGCAGGGAGACTGCCTGTCAGCACAGACAGTCCCCCTGCAGGCAGAGACTAGGACACCTATTCTGACCATGTGGTCGCCCTGTTGGGCGATCACATGGCCCGAGGGGTCCTAAACCGCCATGGGGAGACTGTCTGGGCTGCAGGCAGTCTCCCCACACCGGGAGCACCGCCGATCGCCGCCGGGGGAACGACGGCGATCGGGTAAGTACATTTTAAATTTAGGACGGTTCAGGACCGTCGTCGGTCGGCAAGGGAAAAATGCCGATGACGGTCCTGAACCGTCTAGCGTCCTCAAGGGGTTAAATATAGTCTCCTCCTTTACTGTGTTAATTCCCTTTATGTATTTAAATGTTTTTATCATATCCCCCCTTGTTTTGCTACGAAGGTCTATTCTGCAAACACACAATCCTTCTAGAGGTGTGTATCAATATTATTTTTTTTTTAAGTAAAACATTCAAAATTAGGGTCAATTAAATCACGGAATGTTCCTGTGACTTTACTGCACGTCCAGGTTATGTGCAAGCATATTCTTGAATTTAAATAAAAAAAAAACAGAATTTTAACCTTGGAATAAAATTTCCTCTTTAATATGCAGTCTATACATCGAGGTGTGACAATGTGAGCGTGTGTGTAATGGAATTTATGACTAGAAATGCTTAATTCCTAAAAGAACCGTTACTCGCAGATAATGTATGCAATGCATTAATCTGATGCTTCTGTCATATATATTAATAATTCCCATCCCTCCCCTGCATCCCTGGTTCAATTCTCCCTCACACATCCTGGAATTTAGACAGTTTCACAGTTCCTGCCCCAGTTTTCCATTTCCTCTGCTTGTGACATCTGCACTGTCCTTGTGTCCCAAGAGTCGGACACAAAGCATTGCATGGGGTTATATATATTCTCTTTCTTTCTCTCTCTCTCGAGACTTTAAAGGACCACTATAGTGCCAGGAAAACACTTTTTCCTGGCATTATAGTGTTAATAGGTCCCCTCCCACCGGGAGGAAGGGGTTAAACGCTTACCTTTCTTCGGCGCTGGAGAGTCTACTCCACCTTTGGATGTCATTGGCAGAATGCGCATGCGCGGCAAGAGCCACGCGCGAATTTAGTCAGTCCATAGGAAAGCATTTCTCAATGCTTTCCTATGGACGTCAGCGTATTCTCACTGTGAAAATCACAGTGGGAAGCGCCTCTAGCGGCTGTCAATGAGACAGCCACTAGAGGCAGGATTAACCCATATGTAATCATAGCCGTTTCTCTGAAACGGCTATGTTTACAGCAGGCACTGTTAAAGGACCACTCTAGTGCCAGGAAAACACTCGTTTTCCTGGCACTAGAGTACCCTGAGGGTGCCCCCACCCTCAGGCACCCCCTCCCGCCGGGCTCTGGAGAGAGGAAGGGGTTAAACTTACCTCTTTTTCCAGCGCCGGGCGGGGAGCTTTCCTCCTCCTCTCCATCTTGATCGCGACGTCATCGGCTGAATGCGCATGCGCGGCAGGAGCCGCGCTCGCATTCAGCCGGTCGCATAGGAAAGCATTTACAATGCTTTCCTATGGACGCTTGCGTGCTCTCACTGTGATTTTCACAGTGAGAATCACGCAAGCGCCTCTAGCGGCTGTCAGTGAGACAGCCACTAGAGGATTTGGAGGCTGGATTAACCCTCATTATAAACATAGCAGTTTCTCTGAAACTGCTATGTTTATAAAAAAAAAGGGTTAATCCTAGAGGTACCTGGCACCCAGACCACTTCATTGAGCTGAAGTGGTCTGGGTGCCTATAGTGGTCCTTTTAACTTTTTGGTGACCACTATAACAACTGCAGCAGGCTTTAGGAGTTGCCATTTTTGGCATCTTCTTTTAATGCATCTCTGGGCCTAAAACACACAGTTTTGCAGCCTAATTCTAATCTCTTTAATCACCCAGTGAGCCTGTCCTGAATTCCCCCTAAATATATCTCTTGTACCTTTTTTTTTTGTGTGTGTGCTTTATGTAAAGTAATTGCCAAAATGTAATATGGCTGAGGCTGTACCCTATCATTTCACCTATGACTAAGTGTGCTATGCTGAGCTGTCTTCAATGCAGGGCAAAAGGGGCGAAATACCAAGGGCCCAGTGAGTCCTGAGGGGCCTAAAGAGACAGCACCCCCATCCATGTGCACAGCCTCCATTACTGAGGCTGATAGTGGAAGCTGCAGCTAATGGGGTGCTCCCCCTGCGGTCACATGGTGCAGACAGGCATGTTTATAGTCTCAGGAAGAGGGTGAGCAGCATGGCAGTATGTGTGTCTGGGAGGGAAGATGGAGGTCTGCTGCCAAGGCAGCCCAGGAGATAATGCAGCTCTCTCCCCCACAGCCTGAGACTCATGTAAGGTAGGTATTTATTTTTAGGGGGGAGGGGGGGATGCCTGTGGTGTAACAGTTTTTCCTTTGGTCTGTGTACATATAGTTTTAGGAATAGAAAAACTAAGGCATGGTGATTTATAAATAGGCAAAATTATTTATTGGTTAAGATATCTAGATAAAAATAAGGTTAGACAAATAAAAGTGTGGCCGAGTTTTAAAAGACAGCAATGAGAAAGTAAGATAAAATGGGTAAATAAACATGAAAAAAAAATGGAGGGTTCAAAATTAAAAGAAGAAAAACTGCATTAGAGGAAAATGAAGTCGTAACAATGGGAAATACCAGGGTAAATAGAAATTCTAAATCCCAGGGTTAAAAAAATAAAAAATAGGCATTTTGGTAAATTGAAGAGTTAAAAATGGCAAGCGAGTGAAAGGCAGGATTAATGTAGGAAATGAGGGTTAAAGGGAAAGCTACTGAGGGATTTTTAGATTTTAATTGTGAGGTGGTGTTGGTTTAAAAAAAAAAAAAAAAAAAGCAATGCTTATGTAGTTATTAAAGGGAACCTGTCATGAAATATACAACTTTAGCTCTTTTAAATGAGCTTAACCCCTTAAGGACACATGACATGTGTGACACGTCATGATTCCCTTTTATTCCAGAAGTTTGGTCCTTAAGGGGTTAAAATTCTATCTATACATTGTGCAAGCAGTTTTGGGACAAACACCTACCTACAATTAGTTATTTCTCCTATATATCTCGGTCCCTTGGCAGACACAAAGATGTATTCCTAACACTAATGTTCTTGCGGTTCCCACTCCGTGTTGTAAAGGGTTAAATAACCCTTTATTCACTTAACCAATTCATGTTCCGCCTCCTTAACCGTCATCCCATGGGGGAACCCTAATGCGCATGCACGGTGAGGGCATTAGGCCTTCTCCCTGGGAAAGCATTGCCTCAATACTTTACTATGGGGATTTTTATGACGCTGGATGTGCTCATGCGGAGCGCGAGGACGTCCAGCGCCGTTTCACAGTCACTAGAAACATTGCACTTTCTCGAAAACAGAAGTGTTTTACATTACAGAACTAAGGGGACATGGACACTGCACCCAGACTACTTCAATGAGATGAAGTGGTCTGGGTGCCTAATAGTGTTCCTTTAATGCTGAGGAATTGAGAGAGAGGGAGCGCAAAAGAGACCTCCCGCAGGAGGTCCCTCTGCTCTCCACCCATTGCAGCCACAGTGCATGCGCTGTGGTTGCTATGGTAACTCCTTACCACTGCTATGGTGTATAGGAACGGAGTCAAGTTACTCCGTGGAGGAGGTTTGCAAGGCAGCAAAGAACAGAAGTGTAACACCCACCAGAGATCGCAGGGGGCCAGGTAAGTCGTGGTATTTTTACTTGAACAAAACAGGCTGGGAACTGACCAGGGATTTAGGCTAGTGAATTCCAAACCAGTCCTGAAGGCACCACTACCAGTGCAGGCTTTAAAAAAAAAAAAAAATGTCCTTAAATTATAAAAACACGTTAGACACAACTAGGTAATCCCTAAATCCTGGACTGGTTAGGGGTGTCTTGAAGACTGGTTAAGGCAAACTGGAAAAACTCTTCAACTCAATTATTTCGCTAACTTGTCTATCTTGGCTTAAAATGTAAAATTACTATGGGAATTACCAGCACTTCGTAGTTTAGTAATTAGCCCTGCTAGCAAATGGTTAGAAAATAACTTTGCGTCGATAAAGCACACGGTCATTGATTGCACAAGGGAAGTGGGACTGTCTGCACAGTGTGCCCATCTGATGTTATCCATGCAAAAATATGTTATATCAGGGCTTGACAAATTTGTATCTAGGAATCTAGGAGCCAGCTAAAAAAGTTAGGAGCCAGTCATTTTCAACGATAAAATGCAATTCCTAAAGGGACACTATAGTCACCAGAACCACTACAGCTTGATGTAGTTGTTCTGGTGTCTATAGCCTGCCCCTGCAGGCTTTTCAGTGGGAAAAAAAAAAACACACTCTCACACTCTCACTCTCACACACACACACTCTCTCTCACACACACACACACACTCTCTCTCACACATACACTCTCACTCTCTCTCACACATACACTCTCACACTCTCACTCTCTCACACTCAGCCTCCCTACCTTTGGGAGAGCTGAGTGAGTCTTTCCCTGGGGTACAGTGGGGCTGCTCTCTTTGCCTGTAGCTCCTCTCTGTTCCCTCTCTGTAATGATGGCGGTGCCAGAGTGACGTCATATTCCAGCTCCCGGCATCATTGCACAGCTCGTGAGGGAGCAGAGAGGAGCTACATGCAGAGTACTGCTCCCTTGCACACCAACCATTGCCTGCTTAGGGCGGCCGGCTCCATGCTGCCTCAGCCGGCCGCCTCCATCCTCCTCCTCCGTCAAAACTCCCTCGGAAGCCACACTAACTAGAGAGCTGGCAAACCCCAGACGCCAGGGCGAAATTTCTAGTCACCATGAGGTTTGTCGAGCCTTGTGTTATAGCAAGACATAAAAACAGATTGACCCATCGTCTGTTATTTCTAATTATTTATTGTTTGGATGCAGTATTGGCCTTGTTAGAAAACAATGTAATTAGATGCAAATACCATTCCTAGTTCAAACGGGACCCCAGAGTGTAGACCTAACCTACACTCCCATGTTTCTCTCTCAGTGAAGGATTTTTGGAAGGGTCTTACCCAGTGCAGTTGCGGCCACCACACAAGCCTGAGCTGCCACGCGAGTGTGTATGAGGTGCACGGACATTTTGACATCTCCTCTTCCCTTGAGACGATATAGTCCGTATGCTACAATCACAGCAAACCCGGCCAAACCTTGTAAATGGGGGGAAAAAAAATGTGTTAATTAACTTTGAATGCATTGCTATCATCCATTCTGTCTACTGCGGTGTCATGTTAAATAGCAAAATAATCAGTAGGTCAATTAATTATCTATGCTCCTGTTATGCTAGTGCATTAACCCATTTAAGGAACACTCAGGGTGTCGGGGTGCGTGTATCTGTGTGTCAGAGTGTCTGTTTGTGTGTGTGTATATATAGATGTATGCGCATGTTAAGGTGTCTGTGTGTGATTATATTTATATGTATCTCTGTGTTAATGTGCATGTATGTATGTGGTAGTGTATGTGCATACATCCAAGCAGTCAAACACCGGCACAACATACAAACACACTCCTGCAATCTAACACAAATATTACATACAAGCACACCCTTCACTCCAACACAAAAAATTAACACAAATGTACATCCACATTTAAAAGTGAACATTACATTCAAACACACCCCTGCAATCAAATACAAACACACCCCTTTATTAAAACACTAAAATTATATACAAGCACCCCTTCAAACACCAACACTATACATTTCATCATAGCGCCTAGAAATTAATTTTGCCTTGGAAAAACATTGAAATATTAAGGGCGCCTTGAACCATAAAAGTTTGGGAACCACAGGAGTAGCCTGTGGCCTCTCATAAACTATCCCTTGCTCGCTCTTAAAGGGTCACACTCCACTATCACCTGTCAGATCTGCTACTTCCCACCCTGTCACTTGCTTGCGATTCCAACACTGCCCTTCCTACTGTGTTTTTATACCCCACCTCTTCTAAATTGTAAGCTCTTTTTAGCTGGTTCCTCATCAACCTTTTTCTCATGTAACATTTTATAATTGTCTCGTCTATTGTTAAATTTCCCCCTTTCTTATATTGTAAAGCACTGCAGTATATGTTGGCGCTATAGAAGTGCCCATAATAGCCAGTACTTCATACAGCCTTATTGTAATGAATTGGAATCCAAGCGGCAAAACCTGGACAAAAATAGCTGATCTGGAAGAATTCAACAACTCTGCTATAATCACAACTTGGAAATTTAAGCCTCAATTTTGCCATTTGGATTTTAGTTTGATATCATTGTTTAGGGTATTTAAAGGATCACTATAGTGTCAGCGGTTTTCCTGACACTATAGTGCCCTGTGGGTGCCCCCACCCTCAGGGTCCTCCTCCTGTGGCGCTGATGGGGTTAAAACCCCATCAGCAACTTACCTTATTCCAGAGCCGAGGGTTACCTCTCCTCCCCCGCCGACGTCAGCGGAGCTGAATGCACATGCGCGGCAAGTGCCGTGCGCATTCAAGCTGTCAATAGGAAAGCATTTCTTAATGCTTTCCTATGGACGCTCTGCGTGATGGAGGCATAATATGCCTCCAGTGTCGCAGATGCACCTCTAGTGGCTGTCCGGAAGACTGCCACTAGAGGCTGGCTTAACCATGCAATGTAAACATAGCAGTTTCCCTGAAACTGCTATGTTTGCATCTGCAGGGTTAAAACCTGAGGGACATTGCACCCAGACCACTTCATTGAGCTGAAGTGGTCTGGGTGACTATAGTGTCCCTTTAACATTTTTGCAACGCAAAAAAACCCAAATCTAGTCATGTACTAATTGCAGTACTTCAGTACTAATTATGATCAAGTCATCAATTAAAAACTGAATTAAAAATACACATGCAAGCGAATAGAAGTCAACAGAGATTTTTAATCAATTGCATAAGCAATTCTCACATCGTGCTTGGAGTGTTGCTTAAAATGCAATGAAGCTATAAGCCCTGCTAAGCATTTATGCCAGGTTACTCACTAAATTGTAAATTGTTGGGAATTCAAAGCAAATGTAAACAGATTAATTCACTGGTGTGAGAATTGCTAGGTATTCAGAGTGAATTTAAAAATTTAAGGCCAACAGAGCAGATTTTTTAAAAATACTTGAAAGTCAATTCTTTGTATAGTTTGACTATTTTGGCCTTACATTGGAACATAACTGTAATTTTCCAGCAATTCTCAAATTTAGTTAAGAAAAAAAAACCTGTAAGTCAATTTTACATTTCACATTTTACACTGTCTTTGCCAAACTGAAAACGCAGCTGTTTTTTTGGCTTCAGTTTAGCTACTTGTACTATAAGCTTTAAAACAACTTAAGCTTAATAAAGCAGTATTAGTGTTTAGATCATATCCCACTTCTCAATTCTCTGCTATTTTAGGAGTTACAGGGACACTAAAGTCACGCATTGTCCAAGTCTCACTTAGTCTTGCAATGTAAAACATTGCAGTTTTTGAGAAACTGCAATAATTAGATTGCAGGACTAAGACTGCCTCTAGTGGCTGTCAGTCAGATAGCCACTAGGGGCACTTCCTGGTGGCTAACCGACTTTTGGTCTTCTAACTGATGTTGAATGTCCTCACGCTCTGCATGAGAACATCCAGTGTCAGTAAAATGCCCACAGGAATGCTCCTCGTCGGAGAAGGCGCAGTGCCGACAGTCAGCGCTGCAAACGGGTTAGTGACCAAAGAGTTTTTTTTATCCCTCTATGAGGGAGGGGGGGGACCAGAGGTCTCTATAGTGATAGGAATACAAATCGGTATTCCTAACATGATAGAATCCCTTTTAATCACCTTGTGCAGCCCTAGTTACACCTCTCTGCATCTAACTTATACAGCCTTCCTAAACAGTTACTGTAAAGAGAACTCTGACATTTAAACTTTGTTTACAGGGCATGCGATATAAACTTCTAAAATAAGTTAACCTCTGACTAAAAAATAAACCATTTTGTCTTGCAGGCTGCCTGAGTCACAGCCAGGGGAGGAGTCATAGATGGTAAAAATCACTGCATTGATTAATACATGTTTAGAGATTTACATTACAAACTGGCAAATTAATGCACACTAGCTAATTTTCATTTTCAATTTTTAAACATTAATGTGTTGTTTTCACTCATTAAGTGCTGATATTATAACAGTTATAATCATTTCAATGCTTACATTATAAATACCATAATAAGCAATTGAAAACCAAAAAGATGAAACAGGTCAATTTGCTGCTGCTGGAGACTGACACTTTAACCAAACCCCGGATAAATATATAGAAATAAAGAACCCTATCCAGTCCAAAATTACACATTCTTGTCCACACTTGAACAAATCACAGACAGATCTGGACAGATGAAAGACAAACTTACAGATGTGAGTCGGAGATATTAGTATAAACACAAGAGCATGGAACCACTTGTAAAATGGACACTTTAACCCATTATACATGTTACCGACATGCCATCACTTTGTAATTATAGAGATTGGAACTACCTACTTGACAATTTTTTTTTCTAGAAATTTGATAAGTCTATATTTATGTTAACAGGTGAGGGTATGAATGTATTGTATGATTTTATGTTTTGTTTTGTTTTTTGAGTTTGGGTGAATTCCAATGTGGAAAATTGATCAAAGTATTCTAAAATAAGGTGCAAAAATGTTAGAGGAGATGAGTTTCCAATGAATGGTGCTAACTGGCTCCGTTGATCTCCACGATGATTGCCCCAGTACTTTAGAGTAGGACACGTTGATAAAATTCCACCGATGTGTGCCTTATATAACTCACCTACAGGGACAAGAGGGGACTGCTTCATCTTTCGTTGCAGCTTTCCTGTAACGCTTTCCTGATCCTCAGGTACCCAGGAGTCCTGGTCTATAGACATCTTGCCGCCGTTAAAAAAAACAGTGCCCATGTGGTGCGCTACATGTAAGTCCGACAGGCTGCTCAACCCAAGAAGAGTTGCCCAAATGAAGTGCCCTGCAACACAAAACAGAAAGTTAGAGGTTAAATTGAGACAGGAGATACATGCACAAATTAAATTTAAACACACTTTGTCAGTGTGACAGTGTATACACAGGCAGACAGTGATACTTGTGATGTGCAGACGTAAACATCCCTGTGTATACTTGGACAGTTTGCAGACAAGGACCAAAAAACAGGCACAGATATATGTAAAATACCGGTATAAACATAGCACAGGTATGACAGATGGAGGCTTCAGACGTCAACAGAGCAGACACGTCTTCAGAGGAGCATTGAGAAGATTCTCAGTTGCTGGATATGATGAAGTTTGAAACTTAGTTTTGTTGTTTTTTTTTCCTCCAGCAGCCTAGGTCAGTCCTGCTAAAACTGGACTCTTGTTTTCACAGAGGTGCTTTATGTACGGGGCAGACTGGGCTCTCGTCCATAGAGAGCCTGGGAATGGTAGCCAGGGTCGCTGTCCGAGCCACTGTCACTCACATGAAAGAAAAGGGGGAGCCGAGCTTGGCACACGCCTCAGTCCTCATCCTACTGTTAGCATCTCACCCTAACAGAGAGGGGGTAATGAGGAATTACATCTGCCTGTTCTCTATATACTAACAATATAGAATAATGCATTTTATTCAATGCTAAATTATACTCGAAGAGGACCTATTATGAAAGAAAATAAGCAATTCAATGCAGCATATATTAGTATAGAATTGGTTGTTCAGCAACAGTCGTGGGGTGCAGTTTTAGTCTGTTTGAGGTCAAAGGTGTCACAATTTTAAAAAAAAATCATACAGTGTATTCAGAGTAGATAATTTTAGATAATTTGGACCACCTACAGACTCACAAATTGAAGAGTGTCAGAATTGGAGAGAGTTAGGATTGAGAAAGTTAGTTAGAAGGGTCTATACAAATCACTCTAGAATCTTAGAATTTAAGAAACTTGGGATGTAGTTGGAAGGAGAAAGATTATCAAACAGTGGCTTCATGTTTGAGGGATAAAGATATTTCTTACTTACTAGGGTTAAAGGGAATGGGATCAAGGAGACAGTTGGTGGAACAAGGGGAAAAAAGAGTAGAAACCGCTTGTTCAATTTAGAGTAGAAGTAGAATTCAGTTATGAGGTGTACAAGAAAAGAGATTATTACTAATGTTGCCAATAAAGAAACTCGAGTCAGTGGCGTTATTTGTTCATCCCTTCTCTAGCTAAAAAAAACACCCTGTTGGAGTTGTAGTCAGCATCAGTTCTACCTGTATATTACTATCCAGACTTGCTGTAAAGCTATAAATTAGTAAAGCTGTTTACCCTCAGATACTCATAACAACTAACCAGAGACTTGATGGAGTGGAAAGTAATAGAAGTTTAAACATTAGATTTTTTTTTTTACAGGAAATTGAAGGGGGACTTTGTAGGTCACATGCATTGAGGTGTGGCTAGGGCTGTATAAACAAAGTGGTTTAACTCCTAAATGGCAGAGAATTGAGCATTGAGACTGCATGGGCATGATCTGTACAACAAAACTGCTTCATTAAGCTAAAGTTGTTTTGGTGCTTGTAGTGTCCCTTTAACGTCATTGGTTTTTTTTATGGCCACCCAGCTATCTTTTTTAATAACTCAGCTTCCCAGGGGAGCTCTTGTGTACTTGGTATTGTTGGATGACTCTCTTCCTGCTGCCCACTGCAGTGTTGAGTAAACAAAAGCTCTCCACTTTTATATATCTGTTTTCCCATCTTCTCTATCCTGTGAGTATCCTTTACCCACTTCTACCTTGCTTGTGCCACCCTGCTTCATCAAACCCAGATCTCCCTCTGTCTTTTCCCACCGTTGCTCATTCCCATTTTCTTTTTGTGTCTCTCTTTTATTTGAGCCTTTGCACCCATCTACTAACCGCTTGTGTCTCTTTTCCCCAGTTGTGCCTCAACCGCATCCACTACTTCTGACATGAGCCAAAAACACCTAACCAGGAGCTTCCATTAGCATTCCTGAGCTAAGCGTGCAGATTCTGTCTCCCAGTCTGAAGTAGTGGTGGTGGGGCAGTGCTGGCAGACAATAGGTAAGAAGTCTAAAATGGTTGAATTCATTTTCATTCAGCTCTATAAGGTTCTCCTGCAACACGTCATATGTTGTCATTGTGTGATTCCCACAGCAGTGTTGCTTTAATACGTGTATACTCTGTGACACAGTCGCACATTCTCTTGCAGATGGAATGCTGCCATATCATACTATACTTTGCTGTAAGTTTTATTGTTGTGATAAGTTTAAATGCATAATACGCTAGAGTGAGCATTAACAAAATGATAAATCCATATTTTGTTTGATCAATTCTCCTGCAAGACAGCTCTGTTTCACCTATAATCGTTGGACTGTGTTGTAGACTTGTTGCTTTGCCGCACGTGTGTCTGTTTTGAGGACATTGAGCTGGTTAATAGTGATTTGTAGTGACCAAGTCTCGCTGACGAGAACTAAAAGTTTTGACTTTCAATGAGGACGTTGAAACTTCTTAACCCCTTAAGGACACATGACTGAAATAGTCTGCCATGATTCCCTTTTATTCCAGAAGTTGTGTCCTTAAGGGGTTAATATGATGCCACAGACTGGCCACAAGTTCTTTAAAATCTGACCAAAAAAAGAGCAACTATACCCATAGAGTCTGGGACCATAACCACTGCAATAAACTGTAGTGGTTATGGTACCTTTTGTTTTATTGGGTAGGGCCCTCAATCCCTCTGTTCCTGTGCGTTCTCTTGTCTGGTTACAATTACGTGTCCCTTTGTACATCACTACAAATTTGCTGGCACTATATAAATAATAAAATAATAATCACACGTTCTTAGAGACCTGTGGATAGGTAGTCTCATGCTATGCAAATTGCTGACAATGATATATGGCTGCCTACATTGTCATTACTAATAAAACATTGTGCAAACACCAAAGTACTGTTTACATATTTAATTATTTGTACTGAGCTCTTATCCCCAATTTAAATGGATAACTTTATTGAAAAAACATTTGTCATCCGTCTTCTTAATTTTAGAGTGGCGGTGAAGCCTCATCTCACAGTAAAGGGTTAAGGTGAGTGTCTGCTCAGTCAGTGAGTACGTGCATTGGCAGGAAAGGGGGGGATGGGATAATTGTGAAACGCTGCTCATGATCCCCCCTCCAGCTGTTTTGATCTGAGGGTTCCCATCGGATATGACCTCTTGTCTCTTTCTCATGACTTTTTTGTTTATGCACAATAACAGCGTTATTGTAAGCTTCCATCTTGCTCATAAACATAGGGACAAAGGCAGAGGGGGAGATGATGAGGGACAGTTGCGGATGAGATAAGAGAGACACAGCCCTTTTTTTCAGGAACCCCCTAATGAGAGAGAGCCTGCATAGTCTGGAAAAATAGAGACCTATTATTTGGAGTTAGTCAGGTGTCTAAACATCATCAACTGGCAGGCCTGTTCCAGCTGTATTGTACCCAGATCTTACACTAGGTTTCGTTATGTATCAGCAGGAAAAAGAACCACTCAGTCGGGAATGCCTTGTTGTCTGTCATGATAAATAAAAGTTAATATGAAATTAAAGGGAGACTTCTGGCACCATAACCACTTCAGCTTCTTGAAATTGTTTTCTTGCAGGGACACTGTCCCTGCAGCCTTGTATCTGACTAATGTGTAAAACTGACAAACAAAGCTTTAAATCAGAGCTCATACTCGGCTTTAAATCCCTTGGAAACAAAGAGCCAGTACTTATAAACTCCTGACTCCTGGCATGCATAGCATATTGAATAAGCTCTCTTACAGGGATATTGACAAAAGAGAGAATTCAAAGTAAATTCCAAATTTAAGGTCATAATAGCCAGACTAGAAAAATTCTCTAAGCCAGCTATACTTCCATTTCAGCTACTTTGGCCTTAAAGGGACACTATAGTCACCAAAACAACTACGGCTTATTGAATTTTGTTCTGGTGAGTAGAATCATTACCTTCAGGCTTTTTGCTGTAAACACTGTATTTTCAGAGAAAATGCAGTGTTTACATTACAGCCTATAACTTCACTGGCCACTCCTCAGATGGCTGTTAGAGATCCTTCCTGGGTCATGGCTGCCTAAAATGCATCCAAACATTCAGTGTCTCCTCCCTCTGCATGCAGACACTGAGCTTTCCTCATAGAGATTCATTGATTCAATTCATCTCTACGAGGAGATGCTGATTGGCCAGGGCTGTGTTTGAATCATGCTGGCTCTGCCCCTGATCTGCCTCTTTTTCAGTCTCAGCCAATCCTATGGGGAAGCATTGTGATTGGATCAGGCCCTCACTTCTGATTATGTCAGCAGACTGCTGTTTTTCTGAGTCTAACAGCATGCAGAGTTACAGCTTCAGGCTTGAATACAGTAAGATTTTTCTATATTTTTGGAGGCATGAGGGGCCCAGGGGGGCTAGATGGTGGTTTTAACACTATAGGGTCAGGAATACATGTTTGTGTTCCTGACCCTAAAGTGATCCTTTAAATTTCACATTCCTTCAATTTAGCGACATGCGCAGAACCGTTTATCATAGAGAAAATAATGATCTTTAGACTTGTAAGTATTCACCCCTGGAGGGCAGCACCTGCAAGTCCCTCCACTTAGTAGTGGCATACCACGTCTTTGGTATATACACCAAGAAGTGTAATTCTAGCCTCTCCCTTCCTGACTGGCAAAGCTTGTAAGAGGTGCAATAACAAACCCTGAAGGGATGGTACCCTAACATCATAACCACTTAAATGGACTCACACTGCCCAAATACAACAAAAATAATTAATCATGGTTTAGTATACATACCCCCTATGAAAACATTCATGCATGTAATTATGCATTTTGTCATAGGGGGTATATCTAAAAATCAGATCTCTTGTCTGCAGCCTTTGCAAGCCCTCCCCTTCTAATCCCTCCCAGACTTTCTGTGGCTGTCCAATCACAGACTTCCTATCACAGCTCAATGAGAAGTCTTTGCAACGCAGGTGCTCTGTGCAATTGCTGCCTCATGAGTTTAGCACTTCAGCTAAGACAGCTCTGTTGCAATTGGTTTCAACCTGTTGGTTACCACTTACAGTCCTATACACTGTGTATATGTTTTGTAAGTACCTATGCAGTCTGAGTGGTATATCACAGCAAATGTTACCAAGTAACCCCCGTTGATCATCATTAGAATCTCTTGAATTCCTATTCTTCTTGTCTATCTCAGACTGCACTAGTGTCAGGATAACATCTGCAAGGCAGCAGTGACACATGTCCAGAGGTCAATGGTTAGTCCCTCTCCATGGGAATCTTAGCAGAAACATTCACAGCAGTCTTTGAGACGCATCCTGTCTTTTAACTCCTAAATCACTTGTACACTTGCCTGTTTATTAAGACAAAGTGATGGAATAAAATTACACAAAGATTGTCCATATATTATTGTAATAACAAACTTAGTTCACCTAGATTGTCATTGTTCTGCACTCCCTACACCTCTCTCTGTGCCTAGCTGTCTTACTGAGGTTGAAGGGATTAGAAATGTTCACATATTTATGCTGTGTTTTTTCCCTGTTCAAAATCTCTTTAGTTTTTCTTATAAATGGTTTTGTTGCTTTTGCAGCATAACTAGACTTCTCCCCCTTTCACAAAACTGATTAGAAGGAAAGTTGCAGTCAACCAATCATAGATTAGTGTAAGTTTGGGTGCTGTCTTGATTTTTCTAAATTAACCGTGTTACACCCCCCTGGATGTTAATCAGACACCCAGTTATTTTACTTCCTGCTTTGGTTAGCTCAGTGGAGCTAAAGTCAAGAGGCAGCAATTGCCCAGAGCATCTGCCTTGCAAAGACTTCTCATTGAGCTGCATTGGAAAGTCTGTGATTGGACAGATACAGAACGTCTGGGCGGGGTTAGAAGAGGAGGGCTTGCAGTAGCTGCAGATACTAGATCTGCAGCTACTGCAAACCAATATTTCATATACCTCCAAAGAATACATGCATAAATATTTTCCTTGGGACATGCTTGCTAAATTCTTTCTTTTATTGGAGTGTTCCTTTTAAACGTATTTTAATTCAGAAGCTTATTTACCAGGGCAAAAAAATACATTATTATGTACAGTTATCTATGTCGTACGAATCTGTTATCTCTCGATTATTCAAACTGAAATGACAGCACACAATTCACATGATTGAAATTGTTCTTAATATTTCTCATAATAGACTGATTGTGATTGAATATGGTGGGGGAGGTGACAACAGGTCACATCTCATTAAAGTAATTGGATTTCTGATCCCAGATCAGCCGTAATGTCCTTATATTGTTCTTCTTTATTGCTTTGGGGTATTAACATTTTCAAGACAAGAAAACTATCTTACACATTACCAGTCCTCCCTCTGGGTCTACTTAGTGATGGGTTTTAAGAGGCACTCGAAGTACCATAAACATTAAATCTTATAGCCTCTATCAATTCTACCAGTCTCTAATTTTTTTGTAGAATTTATTAACAGGGTTATTCACTGAATAGAGAATTCAACATGAAATTTAAGGTAAAAAAAAGCCAAACTCAAAAAAACAAAAAACAATTCTTCTTTGTTAGGCTTGTCCAGTCCATCACCTTTACCTTCAGCTTCTTTAGCAAGTCAGTGGTCGTCTTGGAGGTGTGTTTGGGGTTGTTATCATGTTGGAATAATGCCTTGCGGTCCAGTCTCCGAAGGGAGGGGATCATGCTCTGCTTCAGTATGTCACAGTACATGTTGGCATTCATGGTTCCCTCCATGAACTGTAGCTCCCCAGTGCCGGCAGCACTCATGCTGGCCCAGACCATGACACTCCCACCACCATGCTTGACTGTAGGCAAGACACACTTGCCTTTGTACTCCTCCCCTAGTTGCCACCACACACAATTGAAACCATCTGAACCAAATAAGTTTATCTTGGTCTCATCGGACCACAGGACATGGTTCCTGTCTGTTTGTCTTCAGCAAACTGTTTGTGGGCTTTCTTGTGCATCATCTTTAGAATAGGCTTCCTTCTGGGATGACAGCCATGCAGACCAATTTGATGCAGTGTGCGGCGTATGGTCTGAGCACTGACAAGCTGACCCCCCCAACCCTTCAACCTCTGCACAATGCTGGCAGCAGTCAAACGTTTATTTCCCAAAGACAACCTCTGGATATGACGCTAAGCATGTGCACTCAACTTCTTTGGTTGACCATGGCGAGGCCTGTTCTGAGTGGAACCTGTCCTGTGAAACCGCTGTATGGTCTGCAGCTCAGTTTCAGGGTCTTGGCAATCTTCTTATAGCCTAGGCCATCTTTATGAAGAGCAACAATTCTTTTTTCAGATCCTCAGAGAGTTCTTTGCCATGAAGTGCCATGTTGAACTTCCAGTGACCAGTATGAGAGGGTGTGAGAGCGATAATTCCAAATTTAACACACCTGCTCCCCATTCACACCTGAGACCTTGTAACACATGACATAGGGGAGGGAAAATAGCTAAATGGGAACAATTTTGACATTTCCACTTGGGGATGTACTCACTTTTGTGTAGACATTAATGGCTGTGTGTTGAGTTATAGGCTGTGTGTACTACTTTACATTGTAGAAGAGTATAATTTCGTCAATGTCACATGAAAAGATATAATAAAATAGTTACAAAAATGTGAGGGGTGTACTCACGTTTGTGAGATATGGTATATATATTTTTTATAATTGTAGCACGTTTAGCATAACATAAAGAGTAAATGGGATTCCCTTACATCATAGCATATACAAGGAGCATTGGCTATTTTGACAGGGTCAGGGATAATGTACTAACACTGAAAAAGGAAAGATGAAATTTTCACTGTTAGTAAGGAATTCCCCCACCCCTCCAAAATCAGCATCCCATGAAGCTGGACACCATGGGTGGTGTAAAAAGGGGTGGACCAATTACAAGAATCTGATTAATGGTGCCACCCAAAAGGGGTGGGTCTGCCCAAAGAATTGGCAGGAAATGGGGCCGGTCTGCCCAAAGAATTGGCAGGAAAGGGGGCAGGTCGTTCCAAAGAATTGACTAGTCAGCCTAGCTTGAATGCATGCCTGGCTGTCTGTCAAGGGTGGGCCATAGAGAGAGTGCTGTTTTAGTCTTAGTGCCCTTAGCACAGCGCATGCACGTTTATTGATTGGATGGTGTAGTTGGAGAGCAGTAAAGTGTCTAACTCAGTGTTTCCCAACACAGTCCTCAAGGCACACCTACCAGTCCAGGATTTAGGGATTACATAGCAGTGGCTAAGGTGTTTTTAGAAAAAAAAAGAAAAAACACCTTAGACACAACTGGGTCACCCCTAAATCCTGGACTGGTAGGTGTGCCTTGAGGACTGGGTTGGGAAACACTGGTCTAACTGCCTGGAAAGACAACAGTTTGGTGAGAAACGATTGTTTAAGACCATACCTCCCAACATTTAAAACAGGCAAAGAGGGAAACTTTAATTTTAGGAATGCATGTGGGGTTGTTCTGAGAAAATCATTTTACTTGACTTACTAATTTATGCATTTAGAGCAAGAATAATGTATCTTCTATACACAGAGCAATTTCTAAACACATATCTTGTAGTTTAAAGATACATTACTAGGCGTATTCTTTCCGTGGATATCTGTTATACACACCAACAATATGGAGCTCCGAGCAAAGAGCTAAACAAGGATTTGGGTACACAGTAGGGACTGTCCCTCCTAAATATGGACACTTTGGAGGTATGGTTTAAAAGGACACTATAGTCACCAGAACAACTACAACTTATTGTATTTGTTCTGCTGAGTATAACCATTCCTTCAGACTTTTTGCAGGAAACACTGTCTTTTAGAGAAATGCAGTATTTACATTACAGCCTAGGGATATCTGCAGTGGCCACTCCTCAGATGACTGCTAGATGAGCTTCCTGGGGGAAAACATTGTGATTGGCTCAGATCACCAATTTGGATGATGTCAGCCAACCAGGTAGATCAAGGGCAGGGTCAGCAGCAGACTGGAATAAAGGTAAGATGTTACTATATTTAGAGGGAGGGGGTTGTGGGGCTAGATTGTGTTCTTAACACTATAGGTTCAGGAATACAAGTTTTAATGTTGCTTATAAGTAAGTTTTACCTTCATCGTTTTCCTATAACTCTTCCTTTTTCGTTGTTTGCAATGTTACCGTAAATGTTGTAACCAGCGAGAATGCAATTTTCATTTTAGTGAATAACTGTGTGTGCTTCCTGTCATAATATATGGCTTGCGTACAGGTCGGGGGAAACAGTCTCGATTTTGAGGTCCTGTCCCAGTTTTAGTTCTCGCTTTGCACGACAGCCTGAGCCTATCATTAGATGCCTTGCACTGTATACAGGCACTAGGACCCAGCAGAGAGTGTATCAGCAGTGTTCTCTGCGATGACCTTTAGGCTGGGGGTCCCTTTAGTGGGTTAGCATGCCCTTTTTATGCCAGTGTCATGATTTGCATCACTGGTGACGCCTCGTCTCGGGGTCTCATGCCTCTCAATGTTGGGAGGCATGTGTTTACCCACTGTATCTGTATATCTAGTTAGACTAATGTTTTAGAATGTGTGTGTGACTTGTACAGTGAGTTTGACACAAGAAATACAACTGAAGTCTTGTGCACACTCTGCCAATCTATGACACGTTTGGCTCTATTCACTAAACCAGGAATAGTGAAACACTGGTAAGGATATAGCAAATGTTAGACCAGAATAATCGAACTGGAAACATTCACCAACTCTTTCTAATCGGCTATCCTTATCAATTACCCCATAACGCCTGGTTTAGTGAATAAACCCTCAATATAAGAATCCCGCAAATATTCCCAGTGGGAAAACCATTTTACTAAAGCTCTCCATTGATTGATTATGTATTTTCATTAGTCCTGTGTCAGGTAGTGGCATAAATCATTTTGCAGCCAATGTGTGATCTCTTATACTGGGAGCTGTGGGAGTTTACATTGTATTCATCTGTGCAGCAATCTTGGTTTACATTGCAAAGCTGTCATGAATCAGGGGGGGGGGGGGGGGGACAGCTACACTGTCCCTTTTTGCTTACTTTGGTTTTGGTTTTGTTTGCACCTCGGTTACCCCCACATTTTTATACATTTTTTATTTTATTATATATTTTTTCTTTTCTTTTTTTTACGTTATCCATAAGATAAAGTAGGGATTACTTATGTAAAGTGTTCCCTTTGGCATTGGGAGAAAGTTAAAGGGACATCGTAGGCTTCATGTCTTCACTTGGCTCCATCTTTCCATTTAGCATTAAACTGTTTTTAATGTTTCATAAGAGTTCATAGCAGCAAATCCCCCTCCTGGACTAATGTGGTAACTGGACTAATGAGAAAGCCATGAATAGCAGTAATTGGCTGAGAGTGTCATTATAGTGTCGTTCTAGTTTGAAGGAAGTTTGAAATCTCTGCCTTAGCCACAGTCCCAGTGGGGGTGGGTCTATGGGATGACAGGGACTCTCATTCAATGTCATAGGAACACTATCGTGCCCTGTTAGCTGTTTATGTCCCCGGTCCCCACCTGGAGGAAATAAAAAAGGTATTTTACTTACCTTACCTCCCTCGCAGCATCAGTCTCAGCGGAAAATCTCTACCTCCTTGGCTGAGATCATCAAGATTCCATTGGAAAGCATTGTTTGGCCAGTGCACATGCGCGGAAAAACACGGCACTGCTCAGAGTGCCCATCTGATTGAAGTAGCAGAGTTTTACTCCATTTACTTATTGGAATAGCCTCTAGTGACTGCCAATGTTTTCAGCTGCATGGCTACGGGGGGGACATGGCACCCAGACCACATTATTGAGATGAAGTGGTCTGGGTGTTTAAAGTGTCCCTTTAAACCGCTGGCAAATGGTTTGATACTGAATGGAGAGAGAGCGCCAGAGGACTCCATACACTATAATCAATTCAATGATTTAAAATTGTTAGTGCCTGCAGTGCCGCTTTTAACCCCTTAACCCCTTAAGGACACATGACGTGTGTGACACGTCATGATTCCCTTTTATTCCAGAAGTTTGGTCCTTAAGGGGTTAAGGACACATGACATGTGTGACATGTCATGATTCCCTTTTATTCCATAAGTTTGGTCCTTAAGGGGTTAAACAAAGTTCTATTTGTTGCCAAGCTAATTTGCCCACAATACTTCAGTCCAAATATGAATAAAAGCTTGCGGCAGGAAAGGGCGCATACTCATTAAGAGTTAAAGGACATAAAGTGAAAACTGAAATTAGGTATAACTATAGCACTCGTGGTGGGTGGGGGGGGGGGGGGAGACAATTTCCAAAAAAACACTTAGAAAAAAAAAATCACATTGTTCATTCAGCTTATTGTTAGAACTGCAAACTAATTATGTTCAGTATGTTTTGAGGCCGTAACACAATTGTTATCTACAGAAGTATTAACTTGAGTGCAATATATTTAGGAATATCGTAATCCAGAACCACATTTAAACTATTAAGAGAAAAGGCACACACATGCATTTACAATAGCTTTGCAGTGACTCTCACCATCTACCTAAGCACTTTGTATAAAAGAGGTTCAATCGTTAGATCTCAGCTTACGGGCAGCGTAAGCTGAATATGTTGGTGCCTTATAAATCCCAGTAATAATAAACAATAAATATAACTGTTTTGCATAAATTTAGTTCTAGTATGCCCTAAAATCAATATTTCTCTCTGAATACACTCTTAAAGGGACACTCCAGGCACAAAAATAACTTTAATACCTTTGATCGTTTTAACCCCATAATATGCTGTATTTTTACGTCGGGAACTATAGATAGTTTGTGCAAAAAAAAGTTTTGCAGCTTACTGAACTACAAGCCTGCATCCTTAGCCACTCCTCCTCCTTCTAACATACATCCTGCCTTAGCCCATTACATAGACAGTTCAGCCGCTGTCAGTAAGGACACAGACTGCAGAGCGATCGGGAGCCAGCATGACAAGGAGGGGACACACAGCCAAACATGTAGTAAGTATTTGTCGTCACGTCTGTCTGTCTCCCTCTGTGTGTCCTCCTGTGCCTGTCTGCTGAACTTTTTTTTTTTTTCATAGCCCAGTTTTGTAGCACTGTGTAGTAGATACATCGAGAAAAATTGATTGTTCTGACCAACTTTTCAATTGCAATAATAAACTGAATTGCCTGTTAAAAACTTAATACTTTGAATCCCTGCTCCATTTTTTTTATTATGGCTTCCCTTGCCTCTTCCCCTCCTGCCAGTTGTAAATGAAGTTTTTCAGAGCTGGCGAAGGGGAAAGGGGGGACTACAGGGGGTCAGTGATCCTTGTTTGGAGAGGAGGGGGGGGGGGGGGGTGTCAGTGGCTTTATGTGTGTGATCCCTGTCTGTTTGAGGAGATCAGTCTGTCTGTGTGTGCGTGGTGATGAAGTGGTACACTTTCTCAGGCAAATGCGTTTTCTGTCTAAGCTAACCTGCATTTCAACTTGGGGTGTTTGGTACCTCTACTAAACAGCCCTTTTATAGCCCGATACGTTCACCAGGCGATGAAAGTGCCCTTTATAGATACCCAACCCTGCGCAGGCAGATATGATTTGTAATGTTGCGCACTGAAATAACATTTGTTGAAATGTACTCACAGTATAAAGTACATTATACTGTGAGATATCAACAAACTTCTAAATCAGACGCTTTTTGAAGGTTTACAGGATATTTTATAAGAGAGAATTATCGGAACTCAAAGTGGATTTAAAATGTAAGGCCAAAGTAGACCAAAGCATAGCTGGTTTGGCTTCTTTTTTTTTTCTTTTTTTTTTTTTTCTTGCTATTTCGGCCTTAAATTTGAAATGATAATAATTAAATAATAAGTAAATAACTTGGTATTATCAACAATGTTTAATTTAATTACCGGTAATAGTACTGTTAGCCTGAAATCTCTGGTAAGATGCCAAGTGCAGTTTGTCACAGAAACAAAATGGACAGGAAAAAAAGGATTTAAAAACAAAACTTTTATTAAATGCACACATTTTTTTATTTTTTATGTTTTAATTTTTTTTTTCATAGTCATATGTAAACAAATGCAACATTTCAGACTGTAGTTAATAATCTGAATATTGGTTGGAAAATAGATTCTACATATTTATCCCTCCACCTGAATGGTATATTGATAAACAATGTTCTATTTGTAGATAGTCGCGGGGCCTGCCAATGGAAATGGTTGGCAGTGTGTAGTGCCCAGGTAACAAATTGTTGATGGTTTCTCTATAAACGTCCCCTGGTGTCTTTGAGAGTGGTGGGGGGGAGCATACCACACGTTCCTCGTGTTCAATAAGAGGGTACGGTAGACCCCTGTTTCATTATGTTTTGTTATATTTGATGATACAAAATATTTGTCACGTATATTGATTACACCAAATTGTTGTGTAGACCTTTACCTTTGTAATTGCTGTGGAGTTCTGCCATCTTCGGTACCCTGAGAAACCCATTCTTACAACTGTCTGTCTATCTCTAGGTGTTGTTATGGAGGATTTGCAAGCACACCTTTTTATTGATCCAATAAATTAATTTGCTGTATGACCTCCTCCAAAGCTTTGATCAATAGTCAGACTATTTTGAAGACAGGAGTTGCAATAGATTATTACTGGGGTTCTCTAGCAGATGTACAGGATCAGAAACCAGAGGTGATGTACTGTATACTTAGACGAGGCTGCTATGGGCCGTGGGCTTCTTGAATTGTAAGGAAACGAGGTGTCTTTCATAAAATGTCTTCGTAGTTGGCATACCTATTTTTTAATGAATTTATACATCAATACTATATAAAAAGAATGAACGTGGGGGGCGGAGCCTGGCTTCCGGGCTGCATGGACGTGCTGCTACAGAGCTCCTGAACGCAATGGCACAATTTGGGGCAAAAGCCCCAAAAAACAAGCACGTACAGCACCTGGAGGGTGATAGAAACGTGGGGGACACCCGGACAAAGCGAAGGATACCAGCCGTTAACCCACTGCCTACCGGGAACCGGCACCAGCAACTTGAGGCCCACTTGAGACCCTGTAGGGGAGAGGCGGCCGCTCTCCTCGCGGGGAACCCAGTGCATGGAACCCCCACGCTACTCACCTCCTACCCCCCCCCCTTTGGACCGGCGGGGGTCATCCCGGTCTGCAAAGGGTGTTCGCATCCACCAGCTATACGGGGAAGCGAGGCGGAGATAAAGCAACGCCAGCACCCACACAGCTCCTCCAAGATGGCGACAGCCGACACGCTGACTGCAAATAATGAGCTACAGCTAAAGTTGATCCGACGAGACACAGCTCGGCGCCTGAACGCGATATTCAGCCGTTTCTGGGCACAACTCAACGACCGCATAAGAGCAGCACAAAGCACTCAGGAACCTGCACAGACGGCGGGTAAGAGAGGCAGCTGGCGGCAGGGGCAGGGAGGGGAACCCTCGGGCATAGCGACAGGCAACCCACACACCCCCACACCACAGAGCCCACCCGGGCTGAAGGCCAAAAGGGAGAAACCCCGGACGCATCGTCCACAGGCAAGGAGGCGTTATCGCCGCAAGCGGCCAAAGACCAGCAGGCCCTCCATTGCCCCCGAGAGGGGAAGCAACTCAAGCTCCAGTAGTCTTCGAGTTCGTGGCACCGAGATGCAGGCCTACAAAACAGCCTGGGGCTGGAAGGATGTCACCACACTGCGCACTGCCACCGCGGCCTTCAACATCACACCAACCACCACTCACTGTCCCACAAGAGAAGGCATCGGCTGATAGAGACTATCACTGAACCAATTGTATGGCGGCAGCCTGCAGAATCCCAATGACGAACCCAAGGTGCCTTTACCACGCCACTTACCAAGCATATGGACTGTACCGGGCAGCAGGACACTCTAGAGTCACTTGAGTATACCCCAGACAACAATGAACACTTATTATGGGACTCATCCAAGGCTAACTAGTTTCTTGAAAAATATTATGTTTTGCACTGCTAGCTAGTCTCTCCCCAAATTGTTAAGGAGCTCAGCTGAATATAGCTGTGTCTGCTAAAAGTGACCCTGCTAGTTGAAATCTTTATGTATGCCTATATTAACCCTTCTGCTCCTAAGGAAAGCTACATGTCTTAATGTTCTAAGCCTGTAACTAACCAGCTTGTATTTAGCTTCTATACACCTTTAAAAAATTGTGCGACACTCAGAATGCCATGTAACTGTTAACTAATAATTGTTTACAAATTACATGTGATTAATATTGTGGCATTGCTAACATGCATATGTTCTTTCGTGCACAACAAAAATAAAGAATATAAAAAAAAAAAAAAAAAAAAAAAAGAATGAACGTGGAGTGTATGGCTTTTAAGAGAAGCTCCTGGCTCGTTTGGAGGATGTTACCTGCACCTAATGGATCACAAGTTGTTAAACCATTACAAACTGCTTGAGATGGCACTCCTTGCACCATAACCACTTGAGCACATTGCAGTGGTTGTGGTCATTGGAGTGTTTAATAAAATAAAATAAAAAACGACATACAATATAGTTATAGGACATGCGTATGAGAATATTCAGAATCTATAAATCTTTAAAGACACGTTGATGGTTTTATATAAAGAGTAATTCTGTGGCAAAGTTCTAAAAGTGGAGTAGGAAGCAGAAACATTGGTTTCTGTGTTGACTGCTTCGGTTTGGCTATCAATGGAATTTATTAGAGACCTTGCACTACAGCTAGCCAGGCTGCTCTCATTTGCTTCTAGATCTGTGCCTGCTCCTTGTGTTATGGTAGTGTACAAGACAGGCATGAAAGTGTCAGGATTACTGTATGATCCAGCACGTAGAACTGTATAGCCCGGATGACAAATAAGTAACGTATTACCGGTCCTTAGAATGGCTGGATTTAACGTACAAAGAATAGTCAAAATACTAGCCGAGGTCAGGGAACACAGAAAGGGACACAGCGATAAGGAAAGTCAGGAGTCAGGATACCAGAATATAGAGAAGTCAATAAACAAAGCCAAAGTAAAAAAACAGGTAGAAAACTAATAACAGGAACGTGCTCTCGGACAACCACAAGGGAAACCACGACAGGGCACTGAGCAGGATGAGAACTGGGCCTAAATACCCCTCCTCTAGATCTGATAGGCTGTAACCGGCCTTTGACCCCAAATTCAGTTACCAGGTTTCAATTGCATAATTGCTGCTCAGCATTAACCCTTCTGTGGATTAGGTTGCTGCTCGGCACAACTTTTCCTGTGTGGACAGTAGATGTCATTAACCACATTTTTATAAGCGGATTAATACGTGACAGAAAGGAGGGTGGGAGTAGAACATACTAATTGAAAGTGGATGGTTTTATTTTCAGTGAAATGAGGCAGAAAGGAATCTTCTCCTCTGTAACCTGCACCATGAAGTGTAACCTCTTAGAAGAATGTGCAAAAACGCTTTATTATCCTAGTGATAACCAAGCTACTATAGCAGCAGGCTGTAAATGAATATACACTCGGTCGCTGACTGAATAGTCACCGAAACATTAAATCTAATTTCAGGGGAGATTTTCCACGGTTAAAGTGACACTGCAATCACATAAAGCATGTCAGTAGCACCTTTAATTGTGTATTGCTATCTGAAATTGGCAATTTTTTTTGTTTTAAAACAAATTGCAGGAACACCTCCCTGACTGTCAGATAGCCGGGGAGGTTTTATTACAGATTCTGTTGGGCCCGTCCAAGTGAAAGTGTGCCTCTCGCATCCTAGGAGTCTGCATTAGTCCTGTCCGCAGACTCCCTGGCGTTCAGACTGGAAACCTAAGGGTGAAAGTTGTGAGCGCATGCTCTCTTGTGGCTCAAAATCAGTGAGACTTATTGAAAAGCCTTCGATTGGCCATTAGACAGTCTGTGCTGGGGGAAAAAGGGGGAGGGCTTGCAAAGGCTGCAGACAGCAGATCTGCAGCTTTTGCAAGCCGTTTTTAGATATACAACCAACGGTAATAATGCCGCAATAAATAACATGAATGTTTTCATCTGTGGTATATCTACTAAATTGCAAATATATATATATATTCATTTATTTTCTTTCCATATGAGTGTTCATTTAATATACCTCCAAAACAGCAGATTATGATTTACCATCAATCAGATAACCGGTGTCAAACTATTGGAAAAATGTCAGAATATCGTTGGTTAATTGTCATCAGTCTTTTCAGCAGTTTGTTTCCCAGTCGTGATTCATTGATCTTTTTAACATTTGGACATTTATGAGCCCTGGGTGTGCATTGCACTTTTTGAATACCTGCTGAGGAGGTAAGCAGTTCCTTTACACTGCCACTTTCGGAGTTTGACTTAGGCATCCAGTGAGTCTTTTTATCTATTTGTAGGATATTATTTATAAATAATTTAGGTATTAAATATTTAGGTATGCTTACCAAAAAGTGTAAAAAGCACACAAGGCTAAATATCTGTCGATAGGTCACGCTGCCCACTAAATCTTGTTTTAGTTCTGTCTCTAGCCCATATCTCCGTGTTCCATTAAAAGCACATGTCGTCTTTTGCTACCTGTAAAAACATGGTGGGTAGTTTGAGCACTGAAAACACAATATCTAATTAAGAGAAGGCTTTGTGTCAAGCTGTCTGAATAAAAACTGGGTGGGATGTCAAAACGTGTAGTATTTATTTTCAAACTGTTGGCGTGACACTCTCTGTTCAGAAGAACACTCCGAGCACATTAAGCACTACAGCTCACTGTAGTGTTTATGGTGCTAGGAAGGCACTGGCGCTGTTCTACAGTAAGTAGTCATATATTTTAGTATGGTTTGACAACTTACCTGGGTCTTTCGGGCAGGAGTTCCTGCATAGCCAACCAGGTTCTCCTAAAAGATAAGCCTGAAATGAGGAGTGTAGTGTCCCTTTAAACATACACGTGGTTGTGGTGTTAACTAGTTAGAGTTAGACACGAGGAAATGAAGCTGCAGGAGGAATTTTCATGGGCTTTGCGATTCCAGTAAGAGAATTCTGTGGAGATATTTGTAACTAAGCACTAAGCTTACGGTTTTTCTCTTGACAATTTCCTGCATTTTGACTGTCTGCATGCTAATGTGCGGACAGCAGCCCTTCCATAAAATCTTTCATTTTTCCAGGCTATTAGGGCAAAGCCACTATGTCTGGCTGGTGGACTTTGGTTTCCTTTGTACAAAATTTAATAGAAAAGGGACGAGATTTTAATGTTCGAAAGATTTACTCAAAGTGGATTTAGAAAAAGGAATCTTATTAAAATAAATTGAAAGTAAGTTGCGTTTTGTTGTTTTTGTTTTCAAAGCATCCAAACACTCCATCCATTTTACTGTAAAACTCACAATGTATTGAAACCAGTTGTTTTGTGTTTGTCTTTATTTCTTCTGTAAGATTTAAAATTTTTGTGCATTTCAAATTTCATCTCACAAAGATTAAATCCCTTCGTCTGAGTGGCTCAGAAAACACCAAGGGGAAAAAAGCAATATTGCAAAGTCACCCAGTGGGGTTAAAACTTAAGAAAATGTGTAAAACAGGACATGTCAAGCTGGGGATGTTTGAACGTGTAGCAGCATTGCCGTTACGCTAGTCTGATGGTAAATATATTTTTATCTGCTGCTCCATCATTATTTTACTGAGCTGGAATGGAAAATGTTAGCTCAGTGAAGTGACCCATCAGCCATTTCCCATTGGGTCTCGATGTTGCAGGTTTATAGGGTGAACTCAAGCAGAGAGATTTGTTTACTAGTATCTGATGCTGTCTGATTTAACCACTATTTTAGCCAAAATATTTTCCTTACAGTAGCTCTGTCTTTTTTTAATGCATAATATATACTGTGTGTGTGTGTGTGTGTATGTGTATGTGTATATATATGTATGATCATATACTTTAACTAAACCCCATTATTTTTTTATTTTTTCCTAGATTAAGTGTTTTTAATAAAACTAACAAAATTGTTCAGCACTAAAATAACTGTTTAGTAGATAAGTGAGTGCGCTGGGTTTTCATTTTTACTATATATATATATATATATATATATATATATATATATAATAGCATTCAAATGGTGGGGGGGGAGGATGAGTGGGATTTTTGACACAAGTTCCAGGTGACAGGATTCACAATAGCTGTGATTGCTGCTCCATCTGGGCAAGACATGATCTACATCAGGGGTAGGCAAAACCTTTGGCACTCCAGATGTGGACTACATCCCCCATAATGCTCTTAAACCCATAATGCTGGCAAAGCATCATGGGAGGTGTAGTCCCAAACATCTGGAGTGGTGCCAAAGGTTGCCTATGCCTGGTCTACATCTTGATGTCACCTATCATTCCGACGTTCTAATGTGGAGCACTCTGGGTGCCTCTTATACCCAGAATGGAGTGTGTCGTGTTATGGAGCCTTTGTGACTTGTCAAACTTGCGACATTGGTTGCGTTGCATTTCAGATGCTAACCAATAGAACGCTGTTTGAGTTTTTATATTTATACACTGACCAAACCTTTAAAACTACTGACTGGTAAATTGAATAACATTGATTATATCGTTACAAAGGCACCTGTCAAGGGGTGGGATATATTAGACAGCAATATTCAGTTCTTGAATTTTGGTTGTAACCAGGAATAATGGGCAAGCGGAAAGATCTGAGTGATTTTGACAAGGGCCAAATAGTGATGGCTAGAATACTGTGTCAGGTCATCTCCAAAACAGCAAATCTTGTGTGGTGTTCCGGGTATGCCGTGGGTCGTACCTACCAAAAGTGGTGCCAGGAAGGACAAAAGATGTTACTTTGACTTACCACCTACCTAGAGATTGTTGCAGACCACATAGGATAATGCACCCTGCCACACTGAAAAAAATGTTAAGGAATTGTTTGAGTAACATGACAAAGAGTTCAAGGTGTTGCTTTGGCAAATCTAGTTCATCATTAAGAAGAGCTTTTTGAGCATCAGCTCTGAAGAAACATAGATCGCTCCTATCAGAGGCGGCTCTAGACTTTGAGGCCTTAGGCGACACTCAAACATAAGGCCCCACTAACACCAAAAGTGAAAAAATAAAATAATAGGGTTGCATTTTATGTGACATGATTAGAGACATTAATTGACAGGATAAGTGTGGCAGGGTTGGGGAAGAGTGTGACAGAGTGAGAGAAGGTGAGTGTGACAGAATTAGGGGGGTTAATTTGACTGGGTGAGTGTGGCAGAGCGAGGTGAGTTTGGAGGGGTGAGATTAACAAGATTAGGAGTGGTTAATGTGAGTGTGGATGCATAAAGGGGCTGTAAAAGTGTGGGGGGGGGGGTGACAGTGCGTGTGTGGAGAGGCTTACTGTGTGAGACTATGGTAAAACTACATTATGGGGGGTGACAGTGTGTGGGGGGCATGACAGTATGTGTGAGGGAAGGTGACAGTGTGTGTGAGGGGGTGATACTGTGTGAGAAGTGGGGGTGATAGTGTGTGGGACAGTGGGTTGATACTGTGAGGAAGGGGGGTTATACTGTGAGGAGGGGGGTTGATACTGTGAGGGAGGGGGTAATACTGTGGGGGGATACTGGGAGGGGAGTGATGGGGTAAGGAGGGATTCTAGGAGGGAGGGGGTTAATGCAGTAGGGGAATACTGGGAGGGAGAGGGTTTATGCTGTGGGGGGAATACTGGGAGGGAGAGGGTTAATGCTGTGAGGGGGGAATACTGGGAGGGAGAGGGCTAACGCTGGGGTGGGGTGAATACTGGGAGGGAGGAAGGGGTGATTAAATACCTTGTTTCTCTCCCTGGTGGTCCAGTGGGCTCCCTGGTGGTCCTTTGGCCATGGCCGCCTGTCTTCAGCTCCACAGCGTGCAGAGCTGCAGACCATGTATCTGGCGAGATCCAGTCAGAGCGTTGCCGTGGCAAAGCATTCGTTTAGCGGAGATCTTAAAGATGAATTATCTCACCCATGAAGGCAGGACAAGCCGAGGAAACTGGCATGGCGTGGGAAAGAAGGTGCCTAAAAACACCTCTCTCATGATCGGAGGGGTGCAGGTTCCTAAACAGACACAAGAAGACACACTCTCTGACACACACACACTGACAGACACGCGCACACACACTGATGGAGAGACACGCACACACACACTGACGGAGAGACGCCCGCACACACACTGACAGGGAGACAGACAGACACACACACACACAAGTACTGACATGGAGACATACACACAGACACACACATACTGACAGAGAGAGAGAGACACACACGCACATACTGACAGAGGCACACACACACACATACTGACAGAGAGACACACACACACACATATTGACAGAGAGAGAGAGAAACACAGACACGCATACACACTTTCCATTTTTATTTTCATCCACCCAGCCTCCCTACCTTTGGGAGAGCTGAGTGGACTTTTCCTGGGGTCCAGTGGGCTGCTCGCTCATCCTGTGTGTGAGGGAGCAGTGATCTTCAAGCGGCTCCTCTCTGCTCCCTGTATTGATGCCGGGAGCCAGAATGACGTCATATTCCGGCTCCCAGCATCATTAAACAGCCCAAGGGAGCAGAGGGGAGCCGCTTAAAAATCACTGCTCCCTCACACGCTGCCCCAGCCAACCACAGGGAGCACGCTGCCCCGGGTGGCCGCCTCCATGATACCTGAGTCGGCTGTCCACGCTCCTCAGGGCAGCCGCCTGCACGCTGCTCCGGGCGACTGGCCGGCTCCATTGTTCCCCCATCCTGCCTTTTAGCTAAAGGGCTTTAAATCCCAGGCGCTAGGGTAAAATTTCTAGTCGCAATGGCGACCTGGTGCCTGGGATCTGTCGAGCCCTGTTTTAGCATATCACAATGGTGGGTCCTGTAATTACATTGTAGCACAAATCAGCAGAACAAGTTATACAATGTATTGAGTTTATTAAGGTAGGTTTGCAGTGCAGGTGCATATACTACATCCCCAGAATCAATGATTGGCATCAGAATTTGCTGTAAAATCTTTTCCTTTACTGTAGGGCTTAGGTAGGATTTGTAAATGCCGGTACCGAGAGACGCAATTAATGAGGTTGTGGTTGTTTAAAGAATATGCTCCTTGTATTGGAGTCTTGGAAAGCCAAGGAAAGACTTTGTATGTGGCTTTATGGGTTATACTGTCGTATTTTGATTATATGATTGCTTACGTGAGTCACATAACCAGTGGTAACGATCACATGATGCAATAGGGTTGGTGAGCGTAAGAGATCCAGCACACACACATTACATACAACCAGCACACACATTACATACAGCGAGTCTATTACATACAGCCAGTCCATTACATACAACCAGCACACACACATTACATACAGCCAGTCCATTACATACAACCAGCACACACACACATTACATATAGCCAGTCCATTACATACAACCAGCACACACACACATTACATATAGCCAGTCCATTACATACAACCAGCACACACACATTACATATAGCCAGTCCGTTACATACAACCAGCACACACACATTACATATAGCCAGTCCGTTACATACAACCAGCACACACACATTACATTTAACCAGTCCATTACATACAACCAGCACACACACATTACATATAGCCAGTCCGTTACATACAACCAGCACACACACATTACATATAGCCAGTCCATTACATACAACCAGCACACACACATTACATTTAAACAGTCCATTACATACAACCAGCACACACACATTACATACAACCAGCACACACACATTACATACAGCCAGTCCATTACATACAACCAGCACACACACATTACATTTAACCAGTCCATTACATACAACCAGCACACACACATTACATACAGCCAGTCCATTACATACAACCAGCACACACACATTACATACAGCCAGTCCATTACATACAACCAGCACACACACATTACATATAGCCAGTCCATTACATACAACCAGCACACACACATTACATATAGCCAGTCCATTACATACAACCAGCACACACACATTACATACAGCCAGTCCATTACATACAACCAGCACACACACATTACATACAGCCAGTCCATTACATACAACCAGCACACACACATTACATATAGCCAGTCCATTACATACAACCAGCACACACACATTACATATAGCCAGTCCATTACATACAACCAGCACACACACATTACATACAGCCAGTCCATTACATACAACCAGCACACACACATTACATATAGCCAGTCCATTACATACAACAAGCACACACACATTACATATAGCCAGTCCATTACATTTAACCAGCGAGTCCATTACATACAACCAGCGAGTCCATTGCATACAAACAGCACAAACACATGACACACAGCCAGCCCATTACATACAACCAGCACACACCAGACAAGCACACACTACGGGGGAAGACAGAGGGCGAAACATTGAACTCCATGTTTTTGTAAATTAAATCCGAATGGAAACACAGAGTCAAAAATATCCAGTTGTGACGATAGCGGAGTTGTAGTATTTTCCAGATCAGCCATGTTGCCCTCTGATTTTCCGTTCAGATTTAACCAGCTTTCCTCTGCAAAGGATCTTCTGCAATGTCATTATTTCAACAATAACTACAATAATTACAATCGCAGGGTTATGGGGACTAGGAAATTGCATGCAGACCACTTCAATGAGCTGAAGTGGTCTGGGTGCTTATTGTGTCCCTTTAAAGATAAGGGGCTATTGAAGGACATGCATTGAGAAAGGGGATAACCCGAAACGTTTGTACCTTATGTCCTTGAGAATAAATCTTTTCAATTGTTTGCACTGCCCTTCATTTTTTTTCTATTTTTGTGAATTAAAGATAGGGGGCTAAGAAGAGACCATGGGGAGCATGCAAGGGTGCTTGGTGGGTGAGTAGCGACACACAAACAAATGTAAAAATGGGGGCGAGTTGTTTGGTCATTTACACTAAAAGGGGGGATATTGCCATATCTAATAAAGTGTTTAATTTAATATTGTTGGATACGTATTACAAATGAGTTAATATTTTGGCTAAACTTTTAAAATGATTATTTGCAAAGTGTTAACATAACAGATATAACGAAAATATTACAACATTAAAATATTGTCAGCATTTTCGTTGTTGATCCAAAAATATCAAATCAGTAGGAAAACATTTTCCAACAAAATATTAAAATCAGGGCCAAAGTGGCTACTGAGTGCATTTTAATATCTAGCCTATTCCTTTTTGTTTTCATATTTCTCTTAGAATAGATAGATTCTGAGTGTAAAGTGGCCTTTGTTATTGCAGACACAGCAAGTCGTTCCTAACTCAACAAACAATGTAATATGTTCTGCAATAGATAACACAACCTCACCACTTTCTTGCCGCGCTAATTAGAAGGAATACAATTGGTGTCTGATGCTGTGTTTTTTGTTTTTTTTGACAGGTGTCACTGTGAATTTGTATTTGTTCGTGTGTTGTCTACAAAAGTATTGAGTTCATGTTGATGCCTTCCCTAATTGCAGTTAAAGTGCAGCTCGAAATTTTATCGGAGACGTGGGGGGGGGGATTGAATGTATTTTTGGCGCGGTCTTTATGGCTTGACATTCTTTAAATTAGGTTTTGTTTGCTCGCAGGACTTGATGACTTTTTTTTTATTTCCCCCCCCTCTTTCTTTTTCGCATGACTGGCACAGATTTCTGGATTGTTTATACATTCCAGTGAGCTAGCCTGAGGAAAGCAGTATACATCTTGAAAGCTTGTCAAATATGTGCTAAATTAACTTAATGCTAATTCAATCCTGGATTTCCTTTCCCAGTTATTTATAGGTCATCACAGCAATGGCTGGTATAAAAAGTGGACCATTTGCTCATCTCCTCCCCCTCTTTACCTCCATTGCTGAGATATGTAGATATATTAATTTTTTTAAAACATTTTGTTCAAGATAGTAGTGCCATTTATCTATTTTTTTTATTCATACCGGTTTATTTATACCGTTTATTTTACCGGTATGCTTACCTTGCCTATGGATATACTTTTCGTGTTTTGTTTATATGATCGCTCACGTGAGTCACGTGGCCAGGGGTAACGATCACATGATGCAATTACAATACTCCTCTGAGGTCACATGATTGAGGCCTGTTCCGGGTGGAATGTTATAATTTTTACTGAGATATATCCTTCTGAGATCTAGCCCATTAACTTGTGTCCTCTGTACTGGACATTTCGTTCACATGCATCTCCTTTTATTCCTTTGAGCTACTCTATCAATCCCTGCTGTATTGTAAAGAGGACATCCTGGGCTTTCCAGTGATACGTCATGTAATAGGCTGGGATGCTGGGAACGTCCTCTTTCTTTTCATCAAATATAGGTGGCTTATTGGAAGACCATTTTTCTTTGGTTCCCAGGAGGATACGCCTGCACCGCTAGTACAGTGGGTGGTGTTGATCTGTAGATCTCCCCAGGTGGCCCTCCCAGTGGCACTTCACTTTAAAACTGATTGTGTTCCATTACAATTTGCTACATCTTTACTTATAACATAAAGTGTAATGTTCCTTTAATGTTTTGATATCACAGTTGTAGTAAACAGATGTAATTATCACGAGTGACCTGCTCTTGTCCTCTGTTTGCTCCCACATTGCTAACTCACATATTTTCATGGGCCGCACTATTTATCTGGAATACCTACCTCATCCTATTAAACCTTCCCCAAATTGAGCATAACATGGCTGCAGAATTCCAGTAATATCTTGGTTCAAAACTGCTGAATAAGCTATCCAAATGGTCTAGATGTTTGTTTTTTGAGCTTTGAATCATGTTTTCCTGTAGTAGGTAACAGAGAGGCGGTTTAAAGAATACTCCAGATCTCAGCTTGCTAAACTGAATTATGTGTGTAGAGCGTATCTTCTGTTTTCATTTTATAAAAAGTACAGATTTCAATATAAATTGGCACTTTTACAAATTAACCTTGTTACACCTCCCTGGCTGTCAATCAGACCACTGGTCCTGTTACTTCCTGGTTTGGTTAACTCAGTGGAGAGCACCTGCTTGGCAAAGATTTCTCATTGTGCAACATTGGGAAGTCTGTGATTGGTCATAGTTTGAAGGGGAGGGCTTACAAAGGCTGCAGACAAGAGTATTGCAGCTTTTGCAAGTTGTTTTTAGATATATCCCCAAATGAAATTTTTATTTGGACAGTGGAGTGTCCCTTTATGTTACAGAAGGCTGGGTATAGGATGTCTAATGTTTGGACAAGATGTAGCCAAAAGAGATATTGCATGATAGTGCTTTTTCTTCCTACTGTAGCTGGCTTTACAAATATAAATAAGAGAACACGTGGTATGAAGGGAATTGCTTTATACAAATGTGTTAGCATCTTGCGATTGCTAATGGGAGGCAGCAAATCATATACTTAGGCCTTTCATAAAAGAAGGTATGTGGGGGGTGTTTAATCAATATTGTTATGGAAGTAGAATACTATTTGTTGTAAAAAGGAGTATTTTGTTGTATGTAAAAGGAGTGATTGTATTCAGCATTTAAACATTGCAGGGTAACCAGCTTGCCTCCTTTGTGTAATGTGTGAGTATTTGAACATGGATTGTCAGGAGAGTTAGACACACAAATGGTGGTGTTTATGGATCAAACAGCACAGAGAGGAGCTCATTTTAATTAATTAATTTATTTAATATCAAATTTATTTTGCATGTAGACTGTCAAGCGTATTGTCAGAAGCCATTATAATGTTTTTGGTTTTAACTTTGTGGCAGCCAGAGCATAAATAGTGTTGCAGTTCTGAGTGGTATTGGATAGAGTTGGCCTGAACCATTATGGCCGCTCTTTGATAGTCATATAAACCAGGGACTCACAGGCCTCCTAGTTTCGATGGGATTGATACATCGATTAGATATTCTCAGTTGTGTATTTGGATAAATGCATTTTGTAATGTCCCATTGAGCTGAGATAAATAATGTGGAGATTGGTATTGGTAGAGTTCTACGAAATTGCAATATTTTTTTTAACAAAACCATGCTTTAAATGCCACTATAATTCCAAACAAGGAGAGGTGGGCAGCTGTGGATGTCTATATAGGTTGACTTTCCAATGGACAAAAAGTTCTGCTTAAAAAGCGTAGTTGGTCAATGTGTACCCATTTATGTAGAACTAAATCGGTTTAGCGGCACTTGGCACTTGGTTGTATAATCACCCGCAGTGATTTATCTTTGGAAACTTTTACTTAACTGGTTTGATTATATGTTTCATATTTCCTATGGAATGTTGTGCTTCCGTTACAGCTTGTCATCTGTGCTAGAATTGACGCGTTTATTATAGCTTCTGTTTCTTATTCTTCCACTGGCACTTCTGTTATTGCGAACTAATGTGCTATATGACTTTGTATTCAAGAAAAGCCAAATGATTTAAAAAAAAAAAAAAAAACTTGGTTGGGGTTTAAGTGAATTGAGCCCTAACATGTTAGTGAGATTTCCCTCCTATCAAAGTAGTAGTGTTCTTCAACAGAACACCTCAAGCACTGTAATGATGCTCTCAACCAATGACCTAGCCCTGCAGAAGACCTAACAGAAGTTTCTGCTTTGCGGTCTCCAGCTTTACGGCATTAGTAGTGGAGTGGAGGATCCTGGCAGATTCCAGGCAAGAAGTCAAAAAAGGGTTGACTCTTTATAATGGGGGTTGCCAGGGCACTGGTAAGCTGTAGTGGTTATGATGTTTGAAGCATTCCTTTTAAGAACTAATATTACTGCTAGTGGGTATTGCTAGTGTGGCAGACCATCCGGTCACCCAGGACTGGTACATGTCTTCCAACCGCCACCTCCCTCTAAAAAGAACTATAATCACCACATTTTACTTCTCCAGCCCCAAAGCCCATTCCAGCGGCCCAGGAGTCATCATATACACGTAAGGAGACTCAATGAGCACCTGACTGCGAGCAACCTACAAACCGGTATAATTTGTCTAGGGAGCTCTTGGTCCAGAGTCACCAAACAGGACACTATTTAGAGGGGTGATAGAGGAGGTAGCAAGGCATTGAATGAGCTCAGCCTTGTCCTGTTTCATTTGTGATTATAAAAGATTAGTGAATTTTTGAAGGAGGGTAGAGAATATAGGGACATAATGGGCAGGATGCATGATAGAGGTTAATGTGCATGCATTGCCAGTTACATTTTTATTTTAATTTTATTTATTTTTTTAAAACTCTTTCTGCGTCTAATGACATCCCAAGCATTGGGTTATTTTGTATAATTGAACAGTGTGTAGTGAAGTTATCGCTTTCTGGTATTGTACAATTTGATTTAAAATAAATAAATAGAGCTTCTAATGGCAGCAATGCCTGAGCCCATTAATGAGTTGCTAAAAGAAGATGCATTCATTTTATTAATCATTTTTGGTAACTTAGGCCTCTATTTGAATATTTTAGAAAACCTATTTTTTTTAATTTTTTTTTTAATATTAAAATATCAAAAACATATCCTAATAAAAAAAAAATTCTAAATAATAAATCATTTGAAAAGCTAATCCAATTTTTTTTTAATCGGCTAGAAGCCCTATGGAACCACAATTAATTGAGGAAATCTGACACTGGTTAGTTTATAGAGTTCATCAAATACCAAATTGGGGGGCGTGGTTACGGCGCCGACTGAGATGGCCGCATAGAGGGTGAGCTCTGCTCCGTCCGACCCCAACAAAGCCTTGCAAAGCGACACACATAAGCCACATGGGTCGCACTAAACGCCCGGACCAACCCCAGACCCCCAGGAATCAACAGCAGGGGCCTTTGGACGGGTTTCTGCTCCCGCAACAGGGCGCAAGCGGAGAGGGGGAAGGCCCCAAGATGGCGCCGACAACCCCCACGGGGACAGACAGCACAGCCCTCGCAAGAATCGAGGACAGGCTGAAGAGCCTAACGGACTCTATGGCCACTAAGGACGACATGAAAGCCCTTACCTCCACTATACAGGAGACCTTTCGAGCTGAGATAGCGGGACTCCGAGCGGAAGTCTCATCCCATGCGGATCGCATTGCCCGCACGGAGGAGGCCGTTGAGGCCCTCACGACGCATCAAGTGTCCGCAGATACCGCAATAGCCCGTCAGGGTACAATGCTGCTCTCGATGAGAAGACACCTTGAAGACCTGGATAACAGGGGCAGGAGGTGCAATATTCGCGTTAGGGGAGTCCCTGAGACTGAAGGTACAGCAGAAAATGTTATCGATATCCTTACTGAACTATTCCAGACCATCCTGCAGCCAACCTCCCCAGAACATATCGAATTTGAGAGGGCACACAGGGCTACTAGGCCTAGATCTGTAGAGGATGGGCCGAGAGACCTCATATGCTGTCTCCACTCCTTCCCCGTTAAAGACACCATTATGAGGAAGGCCAGGGAGAGACCAACATGGCCTTATAGAGGCACGCAAGTCACACTTTATAATGATCTCTCCCCGATCACCCTAGAGGCCCGGCGGGCCCTCCGCCCTGTGACTACTGCATTGAGGGAACGTGACATCGCCTACAAATGGGGGTTCCCCTTCGCCCTCATGGCCAGACATCGCAATGGATGGACTTCTATCCGGTGGCCCGAAGATGTTCCTCGATTCATGGGAGACCTAGGCCTTCCCCCTCCTGCTGTAACTAACTGGATCCTGGGCCCGGCGGCTCCCCCGACGAGACCACCGAGACCGTCTTGGAGAAGAGAAGCCCGATCCCCTTCCACCCAGCCTTCCAGACGGCACCACAACCCGACTTCTCCGGAAGAGTAAGACCTGCTTCACTCTCCTTGGACCCTGGTCCTGAGCCGTATCCTGACACTGCTCCCGAACCCCTCGTACAGCTATTGATTCCAGCCTCCCAGCTAACCTGGATCTCCTCGAGGTGGGATCTAATTACAGGTACATTGGGCCACCTTTCTCTTTTGGGGGGGGGGGATTTGGGATGCCCATGGGATAGAGATCCAGACCCCGGGGCTTATCTCAACCTGACGGAGGTCTACTGGCACCGCTCCTTACGGGGGCTTTCCTGCTGTTATATCCGGAGCGAAACCTCTTCATTGGGACTGGGGCACGCTGTTTTGGGAGGGGGGACCCCGGGGGGGACTCAGCTCCACAGCTACACCCCATGGAATATGGACAGCACCCTGAGAGGACTGGCTCTCATGCCACCACGTAGATATCTTTCCGCCTTCTTTGTGTTGTATAGTTTCCACTTGCTTACAAATGTTATGGATGCGGGGTGTGGGGTGGGGGGTGTATGGGGGACATCGTACATGATCTTAGTTCTATCTCTCACATCACCCGGTTACGAATGTGCTCCCATCACCTGGTGACGAAATGCTGATAGATGGGGATGATACGGCTAACACGTGTACACTGGTAAATACTTTCGGGAGTGGGTGGTGGGGTGGTGGGCATAGGGGGAATGTTGTATGACTCCTGCCGTGACTCCCCCCCTCGCCCGGATAACGCTTGTTGCTGGAGGGGGGTGGGGTGACATGGTGGCGGAAGTGCGACACGGGCTATGTATAGTACCCTATGACCTCTGGCCCCCATACTGCCACATAGATATGATTTTTTGTTAATAACGTTCTCCATCTACTCACTCATATGTATTTGCAAAATGTTTTAAGGTGCGGGGCGCGGGGTGGGGGACAGCAAGGGGGTTGTTTTACACGTTCCCTGCAATGTTGTTATCTCTGCTTGGATGTTACAGGTTCGCCGGTAAGGTTATAGGTGAGGTTATAGTGTTATCGGGACCCCTCCTTCCCCCCCACTCACGACCCATACACGATGCCAGCCAATCTGATGCCCAGCACCCCTCCCCCCTCGCCCCCCCTCCCCCCCTTTTTGTTTTTTGAAGAGCCATCTCGGGGGACCTATATTACTATGTTGATCCATGTCTAGGCTTATACCTTATGTTTTGCTCCCCTACACATACCGTTATCGCATTGCTTTATTAAGATCCTAACACCGTGCACTGTTGGGATTGGCATCTGCTCAATCGTATGCTAAACCCGTCAGATAGACGGACCCATTATGCCAGCTGGATAAAATGTTTGTGATTGCGTTACTTGGGATGTCACTGAGACCTCCCCCCCCCCCCCCCCACCGTCCTGTGATATGTGACACATGACTACAATTTGTATTGGGGTTATGAGAGGTCCACGGGGGCTGGGAATGGTCACGCTCACGGGCATTCGGCCTCCTCAATCTGGCCCTACGCCGCTAGGAAGCATAGACGTCCCCATTGATTATGCTCAGACACACTTAACTCAATGCTTGCAGATAGGGGCCGGGCAGGGCGGAAGATCCCTTCACCTGTTAGACCTACCCTCTTGGGCGGAGCCTGATCCGCGCTTCCCACACTATACACTCATGCTACAAGTTGAGCAGCTAGGCTGTGGTCCCCCCCCTTCCTGGGCAGGTACCGGAACGAGGCACCACTAGCACTAGTTGCAGCACGAGACCTACTATCCATATATCTATCTTTTACTGAAAGACTGCATTAGACACTAAAATCCCCCTTTTCCTATGATTAGCCCTAAACGGGCGCCATCCTCCTGGGATCCGGAACCTGGTCTTGACTACTTGACCCTACTCCGTCTGTCTCCCACCCCTCCATCCTTTGCCTCTTTCCTCTCTCTCCTCCCCCCCCCCCCTATCTCCCCCGGCTTGCGTCAAGGCGACGAACTCAGCTGCTGCACCCCCCTGGGAATACGACTTAGCCCAGATACAGAGGTGTCTCTGGCTATTAACCATAATATATGACGAAAATGGCCTACCGCGAATCACCTATTAAGATCCTCACACAAAACTGTAGAGGCCTTAACATACCCGAACGAAGGTCGCACCTTCTGAGGGAACTAAAGAAAAAACACATATCAGTTGCCATGATTCAGGAAACCCACTTCAAGTCGGGCGCGGCGCCCACACTTCAAAATAGACACTACCCACATAACTTCTTCTCCAACCACCCGACGGCCCATAAGGCAGGCACGGCTATCATCCTGGCTGCTGAACTCGAGTTCAAGGAACTTGAATGTGCCCAAGACTCCCAAGGACGATACCTTTTCATCAAAGGGATTGTTGCTGATAAGATATATACCTTTGCTAACATTTATGCCCCTAATCGGCAGCAAGCTCCCTTCCTTCGAAACGCCCTACATCTACTGGAAGACTTCATGGATGGTATTCTAGTTCTGGGGGGGGACTTCAATGTACCCTTAGACCCATTCCTGGACTCCTCATCGGGGCATAGTTGCGTCCCACAGACCAGCTTACGATCTATCCGTAGATCTCTGGAGGAGCTTCGGTTGGCCGACTGTTGGAGGACACTCCACCCGTCGGACAAAGAATACACCTACTACTCTGTCCTCCACAACCGTTACTCGTGAATAGACTACCTTTTCATCGCACAAGAAGGTCTTACCCGCCTGCTTAGATCCGAGATGGACCCCGCCACATGGTCGGACCACGGTTCGGTTTGGATAGAATTGGAGTCCCCCCTGTTCCGCCCCTCATCATGGACATGGAGACTCAACGAGGCACTCCTACTAGACCCCACCGTGAAGGACCAGATAAGGCAGGACCTAGAACACTACTTCAGGGAGAACGATACTCCTGACACTTCTCCAATATCCGTATGGGAAGCCCACAAAAGTGTCATCAGGGGGGTACTTATACGCATCGCCTCGCATAAACGAAAGGCAAATATGATCGAAATGGCAGACCTATACCAGAAGATATCATCACTAGAAGGTCAACATAAACGCTCACAGCTACACAGCGTTTATGGGGAACTGATGGAACACAGAAGGAGACTTAAGGAGCTCATTACTAAAAAACACCTTCGTACCATACAACGTACAAAGGGATTTTATTATGCCCATGCCAATAAAGGGGGGAAATACCTAGCAAGGCTGTTGAAAGGCCCCATGCCTCGCACGCAAATACGGAAACTACGTTTAGCATCGAACGAATTGTCCTCTTTCCCGCAAAAGATAGCCGACGAATTCAGAACATTCTATCAAAATCTCTATAACCTACGCCCACCCCAACAAGGAGTACAAGATGGAAACCACGCTAGGCGCATAACGGAATACTTGTCCACCACGATCACCAACATGATAAACCAAGACCCAGCGAACGCACTTGACGCTCCGCTCAGTGTGGAAGAGCTAGCGGCGGCCCTCAAAACGTCCAAGCCAGGCAAAGCCCCGGGACCGGATGGCTTCTCGTCCGGATATTATAAAGGATTCTCTAACCTTTTGTTGCCTTGGCTGACGAAGGCGATCAATGCGGTAGGCGAGGGTGGGAACCTGGGTGCGGAGTCCTTAGCAGCTACCATCACAGTTATGCTTAAACCAGGAAAGGACCCACTACTATGCGGCAGTTACCGCCCCATCTCTCTGCTGAACGTTGATACCAAGCTGTTTACAAAGGTCATGGCGAGCAGATTGAATCACCTTCTGCCGGACCTAATCCATGTGGACCAAACGGGCTTCATCCCGGGACGAGAAGCGAGAGACAGTACCCTTCGCCTGTTCTCCATCCAACAACACGCCAGAATGACCAAAACACGACTATTACTTCTTTCAACAGATGCGGAGAAAGCATTTGATAGGGTTGACTGGAAATACATGCTGGCAACATTACAACGGATGGGATGTGGGCAGAGATTCCTGACCTGGATATCGGCACTATACAGCAATCCGCACGCTACCGTGAGAGTCAACGGGTCCACGACCGCGGATTTCGCGATCAATAATGGCACGCGACAAGGTTGCCCACTTTCCCCCCTTCTGTTCGCAATGTCATTAGAACCATTACTCCAGGCGATCCGCATGAACCCGGACATCCAAGGGTACACATGGCAGACTACAGACCACAAGGTAGCCGCATACGCGGATGACCTTTTGTTTTTCATACAAAATCCCAGGACGACTCTTCCTAATCTCCTCTCAGAATTTGACAAATTCGGCCGCATCTCAGGCTTCAAACTTAACCTCTCAAAATGCGAAGTCCTGAACATTACAATTCCTACAGAAGAATATATCTCCCTGGGCCAGCAATTCCCCTTCACATGGTGCCATAGCAGAATGAAATACCTGGGAGTCTGGGTAACCACGGCCCCGGAGGACTCCTACAGATTCAACTTTGACCCCCTCCTCAAATCTGTCATAATAGACCTGAAAAGGTGGTCTCATCCTCATCTAACATGGCACGGCAGGATAGCCGTGATCAAAATGAATATCTTGCCAAGGATCCTTTACCTCATGCAGACGATTCCGCTGGCTATCCCAAGCACTTTTTTCTCCTCCCTAAAAACGGCTATCATCAAGTTTGTGTGGCGCGGAGGACGTTCCAGGATCCGACATGATATACTATGCCGTCCAAGGCCCCATGGAGGGCTTGCACTCCCAGACATCAAGAAATACCATCAAGCTACGATTATGCAACGGATTCTGGACTGGCACCTTAGACCTGTGAAAAAACAATGGGTCACATTAGACAGGGGACTAGCGGGACCGTCGCTTGAGGTGGAGGTTTGGGGGAACCCAAAGGGACGGACGCCCAACGAGGAAGAAGGAAGCCCGATTCGACAGACGTTACTTGGTTGGAAGTCGCTGAGGAGTGCGAGCCACGTCTCACCCTCCCCTAGCCCCATGATTCCACTCACGCACAACACGGAGGTTGCTGGAGGTATACCATCGGGTGCATGGCCCATTTTGAGCGATAGGGAATATATCCCCATCTACCAGGTCCTTGACGGGGGCAAATTACGTGATTTCACCTCTCTCATGGGTACACACCCCGGGACACCTATCGCGGTACTTAGGTACCTGCAGTTGCAACACTACTATAACTCAATTCCACACAGGGATCGTTTACACCGAGATCTCACCTGGTTTGAGGGCCTCTGCGACCGAGGCGAGCAACTAGAGCACGCAATCTCGACATTATACCAACACTTGCTAATAGGAGACTCGACCCAGGCCACCACTTTTCAACGCCAATGGGAAACCCAACTCGGAAAGACACTAACCCCAGCACAGTGGGACACGGCCTTACTCTGGCAACAGAAAAGCTCTATGAGCTCGTTTTATCAGGAGGTTAATTACAAACTGATTTCCTCCTGGTACAGGACCCCGACCGTGCTCCACCGGATCTATCCATCGATCACCTCACTGTGCTGGAGATGCCAGGTGGACCGCGGATCGCTTATGCATATCTGGTGGGACTGCAGGGATATCGTCCCATATTGGGCGATGATTAAAGACGCTGTTTCCGACATACTGGGAGACATTCCGGAATGGACCGCGGAACTAGCCCTACTCCACATATCGACACTATCTATCCGGACATACAAACGATCCATACTACGCCACCTACTTAACGCCGCCAAAGCAAATATCCCAGCACATTGGAAACAATGCGATCCGCCTACTAAGAAGGAATGGATCCGAAGGGTCGAAGATATATATGAGGCGGAAGGCATGCAGGCCTCCTTGACAGGCCGTGAAACGAAACATCTGGAAATGTGGCTCCCATGGTTCACATACATCACTCGATATAGACAATCGGACACCACTCCCGCAACCTCTAGTGGAGCGGCAATAGCTGTGGGACCCGCATGACGCAACCGGACCCCCTCCTACTTATCCTCACCTACCCCTTCCCCCTTTCCCTCCTTTTTTATCTCCATCTATCCCCTTCTCGCCCTCTTTCCATCCCCACAAGATTCGGACCGGGAGACTGAGACCAGGAGGTCATAAACCAGACTTTAAGGGATATAAAAATACTCATACAGCACACTACACCTTTAGGAAACGTATACTCTTAACTCTCGCAGGGCTCGGATACACCCCCGTACTCTGGGAACACGAGCTATACTAAGTGACACGCATTACCCCGACTTACCCTGAGATGTAGAAAGACTCAGGCCCACAGCACACGACGCTAACCATGTAGACATGAACCACACTCAAAACTGAGCCTATACGGATAAACAGACCGCCACCTGGTCATATGCACCAACGTGAGCTTGCTACGCTATCAATGAGGACAATAGGTCAACTACATACTGGGACACTCGCGTATCACAGGCTCTGCTGGGAGGGTTGGGAAGGGAAACCGTAATCAGACCCGCTTATAACATGGAGATGGAGGTGCGCACCATGGGTACACCCAATTAGATTCTCGACTATGGTTACCCCTACCCTCCAGGGACCATCCTGAGAGCCTAACGCTGTCCCGGGAACCCACAGTAGAAAGGGCTTGTCGGGACACCTATTGGTCTGATCCTTCGACATCCCAATCTAACGCTTTCACCCTGTCTTGTACCTCTGGCATAGCCTACACCGCATATGTTTATGATAAGCTGCCAGATTACTGTGCCCGATAATGATACGCAACAGTTAACGACATATCATTGTATTGTATGATACTTCCAGCTTACCCTGAAAATGTCATCCTGTATGTTACCTCTCTCCCGTGAACCATGTTATTGTACTATTCATCTCACACTTAAGATATTCTCTCTTCATACGGAGCCCTGCGAGCCTCCAAGCTGACACTAATGCTGAGACCTCTGCATCTTAACTTACTGTTTGCCTTACAGTTGATAGAAACCTGCGAGTTTCACCTGTTTAATTATCCTGCTTGTCGTATATAACATATGATTGCTTAATAAAAAAATTTACAAAAAAAAAAAAAACAAATACCAAATTGGTAGAGTTTTATGTGCTGCCCCTGAATTCATATATTCCAAATGGGTATATTTACTTAACACGAAATAGTTTCGAACTGAGAAAGGAATCACAAAAACTTTAGGAAACAATAGCTAGTAGAAAAAAGCTTCTTCTCAAACCCTGTTGGACTTTCATCTTGGGTATTTTAGCTGCTGCTTTGCAATTTGTTATTCAGTTCACCGCAGTTTAGGTGTTTTGTAAATAAACCAGTTTATGTTCCAAAATCTAGTACACTATATTCTTGCTATATTCCGTTTGTCACTCAGTATAATTATCTTCTAACCTGCCGTTCCATATGGAGGTAGGTATTAGGGATCAACCGATTATTGATCTGGCTAATATTCTGAATTTTTAGTAATATCGGTATCGGCCTATCAAGATACCGATATTGCCGATAATGCAGACCAGGGCCGCCATCAGGGCATGACAGCCGAGATGGTTGTCATGTGCCTGGGGGACCAGGGGGGCCCGCAGCACACTCTTACTTCCCTTCCCAGCTGCTCCCATTAGCTTCCCTGTCTAAATCTCACGAGTCCCGTGGCCGTTAGAGCGTTGCCACAGGTTACCATGGCAATGCGGCACACAGGCCACGAGAGTTAGACAGGGGAGCTGCTGGGAAGTGAAGTAAGAGTGTTGCTGGGCCCTGTCTGCAGGTCAATGCCACCGGACCACCGGGGAATGCGATCTCCCCCTTCCTTGGCCAGGTAAGAGCAGGGAGGGGGGACTAAAACAAAATGTTAATTTTTTTTATATTTAAAACATTTCACACACATTACATACCTACACAAACACTCACTGCATTTACTATACACACACTACAAAAACACACACACTACACAAACACACACACTCTGCATTCGTTATATACACACTATACAAACACACTGCATTCACTATACACACACTGCTTACACACTATGCATTCATTATATACACACTACACAAACACACACTGAATTCACTATACACACACTACACACACACTGTGCATTCACTATACACACACTACACAAACACACACTCTGCATTCATTATATACACACACTGCATTCACTATACACATACTACACAAACACACACACTGCATCCACTTCACAGATGCACACACTGCATTCATTAATCAAATACTCTCACTGCATCCACTACACACACATATATTCTTGAAAACTTAAAACATTCTGACTGGCGTGCATATTTTGTGCATTTACCTTATAAAAAAAAAAGATTTGTAAATAAATAAATAATAAACATGTTCAGTTAACAGTAGATTTGTGTTGAAATAGATGGTTTATTTATTCAAAACGGTAAATGTACAGAATATCGGTAAGCTATCGGCCTGAAAGTTCACAGATTATCTTATCGGCTCTAAAAAAAAATCAATATCAGTCGATCCCTAGTAGGTATCTATAACTTCCGTGGCATGATAGGTAGGTAACATTATCTGTTTTATGCACTAAATACCGAAATATGAGCTCAATAATTGTTTTCGGTAGAGGGCTTGGTTTTTCTATGATTAGGAAATTTAGTTGTATAACCTTAAATGAACACTGTAAAAAGGTGTTCTTACTCCTCTTATTACCAGCGCCACACTGGTGTCACTGCAGATGACCCCACCTGGCTCCGCCGATATGGTTGAGATCATCAAAGTTGACAATCTCAGACAATCCAATGCTTTCCCATAAGAATGCATTGAGAAGCTATTGCGCACGCTCAGTAAAATGACGCTCTGCGCCAGTCTGCATCTCCTCATATAATCAATGCATCTCTGTGGGGAGTGTTCAGTGTCTCCATGCAGGGCGTGCAGAAGCTGAACGCCAGTTCTGAACACTGTTCTGCACTGGACTTTGAGGCACCTTGTGACAAGGTGTCCCCATATTGTAGACTTTGTTGCCACTATTACACTTAAAGCACAAACTGTACCTGGATACCCCGTTCAGGAGTTAACTTGCCTGGCCTCCCCATGAGTTCTATTCACGGTTCCCCTGGTTCAGTACCTTCCCTCTCCCAAATGCAGCTGAACGCTCGCTCCCTGGCAGTCATTCGTGCGTAAAGCCTTGCGAATAGTCTTCAGTGGGATCTTTACACCGTGTAATGACCCCTTTACCAACGTGCCAGGAGTGCTTTTTGGAGGGAAGGTACCTAAAGGGGAGGGGAACAGTCGCTCCCTGAGAGCTCGGAGGAATATTATGTACTTTGTACAACGGAGCCCCCAACAGTTGACCGGCCAGAGCACCCATCACTCTGGAACTCTTTTGGGCATGCACCACGTGTGCGGCCTGTCAAATCTTTCCCCCGGTGGCATTTGGTCATTTCTCCATGGATCCGGGTGCTATTTGGACAGATTGGGTGCTCGGAGACCAGCTTTCCGGGGGCATATAAAATGTGGGGGCTCAGTACTGTCTTATGTGTATTTTCAGGAGTTTTTTTTGTGTTAAACACTCTGTGTCTGGGAGAGAATTGGTTTACGGTTATCAACTCCATTTTCTCCCAGACACAGACGCCTGGGCGGGTTTAAGTTTCCAAGAACGAAAGACCCCATGCTGGGGGTCTGTGTATAAATTCTGTGTTCCTTGCCTGAATAAACCAGATCTACTCCCAACATTAAGTCTTGACTAATGTATGGGGGGAAAGCTATACCAGCTATATTCGCTACTGCATCTGGAAGGAACTATAATACTACGGGAAAGGAAATCCTTGGGGTCGATATTCTGCCACACACCTCTAGTCGCCGCCTGAGTGACGTCTGGAGGTGTTACTAGACAACAATGTAAAGGCAGTGAAAAGACACTCTAAAAGGCCTGCAGGGACAGGCTATAGCCAACAAAATCACTACATTAAGCTATGGTTGTTTTGGTGACTATAGGGTCCCTTTAAATAAGTATAGTTCAAGCAGAAAATACGTGTGCCATCTTAGCAATGTGCCTAGAGTCTTTAAGCAGCATTCGTGTTTGTGACTCCGTGCGCATTATATATATGAACATATATAAAAATGTATATATGTTACCGAATAATAGTTTATTGGATGGTAAATATACCTGTGATTTATATTTCAGTGGGATGTGTAAAACCCCCAGGAAAGATTTGCATGTCACGCAGAACTTTAGCTGACAAGAGCTCCGGGATGCAGGTGTGTAAATCTTGATGGTCCATTCTGCAGATAATTTGGCATCAATTCAATAAAATTCAGCTTAGTTAAGTATTCTATGTTATTGAATCTGTCTATGTAGCAATATGATGTAAGGATTTGCCAAACAGTTGTTTAATGGTTAATTGCTATGGTTCAGTTCAAACTCTTTTGAGAGGCAAGAATATAACTTTAGGTACTTTTTAAATCCCATTATAGAATAAAATAACATTGACTGAAGATCAGAGGAAACTCAGGAACCCAGGACCACTATCCATGTGTTATAGGACCATTGAGTTGCAGTAAAAAGCTTAAAGTGTGAGGGGGGACGGGGAAGTTTTTTTTTTCAGGGGGGAGAGGGGGATTCCCAGTGGGTCTCCATGTATCCAAGCCAGTGGACAGGAACATTTTTATGCAAGAGTATGTGGTGCAGCAGAAGATCCAAGTGTTTCATTCAGATATCTTTAAAGGGACACTATAGTCACCAGAACAACTACAGCTTAAATGAACACTATAGGGTCAGGAACACAAACATGTATTCTTAAAGTATGTATACCCTAAACTGTAAAAACACCATCTGCCCCCTCTCCCTTTGCCCCTAAAAACATAGTAAAATCTTACTTTTACTCCAGTCTGCTGCTGCTGGCTTTGACATAAAGTCAGACCATATAAAATGGAGAAAAGGGAACAATACAATTACCATAACTTTTCAATGAATAATGAAGTGACTGTATCAAATTAGTGTTTAAAGTATATTTTCAAGCCCTTCTCATCCTTGTTATTAACATACTAGTGGATTGGACCTTACAGAAAATATAGACCATTATTTCTTGAAACAGTCCTCAAGGACCACAGACAGACCACATCTAATTTATATCTCCCGGTTCCAAATATCTAAGACCTTTGAAAAGTTTTTTTGAAAAGCACTGGCAGAGAGAATTTTATAGGTCTTATATGCTGTCTACTGTATATAAGAAATATGTTAAATAAAATTGTATCTAATAGAATGTTGCTAAATAAACAAGGGTTCTAGCCAATAAATAGAATGTTGATTGCCAAATGTACAAAATAAAAGACTTTTATTGTATTTTTTTTGTGTCTTGAAGGAGGAACTGGCAACATGAGCTGGAGTTTCTTGACGCGCCTTTTAGAGGAAATACACAATCACTCTACCTTCGTAGGCAAGATATGGTTGACAGTATTAATAGTCTTCCGCATTGTTCTCACAGTGGTAGGAGGGGAATCCATTTACTATGATGAACAAGCCAAGTTTGTGTGCAACACGGAGCAGCCAGGTTGTGAAAATGTCTGTTATGATGCATTTGCTCCTCTTTCCCATGTCCGTTTTTGGGTATTCCAAATCATCCTGGTTGCCACACCATCTCTCTTGTATCTGGGCTATGCTGTACATAAAATTGCAAGGACAGAGGAGCGCAGTGAGTATGATAGGAGGTCAAAACTACGACATTTCCCTCTTCGGTGGAGGCAACATCGAGGTCTAGAAGAAGCAGAAGACGACAATGAGGAAGACCCTATTATGTACCCTGAAAATGAGATGGAAAGCGAAAGAGGAAACAGGGAAGTGAATCGCAACAAAGTCAAACATGATGGACGTCGACGTATCCGTGCAGATGGGTTAATGAGAATTTATGTCTTACAGCTTCTGTTCAGAACAGTTTTTGAAGTAGGGTTCCTGGCTGGGCAATTTTTCCTTTATGGGTTTGAAGTTATTCCCAGATACGAGTGCATTACAAAACCTTGCCCGCACAAAGTGGACTGCTTCATATCCAGGCCCACCGAAAAAACAATCTTTCTCTTAATCATGTACGGTGTGAGCTGCCTCTGCCTGCTTCTGAATGTATGGGAAATGCTCCACCTTGGCTTTGGGACCATACGTGATGTCCTCAATAACCGTAGAAAGGAGGTTGATGATTCCTCCACATATAATTACCCTTTCACGTGGAACACGCCATCAGCTCCTCCTGGATACAATACCACTTTGAAACCAGAACAAATACAGTACACAGAACTCACGAATGCCAAAATGGCATATAAGCAGAACAGAGCCAACATTGCTCAGGAGCAGCAATATGGCAGCAGAGAGAACAATATCCCAGTTAATCTAGAGAACCTACAACGGGAAATACGTTTGGCTCAGGAACGACTTGAAATGGCCGTGCAGGTCTACAATAGCCAGAGCAACCCACCTATCACCAAAGAGAAAAAAATCAAGAAGGGTTCAAACAAAAGCAGCGTTAGCAGCCGATCCGGAGATGGAAAGACCTCCGTGTGGATTTAATCACACCATCACCCCTCAGGTAGCTGCTATTTGTCTCAAGGAGGAACTGTGGCAGAGGATTAACTCCACTTGTTATTAATATTTTGGTTTGGTTAATGTTTAAGAGACAGATCGCAATGGTTGGAGCTTTCAATATGTTTAAAAGAAGAGGTTGGATTTGGACTCTGCAGAACATTAGCATGTATCCAGTTGGTTAATAGCCCTGCAGTTTATCAGACATTTCTTCCTATCTTTGTCGAGTCCACAAAGCATTAGTACGACAATCCTCGCTATATGCAAGTTTTTTATGATTCCATTTTCTGTCATGTTTATTGTATTCCAGGACAGAGGGGACTTTTTCAGCATACCCTCTTTATTTGTTATTTAAGAATTGTCATCCCAGGCTAAAAATGATCCTTTATACATTTGTTTTGCAGCTCAGGAGTCTTTTTATAAATTACTACCTTAACCGTTCTGTTGCCAAAGGAGGCATCCAACAGCTTCTGCACCTAAAACCTCACTGGTGAGGAGATTGAAGGGTTTAAAGTGCCTTGTTTTGTTACTCTGCCAAGAGCTATTTTTTTTTTTTCCAATCGTTTTCTTATTTTTTTTATTTTTTTCAATGTTTTTAGTTTTTTTCTGCTGCAGACAGACTGTCAAGTGTTTTCCTTTTTGTACTGGTGCTCAGGTTAATTAGAGACTTTGACAGCAATTTTTGTTACATTATCAGTGGCAAAACGGAGCCGGTGCTTCCGACTTATCATATACAAGCCTGGTGAAGAGATCGCAAATACAAATTCCAATTGCCAGCAAATTATTGACTTGTTCGGCAGCAAATAAAACAGTCTTTGGTTCTTTGTAAATTTCTGTCTAATTATTTTTCCACAGACCATCGTTAGAGGTACACTTACTTAGAAATGTTACTCATAGAAATGTCATTTTGGATCCATGTTGCTCTTATTTATTAAACAAGAGCCATTGAGAGAACAACCCATTGCATATATCTGAAACGCAAATATCTTTGATCCCACGAAAATAGCCATAGGTGGATTCAGTTGGAGTATTGTGTAATATTGACATTGTTGAGTAACCGTTATGTTGGTACTCCTGATATCACACAAAGTTCCAATCTGCACACTTTGTCATGAGTAATCTGTAACTGCCTTGGTTAGGAAAGTAATCTCTATATGTGTAGAACACTATCAGGACTTTGGTAGATATCTTTCCTTCACTGGTGTACCTTGATAATATATTTACTACGGGCGGAGAATGTAAGACAGCAAAATGAATCATATCATTCGAAAATGACTATGACCCAGCGAGCCATGCAGAGTTCCTCATTCAGATTAACTAGTTTACTGCGTCTCCCTCTTACCAGCAGTAGTTGGTAATTAAAAGAACACTCTATTTCCCAAATACAAATTTAGTAGATATACCCCAAATGAAAACATGCAAGCATTTAATTATATCGTTTTCATTAGGGGTAAATATATAAAACAGCTTGAAAGCCTGTAGTTCTCTTCTCTGCAGCCTTTGCAAATCTTTCCCTTCTAACCATTGGTCAACTTCAGACCTTAAAATGTTTTACACATGAATAGCTGAGCATGCTGTGAGTTTGTTGATGGTGCCAGTAAGCCTCTCTTAGGCTACTCTGAAGTATCTATCTGTTATGAATTTTTTTGCTTGAAGTATCTTGGTGTGTCTGTTTTTTTTTACCCACTACAAGTCTGTAAGCATTTACGGTCAAAGTGCTAGTTAACAGATTTTTTAGGTGCAGTATACCTGAATACTGGGGCAATAATGTCATGTTTAGAGCTGCAAAACCCGACACATTTTAGAAAAACTTTGAGTGCCAGAGAATGTGACCTAGCCAAAATCAGTTTTTTAGTTAAATTCATGGTATAAACAAATCAAAATCTAACTCTTATTACTTTTTGGTAAGTTATCCAGATTTGTGTCCGTTAATAAACCAGCGTAAATGTTAGTCTTGTATTGAAGTGGAAGAACATGGCGTAAGGAGAATAGAGACCTGGAGTGGGCTAATGGAAGAAAGGTAAAGCTAAAATTGAGATGGGGCGAGATGAAATAAGAGGAGAGAGAGAGTAAGTGTTTGATATATGGGGTGAGTGAATTACAGAAGAAGGACAAATGAAGAAAAGTGGAAACTCAAATGGCAAGTGGGCGATAAAGAAAGTAAAAATGACTTATGCAGCCAGTAGGACACTTGGACTCAAATACGCTCGACATCACTAGCTTGAAGGAACATTCCACACACAGTGCTTCGTGTGTCTGGAGTTTGTCATTTTCATGACAGTTTATAAAAGGTCTGATTTTATAATTAGGGACAGAAACACCTCCCTGGCCTCCGCAGACCTAATGGAAGTGTCAGGAATGCTGTGCTCGCGTGACCCACCTTGTGCTACAGCTCATTGAGAAGCATAGAAAAAGCTGTGTGTGCACTGTGTCTGCAGCTTTGTGGCTAGCCGGTTTTTATATAACCTCAAAGAAAACATGCAGAAAAAAAAAAAAATATATATATATATATATATATATATATATATATGCGCATGTGGTCTTTGGGGTATATTTACTAATTTGTTAAGTTTCAATAGTGTCCCTATAAATAATGGCCTCAGGTGTTTATTAAAAGGATACTATAGTCACCAAAACAACTGTAGCTTAATAAAGCCTTTTTGGTGTATAGATCATGCCACTGCATTCTCAATGCTCAATTCTCTGCCATTTAGGAGTTAAATCATTTTATGCAGCCCTAGGCACACCTCCCTGCATGTGACTTACACAGCCTTCCTAAACACTTCCTGTATTGCACATTCTGTTTGATTTAGAATTTCTTATCTAATGCTCTGTTAATAGCTTGCTAGACCCTGCAGGAACCTTCTTTATGTAACTAAAGTTCAATTTACAGAGCAAGAGATAAAAACGGTTAACGTTACATCTGATTGAAAATGTAATCATTTTGTTTGTGTCAGTTACAGCCAGGGGAGGTGTGGCTAGGGCTGCATGAACAGAAACAAAAGTGATTTAAATCCTAAATGGCAGAGAATTGAACAAGTGAACTGCTTCATTAAGCTAAAGTTGTTTTGGTGACTTGTGTCCCTTTAAAAATTATAAAGATTTTAACGTACAGGTAGAAAAATTGGATATCAATAGAAGTAAACAAAACAATACAATACCTTGGTACACGAAAATCTGCCATAATCTATTTTGTTCACACACTGAATTTTCAGTTAGCTGTTGGGAGGTGTAGTTTCAGCTAACGAGGTACGTGTACCACTAAGAAAAGTGATTTAATACTTTAGAATCTGTTCAAAATAAGTCACATGTACAACATTATCTTTTATGAAAATAACAGAACTAAATAAATAAATGGAGTTCGCTTAACTGTAAACACAGTGTCTTATAAAACATCCACAGAAATATTATTAAACTTACAAGCATACGTTAAAGGGTCTTTCTAAGCAATATCACCGCAGCCAGGAGAGTCTGGATCTCAGCCAATTATTACATTCTAGATCAGGTATGAATTGGCATTATAATTCCAAAGAATGAGCTTTCGCTTCATCATAGCAACTCAGGCCAGAGGGACCGTGCGTGCCCAACACAGCAAGGTAAAGGTCAAACAATTATTAAATACTTTGATAAATTACTGTACTTTTTGGTCAGCTTCCCAGGGACTCTTGGTATCATAAACACCAAAGATCACGTTGGTGTGCCTTTTTAAAGTCATTTCTTTTAAATACAATGTGTCCTAGTAAGCATCAACCAAGATAGTATGTAAACATCTGAACAGACGTTAAAGTGCTTAAAACCCTTTTAACCCCTTTAGGACCAAACTTCTTGAATAAAAGGGAATCATGACATGTCACACATGTCATGTGTCCTTAAGGGGTTAAATAGGAACAGTGCATTCTGGGAAGGTAGACCTGAAACGTGAACTATTCCCTCCACAATGACATACTTTGGAACAATGCATTCTGGGAAGGTAGACCTGAAACGTGAACTATTCCCTCCACAATGACATTCTTGTGCAAGTTTATGTCGAATGCCTTCTTCCTGATTTCTGCTCTGCAAAAGGATCATTAATATCTCAATATCTCCACAATCCATTTTCCTTCAAAAGCTAAAAGAGAGAGTGCATGTAATTGTTCTTGGGCCATTGATCCCAACAAAAATTTTAAAAAAAATAATCTTTGCCCAGGACAATTTGTTGCAGGAGATGTCAATTAACATCTCAATGCAATGTGTACATTTGGATATATCTCCATCAAGTCTTCCTCGTGAAATAGTCTACACAACGATCTCACTGGCGAGATTATGCATTCAGGCTTAACCAAACCCTTCAATTGCCAACTAAGTTGGGTGCATTCTTCTATGACATTTTTCAAGTAATCATAAAATTGGTTCATTCAGAAGAACATAAAACTGGCAAAGTGTAGCGGTACTTACCCTCTCCAGGGGCCGGCCGGGGTCCTCCCTTCTCGCCGCGCGCGGTCCTGCTCCTGCACGAGCCGCGTGCGGCTCAGCCAACGATGGGATCAGTCAGGCGGGCAGTGACCGCGAGAAGCGGTCACATGTCCCGCCCGACACTAAGAGCGCGCCGCGCGTCTCGGGCGCGCTCTTAAAGGGACAGTGGGAGACTAAATTAGAATCAGTCTCCCATTGGCCCCTGTCAGGCCACATTCCCCATACACTCACGTTTTGGGGGCGTGGATATGACAGGGGCCAATCAAAGTGAACCTTAAGGGTATTTATACTCACCTGTTTCCCTTGCTCTTTGCCCTATCGTGGTTTCTGTCCAGTTCCCTTTAGTGCTTGTATCGTTCAGTTGGTTTTTTGGTGCTTGACCTTGGCTTTGTTCCTGACTCCGCTCTCTCCTTATCCTTGCTTGCTTATCCGCTGTTTTGTCCTCTGTGTACCAGTCCTCGGCTTGTTCTACGTTACGCTGTCTCTCAGTTCCCTTGACCTCGGCTTGTTCTGACTCTGTCTTTCTCTCGTCCTAGTCCGGCCATTCTAAGGTCCGGTAAGACGAACACTGTTTCTTGTCTCTTGACTGTGAACTATTCCTGCGTGTTGGGGTATATTACCGTGACATTACGATAGGGCCATGGACCCCGCAGGTTTAGGTCAACAGATGGCCACTCATGAGGCTAGATTCGCAGAACAGGATCACCGTATGGATCAAATGGCTCAAGCCATCCAGACACTGTTATCCAGATCTGTTCCGGTACCTGTACCTACGCCTCCTGTAAACCCTATACCGGACACAGCTAATATGTCTAATGCTTCTGCACATCTAACCCCGCCACCTAGGTATGGAGGGGACGCTAAGACATGTAGGGGATTCCTTAATCAAGTGGAATTCCACTTCGAAATGTACCCACGTTCATTTCCCACTGACAGATCTAAGGTGGGTTTTCTTATGCACCAGCTTACGGATAAGGCACTAGAATGGGCAAATCCTATTTGGGAGGCTAATGGGCCTATGGTACACGACTTCAATAGCTTCCTCACAGCGTTCCGTAGAACATTTGACACGACTAAAAGGTCAAAAAATGCCGCCAGGGCATTAATGAGAATAAAGCAAGGATCTAAATCTGTAGCCGATTATGCTATTCAGTTCCGGACCCTTGCCTCACAGGTAGATTGGACTAATAATGGCCTTACTACTGCCTTTATGGAAGGTCTGTCTGATACTATCTTAGATGAGGTAGCAGCTAAGGACCTCCCTGTACCCCTGGAGGACCTGATTGACTATCTTATCGATATAGATAACAGGATCCGTGACAGGTTATATACCAGGTCCAGAAATAGACATTTTGTTCCCTTTAACTCCCCTAGAGCTGAGACTCCCGAGGGATCTAAAGGTTCTGAGGAGGAACCTATGCAGTTAGGGGTTGCTAAACTTACCGACGCTGAAAAGCTTTATAGGAGAAAGGAGGGACTTTGTCTTTATTGTGGTAGGAGGGGTCATATGAGACAAGAATGTCCCGTGCGTCCGGGAAACTATCGCACCTAAGACCGTATAGAGGACTGGCCTTGGGTGTGACATCACAGTCCTCACATTTGCCTCTTAATAAGTTACTTCTTCCTGTTTCCCTGCACCTTGATAGTGACTGCATAGCAGGGAATATACTAGCCCTGGTTGATTCCGGAGCGGCCGAAAACTTTATTGATTCCAGTTTTGTCAAGGAGAATAACATACCCACCAGAGAGAAGGAGACACCCTTGGCCGTTGAGGCCATAGATGGTAGACCATTATGCTCTCCAATTATCACACATGAGACTGTTCCCCTACATATGTCTACAGGGGTGTTACACTCTGAGACCATTCGGTTTCAGATCATTACTTCTCCTTCCTCTCACCTCGTGTTAGGGTATCCTTGGTTACGTACTCATAATCCCACCATTGATTGGGAGTCAGGACAAATAGTTTCTTGGAGTGATTCTTGCCAAGAGTCTTGTGTTGTTAAAGTCACCCCTTTGAATTCTACTCATATTCCTCCCGTGCCTACGGTCATACCCTCTCAGTACCTGTCTCTTAAATCTGTTTTTGATAAAAGGGAGGCTGAAAGATTGCCACCTCACAGGCCTTACGATTGTGCAATTAATTTATTACCTGGTACGATGCCTCCCAAAGGGAGAATATATCCTTTATCTCCTCAGGAGAATCTGGTTATGGAGGAATATATCAAGGAATCTCTAGAGAAGGGATTTATAAGAAGATCCTCTTCCCCGGCAGGGGCTGGGTTCTTCTTTGTGTCTAAGAAAGATGGCGAATTAAGGCCTTGTATTGACTATAGGGGCCTTAATAAAATCACCGTCAAAAATGCGTACCCCATACCTTTGATCACAGAACTTTTTGATAGGCTTAAACAGGCCACAGTTTTTACTAAATTGGACCTTAGGGGTGCTTACAACCTCATACGTATCAAAAAGGATCACGAGTGGAAGACTGCTTTCAATACCAGGAGTGGCCACTACGAGTACACTGTGATGCCCTTTGGTCTTTGTAACGCCCCAGCAGTTTTTCAAGAATTGATTAATGATGTCCTACGTCAATTTATACATACATTCGTTATAGTATACTTGGACGACATATTAATTTATTCTAATGATTTACAGACTCATCACATGCATGTTAAATTAGTGTTGAGAACTCTTCTGGTTAACGGTCTCTATTGCAAACTCGAAAAATGTTCATTTGATCAATCTGAAGTCCAATTCTTGGGTTATATAATCTCTGCCAAGGGTTTTCGTATGGATCCCAAGAAACTGTCTGCCATTATGGAATGGCCTCTGCCCCAGGGTTTGAAAGCCATTCAGCGTTTTCTGGGGTTCTCTAATTATTATAGGCGTTTTATTAAAGGATTTTCTGCCATTGTAGCGCCTATAACCAGAATGACCAAGAAGGATGGTAATACTCATGTCTGGAAACCAGAAGCACTCGAGGCCTTTGAATTCTTGAAAGCTACATTTGCCTCTGCTCCTGTTTTACAGCATCCTGTCCCTTCACTGCCCTTTATTCTTGAGGTTGATGCTTCTGAGATAGGGGTAGGTGCTATCTTGTCTCAAAGAGATTCACCTGAAAAGCCGTTACACCCTTGTGGCTTCTTTTCCAGACAGATGTCCAAAGCAGAGAGGAATTATGATGTAGGCAATCGTGAACTCCTTGCTATCATTTTGGCGCTCAAGGAATGGAGACATCTGCTGGAGGGTACCAGGGATCCTATCCTCATTTTAACGGATCACAAAAACCTCTCATACCTTAGTGAAGCAAAAAGATTGTCTTCTAGGCAGGCCAGGTGGTCTCTCTTTTTGTCTCGTTTTAATTACATAATCACTTACAGACCGGGTGATCGTAATACTAAAGCTGACGCTCTGTCCAGACAATTCGAGACTACTGACAAACTCGAGGTCGATGTTACCCCTGTCATTCCGCCTGACAGAATAATAGCGACTACTGTTCTTTCTATTTCGTCTTCTCTCTTACAAACTATTCAGGCTAAACAAAACTTGGCTCCTGAGGAGAGGCCTGCTGATAAGTTATTCGTTGATATACCAGAGAGACGAGACATCTTGTCATTATATCATGACACTAGAACTGCTGGACACCCTGGTATTTCTAAGACAGTCTCAGCAGTTTCTAGATATTTCTGGTGGGCTTCCTTGCGCAAGGACGTCACCGATTACGTTAATGCCTGTAGCACTTGTGCCAGTATGAAGTCCTCCCACAGAGTTCCTTGTGGGTTGTTGCATCCGTTGCCCATACCCGAGAGGCCATGGTCCAATATATCCATGGATTTTATTGCTGAATTACCTCCCTCTAATGGTAAAACTGTCATCCTGATGATTGTGGATCGTTTTTCTAAGATGGCTCATTTTGTGTCTCTTCTCAAATTGCCATCATCCAAGGAACTTGCCTCTATCTTTGCCGGGGAGGTGTTTCGGTTGCATGGTATTCCCACTTCGATCGTGTCCGATAGGGGTAGCCAGTTTATTTCCAGATTCTGGAGAGCGTTTTGTGCAGAGATGGGTATCTCCCTCTCGTTTTCTTCAGCCTACCACCCCCAGTCTAATGGAGCTGCTGAACGTGCCAACCAATCTCTGGAGCAGTATCTTCGCTGTTTCGTGTCCCACCATCAGAACAATTGGGCTGACCTGCTTCCTTGGGCTGAGTTTGCTCGTAATAATGCTGCTCATGAATCCTCTGGTAACAGCCCTTTTTACGTTGTTTATGGCCGGCATCCCGTGGTTCTTCCAGCTGCATTCTCCTTACAGGGCATGCCAGCTCTGGACGAACATTTGGCTAGTCTACGTAATACTTGGGAGCAGGTTCAGTGTTCTTTGGTGGCCTCAGCTGCTCGCCAGAAGGTTCACGCTGACAAGCATCGCAGGGCGGCTCCATCCTATGCTGTGGGAGACCGGGTTTGGCTTTCTACTCGCAATATTCGTCTTCGTGTGCCTTCTATGAAGTTGGCCCCTCGTTTTATTGGTCCTTTTCGTATCTTGCATGTGGTTAATCCTGTCTCGTATGCATTGGATCTTCCTAAAAATTTACGCATTCCTAACGTGTTTCATACCTCCTTGTTAAAACCCCTCCTGTGCAACCGTTTTACTCGGCATGTCCCCCCTCCTCCTCCGGTTTCGGTGGAGGGCCATGAGGAGTTTGAAGTGGCGGCTGTAATTGACTCTCGCTTGCTTCGGGGTCGCCTCCAATATCTGGTACATTGGAAGGGCTATGGGCCTGAGGAACGCAGTTGGATTTCCGCTGACGCTGTTCACGCTCCTCGCCTTGTGCGTTCTTTCCACGCTCGTTTTCCTGCCAGGCCTGCTCCTCCCCGCCCGGTGGGCGTGTCTTCAGGGGGGGGTACTGTAGCGGTACTTACCCTCTCCAGGGGCCGGCCGGGGTCCTCCCTTCTCGCCGCGCGCGGTCCTGCTCCTGCACGAGCCGCGCGCGGCTCAGCCAACGATGGGATCAGTCAGGCGGGCAGTGACCGCGAGAAGTGGTCACATGTCCCGCCCGACACTAAGAGCGCGCCGCGCGTCTCGGGCGCGCTCTTAAAGGGACAGTGGGAGACTAAATTAGAATCAGTCTCCCATTGGCCCCTGTCAGGCCACATTCCCCATACACTCACGTTTTGGGGGCGTGGATATGACAGGGGCCAATCAAAGTGAACCTTAAGGGTATTTATACTCACCTGTTTCCCTTGCTCTTTGCCCTATCGTGGTTTCTGTCCAGTTCCCTTTAGTGCTTGTATCGTTCAGTTGGTTTTTTGGTGCTTGACCTTGGCTTTGTTCCTGACTCCGCTCTCTCCTTATCCTTGCTTGCTTATCCGCTGTTTTGTCCTCTGTGTACCAGTCCTCAGCTTGTTCTACGTTACGCTGTCTCTCAGTTCCCTTGACCTCGGCTTGTTCTGACTCTGTCTTTCTCTCGTCCTAGTCCGGCCATTCTAAGGTCCGGTAAGACGAACACTGTTTCTTGTCTCTTGACTGTGAACTATTCCTGCGTGTTGGGGTATATTACCGTGACACAAAGGCTATTTTGCATAGAGATGTTTAAAATGACATTTTTTTTTTGCTTTTTTTTTTTTTTTTTTATGAAATTTTAGCCGATTGAAGTTGGTGTGAGGCCGATGCTATGGAAAACTGTGGTTACCCAAAAAATATCCTGTTTCCTTTCCTGCACCAGATACAAAACAGGTTACAAAAGTTAATCAAGTCTGGGGCTGCGCTTCTTCCATCTAATATGCTTATATTCATGAACTCCACACATTGAATTTAGAAAACCCCACAGTGTTCAAAATTGTATATTATCAGTTTGCAGAAAATTGTACATTTAAGCAATTGTTCCCAGGTTAATGTGGAAACAGTATACAAAACAAATAAAAGTGGTATAGCTAATAGTGACAAGTGAAGAAATTGCTCTAAAACACCCGTGTGGTATCCCCATATACCAACACAAAAATATACATACAGTACAAACACAATGGATGGAGCAATTATAATCCCCTCTTCTCAATTCAATAATTCTGTGGAGACAGAGAGGTACACAAAATAGTGCAGATAACTTTAAATATAAATATAAAGTGACATATGCACGGGAACACTCAGAAAGTTAGAGCCAATTGTAAACCTGGCTCTGGTGTCAATGGCCTCGGGATCTTTCAAGGGTGATCCAAGTCCCTCTCTGGATGTCCAAAAATAAGTTATATAAGATGGGCACCAAGTTCGCACCAAGCTACGCTAACTTGTTCATGGCATACTGGGAAGAGCAAGTTGTATTATCTAATACACAAGGTGCGAACCTGGTGTCCTACCGCCGATACATCGATGATATCTTTTTTATATGGAAGGATAGTGAAACACAACTTAATAATTTTTTTAATATTTTAAATGAGAATAAGTGGGGGGTTATTTTAACATCCACATATAGTAACAATCAGATCAATTTTTTTTAGATTTAGAAATTTTTATCTCAGAGTCAATAATACACACAAGGAACCACTTTAAGGATGTTGATGCGAATAGCTATATTGAAAAAAAATAGCTGCCACTACACTCCTTGGTTGACAAATGCCCCAAAAAGTCATTTTTTAAGAATAAGGAATTGCACACAGGATAATGATTATATACTGCAAGCAGAAAGAATTAAACAACAATTTATAGAAAAAGGTTATAGTGAAACAGAATTAACAACCTGTATGGAAGATGTGGGAAAAATTAGAAGACAGGAACTTATTAAATCTGAAGGAAACACATCAAGAAAGAAGAAATATTCGAAAAATGAAAGCAATATAAAGATCCCGTTTATATGTAATCATAGCGAAAATAATGTTAAAATTAGAAATATTGTCAAAATATATTGGCCGATTTTACAGGAAGACCCTATTTTAAAACAGATTCTACCCCCTAAACCAATGATAGTATATAGGGGATGTAAAAACCTAAAACAAATGGTAGTGAAAAGTAGTTTTAAAAGTAAAAAAACAGAAAACATTTTAAATAAAAATAAAGGCTTCTACGGTTGTGGATCTTGTTTAGCCTGCAGAGGGACCAACCAAGAAAAAATACATATTACTTCTTTCCATTTTCCGAAGGATAAAGTATTTACCATCAATTACCTATTAACATGTTATTCAAAAAACGTTATCTATATCCTCAGATGCCCGTGTGGTCTAATATATGTGGGCAGGACTATTAGACGCCTGCATGTCAGACTTGCAGAGCACATAAGAAATATTAAAAAGGGTTTAGAAACTCACAAACTCACACACTTTGAAACACACCATAATTGTGATCCAAAAAACATGTTTTTTTTGTGCTATTAAGTTGGTACAAAAAGATTGGAGAGGAGGAGATTTTAATAAAAAGATAGGAGAGGAAGAGATGAAGTGTATTAATAATTTTAAGACACTAATGCCACATGGTCTTAATCAAGATTTCGAATTATGCCATTGTATATAGCCTTTTGAAGTTTTATAGGGACATATGTGTATTGATTTTTAATAAGATGATATTTTATCTTAGAAGATTGTTGATAATTTAGAGAACACAGATCGAAAACCGGAAGTAAGCGCTGACGCCCCACGTGACCGGAACCCGGAAGTAACTGCCGACGAAGGAATGGATTGCAAGGTGCGTTCCACCGTAAAAGACCGCGAAACACAGCATTTAAAGACAAATATGGACGCAATAACCAACATACAGCCAACTGAGGAAGCCACAGAGGCGAAACGCGTTTTGGCTATTTACTTTATAGACTTTTATTTCCATTTTATGTACCAATAAATATAAGTTTTACTTTTGAACAATCTGGATTTATTTCAGTCTATGATTGGGAGCTAACTTTTTTTTGGACATCCAGACCATCCGGAGAGGGACTTGGATCACCCTTGAAAGATCCTGAGGCCATTGACACCAGAGCCAGGTTTACAATTGGCTCTAACTTTGTGAGTGTTACCGTGCATATGTCACTTTATATTTAAAGTTATCTGCACTATTTTGTGTACCTCTCTGTCTCCACAGAATTATTGAATTGAGAAGAAGGGATTATAATTGATCCATCCATTGTGTTTGTACCTAATGTGGAAACAGCAACTTCATGTTGACTCCTTTTAATCTCTACAGTATAATGTTCCTCATTATAGTAGTCTCCAGATAGTTTATCAGAATGAAAATACTTTTAACTTAATTTCATGTTTTTATTCTCTCGTTAATATTATCTAAGATTTCTTGAAGGGCTTTTAGAATGTCCCTCATCCTTCTCTAAGAGCTTGGTATGCATCTTGTATTGCTGACCGGTGTGCTTGTAATAACCAATTGATAACAGGAGTTCCACGTCTCAGACAAGACATGAACACACTCCAGCAATGAATGGACGCTGTAAAAAGTTAAACAGCTGCTGGAAAGATGAAAAAAAAGGAAGATAATGCATGACCGCATGCATATGCGACCACTAGTGACACAAGATTAAAAGAATGAGCTGCACATGGCACATACACAGCTAATAAATTAATATTATTAGTCCGAATTTGATCACATGAGTAGGCACCTGACCTATTGCTTGGGTTGTCGTAAGAATTACATTCCTTAATTTCAAGGCTATATTTTTCTAAACTGCTGAGTACGATATCTTTGTGTGTGTGTGATATTTCTGTCCTAGATTTAGCACAAAACCCATAAACCATTCAACAGCTATGCCATCAGACCTAACATACCTTAACCCCTTCAGGACCGGCCTGTTTTTGCGATGTTTGTACGTTAAGGACCAGAGCAGTTTTAACACTTTTGTGGTGTTTGTGTTTAGCTGTAATTTTCCGCTCTCTCATTTACGGTTCCCATACAAGTTATATATTGTTTTTTTCACGACAAGAAGGGCTTTCTTTACATACCAGTATTTATATTATGTCATATATTGTATTTAAAAAAAATAATGAAATATGGTGAAAAATAAAAAAAAAAACATGTTTTTGGACTTTTACTTGAAAAATCTTTTACTTATCTACAAAAGCTAATGAAAAAAACTGCTAAATAGATTCAAAATTTTGTCCCGAGTTTAAAAACACCCAGTGTTTACATGCTTTATTGCTTTTTTTTGCAAGTTATAGGCCTATAAATACAAGTAGGAAATTGCTGTTTCAATATATATATATTTTAAATGTATCAATAGTGACATTGTTACACCGTTATCTGTCATAAATCCCCGAAACACACCTAACATGTACATATTTTTTAAAGTAGACAACCCAGGGTATTTAAAATGGGGTATGTCCAGTCTTTTTTAGTAGCCACCTAGTCACAAACACTGGCCAAAGTTAGCATTTATATTTGTTTGTGTGTTAAAAATGCAAAAACCGCTAACTTTGGCCGGTGTTTGTGACTAAGTGGCTACTAAAAAAGGCTGAACATACCCCATTTGCAATACCTTGGGTTGTCTTCTTTTGTAAATGGTATGCCATCATGGGGCTAATTCTCATTCCTTGGCTACCATACGCTGTCAAAGGCAACCTAACCAATCTGACAAATTTCAATAAAAAAAAAAAAAGTAAAATCAAGCCTTATATTTGACCCTGTAACTTTCACAAACACTATAAAACCTCTACATGTGGGGTACTGTTATACTCAGGAGACTTCGCTGAACACAAATATTAGTGTATCAGAACAGTAAAATATATCACAGCAATAATATCCTCAGTGAAAGAGCTGTTTGTGTGTGAAAAATGCAAAAAACTTCACTTTCACTGACAATATCATCGCTGTGATATGTTTTACTGTTTTGAAACACTAATATTTGTGTTCAGCGAAGTCTCCCGAGTAAAACAGTACCCCCATGTACAGGATTTAGGGTGTCATAGAAAGTTACAGGGTTAAGCACAGTGCTAGCAAATTAAATTATCTGGACTTTTGGCCTGGGTTGGCAGGCAGGTCCCTCAAATTGCAATCATTAAAATTACTTAATTAGGTAAAAATATTACATAAATATGCACGTAGAATTTTAATATATATACATATTTATATATTTGACGTCTACGTGTATATTTATGAAATTATTAATGTAATTTTGTATGTGGACATATGTATATTTCGTATTATTTTTATTTATTTATTTATACATAGATATATATATCATTACATTCTAAGTGTATTTTGATATAAATATATATATATCAATATCAAAATACTGTTAGAATAAAATTGAATATATATATATAATTTTTTTTTAATTATTAAAAATTATTTTTATTTTTTGTTATTTATTTTTATTAACATATTATTTGTATTTTATAATAATATATATATACCATATATATAGTTATTATATATATTGTATATATTCGTGTGTAATTTAAATATAAGTGTATTTTTATATTAATATACGTATATATAAATATAAAAATACACTTAGTGTGACATTATATATATGATACATATACATATATTATATATAGGTATATATAGATATAATACATGTATATATATCATATATATATACACATATTATAATTTTTTTTACACTGATTGTTTTTTTTTTTAACTTTATTTTATGATTTTACACTTGCAGGGAGACTGCCTGTCAGCACAGACAGTCCCCCTGCAGGCAGATACAAAGACCCCTATTGCGGTCATGTGATCGAGTGATCACATGGCCGTGGGGTCCTGATCTGCCGAGGGGGGACTGCCCGGGCAGACAGGCAGTCCCCCTGGACCGGGAGGAGAGCTGATCGCCGCCGTGGGACCGACGGCGATCAGGTAAGTAGCCCAAAACCGTTATGACGGTTCAGGACCGTCAGCGGTCCAAACGCACGTTTTACCGCTGACGGTCCTGAGCCGTCAGCGGTCCTGAAGGGGTTAAATGAACACTATAGGGTCAAAAACACAAACATGTTTTCCTGACGCTATAGTGTTAAAAATACTATCTAGTCCCCCTAAATATAGTAAAATCTTACCTTTATTCCAGTATGGTAGTGCTGGCTCTGCATCTGACATGCCTTCATGGATGACATCATCAGAAGTGATGATCTCAACCAATCACAATGCTTTCCCATAGAAAAGCATTGGATTGGTAGAGATTGTCGGGGGCCAAGCCAAACACTGTCCTAGCCAATCATCATCTCCTCATAGAGGTGCATTGAAACAATGTATCTCTATGAGGAAAGTTCAGTGTCTCCATGCCGAGGATGGAGACACTGAATGTCATTCACACTGTGCAGCACTGCCCCAGGAAGCACCTCTAGTAGCCATCTGAGCAGTGGCCAGTGGAGTTATCACTAGGCTGTAATATAAACACTGCTTTTTTCTCTGAAAAGACCGTGTTTACTGCAAAAGCCTGCAGGGACTGACTGTGAAGTGATCTCGACTGATATAACAGAGAAAATTAAAATGGTCCTGATATGCATTTCCAGAGGCCAAGTCTAGCATGATCTTCCGAATAGTCATGTTTTTTCCAATCCTGGTCAGTCCTTGTAACACCACAGAACTTCTATAGTGGTTGGAGAATAACCACCTGAAGATCTCCATTGGTTCTAGATGTTTTCTACCAGAACATTTTATTTCATGTTCTCTCTCTTCTTGATAACAATGTTTATCATCTGTAGACTTGTAGATCTTCTGTTTATGTTGACAGCTACCCCCAAACATGTGTTTCTGTTGTATTTATTCTTTATATAACCCATGTTTTTTTGTTTTTTCCTGTTCCTTCTTGCAAGGTGGATATAAAGCAGGTAGCAGGAATTTTAGGAGAGCGGGATAAATTCAGCACCATTGTAAGTGGCATCTCTTAACCAGGGTCTATATAAGGACAACAACTTCCAAACTTTCATCAGATGTGTTTTTGTGGAATGTCAATATGTTCCATTTTCTTTTTAAGATCTTTGGCTGGCCCCATCAGAATTATCGATGTGAAGAAAAAGCCACCTCTATTCTTTCCATAAACTTTTATCAGACAATTCTTCATGTCAATAGAAATTGCGTTTTCCAGAGTTCCACGTGGGATGGGAGTCTTTCCCTTATACGTAAAATCTGCTAATATATCCTTAAAACATGTGAAGTACTCTTTTCCATTCCAGAGTATAAATCAGTAGATTATCAGCAGTCTCTGGTCTTCCACCTCTAATACCTGGTGACCAATCTTTTTCTGGTGGAATCCATCATATACCGGTGGGAACCAGAAATCATATCAACTGGATCGGGTTTAAGATGGAAAATAATGCTTTAAATCAATGCACTTTATTACTCCAGCACAAGGCAAAGACAGTAATTTAGGTTTGGAAACATAGTAAAAGTTAATGAATTGTTGGCAATTATATTGCAACACTGTATTCACCAAGAGGCAATTAGAATTCCAAAATAAAAACCAAAGTTCAGGGCGTACCTTAGCCAAATCATCAACACTGAGTTCAATCCTTAAATCAGTTAAAGAGCACAGGCATGAGAAACCACGTCAGAGGAGAGACCATGAAAGTCAAACTCCAAAAATGTCAGTTGTAGCAAAGGATGTTAAACTGCAGGTTTTTGAGGAGAAGTATATCTGTAACCTGATAAATTAGGACACAGGGTTGGCATTTCTGGCTATGGAGTGCTTTGAGTTCAGCTAGCAAGTATTAATTTCTTTATTTGTGGTCAAGTAGGGCTTCACCAAACTATCAAGATATATTCTATTTGATATTTGCCAAATCTTAGATTGTTTGGAGCAACATCAAACCATCTCTGTCATACAAATCCATGTTTGTATAAACATTAACTCTTTATTATGAAGGGTAAGTCAATATATTTAAAGTACAACTTGTTCCACTCCTGAGAATAAACTTTTCTGTCCAAGGTCAGCAGATCTTGCTTTCCAATGTGCTGTTGTCCTCTTGTATCCTGTTCATGGACATTGGCTTATTAATCTGTGTTAACCTATAATTGAGCAGCATATCGGAGTGGTCAGTGCAACTACAAGCCATGTATGTAAAGTTGGATCCAATGTAAGTGATTAGCACAGCACCTATACGGTCATTATATTTTCTTATTTGCAAGACACATACTGTGTGCTAGTTATGATCTGAACACTACACTGATGACCTCAGAGCTTTGTTACATCAGCTGCCATGATGTCATACTGACTTCTCCAAGTCACAGGTGCCAGGACAGGATTACAGAACTTGTCACTGCAATTACAAACCATTTAATGAAGTTCTAACAAATGTAACAAATATATTGCTGGACTCTAAGTGAGGGGAAGACAATCGTTGGTGCTCTAGATGTTCCTGACCTTATCTCCTCTGAAGCTTTGCCAGCATCATGGTTGTGAGAGCATTATGGAACATGTAGTCCACAACATCTAGAGTTCTGGAGTTTGTCAACCCTTGGTGCTTCTATCACTGCTTTTGCCCCCCACATGCACACACGTACAGTGGGATCTTCCTTCTGTCACTACTCTGGTGTTTGCTGGTGATAAACGATTTTCCCTATAGCTTTTCCCAGTAAATATAGTCATAATGTTAGAAATGTCTCTCATTCGCAAAACACACTGACCAGACTAGAGCTTTGTTCCATCAGTTACCATTAAGTCATATTGACTACTCTAAACCAAATGTCAGGCCAAATCTGGTTCCCACTAAAATATAACTTTTTACTCTCTATTACTAGATTTTGATTGGCTTTATGATGCAAAGTCTTTAATAATATGATAATCCCAATTTGTGATTAGAAGTGTTTGTATGTGTTTTTGTAACCTGTTTTGTATCTGATGCAGGAAACAGGATATTTTTGGGGTGACCACAATTTTCCATAACATCAGCCTCACAGCAACTTCAATCGACTAAAATGTTTTTATTTTAATTTTTTTAAATGTTATCACATGTAGAGCATTGCTTAATAAATACATGTACATTTGTTTTCCTGGTAAATAGTCTAATGTTGTCACAGTAGAATTTTGGCTGAATTGCAGAGCATAGATCTGTTAATGGATCGGTTTACTAAAGGTTTTTCTACAGATAATAAAGTGTACATAATTTGCTGATTATCATACAGTGTCAAAAGATGGTCCTGTGTTTTGCTTTGTATGGGGGGTTAGAAATTTCATCCAATCTGTTTGAAAGACATGGAACAGTTTAGAATATAGTAAAAGAGTGAGTATGGTTCTCTCTTGAAATCTAGGCATGTAACATAGATTGTGTGGCTACCGCCAGTAAAATTTCAATAAATCTGGCATGAGGTTTAAGGGAGGGAGGCGAAATTCCAAATGTAGTGGCTTCTGGTGTTAAAGAATGCAAAGAGTCTTCCAAATAAGTGATTATCATTGATGATATGACTATCATTTAAAAAGCTTATCCAAAAATATTAAAGTAAGACCATAGAGATCTACACTTCACCTAGTTCATCAAGCCATTGTACTTGGGTTACGCTGTCTATTCCTTTATTTCCAGTAATAACCCACTTTTTCTCTACTTCTGGTTTTGGACAAGGAGCACACAAGTATCAGGCTGGCTTCTATTAGGCTTGGACTCATGCCCCCTGTTTGGTGGTTGACAAAGCGGTTTCAGGTCCAGTTGGGCAGTGTTAGCTGTTTCCTACAGTGGTGATGCCTCTGTGACATATTTAGTGGCTGGTGCTGCAGTGCATGGGAGCACTTTGATGGCAATAGCGGCAGCTGGTGAGTCTTGGCACACACACTGGGGAGACTCATGGACATCACTGTGGACACCGACATCTCTTCAGGCTGTAGGGCAAGGGTCTGCCTGTATCGCTTGTGCACGAACAATGCAGCGAGCAAGGGTCTGCCCATTAAGGCACCAGTATTGTAGTGGTTGTGGTGTATGGCGTTTAAATCAGGCATTTGAAACTCTGTCCTTTCCCCCAGATGTCGCCCAACTGCAACTACAATGATTATTTTGCCAACTATTGCATTCAAAGAATTCTGGGAATTGTAGGCTTTCAACTTCTGGAGAGCCAGATTTTAAAATCCCTGCTTGAAATACGATGGCCTCATATTTCAGGCATCTTACAGCTAAGGCACTTTAGTGTTCTTATCAAATTTTCAAACCGATTATTTGCGTTTTGTAGTATATTTATTTCAAGGCATTTAATCCAATATAACAAAGGTTATATCCACGTTTATTTTGTGGTCTATTAGAAGTATTGTAATGTATACAGTGTTGGTAGTTTTCCTACGCTAGAATTTTTTAGACCTTTTGACATAATTGTCAATGAATGCATATCCTTGAAATGAATAATAATATATATTTTTTTAAAAATCAAACTGTGTTTTTGACAACACTGGCCTTAACACCTAGAAGCAACTTCCTGAGAACAGAAACTTGCAATGAATATGACACTTTTTTGAGAATTATCCAGGCAACTGTTGATATTTCGCAGCTAATGTTAGTGTTGAGAACCCATAGTTTTTGTTCTTAAAATATTTCTGAACTAAATAAATATATCTCAGTTATTTTTTCCAGTGAGAATAAACCTTTTTTTTTAATATATAAAAACGGAGCAGTTCAAGTTCGAAGGTCCATGAAGGCTTTCTCTAACCATGGAAAGACTACAGGGATAACTAATAACCACAGCCCTCGACACTGCAACTAAGGCTACTTTTGCCCCTTCCCCCCTCCCTCCCCTCTCCTAAAACTAGACGATGCTCCTTCTGTCATTGCCAACCAGAGACCTCCTTACCTTTCTCCTTCTTCCTCTTTCTCTAACTCCTTCTCTCTCTCCTTTCCCAAAAGCCTCTTTCGGGTTCTCTTTAAAAAAAAGTCCTCAGGACCTGCGACAGGGTATTATACCCAACTAACACCTGGCATTTTAGTCTCTGTATAAACCAGTTTTTTTAAACAGAGGAACGAGGCGTAAATTATTACTACCGCGCTCTCTTTAATGTTCGATAACCACTCGGGGATCAACACCCTGAAATATTGTTATATGTAAATGCTGTAACTGTACTGGCATGCATATTGTCTGTACATCCCTATCGGTTATACGATATATTACAATGGTATAATTGAGCTGTAGAGTATGGCTCATCTAGTAAGGCTTTGGGCTCAAACCCCAGGTGTTCCGGGAAGCTGTGAGCAACATCCTTGTATACTTGATTGAAATGGATTTACATAAAAAATACTGAAAAAAGTCTGCCCCTCTATATTAATCAGTAGTAGCTGTAAAAATCACAAACTGGTACCAGTTAAGAAAAAACCTAGAGAAGCTACGTAGCCTGCAGGCACGTGTTATGCAAAACAAGAGTAAAGCGACATTTTACTTGTACTGTCAATAGAGGGTAGAAACCGAGAAGAATTTATGTCCCACAGAACCTTAGGGAGGGTACCAATTTGGGATTCTCTTTATTCATGGTTCTGGGGCCCCTGTTTAGACCCTGGACCCTTGGAGTCTGCCCAATGTCACCTTATGTTTAATCTTGCTGTGGCTGCAAAGCATTGTAAGGAGAACAGTTCCTGGAACCCGACATGCAAAGTTAATACACCTGATGTATAAAGTACCATGGCTATTTTCACACTTCTGCCTGTCTCCTGTAAGCTCTTAGATGGTAATCATTTTTATTTATTTTTGTGCAGTATATGTCTGTACAACTTTGCATTTTTAGTTGCCTGTACAGTTTGTGTGACTAAAGATCTCTTCCCGAAGCACACTGTAATTAGACACAGGCTGGGTTTGCTGGCTCATTACATGTAATGGTCATTGGTTCTGTGCCGAGGTCACGTCTCTTGAACAAATTATCTCCGAGACAATGGCTCTTTCCCAGTTCTGCCCTAATTTTATAAAAAAGATGTTTGTTTGCTCAAACCTGCAAGTGTATGTACTCCTGCTGTGAGATAGAATGAACGGTATTAAAATATGCAACTCCCATGACACTCAGCCAACAGCAATACCATGACAGCTAGACGTCCGTCAGGGTTATTCACTAAAGAGAGAATTGAAAGTAAATTCAAAGAGAATTTCGAATGCAAGGTCAAAATAGCTGATCCAGAAAAATTCTCTGAAGTCCGCTACTCTTTCGGTTCAGCTACTCTGGCCTTGAATGTAAAATTCACTTAGTAAATAACTCTGCGTGTGTTGCTTATGACTGCGTTAGATCCCCATTGACAGCAGGAGTTCTGACATTACCGGAGGTGGAAAGAATGTGAAACATAGAATATTAGCACCACTTATTACAGCCCTCCTGATCCCAATGATGTCACCTTGATGTACCTCGTTTATACAATCTTTACGGCTTGTATATAAATGTAGGCAAGCCTGTAACACAAATGTAACGTGGCTCAGTTTATACATTATGCTTTGAAACTTAAATGGATTTTGGGAAACAGAATCATGCACCCAATGGCCCACTCCTAAATTTATCTGTTAAATATAGTTTTGTGAATTTAAATTCTTTGTCCCACTTGGTCGGCTGAGCCTCAAGCTTTTCCCGTTATTCCAAAGTGTTCGCTGAATCTTGTTTTAAGCATTAGCCACATAAAAAAATTATGATAAAAAAAAAAAAAAATTCTCCTTTTTCCTTATTTGGTAACAGATGGAAAAAAGCAACAGAACCCGTGAATAATGAGGCTTATGGGGGCAACCTCCTCCTGACAGCGGCTCTAAGGAAAATGAGAAAACTTGTAGTTGAGGACAGACTTAAGGGAGGTTTGACTGTTTTTGTATTTATCATGTAATGAGGCATTTGTGCAATAACAACAAAAAGAAATATGCTTAGTTTTGGATTATAATGTTTGGATGAAGATTTGTTGGAGAAGAACGCATAGAACTGTGGATTAAGTTCTTAAAGAAGTATAATTTATTTACAAAGATCAAACCTATTCTTAAAAGAACATGTTCTATGGTTCTGTAAAGGTATTTACATTTTTTTTTTTTTAAACACTGGAGTTTCCACTCACGGTGAGCAAAGGATTATTACTGACGTGGTTCTACATTGGGCCCTAGGCATGAATGAGATACAGCTGAGATGCACCATAGATTGTGTAAAGCAAGGGAGCCCGAAATCTAGATTCCCCAGATGTTCTAAAACTACAGCTTTCATGATGCTTTGTCATTCTAAAGACATGCAAAGTATCATGGGATTTGTAGTTCTATAACATCTGGGGATCTACCTTTTGGGCACCCCTGGTTTACACAATCTATGGTGCATATTTGATGCTCTGACAATAGTGCACACACAACAGCGGCCATGTGAAACAGCTCATTTAATGAGAACGAAAGCTGCGGGGATAGTGTGAGTGTAGTTGGGGTGGAACTGTGAATGTATCATGTACTGATATGAGGTTAGTGTCTAGGGGATGGATAGGAGCTGTATTTTATATGTATCCGTGAATGAGGACTCTACTGGCACTGGGAATAGATGGGAATGATATTCTGGGAATTGTACTGGGAATGGGAGGGGAGCTGTACTAGGTTTGCTTAACAGAGTGATACAAGGAACTATTTTATGAAGGAAGAGGCTTTTTGGTGGGGGACTGTAATTTGGACGGAGAGGGTGAGTGTCATGGGCAGAGAAAGAACCGACAAGGGAAGTGTGGGTGAAGGGGGTTAACTGTTGTTGAGTAATCTAATAAGGCCTTTTCTTTGTGTGTGTTGCTTCAGTGGTGGCAATTTGGGAGCGAGAGGACAGCATGTTTGTCATTGGACCAAGTCAGTGGGGTGTCTTTGGCAAGTCTATGTTGATACTGCACAGTTTTCCAGTTCGAGCATCCTATAAACGGGTCCATACAGAGGTCAGTTCACTACCCTGAAAGTATAGAATTTAAATCCCATGTGGGGTAGATTTTATCTGCTATCTTAATCAGTTACACGAGAGTTCACTAGCAATACATTCTATTCACAGAATCCTAAACGCAGGCACACGTCACATCCATTTCAATCCTCAGCCACCTGTATCTACACCTTAACTTTTACCTAACGGTGTAAATAACCCTGTTATGTAGCTTAGCATTATACTTCAAATTATGTAGTCTCCGCAAGATTGGAGAGCATCCTTTATTCTCCATTGTACAAAACCAAAACTAACAGTGTTGTGTATAAACTGATACTGAAAAGGTTAATAAACTTTGAGCCTGTGGGGTTTTTTTTTCTGGCGTTTGTGGGGCAGACCTCGTTTACGCCCCTTCTATTCTCTTCTGTCTTTAAACATTGTTCTAGGAATTGGCTGCCTCTGCTGACCACCCACCACAGTTATGAGAGGTGGCTAGCGTCTACTCTAGCCACCAGCATTTAATCTAAGCCACTGATGTTCCCCTCCCTCCAGTCATCCTGTTTCCATCTTCTCTGTCATTTCCAATTCGTCCTCTCGCTCCACCGAGCCCTTGTTGTCACAGCTTCAGCTATAATTACTGAGAAGAACCAGCGGCAAATGACTTTGGATCTCCCCAGCATGGGGGAAGGTGGATTCCCTGGCTCGTGAAAAGAACAGCAGGTGCCAGCGGGTGCTATCATATAGTACTCATTCTTTCATTCCCAGACATGCCCTATGGACTTTATACCCCCAACTTGTCTGATAGACTAGATGTATCCAAAATAGGACTATGTGAACGGGACACTATCCTAAACAGATAAACATTTTTAAAACCTTTTGTTTTAGTACCTACAACAGAGAACATGTGTGCAGTAATTTCTCTCCCAGTTACATGAATCCTACGGAGGATATAGTTTATCTTTTTTTTTTTTTAAATTGAAATTATAGTAAAATTAAACATCTTAATAATTGTGAATACACTGGCAGAATTCCAGTGTTGTTTTTATTCTTTACTTATACCATACAGGTGTGGAGTTTAGTTACGCTGGTATGCTCTGAATGAGCTCATCCCAGAAGCCACTCATTTTGTGGACTATATAATAATATCTAAATAAGTCTTGGTGTCGAAGTGAAAATGCGGTGCAGTGTGCCTGAAAATGAGCCAGGAGGTTTTTCTGAATTGATAATGGTCATGGTAACTTTAAAAGTCATATATATCTGTAATTCTATAGACGCTGGGGTAAATTAGCGATAATTACAGACCCATGGTAAATCATGTTCTTTTAGGTAACGCGCACAAGAGGATAGAGTATAGCAGGGGTCAGCTGCCTTCTTCCGCATGAGGACCGGATGCCATGCATCTGTATGGATGAAGGGCCGCATTCATCTATATAGCTAAAAGTCGAATATATTAATGATAATAATAGTGGTAATAAAAAAACACAGGAGTACCAAAATACCAATGAAGGGAGCTTTCTACTAAACCGCGGATAGATCAAAATTAAAGAACCATTTAATTCATGTAACATCAGCAGTATTTGGACATACATGTGAATGTGATATCCCATAGCAACTCGGAACCAGAACCTGAAATCTGGGACTTTAAAAGGGCACTTTAACTTTCCAGGAATTTTTATATTAAGCTAGCTTGTCGCCTGTATTGAACAAATGTGTATTTAAAAGGTGTGAAAAACAAAATTAACCCCTTTCTGACCTCGGACATACCTGGTACGTCCGTGGCAAATGGGAGCCCTGTACTCCCCTGGACCGACGACCCGTGGCAATCCCGGTCAGGGGCTGGGGGGCCTGCCTGAGACCCCAGCAGTGCCCCTCCAACCCCATGATCACATGGTCGCAATGGGAGTCTATAGAGCTGCCAGCAGGGGGACTGTCTGAGTTGTCAGGCAGCTAAAATGTGTAAAAATATATATATATATATCCAAATCAATATATTATACATATAATATATATGTATAATATATTATAAAATAATTAAATCATTTTAAATATATTATACATATATAATGCATATATATTATTTAATTACCTGCCAAATATGGGGTACATTGATGTTGTGGCAGGCTTATTCAATGTATGATCATATAATGTAACTAACCCCCCATTATGTTTGCCTAGATTAGGTGTTATTAAAAAAACATTTAAAAAAGCTAATAAAATCAGTCAACATTGAAGTTGAAGTGAGTGTGCTAGATCTTGTGTATTGTATGATTTCATGATAAGTGTACTTTGATATATATACACATATATGCCACAAAAAATTACTACCCAAAAGTTTGACAAAGACTGGTGGTAGAATTAGTGCATGGAAAGTGTTAAAATACCACCATTTGAAATACCCTAGGGTGTCTACTTTTAAAAAATATATGGTTTGATGGGGGTAAATTACATTGTCCGGCTTCGAAAATGTCCCAAATAGCACATGGGTGCAGCTGTGAAAATTCCAAGTTGGAAAACTGGAATGTGCACCCTCCAAATAAGGTCTTTTAGCCCCCAGTGAACCCGACACACTTATACATGGGTGGTATCACTGCACTTAGGAGCTGTTGCTGAACACATATTGGGGTGTTCTTTGGCAGTAACCCTTAAAGTTAATTTTTTTTATTTATTTTTTTAAGTATTCCTAAATTGCGAAGTGTTTCAAAAAAAATCACAAATTATTATTTTTTTTAATTTGGCATAGATTGGTGATAAAATGATTCCATGAAACGAGTCAAAATACCCCAAGTTTAATAACTTAGGTTGTCTTCTTCTAAAAAATATATACATGTGAAGGGTTATTCAGGGATTCCTGACAGATATTAGTGTTACAATGTAACATCATTTTGAAAAAAAAAATGGTTTGGAAATAGCAATGTGCTACTTGTACTTATTGCCCTATAACTTTCCAAAAAAAAAAAAAAAGCTAAGAACATGTTCACATTGGGTATTTCTAAACTCAGGACAAAATTTAGAAACTATTTAGCACGGGTGTTTTTTGACATTTATAGCTGCGTAACAGATTTTGGGGGTCAAAGTTGGAAAAGGTGTGTCTTTAAAAAGTTTTCATCATATTTTATAGTTTTTATATAGTAAATTATTTGATATGATGAAAATAATGGTATCTTTAGAAATACCATTTAATGGCGAGAAAAACGGTATACAATATGTGTGTAAGAGGAAAATTACAGCTAAACACAAACACTGCAGAAATGTAAAAACAGCCATGGTCCCAAACGGTAAGAAAATTGCAAAGTGGTCTGGTCACTAAGGGGTTAAATAGAGAAACCATTGGTTCCACCGGCCAACTCGCTGTCGTGATAGAATCCTTCCAGTGACCAAAGAAGGCTGGAGCTATGGCAGTTGCTTAGATAAGTGCCAGTTCCTGCTGCCCATCATATAGTAATACAATGTGGATGAGTTAACAATATTGTGCGCCCCAGCTACTATTTTGTGAGCGCAGGATAGTTAAAGCATGTGCACGGCTTAAACCGAATCTATGGGCACCCAGACCACGTTATCTCAATCTCTTGTCTGCAGCCTCCCCTTCTAACCCCGCCCAGACTTTCTGTGTCTGTCCAATCACAGACTCGCCAATGCAGCTCTTTGTAAGGCAGGTGCTCTGAGCAATCGCGGTCTCTTGAGTTTAGCTCCACTGAGCTAACCAAACCAGGAAGTCAGAGGGACAGTAGCCTTGAAAGCAGGGTGGGAGGGGGGATTCACAAGGTTAATTTATAAAAGTGCCAATTTCTATTAAAACGGAATTACTATAGGCGTCTGGAGCATTCCTTTAACATGCCTCTATCACTGTCTTTGTGACTGCAAGTAAAATCGCTTTCACATCAATACCTTTATATGGTGTAAAAATCTGAAAATTGTAATAGATTATTCTAATTCATGGCTATATGAACTAGCCGCTAGTATCAGCATTTATAAAGTGCTAAATGTTCTGCAACACTTTACAATTATAGAATGGAGATATTTGACAAGTAATTGGCATACAGAAGATAACAGACAAGATGTGAAGACTCTGCTCAAACAGGCTAAATTAAATATATATTTGTAGCAGAATTCAAATGGCTCTTATAAACACTTATTTGGGTGCTTTGAATTATACTAAATTTACTAAAAAATACACTAGATAGAACTGAGGTCAGGCATTTTTGTAAGGGAAATGTAACTTACTATATTTACATCCGACCAACCAGGAATCCATTACTCTTCCTGTAAAATAGTAAATCTTAAATAACAGGCAATGATAAATATTTTCCCATGAACAGAACAGGAAATGCCATGTCAAAGTGAATTATCAAACAGAACTCCTTGCCTTTGATTTTACTATAAGGAACAAGCGCCATCTTGTGGCCAATAGTGAATACTGCTATCCTTATGTTATTAAAAAGGGGGAAAAAAATTATAAATTTTGTTCTGGATTACGGACATTGATTAAGATAAGTTTTTAACAGTTTACGCAGGAATGTCCACATGCCTTTAATAAACATCTCCTACACTTTAAACACACTAGGTGGAGCTTATCAAAGAGGCACCAACACTTTTCTGCCAATTTATTCAAACTTGTATTATTATTTTTTATTATTTTCTGCTCCCTAACAAGAATATTTTATTATCAGCCATTTGTTCATCGCTGCAACAAATTTATAAACATACCCACATCTTTCCCATAGGAAATAAATATATTTTGCCAGCTTAACCTCCCCGCCCCTTCAAGAGACACTATTGGCATCTAGATTACTTCATCTCATTGAAGTGGTATGGGTCCCCCTAAGCCCTGCAATGCTAAGACTGCCTCTTGTGGCTGTCTGGTAAACAACTCTGGATGTCCTCACACTTTGCATGAGGATAGCAACTTTAAAATCCATATAGGACCACACTGAGTCAATGCTTTCCAATGGGAAGGCCTAACTCCGCGCTCGTCGAGCAATGCACACTAGGTGCCCACCATCAGCTGACTGTGGAGGAGGAGCCAGACCCATACCAAGGGACTTCAGCGGGAGCAGGAATCAGGTATTTGTTTCTGTCAGTAGAGGGACACTGTAGTGTTAAGAATACAGTTTTGTATTCATATCATGGTTACAAAGCTGAAAAGAGAAATGCATCCATAAAGTACGGCCTTTCTCACATCTGTTTTTGCGGTCGATCAAAAAGAAGGCAAAAAAAATAAACAAACAGATGCTCTTTCAATTTTGCAACAAAGGAAGAAAAAAAATCCTTCTTGACCCAGGAATGGCAGTCATATCTCCTTTGACCAAGTAGCTATTAGCACACTAATTAAAAATTATATCCCTGAACATTGTTTTTGCAAATATTTATCCAATTGCGGTTTAAGCTTCTCTACAGACTCTGATCAAACCACTTCCTCAGGCAGAGAATTCCACATCCTGATTGTTCTTACTGTAAAAAAAAAAATTTAAAAAAATTCCTCTCTCAGACTAAATCTTCCAGTCTAAATTTGTGACCTCATGTCCTATGTATAGTCCTGTTTGTGAATCGATTTCTAGACAATAGTTTGCATTGGTCCCAAATATATTTGTATAATGCTATCACGTCTCCTCTGAAGCACCGTTTTTCTAAACTACAGAGATTTAAATATGTTAACCTTTCCACATAACAAAACATTAATTCATTTTCTAGACCGCTTCTGCACTTTTTCTAGTGCCATAATATCCTTCTCTAGAACAGGTGCCCAAAATTGCACACTATAGTGTTCTTTTAGCAATTTGCAAGCAGGTGTATAAATCAGACAGTTATAATCCAGCCCTGGCTGAAATGCAGACATAATGCCTCATTTTGAGACAATAATGCAAAATCTAGACATTCGATAATCTGAATGTCCAAATGGGACTGTATGCAGATGTTTTTCCCCCATTTAGTTCAGGTTCATTTGTACTTTAATAAAATAGACCCTTAAAATCTGCCAGGCTTTCATTCCAACCTGACTCATAGATTAGCACTGCCTGATTATTGTTGTAGAGCAGTGAGAGAAGGGGATCAGGACCATAATTGTACAATGAACATTTCGTGTAGACTTTCTCGAATTTTGATTGACAGGTGTCCTGATTTAAGTTTTCTAAGCAAAAATGAAGCATTGACCTTTATACTTGGGCAACTCAAAAATAAAATGCAACTTTTACTTTACTTCTAATGACCCTAAAGTGCTATTTGTTTCGTATACAATTTGCTTACAAGCACCGGTCAGTTACGTATTGGAGCCTAGAGTGCAGGTTTGGGGAACTATCGAAATATAGATATATAAAGAGAATGTACTTTGTGGTATATGGAATAACATTTTTCCATGTTGTTCTGTTATTCGTCTTTGTTCTTTTTGCAGGTTTGTTTTCCTTTTTCTCCGACACCAAAAAGTTTGACAGTCGGCAGTAGATCGGACGGGCACAGTTTAGATGGAGTACATATTATCCAGTACCTGTAGTACGCTGATGGATGAAGAATAAGATGATCTAGTGTAGCATATCTGCAGCACTCATATATAATAGAGCCCTACAGTGGCTCCTAAAGTGTAAGGTAGAGTGGTATGATTCCAACTGTTGGATACATAGGTGGTGCAGGTCATCTTTTATAAATAGATAGATCTAGGGAATTACGAGATAAAACAATATAGTACACACCGTATGTGAGTATAAAATCAAATCTAAGCTTGCTTAGAAAATGGTTTGCTCAACGCTATAGGCGTAGGTGGTATAATTCCCCACCAAGGAAATGCTGTCCAGGTGAGATGTAGCAGCATAGAAAGGTCCTGTTTGGGGGAAGTACTTTATTTATAAAAAAAAAAAAAAAAAAAATTCAAGCAAAAATATAATAAAATAATAAATAGCAATAGCGGTAATACACTACATTTCACCTTTTACTCAGATTTAAGGTCCTCATATCCTGTAACATGTTGATAAAGCCTATTGTATCAGGTGTTATTACTGCATTTACATGTTATACAGGTCCTCCATTTCTAAAAGAAAGTTTTTAGTTTTTTTTTTAAATTAAAACAGTAAACTGTTAAAATAGTCTTTCCTTTGTGTATTTTTGTTTGTTAGAAAATAACTTACATTTTCTTAAGCGGTTCCCCTATTGTTTAGCTGAAATGTTATCTTTGAGTGTTATCTTCTTTTAGTATAACCAATGTTTGAATATTTTCTTTAGGTCTACGCTGTTATTGTTAAAATCCAACACTACGAGAAAGCGGACACTTCTTTTATAATCTGATAGGTTCTCTCTATCTAGATTTTCAACGTATTACAATTACAATTTCATTAATATTCATTTCATCATATTTTTTTCTCTATAACCAACTTTTACATTGTTTGCCTGTTCTTTAAAAACAGATGAGTACAATTTCTAAGTCTGATTAAAGGGACACTATAGGCAAACAGATCACTTCAGCTCATTGAAGCGGTCTGGGTGCAGTGTCCCCAGTGACATTTAGTCCTGCAATGTAAAACGTTGCAGTTTGAGAAACGGCAAGGTTTACAATGCAGCACCGCGCCAAGACCACACTTCTGGGAGTTTATGGGATTCTAGGTCACCTGACGCTGGGGGTCCTCACGCTCTGCATGAGGATATCCATCGTCTGTGAAATCAATAAAAAACATTTGCGTGGATTTCATAATATTTATTTACATTTTTTTTTTTTTAAATCTCCACTTTCTACATAAGTTTCAAAGATCTAAAGTGTATAGATTTCTTGCTAAAAGCATCTTCTAGAGTCCCTGATGCACTCTATAAAAAAAATGTATTGGTTGTGTAAGGATTCTTGACTGATGCACAGACCATGTCATGGGGCATAATAGTAAATAGATTGAACACCACTAGTAACTAGAATGCGGCTTGTTTTCCCATTTTATGTGATTTAAAATTCAAAGGAGCCATACTATGTTCAAGGTATGACTTAATACGTTGTGTACGTAGGCTGAAATAGACTTTCTATATACTTGGTTAGGTTAAATATTATAGAGTTAATACTGAAAAGAATTGGTTGTTCTGTCGTTTTTTTTTATTTATTGCAAAAAAATAAAATAAAAAAGTGATACATTACTGGAATAGAGGGATGGGCTTATTATATGAGTGTAATTTTGTATTCTTTTTTATTTTTTAAGGTATTGGAATATTTACCTTTGTCTAAACATTTTACTTTCTCTGGTAGAGTCTGTATTTTTTTTTTTTTCAATGTACTTCACAGTTGTTTGTATACTTTGTTCATATACATCTCTTTATAGATCATATTACCAGAGCTCTCTCACTTATCACTGATGATCAGTTATGGTTTTATGACTATACAGAATTTTAAGTCTTAAAATATATATAAATCTTTTTAAAGAGATTATTTGTCATAGTTTTTGTTTGATTTAAGTCCCATGTGACTAATTTTTCATCTGTTAGATTAAAAAATATTTTAATGTGGATGGGTAGAATATTGATTTTAAATGGGTATTGATATACCCACTTAGCTGCATTGAGTGTATGAATAGGGAATAAAGGATTAAGTAAAGCACTTGCAAACATACTATTATCCTTCAGGACAATGTCATTTTTATATACTACTAAGGATGTATAATAAGGCGCAACTCCCCATTTGCGTTGCTGCCTATATTCCATACTAGTGGTACCTACCATCGATTTATCATCTCTATTTTACATTGTTTTTTTGTTCTCTTATTTGATATACAACAAATACAAGGGGCAGATAAAAAAAAAAAAAAAAGGAGAGTGATTGGCAGTGGTTCGCAATGATGTCAGCTGTTCATCTCACACTGATCCATCACTGGCTAAGTGTGTACTCTGGGTATGTCTGAAAAGGTCGCTTTGTGAACAGGGGGGAGTATTTGGCATTACACTGCAGAAAGCTCCAAAAATTGTAAAATATGTTTAAAAAATAAAAAAAAATAAACAGCATGATCGTAAGAGCAAAACCTATCAAATGCACTTAAAGGACCACTCTAGGCACCCAGACGACTTCAGCTTAATGAAGTGGTCTGGGTGCCAGGTACCGTTCAGAGAAACTGCTATGTTTATAATGAGGGTTAATCCAGCCTCCAAATCCTCTAGTGGCTGTCTCACTGACAGCCGCTAGAGGCGCTTGCGTGCTTCTCACTGTGAAAATCACAGTGAGAGCACGCAAGCGTCCATAGGAAAGCATTGTAAATGCTTTCCTATGCGACCGGCTGAATGCGAGCGCGGCTCCTGCCGCGCATGCGCATTCAGCCGATGACGTCGCGATCAAGATGGAGAGGAGGAGGAAAGCTCCCCGCCCGGCGCTGGAAAAAGAGGTAAGTTTAACCCCTTCCTCTCTCCAGAGCCCGGCGGGAGGGGGTCCCTGAGGGTGGGGGCACCCTCAGGGTACTCTAGTGCCAGGAAAACGAGTATGTTTTCCTGGCACTAGAGTGGTCCTTTAACTTGTGTTGGTGTTTCGAGTGTTCTTTCAATTTGAGCAAGAGATGTATAACAGAATAGAGGGGGCAAAGATAACGGAGAAACAGAATGAGACGGCAGATAAGAACCATTCAGACCATCTAGTCTGCCCAATTTTCTAAATACTTTCATTAGTCCCTGGCCTTATCTTATAGTTAGGACAGTCTTATGCCTATCCCACGCATGCTTAAACTCCCTCACTGTGTTAACCTCTATCACTTCAGCTGGAAGGCTATTCCATGCATCCACTACCTTCTCAGTAAAGTAATACTTCTTGATATTATTTTTAAACCTTTGTCACTCTAAGACTATGTCCTCTTGTTGTGGTAGTTTTTCGTCTTTTAAATATAGTCTCCTCCATTACTGTGCTGATTCCCTTTGTGTATTTAAATGTTTCTATCATATTCCCACTGTCTCGTCTTTCCTCCAAGCTATACATGTTAAAGGACCACTCTAGGCACCCAGACCACTTCAGCTTAATGAAGTGGTCTGGGTGCCAGGTCCCTCTAGTATTAACTCCTTTTTTTTTTTATAAACATAGCCGTTTCAGAGAAACTGCTATGTTTATAATAGGGTTAATCCAGCCTCCAAATCCTCTAGTGGCTGTCTCACTGACAGCCGCTAGAGGCGCTTGCGTGATTCTCACTGTGAAAATCACAGTGAGCACGCAAGCGTCCATAGGAAAGCATTGTAAATGCTTTCCTATGAGACCGGCTGAATGCGCGCGCAGCTCTTGCCGTGCATGCGCATTCAGCCGAAAGGGAGGATCGGAGGCGGAGAGCTCCCCGCCCGGCGCTGGAATAAAGGTAAGTTTTAACCCTTTACTCTCCCCAGAGCCCGGCGAGAGGGGGTCCCTGAGGGTGTTTTCCTGGCACTATAGTGGTCCTTTAACCTTTCCTTGTAAGATTTCCTGGCACTATAGTGGTCCTTTAAGTTCCTTTAACCTTTCCTTGTAAGTTTTATCCTGCAATCCATGAACCAGTTTAGTAGCCCTTCTCTGAACTCATTCCAAAGTATCAATATCCTTCTGAAAACACGGTCTCCAGTACTGCGTACAATACTCCAAGTGAGGTCTCAACAGTGTTCTGTACAACGGCACGAGCACTTCCCTCTTCCTACCTTTAAGTCTGAAATAATTTATCCTAAATCCCTTTCCTCAGATGTTGAGGTTAGTAGGGCATCAAATATTCTATGCTCTGCCCTTGAGTTTTTACACCCAAGATGCATTATCTTGCACTTATCCACATTAAATGTCCGTTGTCACAGCTCTGACCATTTTTCTAATTTACCTAAATCATTTGCCATTTGGCTTATCCTTCCTGGAACATCAACCCTGTTGCAAATTTTAGTATAATCAGCAAAAATACATATCTTACCATTCTGACCTTCAGCAATATCACTAATAAAAATATTAAAGAAAATGGGTCCAAGTACAGATCCCTGAGGCACCCCACTGGTGACAAGACCATGCTTCGAATATACTCCGTTGACTACAACCCTCTGTTGCCGGTCACTCAGCCACTGCCTTACCCATTCATCAATGTTGGAAACCATTAAAGATTGCAGTTTACTGATGTGCCTTCTATGTGGAACAGTGTCAAAAGCCTGACTGAAATCTAGGTAAGCAGTGTCTACGGCACCACCCTGATCTATTATTTTAGTTACCCAATAATAAAAAAAAAAATCAATAATAGTTTGGCATGATCTCCCTGAAGTAAACACATGTTGTCTCTGATCTTGAAATCCATGTGTTTTTAGATGTTCAACAATGCTATCCTTTAACATGGTTTCCATTACTTTCCTCAATACTGATGTAAGGCTTACTGGCCTATAGTTGCCCGACTCCACCCTACTACCTTTCTTGTGAATGGGCACAACATTCGCTAACCTCCAATCTTCTGAGACTGCTCCTATTAACAATGATCGGTTAAATAACTTAATAACTTTGGGTGTATTCCATCAGGTCCCATTGACCTATTAGTCTTTACTTTTGACAGTTGAAATAGAACCTCTTCCTCTGTAAACTCACATGTACCAAATTACCCATTTGTCCTTTTTCTTAACTGAAGTCCCTCTCCTTCATTTTCATCTGTAAATAGTGAACAAAAATATTCATTGAGGCAGTCAGCTAGACCTTTATCCTCTTCTACATACCTTCCTTCTTTTGTTTTTAATCTAACTACTCCTTGTTTTACTTTCCTTTTTTCATTTATGTATGAAAAAAAAAAGTGTTATCCCCCTTTTTTTTACTGACTGTGCTATTCTCGCTTCTGTGTGTGCTTTGGAGGCTCTTATAACTTGCTTAGCCTCTTTCTGCCTAATCTTATAGATCATTCTGCCTTCCTCACTGTTTTTTTTCATAATTACTAAATGCTAACTTTTGGTTTTTACCATTTTTGCCACTTCTGCGGAGTACTACAGTGGTTTCTTATTTTTTCTGCTCTTCCTGGCAAGTCTAATGGCATTTTCTGTTGCTTTCAGCAGGGCAACTTTTAAATATTCCAGTTTCTCCTGGACTCTATTTAAACTGCTCTGACAAGGACTCCTTTACGCATATTCTAATTTTAGAATATTCTGTTTTTCTAAAGTCTAAATCTTGTTTTTGTGTGATGTGACTCAGTCACTTTTCTTATATTAAACCACACTGACTGATGATCACTGGATCCTAAACTTTCACCTACAGTAATATCTGATTCTAAATCTCAATTTGTTAACACTAAATCTAGTATGGCCTCCTTACGAGTTGGTTCCTCAACGACTTGTTTTAGAGACAATCCCAGTAGGGAGTTTAAAGTATGCGTGTGCTCCTGGCACATATCCTGCCTTCTCCAGTAAGGGGAGAGACCTACCAACCATTCTGACTATGGCTATATAAGTAGAATCTAGCCAAAATAAATAAAATCAGTACATTGTTTGGTACACAGAACAGTTATATGCTAAATCTAGAAAAAGAGACATTACTGTATGCTCTTTATTGTCATACTGGGGGCGGGGTGGGGGTTATTTACACACAAAGCATTTAACACAAACCATTTGTTCTTTATTAGTCTCTTACAATATTACATGTTTTATTTTGCAATCCGCAAAGGGTTTCATTACTTTTGTACATTTATCATACATAGAAATTTTCAATCAAAAAAAAAAAAGAATTTGATAAAATATACATGCCACAGCAGCTGAAAGATTTGTTTCTTTTTTTGCAAACTAGCAGAAAACTATAAAGTTTTGCCCTTCAGAAGTATAATATTGTACAACTACAGCAAGAAAAAAAAATATTATACAGAGTGCAGATACCTTATTAAACATTTTTAATAAGGTGTGTCCTTTTCCACCTTCATAACTAACATTTTATGCTCTGACATCAAGTTATGGGGATAAGATGGGGGGGCATCGGGGAACAGTGAGACTTTACTGAGCTGGGGCTGGACTTACACAGATACCATCGTAAGGTGTTATGTTTGTTTGCACGTCAATTAGCAGGTTGATCTAACAGATTTTAGACCAACCCAGGTCAAAGTGTTCTGAAGAAAGAGAAAAAAAAATTCCATTCAAATTTAAAAAAAAAATAAATAAAACCACACAAAATATCAAAACGCAAGTTGAAACCTGACAAAATAAAATGGAAAAACAAAACCCCACAAACGCAAGAACTTCAGGAGAAAAGAACTGTGATGATGGAGATTTAGACACATACTCTTATTCAGCAAACTGAGTCTTGTGGAGAGGACATGAATAACACTTTTTTTTGCATTCTGAGGTTTTAAACAGATGCATTTTTGCACATATTAATGTGCATCTGTCCTGTTTAAGTGCCAACACGCAGTAGGAAATTCAAGCTGTCTTTGGGTCCCTTTCATGAGCCATGGCTGGGTGGGTGTTGCAGGTCTTGGCCGGAGAAGATAGGATGTAGTAAGGGATGCAGGTGCAGAGCTGTGGCGGCAGCAGCACTGGTTGGTCGAGGAGCAAGTAAAGTAGGGTAAAGTGCATGTGGTACATGGTGGAGAGTAAGGGGCCCTGCATGATGGAGAGCAGAAGCAGGTATGATGTGTATGGGATGGCTGGCAAGGAATGCTGCAGGGTGAGCTGGGATGAGGGAGTGAGTGAGGTGAGACAGGGAGATGGGAGCCAAGTGTGATTGGTGGATGTGGTGCATCTGTGCCAAGGCCTGGTGGTGGTGAGGTGGGATACCCATAGCTGCTGCAGCTGCAGCATGCTGCAGAATTGCATGCTGGACAGTAGTGATTGAAGTGGCCGATTGCTGTGGTGGTGCTTGTTGGATGTGAATTTGCTGCAGAGCTTGTGTGGCAGGTTGCATTGCTTGCGGTATAGCTCCTGCAGGAAAACTCTTCACTTGCTTGGCCATCAGTTGCTGCTGAATATGTTGCTGTGCAGCTTGCTGCAACTTGCTATACTTCTCCATCTCCTCTGGGGTGAATGTGATGGGCTGACTTTCTAAAGGAGCCAGGGACCCATCGTCGTCATCTTCCTCTTCCTCTTCTTCATCCTCCCCTTCTGGCCGCACAGCACCTGGATCTACTGTAATAGCTGGATAAGGTGCAGGGTGAAAGAACTCTGCATCAGTTGGTGGGGGTATCAATCTCCCATGATGAGGAGGGAAGGGTATACCCAGAGGCTGTGGCCCAGGGCTGTCTTCAATAACCGGGGGAAGAGGTTCAAAACACACCGGTGCTTCGGGAGCTAGCTGCTCTGCAGTAGACACAGGAGGTTCTGGTATCAAAGCAGTGTCTTCAGGCAATGCCTTCTCTTGCTGCTCGGGCAACACATCCAGTAAACTTGCCACAACTGGTGCATCATTTTCAGTTTTACGAGGTCCTCCAACTCTGTTTCCAGCTGGAAGCTTACCTATCATGGGCAGCTGAGGTGGTTTTGTGCCAATGACAGGGGGGAGTTTAGGGCCAAAGTATCCCTGAGGAGGGTCTTTTACTTTCCCACCAACTTTAGTAACAGGGCTGCAATCATCTCCAGTTCCTCCAGCTTTTTCTAGCCTCCTTGACTGTATTTTCTCTAACAGCTGCCTGGCTGTTAAGGAAGATCTGCCCACATCTTTTTCAGTGCTACGGCGAGAGAGGATTGAGCTGCTACCTCCTCTTGTCTCAGATCCGCGGCTTTCCTCCCTCCGGCTCCCTGAGCGACTGTAGTGAGGGGACTGTGAACGATAAATTTTGGAACGGTTGAAATCCCGTCTACCACCTCTACGGCTGTCCACACTATCTCTCCCATGTGATCCTTTTCCAGAGTGGCTGCGAGCACTTGTACTCCGGTCTCTACTGTAGCTCCTGCTACGTTTCCAGCTGTGGCCAGTCAGGCTGCGACTTCGTCTTTTGCTGCGACTACGACTACTACTGCTTGAGCGCCCTCTGCCCCGACTTCTGCTGCCCCTAGAGCGACTTCTACTCCGCGACCTGCTTCGGCTGTATTCCGAAGAGGAATATTTATGTCGTGTTGAACGTCTCTTGGAAGCTGCAGAGTCAGAGTCTGAGCCTGGTGAGCGCTTTGACCTCCGCCTTGATCCACTGCTATAATCACTGTAGTCACTGTCTGAATAACTTCGGTTGCGGCTGTAACGGCTTCGATCAGAGGAGCCACCAGAACTTGAAGAGTAGGATCTCCGCCTCTTTCCTGACCTTGAACGGCTTCTCGAGTGGTCAGTTGTAGAATCATAGTCATCACTATATCGTGATGTGGATTTCTTCCTGCTTGGGGAGGCATCATCCTCGCTGTCATAGTCCACACTGCTATTCCGGCTCCTAGCCTTGGCAGGTGTGTGTCTGTGTGAGGAAGAGGATGGAGCAGTGGAAGAGGGGTGTGATGGTGCTGGTTTGGGTTCTGCTTTGGGCTTTTTGTTCTCAGGCTCTTTGGAAGAAACCGGTGTGTCTTGTTTGGAGCTGGGGGGAACACAAGTAGCCGTTTCCTCTTTACTAAGTGACTTCCGAGGTGCGGATTCTCTGGTATGTGTTCCTGCCACTGCAGGCACTCCTGACTCAACGTCCTCTACTTTCACCGATCCTTTGGAAGCACATTTAGACTTCTTGTGCTTATGCTTTTTTCTTTTCTTATTTTTTTGACCTACTTCCTCTTCTCCATCTTTTTGTTTCCGTTTCCGCTTACTACTTTTCTTGTGCTTTTTCTTTTTCTTGTGCTTGTGCGCCTTCCCAGCAGTTTCTCCTTTGCTCTCTTCTTCAAGAGACTCTGGCTTGCCGTCTGCCGAGACAACAGTGGGATTTTTGGTTTGCAATCCACACGTGTGGACTACTGTGCTGCCTTCTTTATTTATGGTACTATCAAGCTGTTTAGCTGGTTCAGAAAAAAGATGGCTTTCCTTGTTTGGCCCTGTGTTATCCTTAGGCTTTTCAACGCCTTTGCCTTTCACATCTTTATTTCTGGAAAGCTTGAAGTCAAAATATAAAGGATTGCAGCTGTAAGAAACAGAAGGCTCTGCTTGCGTGAAAATTAAGAGCTCAGATGGCCACTGCAGGGTTGTGCTCTCATCCTTACTTAAAACTGGGAAAAATGGTCCAGTTTGATGTTTGGGCTTCTCAGACTGTTCTTTTTCAGGTGCGGAGGATTCTTTTTTTGGCTCCTCGCTTGAAGTGTGAGGTTTCTCAGATTCTTCAGCAGTGTCCTTTTTCTCAGCTTTAGCCGGTTTTGGCAAAGTATTGTTGTCCTTCACCTGGGATCCTCCTACTTTCCCCTTACAAACTGTATTCTTCCCCACCTTGTTCTCCGTTTTCGCTTTCTCAGCTTTAGGCTTAGTGGTGGAAGGTACCTTTTTCTCTTCTTTTGGCGTCCCATTCTCTGCTTGAGTTTGCTCTGTAGACCTCATAAAGAGCAAGAACTGGAAGTTGGGCTTGACTTTACAATGAGCAGGGGGCATATAGTGATAATACTCTGGTTCCCCTGCTTGTGCTCCCCTCTCCTCACGTTTCATCTTCTTCAGTTTGGATAAAGTGCTTGCAAGGGAAGCTCCATCATCTACCGGATTCTCCTCTTCCTCCATTTTGCTTTCACTTCCTGTGCTGCTCTCTCCCTCCACAGCCTTAAGAACATTTATAAAATCAGGTGGTGCTTTCTCTTCCTCCTTTTCCTCCTCTGCTGACCCAATCTCTTCACCAACATCTTTGAATACAGCAGCTGAGGATTCTAACTTAAGTGGAGTTTTCTTAGCAAAGGAGAATGAAAACCCCACCTTCTGCAGGGATGATGATATGCTAACTGAGTTTTTAAAGCCAAAGCTAATGGCTGGGGCAGAAGGAGGGGTGGATGAAGAAGTAGATGGTTGAGGAACCCTGTCTTCCTGTACAGACTTTGGACTGTCTTGTGGAATAGGAATTGATCCACTGGGTGCATCATCATCTTCAAAATCTTCCTCGTCCACAGCAACGGTGGTAGGTTTGAACATAGGTCCACTGCCTGGAGCACTGCTGCAAGGTTAGAAGAGAATGTTTTGTTAAACATAATGAGGCAGCAAAAAAAATAAAAAATAAAGCAAAAACACTTAAAAAAAACTCTGCATAAACTGCCAAAGACCAGCTCTACAATCTGGTGTGCACGGAGATTTAGATCGCTTGTACTATGCAAGAAGAAATATTTCCATGCAATTAAGGCAAATGGAGCCTTGCAACTACCTCAGGGACCAATGACAAAGGCACAAAGTGTAGCAAAACAAATAAGGTGTTGCTTCTAAACAAACAGTGATGTGAACAAGATTCCAGACTTTCTGAGCATTGTCATTTTTTTACAGTATTTTTTGGCTTTTGTGAATTGTATGATAGTTCACACTGATAGCTTGGCTGAGCAAAAGAAACTGATCAACAACATTGGTTGGCAGATGCAACAAAGATTATTTAATCAATGCCTTAACGGGACTCTCCAGTGCCAGGAAAACATCCGCTTTACTGGCACTGCAGGACCCTGCAGTTCCCTCTCCCTCTCCCTCTCCCTCCCACTCCCCATCCCATGTTGCTGACATAAGCTGTCGGGGGAGACCTATTGCGCAATGGCCGTGGGCGCATATTGGACCTCTCCATAAAAAAGCATTATTCAATGCTTTCCTATGGGTGTTCTGGCGATGCTGGAGGTCCTCATGCATTAGGACGTCCAGAGTCGTTTAAAACATTTTTCGTGTTCTAAGAACCCGGAAGTCCCTCTAGTAGCTGTCTGATAGACAGCCACTACAGGAGGACTTAACCCTGCAAGGTAATTATTGTAGTTTATGAAAACTGCAATAATTACACTTGCAGGGTTAAGGGTAGTGGAAGTTGGCACCCAGACCACTCCAATGGGCAGAAGTGGTCTGGGTGCCTGGAGTGTCCCCTTAACTCACTTGTTTTGCATGTATAGTTATTTTTGGTTTTCCTTCGATAAAGGTTATATTCACTATATCACTAAATCAATCTCAGTCTCCATACGACTATCTCTCTACATATCTCTGAGCTGAAAACTCCTAACCTCAAGGATTACAATGCAAACCGGTCTAAACATTCGGCATTACTCAGATTTTATTACCACCCTATCCACAAGTAATGAGGATGAACGTTGTAACCTGACTGAGCAAGGACTTTGGTGCAGCGCCATCTGCTGGTATAAGGCTACTTTTGTTGCAGTGTGAATTTGAATATAAACCTACTAAGGAAAACCGATTGCTACTTTGTAGGAGGTTATTGTATAATAGTGCCTTGCTGCATTTAGGAAGCGTGTCTTATTAAAGGGACACTATAGTTACCAGAACAACTACAGCTTAATGTGGTTATTCTGGTGAGTATAATAGCTCCCTTCATGCATTTTCATGTAAACACTGCCTTTTCAGAGAAAAGGCAGTGTTTACATTGCCACTAGGGACAACTCTAAGTGGCCACTCCTTAGATGGCCACTGGAGGTGCTTCCTAGCTCAAGGATGCACAGTAAGCAGCCCTGCCGTTCAGTTTTCACTATAGGGTCAGGAATACAGGTTTGTGTTCCTGACCCGATCGTGATACTTTAACCCCTTATGGACACATGACATGTGTGACATGTCATGATTCCCTTTTATTCCAGAAGTTTGGTCCTTAAGGGGTTAAAGGTACTTGTGCACCCTGGATTCAATTTTTTTCAGATCTCCCTGTTGTACAGCGCTGTGGAATTTGTTGGCGCTTTATGAAATTATATTTAGCTATTTTGTCCTAACACGTGTTGCGCTACGTCATTTGCTGGGTGATTTACAGTGTACTGTCATAGGTGTTCATTGCCCTACAAAAGGATCTCTGTTTATTGTTGTTTTCCTCTAAAAAGACAATTAATATCAGTAGACAATAGTGCAAATAAGTTCCATTTTAATGATGTTTATAGATGGTGCATCAAAACAATAAGGCTGTTTGATTTTCCTGGGGTTTGTTCATTTTTTAAACCAGATATACAGTATCAGTTTCTCCTGTCCTACAATATTTTATATCATAAAAATCTGCAGTATTATCAAATGCCATACAACTGTCTTTCTATGTCTATTGAAATGCTTGCCCTAGCGGTTGTGACATGGCAAGCCTGTTTGCAATATCTATGCACAACTAAAATAAAGAAAATTAAAATACAGTATTACATTGTTGCAAATAATATTAAGGAAATGTATCCAATTTGTAGCATATCTGCGACAATTTAACTATGTCAATATCAAACGTCATTCTTTTTATAACGGTCATACCTATAAAAGTTAGGTTTTAAATTTAAAAGATGTTTGGATGTTCTAGGAAAAACAAAGCACACAATGCAAGAACATAAGCCTAGCAGTGGCCCCTACTTACTTTTCTGCTTGCTTCCTCTGTTCTGCCAGTTCAAGAAGACGCCTCAGTGCTTTCTCCTGCTTCCGTTCATCCTTCCGGGAGCGAGAGGACACATTACGGGCAAACTCTCTCTGCTTCAGGTCTTTTAACCTCTGCAAAGGAGAAGCAAAGCATATTATATTTAATTATACACATACACAGAGCTTAACATTTTTCACTCATCAATAATCATTAGAAAAGATTCAGCCCATGCAAGTAAAAGATTACACCCTGTAACCCAATAAAGACTGCATTTGTGTGTGTGTGGGGGGGGGGGGGGGGGGGGGTGTCTTGGTGTGCCTGGGCTTTCTTTAGTGTTTAAAAAAAGAACAGAGGGGGGCAGAGCTTGGCATCCGGACTGAGCGGTTGTGCTGTACTTCAGCTCCTGCTCTAATCAACACTTTCGGGGGGTAATTCGGCACAATCGCCCACTGGAGCAGAGCTACAATGACGGGGACACCCGGGGGAATCACCCGACACCAAAACGAAGCCACATAGAGGAGTGAAGAACATGAAAAGAATCTTGACAGACAACATACAAGATAACAATATAGTTAAACCTAATTTTTTTGAACCAATTACAGGGTTTCTTTAGATGTGGCAACTGTAATGCCTGTCGTAACACAAAAAGTGACAAACAGTGCATTAAAGAGTTTACAGTAAATAGTAAGACACATAAGGTAAAAGAACTCAACCTGTCAAACTCAAAATGTAATATACATGTTAAAGTGTCCCTGTGGCCTAAGGTACATCGGTAGAACTACTAGGCAATTGAGAATCAGAATATGTGAACACGCATATAATATTAGGAGAAAATTCCAACAACATCAAGTCTCTTTACATTTTGAAGAGTTCCATAATTCTGATCCTTCCCTTTTGGAATTTATGGGAATTCAACAGATAAATAAGAATTGGAGAGGAGGTAATCTTATTCAAAATCTAGGCCGAATGGAGATGAGGTGGATATTTTAACTCAATACCCTCATTCCTAACGGACTAAATAATGATTTTGAGATCTGTCATTTCTTAGATTCCTGAGGGCTATAAATTGATATACATCCAATATCTAAATGTAACATAGGCTATAGTTATTTACATGTGCACTGATGAGATTCTATTATATCACTTTAAGAGTTCATATGTATAATGGGGCTATATCACGATATGTTAAAAGGAAGCACAATGGTGGAATATTAATGATTATGTTGAAAGTCAGATATTGCCGTTTGTTTCTCTTTCTCCCTATAGGAGATTATGTAAGAAAAAGAAAATAATTTGTCAAAAAGGAAACAGATTGAAAGTCTAATATTATTAACATATGCATTCTCTTTCTCTTTAAAATATGTAGCAAAAGGAAAACATATTTTAGTAAAAAGGAAATTCATATAAAGTATGCTGGATTGTAAATACAATTATATTTTCATTGATGGTGTATAAATATTTTGTTTTAATTTAATCGTTTTAATTGTGTGAATTAATTTGTATGTGTGATATAAGAAATGTAAATGTTTTTTAAGATATAAGTACATAAGGAGTTCAATTCCCACAAAAGACAAAGGAAAAGCAGCCTTCCATTTATAATAGGATGTGCTTGCCAATCCAATTGATCTGTCTGGGACACCGTATATATGTAAATGTGGACTGAAAAAAATGGAGCCAATTAGGTATTAGATTGACCGTATAAAAACTCGCATTAGTGAGGACTGATTCCAGCACATTACGTCCTGACTAAGCCGTCCGAGAACGGCGAAACGCGTAGACAACCACGTAAAGGAGGAGGCGGAGCCTAAGCACGAGCCGGGAATACGGAAGAGGGAACAAGTATACACTTACCTGCCGACCCGAACTTTAGAAACAAGAGCTCCATTCAACCTCTTTGATTCAGGATACATCACCCAGTGTGGGATAATCTTGATGTGAGCAAACGGGAACACATACCGTTATGCTCACCATCGTTTCCAGTAAGCAGGAATTTGTTTGCACTGCTATCTAGTTGTATTTTAGTTGCTTTTTATATCAAATGCACATGTATATGAATCTATACCAATCCATGCAGATCTGTACTATGATCTCTTGTGGATTTTTCTTTTTTGCATGTTCTATATGAAATTTGAGTCCTAACCAGCAAATTATAAGTATAACTTTATTTATTTTTTGTTTGGTGATAGGGGCTTATCTACTTTACATCGCTCCACTTCTTGTACATTATACCTCAATATTCTATATCTTGTTAAGGGAACACCTGTGGAAGTGTGGTAGCTGTTCTGATTAATTATTCATAACTGTATGTCTAAATAGCTCTATTTTTCTTGCCCCTATAGAGCTTTAATATATTTAGTGCTCCAGTAAAAGTAATTTATTTTGTATAATGCCTGTTTCTATGTTTGAAACTGCCTGTGTTAAACCCTGCCTAACATACAACATGTAGGATAGGTTATCTACCTTAACACGAGGGGTTGTATAGAGCCGTTATGGCAGGGCAAGCCTTGATGCTACTCTCATTCGTATGAAGCTGACACTAACGTAATTAGCCCCAAACTGTTAAGCAGTGACTGTGCCCACTTGTTTTACTCTTGTTTTAGTCTGACACTACAATCGTTAAATTGAGCTGAATAATATTGTAAAAATGTGCGAATGCTCATGCCACTTCCTCATGTATGATACTCTTGCAGTACGCCGTTGTAGCGCATGTTTATATCTTGTACCTACCCGCTCATCAGAAATCAAGCGAGGATCTACATTGTCGAAATACTAATCCTAATAACTTAAAAATGTGCCTGACTAACCTGTGTCACAACCTGTATTGAAAATGTTCTCTACACTTCTCCTGATGTCGCTGTTGTGGCGCACCAGAGCCATATGTTACTATTGTGCACAACAAAAATAAAGAATTAAAAAAAAAAAAAAAAACAGAAGCAGGGAAGGCCATAGATTAAAAGTTGGTTTTCAAACACAAGGTGCTTGGATATGGCTTAAGAATACGGTCATATTAAAAAGGTAAGAATTAGGTTTTCCTCATTGATTTTAGATATACTACATTAAAAAGAAATGCCTTTCAAAATACGATGAAAGTGTTATTATATTAAAAATTGTTTTGAGTCGACCGTTGTCCTTCAAGGGTTAATAAGTGTCTAGGGCAGGTATAGGCAACCTTCGGCACTCCAGATGTTTTGGACTATACCTCCCATAATGCTTTGCCAGCATTATGGGTGTAAGAGCATTATGTGGAATGGAGTCCATAGCATCTGGAGTGCTAAAGGTTGTCTATCCCTGGTATAGGGTTTCATAGGAATACATCTTTCTGTCTTTTCATAGGTTTCATAGGAATACATCTTTTTGCCTTTTAGCTGAAAGCAGCATGGCTACTTGTTCGTGTAGGACTCACCAAAGAGGCTTGCCATGACTTGACAGGTGAGCTTACACTTTAATGGCCGATGAAATGGCTCTGATTTTCTGAGCTCACCTAGCATAAGACACACCTAATCTATGCCACTGCAACTGGACAGGATAGTGTCAAGGGGAATAAGGAGCATTTGTAAAATTAGAGTAGTTTGATGGAGTATTTTTTGATACGAACATTCAGTTTAATTTTAATCCTGGAATTCCAGGATGGCGCATGGCAATATTCTCTCTGTATGGAGTACAGAATAGATTGTAAGTGACATGGTAGTTATGAGGAGACTGTGGAAGTCTGATGGTATCAATGGATCTCTTGAAACCCTAATGGTGTGTATGTCTGCCAGGGACTGACAAAGTCACTGTAGGATTGGGTGTCGGAAAACATGATAGCCAGGAGACCAAGTTTCAGAAGAGAAAACAGGACGTGCAGAGTTTCACTTAACCAGATCGCTAATTCCGATTGCAGTTCAGCATGAAAGCAGCAGATGGCAGTGCATTCCTCTCAATTACTATGTTGTCTATTACATTGTAAGATTAATTTTGTGATTGACCTTTTCAACTTGTCAAAAAAATGACACATTTTAAAAATGGCTAGTCCTTTCGACTTGGCCAGTGATAGCAAATGTGTGTAGAAACCCCCTGGTCCATGGCATGATAGTATGTCATTAAGATATAGTCCTCAAATGCAAAAATAAAAATCACTATTAGGTGGACATACACCCAGCGAAAACCTGCATGCATTAAATTATGCATTTTTGTAATTGGAGTATATCTGAAACCAGCTTGAAAACCTGCAGATCTTGTCTGCAACCTTTGCAAGCCCTCTTCTAACCCTGCCAAGACTTTGTGGCTCTCCAAGTACAGCCTTCCTAATGCAGCCTAACCCCGCCCAGACTTTCTATGGTTGTCCAATCACAACCTTCGTAATGCAGCTTAATGAAAAGTCTTTGCAAGGCAAGTGCTCTGGGCAATTGCTGCCTCTTGAGCTAAACAAACCAGTATCCTTTACTACATGGGTAGATACCGCGTAGCACCTCAAGTTGTTTTGGAATCACAACTCCAATAATACTTTGCGAGCCTACGAGGGTGGGAATAGAAGGAAGACAACGATGACCAGAGGGGTATTTTGGTTATGTCATGGTGTCTCAATCTGTCACCTCTTTCAGGTATCTTCCCCCTCTATGGCTACTAGGACAGCAACATGTTGTGACTTTGCAAGTTAGCAATTGGAGAGTTAGTTGTAACAAAATCTTAAAACAACAGCAAACAGTCACAAACCGAACCCTTCACACTCTCCAGCTTTCCAAGAATCAGAGAGTGGTCCTGTAAATATCTTATTACCTGTTTGTGAGCATGGTCATACGAGTTTATGTGGTTGTCGAATTCTTGGTGTTTTTGATACTGCTTATCACAAAGCTCGCAGTAAAAGTTGGCTCGTAGCTCTTCCAATGCCTTGGCTATAGCCTTCTCTTTGTCCACAAATTCCTGCATAAGATGTGCAAAGTTTTTAGTTTTGTTATTTTGTAAGACAAAGCACAGAAAGACATCTGGTCATTACTGGACTACAATGTGCTCAACGTCCTGTCATTGATAAAGGACTAGAACGTACAAATACCAGAAAGGCATAATTGTGTCTATTGCTCCAAAACTACTAAATTGGCTTCACATAGATTACATTAGAAGAGAAAATGTGCTTTATTTACATTTAATATTTCGCATTATGCCCAATTCTAAAATTATAGCACTGGTTGCTGAAGGGCAATGTCTATTTTAGATATATTTGCTGGCTTAATAAAAGCTTAAATAATTAAAATCACCTTGTATTTCTGTCTCAGCTCCTCGGTGTCTTCTTTTTCCACTTCCAAAACACGCCGGCGCTCCGTAGCATCCTCTGCATAGTCAAGCTAAGGAAATAAGAACATTGAATCGATCCTGCAGTCGCAAGAACCCATCAGATTTATCCGTTAAAAAAAAAAAAAAAAATCCTCATTTTGAATATTGCAAGATTCACATTTCTCACTCTCCAATAATAGCACTTACAGTGGACAGCAAAATATCTACCAGGGATGAGAACTTGTGAACTTACTGATTGCTAAGGTGGCTTCCTATCACAGTACCAGACTTAAATTCACTGAGATCTTCAGTACCACCCATTATTTTTCACACGTTTGTAAACGCAGACTGCATGGCTAGGTGCTTAATTTCATACACCTGTGGCAATGGGTCTGATTGAGAGGACAGCCAACCACTCAGCTTTAACGCTGTGTTGTAGGAGTGCGGAATTGGCCGCATCCTCCACCTCCAGTAGGCCGATAACACAGTCAAGGCGATCAAGACATCAAGTTATTAAGGGTCTCTCTTTATACCCGTGGTTATAAAACTGTTGCTTAAAATAGCCAGATTACTGAAATATTAGCGTCCATTATAGTTAAAGCTGAGGAGCCTACGCAGCCCACATCTTATTTTTTAATGAAATTCCTCCTTCAGTTCAGCACCGATTGAAATTATAAAAATGCTGCTGTGTTCTAGAGTTACAGGGCCCCTGGATCTTCACAACTGACAAATTCTTAAGACTGAGTCAACTTAAACCCAACAAATTGACAGCCCAGCCGAAAAAAAAAAAGCTGAGGTGAAAGATAACAACCTCATGAAAATGCAACATTGTTGGGTGTTCCAAGTCTGTAAACAATAATATTTTAGGGCTGGTAGTCAAATATTTTAACTATAGCATTTAGTGGCTAATAAAGACATCTGACTACCCCCTAGATACAGATATGCAAATAACTTATCCAGAAAGCTAATCAGAAGGGAACCTCCACCTAAGCTTCTAATGACGCAAACAAAATCAAAAGGCCATTAACAAGCCATTTGTTCAGCCGCCAACATTTCGACCTTCGAGCTGCTTACCAAGCTGAACTTTGCTCAATAAAGGCCACAAAGTGTCAAATGTTGCTTTTAGTGGTGCCTGAATAAAAGTCTCATTAAATACTAACACAAGGTTACATTTGTTTATTTTACTACCTCTGGACTGAATACGAATATTTTGATGCCCAAGAAGACTGGCAAAGAGTCTGAATGGTTCAGGAATTAGAATATAAATCTCTTTGACGGATAAAAAACAGTTCTAATACGGAAGATCAATAGAGTATTGAACCTACTTCCATCTCCATGCGCCCCATCCCCATGACGTCATATTTGACCACGATTGGTATTGGGTCGGTCCTGCCTGCAAGATGAACAGATGGTGTTGTTGGTGAGTTAGTAAAAATAGGTGCCAGTAAGATGTTAACGTAGTGGGTTTGGGTGGTTAGAAAATCTTGCCTTGGAGTGCAGAGACCAGAAAGCTACAGTGGACCAAACATGAGTCATTCTCACAGCTTATACCATTTGGAGAACAGCTATAAGACCCACAGTCCTTGTTTTTGTTTTGTTTTATTTTCTTTACAGACAGGAAATGTCTACTTGTCTTTTCCACTGTAAAATCTCACAGTAAACCCAAATAATGTATTAGAATTCCAAAATGAAATAGCACTAACAATGCAAGAGCCAGTGATTTGCAAACTAAAAATGCTATAAAAACACCAACTCCAACATGTATGTAAAAAATAAGGTGTACAGGGGATCAAACACAGGGTTACGCAAGTTGTGGCGCATCAGCTGTTTGTCAAATCTTCCTTCAACTGTGCCATGGGAAAAAGCTGGAGGACCAGTGCCTTTCAAAGCTCAATCTAGAGCAAAAAGTGGTTCAAAAGCATAGTAGTTATAAAGTATAGTAAACAGAAGGGGAGGAGGCCTATTAGAACTCAAACAGTGCAGCACTATGCGCAGAGCACGACAAGTGTTTTAACACCAAGGACAGTTTTATTTAGCCTTTGAAATGCTGCATTAACATATGTAATATTTATCTGTAGGGTCTATTTTTTTCTGTATTTGAAGACATTCCATTAAACAAAATAAGAGGCCAAGGATTATTGGATCAGCTCCTGGTATGGTCAGTAAGCTGTGAAAAAGACTAGATGCAAATAAAAAGAATTGACTCAACTAAATCAATCTAGCAGCAGATTTGAATTTACTTGTATACATTTTTTGAACGCATCAAAGAGTATCCGGAAACCACTCAGAACCAGCCAAAAGCATGGGATGGGAGGAGGGAAAAGGCAAGGAGAGGGAGAAAAAAAGATAAGGAAGTAGGCAACAAGCATGTCACTACAGCAGCTGATTCTCTGGACTAGTGCAGCTCCATCATTTGTTACATCAGCTCGTAGAAAGGGGCAGACCACTGGGCATTTAGCCTGGGTAGAAACACAGGAAGGGAAACTTACCCATTACTCACCTTCATTCGAAAACAGTAGGTTAAAATGTGGTATTTTCTCCAACTATGTGTGTGATACACACCTGGAAATTATACCATTGGGCTTAGTCTTCTACAGAAAAACAAAGTTTCCCAGAGCCCCAGTCCTATTTCAGAGCATGTGCAAAACAAACGCTATCATGGTATCTTTAGTTTGCCCAGCAGTTCTTGTTATGGGTTATTATTTCAACAACACAGTTCTCATCCCTGGGGATTCTCCTTTCTGTGTTTACACCGTTAAATAACCTTAAAGTGTTACTCCAAGCACAATGACCAGTATTTTGAGGTGCTCATCTTGCCTAGAGTTAGATTCATATTGAAATGCTGCTCATACAGAGTTTAACCCCTCTGTAAATTTTATAACTGGCAGCAGAACATTTAAAGGGTTCCAGGCTGGCTACGGACAATTCTGTGAATATTTCTATGCCAAGTTCTCCAATGAACTGACTGCCAGCGTATGCATCTCTGTAAAAAACAGATGTAGTCACTGAAGGACCTTTGGTGCTTGGCATGAACCCAAATAATAGGGCAAACCGTTGCAAAATGGTTTACCCCATTAACAGAAAACTGGGTCAGGGTACACCTGGCATCAATCACTACAGAGGGCTGTGGTGGCTATGATGCCTGGAAATACACTTTCAATTGATGTTTTGTGTTGCGTTAAAAAAAAATAATAATTCCTAGCACTATATGTGTATTTAGCTAGAACAATTCTGGCACATTGTTTGAAAGTGAAGCAACTAGCTTGTTTCCTTGGTGACGGTTTTATTGGGGGAACCAGAATTGCCATTTATACAGAACAATGGTGTTCAAGGCCTTCACAAATAATTATGAAAATAAAAACAATTGCATTAGCTTTGCCATTATCAACAAAAATGATATTGCTATCTGGCAACTATTAAAAAAAAAAAAAAAAAAAAATATGAAGTAAAGAGTACAGGTATATGCTTGGGGTGTACATGCAGCAAATGTCTAGTAAGATTTTAAGAACCCGATGAAGGTAAAAACTATTTGGACTTTAACATTTCTTATATTCAAGTGTGGCTTTGTCCTAATAGGTTGGGAATCACTGCTCGTGTTTACTACAACAATTCCTAGGTATGTTGAATATCTTTTTGCGGTCAGTGGTGATTCCTCTGTGAGGGTTGCCCTGTTGCCATCAGATTGCTTAGACAATAGACGTCACATGTTCCGAGGAAGAACTGCTGGGAAACCAGACTATACCCGATAAATAGATTGAATGCTCTAGTCTAGCTCATGGAGAAGAAAAACAATATATATCAAGAATTTATTAAGAATCGGATTACAAAGGATTTGAGATCGGTAGAACAAAATAGTGCTGGGGCTTAATCACAAAGTCTACTTCAAGATTTAAAATTATTTAAAATGGTCACAAAAACCAGCCAACGACAACAAAAATCTAAAATAACTTACCATGGCCGTTCAGAAGCCTGTTAAAGGGCATTTGTTACAGTTTTGTTGCCCTTGCATTTGCAAAAACCCAAGAACATACTTAATCTAAGACTTTAAAATGTAGTGTAATGAATAAAAATTACTCTGTAAAGCCCAATGGCATAATTGAATAAGCAATGGCTATGTTATGAGGAAAAGGACTGAATGAGTAGTTTTGTTTAAAAAAATGATTTTGCAATACTGATTTGAACGAGCGGTGGCAGGCTTTACGATAATGCTTTGTTTGCAACACAAACATTTTTCACATATTAGCATATACCAATCCTTGTATTCTCTGTCTTTGGAAAAGGAAGACAGATTAGCTTGTTAGCTTGATATGAGAACCTTTATTATGGTTTCACCATTTTATGGTCTAATGTTTGTAAATTAATCCTGATATGTAAAAAAAAAAAAAACAAACACTCTCTGTCCTTTTCCCCTAACTGCAAGCCACTCCTGCATCTTATAACCCATATACAGAAAACCAGTGTAGTCAATCGCTTAGCGCAAACAAAATATAAAGTAAAATAAATAAATCACATTTGAATGGTGTTAGAATTTTCAGCTGATTTATCATTCTTATATTTCAAAGTGCTTTGACTAAATGTTGAAAGACTGAAGGAAGGGGGAAGGGAGGATAGGTGGGGAAGGGTGGGCTGCACTGTATGAAAACACAAACAAAAATGCCCCATTGACATGTTCCATTTAATGGACGAGGATCAGACAACGTGTGCATGGAGAGAGATAGAGGAAGGACGGTCCAAGCAGTATATGACGCTACGACAGAACAGAAAGAGAAGGAAGCCTAACATTGGTGCACTGATGACAAGAGGTAGTCAGTCTGAACAGAAAATTTAAAATTACCACAGCTAAGTTTACCATCACCACAACAAGTCCCGGGGTATTATGCTGTAAAAAAGAAACACGGTTGGTTAGGTAGCGATCACGAGGTGTAGGATGGGAGGTGGCGAGTAGGAATAACAGGCTTCTTCAGGGAAAGGGGTGGACTTTGGTCAGCGTTCATGCTGATCAAGGAGGGTAGGAAAGACGGGAAGGTTGAAATGGGTAGAGATGTGGAGCAAAGGATAGAAACCAGATGGCTTTTCTAAAAGTTAGTGAGAATTCCCTAGACATTATAGCCAAGCCTGTGCTACGGAAGAGGCCTCCAACTCCACAACTTCATGTTTCAGACAAGTACGAGAGTTGGAAAAAAAAAGGGGGTGAGGTGAAAAAAAAAAAAAAAGGAAAAATTTTGTCTGGCGTATGTACATCTATTATGATAAAAAATATTAAAAAGACTTTTCAGGCACCATGGAGGAATGGACTCAAATTACTAGTGAACTTCTTTCTACCCTGCTAAATTTCTCTTTCAGTGATTCATGTCTAAACTATATGAAGACTACCATCTTACATCCATTTATGAACTAAATACATTTTTTACATTCATAATATACTCTACCTCGAGAGACATCAGCCAATTAAAGTGTCCAGTGTATCCCAGCTTTCAAACGTCACATAGCAAGTGCCTTACAAATTAGAGATTAACTATGAAAATAAAATGTACCTTTCATCACTTCAGTGAATAAAAGTAAGCAAATGTAAGGAAGTTTCTTACAAATATAAGATTTTTCCAATCCTTCACAACAGACAGGGCCATAACCGCAAAACAGGTTTCATCTATATTACTGTATGTATAATGAAACAGAATGTTTGAAACTCTGTGTATCATACTTCGGATGGAGTGACTCATATTTAGCATCAGTATCATTAGCTTGAAGTATACTTCAGGTGCCTTGGTCTGCAAAAGAGAATATGAAGAAGCCTTGTGGTTCTCAGTTTGTGTAATACAATATTTAGTTATGCCTTAATGGAAGTCTTGAATTGTATGTGCTCAAGTGTATCATGTGAGATTACACCGTCACCAAAGCAGTTTTGAATGGTGTACAAGTAACTGTTGTACAGCTGGAAGCATAACATGGACTAAGATAAGTAACTCTACTCCAGGGTGGAAACGCAAAACTGCTCTTAATATCCTTTTTGAAGAGATGAGTTACTTTCAACTAATGAATAATACACACACAATGCAGGAATGGGTATATCCTGTCTTTCAGATGCTTAACATTAGAAACCATGCAAAAAAAAAGACATATAAAAGACCCAACTTCTAAAATGTATTGTATGTGCTTATTAATTAAATTGGCTTTGCCTAGAATACAAATGATCGTAACGTGACAAACCAATTCGATAAACCTGACCTTTAGCTTATATTTACTTTCATTTGTTCCCTTTTAGAATTCATTTATTTAAATCACATGTTGATTTAGGTATTTTTTGTTACATTATGGTCTTTACTGCTACAATATTACTCAGTAATAGAAAGGTTAAATTATCTTTTTAATAAACTGGTCCTTATACACCTGTGAGGTAGTGCCTGCAAAATAGTACCTGGAGTATCCTGAAGGGACACTATAGCCATCAAAACCATTTTAGCTTAATTAAGCAGTTTTTGTGAATAGATCATGCCCCTGTAGTCTCACTGCTCAATTTTCTGCCATTTAGAAGTTAATTTATTTCTCTTTATACAATCCTAGCCGCAACTCCCCTGGCTGTGACACAGCTTGCATGGGAAAAACTGGATTCGGATTTTAATCGGATGTTAACCTGCTTTAGAAGTTTTTATGTCATGCTCTGTAAATTGAACTTTAAACACGCACAGGAGGTTCCTGCAAGGTCTACAAGGTTATTAACAGAGCAGGAGATACATTCTAAATTAAACAATGTGCAACAGAGGATGTTTAAACAGGAGATCTCTATTTTTAGAAGTGTTTAGGAAGACTGCAAGTCACATGGTGTGCCTAGAGCTGTATAAACAAAGTGATTTAACTCCTAAATGGCAGAGAGTTAAGCAGTGAGACAGCATAGGCATGATCATACACCAAAACTGATTCATTAAGGCTAAAGTTGTTTTGGTGCCAAGAGAGTCCCTTTGATGTCAAAATAGCTCAACTGTCAAAATTCTCTAAATAGGCTTTTGTGTTCAGGTTGACTACTCTGTTCTTAACTTTGATATTCCCTTTAGTAAATAACCCTGTAAGCATCATGGACACTAAAGGCTGTCTTATTGGTTATAGTGCCAGGTGTCCTCCGGCTTCATCCATGGTTAAGAGTCAGCTTCTGAACAGTTTGACACTTCCCTGAGTCACCAGTCCAGCCTCACTTCACAATCGTTAAACCAGGCAATTTAACTGACCCATTAGCGACCTCAATTTTGTTTGTGTTTGGAAAGAGTTAACAGACTGAGAGTGTTAGCTGATGCTCTCAACCAATGAATTACGTCCCAAAAGAGATAAAACTGATATATCTATTGTGGAAGGGAATAGTCTGCTTTAGTTATACATGTGTAGATAGGTCAGACCTGGGACAGGCACGTGGTAAAACTGTTCTTAAACAGTTTCCATTTTAACTGTGTGACAGAGCAGGGGGCTCCTGGCATAGCGCTAAGGAATCTGATGGCGCTATATAAATAAAATAATAATAGTAACCACTACAATGGGCTGTATTGGTTATAGTGCTTAGACTTCCCTTTATCCGAATAAGCAATTATGAGGTTTATGTCAATAAAAAGAAAGAACAACACCCACTACACCACCAATGGACTTCGAGCTCCACCATATTTAAGGGAAGGAGAGGTAGGGGGTTATTAGGCTTATTTGTGCATTTGTCACTTTGCTGGCAGTGTATGTGATTTTATATTTTATTGTTATTTTTGGTCCCTGAGGAAGTTCCCTATGGGGAACGAAACGCGTAGGACCGTTATCTATTATTTATCTTTTATTTAGTGTATATATATAATAATTTTAAAAGCCAATAAATCTTTTCTAAACCCGACCATTGGGAGTGTGTGGACTTCCTTATAACCAGATTTGGCGTGGTAATCAGCAAAGAAAATCGCCCCTATCTAAGGGGAGGCACCTTGAGGGCCTGATTTAATTCGTCATCTTGTGAGTGTAACCTTGAAATGTGAAGCGAGTGTTTAAAGTTGTAACTGTATTACACTATGTTGCATTTTATGTTTCCATTTTAGTGGTACAAGCTGGATCCCTGATCGTTTTTTATTTTATAAGATTTTGTACATAGTTACCGCATTGGGAGGTAACTTAAGGGAAGCAAGTACCCAAAAGCTAAGTTAATATTTTATTTTTTCCACGGGTGTTGAGGTGGAAGTTGTATTATGTCAATAAAAAGAAACATGTTGTAAACATAAAGCCCATCTCTACAAATGTAAGTTCCATGGCCATTTCTGCTGATGAACGAAAAGTGTGTTCACCTCACACATTGTGTACTTTAAATAAATTATTTAAAAGTAAAACTTTAAAATCTTTATAGTAGGAAAAATAAATATCCCATGAAGGATTTCATGTTGTCAGGGGGGGAGATTCTGACAAAACCTTGACTGTTAAGCTAAAAAAAGTTCGGAGCCATGTTTTTTTTTTTTTAAAGGGGCACTATAGTCACCAGAACCACTACAGCTTAATGTAGTGGTTCTGGTGCCTATAAGCCTGTCCCTGTAGCCTTTTTAATGTAAACGCTGCAGTTTCAGAGAAAAGGCAGTGTTTACATTGCTGCCTACTAAGACCTCTAGTGGCTGTCACTCAGACGGCCACTAGAGAGTACTGTGTCAGTGCTCTGCATGGACGCGCCGAATGTTATCCATACAGAACATGCGCTATATCCTCCCAATGCTTTCCTATGGGAATGCATGTCTTAGCGGAGATCAAAAAGATTGATAAACTCAGCAATGGAGGCGGGACAAGCCACGGCAAAACCTGGACATCGTGGGAAAAAAAGGGTGAGTAAAAACGCCAATCATGATCGCAGGTACCTAAACAGACATACACGCACACACTGACAGAGGCATAGGAACACACACGCACACACTGACAGAGGCATAGGAACACACACGCACACACTGACAGAGGCATAGGAACACACACGCACACACTGACAGAGGCATAGGAACACACACGCACACACTGACAGGGGCATGGAGGCGCACACACTGACAGGGGCATGGAGGCGCACACACTGACAGGGGCATGGAGGCGCACACACTGACAGGGGCATGGAGGCGCACACACTGACAGGGGCATGGAGGCGCACACACTGACAGGGGCATGGAGGCGCACACACTGACAGGGGCATGGAGGCGCACACACTGACAGGGGCATGGAGGCGCACACACTGACAGGGGCATGGAGGCGCACACACTGACAGGGGCATGGAGGCGCACACACTGACAGGGGCATGGAGGCGCACACACACACACTGACAGGGGCATAGGCGTACACGCACACACACTGACAGGGGCATAGGCGTACACGCACACACACTGACAGGGGCATAGGCGTACACGCACACACACTGACAGGGGCATAGGCGCACACACACTGACATACACACATACCCTTTCTCAAATACAAATTTAAATTTTTTTTTAATCCACCCAGCCTCCCTACCTTTTGGGAGTGCTGAGTGGACGTTCCCTGGGGTCTAGTGGGGCTGCTCTCTCTTCCTGTGTGAGAGAGAGCAATAATCTACCATGCAGCTCCACTCTTGCTCCCTGTGATGCCAGGGCCGGAATGACGTCATATTCCGGCTCCCGGCATCATTGAACAGTGCGAGGGAGCAGAGAGGAGCCGCTGGAAGATCACTGCTCAGGACGGCCAGCTGCAACGCTCACTTAGCCGGCCGCCTCCATGCTCCCGCGGGTAGATGGCCAGCTCCATTATTTGCTTATTTAGATAAAAAGTTGACAAATCCCAGGCTCCCTGGCGCCTGGGATTTGTCGAGCCCTGCTCGACAAGTGTTCCTCCTTACACCCACGGTCACACTATTTTTCCACCCCTCATGAGCACTTTATCACCGACAGGTTGTACACCTGAAACCTATCAACTCCTAATAACCCCCAACCCCTGCAACCAAGCTGTCCTCAGAGCTGACAAATCGCCCACAGGGGTCCTCCGCCTCTGTAACCCTCATTGAGGTACCAACTTCCTACCACCTTATGAAGTACCCAGAGGCATATGTAGACAGGGGAGCTGCAGGCACCACCAGTACTGCCACGGGCTCCCCTGGGAATGCCATATCCCCCCTCCATGGCCAAGTACAAAGCAGGGAGGGGGGACTGAAAACTTTTTTTATAAAATAAAAATGCGCCCCCCCTCCCCCCATTTTACATACACACACACACTACACCGCATCGACTATACAAACACACACCGCATCCACTACACACACACACTACACAAACACACACCGCATCCACTATACACACACACTGCATCCACTACACACACACACATTCTTGAAAACAAAAAATTCTGACTGGCATGTATATTTTGTGCATTGACATAAAAAAAAAGGATTTGCAAAAAAATAAACATGTTCAGTTAACAGTAGATTTGGGTAGAAATCGTTTACTTTGTCAAAATGGTAAATGTACAGAATATCTGTATCAGAAAGTTATCGGCTATCGGCCTGAAAGTTCACAGATTATCAGTATCAGCTCTAAAATATATATATATATATATATATATATATATATATATATATATATATATATATCGGCCAACCTCTAATACGTAGCCCCATGCCACCCTATAAACCCATTATTATTCCACAACTTTCTAGGGCACGTGAAGCACACTAATCGCAGTACTAAACCTAGTTCAATTAACTGCATGGAGCTCCAATGTCCCACTATTTAAGGCTTCTTATCGTTATGAATGATGCTGCACGGTTACCACTGGGTATTACCACTTAGTTGGCCTGCAGTATTGTCCATCTTTACTGACCTGTGCAAATGGGGTCAAAGTATTGACAACGATGTTCTCTCTTGTCCCACATTTTAAACCTGTGTTTCTAATTTTAGTTTCTTTCTCATTTTTCAAATCTATTTAGCCTGCTAATCTATGCAGTATATTCTTTATTTTCAAAAAATGAACAAAATTTGTGCTCAAACTCTTAGCCATGTATATGTACATGTTCTTGCTACAATCCACATGCTACGTTGTTTCACCATTTACAACAGTTATATGCCATTAATAAAAAATAAATAAAAAAATGTTTTTAAAAAAGTAATTGTGAGCTGCCCAAACATTCAAGGCCAGAAAAAAACCAAAAAACATGCATTTACAGTATGAAAATCAAAATACTTCTGGTAAGCCATGATTTTGCTTTTCAATAGGGGCACCTGTAAATGTTCCACTACTGAAGTCACTGAAGTCAGTAGATCCCAGAGTATTTCTCCTGCCTTTTGTACTGTTTTAGCAATGTTCCAGTCCTATGTTACTACTGTGGAAAATAAAAACATAAAAAGGGTCAGTTATAGGACAAAAGCACTTCAGGTCTGTTAAAACTAAGGATGTCTCAAAAGGATATGCTGACTTGCTGAGATTTTAAATTTTTTGGAATCAACTAAAGCATTGTTTTTAAGTGGATATTTCAATTGCCATTCAGTCATTCTGTGATATATGTGAGCCTTTTTTCACCAAACACGGAATTGTTGAGAAGTGAAAAATTCATAGCAAAATCTAGGTCAAAATAGACCACTTGGAAGAATTCTCCAACAGGTTAAATTATGGCCTAGATTGTGCTGTTTGGCATTTAATTTAAAGTATTGGTTCTCGGTCTACTGACTAGACTTCATACATACACAATTCAATCCCTTTACAGAACTGAACAATAGCCTTTTCCCTGCAAGGAGGTGAACAAGATGTCAAGAATGGACATCGAAAATGGCTGATATCAAATACATTTTAAAAACTGCACTGGCAACAGTAGCAACAAACAACGTGGCTTTAGTTTTGTACCTAAATTTGCTTATAACTAATTACACACAGCCATTACCAGTGCTCTCGTAGTTATTTTGCGCAGTGTAAAGTAGTAACAAATCCCATTCCATTTAGTCGGCCTATCTTTCAAAAGGTGTATGAACAGACATGTCCATCGCCCAGTCTTTAAACACACCAATCATAATCGTTCAATATGTACCCGTACCTTAAATCTCACCTCTAGCTCCTATCTACGGTTTCCTATTTTGTCAGATGCCCTTTACATACTGCATATACTACTAACGGCTATATTGTCAGCCCCACCACCGTAGTCCCTCCTTACTGGTCATCCAACACCATCTATTTTGCTCACTACGCATGTCTTGATCTTGTTAGAAATCGGTAGCTTCCATTATAATTTCCACGTTTGTCAGAATTTGTGTTTCAATGCATTTGTAATGTGTACAAGGCGATTTACTGTATTATTCAATCAAGATATTTCCCTGCGGCAAAGCTTTACAAAAAGCTTCAAACAAATACTATGTTTCCTAGAAAACTGCAGAAAGTCATCAAAATACCAATTAATTCAAAGCTGGACTTATTAAATGAGCCCTGCTGCCACTGTTTATTATGTTCTTTTCTTTCGTGTAAAGTGATCTCTTCTGCTAGTCGACTTTTTTTTATAAGAATGGTAGATATACTTCAAGTACATTTTTTGTAAGACGCTCTGATGTTTGAAGCATGCAATATAATCCGTTATTGAACAAAACTTGGACTCCCACCTGATCCTGAGCAGCAGCTTTTAGGTCTCCTTTCAAGTTTTCGGTCTCTCATTTTAGCAGTTTCTTAGAATCTTTTTTATTTTTAAGCAAAAACATTGTGAAAATCTGGTTAAATTAGATATTTCTTCCAATAATTTTCCATTGCTGATGCCAAACTGCAATTTCTAAAGGTCTCTTAAAGGCACCCTAGCTGTTTTAGGTGATGTCTCACTCCATGTAGACGCAGTGTTCCCCAACCGAGTCCAAGAGACCACCAACAATCCATGATTTATGTATTCCCCTGTTTTATTCCAATGGAGACACTGACAAAACCCAGACTGTTGGTGGTCGATGAGGACTGAGTTGCGGAACACTGATGTAGAGGACTGGCTCAAGGCTAGATAAATCGAAGAGGTCAGGTTGCCATAGGGAGACAGAAAATGGACCCATAACACAGAATCTCTTCCCCTTTTCCAGCCAATATGCTTTAGAAGAATGGGATTTCAGTAGGGCTTTTTTAGACAAGACAGCTTCATGGATTTCACTTTCATTCCCATGCAGCATCAATACTCATCATTGGGAAGAATACACACACTCTAAATGGATGCTGCATGAGAGCAAAGGAAGCTCCAAAGAAGTCTTTGCAACCAGAGCATAGACAGACAGCCTATGCTATATCAGAGATCGGGAACGATCCTCCATTATCCTGTCCTCACCCCCAACAGCTGCAAGTGTGCAGTGTCTGTATGTACACCCATATGCCTGCAGGAACAGTATGTGTGAGAGAAATATAGTATAGTTCATTTGGTGCGGTGGAGATGGGTTAAGGTACAAATGAAAGTGCGCTTAACCCCTTAAGGACACATGACATGTGTGACATGACATGATTCCCTTTTATTCCAGAAGTTTGGTCCTTAAGGGGTTAAAAGGACACTAAAGTCACCAAAACAATTTAGCTTAGTGAAGTAGTTTTTGTGTAAAGATCATGCCTTGAGCTGAAGGAAGCTGCTGGTTGTCCCCCCCCCTCCCCTCTCCCCTCTTCCTATGCCAGGTAACAAACAGGGAGGGGGGACTAAAACAAAATTTAAAATAAATAAATAAAAAACACACACTGCATCCACTACACCTACACACATTCTTGAAAACAAAAAATTCTGATTGGCATGTATATTTTGTGCATTTACTTTAATAAAAAATAAATAAATAATAAACGTGTTCAATTAACAGTAGATTTGTGTAGAATTTTTTTTTTTTTTTTTTTTTAAATGGTAAATGTACAGAATATCGTTATCGGGTATCGGCCTGAAAGTTCACAGATTATCGTTATCGGCTCTAAAAAATTAATATTGGTCGATCCCTATTCATAGTTCACTCAACCTGCAGTAAACTGGATGGTGCAAAGTATTGCAAGCTCCTCTAAACCAAGAAGAGAGGCTCCATCAATCAGGAATGTCACATTCTAGTTCAAATCGCTCAACAATAGGATGTATGGACTCATGTGGGCAGGCCAGGAGGGCTAGATATAGTGTGTGGACCCGCCTGTAAAGGGAGCATGTCAGCCCTCTTCAGTCCTGAATGGCTAGGGTCAGAGGCTCCTGACAGAGTCCGGCATGCAATGCAAACCAACAATGCCTATGAATATTTGCAAACACCTCATCAGTTGTGCCCAGGCAATATAGCTTTTTGAACTTGCCTCAGTCACACACACAATCCTTCATTATTGTACAATATAGTCTTGTGTACATTTGTAATGAATACTGGATATGTAACAACACCTTTTCAGTATATCTCCCGGTTTACCCTTGCTATAGGGAGTGGGGTGGTGGTGAAAAGAGAAGTAATTTTTAAGGCACCCTTGGTATAAAGTACCTATCATCTGCTGAAATCTATCCTCTTTATCTGTGCAATATTAAGGTCTAAAAGTTTTCTAGAGTGCTATTTTTGAGATGCCAAATTGAGCACACATATTGCATGACCTAATATGGCCTTTCTGGTTGGGGAGGAGGCTACTCCCCAGTAACAAGTTTGTCCCTGAGCATAGTGGAACAGATTTAGCCCCTGACCAGTGAGAATCATCTCCCCCCCAAGTTCAAGGCTTCTCTTTATCATGCATGAGCCTGTATTTTGGTCTACAATACCACTACCTACCAATATATTGTAGAAGGTTGATACTGAAATATCATGCCCAATGTATCGCTTTGATCTAGATACTAAAGGGATTTTTCAAGAAACTAGACATTTTCCCTGCTGCCCCTACATGCCAGCTTCAACATCTAGGGTGCACAAAGGCAAACCCAGTGACATTTGGTACAGCTTATCAGCTGAAGCACACCACAGTCATCTTCCTTCCAAATCGAAGGAGACATATTCTCCTCATACGTGACCAGGGAAGGAGACTACTATTGGGCAGGATAAACAAACAGCTACTATACTTCAAACAAGGCTTTTTGGCATTTGGGAAATCAGCACTACTATGCTTGCAGGATAACTAGCCACATTTAGTTATGCAATATCTACCATAGGACAATAGTTACACTTTGGGGACCCACAATGCAGCCAAACCAATAGCAGTAGGACAGATGCCTTGGAGATTGCAAAGATCAGCCTAATGCATGAATCAGTGTACTATCAGACAGGGGATAGGCTAAACTGAAAAGTAAGCTCCTCAACTGAATACTTTCACGATTCACTCAATGCCTGTGTTTAAGTGGATACTGCTATTTTGATGTCACTAACAAGTCTTTCATGTTTGCTTTTCGAATATGCTGAATGTTGACTAGTAGATATGCTTCTAAAGTAATTTAACTCTACAGGAAGTGTTGCATATATCGTTCATATATTGATAAATTGTTTAGATGACTTTAATGCTAATTTGATTTCTCACAGTACGCCGTCCTCTTACTAGTATATTTGTTTACATGGAGATTTATCTCTAAAGTAAATGTTGCACATATAGTTGACATGAGACTCTTGGGCACATTTGTTTTTATTATTTTATGTCATTTTTGGAATTTTCTACGTTTCGGTGCCTCCTCACCAACAGGATGGAGTTTGTGCACCGACATTACGGATAGATTAGCATGCGAGGATATGTCACTGGAATGCAGGCACCACTGAGGTTTGTCACCTCTAGATCTGATTGTAAAGGATCTGGACACCTGCTAACATTATGATGTAGCCTTTGATTTTGCCCAGGGGACCACTTTATGAGATGTGGGTGCTCCTTTCCGGTAGCTGGAGAATCTCCCATTTCTAATACAGTGGGGCTTGCTAACCTTATTGTTGAGCTCTGAGGGAGAATCGTCAAATGCTTGCTATTTTATTAAGTCCCTTCTTTATGTTGTTTTTTGCATACTGCATCTCTGTATTGTAACATTTTATTCCCCTCCTCACTCCAACGGCTGTGTTGATAGCTTACACCATCCTCTTTTCTGTACCTCTATTTGCACAACTTGTTTTTTTGAAATCAAAACTTTATCTAAGATGACACTACCAGACACGAAAAAAAAAAAAATTAAAAAAACATGTGGATGCTACCATCTTACTGAAGATTTACAGCTGCCAACAACTGAGACAATGAGCACACAGGGCTAGCCAAATACACATTACTGATGTACAAGCCAATAAAAGAAAAACATATTCAAAGGCTTTAAAAATCTGTTTTATATATGATATAAGGAAAGGAGAGAGCAAAAGGTGAGAGGAGGAATAAGGAAAACAAATAGGGTTGGGTGGGAGAGCACATCAAGTCAATGATAGACACCCTTAAAAGATAAACATAACAGATTTATCATCTCTCACTTACCCTGTAGAGATTTTCCCAGGCCCTGTCCGAGTTTCCATCCATGCTTCTGTAGTAGGCGGTGTCCGATGTTATCCTGATAGGAAAGGGGAGGAAAGGAAGGGGGGAAAAAAAAACACGAAAATATTCCGGTAATAAAATTTGCCCCCTCCCTCCTGCCATTTGTTCCTCACCAGTGTCTGAATTTGTGAGAGAGGACAATCATGCAAAATAATAATAATAATTACAAGGACTGGCTAAATAATAAGAAGCTAGTGTATGGTGACAAACTGTGCTCCCTCAAATACATATTAAAAACAATGGAGATGGAATTAGATCTCAAATTGTATTCTGATTGAGTGCAAGTATGTTGCAGCAACAAAATAATAAAAACGTGGAGTGTGGTGGAGACATACGTGGTTAGGAGTTCAACATTAAACTGGAAAACACAGAAAGTAGGACTGAGAGCAAACAACTACGTATCCGTCACCTAGACCACAAACAAGGTGCCATCCCAGTGAGAACCAAAGAATGCTGGTGTCTGTGAATCCCTGGGGTGAAGAGCAGCAATTTTGAAATACAACTTCGGTATAACTCATGCTGAGGATTTGTGATTATATGAGAATACAATGACCAAAAACAACCTATAAATAAATTACATGTAACTCATTTTTGCAGAAGGAACAAACAAGTTGCCTTTCCAGTCATTGCAAATAAGAACACATATTTTTGGTACCCGAATGCAAATTAAAGGAGTTTTTTGGGAAGGTCATGTTTACAACATTTTGCATCAACAAATGCCATTTTCTTTAGTTCTGTGTGGGATGGCACACTACAGCTCCCAAAGAAACTGCAAATGACACAATTGTGGGGAACCAGAAGCCAAAACAGAAGCAAGACCCTGAAAAGTACTGATTGGCTTCTAACTAGCTTTCTTAATTTCGGCATTTTTTGTTGTTGTTGTTCTCTCATACGCAACTAAAGCATGCAGCAAAATGTTATTTTTAGGAAGAAACCATCAATGTTAGTGTTAATTGGTAAGAGTAATCATGAAGTGGGATAAAAAAAAAATCTGAGAGGTACGCCTGTGCGTTCAGGGTTATGAATTGGAGGTGATGAATGATTGCATAGCCTCTAATGCAAAGGGTGAGACGGACTAGGACAGGGTTAACAGCCAAAGATATTTAAGTGCATGAGACAAAGCAAAAATAGAAAGAGGCAAGAGGGTATAGGCCCCAGCAGAGTGTCTCATCTCTTCTACAATGGATTTCAGTTTAACTGCTACACCTCCATAACAGAAGTCAAGACGACCTTGGACTAACCTTTAAAAGGGAATAAAGGAGTAGGATTTGGAGAATCTAGTTAACTTGGTTTGTAAAACAAGGCAAGCTTACTCTGTTCTCCTCTCCCATATGGGGCAGTATTGGAACAGAGCAATAATAAAAGGATAAAGCAACTTGATACTATATTTGGGATTCATTTCTAGAACAAGGCTTTTGTCTAAACAATGAGGATAAATAGAAGATTGTATAGACAGAACCATAAAGTGTTTGTTGCAATTCACCGCAGAGACCCGGTTTCCTCACTTGCAGCAAACACGTCGCCTAGTTCACCATTTATAGTTCAAGGCCCCTGCGCAATGATTGCAGATAACAAGAGAAACGTTTTTTTTTATGTAGGGGAGGCACTAGAAGTCACCAAGAATGGGAAGAGAACAATAGTGTGAGATGGAGGGAGGGAGAGAAACAGGGAGGGGGGGTGTACGGGTGACTCATACTGCAGGGTGGAATGGAGCAGGACATAGAAGGGAGTCTTGTTCTGCATTCCTATGCACAGAAGCGCATTGCAGACTAACAGCAAAGGGGAGGTGTAAAATCAGTTCCCACTAATGACAGACAGAGTTTTAGCTTGGCTGTTTAAACCTGCTAAGACAAATCCTTAACATTTCCTATTTACCCTAGGCAACCACATGAAAATTGAAGGGAAGATAAAATAAATCTTTGTCCCCTAAAAGAACTGATTTCATACAATATCTCTCTCTGAACGAGAGAAAGGGAGATGTAGAGGTTACAAACAAATTATAGTAATGGCTGCCAGAAACACCCGGTTAAAGTGTCAATAGGCCAAGAAATATCTAAAATTATATACTCGTGGGGCTATGGAAAACCTGAAGGGGGTCACTTACAAACCAGCAGGACATTTAAAGCGTTAAAGGAAGCTCACTTGGGAAAACCGTTTCACTGCTTTATCATTACTTTAGCCAGTTAAACAACTTCTTACACAATGTTACGTGGGGAGGATCCACGGCTAACCCAAACAAATGTCAAGTCAGACAAGGACAACTGCTGTTCTTTACCAATTCTTTCTTGCAGAGAATAACTTAGTAACGCTTGTTACACTAAAGAGTTGTTCCCTTGATTGCATAAGTTATGGAGCATAGAGCTCCCCTCCATCCCCCGTCACTGTATTCCAGTACACAATGGCGTATAACTGCATCAAAAAGGCACTGCGCTTAAAGATTGCATTCTCGTAACTATAGCATTACATTAGGAAGTATTACTGGTCAGGGTTTACATGAAACGATAACCCTCATATACCATGATGAGAAACGGTTTTTGGAAGGGTACGATTGCCATTACACACATACCCCTAAACAGTGCTTTTAAGTTGACTTTTGTCTTTTTTTTTTTTTTTAAATCTTTTTTGTGTGCATTCTAATACACTATTTAAAGCATTAATATTCGGTGGTCTGTTATTTAAACATTAAATTATTATTCTAATTTACTGTGCGGACATTTGAAAACGACCCCAACATTTTTTTTTACATACTGCTTAGTTTTTATAACCAACTGATCAGTCGGAGAAAATGTAATAGTGTTTACACTACTGTAAGCAATAAACGACTAGTACAGAAGCACTTGAACCCTAATGGATTATGAAAAGCAAGTGTTGATCTTAGAAAATGACCTTGACAAGGTGAACTTGAAATTGAGGAGGAGGAACAGGCCAACTAATCAGAAGAGGGGAGGCACTCTGCTGCGGTGAGGGCGGAGGGGAAAGGTCACTACGCGTGATCTACCAGAGAGGTTAAATTAAAAACAAAAACAATAAAAATAAACAGACAGACAAAATGGGGGAAGCATTGCTAGTTTCCAAAAGATAATACAAGTGGAGTGGAAATACGAACCTGGCTTTAAAAACAGGGCTGTCAAAAGGAACAATTAAATGTAACACAGTAAGAAACACAGGTTTTGTCTTTCGAAATGTATTTTTGTTGCATAGTCACCAAGCCACTGCTTGCAAGTTAAGGCTTTACAGAGAGGTGAAAGCGGGGTGGTGAAATGGGAAGGCTCAGACAGGAAAAAAATAAATAAAATGAAAATATATACACACAAGAGGTGTTGACAAGGAACTGGGGGTGACAGGAAAATGTTTTACAGGGAGAGAGGTATGGAAGAAGTTAAAAGATAAAGATAGAGGGGAATCTATGAGGTGGGGAGGAGGGAGTGATGAATGCACTGGGCAGACTTCTGCTTCACTTACATAGCCAGTCAAGAGCAATGCTTGCTGGGAAAATATGCCATCCAGCCATCAACCATCCCTCTCTAACATGTCAAAAAGACCTTTCATCCTCTGCATACACACACACAGTTTGTTTAATATAAGGAAGCATAGAATATAGTGATGAGATTATCAATCCACTCGTCACCTCTGAGATATGAAGTATAGATTTCAGTGAACGTAAGAATATGTGGTGGTTCAGTGAGAGCCAAGCAGAGGGGTTATGGGAAAAGTATGAAAAAGAAAAGGAGTACGGATAATTAAAGTAAAGGCTTTGCGGCACTGAAAGATAATGGTTAGAGTTCAATGTTTATAGCAATGTGTGATATGCGCATGCGTCCTTTGAGAGTAATGACAGCAAGTGATGATGTACACAGTTGGAGTAATTTGCTAAGGCTCGAATCTGCCCTGTAGGAATAGAATAGAATCTGGAGGCCACATTGGATAAAAGTTACTTGGGGGCCACACTGGGTGAAAGGAAGTGTGGGAAACTAGTTTTACGCTACAGGTTTATTCTATAAACAATGCACTGTAAAACGTTAGCAACAATGACGATTTTAATTTTTTCCCCCAAAACACATCCAAAACAAAGCTTGGATATTTTAGAATAAACCACGATGTTATGCCATTTTATGCTGGCTGCTGCTTCAGTTAGGGTCTGGCTGTAAATAAAGCCCAAATGTGTGTAATGTATGTGTCGAAGGTCTGTAAATTAGCAGTGTGATTTCCAACAGATCAGAAGTAGGATGGCGTACAAGGGCTCAATTCACCAATCCACGACTTTGGACCTACTTGCCAAGTTCTAAATGACTGCACTGGGGACGTGCGTGTTCATCTGCACTGCTAAGTTAATATAGGTATGTAACTTCCCAAACTTAAAGGAATCTATAGGTACCCAGACAACTTAATTGAGATGAAGTGATCTGGGTGCCACGTCCCTGTAGTTTTAACCCTGCAAATTAAATGCTCGAACACCAATGTTAACAGTGCAGGATTTAAATACCTATAGTAGTTGTCACACTGACAGCCACTAAAAGCGTTTTCATTCAAATAGCTCAGTGAAACTTGGCTATTTCAATCAGATGGTGCTGTGTGGCGTTTTGCAGCTCATTTGCACTAGCCTTCCAATGCTTTCCAAAGGAAAGGAATAGGGTTTGCTGAGGGTTCAGTAGAGAGCATTGCTGCTTGGAACAAACGATAAGCAAATTAACTTTTCTGATGTTACTCGTACCTTCATTGCAGTAAATGATATAACAGGACAGCAGTTTGTAAAAAGCTTACTTACCACCGCTGCACAGAGAAATGGTGTATGCACACTCCGAATTCTCTCTCACAGTGCTGTTTGGATGGATGCTCCAGGCTTTGATTAGTCAATATACATACTTTGCCCGACCTTGGCAGGCAGAGTATGTAACGGAATATTAAAAAACTTTAATGGAACATTCCAGGCACATAACTTCAATTAAATTAAGTAATGGTGCCAGGAGGCCCACGGCACACTCTTACTATATGGGTTTAAACGGTTATCGAACGGTTTAACCCCAAAGTTGCCTCCAGCACCGATCTCCACTCCCCTACAGATGGCATCCGCCTTCTGAAATTTCAGTTTCAAGAGCGCGGAGTACTGCCAGGCAGTGGAGCCGCTGACAGAGCGGTCAGCTAACGCTCTCAGCCAGTAATTCCCCATTCACAAAACTCGCTTGGAAAGAAACATACCTTTGTTGCAAACATTTGTACATACAGCAAGAAAAAGTAATTTCACAGAAGAAGGGGCAAGCTATGCCTTGGATATTATGAAACCATTCCAAAATGTGTTGACAGAAAACCAGGCGATGAGCTGTAATTATTATGATGCATTTAATGCCGCTTTAATTTTGAGTGTTTACATCAATGTATCATTGTGTATGATGATGTAAATGAACATGGGTAAAAGAGGGCCTATGTTTAAGATGCTGTGAAGGTCATAAATGGGTAAAAGTGTTCTCTAGTAGTTGAACAGAAAGCACAGAAAATTAGGTGCCAGCAGTGGACATGCAATGGAATTACTAGACAGAAATGCAGTGCAGGACACAAGTTTAGAGGCAGCTATGTACATGTAATTTGGAGTGAATGCAAGATAGAATAATCAGACCAAAATGTAATAATTTCAGACAAAATACAGCTTTGCCACTGACCAAAGACCCTTAACTTTGCTTTCTATATGTTCTTTTCTGCACACAACAAGCTCTTGATTGGGCAATAAGTTCAGCTGAGTTTGCTCCATAAAAAAAAAAAAAAAACTGAATGCTCACTGTGGGATCCTCATGCACAATTGCAGGGACAGAAAGACCCAGACCAGCCCCTCGAGAATCAAATCCTGCAGCTCACTACAAAAGTAAACACCACCAAGGCCGGACAGAGAGGAAGTAACAGATAATGGCAATAATGACTGGCGCCCCAACCTGGCACCACTAACCCCAGTCACTGCTAGCTGGCCACTACAGAAGAGTGTCTAGCAGTGGAATGGGGTTATATTACTGACCATGCAGGCACCAGATAGTCTTAGAGTCTACAGATTCTGCCAGCAAAAAAATGCTGACCTTCACCCACTCTGCCGAGTAGGCAATATAAAAGTCTCTGCAATGTCACACTACAAAAGATTATCTGAAGACCCTGGTGTAGGGAGTGCATTTACCAGATTGTGTCTTGCTATCTGTCAAATCTACTACGGCAATCAGTTATAAGAGTATTTCACGAACATAGCCATGTTAGATATTAAGAAGTAGCATGATGTTTGGGACTTGCTAAATGTTTTGAGTCACTCCACCACAGCAATGCCTTATATCATTTAGGGGGTAATAAAGGTAATATGAGAGTTGAGGAATTTATATAAAAATTAAATCAGCCAACTCTGTTAAAGCATTCAAAACCTGGAGATAATGGCAGAACCTGTAGACTCCTAGAACAGTACAGCCATTGCCCAGAACCACATTCTTCCCCGCAGGTATTGCTGCAGAGGCCAGCTAACACCCCTGCAGGTGGGCCCTCACCTAGAGATCGTAGTCTACCTGCTGAAGAGACCCATAGCAGCAGCATCCAGCATGTGCCAGAGTATAGAAGTCCCAGCTTGCTCAAAGAGACAAAATACACAGACTAAGTGATGGAATAGCAGTGATCAACATATTCATAGCTTTGCACACTGCAGTATGGGAAGAAACTACAGTTGTACCTGGATGGCTTTATAGATGAAGGTCTGTCATACATGCTATGCCAGAATGGGTTGTAATATTACTATAGTGCACATGAATAATGAAAGAGGCTGTCCCCCTCTCCCCCCCCCAAAAAAAGAAAAATTAAAAAAAATAGAAGCTGTCAAGAACACAGATCCCAAAAGCTTAACACACTATATCTCAACAGCTTATGGACATCAGGTAACTCAGTTCAATCTGATACACAAGTGTCTACCTACAGCAAACCAGTATACAACGAGTTTAATAAGTCTAAGCAGTCTTGTCTCCTTTACTACAAGGCTCTAACTGCAGAGGCACCATAAGCAATGTTGATAAATAAAAAAAAAAAGTTGCTTTCAATATAGATGTACATTGTATTAAAAACTACCTTTATCAGACCTCGGTATTTGTAAAGGGCCTTTTCTTCTGCCCTTTTTTTATGCATTTACTGACCCTTGGGGGAACTATGTTGCCATGAAGCAACTGGTTAGCAGTGGTGTTTTCCTCTGCAGCATTACCTTGTGCAAACTTCGCTAGCAACATGCCAGCACATAGCATAAAGGGAGGCTAAATATATACACACAGATATATACGTGGTGTTCACTTGACCAGAACAAAGGAATGGAACAGGGAAAGAGGAAGAAAGAAGTACTAGGTTATTACCACCATCCCTACTGGAGAGAGCAGCAAAAAAAGAATAACTTTGTTACGCCCTCCAGTAGTCATAGGGTTCAATGAACAGAAAGAGTAAAAATAAAATAAAAAGTATATATATGTATATATATATATATATATTAAAAAAAAAAAAAGCAGAGCGTGCAATACAAACCAGGTCATGAGCAGCTTAGCTAATATTGGGATCAACTGCTGTGGAAGAGAAAGGCCAGATAGGGCCAAAGTTGTGTAAAGTTCTGTATACCATCTACACACGGACACACACACACACACACACACAAACACAACACCGACCTATTCTTTGGCAGAGTGCATCATATTGGTCTTTAGTGGTTAATACAGAGCCTTAGGACACCTCCAGGCAATGCTCAAATCGGATATCTACGATTACGGAAATTCTAATGCTACTAAACGGAGTGTAAATGTAGAATCCATGAAATGCATGGGAATTCATATTTCTGAAGGGCAAAGCGATGTGGGACATCAACCTTAAGATGATTCCGTAAAAACAATGATAGCATAAGCAAAACCTGGATCAATGGTCATTCATTATAGACTTTTTATTTGGAATTTATTTTTGAGGAGCAACAACAATTCAAGGGTGCAAGGTTACCAGGTGTATTTGTGTATCTTCTGTAAAAGATACCATAGCCTATAAATGTTTGAGGAGAGAACTTTGGAAAGCCTGAAAAGTCCTATGTAGCATGTAGAAAATTTAAGCTGTAGGCCCCAGCTAAAGATCAACGTGCACTTCGCTGGTTTTACCAACTAAAAATAAAATAAAGTGAAACTCACAAAGCTTGACTAAATAAAGCCATCTATTCACTAAACTGTTTTAATAACAGGTCTTATAATATACTATCCCCTGCATTAAGTCAGGTGTTAAGCTAATCCTTGGCTGACGAGAGGCCTCAGAAGTACAGCAGAGATTTTTCAAGAATTCTGTACCCCTGACCAGCATTGTTTGCTCTGGGGTAATCTTACACGCCTCAAAATCCTAATCTTCTGGGGCCAAATAAAGGAGGGAATATGGGAATATGAAAGCCACCCCAGAATGCATCCTCTTACCGATTCAATTGGCTTGTCCAGGGAAGCTTGTTCAATCTCCAGATGTCCATCTTCATATTGGTCAAAATGGTTGCCCTGAGAAGGGAGAGACAAAGTGTGAGAAAAGCACTTCGAATTGGGAGGTGGAAATATAAAGTCCCTCTCAACATCGTGGGGAGGCACCAGTGAGCGCTACATCTTTCCACTATCCTATTTAGGATCACATTTGGATTCCTTATAGTTGCATTTTAACAAACAGTATTACAATATTACTGTATCTTATTTTATAGGAAAAGATGCAACCCCAATTTCTTGGTATATAATCCCTGCGTCAGCCTACCGGAACACAAATTCTGGGTGGCTAACATGAATTCTGTGAAGTCAGCACCCCCCACTCCCCATGTTCTCCCCTCAGCCTGCTTTTCTTGACATCTGTCGACCTCCAGTGAGTGAGGTCAGCCAAGTAGGTTCCACCTAAAGGGAAAACATGCCCTCAGAGCTGGTACAGGGGTAGGGTTTAACTTTTTTTTTTTCTCTTTTAATTACAGGGGCGGGCAGGATTGTGCAGCACAGAGATGGTTTTTGGAACAAACAAAAAGTGTACCTTTGCAATATTACACTTGCATAATACAAAACCAGAGTAAACTCACATTCCTCTCACACGGAGATCCTTGCAATTGACAATCTAAGTAACAATTCCATGCCTCTCCTAAAGAAGCATTGGAGAGACACTCCACATGTGCACTAATCACTGCGCTCAGCCAATCCAATGCTTTTCACACAGAAGACTTGAATATAATGCTGTTTGTAAGAAGCAATGCCTTCCCTCTTTGAATGAGCATTCCAAGAAAACAAGACAAACTCTCCTAGCTGTCTGACAGATACATACTTTTAGAAAATAAAAACAGCCGTTTTATTGTATAGATCATTCCCCTGCAATTTCACTGCTCAATTCACTGTCATTTAGGAGTTAAAGCACTTTGTTTCTGTTTATGCAGCCCTAGCCACACCTCCCCTGGCTATGATTGGCAGAGCCTGAATGAAAAAAATAACTGGTTTCACTTTCAAACAGATGTAATTTACCTTAAATAATTGTATCTCAATCTCTAAATTGAACTTTAATCACATACAGGAGGCTCTTGCAGGGTCTAGCAAGCTATTAACATAGCAGGGGATAAGAAAATCTTAATTAAACAGAACTTGCAATAAAGAAAGCCTAAATAGGGCTCTCTTTACAGGAAGTGTTTATGGAAGGCTGTGCAAGTCACATGCAGGGAGGTGTGACTAGGGTTCATAAACAAAGGGATTTAACTCCTAAATGGCAGAGGATTGAGCAGTGAGGCTGCAGGGGCATGTTCTATACACCAAAACTGCTTCATTAAGCTAAAGTTGTTCAGGTGACTATAGTGTCCTTTTAAAATAGGCACTTTTCTAAAATAAGAGAACTGCAGCTAATCCTCTGGCAAGTGGCTCAGAACCCAATGGATTCTATAGTGTTAGAAGAAACAAAGTTTTTTAACCCTATAGCATCTTTAGATCTCTCTGGGTTACAAGGAAAATTAATTCAAGATAGCAGGTGACATTTCTCTATGGTGACTAGGTATCCTGTATTTGTCAAGCCCTCATTTAGCACTCACACATATATTCTGTAGCCATGTAACATGCAGGGATATTGTGCACGGATACATACAAATTCAGATTAAGTTATCAAAGTAGAATTCTGCCTAGCATTGAAGAGGACAACAGCTTGAATTATTATTTTTTTCTTAAACCATCATACACTCTCCTCCTCTCTTTCTTCCCCCCCCCCCCCCCCCCCCCCAAATAACCACCCACACGGCAATTAAGATGAGAAGATACCTATTTTTCCAAAGACACTCTGGCAGGCTCTGAACACATTACTATGTTTACAATCTGGATTTTGTTCGGGAAGTCAGAAACAGAACCATCTGGGATATGTCAGATGCTGCAATGCCATTGCTATTCGCATTATCCAGTCCCTAGGATTGTTGTTCTCTTAAACAAGTGAGGGGGCAGCATGAACAAGGGTGGAGTGATCAATATACACTGTGTTGCTACAAACAGAAAATATAATTTGTTTTTAGTTACTAGAGTCTTGCAATCTGAGTAAATGTCAACATATTCTTGAGCAGGTAAAAAAAAACCACACAAACAATTAAAAGGATGCTAAACACCATAACAACTGCACAGGTTATGGTGCAAAAAGGTATCCCACCTTCCTATACAATTGCTTATACCTCTTTGCAAACCAATTCAGCTGCATTATCCAACACTGCCCTATATCATCCTGCCATTATTGACAGAATGGATCCTTCATTTCCATGTCCCCATTTTTGTTTTCTACATGCTGGCTGCCATTTACGTCCGCGCCTCCTCTGTCTGCCTCTCACAGAGCACCTGATTAGTGTTTGTGGGGTTTTCTGGATTATTTCTTTATTAGCCATTTATAAGTGTACCTACATGAAAAATATCATAAAATCCCCCTCCCCCCCCCCCCCCCCCAAAAGGAGGAAGCCCTCCACTGAGCAAGTGGCGTGTGCAGCAGCATGCTGAAAACAACTCTTACTGCTCATTTTAACCCTCAAGTGATCAGAGAGCCCAGTTAGTTTTGTATTTCTTCCAGCATACAGATGACACCAGAAACAAAGACATTTAATGTGTTTCCAGCAGAGAATTAAAGCACCTGGCCACCAAGTACAATACATAAATTCCCTTGGGAACCAAGGAAAGGGGGTATTAAAGGACCACTCGGTGCAATGGTTCTATATGTTTAACCACTCAGGGTAAAACAATGCAGTTTTGAATAAAGGACAAAAGTGTACCATGAAGAGTCAAATACACCTCTAGTGGCTGTCATACTGACATCCATTAGAGGAGCTTCCGTTGCAAATGACCAAGTAAAACTCAGTTACGTGACATTGCAGCACACAGGAAAGCATTAGTTTCAATGTTTTTTGTATGTGCGGGTGAAGCTCACTGTGCATGCACAACAGGTCCCCCAATGCTCCCCTTTTGTGGATTGGACCAATGATGAGTAAGAAACACCTCCTTGATAACATTAAGGGAGAAGGCAGAATTAGGAATACAGGTTCGCATTCCTAACTATTCCGTTAATGTTCCTTTAACGGTGCATCTCAATTACGTTATTATGGTGCATTGCAGTCCTGGCACTGTCTTACCTTAAAGGGTTAAACAGTTCACAAATGGTTTAACCCCAAAGTTGTCCAAACCCATATCAACTCAGCCCTCTCTCCAGCCTCAGTCCCAACTTCAATGAGGTTGCCTCGGACTGGGCACCGTTAGTAGGCCGAGTGTCAGCTGACACTCTAAACCAATCCTTACCTTCCGATTAAAAAAACAGCACGAAAAAATTAAAATAAAAAGATAGTACGTACCTTTCTTATGTAGTTTATGAAGCCAGAGGAAAGAGTACGGCTGACGGGGGGTTTATTAAATTCATGTATCTAAACCCTTTCAGGTTATAGTAATAAGGTAGCATAATATGATGTAAATATTTATTTTCACATTATCTTTGTAAGCTTTGTGATGTATTACTTTGTGGCATATAGCCATAAGACTGTCGCACCTAAGGCTTTTAACACTGCTCTAGAATTACAACATAGGCACATTTTTGCTTTAAATACTATTCCAGGGGAGGGAGAAAATGATTTATGACAGAGCATGCTAATGCTGCAGTGCAGAGATTCAAGCAGATCCTCATAACATCTGGATCCCAATGGAAAGCAGAATTGCATCATGGGGTCTCAAAGCTCTTCCATCGTTATTAAAGCACTCTCCATTCCCACCCCCTTCCACCACTCGCCTGTGCATCATACAGTACAGTACCACAGTAAGAAAATAGACCTTTTTTGTAAACCTAAATGTGGATGCATATCCAGCCATGCCGTATTAAAAATATCACTGATACAAAAAAGAAGGGGCAGTTAATAAGGGACAACGATTGCTTAGAAAAACATAAAAATAAGAAGTAGCGTTGATAACTCCAGGAGAGATCCATTAAATGTGGTTTGTATAATATATAAAATAAAAGAATTTTAAAAAGTGTTATATGGCATGCGATAAGTCTGTGTTTACATCAAGATGGGTGGAAGCAGAATTACGTCTTGTGTTTCAATTAAATCCATCTTTGCACTATAAGCAGAACTCGCAAAACTGATCTTGTTCTGTCCTCTCTCATTCCACTGAAAACAGATACATGTAGATTTCAAGAACAGATGCCCATTTTCTGAGCAATCACTGTGCCTCCCCCCAGGCTTCACAATGAACTCTCTGTCACTAGATTGTTTCATCAACAACAGGCATATCAGAAATTTCAGAAGCAGGCAGGGGGTGGGGAATTGTGGACACAAAATGTCCTGGTAATGCCACTTTATAGGTCACTGGTGAGAACGCCTCTAGATTTCCACATTGAGCTCTGAATGCCAAATGTCAAGGCCGAGTGTTAAAATAAAAATATAGAAAAGGTTATTGGAATCCAATAACATCTTAAACTAGGTACTACTTATTTAACGTGGCAGGTCTCCATGACAACACAAAAATGAGACCCATCACCAAGAATTTAGTCTCCCTGCTTTCCAGAAGAGGCCAAAAGATTTCCCCGAAGACCAAACCTATAGACTGCAAAGAATCAAGCTCTCTACACTCTGGCGGCAGACAGCAAATGGTCTCCTTTGCACTCCCCCCCCCCTCCTTTCAGACATGAAGTGACAAGAGAATACAATATGACATCACATCCTCCCTGACTGAATACAGCAATGAGTGAGGCTAGTTATGTATGAACACATGCATGAGTTACTAATGAAGCACTGTGTGCTCTTTTGTGGCTACTTGTGTATAAGAGAATGTGGAGCTAATTAGATAAGGCTGAGAGGATAGTTAGTACAGCATGTAAGAGACTGAGTGAGGTTAATTAGGGTGTGAGCATATGGGAATGAGCAATCAGTATATGTGCAAATTTTTACATTTTTTCTAGTTCCTAATTATTGTCCCTTCCTAGACATGAAAGGAATCTTTATTTTTATCTTTTTATTTTAGCCCGGTACATATGATTAAATAATCATACACACACAAAGAAAGGTCATCTTTTAGAAGAACAACATACCACACTAGGAGTCGCAGTAGTCCTCGGGAAAAAAGCCAACTGATCACATTTATATTTATTTTTAGTGCCTTGAATGATCACTTGAAGACCCTTTTAAACACTTGCTACGTTATGTCAAATGTGCAGGTTCCATGGAAAAGCATCACAGAAGCAGTGAAAAACAGTTGTGGGGTACACCTTATAGATGAATCCAATGACCAAATATGGATACAGCATTTTGGAACAGGGGACAGGCTAGATTAACACAATCCGGGTTTACATAAAAATACTTTGTTAAAAACAAACCCTAGATGGGGTTCCATTGCACATCTACCTTAACCCCTTAAGGACCAAACTTCTGGAATAAAGGGAATCATGACATGCCACACACGTCATGTGTCCTTACGGGGTTAAAGGGACACTATAGTCACTAAAACTATTTTAGCTTAATGAAGCAGTTTTGGTGTATAGAACATGCCCCTGCAGCCTCACTGCTCAATTATCTGCCATTTAGAAGTTAAATCACTTTGTTTATGAACCCTAGTCACACCTCCCTGCATGTGACTTGCACAGCCTCCCTAAACACTTCCTGTAAAGAGAGTCATCTACAGTTTATCCTTTCTTTATTGCAAGTTCTGTTTAATTTAGATTTTCTAATCCCCTATGTTAATAGCTTGCTAGACCCTGCAAGAGCCTCTTGTATGGGATTAAAGTTACATTTACAGAGAAAGAGATACAATTGTTTAACCCCTTAAGGACACATGACATGTGTGACATGTCATGATTCCCTTTTATTCCAGAAGTTTGGTCATTAAGGGGTTAAGGTAAATTATGGCAGATTGAAAGTGAAACCAGTTTTGTTTTTTCATGCAGGCTGTGTCAATCAGAGTCAGGGGAGGTGTGGCTAGGGCTGCATAAACAGAAACAAAGTGATTTAACTCAGAATTGAGCAGTAAAACCTGAGAGGCATGATCTACACAAACAAAACTGCTTCATTACACTAAAGTTGTTTAGGTGACTATAGTGTTCTTTTAACAATACACACACTACAGATTTAGGCAAAATGATGGTGATTTTGGGGAGAGGAGGAGGGGGAGACATATGTCAGTCATTGATAAAATGATTTAGAGATAAATAGAATATTGTGGAAAGCAGTGTTCTTAGAAACATTTTTGACCTACAGCTGCTAGTGTTTGGTCAGGGCTGACAGCAGTGCTATGGTTTGATACCTGGACAGTGAGATATCCACATAGAGAACAGCTGAGGGCTTACAGCATGTTCTCCAAATAGAATCAACAGCAGCACCACTAGCCAAGAGAAACAAAACACAGGAAGCCAGCCATTTCAGGAACTGGGCAAAACATAACAACCTTTTCAAGAGGACAGACATTTTAGTGGTTCAATATCTGGAATTAATATTCTCCTTTAATGTGTTACAGTTTTCATGATGGTGATATATGTAAGTGGGCGATTGCAAAATTTTTCAAGATTCTTATTTAGGGTGTAACCATTTAGAAAACATTTCATAATCGCACGTCTTGGCAGCCAGGAAAAAAAAATACCAAAACAACACACTTTAAACTCCCCAGTGCAGTGGTTCATAATGGCATACTCAATTCATTATTTGGTTTGGCAGCACTTCTACCCTCTGTATTGTACCTTGAGCTATTAAAACACCAGGCAGACTAGCTTGTATACCAGTTACTGGTAGGCTTGAAACAGTATAAATCTAACTGAAGCCTCATATACTTTAATTCAGTCGGGTGATTTAAAAAAACAAAAAAAAAAAACATTATAGGCACCCAGAAGACTTCAGCTCATTGAAGTAGTCTTGGTGCAGTGTCCCAGGTCCCTTAAAGGGATCCTATAGTGCCAGAAAAACAAAGCCATTTTCCTGGCACTATGGGGTTAATAGGTGTGTGTGTGTGTGTGTGTGTGTGTGTGTCTGTCTCTCTTGCGCAGGGACTTACCTGAATCCAGGCGCTGATGTCCCTCAGCGCTAGGTCAGGCTCCGCCCACGGACCTCCCCCCCCATCAACGTCAGTCGGCATGGAGACCCAATGCGTATGCGTGGCAATGGCTGCGTGCATTAGAACTCCCCATAGGAAAGCACTATTCAATGCTTTCCTATGGGGAAATCTGACGCTGGATGTCCAGGAAGACGTCCAGCATCAGATAACAGAACAAAGGTCTGTTTGGATTCCGGACAGCTACAGAGGGCAGACTTAGAGCTGCAATGTAAACATTTCTCTGGAACTGCAATGTTTAACATTGCATCTCTAAGTGCAAAAGGGTCACAGCACCCAGACTACTTCAATTAGCTAAAGTGGTCTGGGTGCCAACCGTGTCCCTTTAACCCTGCAAAGGTAATTATTGCAGTTTTTAATAAACTGCAAACATTGCATTTGAGGATTAACTCCACCTCTAGTGGCTGTCTACCAGACAGTCACTATAGGGACTTCTGGGTCATTAGGTGGCTTTTGTAAAATCCCATAGGAAAGCATTATACATGCTTTCCTATAGTGGAAGTACAAATCGCTGTGCATGCACATTACGTCTGCCCCACCGCCTGACGTAGACAAGGGAGGAGCGGCATCAGATAAGTGACAGAAGGGGGCACTATAGGGAGCTATACATGTATTTCTGACCAGATAGTGCAAAGCCCACCATTTTCAGCTCTCCGTGCGTCCGCCGGCGCTGAGCCCACCCCCTAGTGACATCAGAATTGCTGATTTTAAGCCAATCCAATGCTTTGGCTAAAAATCGACAAGAGGGCGGGGCCAAACACCGTTTGGCCAATCAGTACCTCCTCATAGAGATGCATTGAATCAATGCATCTCTATGAGGAAAATTCAGCACCCCCATGCAGAGCGTGGAGACGCTTAACGGCACTGGTGCCTACTGTGCAGCACTGAGCCAGAAGCACCTCCAGTGGCCATCTGAGGAGTGGCCACTTGAAGGTGTCCCTAGGGGCAATGTAAACACTGCCGCCTTTTATCTGAAAAGGCAGTGTTAGCATGAAAATGCCTGCATATAATAATTATACTCACCAGAACAAATACATTAAGCTGTAGTTGTTCTGGTGACTACAGTGTCCTTTTAAAAGACTTGCCAACACAACAACACAGGCAGAACTTCAATAGACTTTAAATTGCAAGCACTATATTTGACCCTGGAACTTTTCAAAACCTCATAACATTTTTACATGTGGGGATCTGTTGTGTACTTGTTAGACGTCTCTGAACAAAAATAGGAGTGTTTTAGAGCAGTAAAAAGTATAATGATGAGGACATCATTCGTGAAAGTGCAATTTCTGTGTGACAAATGAAAGAATACAGATATGAACACTAACTTTGGCCAGGGTTTTTGACTAAACGGCTGCAAAAAAAACAAAAAAAAAACTGGGTATACCGCATTTTAGTTATTAAAGCTTTTTATTATAGCAAACGTACAGAGGTTTACAATTGTACTCAGAATATTGCATGCATCATACAGCTTAATCCCCGTTCCCAGTGCAGCAGCTGCTTTTACTTCGGTAGAGTGGGCCGTGGATGCCCTCAGTTTATTGTGTTGTAGTTCTCCCTCTGTGCTTATCATATCAGGAAGCGTTTGCGTTCATGGTTATAGTGCGCATAGGAGTGTTCCTTGCCCCTGTATCCCTATACTCCCGATTATCCCTCTGAAATTTATCTAGTTCCTTCCGCGGTGTGGGCTTTAATCTGGTCTCCTCCCCTCCGCCCACCTCCCTCCCTTCCCTCCCTCCCCTAGTCTAAGGCCCTTGTGGTTGTGTCAGTGCCTGAATGTGCGGGTTAGTAGCCCGGGCTGCGTGCGTCTACTCCCCCTGTTGATAGGGGGCCATTCCACTTCAACCTTCGTTCATCAGATATGTATTCAAGCTGCTGTTGCATGCTTCTGTGCGTTTGTTTCCTCCTGCAGGCTTGGTCAACTTTGTGAACTGTAATAACAATACTTATAACCGAACTTTGAGGGGTATCCCGTACCTCTGTCTACTTGAGTGTGGTAGCGTGAAAGTCTGCCCACTTGTCGGTAGATGCCCTTTAGCTAAATCTGGGCGACTTTCCCCCTCTCCCCCCATCTGCCGTGATCTGACCCGCGTCTGTCGGGTTCCTCTAGTCTGTGGGCCATCTGATGTCCCCCCTTCGTTTTGTCTGTCCGACGTCCTCCTTGTTACCTCTCCCCTCCCCTCCCACATTAAGTGTATGAGCTGTTCGTGTACCCCTCTGAATATAGTGATTTGATTATCCTACTCTTGGATTATGGGTGTGTTTGTCTCCCTTAGTCGATCCCCTGTCGGGAGGTTGTGTTGGGTCTCGGCATCCCCTCCACGCGCATCCCGGGGCAGGGAAGGGGAAGAACCCAAAGGTAGGGAGGTCCCAGGGATAGGCCGGGGGGACAGGCCAGCTCCCCATCTCTGCCGCTCCGAGTCCGCCCCGAGGGCCCCCGTCCCTCCGTGCCACTTGCCCCCGCCAGCCACCTCGTCCAGTGATACCACGTTTGGTGGTATCTTTGGGCCCTGTCTGCCTCTACCAGGATGAGCTCCTCAATTTCACGTATGTCTTCCACCCGTCTAATCCAGTCTCTTATGGTTGGGGTTGTTGTCTGTTTCCAGTGATTGGGGATTAGGCTGCGCGCCGCGTTGATCAGGTGTGAGAGCACTGTTTTTTTTATATTTCGTGGGCGGTATTGCTGTGACATGTAGTAGATATACCTCAGGTTTGAGTTCTATGTCAGCCTCCGTTATCTCGATGACGGCTCTGTGGACCTGTTCCCAGAAGGGCTGGATGTTCTGGCATTTCCACCATATGTGGAATTGTGTGCCGAGCTCCTTCCCACATCTCCAACATTCTGGTTCACCTTGTCCTCCAGCGGCCGATAGCCTCTCCAGGGTCCTGTACCAATGACTCAGTAGTTTATACCCTGCCTCCTGATATTTTGTGCTAATTGAGGCTTTATGGGTGTTTTCGAATACGTTTTGCCATTGGTCTTCCGTCAAAGGGTGTCCTATGTCTCTCTCCCAGTATCTGGTGTAGTAAGGTAATGAGTTGCCCTTTCTGTCTGGGAGAATCATTTGGTTTAGGATCGAAACGCAATGGGGTGGGGGGGTCTCCTGGTCGCACATTGCTTCGTAGGCAGTCAATGGTCTGTTTGCCGTGTCCAAATTTGGGATGGACTTAACGAAACTTGTCAGTTGATGGTATCGGTACTGGGTCAGAAACCCTTGGGGTTCCAGGACTGGCAGCTCCGCTAGGGGTGTCATTCCCCTTTCTGTGTGTATATGTTGTAATCTACACCCTTTCGGTAATCCCAACGCTGTCAGGAACCGAGGTGATGCTGCCGGTGGGAATAGCGGGTTCCCCGCTATGGGGTGCAGTGGAGTTACCTCCGGTGCTAGAGATCCCCTCCGAGCCAGCGTCTTCCAGATGGCCATCGTGGCCTTAATGGTCGGGTGGTCTTGTGGTATCGTCCCCTCCGCCTTTTTCTGCACCCATGGTAGCGCCGCCAGTGGGGTCCCCGAGAAGCTCCCTCTATCGCTATCCAGAGCTTTCCTGGAGGGGCCTGGGTCCACTCCACGATCCTCTGTAGATGCACCGCCCATCTATATTTCATTAGATCCGGCAGTCCCAGGCCCCCCTTTGGCTTTGCCCGAGTCAAGATCCCGTGGTTCAAACGTGCTTGCTTCCCGTTCCACACATATTGGACGAACACTCGGCGTACCCTGACCAGGAACTCCCTGGGAATGTCCACCGGAAGCGTTTGTAGGAGGTATAAAAGCCTAGGGAGGGCGTTCATTTTCAGAACATTTATCCTCCCCAACCACGTGATATGCGGGAGCGTCCATTGCTGGAGGTCCCTCTGGATTCTTCCCATGAGCGGTATGAAATTGAGTCTGTATAGCTCTGTCAGTTTTTCCGGTATCCGTACCCCCAAGTATCCTAGGGCTTCCGCACACCATTGGAGGGGGAATGCCGAGCGGATCCTCTGTACCGTGTATGAGTCGCATCCTATATTCAGGATTTCTGATTTGCTGTAATTTATTTGCAAGTTTGAGAGGAGGTGGTAGACCTCGAATTCTTTCATGATCTCCTGGAGAGATGACTGAGGGTCTGTGATCGTGAAGAGGAGGTCATCGGCATATGCCGAGATCTTACTTGCTCCCCATGACCCTCCTATACCTCGTATTTTGGCATTGGCTCGTATCGCGTTTAAGAACGGTTCCAAGCTGAGAACGAATAACAGGGGCCACAGGGGGCATCCCTGTCGTGTCCCGTTCCGTATGTCGAATGGTTGGGACAGTACGCCATTCACCAGGACTCGCGCCGCCGGGTTTCTATAGAGGGCCCCGATCCAGGACATCATGTGGGGTCCGAAGCCCACTTGCATCAGTGTCGCCATAAGGAAGGACCAATCCACCCTGTCAAACGCCTTTTCCGCATCCGTAGATATCAGCAGTGCCGGGGTGGCTCGCTTTTGTGCCGCGTGCACCAAGTTAATCACTTTCACCGTGTTGTCCCGGGCTTCGCGATTGCGCACGAACCCCACCTGGTCCGGGTGTACCAGGTCCGGCAGATATGGCTGAATGCGGAGCGCCAGAATCTTCGTAAAAAGCTTCAGGTCGGCGTTCAACAGGGAGATCGGTCTATAACTTGCGCAATCCGTCCCGTCCCTCCTCTCCTTTGGCAGTACCACTAAGTGTGCCATAAGCATATTTGGTTCCAGATTCCCTCCTGTTCTGATCGAATTGAGCGCCTCCGTGAGATGAGGTGCCAGGACTTGCGCATATTTCCGATAGTACTGGACGGTGTACCCGTCCGGTCCTGGGCTCTTCCCCGCTTTGGCGAGCTTTATCGCCCTAAGCAATTCCTCCGTGGTAATGGGCTCCTCCAGAGCCTCTGTCGCTTCTGTGGTCAGTTTGGCAGTGATGTGGCGCAACACGTATTCCTGGCGTTCCTCCTGCGCGGATGAGAAGTCCCCGTCTGTCCGTTCTCCCCTTGGCTGTAGTTGGTAGAGCGCCGCATAGGACCTCCTAAAGGCTTCTGCAATCGTCGCGGGGGTCCTGTGGGTCTCGTTTGCGTGATTGATGGTGTGTACGAAACTTTTCTGTCGTTTGGCTCGCAGCGCTCTGGCGAGCATTTTGCTGCACTTGTTGCCGTATTCATAAAACGATTTCCTCGCCAGCTTGAATTGAAATTTGATCTTAGCCATGAGTTTTGATTGTAATTCCGCCCTGAGCGCCGTCAGTCGTTTGTATACTCCGTCTTCTATCCTGGTTTTGTGTTCAGCTTCCAAGTCCGCTATTTGTGCGATAAGGTCCGATATCTCTTGCGCGCGTATCTTTTTTTGGCGAGCACCGTGTTGGATCAGTAGGCCCCGAATCAGGCACTTATGAGATTCCCAGATCGTGGTCGGACTGGTTCCCTGTGTGGAATTTGTCTGAAAGAACTGCGTCAGGTTCTCAAGAATGTCTTCATGTATTGTGGGGTGCTCGAGGAGCGTTTCATTCAATCTCCAGATCCATTGCTTTTGGGTGGGTCTTGGGTGCTTAATGGTTATGAGCACCGGAGCATGATCCGACCACGTCATCGGAGATATTCTGGCTGAGAGATATACCGCATTTTAAATAACCTGGGTTATCTATTTTTGCAAATGGTATGCCAAGATGGGGAGAATTCCAATTCCTGGGCTGCCATACTGTCTCAAAGGCAAAATAGGCCCAGCAAACCAATCCAGCCAATTTCAATGTGTAACAATTGGAATGAGCAAGTACTTTATTTGACCCTGTATCTTTCCAAAATACCATGAAGCTTGTACATGGGGGCATTGTTCATGGGACATCACAACAAATAAATATGTATTTCATTGTAGTAAAAGCTAACAGTATGACATTCACAGTTAAAATGCCTTGGAAAATAATATTAATTTCTCACAATTTCAACATTGTATTCATATTAAATCATGTTTCATAACTTATGTTAAGCATGAGGACAGAGCGTTGGACTGCAGGAAGCAACTCTAGTTGTTCTCTGGTGGAAAGCCACTAGAAGCAGCATTAACCCTGCCGTTTCAGGGCTAAGGGGACAGGAATAATGAGATAAAGTGCTCTGGGTGCATAGAGTGTTCCTTTAATGTTCAGCATCGTCACGTTTAAGGCACAGCATGAGGACGCTGAACACAGTCAATATTTGTAAATGATGCTAACAAAAATGTGTTGTGTTTTTTTTTGCAAAAGATGCAAATAATATTTACTACTCATGGCCCTTCTTTTTGTACCTTATAAATGTACAATGGATCTCTTATTAGCACGTAATCCTTGGTGATGACATCACCAGGGTAACCATGCAGCTAGCACTAACTACACTTATACGCCCTCAGTAAATGCAAAATGATTGTACCAAACTGCCACTTCCAGATTATTTTTGTCCTTAACACTAAAGGGACAATATAGGCACCCAGACCACTTCAGCTCATTGAAGTGAAGTGGTCTTGGTACAGTGCCCCTATTGCACTTAGTGCTGCAATGTAAAACATAGTTTTAGAGAAACGCCAATGTTTGCATTGAAGCACTAAGACAGCCTCTAGTGGCTGTCTACCAGATAATGTTACCAGACTTATGTTCCGCTGACGCTGGACATCCTCACGCTCCGACATTCAGCCTCAGCAATGTCCCCATAGGAAAGCATTTATTCAATACTTTCCTTATGGGGAGGCCTAACGCACATGCGGCACTTGACTTGCATTATCGAGTGACGTCGGAAGAGGGTGAGCCGTGACGCAGAGCCGAAGGACTTCTGCACTGGGATCAGGGTTTTTAACCCTCTAGTCACTGTGGCAGAGGAGAGTGGGGGAAGCGTGGGAGGTGGGGCTAGGGAGGGAGAGGCAGAGGGAGCTATAGTGCCAGGAATACAACTTTGTATTCCTGTCTCTTATAGTATCCCTTTAATTAACTCATAAGTGGCAGAGGCTGCTCCAAGAATCTGTGCATTTGGTGTTCATGGTAATCTGCCAACAAGGCACTGAAACCTTCTTCGTAAGAAACACATCCGTTGTAAATTATATTTTAAAGCAACTGAGGTAGGAGATCCTCCAGACTGATTGACAGCCAAGAGGGTACTACAAAAAGGAATTTTAAAAGTGCCGATTTCTCTTGATACCGGAGCTTTTAGAACATAAGGCCAGGGGGACATGCAGTTAACCCCTAAAGCACTTCCACAAGTTATAGTGTCCCTTTTCATAGGCTGTGTGTGTCTACTTGTTCAAAGGTACTAGATTTGTACTGGGCTGCATCTCCCAAGTGCATACTCCACATGTATACAGCTTTGCTTCACAGAAAGACTATTTGATATAGTGACACGGTTTCCCTATCCTGACCAGCAAACATTATGTCTTACTTAAAGGGACACTATAGTCACCTGAACAACTTTAGCTTAATGAAGCAGTTTTGGTGTATAGAACATGCCCCTGCAGCCTCACTGCTCAACCCTCTGCCATTTAGGAGTTAAATCCCTTTGTTTATGAACCCTAGTCACACCTCCGTGCATGTGACTTGCACAGCCTTCCATAAACACTTCCTGTAACGAGAGCCCTGTTTAGGCTTTCTTTATTGCAAGTTCTGTTTAATTAAGATTTTCTTATCCCCTGCTATGTTAATAGCTTGCTAGACCCTGCAAGAGCCTCCTGTATGTGATTAAAGTTCAATTTAGAGATTGAGATAGAATTATTTAAGGTAAATTACATCTGTTTGAAAGTGAAACCAGTTTATTTTTCACGCAGGCTCTGTCAATCATAGCCAGGGGAGGTGTGGCTAGGGCTGCATAAACAGAAACAAAGTGATTTAACTCCTAAATGACAGTGAATTGAGCAGTGAAATTGCAGGGGAATGATCTATACACTAAAACTGCTTTATTTAGCTAAAGTAATTTAGGCGACTATAGTGTTCCTTTAACCCTAGCCATCTCTAATAATTAAAGGAACACTATAGGGTCAGGAATGCAAACATGTATTCTTCACCCTATATTGTTTAACCCACCATTTAGTGTTTGCATGAAAAAAGCCTGAAGGGAACTATTATACTCACCAGAACAAATACATTAAGCTGTAGTTGTTCTGGTGACTAAAGTGTCCCTTTAACCATTTAGTAAATAGAAACCCAGGCTGAGTTATCACCGAGAACATACTGGGATTGGCTCCAAGTGTTATATTTCAGCATGTGCCCCAATCAATGATGATTGCTGGTCTTCCTCACTTGCTGCAACCCAGCATCAACTGTCAATCACAGCACGGTACCAAAATGATAGCTGTCACATTGGTCCTACGGTGTGTGAAAGCTGATTCTTGCCATCACCAGCAAGACACACCCTCTGGCTGTCTGGAGCGTCCCCTGGGAACTAAACTATGTACATTGGCTTGAGTCTGCTTTCAGTGTTTTTTTGCATATTTGTTTTGTAATCTTCAATATTAAAGAGGAACTGTCACCACTTCAATTTTAGCACAACCTAACAGTTAACTAAAAGAGCTGTAAGAGTGGTCCATCTCAATTCCTCCCTCCCCTTCCCCCCTACTTTCCGTGATGTGTGTATTTGCCACATGTACAATAGGGAAGGCTCCCTCTCTTCTCCCATGTACAGTCTGCAGCGTTCCTGATAGTAAAATACAGCAAATTGGGATCTGTATAAACAGATCGCATATAGCATGGATGCAATTATATGTGATGACTGGGCTTGCTTTTTAGGGATTAACTACTTATCATATAAACCTTTGTGTTTGGCAGGGGATTATGGGATAAGATCAGTCCCTACACACCAGAATGAAAGAGACACTATAAAAAGTAATTTTGAGGTCAGTACTTTTGAACACTATTTGATGCATTAAAAAGATTGCAATTTTTTTAAGTAAGCTAAACCAAAGCTTCAATTAAGTATCTTACACTAATTTCCAACACAATATTATAAATGAAAATGAAAGGATCACTATAGTGTCAGGAAAATTAAGCGGTTTTCCTGACACTATAGTGCCCTGAGGGTGCCCCTCCCGTGGCGCCAAAGGGGTTAAAATCCCTTCAGTTACTTTAATCCAGCACTGGGCTCCCTCGGCGCTGGTGACCTCTCCTCCTTCGCCGTCAGAGGAGTCGAATGCGCATGCGTGGCAAGTTCCGCGCGCGCAAAGTGTCCATAGGCAAGCATTTCTCAATGCTTTCCTATGGACGCTCTTAGCGATCGAGGCATAATATGATTGCATCTGAAGGGTTAAAACCTGAGGGACCTGGCACCCAGACCACTTCATTGACCACTGAGCTGAAGTGGTCTGGGTGACTATAGTGTCCCTTTAAACTATCATTTTAAGCAGTCAGAAGTACCAATAGTGTTACAGACACCTTAAGCTATGCAGTATCAGAATGCTAATCTTGTACTTGGAGTTTTTAAAGAGATTTACAAAGCAATTATAGGGGGTTTGCCTTATCCATGATGTTTTTCCTGGATATACATCATTTATACATATTGTTGGGCAACACAAGGTATATTGCCCTGTAGAACGTACATTTCAAATTTTAGGAAGGAAATCATGTCATTAATGGGCATATGTATTCTACATAGAACAGGGCAGCACTTTACATAGTGAATATGGCAACCTCAGCTGATGAATATATAAACAATAAGCATGGCTATAGAATGGATAGAATGCAATAAGCATGGCTATAGAATGGATAGAATGCACTACTGTCTACGCAAGAGGTTTTAGAAACTGCCAAATTAGGAGAAAGTTAATATTGCTAAGACAGAATTGGAACTTCCACATCAGCAACAGGCACACAAGGGTGCCAAGTCATGGATGCCTTAAGGCCCCCAGTTTTAATCAAACTGACTCACAAGCAGCACATGGTAGCCCCAGCCTAATGGCACCAAAACACGGCAACAGCATATCTTGGTTATGGTGCTTAGATTACCCATTTATCAATAGCACATCAATGCTAAAAAGGTAAAGCTATGTAGAGGCACCAATAATGGAGACATGAATATAACCTGGCTGCAATGTCTAGCAATATGCATGTTCTCTCACAACACTTTCACTATGCCATACAAATAAGCAAGCACACTGCGTTATAAATATTCATATATCATACTGTGACTACTTTTTGTGAGATGGCATCAGGAGAACACAGGCACCATAACCACCACAGCACACTGTATAGGTTTTGGTGTTTAGAGTGACCCTTTAACTTTGAAAAGAGGTTAATACTTTTCATCTAGTATAGAGTTAAGTAGTGACTGGATTAATTAGCACTGCTGACTATTGTTGACATAGCAGTCTACAGAAATGAATGTGACCTTCAAAGAGTCCCTATTTTTTTTGTCTTAGAATGCAGTTTGAATGTCTAAGAATAAATACCTACCTTTACCCAGCTGCTAATTTCCCTCTTTAAAAAAATATTTAAAAAAAAAAAAATAGTTCAATAGCAAACATACATTCACATATATGTACTGTGAATGTACAGTCACATCTGGGAATGAACATTTCTCATCTATTCTACAAGAGAGCCATTCAGAATCTCACACAGATACCAGATATAACATTGCTGGTTAATTGTATTATTTCACATGAGCTAACCTCACCCCACCTCCATGAGATGCAGCCGGTGTGCGAATGGTACAGTTCTGTGCTTTAGAACAGCATGTTTCACATTCATGTGGATTTTATATTACATTACCAGTACAATGCAAACATGCTCTCTAATTCTACAATCTTTTATAAACCTTTAATTCAGCATCCAAAGAAAGAACTGACTAAAAACACTCCAAAAATAGACTGTCCTGCGGTAGACAGCTGAAGACCCTAAGGTCTGTACTGCCTATCTGCAGGAAAAATGTAAATGAATGAAAGGCCAAAATTGGCAGAACAATTACATCTAAATATTCAAGGACATAACCGTTAAGAATCTCCCCCTTCCCCCAGATATCTTATTTTGTACCGATTCAACGGAATAAGATGTCTCTAACTGGATGGCTCAGAATATTTTGTTCAACAGTTCTGATCAAGTGAAAATAATCAATAATTCAAATTTTAGATCAAAAAAGAAAAAACGGAAATAAGTCTAGTATGTTTCTATTTAGCTATTGAGGCATAAATCATTAAGGGAAATTACTAGGCTAAATAATGCATATAGTTAAAAGAAAGCAAGCCCATTTTCCTGGCACTGTAGAATCCTACAGTGCCCCCCTCCCACGATACTGAAGGAGTTAAAACCATAGACATAGAATACATAGATGCCGCACGTCTATGGCATTGCGTGCGGAGCGTTGAGGAATGCGGGCGCCATCTTGGACCGGTCGCGGTTCTACTGAAGCTATTGAAGAACCCTTGGAAAGTCCATCTCACAAAAGGTAAGTGAAGGACTTGGGGCACTTATAGTGCTTAAAACCCCTACCCCTTAATACCCCTTCCCCTACAGTGTTAATACCCCTAGCCCAGCACACTATGTGTATTAACACTGTGTGTGTAGGAGTAGGGTTATTAAGGACTGTGTGTGCTGGGGTAGGGGTATTAACACTGTAGGGATAGGGGTATTAAGGACTAGGGGTATTAAGGACTAGGGGTATTAAGGACTAGGGATATGGGTATTATGGACTAGGGGTATTAATGACTATAAGTGCCCCAAGTCCTTCACTTACCTTTTGTGAGATGGACTTTCCAAGTGTTCTTCAATAGCTTCAGTAGAGCGGCGACCGGTCCAAGATGGCGCCTGCATTCCTCGACGCTCAGCACGCAATGTGGCGTCTAGGTATTCTATGTCTATGGTTAAAACCCCTTCAGTCACCAGAAATGAGCAAAAGCTCATACGCAAAATCACATTAGCAGCAAGGAGAGCAGTGGCAGCTGATTGGCTCAAGCAGAGGGCTCCCCCTATGGGAGGGGTAATCAACAGAATTAAAGAAGTCCACCTAATGGACGATCTGACGGCCAGGGTAAGGGGTACCCAAAAGACATTTCAAAGAATATGGGAACCATGGGAAAACTGCCCCCTGGGAACTTAGAGAGGGAGGAGGCGTGCGCCTCTCCTTCCCCTCTTCTTGGCCTCGCTCCCTTTATCTTCTTCCCTTTCTGTTCTCTCCTAACGTTTCCTATTCATCTTCTTTATGTATGTCTCCACTCTCTACCCATATCTTCTGGGGTAAACTGTTAACACTTGATAAATAAAACTAAAGCCGATAACCCTGCTTTAGAGATAAATAGACACCGCTTCTGGGCCCCTGGACTCCATGGGGCTAAAGATATACAGGGTCAGGCCCTAGTGATGGTCTAGGCAACATGCAGCAAATTTTGACGGACCCGGGGACGGGCGAGAAACCTATCAACTAGGAAAGCAAATCACCCTAGATAGAGGCAGGAGTAAGGGAATCAAAAAGTATAGAAAACACCCCAAAATTTATCTAGAGCCAGAGATGTGAGATATGCATACTTTTCTACTTTTGTTACTTGTTTATTATAAAAAAAAATCAACATTGACTAGGAATCGTCATCCAGATAACTAGACATGAGTATATACCATCCTGTGATATAACATGTAATCTATGTTATTCAAATATGATGTTAAATGGCAACAACCAATGTACATGTTCACATTGTTCTTATCTATATGGTTTAATGTTTTGAGCATGCCAAGTCATGTCAATGCTAAATAAAGAATTAAAAAAAAAAAAACCTTCAGTCACTTACCTGAATCCAGCACCGTCCATGCTCCTCCCCCGCCGACCTAATATGCATGCGCAGTAATGGCCGCACTCGCATTAGGATTTCCCCATAGGAAAGCATTATTCAATTCCAGTGACACTGGAGGTCCTCATGCATAGCGTGAGGACGTCCAGCGTCGTTTAGACAACCAAAAGTCGTCTAAGCACCCGAAAGTCCCTCTAGTGGCTGTCTTGTAGACAATGAGCTGAATTGGTCTGTGTGCCTACAGTGTCCCTTTAAGTTACCCAGATTACTTCATCTCAAAAGTGGTCTAGGTGCCATGACTGTCCATTCAACCATGCAACTTATCAGAAATTGCAGGGTAAATCCACTTGTAGTGGCGGTCTTCCTCACAACCACTAGGGGTTCTTCCACTGCTCTGATCGAGTAAAACTGTCACATGATGCGACAGACAAAAGGGAAGTTTGGGCTTGCCATGCATGCGCTTCAGGTTCCCAATGCGATTGTATGAAAAGCATTGGTCCATCACGGAGGAGGCCATGCCTCCATGATGTTGTGGGTAGCGGAGAAGTGACCAGTGCCAAGGCGCTGGAAAAAAAAAAAGAGTAATGAAAACGTTTATTAGTTTTTATTGCAAATAGGAGGGTCCAACAGGGCCATTTTTGTGCTAGGGACACATTTCAGTATTCCTAATCCTACAGCGTTCCTTAAAGGCATTAAAAAGAAAAAAAATATATACAACTATCTTTCTAAAGACCTTTTCCAAACCCTTAAAAGATATCAGTCATCAGCAGCATAAATGACTTCTGTAGCTTATGACAGACCCATTTTTCTATAGCAGTTACTACTGTGCATTGCTCAATCAAATGCTTCTCATTGAGAAGCAGTGAAGATGAGTGAGCAAGTACGATAAACAAGTGATTTTCCAATTTGCAATGTATTGAATTTACTTGTTCACAAACATTGAGTGGATTGACATCTTTCATACCTGTTCACCAGTTATAAAAGCTCCTCCCTGCTAATCTTGCAATACCTAGTTATAAATAGACGCTCCAAGTACAAGCGCAGAAACTGTTCTGTGCCTCAGAGGAGACAGTGATTTGGGTTATGTCCCAGTTTTGATTGCACACACACAAAAACACACATGCAGCATTGAGAGCCTTTGGCTGCCCGCAAGTTCACATTACAGCACCTGCATGTGAATGGCTATACATTCGCTATAGCAATGTAGATCTTAGTGATGATGAATGATAAACTTGCACAAAATAGAAATGTCCACCTCAGAAACTCATTTTCAGCAAGCAAATTAACAGATGGCAGGGGCGGAGATATACTCCTGACAAAGTACTGAAATATCTCCCTAGTGACAAGCATTTTAAGAAAATACACTGCACGTTAATTTTTAGCCTCAATTATGGCGGTCACATTCAATTCGCTGTATTTACAGGTTTAGTTAAAGGAACACTTTATCCTTGTATAGCTATAGTATACTGGTGGCTGTTTAGGTCTCTGGTCCCACCTGCCATCCCTCGCAGTGCCAGTCTCCACGGAGAAGCTCCGACTCCTTGGCTGATATAATCGACGATCTCAGCCAAACATTTTCCCATAGGAAGCTTGCGCGCGCGGCGGCGGCGGCATATACCCTGCGCCAGAAGGTCCTTCGAGACCCTCCGACAGCAAAGGCGGAGTCTTACTCCAATTCATCGGAATAGCTATTCAGTGTGACAGCCACTAGAGGCATTTAAGACCCTGCAACGAAAACATTTCTCTTCTAGCAGGGCTTTAAAAAAAAAAAAAGGGGCCGAGCGTCACCGAGCTCCCTTTAATAGACCCAGCAGTCTGTCCAAACTGAACCCCAAATGACAAACACTTACAATCATTAATCTGCAATTCCCAGCCCAGTGACCCAGATATCTCCAAAACCGGTCATTTTACCCTCACTATGACCAGCTGGGTTTATAATATATTGTTATTGGCAGTCAGGTGACTAATCCCCAATATAGACCATTAATTATTATTAATATTAATCCAGGCCAGTGACCCAGATATCCCCCAAACAGGTTATTTTACCCTCACTTTGCCAAGAACTATATTATAAACCCAGCTGGTCAAAGTGAGGGTAAAATGACCTGTTTGGGGGATATCTGGGTCACTGGGCTGGATTAATATTAATAATTAATGGTCTATATTGGGGGATTAGTCATCTGATTGTCAATAACAATATATTATAAACCCAGCTGGTCAAAGTGAGGGTAAAATGACCGGTTTGGGGGATATCTGGGTCACTGGGCTGGATTAATATTAATAATTAATGGTCTATATTGGGGGATTAGTCACCTGACTGCCAATAATTATATTATAAACCCAGCTGGTCAGTCAGGTGACTAATCGCCAATATAGACCATTAATTATTATTATTAATCCAGCCCAGTGACCCAGATATCCCCCAAACCGGTCATTTTACCCTCACTTTGACCAGCTGGGTTTATAATATATTGTTATTGTCAGTCAGGTGACTAATCCCCCAATATAGACCATTAATTATTAATATTAATCCAGCCCAGTGACCCAGATATCCCCCAAACCGGTCATTTTACCCTCACTTTGACCAGCTGGGTTTATAATATATTGTTATTGTCAGTCAGGTGACTAATCCCCCAATATAGACCATTAATTATTAATATTAATCCAGCCCAGTGACCCAGATATCCCCCAAACCGGTCATTTTACCCTCACTATGACCAGCTGGGTTTATAATATATTGTTGTTGTCAGTCAGGTGACTAATCCCCCAATATAGACCATTAATTATTAATATTAATCCGGCCCAGTGACCCAGATATCCCCACACCGGTCATTTTACCCTCACTATGACCAGCTGGGTTTATAATATATTGTTATTGGCAGTCAGGTGACTAATCCCCAATATAGACCATTAATTATTAATATTAATCCACCCCAGTGACCCAGATATCTCCCCAAACCGGTAATTTTACCCTTACTTTGACCAGCTGGGTTTATAATATATTGTTATTGGCAGTCAGGTGACTAATCCCCCAATATAGACCATTAATTATTAGTATGAATCCAGCCCAGTGACCCAGATATCCCCCAAACCGGTCATTTTACCCTCACTATGACCAGCTGGGTTTATAATATATTGTTATTGGCAGTCAGGTGACTAATCCCCAATATAGACCATTAATTATTATTAATCCAGCCCAGTGACCCAGATATCCCCCAAACCGGTCATTTTACCCTCACTTTGACCAGCTGGGTTTATAATATATTGTTATTGGCAGTCAGGTGACTAATCCCCCAATATAGACCATTAATTATTAATATTAATCCAGTGACCCAGATATCCCCCAAACCGGTCATTTTACCCTCACTTTGACCAGCTGGGTTTATAATATATTGTTATTGGCAGTCAGGTGACTAATCCCCAATATAGACCATTAATTATTAATATTAATCCAGCCCAGTGACCCAGATATCCCCAAACCGGTCATTTTACCCTTACTTTGACCAGCTGGGTTTATAATATATTGTTATTGGAAGTCAGGTGACTAATCCCCAATATAGACCATTAATTGTTAATATTAATCCAGCCCAGTGACCCAGATATCCCCAAACCAGTATTTTTTACCCTCACTTTGACCAGCTGGGTTTATAATATATTGTTATTGGCAGTCAGGTGACTAATCCCCCAATATAGACCATTAATTATTAATATTAATCCAGCCCACTGACCCAGATATCCCCCAAACAGGTCATTTTACCCTCACTATGACCAGCTGGGTTTATAATATATTGTTATTGGCAGTCAGGTGACTCAGCCCCCAATATAGACCATTAATTATTAATATTAATCCAGGCCAGTGACCCAGATATCCCCCAAACCGGTCATTTTACCCTCACTATGACCAGCTGGGTTTATAATATATTGTTATTGGCAGTCAGGTGACTCAGCCCCCAATATAGACCATTAATTATTAATATTAATCCAGCCCAGTGACCCAGATATCCCCCAAACAGGTCATTTTACCCTCACTTTGACCAGCTGGGTTTATAATATTTTGTTATTGGCAGTCAGGTGACTAATCCCCCAATATAGACAATTAATTATTAATATTAATCCAACCCAGTGACCCAGATATCCCCCAAACCGGTCATTTTACCCTCACTTTGACCAGCTGGGTTTATAATATATTGTTATTGGCAGTCAGGTGACTAGTCCCCCAATATAGACCATTAATTATTAATATTAATCCAGCCCAGTGACCCAGATATCCCCCAAACCGGTCATTTTACCCTCACTTTGACCAGCTGGGTTTATAATATATTGTTATTGGCAGTCAGGTGACTCAGCCCCCAATATAGACCATTAATTATTAATATTAATACAGCCCAGTGACCCAGATATCCCCAAACCGGTAATTTTACCCTCACTTTGACCAGCTGGGTTTATAATATATTGTTATTGGCAGTCATGTGACTAATCCCCAATATAGACCCCCCGCTACCTGAAAGTCCCGGTCCTCGTTAAACCGGGAGAATCTGTCCGCCGCCATCTTGATGCATCTGAGGGGAGGGCGAGCAGCGGGAGCGCGCGCGTACAAACGCACCCTGAGTCCCCGCCCCACTCCGCGGCTCACTTGCCTACGCACGCACTCTCACTCGTACGTACGCAGACTGGCAATGCAATGCACGCGCGCGCGCCCGCACGCCCGGCGAGCACGTCTTGTGGCAGCGAGGTTTGGACGCGCGCTTACGCAGTGCCTCGCCCCCTGCCGGCCGCTCCGTGTACTGACAGGCTGCTAAACAGCAGGGCCTCCCCCAGCCACAGTGACACAAACAGGGTTATTATTATTATTATTATTATTCACTGAAGTGGGGATTCTTAGGGATTTCCATGGGGGGTGTTAAGTTAATATTATTTTCTTTATTTATTTTTTGGGGGACAAAAATTGAAGAGAAAAAAAAAAAGAAAACTCTCTAAGGCAGCTTGTTTTTTTTGTTTTTTTTCCCCCAGTTTGCCTTTAGTGGGCTAAAATGTGAAATGTTCACTTTTGTGGCCGTCCGTCTGTCTTTTTGTGTTCGTCTGTGTTTATTGTGCGTTCTCCCGTAATTGTACAGCGCTGCAGAATATGTTGGTGCTTTATAAATGACAGTAATAAAATCACTTGTGATTCCACGGCAATTCATATTTGAGTGAATAAGGTATCTGGAAACGTGTGTCGTGGATTGAAACTACAAAATAAAATTGAAGTATTCTTTTAGTATTTAGATAAATCATACAAACGGTTTAATGTCGTAAAATGGGGTTGTCGCAAAAGTGTGAATTGCTGGAAATTTAAAGTGAGCTCAAATTTGATTCAGTAAATTCCAGATTGTAACCAGAATGGCAACATTCCCCAACTCGCTTTATATCCACCGCTTGGCTATTAATGTAAGGATTTCAGAAAAATAAGAAATAACCAAACCAAAAACATACTTGTGAAAGTTTTCCAATTTGACAATTTGGAACATAAAATTTGAAATTCATGTTCAAGGTTCTACACTTTTTAAGACAGTAGTTTCTTTAAAGGAACACTGCACAACTTGGCAGTAGGTTGGGGCCAAAATTAAAATAGAAAACATCTTCGGGTGCAGATATGTGTTTAGTGTATTAGTGTGTGTCCTCTTATGTCATTGTTTTATTCCTTACTGTGTATGCTTCCCGCCTACAGCAAATCCCTTTTTTTCATTCTTTTTCTTTTTACTGGGTATCATTTCCATTCATGGTTTTACTCCTTATTACGTATCTTTTCATTTCATTCTTTTACTGCTTACTGTTTATCTCTCCTTTCATTCAATTACCCCTCACTCTTTACCCCCTCCTTTCACTCTTTTATCACTCACTTTCTACCCCTTCCTTTAATTCTTTTATCCCTTTCATTATTTTGTTGACTGTGTGGGTGACAGTGTCTATGTGGGTGACAGTGTGTGTTTGGGGTTGACAGTGTGTGGGTGGGCTGACGGTGTGTGTATGAGGGTGACTTTGTGTGGTGGGCTGACAATCTCTGTGTAAGGGTTACAGTGTGTGAGGGGGTGACAGTGTATGGGGGTGAGAGTGTGCGAGAATGACAGTGTGTATGTAAGGGTGATACTGTGTGTGGAAGGTTACAGTGTGTGAGGGGTGGCTGTGTGTGGGTGACAATGTAAGTGTGACATTGTGTGAGGGGGTGACTGTGTGGGGGGGAAATGTGTAAGGGTGACAGTGTGTGTGTGGGGGGGTGACTGTATGTGTGTGAGGGTGATACTGTGTGTGAAGGGTTACAGTGTGGGGGGTGACAGTGTGTGAGGGTCACTGTGTGTAGGGGAGTGACAATGTGTGAGAGTGACAGCATGTGGGGGAGTGACAGTGTGAGGGGGTAGCAGTGTGTGAGGGTGACAGTGTAAGTGTGACATCGTGTGAGAGGGTGACTGTGTAAGGGTGACAGTGTGTATGTGTGTGTGTGTGTGTGTGTGTAAGGGGAAAGTGTGTGTGGGGTGACAGTCTGTGTGTATGGAGGTTAATGTGTGTGAGGGTGACAGTGTGTGTGGAAGGTTACAGTGTGTGTGGAGGTGACTGTATGTGGAGGGCTGACAGTGTATGTGTAAAGGTGACAGTGTTTGTGTTGGGGAGACAATGAATGAGAATGACAGTGCGTGGGGCGGGTGACAGTGTGTGTGGAAAGTGACATTGTGTGTGTGGGGGGTGACAGTTTGACCAGCCTCCCCACAAAATATATATTTTTGTAAATGCCGACCGGCTTTCCGGGGCTCCTCCTCCCTGCCCTCAGATTTTTCACGGGCTGCTTGAAATTCTTTGGCGGCCGGCGGGTCTTGTGTTGTGCAGATGTGCTATAGTATCAAGGAATACAAAGGTGTATTCCTGACTCTGTAGTGTAAAATAAAAAATTAGTTATGTGGCTGGCAACCCCTTACCCCCCTTAAATAAGTATAAAACTTTAGTTTTTTCAGCACCACACGTTTCAACCAGCGCCAGCTCAACCCCCGCTCTGCCATCCTGGCTGAGATCATCAGAATTGACAATCTCAACCAATCCAACCAATCCAATGATTTACCATAGGATAGCATTGGTAGTGGGCGGAGCTTGACTGCCATGCAGACCAGACAGGTTCAGCAAGAGCTCCCATGTCTGGCTTTGAGTCTGGGGGACTGTAACGAGATAATACCCCAACACGCAGGATCCAGCTAAACAGAAGACAACACAGAGGGAAGATACGTCTACCGGTCCTTAGAGTGGCCGGACTCGACGTATATAGGAGAAGTACAGAGTCAGGAACGATCCGAGGTCAAGGGCACAAAGAGACAGTGTAAACTAGGACTAGCCGGGGTCTGGTACACAGTAAACAGCAAGCCGGCAAACAGAACAGATAAGGACAAAGCGAAAACGAAGTCAGAATACAAAGCCAAGGTCAAAACGAAGAAACACAACTGAACAACACAAGCGCTAAAGGGAACTGTAACAGAAACCACGATAGGGCAAGGAACTAAGGGAAAAAGGTAAGTTTAAATAGCTTCTAAACTAATGTGATTGGCTCCTGTCATATCCACACCCCCAAAAGGTAAGTGTATGGGGAGTGTGGTATGACAGGGGCCAATGGGAGCCTTTTGGCAATTTAGGCTCCCACTGTCTCTTTAAGAGCGCGCCCGAGACTCGCGGCGCGCTCTTAGATTCAGGCGGGACACGTGACCGCTTCTCGCGGTCACTGCCCGCCTTCCTATTGAAGCCGTCGGATGAGCCGCGCGGCTCGTGCAGCAGCAGGAACGCGCGAGGCTTGAAGAGAGGACCACGGCCGCCCCCTGGATAAGGTAAGTAACGCTACAGTACCCCCCCCTGAGGACACGCCCTCCGGGCGGGTAGGACCAGGTCTGGCAGGAAAACGAGAATGGAAAGAAAGCACAAGGCGGGGAGCATGAACAGCATCAGCTGAAATCCAATTGCGCCCCCACAACATAGGAAGGAGCCGCTCTGCGATGCTTGTCAGCCTGAGCCTTCTGGCGAGCAGCAGAGTCCACCAAAGAACGCTGCTCCCAAGTATTACGCAAACCAGCCAAATGCTCATCCAGAACTGGCATGCCCTGTGAGGAGAATGCAGCCGGAAGAACAACGGGATGCTGGCCATAGACAACGTAAAAAGGGCTTTTGCCGGAAGAATCATGAGTGGCGTTATTCTGAGCAAATTCCGCCCAAGGAAGCAGGTCAGACCAATTGTCCTGATGGTGAGACACAAAACAACGGAGGTACTGCTCCAGAGACTGGTTGGCACGTTCAGCAGCTCCATTAGACTGGGGATGGTAAGCGGAAGAAAATGAGAGAGAAATACCCATTTCCGAACAAAAGGCTTTCCAGAACCTGGAAATAAATTGGCTACCCCTACTATCGGACACAATAGATACGGGAATACCATGTAACCGAAATACTTCTCTAGCGAAGATAAGAGCCAGTTCCTTGGATGTGGGCAACTTGTGAAGAGACACAAAGTGAGCCATTTTGGAAAACCGATCTACTATCATCAGGATGACTGTGTTACCATTCGAAGGGGGTAATTCAACAATAAAATCCATTGATAGGTTAGACCAAGGTCTCTCGGGAACGGGTAATGGATGCAACAGCCCACAAGGAACTCTACGAGAAGATTTCATACAGGCACAAGTAGTACAAGCACTTATATAGTCAGTGACATCCTTTCGTAAGGAATCCCACCAAAAATACCGAGAAACAGCTGACACCATTTTGGAAATACCAGGATGTCCAGCAGTCTTAGTATCATGATATAATGACAGAATATCCCGTCTCTCGGGAACATCAACGAACAGTTTATCATAAGGCCTCTCGCTAGGTGCCATGCTTTGTTTCGCTTGTATGGCCTGCAAGAGGGACGAGGAAATAGACAAAATAGTAGTAGCTATTATTATGTCTGGGGGAATGACAGGAGTAACATCAATCTCCTGTTTGTCAGCAGTTTCGAACTGTCTGGACAGAGCGTCTGCTTTAGTGTTGCGATCACCTGGCCTATAGGTGATAATATAATTGAAATGAGACAAAAACAGTGACCACCTAGCCTGCCTGGAAGACAATCGTTTAGCTTCGCTAAGGTAGGATAGGTTCTTGTGGTCCGGAAATATGAGGATGGGATCTTTAGTTCCTTCTAACAAATGTCTCTATTCTTTAAGTGCTAAAATAATAGCAAGGAGTTCACGATTACCCACATCATAATTTTTCTCTGCTTTGGACATTTGTTTAGAAAAGAAGCCACAAGGATGCAATGGCTTTTCAGGCGACTCTCTTTGGGATAAGACAGCCCCTACCCCGATATCGGAAGCATCAACTTCAAGAATATAGGGCAGTGAGGGGACAGGATGCTGTAAAATAGGTGCAGAGGCGAACGTAGTCTTAAGAAATTCAAAAGCCTGAAGTCCCTCGGTAAACCAGACATGAGTATTGCCATCCTTTTTTGTCATACGGGTAATAGGTGCTACAATAGACGAGAAACCTTTGATAAAACGTCTATAATAATTGGAGAAATCAAGAAAACGCTGAATGGCTTTCAGACCTTGCGGTAGAGGTCATTCTATGACAGCAGCAAGCTTCTGGGGATCCATACGAAAACCTTTAGCGGAAATCAAATACCCCAAAAACTGGACTTCGGATTGGTCAACTAGACATTTTTCTAGTTTGCAATAAAGACCATTAGCAAGAAGGGTCTTCAGAACTGTCGTAACATGTCTGTGATGAGTGTGTAAGTCTGTAGAATATATTAAAATGTCGTCCAAGTACACAATAACAAATGTGTGAATAAAGTCTCTTAAGACATCATTAATAAATTCTTGAAATACTGCTGGGGCATTGCAAAGCCCAAATGGCATAACAGTATACTCATAATGGCCTGATCTAGTGTTGAATGCTGTCTTCAATTCGTGGTCTTTCTTGATACGTATTCAATTGTATGCTCCTCTAAGATCCAGTTTGGTGAATACCGTAGCATGTTTGAGCCTGTCAAACAATTCTGTGATTAATGGTATAGGGTATGCATTTTTGATGGTGATTTTATTTAGACCTCTATAATCGATACACGGTCTTAAATCACCTTCTTTCTTCGATACAAAGAAGAACCCCGCTCCAGCCGGAGAAGAGGATCTCCTAATAAATCCCTTGTCTAATGATTCCTTAAAATATTCATCCATGACACAGTTTTCTTGAACCGATAAGGGGTACACCCTGCCCTTTGGAGGTATAGTGCGAGGCAACAAGTCAATAGCACAATCGTAGGGTCTGTGAGGCGGTAATTTGTCAGCCTCCCTTTCATCGAAGACAGTCTTTAGAGATAAGTACTGAGAGGGTATAGCCGTAGACAAAGGAGGAATGGTAGGAACATTAATAGAATTCAAAGGCGTGACTTCAATAGTACAAGACTCATGGCAGGCTTCACTCCACGATTTTATTTGCCCTGTCTCCCAGTCAAAAATGGGATTGTGAGCACGTAACCATGGATACCCTAACACTAATTGTGAAGAGGGAGAGGTGATGACCTGGATCCGAATGGTTTCATAGTGTAAAACCCCTGTGTACATGTGTAACGGTACAGTCTCATGAGTAACAACTGGAGAACTTAATGGTCTACCATCTATGGCCTCAACGGCCAAGGGTATCTCCTTCTCTCTGATGGGAATGTTGTTTCTCTTTACAAAACCAGAGTCTATAAAATTTTCAGCTGCCCCAGAGTCAACCAGAGCGTATATGTTTTCAACTATACAACTCTCTCCCATATGTAAAGAAACAGGGAGAAGCAGGCGGTTAGGAGGCAATTTAGGAGACTTAGATATCACACCCAAGGCCAGTCCCCTATAAGGTCTTAGGTGCGAGAGTTTTCCGGAAGCAAAGGACATTCCTTTACCATATGGTCTCTCCTACCACAGTATAGGCAGAGTCCCTCCCTTCTCCTATGTAATTTCTCAGTATCAGAGAGTTTGGCAACCCCTAATTGCATAGGTTCCTCATCAGATACTTTAACACTCTCCGGTATATTAACTCTGGGGTTAATAGGTGTAACAAAACGTCTATTCCTGTTCTTAGTATAGAGCCTGTCACGAATCCTATTATCTATATCAATGAGGTAGTCAATAAGGTCCTCTAAGGCAATAGGAAGCTCCTTAGCTGCTACCTCATCCAATATAGAGTCTGATAAACCTTCCATGAAGGCAGTAGTTAACCCATTGTTGGTCCAATCTACCTGTGAGGCAAGGGTACGAAACTGAATAGCATAATCAGCCACAGACCTAGAACCCTGTTTAATTCTCATTAATGCTCTTGCGGCATTCTTTGACCTTTTCATTGTGTCAAAAGTTCTGCGAAAAGCCGTAAGAAAACTGTTGAAATCATGCACCATAGGTCCATTAGCTTCCCAAATAGGATTTGCCCACTCAAGTGCTTTATCGGTAAGTTGGTGCATAAGGAACCCAACCTTAGACCTCTCTGTGGGAAATGAACGTGGATACATCTCAAAGTGGAATTCTATTTGATTAATGAACCCTCTGCATGTCTTAGAGTCCCCTCCATACCTAGGAGGAGATGTTAAATGGTCCGAAGTATTAGGCAAAGTAGATACTTCAGGAAGAAGGGGTGTAGGAGGGTTAGGTGTGGTTGCTGGAATGGTTCTAGCTAAGAGCGTCTGGAGAGCCTGGGCTATCTGATCCATACGGTGATCCTGCTCTACAAATCTAGCCTCATGGGACGCCATCTGTTGAGCTAAATCTGCGGGGTCCATGGCCCTATCGTAATGTAACGAGATAATACCCAAACACGCAGGATCCAGCTAAACAGAAGACAACACAGAGGGAAGATACGTCTACCGGTCCTTAGAGTGGCCGGACTCGACGTATATAGGAGAAGTACAGAGTCAGGAACGATCCGAGGTCAAGGGCACAAAGAGACAGCGTAAACTAGGACTAGCCGGGGTCTGGTACACAGTAAACAGCAAGCCGGCAAACAGAACAGATAAGGACAAAGCGAAAACGAAGTCAGAATACAAAGCCAAGGTCAAAACGAAGAAACACAACTGAACAACACAAGTGCTAAAGGGAACTGTAACAGAAACCACGATAGGGCAAGGAACTAAGGGAAAAAGGTAAGTTTAAATAGCTTCTAAACTAATGTGATTGGCTCCTGTCATATCCACACCGCCAAAAGGTAAGTGTATGGGGAGTGTGGTATGACAGGGGCCAATGGGAGCCTTTTGGCAATTTAGGCTCCCACTGTCTCTTTAAGAGCGCGCCCGAGACTCGCGGCGCGCTCTTAGATTCAGGCGGGACGCGAGAACAAGCACACAAGCACACATGGCCAGTACCAGCCCATCAGAGTGCAATGGATCTCCTCACAAAATGCATCAACACAACTTTTGACCGCTTTTGGGCAAAACTGGAGGCACAGCTACTGACGGAACTGGCTGGACCTAGAGAGAAGAGCGGAGAGGAGATGGGCGGGGGTGAGCAGGCCCCCTCCGGGCACAATTACTATGCGTCAGTCTGTACCTGCCTTTACTGGCCTACCTGGGCTGAGAGCCCTAAGGGAAGTACTCCCTCAGCATCGTCCACAGAGGCCGAAGCCCCAATGCCACAGGCATCAAAGAAACATCAGGAGCTTTGTCTGGGGAAGGATTTTGACTCACACATGAGCTCCCAAGTCTGTGGAACTGAGATGCGAGCTCTCATCATGGCCCAAAGCTGGAGGGAGGCGATCTCTGCTCCTGTTTGTCACCGCTCCATAGCTGTTTCTACAAGCTCCGGAGTACTGGCGTCGACTGGGGCTGGACTCACCTTGCAGGACTTGCCCCCAGCTGCAGTTCCCTGCTGGGCCGCCACTGCCAACTCACATTCCCCTGCCATCAACACTCTATCTGTGCATCAATTTAGCTTTGAGTTTTCATATTATTTTTTATTATATATGAATAACCTCTGTAGTGCAGTTGTGGTATGATCTCCACAGAGTTTCCCTTAAGCTGTGCAGTAGCATTTGGGAGTGTAGTTTATATACCTGGTTTGTCTCAACTTGATTTGCAGTACGTCTCCTATGCATGTCCAACAAGTTATCTTTATCTTTACAGTTACCCATGGCATAGCACTCACTACTAAATGTAACGTTTCTTGGGGTTTTCCTGCCTGGATGAGCTAGTCTAGTATATGCCCTATACAGTCAGTAATAATACTCACTACAGGCATTATCACATCAGTTGTACCCAATCTGCATAACAGTAAGACAAGCTTCTAGACACATGTACATAGTCAGCTCTAGTTATTAATCTTTGTGACATAACCAGGCTGCTGATCGTAATGAGACTGTACACTGTCATGGTTTCTTACATAGTTTAATTTATCGATGATACATGCATATTCGACTAATCAGCTAGACACTGCAGTTATTCTTTTCAAATAATTTTACTTTACTTTTCTTACAAAATGTGCAAATTTACTAACCAGCCATGCTTTTATATACCAAGTATGACATTGAATTGCCTGACTACAGGGAGTGCAGAATTATTAGGCAAGTTGTATTTTTGAGGATTAATTTTATTATTGAACAACAACCATGTTCTCAATGAACCCAAAACACTCATTAATATCAAAGCTGAATATTTTTGGAAGTAGTTTTTAGTTTGTTTTTAGTTTTAGCTATTTTAGGGGGATATCTGTGTGTGCAGGTGACTATTACTGTGCATAATTATTAGGCAACTTAACAAAAAACAAATATATACCCATTTCAATTATTTATTTTTACCAGTGAAACCAATATAACATCTCAACATTCACAAATATACATTTCTGACATTCATAAACAAAACAAAAACAAATCAGTGACCAATATAGCCACCTTTCTTTGCAAGGACACTCAAAAGCCTGCCATCCATGGATTCTGTCAGTGTTTTGATCTGTTCACCATCAACATTGCGTGCAGAAGCAACCACAGCCTCCCAGACACTGTTCAGAGAGGTGTACTGTTTTCCCTCCTTGTAAATCTCACATTTGATGATGGACCACAGGTTCTCAATGGGGTTCAGATCAGGTGAACAAGGAGGCCATGTCATTAGATTTTCTTCTTTTATACCCTTTCTTGCCAGCCAAGCTGTGGAGTACTTGGACGCGTGTGATGGAGCATTGTCCTGCATGAAAATCATGTTTTTCTTGAAGGATGCAGACTTCTTCCTGTACCACTGCTTGAAGAAGGTGTCTTCCAGAAACTGGCAGTAGGACTGGGAGTTGAGCTTGACTCCATCCTCAACCCGAAAAGGCCCCACAAGCTCATCTTTGATGATACCAGCCCAAACCAGTACTCCACCTCCACCTTGCTGGCGTCTGAGTCGGACTGGAGCTCTCTGCCCTTTACCAATCCAGCCACGGGCCCATCCATCTGGCCCATCAAGACTCACTCTCATTTCATCAGTCCATAAAACCTTAGAAAAATCAGTCTTGAGATATTTCTTGGCCCAGTCTTTTTTTTTTTTTTTTTTTTTTTATAATCATCTTTATTTAAGAATTTTATTTTTATACAGTCAAACAATACATTACATAGGGATCTTTAACCATATCAACACCATTTGTATATTATGTTTTTAGTTTACATCGTGTTCAAATCTTAAATGTGTTGTCTTATTGTAATATAAATATCAATAGATGGGGGTCTAAGATCATCGTGTGACTATATTACTAAAAAATAAATACATCTTGCACACACATTCATTCATACTGTCAGACTGAGGGGTAGATCCAACCTGATTGGTTATCGTCAATTATGGGAGAGAGAGAAAAGAAAACATATAATTTGACCTTATTGTTATTACAAAATGGGCAGGGATTTATTAAACGGTGGGGCTATATTACATAGGGTGAACATCAAAAGTCTTACCTAGGGTTAGATCAGAGGGATTCAATACTCCTATTTTCTCCATTGGTATTATGGATAAGCAATAGTAGGAAGCAGACCTTTTTCATTCATAAATTGATATTAGTTTGTCCAACCATAATTTGTATATACCTTTTTTAAGGGTTGAGCTCAATGTGTTATTAATAAGGTTATTTTCCATCAAGAGTTGTAATTTAATTTGACTTATAAGATGTCTTTTTTGGAAGGGAATAGATGTTTTCCAGTTTCTGGCAATTATTATTTTGGCAGCCACAAAGCAATGAGATGCTATGCATTTAGTTTTTTGTGTGTCCAAATTCCAATTATAATGTAAAATCGCTACAGCTGGCTTTTGTTCCAATCGTTTATGAGACAACTCATACAGAATATCAAAAGTCCATGTCCATAATGTTTTTACAATCGGGCATTCCCACCACGTGTGTATATATGTCCCAACAGACGACCCACATCTCCAACATAAATTCTGTAAATGAGGATACATTTTAGATAATCTAGATGGGGTATAATACCATTTGTATATTAATTTAAAATGGCATTCTACCAGATTTATTCCGTGTATAAATTTTGTTAGGTAAGAAATAAAAGAACACCATTGATTGTTTGAAATTGATATGTCCAGTTCTTTTTGCCAGTAATCTATGATCTTTATAGGTTTTTGACCTATTTCTTTTAGCAAGACATTCGCTAATGATACTACATTTTTCTTCGTACTATTACAAAATATAATTTCCATTAAGTTAGAAATTGTAGATTTATCACAAATTAGAGAAGAGTGTAAATAGTGTTTAATCCTTAAATACGTAAAGATTTCTCTAGATGGTAATTTGTAAGTATCTACAATCTGTTGGAATGATGTTAATCTATTGTCTATCATGATATCCGAAACAATATTTATACCATGTTCAAACCAGGTATTGAGAGATAAGTCAGTTACGTTCTGCTCAATTACCGCCAAAGAACAAGTCTTCGGTATCTTGTTTACATATCCCAACAATATTTTAATTTCTTGCCATATGTTTAATGATTGGCTAAGTATATGAGATTTAATCTGCGTAAAAAATTGAGATTTATCCGGTAGTTCTTTCCACATCAACAGTTCTGCTTTATTGGGCTTGACTACCAGTGACTCCAAAATGTACCAAGGTTCATCTACGAATTGTGGGTCTTGAAGACAAAATATATGTCTTATCATGTTTGCATAATAACTTGTGATAATATTAGGAAAGTTTAAGCCCCCCTTCGTTATTCTATTGGACAGAAGTTTAGAACTGATTCTCGGTTTTTTATTTTTCCATATGAAGTTGGAAATATACGATTGGATCAGATTTAACCAAGCCTTAGGAATTTTCATGGGTACCATGGAGAATAAATAGGACCATTTTGGCAGTATATATGAGTTTATGATGTTAATTCTGCCGATCCAGGTAGTCTCCAGGTTTTTCCATTTTTGTAATTTGTAATTCATTTCTTTGGTCAGTCTGAGGATATTGATCTCCATTATATCCTCAGTTTTTACTGGGATAATGATCCCAAGATATTCTATTTCCTTATTAGACCAAATAAAATTATATTGATCAGATAATGTCTTAACCACTTTCTGTGATAGGTTAGTATACATGGCGATAGATTTGGAGATATTAAGCTTAAAATTAGAAACAATACTATAAGATTCTATTTCTTGCATTAGAAAAGGCAAAGAAAATTCTGGGGCGGTCAACGATATCAGAGCATCATCCGCATATAGGGATATTTTTAGTTCAGTATGTGCAATGGGGAATCCTTTGATGCTATAGTTATTTCTTATAGCGATAGCCAAAGGTTCCAGAGTTAAGATATATAAAAGTGGGGATAATGGACATCCCTGTCTGGTACCGTTTCGGAGTGGGAACCATCCTGCTAATATGTTGGGACCAACTGTCCTAGCAGAGGGGTTAGTGTACAATGCCATTATTGCGTTACAGATTCTACCCTGGAAACCAAATGACGCCAGTGTCTCCCTAAGGTATCCCCACCCGACCCTGTCAAACGCTTTCTCAGCATCTAGAGACAGGGTCAGGAGGGGAGTATCAGATCTATTTGCCATGTCCAATATGTCAATTATTCTTCTAGTATTGTTAGAGGACATACGTCCAGATACAAACCCAATTTGGTCTCGATGGATCAGTTTATCGATAACAGAGTTTATTCTAGCTGCAATAATTGCAGAGTAGATCTTCATGTCAACATTTATTAGAGCAATGGGTCTGTAATTTTTTGGATCATTGGGGTCTTTTTTAGGCTTTAAAATAGGGATTATATTAGATTGGAGAAGTTCATTAGTTTCTTGGCCCAGTCTTGACGTTTCAGCTTGTGTGTCTTGTTCAGTGGTGGTCGTCTTTCAGCCTTTCTTACCTTGGCCATGTCTCTGAGTATTGCACACCTTGTGCTTTTGGGCACTCCAGTGATGTTGCAGCTCTGAAATATGGGCAAACTGGTGGCAAGTAGCATCTTGGCAGCTGCACGCTTGACTTTTCTCAGTTCATGGGCAGTTATTTTGCGCCTTGGTTTCTCCACACGCTTCTTGCGACCCTGTTGACTATTTTGAATGAAACGCTTGATTGTTCGATGATCACGCTTCAGAAGCTTTGCAATTTTAAGAGTGCTGCATCCCTCTGCAAGATATCTCACTATTTTTGACTTTTCTGAGCCTGTCAAGTCCTTCTTTTGACCCATTTTGCCAAAGGAAAGGAAGTTGCCTAATAATTATGCACACCTGATATAGGGTGTTGATGTCATTAGACCACACCCCTTCTCATTACAGAGATGCACATCACCTAATATGCTTAATTGATAGTAGGCTTTCGAGCCTATACAGCTTGGAGTAAGACAACATGCATAAAGAGGATGATGTGGTCAACATACTCATTTGCCTAATAATTCTGCACTCCCTGTATGCTGTTGTGGCATTGTTAGTTTGTATGTTTCTACTATTATGCGCACCAAAAATAGAGAGGATAGCATTGGTAGACTATTATACATGCACGGCAAAATGCCACTCTGCACCAATCACCATCTGCTCATGGAGATGTATTGACTCAATGAACCTCTATAGGGAAAGTTCAGCGCTTTGATGCAGAGCGTGGAGATGCTGAACGTCCGGGATGCACATTGTGCAGCACTGACTAAGAAAGCACCTTCAGTGGCCGTCAGAGTGTCCCTAGGCTGCAATGTAAACACTGTCTTCTCTCTGAAAACACAGTTCTTGCATTAAAATACCTGCACCAAAACAACTACAATAAGCTGTAGTTGTTCTGGTGACTTTATTGTCCCTTTAATGTAGCTGTTCTGGTGAGTATGATCATTATATGTAGGCATTTTCATGCAAACACTGACTTTCCACAGAAAAAGCAGTGTTTACATTGTCTCTAGGGACACCTCCAAGTGGCCACTCCTTAGATGGCCACTGGAGGTGCTTCCTGGGTCAGTGCTGCACAGTAAGCAGCTCTGCCGTTCAGTGTCTCCATGGGGACGCTGATATTTCCTCATAGAGATGCATTGATTTAATGCATCTCTATGAGGAGGTGCTAATTCTCAGAAACGGCACTTGGCCCCTCCCCCTTGCCGATTTTAGCCAATGGGAAAATTATAGGGTATAACCCTATGGGAAAGCATTGGATTGGCTAAAAATGGGCAATTCTGATGATGTCATCAAGTGGGTAGGGCCAGCTCCAGAGGACCTGCACGGTGCTGGAAATAAGGTGAGTTTTATTCCTTTTTAGGGGGGGAGCCACCTTAATGGTGGGTTTTGCACTATAGGATCAGGAATACATGTTTGTGTTCCTGATCCTTTAGTGTTCCTTTAAATTTGAGATTCACTTTGAATTCTCACTTTAGTAAAAAAAAAATCCAGTTAGAGTGCTTACTCTCAGTATTCTCATTCCAGTGATGCTTGCTCAATGTAGTGTGGAGTAGACATGTGCCATTCGTTTCATTCCGAATGTACATTTGTACAAATTTCATGCCATTCGGATTCTTATAGAATATCGAAAGTGACGAAGTTTGGAAGTGCCGAAGTGATTCAGATTTCTGAAAAGTGGAAAAACGAGAGGGAGTGAAAATTACATGAATGATGACAGGAATCCTGACCAATAAGCTAATTCCTTTTTTGCAATGTAATGCTTGCTTGCCCAATCCGGTTTTACTATTCCCTGTCCAATGAAATTAGCAGATTTTTGTGATTGATGTTAGAGAACAGCCAATTAATGGTGATTTTGTCACTGACACTTGGCCAATGAAGGTACACAAAGTCATTGACGTGGGATAGTATATAAACCAGGCTGTCATGGTGTTGGCTTGAATTCATGTGACCAGACTAGTAGTGATAGCACTGAGACTGAGAGAGATAAATGACATTACATTTATTGTACTTGACTTTAAGCCAGGTAGTCTGATTGCCAGGGTGTCTCTCTGCTGCACTGTGACTTTACTGCAGTGATTAATTTTGTGTAGCAGCCATCACTTGCTCTCACTTTGCGCTATCTCTCTCACTTACTTCTTTACACACAAATTGCTTTCTCTCTGCTCTCAGACTCTGTTTAGTCTCTGCTCCTAAGCTCTCCACAAAGATGGTGTCACAGGGGTGGGATTATATAGTGTGCAGAAGTGTTGCATGCTGGTAGTGCTCCCTGGTTGGCTGCACGATCTGTGCAGTTAAAATATAATTTTGTAAATTGTATATATACTAAACTAAGACTACTAATTATTAACTAAACCCAGACCACTTCTTTAAGATTAAGTGGTCTGGGTGCTGTTGTGGTCCACTATGCAATGTAAAACATTGCTGTTTAAGAAAACAACACACAAATGTTTATTTTTCAAAACGAATGACATGCGAATTGCTGAATGCCGAAGGTTCGAACAGAATTTCCTTCAGCAGTTCCGAAGTGCCAAACTGAACCGAATGCCATTGGTCTGAATTGCCGAAGCAGACACATTTTTTTTACTTAACCGAAATTCCGAACTGAACAAATTTTTTTGCCCATGTACATCCCTGCTGGGAAGCAATGAAACAAATGTTACAAGAGGGAAGAGGTGTATATAGAACCAAAGAGGGGTATGGTGGAAAAGGCACAAAGATAAGCACAAAGGTCAGATAATAGGGAGATGAACACAAGAGGGAAATAAGTGACAATGAATTTAAGGAGAACATATGGGGAAACATGCAAAAAGAGCGAGGGGGCATGTTTGGAGAGGGCAAGGAGAAGGCAGAGAAGATGAAGAGATCCTAAATCAGACTCCCATGAGCCTCAGCCAGAAATGAGTGGGAGAAAAAAGTTCTACTGAAATAAGTTGTCAATTTATTTAGTTTTAGTCCCAGAAGTGGGACAACAATGAACAAACCTGAGACAGAATGACAGAGAAACTCCACCTGGGACATTTAGGAGATATGCAAAAATATTGATGACTGCAGAACACATTTTACTTTTTTCCCTTTATACGAGACGTGAGTTTCAAAACCATGGCGGTTTAGCTACATGAAAAAGAAAATTACGTTCTTTTTTTTTTTTTTTTACAAAATATTTAAATACAAAAGCTGTTAAAACAAAAATCTTCATAGATGCTTTCAAATATATATTTTTATTTGAAAGGTTGTTTAGGTTTATTGAAATTCCCCCCCCCCCCCCCCACCTTTATTTGTGTAAACTTGTGTTTTTAACAGCAGCTTAATATTGTTAGTTTTCAATACTTTTATAATTGTGGAGGGAATTTAGCACATTTGGTTATTATTCTGTAGAACTTCTGCATTTTAATGTAATTACCAACAAATTCCACTAGAGGAAGCACTTGTGCTGCGTAATTTCATAATTTCAGAAAATCTTTTTTATTGTAAAAGTGGTTCAGACATGTGGTTTATTTTTATGCCCCTTGTATCTTAATGATTATACTTCCTTCTGCCACTTGCCTTTGTTATTTTTATTATTTTGTTATCCATGTACCGCATTTTGATACCTGGGTGACTCAATTTTGTTTTCCTCTGTCCATGATGTCTTTAGTTTGCGCTTTTTATTATTTTGACTGTTGGATTGTGGGTAAGAAAGCTTGGCAACTGAGATGGAATATTGTCTAGCCAACATTTGCCTAAAATCACGTACCCTATGACAAAAGTAGTCCCTAAAATATTTACATATAACTAAAAAAGGTGAATTAAAAAAAAAATAGAACAAAGGAGAAATATCCATCTTTTGCTGTCAAAAAATGTATTTACTTTAAGTAACTTTAAGGGGCACTCCGGTCACCAAAACAACTTCATCTAAATGAAGTTGTTATGGTGCCAGGAGGCCCCTAGGCCCACTCTTACCTTAAGGGGTTCAGTCGTTTTCGAACAGTTTTTTTTTTTTTTTGTCAATCTTTGTTTATTAGATTATTTTTCAAAACATTAGGTGATACAGAAAGAAAGGAAAGAGTAGTGTTTAAATAACGCTCTAAGGTTCATAATGCTTCAAGATACATAGATCTGAGTGGGTACTTTTTTCAGGTCGCTCCCCCCATAAAACATCCCCTTAAACATCGTGGATTAGGTGGCTGGGTGTGTTCATGCATTGGTGGTTGAACTCAATTTTGCATGACCCCTGGTTATCTGACTTGTTGTGGATCCCTGCGTCTCAATTGGAGGGTGAAGGGAGTGTGTAGGTGTTACAATCTCATATTTTAGCCTCTGTGCCCCCCTTTTACCTTCCAAGGTACCCCCCTGCATTTTCCCTGTGTCTGTTTGTTGTGTGCGCCAGGCGTCCCGGTGTAGTGCGGGTCATGTGGGTTGCTCGTTTTCGTCTGCGGAGACTCGTCTGTTTTCACCACCTATTGTCTGTCATATATCATATGCCCTTGGGAATGTCGTGTATCTGTCTAACCCATTCGGGTTTAGCGTGTTTGCCTCCAGTTCACGAACCCCGAGGGAGAGTCCCCATTGGGTGTCCGGAGTGAACCTCGCCTCCCGTTGGTTAGGCGCCCGAAGGAGGAGTGAAATGCTGTGCTGGTATCCCTAGTCAGGTTGTCTCTATAGAGTATTGGTGTGGCGAAACCGACCTCGCCACGTGTCCTTGGAGGGGGCTGCTTGCCCGCCTCTTGCCTTTGGACTATGGCCCTGGGAGATTGGGCCCTTTTACAAAACGTATTCAGCCCTAACAGAGTGCATGTCACTCATTCTGGCCCTTTAAACACAGTGGGGGCATTCGGTACTTGCCCTGTGTGAGCGGTGATACCCCCAGATAGCTATGCCATGGAGCCTATTCATATAATGAAAGACTATGGGAAAGACTTTGGCTCCATGGCAATTAAACTGTATTTGTGTGGTCTGCGTGCCATCCACCTAATAATGTGCACGCAGACCTGAGCTATCTGGGGATATGTTACATGTCTGTGTTTAATGTATAAAAGTGACTTTATATATTTTAAAACATAATCCTGTATTTAGGTCCCCACATGTGTAATGGAGTTTTGTCTTTGACCTGGGAGATAATTGGATTACTTCTCCAATTATCTCCAGGGCAGAAGGGAGGAAGCCAGGGTGCATTGTGGGAATGTTTTACTTTTCCTGTTTGAGGCAGATTAAAATACTACCAGCCAGGGGGAACAAAAGATACTTTTACTAACTTTTGAACCCCTGGTCTGATTCATGCCATTTTTTAATATGTTGTTCCCCTGAATGGATTGATTGCGAATATGTATTTTTATGTGAATGTGATGTATGGTTTTAAAGTTACAGAGTATGTGTGGAAACTGTATTTTTACTGTATGTAATAATTATGTTAATTGCTTATCTGAGGGGAGGGGATGTGTGAGTTGTACTGTTGCTTGATTGGTTGTTTTATGCCTCCCCCTGGGTGTGTCCTGTATGTGCACAACTGTAATAAAAACCAGGCTGGGTGTTCCAGACCTGAGATTCTGCTTGACCCTCAAACCGATGTGTCGTCTCGTTTTGGGGGAATTGGATTGTATGCTGACTGCCAGGAGTGTAAGCGGATTGTATGCTTTTCCTGTTCAGCTATTCCAGGGTTCGTGTGTTTCCAGTTCGGGAGTTGGAAGATTTGTACAGTTTGCAGTCCGGGAGATTGGTGCTTGCAGTAGTTGCTGGTCTAGGAAAAAGGGGATTATCGCCTAAACTGGGTTTTATCCTCTTGTAAGTGAAACGGTCCGTTACAATTGGTGGCAAGCGGCGGGATCGTTCCTACAGCCAGAAGGACAGCTACAGACAACACCAATTCCTTGGAGTTACAAATTGAGGGCAACGTTAGCACTCGTGCAGCGCCCCTGGCAGCAGAGGTATCCAGCGACTTGGAGCAGACAAGTATGGAAGGCTTTGACGCTGAAGATTATGGGCTGGCCGAGGTGAGGCAGCGAGTGGCCCAGTATGGGGGTTATGTATCCATGGAGATATTCCAGGGGATCTGGAACAAGGTCATGGCTAAGCGAAACTCAAGGATGGACGGAGAGTATGCTCAGCGGAAAGAGTGTTACAGCAGCAGAGTAGAGGCTGCATCCGAGGAGGTTAGCCGTCTTCCCCTGAGGCGGCAGTGTGTAACCCAGGGAGCTAAAGGTGCCGTCCTTCCTCCCCAGCGGCAGAGTAAGTCCCAGGGAGCTAAAGGTGCCGTCCTTCCTCCCCAGCGGCAGATTGTATCACAGGGAACTAAAGGTTCCGTCCTTCCTCCCCAGCGGCAGATTGTATCACAGGGAGCTGAAGGTGTCGTCCTTCCTCCCCAGCGGCAGATTGTATCTCAGGGAGCTGAAGGTGCCGTCCTTCCTTCCCAGCAGCAGTGTGTGTCCCAGGGAGCTGAAGGTGCAATCCTTCCTCCCCAGCGGCAGTGTGTGTCCCAGGGAGCAGAAGGTGCCGTCCTTCCTCCCCAGTGGCAGTGTGTACCCCAGGGAGCTGAAGGTGCAATCCTGCCTCCCCAGCGGCAGTGTGTATCCCAGGGAGCTGAAGGTGCTGTCCTTCCTCCCCAGCGGCAGTGTGTATCCCAGGGAGCTGAAGGTGTCATCCTTCCTCCCCAGCGGCAGTGTGTACCCCAGGGAGCTAAAGGTGCAATCCTTCCTCCCCAGCGGCAGTGTGTATCCCAGGGAGCTGAAGGTGCCGTCCTTCCTCCCCAGCGGCAGTGTGTACCCCAGGGAGCTGAAGGTGCAATCCTTCCTCCCCAGCGGCAGTGTGTATCCCAGGGAGCTGAAGGTGCCGTCCTTCCTCCCCAGCGGCAGTGTGTACCCCAGGGAGCTGAAGGTGCCGTCCTTCCTCCCCAGTGGCAGTGTTTACCCCAGGGAGCTGATGGTGTCGTCCGTCCTCCCCAGCGGCAGTGTGTAGCCCAGGGAGCTGAAGGTGCAATCCTTCCTCCCCAGTGGCAGAGTGTATCCCAGGGAGCTGAAGGTGCCGTCCTTCCTCCCCAGCGGCAGTGTGTACCCCAGGGAGCTGATGGTGTCGTCCGTCCTCCCCAGCGGCAGTGTGTAACCCAGGGAGCCGAAGGTGTCGTCCTTCCTCCCCAGCGGCAGTGTGTACTCCAGGGAGCTGAAGGTGCAATCCTTCCTCCCCAGCGGCAGTGTGTACCCCAGGGAGCTGAGGGTGCAATCCTTCCTCCCCAGCGACAGTGTGTACCCCAGGGAGCTGAAGGTGTCGTCCTTCCTCCCCAGCGGCAGTGTGTCCTGCAGGGAGCAGAGACCGTCAGTCTCACACCCCAGCAGCAGGACAAAATAATGAAAGGGGAGACAGCTGGTCCCCCTCTCCACCAGCAGAGAGAGTGTCAGGGAGAGGAGCCTGTTAACCCCTCTCCCCAGCGGCAGTTGACAGTCCAGAGAGAGGAGCTTGTTACACCCTCTCTCCAGCGGCAGCCTAAACCACCAAGGGGAGATGTTGAGCCCCGCAACTGTGCAGATTGGACCGTAGTCTCTGCACTTACAGCCCAAGGGGTAGGGATGGTCGGTCCTGTCCCCCAGCCAAAGAGCAGTGTAGCCAGAGGGGAGACAGTCGGTCTCTCCCTCCCACAACCAGGCTCCAACCAGGCTACTTCCGCGGTAGTACTGGCACCAGGGCAGAGTACCGCTGGTCTCTGCCCACTCAGCAACCCACCAAGGCAGACTACCAGTCCCCCACACAGCCGTGGTGAGACACCTGGACCTGGACAAAGTTCTTCTCTACCCAGGTGTAGTAACCAGTTATTGTGGGTGGGCTGTACTGCTGTTTCTGTCTTGTGGGTGGGTTGCTGGACTAACCAGGGCACTGACCGGCAGGAGGTCAGATACCCTGTTAGTCTGGGGGGTAAAGGGGAGAAGTGTGGCGAAACCGACCTCGCCACGTGTCCTTGGAGGGGGCTGCTTGCCCGCCTCTTGCCTTTGGACTATGGCCCTGGGAGATTGGGCCCTTTTACAAAACGTATTCAGCCCTAACAGAGTGCATGTCACTCATTCTGGCCCTTTAAACACAGTGGGGCCATTCGGTACTTGCCCTGTGTGAGCGGTGATACCCCCAGATAGCTATGCCATGGAGCCTATTCATATAATGAAAGACTATGGGAAAGACTTTGGCTCCATGGCAATTAAACTGTATTTGTGTGGTCTGCGTGCCATCCACCTAATAATGTGCACGCAGACCTGAGCTATCTGGGGATATGTTACATGTCTGTGTTTAATGTATAAAAGTGACTTTATATATTTTAAAACATAATCCTGTATTTAGGTCCCCACATGTGTAATGGAGTTTTGTCTTTGACCTGGGAGATAATTGGATTACTTCTCCAATTATCTCCAGGGCAGAAGGGAGGAAGCCAGGGTGCATTGTGGGAATGTTTTACTTTTCCTGTTTGAGGCAGATTAAAATACTACCAGCCAGGGGGAACAAAAGATACTTTTACTAACTTTTGAACCCCTGGTCTGATTCATGCCATTTTTTAATATGTTGTTCCCCTGAATGGATTGCGAATATGTATTTTTATGTGAATGTGATGTATGGTTTTAAAGTTACAGAGTATGTGTGGAAACTGTATTTTTACTGTATGTAATAATTATGTTAATTGCTTATCTGAGTGGAGGGGATGTGTGGGTTGTACTGTTGCTTGATTGGTTGTTTTATGCCTCCCCCTGGGTGTGTCCTGTATGTGCACAACTGTAATAAAAACCAGGCTGGGTGTTCCAGACCTGAGATTCTGCTTGACCGTCAAACCGATGTGTCGTCTCGTTTTGGGGGAATTGGATTGTATGCTGACTGCCAGGAGTGTAAACGGATTGTATGCTTTTCCTGTTCAGCTATTCCAGGGTTTGTGTGTTTCCAGTTCGGGAGTTGGAAGATTTGTACAGTTTGCAGTCCGGGAGATTGGTGCTTGCAGTAGCTGCTGGTCTAGGAAAAAGGGGATTATCGCCTAAACTGGGTTTTATCCTCTTGTAAGTGAAACGGTCCGTTACAATTGGCTGAGGATTGAGTGGTCAAAGAGGCGGGTGCACCCTATTAGGTAGAGTTGTTAGGTTAGCTCAGCTGTACAAGCATGGGGAAGAGATAGAGGGGAGAGGGAGAAGGTATGGTGAAATTAGTGATAGTAAGAAGGGGGGGGGTGAGAAACAGGCTGGATTGGATTGCCCGGCCCCGGTCTCGTGGGTCGCCCCCATCCACCGCGCCGCACGCGCATTCAGGTCCCTCACACCATCCCTTACCCGGCGGGTTGGTTTCCGGGGTCGTTCCTGTTGCACAGGTAGTACGTCCACGTCCTCCAGATCTCCTTGTGTTTCTCCAGCCTGCCACTATTTCAGCTTCAACTTGTCTGATTTCCTCCATTCTCTGGAGCCAGGTTTGGAACGTTGGTGGCTGTTTCTGCCGCCACAGCGCTGGGATCAGTGATTTCGCTGCCGTTAGGAGGTGTCGGGACACCATTTTCTTATACCTCGATATGGGTAAGTCTGTTCTGTTGAGTAGGTTATCTGCCGGGTCAAAAGCAACCCCCTCTTCAGCTACCTCTCGCATCGCCTCGTATATTTGCTCCCAGTACGGTGTTATGAGTGGGCATGCCCAGAAAGTCCCCACCGCCCTCTCACATCTCCAGCAGTGCTCGGGGATCTCTGGTTGGTATTTATGAATCTTCTGTGGTGTGTCGTACCACTGAGTGAGTATTTTATAGTTGATTTCCTGATATTTGGCACACCGTGAGCTGAGGGACGTGCACAGGGCTATCTTGTCCCATTCAGTTGGAATATACGAGGTGTGTAGTGCCTCTTCCCATTGCGCCTGGAACTTCATAGGAGGGACTGCATCCGGCAGCTGTAGGAGTGTGTAAAGGATCGATATACCTCGATGGAGGCCTCCACATTTTGAGCAAGTTTCCTCAAATGGGAGCAGAGGTCTTGTAAGCTGTAGTTGGTGGGTAACCGACTCATGGAAGTGAATCAATTAGTGATACCGAAAACGCTCAGTCATAGTTGGTTCGCGGTCTTGCAAGAATTCATTCAGGGGTAACAGTGTGCGTCCCCTGCAGAGTTCTGAGAGGCGTATGGGTCGTCCCTTCCCCAGGAACCCCAGGGCCCCTGCCTCCCGTCCAGGAGGAAATGCCGGGTTGCCTGTGACTGGTTACATTGGTCCGGTTAGCGTTGTTAGGGAGAGCCGAAAGCGTGTCCGGTACCAAACCTTCAGAGTTGCCCCAACAAAGGGTTGTTCACGTATCAATTGTTTGGCTGTGTCATCCGGCAGCCATACCGCTCCCGGGATACCTCCCTTCGAAGCATCTCTCTCCAGCGTTGTCCAGATCCTCTGTGTGTCTGTTTCGTGCCAGGCTACAATTCTCGACAGGTGTGTTGCTTTGTAATAACCCACCATGTCTGGTAGGGCAAGTCCCCCTTCCCTCTTTGGTCTCATCAGGTGTCCCAATTGTATACGTGGTCTACACCCCTTCCATATGAATTTTATCAGAGCCGAATTAAGGGATCGGAAAAAGGCGAGTGGGAGGTCGATCGGAATGGTCTGGAACAGATATAAGATTCGAGGGAGGATATTCATCTTGATTGAGTTGATGCATCCCGTCCATGAAAAATGCGGCGTAGTCCACGCTTTCATTTCCGAGCAGAGGCGGGATAGCAATGGTTGGAAATTCAGTTGGTACAGCTGGTGTAGGTTCTTAGGGACCCAGACCCCCAGGTATTTGATGCAGTCTGTGCACCAGCAAAAGGAAATTGTGACTTTAGATCATCCAGATCTCATGTTGGAGACATGACATTGAGCACCTCTGACTTATCCAGATTGAGTTTGAAGTTGCTGATGTTTCCGTACGATGAATTTGGATAAAATGTTCGGGAGGGAGATTCGCGGTTGCTCTATGTAGAGCAAAAGATCGTCCGCATAGGCCTTCTGCTCCACTCCTGCAAATTGGAAACCATGGATCGAGGGGTTGGACCGAAGAGCACAAAGAAAAGGTTCCAGCGTGAGGACAAATAGTATGGGGGAGAGAGGGCATCCCTGCCGCGTCCCGTTTGTAATTCGTACTGGCGTGGAGAGGCCCCCGTTCACGCGCACTCTAGCCGTTGGTACAGAGTAAAGGTTCCCCGAATCCCATCTTCTGTAGTGTGTTAAGCGTTATGTATCGCCAGTCCACCTGGTCAAACGCTTTTTCTGCGTCTGTTGAGAGTAGGACCAGGGGACAGCGCGAAGTTGAAGCTAGGTGCATAAGGTTGAGGAGCCTGATGGAGTTGTCCCTCACTTCCCTTCCCAGTGTGAACCCGCTCTGATCCGGGTGTATTAAAGACGGGAGGATTGTCTTCAGCCGGGTTGCTAGTATCTTGGACAGTAGTTTGCAGTCGGAGTTGAGTAAGGAAATCGGCCGATAGCTAGCACATTGTTCTGGATCTTTGCCTTCTTTGGGCAGAATGGTGATGTGAGGCATGAGTGATTTCCTACCCAATCTGCCGTCTTGCAATAGCGAGTTAAATGAGGCCGTCAGCGGTGATAGAAGGACGTCGCCGAATTTCTTGTAGTATTGCAATGGGAGGCCATCTGGGCCTGGTGTCTTTCCCATTTTGGAGGATTTGATTGCCCCTGGAGTTCTTCTACGGTGATCTCCCGGTCCAGAGTGGGTGCCACGTCTTGTGAGATTGTCTTATGGACATGTGTCGAGAGGTACTCCTCCATCTTCTTGAGTTGTCTAGCGGAGAGTGCCGGTTCCGCAGTTTTGGAGATATTATATAGCTTTGTGTAGTAGGCATGGAATAGTTCTGCCATTTCAGACGGGTGTTCGGAGTGACGGGTGGGGCCCACGCGGAGTCTATGTATATGAAATCTCTCTTGCCGTTTTTTGAGCATTTTCGCCAGTAGGCGCCCACACTTATAGGAATGTTCGTAGAAGAAGCGCCTGGACTTTTGTATCATGGAGAAATGTTGTTGGGTGATGAGCATCGCTAGGTCCTTTCTGAGCGAAAGGAGCTTGAGTAGGTCTGAGTCGCTGAGGGTTTGTGGCGTAGTTCCACAGTCGCAGTACCGTCTAGGATGCTTCGTATACGTTCCGCCCTGGCTCTCTTCTTGTGCGCTCCTATGGAGATGAGAACCCCTCAGATCACACTCTTGTGGGCCTCCCATATGGTAGTCCGGGCTGTGTCTGGATTGGTGTTTTCCTTGAAGTAGTTAGTTAAGGCTTTTCGTACAGTGGTCCAGACCTTCTCATCCATAAGTAGCGACTCGTTCAGACGCCATGTTCGCTCTCTTGGTTTAAAGAGGGGGGGGGTCATCTGGAGCGACACCGGGGCATGGTCGGACCATGTGATGTGTCCGATGGTCGAGTCCTGGAGGAGGGACAGGTATGGTTGCGGGAGAAAGAGGTAGTCTATTCTAGTGTACGATTCATGCACCGCCGAATAGTACGAATAGTCCCTTGTCTCCGGATGTAGAGTCCTCCAGCAATCCACTAGGTGTAGTGTCCGCAAGGCTTTCTTGATGCTTTGAATATGTGGATATGTGATCGCACTCCTTCACCTGGACGTGTCCATGGATCGAACAGTTTAACTCCAAAGTGAGCCTCCAGCTGCTAAATCTCAATTTCAAGAAGCGCAGAGTGCCGCCGGGCATGGGCTCTGCTGATTGGCTGACAGCGGTCAGCTGGCAGTCTTAGCTAATCAGTGACTTCCCATTCATAAAACTGGCTTGGAAACAAACGTAACTTCTTCAAGCCAGTTTTATGAATTGGAAGTCAATTGGCTGAAAGCATCAGCTGACCACTCTCAGCCAATCAGCAGAGCCCATGCCCGGCGGCACTCTGTGCTTCTTGAAATTGAGATTCACTGAAATTTGAGAACGGTTTAATTCCTTATGGTAAGAGTTCGCTTTGGTGCCCCTGGCACCATAACAACATATATGTACATGACATGGTTTTGGTGCCTAAACCGTCCCTTTAAGTTAAAATATGTCCACACGTTAAATAAATAAATAAAACAAGTAAATCAATTCTGTCCAGTGGCTGACTTCAAAATGTTTTTGCAAACTTACCATTTAGTCCTAGGTGTAGCTTGTCATGAGAGACCAATGTGATTGGCGATGAGACATCACCAGAAATTTATGGTATTGGCTGACCACACTGAATTAAGTAAGTAAAAACTGTATTATTCTTAGCAGGGTTAGCCATAAGGCACTCTCCTAGCTACTGTATAAATATGACATGGTTACACAGTTACACAGGCTGAAAAGAGACATGTGCCCATCTTGTCCAGTCTTTCTCACCTGTTTTTGTTGTTGATCCAAAAATATAACAGTTTAAAGGACAACTATCCCCTCAAAATTACTTTTTTATATTATCCTTTTTTTTTTTTTTTTTAAAGGAAATATATTATATTTGGTAGTTAGTCTCTATGGTCTATCCCTACTTCTTTGGATTGAGAGAAGCAGGGAAGACCATAGAGATGAACTGTCAGTTTTCCTGGGTCAGTCCTGCACAGACGCCCCTACACTCCCCATGGAGATGCATTGATTCAATAAATCTCTATGAGCAAATACTGATTGCTGCAGTGTGGAATTTTCCTATGGGAAAGCATTTGATTGGCTGAGATCATCAAATCTGATGATCCCAGCCATGGAGGCAGAGCAGCGAGACCGGTGTGGCGCTGGAAAAAAGATGAGTAAAGTCAACTTTTTAAGGTAAAGAGAGGGGGGCCTGGGGCCTCCTAGTACAATGGGGGTTGCAGTTTTTGCTGGGGCCCTGAGCATGTCTTTTTGCATACAAACGGATTTGGGGGGGAGGGTGGGGTGCTATAATTATTCCCACTGTTTTGGAGGGAGCCTGAGAGGGTTTCAATGGACCTGTCTATGGATTTTAATACCTCACATACCATGCAGGGATGGAAGTACCATTTGACTTATTCTCCTTTGGGGATCGTGGAATAGCAGGTGGAAAGCCTGGGTAAAGCAATAGGAGGGCTGTTGGGTATATCATCCCTTTAGGTAAAGGGAGTCCTTAGATTTAAAGGAATAAGATTGACTATACCAGCAGGCCTCCGCTAATTGCTAGGGGATCCAAGGTTTTCCCATTGTTACATTATTTATTGTCTTTTTAATTATTTACCCGCTGATTGCTTCTTAATGAATATGAGAAAATTAGTCCTCAACGGAGCTGTGTGCAAGACGAATGTGTCAGGTGCCCCACATTTATCCGTTCACAAGCACATTGCATTCATGTGTGTTAGTTTATTTTCTGTTAAAAATAGAGCAATCTAATTGCACCCACAATGCAAGTATATTGCAAGCTAAAGGCAACTTTACTATCAATACTCTACAAGTGAATCAGAGAATAGACTTAAATGGGTCTCTAGTGATCTCTAGTGATCAAAAGCTGTAGTGCGTTCTTGTGTATTTGCCCCACTGATGGATATGGGAGTGAATGGATTGTGCATGCCGTGTGGTTAAGTGATTCTGAAATTTGATTCAAACATATGTTAAAGGTAAATTTAAGAATGCTTAGCAACCAAAAAACCAAACAAACGATAAGAAGAACTTGTTGTGATTAAGTAGAAATGTGCAGTTGCGGAACTAATATAGAGAGGGCCACTCGATGCATGGTCCATCCGCAGGGCACCATGAGCGAGTGGGTACTTGCGCCTTCTCAAGGTCCTTCCACCTTGAATGTTGACGACGTGCATCATTTCCGCTACCATGGTGACGCCGCGCATCAGTCTTGCTCCCATATTGACGCGGTACTACATTCTGGTGTCAGTTATGACACGGACCTCTCCACATGGGTCGCTTTTTATAACCCCCCAGAGCTTTCTCATTTCTTTGATGTCAAAGAAAGTTGTATCAATCTGGCGTCATTACCAATGCACGTTCTGGTGTCAAAGACGTGATGCTGACGAATACAGGGTATATAACAAATACACCGCTTCATTGCCCTGTTGTGGTTTCTGTTTACCCGGGAGTCTATTCCTTGTGTATTTGATGTATTTGGCTTTTGACACCCGGTCGTTTGACTATTTTTTAGTTCTGTCATTCTGAACTCGGCTCGTCCCTCATATTTGTATCATGCTCTACGCCTTTGGACCTCAGCCTGTTTTCAGTTAATGTTGGCCTACTTGCAGATATTCTGCCAATCTCTATTTTGAACCAGACTGGCCACTCTAAGGACCGGTATGCGCTTCTGTCCTGTGTCAACCTAGGTTTTCGTGTTAGGGTTATAGGCTACCAATAACTCATGATGAACTCATCATATTACAAGTAAAGACTCAAAGTTTTCTATACTTTTTATAATGATTTCAGAATGTGCCCGAGCTTCACATTGATGCATAACAAAATTAAAAGTTCTAAATCATGGGTAGTCAACCTGACTAGTGGGTGGTGGGTTCTGCAGAAAACACCCAGTGGGCCTCGATGGTCGTGGACCAAGGTCGACAGGGGAGATCCTTTCATCTCCCCTGCTTGCCCATGCAGAGACAGCCACTGCGCCTCTCACTCACACTGCCCCCTCGCACATACTGCACCTCACACATGCTGCACCTCACACAAACACTACACCCTTCACACACACACAGCACCCCTCACACACACACATAGCAGCCCTCACACATTCTGCACCTCTCTCTCACACACACACATTACACCCTTGAAGCACAAACACACACACCGCACCCTTCACACACACACAAAAAAGTACAATAGAAAATAGTAAAAAAAAATAGATACATTTAAGTACATATTTTTTTTGCGCTAGCAAGGAAATGTTACCATCAACAAAGATACAAAAGTAGGTATTAAATTGTTGACTTCCCCTGCTCTAAATATACTTTTCACTATTTCCTATTAAGTTTGCTGCGGCTGTCTTTTCCTTAACCTCCTCCCTCCATGGTAACGTAGTGTTTGATTCTTTGATATTACATTCTTAATAGCTTTTTAAAATAAGTGTTCCCAGAATTCAGTTGGGCCATAGGAACTTGTCCTGTTCCTAGATTCCCCCAATTCTGCTCCTCCCCCCCCCCCCCCCCCGCTCCCCCTCCGACAGATGTCACAGGGATCTAAACTGGAATAAACAAGCACATCCCTTTCATGTCTAAGTGTCCCCATCTCTGGCTGACAGAGGCCACGGTAGAGTCACAATGATCCTCCCGTACTGGCAGCTGAGATCTGCATGCTGTGTGCGCCCCTTCCAAAGGAACCTCATTAACTTGCAATTACTGATTCACAAAGCAGGGGTCCCAGTACGCTCAGTGCTTCACAATTCTAAAAAAAAAAAAAGAAAATGGGTCGTCTGCCCTTGGTCATTATAACAAAAAACCTTCATCCATTTGAAAATTCCTTGTGAGTTTGAGATTAACCCTTTAGATTACTTTGTAGAAGTATAGTAAGTATAGTCAGGATCTAAGAGGTAACTATAATAGCAAGAATAATTATTGGGAGTGACTATATGGAGTAACGGAAAGAGTGATACAGAGAGGATATAAGGATTAATGGGAGGAGTTATATAGTGAGGTTATATTGCGTAATAGGAGGAGTTATAGGGAGAGGTTATATGGAGTAATAGGAGGAGTTATAGCGAGAAGTTATATGGAGTAATAGGAGGAGTTATAGGGAGAGGTTATATGGAGTAATAGGAGGAGTTATAGGGAGAGGTTATATGGAGTGATAGGAGGAGTTATAGAGACAGGTTATATAGAGTAATTGGAGGAGTTATCGAGAGAGGTTATATGGAGTAATAGGTGGAGTTATAGAGAGAAGTTATATGGAGTAATAGGAGGAGTTATAGAGAGAGGTTATATGGAGTAATATGAGGATTTATAGAGAGAGGTTATATGGAGTAATAAGAAGAGTTATAGAGAGAAGTTATATGGAGTAATAGGAGGAGTTATAGGGATAGGTTATATGGAGTAATAGGAGGAGTTATAGGGATAGGTTATATGGAGCGATAGGAGGAGTTATAGAGAGAGGTTATATGGAGTAATAAGAGGAGTTATAGAGAGAAGTTATATGGAGTAATAGGAGGAGTTATAGAGAGAAGTTATATGGAGTAGTAGGAGGAGTTATAGGGAGAGGTTATTTGGAGTAATAGGAGGAGTTATAGGGATAGGTTATATGGAGCGATAGGAGGAGTTATAGAGAGAGGTTATATGGAGTAATAAGAGGAGTTATAGAGAGAAGTTATATGGAGTAATAGGAGGAGTTATAGGGAGAGGTTATATGGAGTAATAGGAGGAGTTATAGAGAGAAGTTATATGGAGTAATAGGAGGAGTTATAGAGAGAGGTTATATGGAGTAATAGGAGGAGTTATAGAGAGGTTATATGGAGTAATAGGAGGAGTTATAGGGAGAGGTTATATAGAGTAATAGGGGGAGTTATAGAGAGAAGTTATATGGAGTAACAGGACGAGTTTTAGGGAGAGGTTATATGGAGTAATAGGAGGAGTTATAGGGAGAGGTTATATAGAGTAATAGGGGGAGTTATAGAGAGAAGTTATATGGAGTAACAGGACGAGTTTTAGAGAGAGGTTATATGGAGTAATAGGAGGAGTTATAGGAAGAAGTTATATGGAGTAATAGGAGGAGTTATAGAGAGATGTTATATGGAGTAATAGGAGGAGTTATAGAGAGGTTATATGGAGTAATAGGAGGAGTTATAGGGAGAGGTTACATGGAGTAATAGGAGGAGTTATAGGAAGAAGTTATATGGAGTAATAGGAGGAGTTATAGAGAGATGTTATATGGAGTAATAGGAGGAGTTATAGAGAGGTTATATGGAGTAATAGGAGGAGTTATAGGGAGAGGTTATATAGAGTAATAGGGGGAGTTATAGAGATAAGTTATATGGAGTAATAGGAGGAGTTATATGGAGAGGTTATATGGAGTCATAGGAGGAGTTATAGAGAAAAGTTATATGGAGTAATAGGAGGAGTTATAGGGAGAGGTTATATGGAGTAATAGGAGGAGTTATAGGAAGAGGTTATATGGAGTAATAGGAGGAGTTATAGAGAGAAGTTATATAGAGTAATAGGGGCAGTTATAGGGAGAGGTTATATGGAGTAATAGGAGGAGTTATAGGAAGAGGTTATATAGAGTAATAGGGGGAGTTATAGGGAGAGGTTATATGGAGTAATAGGAGGAGTTATAGAGAGAGGTTATACGGAGTAATAGGAGGAGTTATAGAGAGAGGTTATATGGAGTAATAGGAGGAGTTATAGGGAGAGGTTATATGGAGTAATAGGAGGAGTTATAGGGAGAGGTTATATGGAGTAATAGGAGGAGTTATAGAGAGGTTATATGGAGTAATAGGAGGAGTTATAGAGAGAGGTTATATGGAGTAATAGGAGGAGTTATAGAGAGAGGTTATACGGAGTAATAGGAGGAGTTATAGAGAGAGGTTATATGGAGTAATAGGAGGAGTTATAGAGAGAGGTTATATGGAGTAATAGGAGGAGTTATAGAGAGAGGTTATATGGAGTAATAGGAGGAGTTATAGAGAGAGGTTATATGGAGTAATAGGAGGAGTTATAGAGAGAGGTTATATGGAGTAATAGGAGGAGTTATAGAGAGAGGTTATATGGAGTAATAGGAGGAGTTATAGAGAGAGGTTATACGGAGTAATAGGAGGAGTTATAGGGAGAGGTTATAAGGAGTAATAGGAGGAGTTATAGAGAGAGATTATATGGAGTAATAGGAGGAGTTATATGGAGAGGTTATATGGAGTAATAGGAGGAGTTATAGAGAGAGGTTATATGGAGTAATAGGAGGAGTTATAGAGAGAGGTTATATGGAGTAATAGGAGGAGTTATAGAGAGAGGTTATATGGAGTAATAGGAGGAGTTATAGAGAGAGGTTATATGGAGTAATAGGAGGAGTTATAGAGAGAGGTTATACGGAGTAATAGGAGGAGTTATAGGGAGAGGGTATATGGAGTAATAGGAGGAGTTATAGAGAGAGATTATATGGAGTAATAGGAGGAGTTATATGGAGAGGTTATATGGAGTAATAGGAGGAGTTATAGAGAGAGGTTATATGGAGTAATAGGAGGAGTTATAGAGAGAGGTTATATGGAGTATTAGGAGGAGTTATAGAGAGAGGTTATATGGAGTAATAGGAGGAGTTATAGAGAGAGGTTATATGGAGTAATAGGAGGAGTTATAGAGAGAGGTTATATGGAGTAATAGGAGGAGTTATAGAGAGAGGTTATATGGAGTAATAGGAGGAGTTAGAGAGAGGTTATATGGAGTAATAGGAGGAGTTATAGAGAGAGGTTATACGGAGTAATAGGAGGAGTTATAGGGAGAGGTTATATGGAGTAATAGGAGGAGTTATAGAGAGAGGTTATATGGAGTAATAGGAGGAGTTATAGGGAGAGGTTATATGGAGTAATAGGAGGAGTTATACAGAGAGGCTATATGATGAAAAAAGTACACAGAAGGTATTTGAAAAAGTGAAATGATTAAAACATGTGCATGGTAATGTTATGTTAACCTGCAATAGACATTATTATGAACTGATAGGAAGACAACATTAATTTTGTCTGTTTGGTTTACATAATTTTGAGACTCTAACAAAAAACAGAATACTTGGAATTCCTTTCTTTTTGCATATTACAGATACTAATAAATAGTATGCACATATCTGGCCAACATTCCTGCTGCACATTAATACGATGCATGGCAATATTTCAGTATGGAATGAAACCCTAATCATCCCTTTCATCTAAATTTCATATAATTTGTATTAAAGAAACGCTCCAAGCACCATAATCACTAGACACCACTGTAGTTGTGAGAATCTGAATGCTGTCCCTGAACTAAAAAAGTCTGATACAGGACCCCACACTCATTGGCTGAGAGGACCCAGGTAAGTTCTTAAACTGTTTGGCCCTGATATATAGGTTTTATATATCTAACAGATGAAGACCTTCGCTTTTACTCCATGATTTGAAGGGGTTATGGTGTCTGTAGTTAGTATGTGCAGCGTTTCACTGTGTAATCCTGCACTTAGCAAATGTAACCCTTTGCTACCGGAGATGTACCTCTACAACCAGCAGCATCAATGGGTTGTCTTTAGCTAGCCCGGAACTAGAGTTCCGCTGTTAGTTCTGTGCAACTTCCAATGCACAGACACTCATGCATTGGCTGAGAACAGTGAGCTGGCACTCTCAGCCAATGAACGAGCAGCAGGAACCACAACTGGCTTCTGCAGCCCTGCAGTAGCCTAATGTCGTACACCTGCCTACAGAGGAGACCTGGCACTTGGCAAAGCGTTGACATGGTTTGCCCTATTAATGTGGAACAGTGCCAGGTGTACTTCTACCATTATAAATGGGCTGTAGTGCTTATTGTGTTTGAAAAAACTCTTTAAAGCAGAATTGTTACAATGTATTATTATTAAGCATCAGTATACAGGGTGTTGAAGGGTAGGGATGTGCATGAGGCAAATATTCGGTTCGGTCCGGCATTCCGAAATTTGTGAGTTCAGCACTTCAGCATTTTCGGAACTTAGGCACTTCAGCATTTTGCTTTCGTTCGGCACTTCGACACTTCAGAACTTCGGCACTTCGGAACTTTGGGAACTTCGGGAACTTTAGGAACTTCGGCACTTCAGAACTTTGGCACTTTGGGATCTCGGAACTTCGGGGCTTCAGGACTTTGGGTAAGTGTAGGGTTAGGGTAGGGTTAGGGTTGGTTTATGGGTAGGGGTAGGGGTAGGGTTGGTTTAGGGTTAGGGGTAGGGTTGGGTTGGGTTGGGTTAGGGGTAGGGTTGGTTCAGGGGTAGGGTTAGGATAGGGTTAGTAATAGGGTTTGGGTTACCCTACCCTAACTCTACTCCAACCCCTAACCCTACCCCAACCACTAACCCTACCCCAACCCTAAACCTAAGCCTACCCCTAACCCAACTCCACCCACTAACCCTACACCTAACCCTACCTCTACCTCTACCCCAACCATAAACCCTACCCCAACCCTTAACCCTACGCCTACTCCAACCACTAACCCTGACCCTATTCCAACCCCTAACACTACCCCTAACCCAACCACCAACCCTACCCCAACCCTTAACCCTACCCCTACTCCAACCACTAACCCTTACCCAAACCCTTTGGATTCAGAACAAAACGAATTGCACATGTCTATTGAAGGGATACTATAAGAGCCAGGAATACAAAACTGTATTCCTGGCACTATAGCTCCCTCTTCCTCTCCCTCCCTTACACGTCCCCCAGTCAATGAAAAAGGCGTTAAAAACCTTCTATTTACTTACCTGATCCAAGCGCCCATGCGGCTCCGCTTTCTTCTCCGTCCCGCGACGAGCGGGCGCTAATGCACATGTGCGGAAAATGCAGCACGCGCATTAGACCTGCCCATAGAAAAGCATTGAATCTATGAGGAGATGCTGATTGGTGCGATAAAGCGCAGCGTTTTGCCACACATGCGCAATAGCCTCCCAATGCTTTCCTATGGGAATTTAATTGGCGTTGACTGAGATCATCCAGTTGTCAGCCAAAGTGAAGAGCACACTCTTGTTACTTCAAAATGAGCAAGATAACGTCATTTTGTTTTGCTGCTGTACAATAGCGTACAGACAGACTTAGAGCTGCAATGTAAACATTGCAGTTTCTTTAGAACTGCAATGTTTAACATTGCAGCACTAAGGGCAATAGGGACACTGCAGCCAGACCAATTCAATGAGCTGAAGTGGTCTGGGTGCCTATAGTGTTCCTTTACGATATATGTTTGTATTCTCAGATAACACCCACAAATGTCCAACTTTACCAGCTTTAACTCTTTCACTAACTAATTCCCTATCCGGTAGCTCTACTACAACCAGAGGCACAGGATTGGATAGCTCTGGTGTATAATGTGATGTCTGTGATTTAAAGCGGCACTGTCATGCCGAATCCCGTTTTTTTTTTAACCCCCCTCCCGCCTCCACTACATCCAATCGACCCCCTAGTCACCCCCAAATGCCCCTAAGCCCCCCACATTACCTCTTTTTAATTCTTTATCTTCTGCCCCGATCTTTATTCAGGGCGCCGCCATCTTTGTGTGGGTAGGTGAAGTCCCTGTGGGACACGTCATCTACCCACACTACACAGACTGTGAGATTCCCGCACATGCCCAGTGAAACACCTGGACATGCGAACGGGAATTTCACCTATTCATTCATTCATCAGACAGACGAATGAATGAATAGAAAAAATCAGATGAACAAACTAACACTGTGTATCAGTGTTAGTTTGTTCGTTCAGTTTATTACAAGGAGGGAGCTACCGGCGTGCAGCTCCCTCCTTGTAATATGTAAAGACAGAAGCGGTGGGGAGCTGTGCTCCCCACCACTTCATAAGCCCCCCAGGTCCCCCCCCTCACTCTATGGGGGTCAATATGACCCCCATAATAGCACAAGGGAGATTAAAATCTCCCCAATACCCCTACTCGCTATACCGCGAGTAGGGGCATGTCCACTAAACAGTGAGCAGCCTGTGGCTGCTCACTGTAAAAAAAAAATGGTAATAAGGGGGGGACCTACTGTCCCCCCCCCCGGCCCCCACCCCTGCGCGGTGGGTGGGGGCCCTAATAAAACAATAAGGGGGGGGGGACCTTCTGTCCTCCCCCCCGGCCCCCACCCCTGAGCGGTGGGTGGGGGCTCTAATAAAACAATAAGGGGGGGGGACCTATTGTCCTCCCCCCCGGCCCCCACCCCTGCGCGGTGGGTGGGGGCCCTAATAAAACAATAAGGGGGGGGGACCTACTGTCCTCCCCCCCTGGCCCCCACCCCTGAGCGGTGGGTGGGGGCCTAATAAAACAATAAGGGGGGGACCTACTGTCCTCCCCCCCTGGCCCCCACCCCTGCGCGGTGGGTGGGGGCCCTAATAAAACAATAAGGGGGGGGACCTACTGTCCTCCCCCCCTGGCCCCCACCCCTGAGCGGTGGGTGGGGGCCCTAATAAAACAATAAGGGGGGGGGACCTACTGTCCTCCCCCCCTGGCCCCCACCCCTGCGCGGTGGGTGGGGGCCCTAATAAAACAATAAGGGGGGGGCCTACTGTCCTCCCCCCCTGGCCCCCACCCTTGCGCGGTGGGTGGGGGCCCTAAATGACCCCCCCCCCATCAAGGTGACTAGGGGTCCCAAGCCCCTAGTCACCCCCCACCCAAAACATTCTATCCCCTACCTACCTCCCTCACCCTAAAAATAGTGAGGGGGGAATAAAATAACTAACCTGTAAAAAAATAAATAAATAAACTTACCATTTGACGTCTTCTTTTTTCTAAATTCTTCTTACTTCAGCCCCCCAAAAGGCCAAATAAAAATCCATAAACCCGTCGCACTTTAAAAAAAAAACAAAAAAAAAAACGAGCGCAAACAAAAATTAATCCATCTTCACCCATGGAGGGCACGCCGCGTACTGAGCTCCGCAGGGCGGGTCAAGGCTTATAAAGCCTTGCCCCGCCCTGCAATTAGGCTTAGGAAACAATGATTGGTTGGTTTAAGCCAATCAGAGTGCTCTGTGTCATTTTACACAGCGTGGGAAAATTCAAAAGAACTTTCCCACGCTGTGTAAAATGACAGATCACTGTGATTGGATGGTTTTCAAACCATCCAATCACAGTGCTCTGTGTCATTTTACAAGCGTGGGAAAATTCCAAAGAACTTTCCCACGCTTGTAAAATGACACAGAGCAGTGTGATTGGATGGATTTCAAGCCATCCAATCACAGTGCTCTGTGTCATTTTACACAGCGTGGGAAAATTGAACTTTCCCACGCTGTGTAAAATGACACAGAGCACTATGATTGGATGGTTTGAAATCCATCCAATCACAGTGCTCTGTGTCATTTTACAAGCGTGGGAAAGTTCTTTGGAATTTTCCCACGCCTGTAAAATGACACAGAGCACTGTGATTGGATGGTTTGAAAACCATCCAATCACAGTGATCTGTCATTTTACACAGCGTGGGAAAGTTCTTTTGAATTTTCCCACGCTGTGTAAAATGACACAGAGCACTCTGATTGGCTTAAACCAACCAATCATTGTGTTCTAAGCCTAATTGCAGGGCGGGGCAAGGCTTTATAAGCCGTGACCCGCCCTGCGGAGCTCAGTACGCGGCGTGCCCTCCATGGGTGAAGATGGATTAATTTTTGTTTGCGCTCGTTTTTTTGTTTGTTTTTTTTTTAAAGTGCGACGGGTTTATGGATTTTTATTTGGCCTTTTGGGGGGCTGAAGTAAGAAGAATTTAGAAAAAAGAAGACGTCAAATGGTAAGTTTATTTTTTTTTTTTTTTACAGGTTAGTTATTTTATTCCCCCCTCACTATTTTTAGGGTGTGGGGGGTAGGTAGGGGATAGAATGTTTTGGGTGGGGGGTGACTAGGGGCTTGGGACCCCTAGTCACCTTGATGGGGGGGGGTTCATTTAGGGCCCCCACCCACCGCGCAGGGGTGGGGGCTAGGGGGGAGGACAGTAGGTCCCCCCCTTATTGTTTTTATTAGGGCCCCCACCCACCGCGCAGGGGTGGGGGCCAGGGGGGAGGACAATAGGTCCCCCCCCTTATTGTTTTTATTAGGGCCCCCACCCACCGCGCAGGGGTGGGGGCCAGGGGGGAGGACAATAGGTCCCCCCCCCTTATTGTTTTTATTAGGGCCCCCACCCACCGCTCAGGGGTGGGGGCTAGGGGGGAGGACAGTAGGTCCCCCCCCTTATTGTTTTTATTAGGGCCCCCACCCACCGCTCAGGGGTGGGGGCCGGGGGGGAGGACAGAAGGTCCCCCCCCCCTTATTGTTTATATTAGGGCCCCCACCCACCGCGCATGGGTGGGGGCCAGGGGGGAGGACAATAGGTCCCCCCCCTTATTGTTTTATTAGGGCCCCCACCCACCGCTCAGGGGTGGGGGCCGGGGGGGAGGACAGTAGGTCCCCCCCCTTATTGTTTTATTAGGGCCCCCACCCACCGCGCAGGGGTGGGGGCCGGGGGGGAGGACAGTAGGTCCCCCCCCTTATTGTTTTATTAGGGCACCCACCCACCGCGCAGGGGTGGCGGCCAGGAGGGAAGACAGTAGCCTCCCCCCCCCCCAATCTTTAACCCCCGCGCAGGGGAGGGGGGGTGTTTATTAGTTTTTTTTTTGTTTTTTGTTTTTTACAGTGAGCAGCCACAGGCTGCTCACTGCTTACTAGACATGCCCCTACTCGCGGTATAGCGAGTAGGGGCATATTATTTACTAATACTTTACTTAGTATTAGTACATTTGGCTTCAAGACCAATTCAGGTCTTTCAGCCTTTTAGTAGATAGCTCCCTGATACCGTGGGAATTAGGGAGTTATCTACTAAGCGGCTGCAAGATGCAGCCGCGGCAATGAATAGGATCGGAGTTTCATTCATTAGAATGAAATTCCGATACAAACAAAGTACCGAATTGCATCCTAACACCAATGGAGAAACAGTGCTCATTCTGTTAGGATGCAATTCGGCAGTTTTGCCGGCGTTCTGTCTAAGTGACAGGACGTTCGGCAATACTGACAGGAAGCATTGTGGGAACAGGGAGGAAAGCTAGGGATCATGGGAAAATTGCTCTGACCAGCGGAAATGAAGCACACTTTGCTCCTCCGCTGGTCAGAGCTGGTCAAGCGGAGGAATCCCATAAGACAAAGAGTCCCTACTTTGTCTTATGGTTTTAAAGAAAACTAAAGAAGACAGGAAGAAAAGAAGAACAGATCCTGAGAGGGGGAGAAGAGGAAGAGATTGAGGAAAGGTAAGTTCGGCATGACAGTGCCGCTTTAAGGAATCCATGGTTATTAACCCCTTAAGGACCAAACTTCTGGAATAAAAGGGAATCATGACATGTCACACATGTCATGTGTCCTTAAGGGGTTAAAGGGACACTCTATGTTTGTCTCAGTTTCTGAGAACCAGCAAAGTTTACATTCCTCTAGTGCAGGAATCGGTAACTATGCCCCCTGTCCCAGATATGAATAGCCTATAACTCCAAAAAATTCTTTGAATGCATTAAAAAGTCAGGGAATTATGGGAGTTGTAGTTGAGCAACGTGTAGAAGGACAGAGTTTGATGCCTGCTCTAGGGACTGTGACAGCGATTAAAGACTATTTCTCCTAAATACCTTTAAAAACAGATATTCCCTGTACGGTGATGCCAAACGCAGCCAATATTTCTGGTATAGAAGCATTGAATTAGAATTACATCATCTGTCATGACAGCCTCAGAAAACGCGAGTGGACGCAGCAAGGAGACTATACTGATGATAGATTATTGTTGGCGATTATTATTATTTATTTTATTTTTTATTTTAAAAGGTTGGGTGTTTTGAATTTACAGCATAGGAATATAAGGAATATATTTTTTTATATATATAATTCATTTATTTTTAAATTCTTTATTTTATTTGTGCATAGATGGGCAGCTTGCAATGACACAATAGCTAGCGCAAGCTATTCGATCAACATAGATTAACAATTGTATGGCATATTTATATCACAGCACAATTTTACGAGGTTAATAAAAATGAGTTGCTTAATGCATAAGTACTGCATTTTAGGTTGAAGATATAAAAAAGGCAGAACGTGAGACAGTGTGGCATGAGAAAGAAATTTTAATTATTGACATACGACAGAGGGGTACATGCCATGGCTAGGAAAGATTCCTGGACCCTACAAGACACTAAGCTAGCCAGAGGAGTTTGAGGAGCTACAGAAATGATTGTGAGTTAGCCAGGGCCGGATTAACATAGGGGCTGATGGAGCTGCAGCTCCAGGCCCAGGTCCATGGAATAGGCCCATTTAAAAAAAAAAAAAAAAAAATCTTTTTTTTTTTTTTTTTTTTTTTACACACACACTACTCTTAGGTTTGCCACCTGACTGGTATTTTACTGGCACAGCTGGTATTTGAGGCTGCATGGCCGTGCCGGTATTGCAGTAATACCGGCAATACAAATGCAGGTATTTTTCTCAGAATAAGTGGAGATTAGTCTGCAATACCAGCACCGGCCAGTAGGGGTCACTGTGTGTGGAGAGAGGCAAGGATAGGAAGTTACAGCATATCCCCATAGACATATAATACCTAGACGCCGTATTGACCTCGGGGGGCCATGAAATGCACCCGGTGTGGTATTATATGTCTATATATTAGGACTTCTGTCCCAATTTTTTTTAATTTACTTTGACTTAGTGACAAATCTCACTTTAGTAAATAGTGATGTGATTGTTTGATTTTTCCTATTCTCTTTATGCTATCTCCATGCAGACTTCAAAGTGCAAAAGACAGAGCTCACAATAATAAAGAGTTGTAGATATCTACATTTTATTTTGCACAGTTCCAAAATCCATATTAGTTAAAAATAGGTGAAAAGTAAATACATTACAAATCAGGCAAAGATCCAGTCCCACTTTAAAACATGTATATTAAGATGATAGATTGTGAGGTTAGTTCACTAAACTTTTAATTTGAGCAAACCTAAATCCAAATGCAAGGCATAGTTTCAATCTGGAAATTCAAATAATTTCAATGTATTGAGTAAACTTAGTCGATAACGTAAATAACCACAGAGGTCTTAAAGCAGCAAATGTCAGTAAATTTGATTTAATATGCCAAGATTAAACATCATGCTACTGGATCTATACACCCTCCGGGTGGATTTTAAGACTAACCATGTTTACTTTGAGGACCTTGCTCTGCAGAACATAGACATATATATTCTATATATGTCTATGCTGCAGATCACACTGTGACCGATCCAAGATGTCGGCCCCGCGGCACATCAGCGCCAATAGGAAGTAGCGGTCAATGCGGTGTCTAGGTATTATATGTCTATGCATATCCCTGCCTCTCTCTACTACTCACTGATCTGTGGGGAGCAGCAACACAGCACAGAGTCCAGACAGCAGCTCTACAGCTCAGGTAAGTGAGGGATGGGGGAAAGGCAGCAGGGACACATGGGGACACTGAGACACTAGGGAACATATGGGGACACTAGGGGACACACGGGGCAGACACTAGAGGACACTGAGACACTAGGACACATGGGGACACAGACACTGGGAGACATGAGGACGCTGAGACACATGGGGATGCTGAGACACATGGGGACGCTGAGACACATGGGGACGCTATTTCTCCCAGTGTCCCCATGTCCCCATCCAGTGTCGCTAGTGTCTCAGTGTCCCCAAGTCTCCCAGTGTCTGTGTCCCATATCTCTCAGTGTGCCTAGTGTCCCCATGTGTCCCAGTGTCCCTATATGTCCCAGTGTCCCCATGTCTATGTCCACAACTGTCCCCATGTCTCCCAGTGTCCCCAAGTGTCTGTCTCTCAGCCAGTGTCCCCTAGTCTCCGAGTGCCCCCTAGTCTCCCAGTGTCTGTGTTCCCATGTCTCTGTCTCCCAGTGTCTGTGTCCCCATTTCTCCCAGTTTCCCTAAATGTCTCAGTGTCCCCATGTCTCCCAGTGTCACCGGGTCTCAGTGTCCCCATGTCTCAGTGTCCCCATGTCTCAGTGTCCCCAGTATCCTAGTGACATGGGGACACACTGAGACACTGGGAGAAATGGGGACACTGAGACACTGGGAGAAATGGGGACACTGAGACACTGGGAGACTAGGGGACTGGGCGACATGGGGACACTGACACTGTGATACATAGGGACACTGAGACACTGGGTGACTTGCGAGACTGAGACACTGGGAGCAATCCATCTATACAGCAGAATCAAACTGTGAGTAGTTTGTTGGTGATTTTACAGAATTTTCTCTGATGTCACTCCCTGTGATTATACAAATGATTAAGACTGGTATTTTTTTTCCAAGAAAGGTCGCAACCCTAACTATTCTTCACATACTCTTGCTTAAAGTAGCACTATAGGGTCAGGAACACAATCATGTATTTCTGACCCTGTTATGTTAAAACCCCCACCCTGGCCCCTTCTATAGTAAAATATAACTTGTATTCAAGTCTGCAGCTGCTGGCTCTGCCTCTGAACTGACTGTCTGCTGACATCATCAGAAGTAGTGGTCTGAGCAAATTACAATACTTCCCCATAGGATTGGCACAAGTCATAGCCCTGGCCAATCAGCATCTCCTCATAAAGATAAATTGAATCAATGCATCTCTATGAGGAAAGTTCAGTGTCTGCATGCCGAGGGTGGAGACACTGAATGGCAGTGCTGCACACTAGGCAGTACTGCCCCAGGAAGCACCTCTAGCCGCCATCTAAGGAGTGGCCAGTGGAGTTATTTTCTCTGAAAAGACAGTGTTTACTGCAAAAGGCCTAAATGGAACAATTCTACTTCCAGAACAAATACAATAAGCTGTAGTTGTTCTGGTGACTATAGTGTCCCTTTAAGTTTGGAAGCTTAAGAGGGATGTATGGGAACAAAACTTGTGTGGACTGGCTGACAATAAAATTAGTTTAGGTAATGCAGACGTTGGTCTCTCTAACACTGTGGCATGTCCCCATTCTTCTACACTCACTACATACACCTTTTATCTGTCTCAGACTATATACCAGAAACTTCTGCCTGCTAGTAAGAAGGTAAGGAGACAAGTAGACCAGCGAGTGCTAGGGGACAGTCCTTAGAAAGCATGGAGTGAGCGCATCATTAGACGCATTTATGTAAATCTCAGGGTGCTGCCTGCATAGTATGCCCTTAGTTGGACAGCCTGCATGATTGGCGGGCAGCCTGACATGCATTCATGCCAGGCTGTCCTTCAAATTCTTTGGACAGACATGCACCCTTTTTGGGCATGTTCTCCCCTTTTGGCAGGTCTGGTCACGTGATTCACACCAGTGGCCCACCCTTTTACCCCACCCATTGACTTCCTGCTTCACTGGACACTTGTCAGGGTACCTGAAGCCTCTACCTCTGAGAGAGGTAGAGACTTAGAAGTTTACCCGTCCGGACGGCATGTCTCCTCGGTTCCTCGCGGTTCACCCGGTCTTGCAAACGCCGGCCGCGAGGGATCCACTTCCTTTTATAGCAGGAGGCCCGGAGGCCGACGTCATGACGCCAACCCGGAACGCCCTGTCAATCAAATCTGTGGAGACGAATCAGGACTCGCCGGAGGCGTGTCTTCTCTCCCTAACCAGGATACTTAACAGTGGCTCTCTCATTTACTCATTGCCCTGTCGTGGTTCTAGTCTGCCTAGTCACACAGTGCTCTGTTATTCTCTTGTCTTTTGGTTCTGACCCGGCTTTGGTATTTACTCTCCTGTCTTTCTGTTATCCTTGACCCGGCTTGTCTCTCGCTTACCTGTCTTCTCGTTCCCTCGACCTCGGCTTGTCTCTGACCATTCTATACGTAGTTTTACGTTAAGTCCGGCCATTCTAAGGTCCGGTATACGTATCTGCTACTCTTTGTACTCTGCGTGTTGGATCCCTGACCCGATCCTGACATTACGACAGGGCCATGGATCCTGCAGGTACAAATTGTCAGCTTGGTTCTCCTGATCCTAGGTTTGACGCCATGGATCATAGGATGGATCAGATGGCTCTAGCACTACAGGCGCTGCTATCACGTCCTATTAATCCACCTGAGGAGATGCGTAATACGTCTGCTTCTTCTGTGGGTTCAGGGCTAGAGGTAGCTACTGTAGGTGCTTCTTCCCGAGTTACCCCACCTGTACGTTATGCTGGTTCTCCGGAGAGGTGTCGTGGGTTTTTGAACCAGATCGGTATCCATTTCGAGCTACAGCCCCGTTCCTACCCTACTGATAGGGCAAAAGTGGGATTTATTATTACCTTACTCATTGAGAAAGCTCTGAGATGGGCTAATCCGTTGTGGGAGAATGATAATCCATTAGTCTATAACTATAATGCCTTTGTAGCTGCTTTTAAAAGAACTTTTGATCCCCCTGGCAGGAAGATCAATGCAGCCAGATTACTGTTGCGCCTTAGACAAGACAACCGAACACTTGTGGATTACGCACTAGAGTTCAGGTCTTTGGCGGCAGAGATAAAATGGAATGAACAGGCCTATATAGACGTATTTTTAAATGGATTATCCGATGTAATACTTGACGAGGTAGCGACAAGAGAGCTTCCCGAGAATTTGGAAGACTTAATTTCCTTTATCTCTCGTATTGACGAACGTCTAAGGGAGAGGCAGAATACTCGAGATAGAACCGGTAGATCTTCCTTTAGACTAGCACCATCATTTCAAATTTCTGAAACCAAAACTCCACAGTTTTCAGAACCTATGCAGTTAGGCCTTACTCGTCTGTCAGAGGAGGAGAGACAGTACAGGAGAAGGGAGGGACTGTGTATGTATTGTGGAGCCAGAGGTCATGTACGTTTGAGCTGTCCCAGTCGTCCGGGAAACGCTCGCACCTAAGTTTCTCTAGAGGACAGACCTTGGGTGTTTCAATTTTGTCCTCTACTCATAACTACAAAGAACATAGACTCCTATTACCGGTCTCTTTAACTTGGGAAAAGGGAACCGTAGAGACTATGGCATTGATAGACTCCGGCGCTGCTGAGAGTTTTATCGACCAAAAGTTTCTCACCAAACACACTATCCCATCCCAGTTAAGGAAGACACCCTTGGCTGTTGAAGCCATTGATGGTAGACCTTTAGTTGAGCCTGTGATTTTCCGGGAGACCACACCTCTTAACTTAACTACTGGTATTCTACACAAGGAGGAAATATCCCTACTACTCATTTCATCTCCTTCTGTTCCCATAGTCCTGGGATACTCCTGGCTTAAGAGACATAACCCCGTTATAGATTGGAGATCAGGGGAAATAGTTTTGTGGGGTCAGGATTGTCAAGAGAATTGTTTAAAGAAAGTGTCACCTCTCTGTAGTGTTAACGCACTTAATAACGCTACCGACTCTACCAAAGTACAGATACCGTCCTTGTATCAAGATTTAAAGGCAGTATTTGACAAAGGAAAGACTGATACCTTACCACCACATAGGCCTTTTGATTGCAAAATTAATTTACTTTCTGGTACTATGCCTCCCAGGGGTCATGTATACCCTTTGTCTACGAATGAGAACTTAGTTCTAGAGGAGTATATTCGTGAAAACCTGTCAGGGTACCTGTGGTCTCTACCTCCGAAAGAGGTAGAGTCTTAGCTGTTCCTCCATCCAGACGGTCTGATGGCTCCCTTCCCCGCAGTCTATCCGGTCATGCTAGGCCGGCCGCGAGGGAGTGACTGCCTTTTACAGCATCTAGGCAGGAAGTAGTCATCAGGACACTCCCCCGGAACAACCTGTCAGTCAATGGCTGCAGGACCAATCAGGACGCCTTGGAGGCGTGGTTACTGCTCTGAACAGGGTATTTAACAGAGCTTCTTCCATTAGCTCATTGCCCTGTCGTGGTTCTAGCTTGTTCTAGTCACTCAGTGCTTGTGTATTCTATTATCCCTTTTGGTTTTGACCCGGCTTGTTTACCTTACTCTGCTTATCTCTGTTACCCTTGATTCGGCTTGTCTCTCGCTTACCTGTCTTCTGTTACCCTCGACCTCGGCTTGTCTTTGACCATTCTATACTGTACTACTTACGTTAGTCCGGCCATTCTAAGGTCCGGTATACGTATCTGGCTACTGTTTGTACTCTGCGTGTTGGATCCCTGTCCCGATCCTGACATTACGACAGGGCCAATGGATCCTGCAAGTACAAACAGTCAGCTGGCTGCTCCTGATCCTAGGTTTGAAGCCATGGATCACAGAATGGATCAGATGGCGCTTGCGCTACAGGCTCTATTATCTCGTGCCAATAACCCACCAGAGGAGATACGTAATACCCCTGTTTCTCCTGTCGGTTCAGGTCTAGAGGTAGCCACAGTGGGTGCTTCTTCTCACATTACCCTCCCAGTACGCTATGGTGGGGCTCCTGAGAAGTGTCGTGGTTTTTTAAACCAAATTAGTATCCACTTTGAATTGCAACCTCGCTCTTATCCTACAGATAGGGCAAAAGTAGGATTTATTATCACCCTACTCATTGAGAAAGCTCTGAGATGGGCCAACCCACTATGGGAGAACGATAATCCATTAGTTTATAACTATAACGCATTTGTAGCTGCTTTTAGAAGAACATTTGACCCTCCAGGTAGAAAGGTTAATGCAGCCAGATTACTGTTGCGCCTGAGACAGGAGAACCAAACACTGGTGGATTATGCACTAGAGTTCAGGTCTCTGGCGGCAGAAATCAAGTGGAATGAGCAGGCGTATATGGATGTATTTTTGAATGGCCTATCTGATGTAATCCTTGATGAGGTTGCTACCAGAGAACTCCCTGAGAATTTAGAGGATTTAATTTCGTTCATCTCTCGTATAGATGAACGTCTAAGAGAGAGACAGAACACTCGAGAGAGGAACCAGAGACCTTCTTTTAGGTTAGCTCCCGCTGTTCCAAGTCCTGACTCCACGATATCTTTGCTTACTGAACCTATGCAGATAGGGTATACCCGCCTCTCTGAGGAGGAAAGACAGCACAGGAGAAGAGAGGGTTTGTGTATGTATTGTGGAGCCAAGGGTCATTTACTCTCGAACTGTTCTAACCGCCCGGGAAACGCTTGCACCTAAGTCTCTCTAGAGGACAGGCCTTGGGTGTTTCTATTTTGTCCTCTACTCCTGATTATAAAGATCACAGGCTTCTGCTACCAGTTTCCTTAACTTGGGGGAAGGAAGTAGTAAGGGCTATGGCATTGATAGATTCCGGTGCTGCTGAGAATTTTATCGACCAAGCCTTTGCTAGTAAGAACAATTTCCCATCCCAGCTAAGGGAGACACCTTTGGCCGTTGAGGCCATAGATGGTAGACCACTACTAGACCCTGTTATCTTTCGTGAGACCATACCCATTAATTTAAATGTGGGTATCCTACACGTGGAGAATTTATCTCTTCTGCTCATTTCGTCTCCTTCCGTTCCCATAGTTCTGGGGTACCCATGGTTGAAAAAACATAACCCTATTATCGATTGGGAGTTAGGAGAGATACTCTCGTGGGGCCAGGGCTGCCAGGATCGGTGTTTGTGCAAGGTTTCTCCATTAGCTAATATTAACATACCGGAGAATCCTACTCAGTCCACAGAAAGACAAATACCAGACCTTTACCTAGACTTAAGGGCAGTGTTTGACAAGAAAAATGCCGATTCTTTGCCTCCACACAGGTCATTTGACTGTAAGATTAAGCTTCTACCCGGCACTATGCCTCCGAGGGGCCATGTATATCCTTTGTCTGTTCAGGAAAACTCGGTTCTAGAGGAGTATATTCGGGAGAATTTAGAAAGGGGATTCATCAGGAGGTCTTCTTCTCCGGCCGGGGCTGGGTTCTTTTTCATTAAGAAGAAGGATGGCACGCTGAGACCTTGTATCGATTACCGAGGCTTGAATAAAATAACTGTCAGAAATGCCTATCCTATCCCACTGATTACCGAGTTATTTGATCGTCTTAAGGGCTCCAAAATCTTCACCAAGTTAGATCTCAGAGGGGCTTACAATTTGGTGAGAATCCAGCAAGGTCACGAGTGGATGACGGCATTCAATACCCGGTATGGCCATTACGAATACACTGTTATGCCATTTGGACTATGCAATGCTCCTGCAGTATTTCAAGATTTGATTAATGAGGTACTTAGGGAGTTTCAGCATGATTGTGTTATTGTTTACCTGGACGACATACTAATACACTCTAAGGAGATTGAGACTCACCATAGACAGGTCAGAAAGGTATTACACAAGCTGCTGCAACATGGTCTATATTGCAAATTGGAGAAGTGCAGTTTTGATCAGTCTCAGGTAGAATTTCTTGGATACGTGATTTCTGGGGAGGGTTTTAAAATGGATCCTGTAAAACTTCAATCTATTTTAGACTGGCCCTTGCCCAAAGGACTCAAGGCTATCCAAAGGTTTATTGGTTTTTCCAACTACTATAGGCGCTTCATTAAAGGATACTCCTCTATCATTGCGCCTATTACCAATATGACCAAACAAGGGGCTGATACTAAGTTCTGGTCTAAGGAAGCTCTGGGTGCTTTCAAGACTCTCAAGGAACTTTTTGCCTCGGCTCCCATTCTAGTCCATCCTGATACGACTCTGCCTTTCTTGCTCGAGGTCGATGCCTCTGAGACAGCAGTTGGGGCTGTTCTGTCTCAAAGGTTAGGGGTGGATAAACCGTTACACCCTTGTGGTTTCTTCTCTAAGAAATTTTCTGGGCCTGAGAGCAGATATGACATCGGGGAAAGGGAACTGTTAGCAGTCATTAAAGCCTTAAAGGAGTGGAGACATTTGTTGGAGGGGACCCTACACCCTATTACGATTTTGACGGACCACAAAAACTTGTCCTATATTGGGGAGGCTAAGCGCTTATCCTCTAGACAAGCTCGTTGGTCCTTATTCCTGACTCACTTCAATTATGTACTGACTTACAGACCTGGTTCTAAAAACTCTAAAGCCGATGCATTATCTCGCCAATATGAACCTTCTACTGTACCTGAACCAGTTCTTTCTTCTATAGTTCCGAAATGCAATATCATTGCTAATACGAATCTCAGGATTCATTCTCCATTACTGGCCGAGATCATTAAGTTGCAACATCTAGCACCTAAACAGACTCCTGCGGGCCGTCATTTCGTTCCTCCTGCTCTTCAACTGGAACTTTTACAGTGTTTACATAATAGCAAGATGGCGGGACATCCTGGTATTCGCAAAACTTACGCGTTGATCTCTAAGGACTTCTGGTGGCCTGCTTTACGGAGGGATATTGAGGAGTTCATCGCTGCATGGGAAGTTTGTACTAAAACCAAACAACCCCATACGCTTCCATGTGGATTCCTGCAACCCTTGGAGGTTCCAGAAAAACCATGGTCCTGTTTGGCCATGGACTTTATTGTCGATCTACCTATCTCTAAAAGACAGACTGTTATCCTCACCGTGGTTGACAGGTTTACTAAGATGGCACACTTCATTCCCCTGCCTAAACTCCCGTCTTCTCCCGAATTGGCAGAGATATTCGCTAAGGAGATTTTTCGCCTACATGGGATACCCTCTCAAATTGTATCGGACAGAGGCTCCCAATTTGTTTCCCGCTTTTGGAGGTCCTTCTGCTCTCAACTTGGTATTAAATTAAACTTTTCTTCTGCCTATCATCCTCAGTCTAACGGAGCTGCTGAACGTACCAACCAGAAAATTGAACAATATTTACGATGCTTTGTTTCTGACCACCAGGATGATTGGGTCGGTTTGATTCCTTGGGCGGAGTTTGCACACAACAATCTCGTTTGCGATTCTACTCATTCAAGCCCCTTCTTCATGAATTATGGTTTTCATCCGTCTATTCTTCCTTCGGATTCCCCTTCCCAGGGGGTGCCGTCGGTTGATGTTCATGTTGCCAATTTGAGGAAGTTGTGGGATCAAACTCGACAAATCCTTGTGCACAACTCTATGTTGGTCAAGAAACACGCTGATAAACGTAGAAGGGCGGCTCCGGTCTTCGTTCCAGGTGATAGGGTATGGCTTAGCACGAGGAACATCCGTTTAAAAGTGCCCTCCATGAAGTTCGCTCCTCGTTATATTGGACCCTACAGGGTGCTGACCCGTATCAATCCAGTTGCGTATCGTTTAGCTCTTCCTAATACCTTACGCATCCCGAACTCGTTTCACGTTTCATTGCTGAAACCACTCATATGTAACAGATTTTCCTCCACAATAGCCCCTCCTCGCCCCGTTCAGGTGGAGGGTCAGGAGGAGTATGAGGTTAACTCTATTATTGATTCTCGAATCTCCCGGGGGAGAGTACAATATCTGGTTGATTGGAAGGGATATGGTCCTGAGGAGAGGAGTTGGGTACCTCAGGAGGATGTTCATGCTCCCCGTCTCCGCAGGGCGTATCACTCTCGCTTCCCATCTCGTCCCGGTTCATTCCGCCCGGTGGGCGTATCTGAGAGGGGGGGTACTGTCAGGGTACCTGTGGTCTCTACCTCCGAAAGAGGTAGAGTCTTAGCTGTTCCTCCATCCAGACGGTCTGATGGCTCCCTTCCCCGCAGTCTATCCGGTCATGCTAGGCCGGCCGCGAGGGAGTGACTGCCTTTTACAGCATCTAGGCAGGAAGTAGTCATCAGGACACTCCCCCGGAACAACCTGTCAGTCAATGGCTGCAGGACCAATCAGGACGCCTTGGAGGCGTGGTTACTGCTCTGAACAGGGTATTTAACAGAGCTTCTTCCATTAGCTCATTGCCCTGTCGTGGTTCTAGCTTGTTCTAGTCACTCAGTGCTTGTGTATTCTATTATCCCTTTTGGTTTTGACCCGGCTTGTTTACCTTACTCTGCTTATCTCTGTTACCCTTGATTCGGCTTGTCTCTCGCTTACCTGTCTTCTGTTACCCTCGACCTCGGCTTGTCTTTGACCATTCTATACTGTACTACTTACGTTAGTCCGGCCATTCTAAGGTCCGGTATACGTATCTGGCTACTGTTTGTACTCTGCGTGTTGGATCCCTGTCCCGATCCTGACAAAACCTAGACAAGGGGTTCATTAGGAGATCCTCCTCTCCTGATGGGGCTGGTTTTTTTTTTGTTAAAAAGAAGGATGGTTCTTTAAGACCCTGCATTGACTACCGAGGTCTTAACAAGATAACCATTAGAAATGCATATCCGATTCCCTTGATCACCGAGCTTTTTGATCGATTAAAAAGTTCTAAGATTTTCACTAAGTTAGACCTTAGAGGTGCTTATAATTTGGTGAGAATTCACGACGGAGACGAGTGGAAAACTGCGTTCAATACTCGATATGGGCACTATGAGTATACTGTAATGCCTTTTGGTCTCTGCAATGCTCCGGCGGTATTTCAGGATCTTATTAATGAGGTTCTTAGGGAGTTTCAAGATGACTGTGTGATTGTATACCTTGATGATATACTTATACATTCCAGGGATATTGAGACTCACCACGGACAAGTCAGAAGGGTTTTACACAAACTTCTTCAGCATGGCTTATACTGCAAATTAGAGAAATGCAGCTTTGACCAATCCCAAACTACCTTTCTTGGTTACGTGATTTCTGGAGAGGGGTTTGAAATGGATCCGGAGAAGCTCCAATCCATACTGGATTGGCCTTTACCTAAGGGTCTCAAGGCTATCCAGAGATTTATTGGTTTCTCCAATTACTACAGACGTTTCATTAAGGGATACTCCTCTATCATTGCTCCCATCACCAATATGACCAAACAAGGGGCTGATACTAAGAATTGGTCTACTGAAGCACTTCTGGCTTTTAAGACACTCAAGGAGCTGTTTGCTTCCGCACCAATTTTAGTTCACCCTGATACTACACTACCTTTCCTACTCGAAGTTGACGCTTCTGAGACAGGTTTAGGTGCCGTTCTGTCCCAAAGGTTGGGTGTAGATAAACCATTACATCCTTGTGGATACTTTTCCAAAAAATTGTCAGGTACTGAAAGCAGATATGACATTGGTGACAGGGAACTCCTAGCGGTTATCATGGCCTTAAAGGAGTGGAGACATCTATTGGAGGGGACTTTGCATCCTGTTACTATTTTGACAGATCATAAAAACTTATCCTATATTGGAGAGGCTAAACGACTATCATCTAGACAGGCTCGTTGGTCCATATTCCTCACTCACTTCAACTACATACTCACATATAGGCCAGGTTCTAAGAATTCTAAAGCCGATGCCTTGTCTCGCCAATATGAACCTGCTGCCATATCTGAGCCGGTTTTGTCCTCTATAGTACCCAAGTGTAACATTATCGCTAACACTACTCTCAAAATCCACTCTCCGCTGCTTGATCAGATAAGGAGCTTGCAGCATCTGGCACCTAGACTGACCCCTGCTTCCAGACATTTCGTTCCTCCTGAACTCCAACTGGAGCTCTTACAGTGTCTTCACGAGAGTAAGGTGGCTGGTCATCCGGGTGTTCGCAAGACGTATTCTTTGATCTCCAAAGATTTCTGGTGGCATTCGTTACGGAGGGATATTAAGGATTTTATCGGAGTCTGTGAGGTCTGTACTAAAACTAAACTACCGCATTCGCTTCTTTGTGGCCTTCTACAACCTCTGGAAATTCCTGACAAACCTTGGTCCTGTGTGGCAATGGACTTTATTGTGGATTTGCCTGTTTCTAAAAGGCACACTGTTATCCTCACCGTAGTTGATAGGTTTACCAAGATGGCACATTTCGTACCTTTACCTAAACTTCCGACTTCTCCTGAATTGGCGGAGATATTTGCTAAAGAGATTTTTCGCTTGCATGGGATTCCTTCGGAGATCACTTCTGATAGAGGCTCCCAATTTGTTTCACGTTTCTGGAGATCATTCTGTTCTCAATTAGGCATCAAATTGAATTTTTCTTCCGCCTATCATCCTCAGTCTAACGGAGCTGCCGAACGAACCAACCAGAAGATTGAGCAATACTTACGTTGTTTTGTTTCCGAACACCAGGACGATTGGGTCGGTTTGATTCCTTGGGCGGAGTTTGCGCACAACAATCTCGTTTGTGACTCTACGCATTCAAGCCCCTTCTTCATGAACTATGGCTTTCATCCATCTATTCTTCCCTCGGTTTCTCCTTCCCAAGGAGTGCCGTCGGTTGATGTCCATGTTGCCAATTTGAGGAAGTTGTGGGATCAGACTCGACAAATTCTTCTACACAATTCTATGCTGGTTAAGAAACATGCTGACAAACGTAGAAGGGCGGCTCCGAATTTTGTTCCAGGCGATAGAGTTTGGTTGAGTACTAGGAATATTCGCCTTAAAGTTCCTTCCATGAAATTCGCTCCTCGTTATATTGGTCCCTACAGGATCTTGACTCGAATTAACCCAGTGGCGTATCGTCTAGCTCTCCCAGCTACTTTACGCATCCCGAACTCCTTTCACGTGTCATTGCTGAAACCTTTAATCTGTAACAGATTCTCCTCCACAATCGCCCCTCCTCGCCCTGTTCAGGTGGAGGGTCAGGAGGAGTATGAGGTTAACTCCATTATTGATTCTCGTGTCTCCCGGGGGAGAGTACAATATTTGGTTGACTGGAAGGGTTATGGTCCTGAGGAGAGGAGTTGGGTACCACAAGAGGATGTTCATGCTCCCCGCCTTCGCAGGGCATTTCACTCCCGCTTTCCATCTCGCCCCGGCTCCTTCCGCCCGGTGGGCGTATCTGAGAGGGGGGGTACTGTCAGGGTACCTGAAGCCTCTACCTCTGAGAGAGGTAGAGACTTAGAAGTTTACCCGTCCGGACGGCATGTCTCCTCGGTTCCTCGCGGTTCACCCGGTCTTGCAAACGCCGGCCGCGAGGGATCCACTTCCTTTTATAGCAGGAGGCCCGGAGGCCGACGTCATGACACCAACCCGGAACGCCCTGTCAATCAAATCTGTGGAGACGAATCAGGACTCGCCGGAGGCGTGTCTTCTCTCCCTAACCAGGATACTTAACAGTGGCTCTCTCATTTACTCATTGCCCTGTCGTGGTTCTAGTCTGCCTAGTCACACAGTGCTCTGTTATTCTCTTGTCTTTTGGTTCTGACCCGGCTTTGGTATTTACTCTCCTGTCTTTCTGTTATCCTTGACCCGGCTTGTCTCTCGCTTACCTGTCTTCTCGTTCCCTCGACCTCGGCTTGTCTCTGACCATTCTATACGTAGTTTTACGTTAAGTCCGGCCATTCTAAGGTCCGGTATACGTATCTGCTACTCTTTGTACTCTGCGTGTTGGATCCCTGACCCGATCCTGACAACACTGCTGTTAAGGGTTATGGATTTACTTGAAAGATGAAAGCATAAATTAGAGAGAGATTAGCATAGAGTATGTGTTTTCTTATAGCTGCATCCTTTGAGTTTCCCTCCAGCACCATCTCCATCAGATACATGACGCTTGGGAGGTATGACTGTTTTAGTGTTTTTGGTCGATAAGATTCCGTAATTAGGCCCAACATAATTGTCAGCACCAGGCCCAGTGTGCTCTTAATCCGGCCCTGGAGTTAGCTCATGGATAGGCAACCCCCGTCCCCACTCAGAGACCACTCAAACCCCACCATCTGCAGGATGCTGTCCCAATGCTCAGATGTAGATCTGCCAGTACACAGCCAGACTGCCACCCAGGCCATGTCAGACATCCAGAACTTAGTTCAGTACCGCAGAGTGGGTTGATGAGGGACAACAACACAGCTTTGGAGGTTGTGCAGCCTCCAAAGGGAACATAGCGCAAATGTAGGGCTCTTTATCAGGATCTGTGCCTCCAACTAATGAGTGCTTCCCTTTTCAGCGCCTGGTGCCAAACTAGTCCGCTTAAATGGGTCGAAAGGATGGTATATTTCGAGAGCTGGTCTTCCATGTGTCCAGCCAGCATGGTGGCCCGGCCCAGCCCCCTCAAGTTCATTTAAACTTTACAAAGTTATTTTAAGAACTTTAACTCAGCACATTAGACAATAAAATCGATTTTCCCAAATACATAAGTTTTTTTTTTTTTGGTAAATCTTTCTTTATTAGAATTGTTCAAATTATAAACAATAAGCAAGAAAGCAAATCAAGTGAAACTCGCAGGTTTCTGTCATTAGTAAAGCAAACAGCAACTCGAGATGCGCAGATCTCTACATTAGCGTCAGCAGGGAGACTCGCAGGTCTCCGAATAAGGTAGGCGCACGGTTTGCGAGATAGTGGTATCATATAGGTCGACCTGTTAAGAGCAAACCGGGGGTATCACACAATACAATTATATGTTGCGAGTGGATACAGATTGTTATTAGGCATCTCATTCTCGGTACTTAATAATAACACATGTAGGGTAGGCTATACCCAAGGTACAGGGGAAGGTAAAAGCGTTAGAGTGGGATGTCTAAGGATTAGCCTAGCAGGTGTCTCGCAGGCCCCTTTCGAATGCGAACTCGCGGGTCTGCGTTAGGGCCTTTGGTCGAACCCTAGGGAGTAGGGAAGGAGGAGTAGCTAGAGTCGGGTTTCGCGTTAATTACACCCAGTGTGTGTAACTTAGCCTCTGTAATGTAGGCAATATTGGTTACGGTCCTTATCCCCGACCCTCCCTGCAGAGCCTGCGGTTCGCGAGTGTCCCAATGTGCAAGTGACCTGTTGTCATCATTGACAGTGTAGTAAGCGTGTGTTGGTACGTATGACCAGAGGGTAGCGTAAGTATCCGTGTTAGCGCAGGATGAGTGTGGTGCCGGTCTATGTGGTACATTACCGTGAGCTGTAGGCCTGAGCCGTCCTATAACGCATGGTAAGTTGTGATAGTGCGTAATACTAAATATAACTCGCGGTTCCCAGAGAATGGGTATATGTCCGAGCCCCGCGAGTGCTAAGAGTAAATGTGTCCTGAAGGTGTAGTGAACTGTATGTACGTTTTTTTTTATTTGTCCCTTAAGGTCCGGCCTGTGTCCTCCTGGCCTCAGGGCCCTTTTGGCCTAGTAATTGTGAGAATGAAAGAGGGTGAGGAAGGATTAAGTGAAAGGGGGGGGGAGGATGATTAGTAGGAGGTCGGGCTGCGTCAAGTGGGGCCCACGGCGATTGCCATTCCACCAGAGGGTACAGAGGTGGTGTCTGATTGTCTATAACGAGTAATGTATGTGAACCATGGAAGCCACATTTCCAAATGTTTTGTTTCATGGCCAGTTAGGGTAGCATGCATGCCTTCCGCCCCATGTATATCTTCGACCCTATGGATCCATTCTTTCTTAGTGGGCGGGTCGCGTTGTTTCCAATGTGCCGGTATGTTAGCTTTGGCGGCGTTGAGCAAGTGGCGTAGTATGGACCGTTTGTACATCCGGATGGATTGTGTCGATATGTGTAGCAGGGCTAGTTCTGCAGTCCATTCCGGTATGTCTCCCAGGATGTCGGAGACAGCGTCCTTAATCATTGCCCAATATTTGCATTCCCACCAGATATGTATAAGCGAGCCGCGGTCCGCCTGGCATCTCCAGCACAGCGGGGTGATCGATGGGTAGATCCGGTGTAGCACGGTCGGGGTCCTGTACCAGGAGGAGATCAATTTGTAGTTGACCTCCTGATAAAACGAGCTCATAGAGCTCTTTTGTTGCCACAGTAGTGCCGTGTCCCATTGCGCTGGAGTTAGTGTCTTTCCGAGTTGGGTTTCCCATTGGCGACGGAAAGTGGTGGCCTGGGTCAAGTCTCCTGTTAGCAAGTGTTGGTACAGTGTCGAGATTGCATGGTCTAGCTGGTCGCCTCGGTCGCAGAGTCCCTGAAACCAGGTGAGATCCCGGTGTAGCAGATCCCTGTGCGGGATAGAGTTGTAGTAGTGTTGCAGTTGTAGATACCTGAGTACCGCGAGGGGTGTCCCGGGGTTTGTACCTAGGAGCGAGGCAAAGTCTCGTAATTTGCCCCTTTCAAGGACCCGGTAGATGGGGATGTACTCCCTGTCACTCGCGATGGGCCAAGCCCCCGATGGTATACCTCCGGCGACCGCCGTGTTACGTGTGAGTGGGATCATAGGGCTAGGGGAGGGTGAGATGTGGTCCAGGCTCTTTAGTGACCTCCAACCAAGTAATGTTTGTCGTATCGGACTTCCTTCATCCTCACTAAGCATCCGTCGCCCTGAGTTCCCCCAAACTTCCATCTCGAGTGATGGTCCGACTAGGCCTTTGTCTAATGTAACCCATTGTTTTTCCGTGGGGCTAAGGTGCCAGTCCAGAATCCGTTGCATAATCGTAGCTTGGTGGTATTTCTTGATGTCTGGGAGTGCAAGCCCTCCGTGATTCCTCGGTCGGCAAAGGATGTCATGTCGGATTCTGGAGCGGCCTCCGCGCCACACGAACTTGATAATAGCCGTTTTTAGGGTGGAAAAGAAGGTGCTCAGTATGGCCAGCGGGATTGTCTGCATGAGGTAGAGGATTCTCGGTAAGACATTCATTTTGATCACGGCTACTCTGCCGTGCCATGTTAAGTGAGGGTGAGACCACCTGTTCAGGTCCGTTACAACTGATTTAAGGAGGGGGTCATAGTTGAATCGATAAGAGTCCTCCGGGGCCGTGGTTACCCAGACTCCCAGGTACTTCATTTTACCATGGCACCATCTGAAGGGGAATTGCGAGCCTAGGGATGCATATTCCTCCGTAGGGATTGTGATGTTCAGGACTTTGCATTTTGAGAGGTTGAGCTTGAAGCCCGAGATATGGCCGAATTTATCGAATTCTGAGAGAAGACAAGGGAGTGTCGTCCTGGGGTTTTGTATAAAGAACAAGAGGTCATCCGCGTATGCGGCTACTTTGTGGTGTGTAGTCTGCCAGGTGTAACCTTGGATGTCCGGGTTCGAACGGATCGCCTGGAGTAACGGTTCCAATGACATTGCGAATAGAAGAGGCGAGAGCGGGCAGCCCTGGCGAGTGCCATTGCTGATCGCGAAGTCGGCGGTCGTGGACCCGTTGACCCTCACAGTCGCGTGCGGTTTACTGTATAGTGCCGATATCCAGGTGAGGAACCTCTGCCCACATCCCATCTGCTGCAAAGTTGTTAGCATGTACTTCCAATCGACCCTATCAAATGCTTTCTACGCATCTGTTGAAAGAAGTAATAGTCGTGTTTTCGTCTTTCTGGCGTGTTGTTGAATGGAGAACAGGCGTAAGGTACTATCCCTCGCCTCACGTCCCGGAATAAAGCCCGTCTGGTCCACATGGACTAGGTCTAGTAGGAGGTGGTTAAGTCTACTTGCCATGACCTTCGTAAACAGCTTGGTGTCAACATTTAAGAGATAGATGGGGCGGTAGCTACCGCAAAGTAGCGGGTCCTTTCCTGGTTTGAGCATAACTGTGATGGTGGCCACTAGGGATTCAGCGCCCAGATTCCCACCTTCGCCCACCGCATTAAGCGCTTTTGTCAGCCATGGCAACAAGAGGCTGGAGAAACCCTTGTAGTATCCAGACGAGAAGCCGTCCGGTCCCGGGGCCTTGCCTGGTTTGGATGTTTTGAGGGCCGCCGCTAACTCTTCCACGCTGATCGGTGCGTCGAGCGCGTTCGCCGGGTCCCGGTCAATCGTGTTGGGGATCGTATTGGACAAGTATTCCGTTATGCGCCTAGCGTGGTGTTCGTCTTGTGCACTCTGTTGAGGTGGATGTAGGTTGTAGAGATTTTTTTTTTTTTTTAATTCTTTATTTTTTCGTGCAAGAGTTAATATTACAAGCTTTCATGCTTTGCCACAACAGCAGTAGCATGTACCAGATTAAAACAAGATTTTACAATTGTGGCACAGGATACAGTTGCACATTTTTTTTTAAGATAGTCAAGAAGGATTAAACGTTAGGGAAAGGTAGGAGTAGATAAACATGCTAAGACATCGCTTTATAGATTTGAGTCGAGAACAAATGGTTCAGTGCTTAGTGTGTTAAGACATAGTAAAAAGGAAACAGAACAGGTCTGATATACTACCAATAGTTAATACATAAGATAGGAGCAGTGGGTAAACTAATGGCATGCTTAATAAACTTGGGTCTTGTAAAATTTCGTTCTGTGACGTGATACAGGTGAAAAGGCTAGACAAACGTTTAGACCCGCTTACAGTTGTAATCAACATTAGCTAGTGTAGGCTGCTTAGAAAAATTTAACAACATATTTTCCCCACAATTTAGGCAGATTTAAATAGTCCAGCATGCATATGTGAGAGTTCAATTGGGGCACAGTTGGCTGTGTGACATCGGGTACCATGCCTGGTTTTGATTCCTGTTCCTCCTGGAGGACAGCCGATGCCTTGTTGGGACTGAAGTAGTCGGTGCGGCTGGTGTATTCTCATGCTGGGTGCAGGGCAGGTTCTCTGCTGTGAGGATCCAAGAGGGATTTGGGCGATGGCTTGTTTGCTTCTCCCTGTGCAGAGAAGCTCCCCCGTGCAGTGGTGGTTGCGAGCTGCTGAAGCTTGTGCGTGAATTTTCGTTTCCCTGCCCTGAGGAGGGAGGAAATACCGGAACCCTGCTTGATGCTTCTGAGGGTGGCTTAACGAAGGTGGGTGGCTTGTTGGGGTTCGAGGGTGCCTGTGGGTGGAATGCTGCAGTAAGAATCTGTGCTGCAGGTGTTTGCGATCTTCTCGATGGACTGCCGCTGCGGGTAAGAAGTCTGTGCAGGCCCTGGTCTTAGCATTATCCCACGTGGCCTCCGCCATCTTGGCGTCAGAGCTTGTAGTGCAGCTCTTGGCGGCCTAGCTGTTTTGCCTTGTTGGTTTTGCGGATCTTGAGGGTGGGGACCGGGATCACCCCCCCGGTCCATAGGGGGGGGGGGTATGGGGCCGGTTCCCCGCGGGCCTGACTTTGAGCGCTGGACGGCAGGCGGCAGGGCAGCGGCCGTCCGCCCCGCTCACCGCCGGAGTAGGCCTCGGTAATGTCAATGAGGGATCCTCTTCTAGGGGACTGGAGCCCGTTCGGCCAGCCTCACCCTAGGTCCAGGGCTTTCTGCCCGCTGAAGGCCCCCGTTGCCGGATGGTTTTGGGCCAGGAATCATGTTTTTTTAAGCCTATTTAGACTTAGGCTGCAGGAGCTGGTCGCACTGTCGACCATCCAGCTCGGCGGTCCGGCCCCGCCCCTCGGTTGTAGAGATTTTGATTAAATGTCCGGAATTCGTTGGCTATCCTCTGCGGGAAAGGGGATATTTTGTTCGAAGCCAAGCGTAATTTACGTATTTGCGTGCGAGGCATGGGGCCTTTCAATAGTCTTGCTAGGTATTTCCCCCCTTTATTGGCATGAGCATAGTAAAACCCCTTCGTACGTTGTAGGGAGCGAAGGTGTTTTCTGGTAATGAGGTCCTTAAGTCTCCTCCTGTGTTCCATCAGTTCCCCGTAGATTCCGTTCAGTTGTGAGCGTTTATGTTGACCTTCTAAGGAGGTTATCTTCTGGTATAGGTCAGCCATTTCAATCATATTTGCCTTTTGTTTGTGCGATGCAATGCGGATAAGTACACCGTGAATAACGCTTTTGTAGCTTCCCATACGGATATTGGAGAAACGTCGGGGGTATCGTTCTCCCTGAAGTAGTGTTCTAGTTCCTGATTTATCTGGTCCTTCGCGGCGGGGTCTAGCAGTAGTGCCTCGTTGAGCCTCCATGTCCATGAAGATGGGCGGAACAGGGGGCACTCCAGCTCCATCCAGACCGAACCGTGATCCGACCAGGTGGCAGGGTCTATCTCGGATTTAAGCAGGCGGGTAAGACCTTCTTGTGCAACGAAAAGGTAATCTATACGCGAGTATCGGTTGTGGAGGACAGAGTAGTAGGTGTAGTCCTTCTCCGACGGGTGAAGTGTCCTCCAGCAGTCGGCCAACCTCAGTTCCTCCAGGGATCTACGGATAGATCGCAGGTTGTTCTGTGGGATGCAGCTGTGCCCCGACGAAGAGTCCAACAATGGGTCTAGGAGTACATTAAAGTCCCCCCCCACGATTAGGACGCCATCCGTGAAGTCTTCCAGTAAATGCAGGGCATTTCGAAGGAAGGGAGCTTGCCGCCTATTGGGGGCATAGATGTTGGCAAAGGTGTATATCTTATCTGCGATGACCCCTTTAAGGAAGAGGTATCGTCCTTGGGAGTCTTGAGCATGTTCGAGTTCCTTGAATTCGAGGTCAGCAGCCAGGATGATAGCCGTCCCTGCTTTGTGGGCCGTCGGATGATTGGAGAAGAAGTTATTTGGATAGTGCCTATTTTGGAGTGTAGGTGCCGCGCCCGTTTTGAAGTGGGTTTCCTGGATCATGGCTACGGATATGTGTTTCTTCTTCAGTTCCCTCAGGAGGTGCGACCTTCGTTCGGGTATGTTAAGTCCTCTACAATTCTGTGTGAGGACCCTAATGGGTGTATCGTGGTAGGCCATCACTTATGATACAGTACGGATAGAAGCCGGAATCACCACTGTATCTAGGTATTTCGTGATCTCTGGGGGGTATCGCCTGAGCGTGCCGCCTTGACGCAGGCCGACGATGGAGGGTGGGTAGGGGGGGGTAGGGGGGGGAGAGAGGGAGAGAGTAAGGAGGGAAGCGGATGAAAGCGGGAGTAGCGCCAAGTATGTAAGACCAGGGTCCGGGTTCCAGGAGGACGGCGTCCGTCTAGGGCTAGTATAGGGAAAGGGAATTTAGTGTCTAATCTAGGTCTGGTGTGATCCTATGAAAGAAGATGTGGGTGGTAGATCTCGTGCTGCAACCAGTGCTAGTGGTACCTCGGTCCGGTGCCCGCCCAGGAAGGAGGGAAACCACAGCCTAGCTGCTCAACTCGTAGCACGAGTGTATAGTGTGGGAAGCGCGGGTCAGGCTCCGCCCAAGAGGGTAGGTCGATCAGGTGAAGGAATCGTCCGCCCCGCCCGTCCCCTGTCTGCTAGCGTGGGGCTAAATATGTCAGAGCGTAGTCAATGGGTGTGTCTAGGTTCCCTGATGTCCCAGGGCCATAGTAAAGGGGCTAAATGCCCGTGAGAATATCCGTCCCAGGACCATCTCCATCCCCCGTGGACCTCTCCCATCTCCTTCCCAGGTCGTAGTCAGGTGCCTCATATTATAGTACAATGACATCCCACTCAGGTAACGCAGTCACCAATACTTTATCTATCTGGCATGGTGGGTCCGCACTGTCTGATGGGATTAGCATATGGTTGAACAGATACCAGCCTCATCATTACAGGTCAAAGGCACTTAATAAAGCAATGCAGTAACAATATGCGTAAGCAAACAAGTCATTCGGCACAAACAAAACATGGTTCAACAAAGTAGTAAGGGTCCCCCGAGGTGGTTCCCAGACCCCACCCCAAACCTTCAACATCCGCTTGTTGCCGGGGCACGCCCGTAGGGTACTCTCAATCACTAAGGTCATCCATGGCATGCAGGGGGGGGGGAAGGGGGGGACCTCTGAGTCTGGCAGTAACGTGGATGTGTTGGGGGGGGGGAGGAAACTGTCACTCTACGTCACCGGGCCAAAGCAACCTCACCGGTCAGCCTGTGGCATCTAAGCAGAGGGAAAAACATAGCTAAGGGCGTGTATGACATCCCCCCTTGTGCCCCACACCCCACCCCCGAAAACATTTTGCAATTATATATATGCAATTAGACGGAGAGTATAGGCAAGATGGAAGCATATCTACGTGGCAGCATGGAAGCCAGGGTTTTCAGGGTACTATCCACAGTCCGTGCTGCACCTATGTCACCATGTCACCTCACACCACCCAGCAACATGTGATGTCCGAGCAAGGGGAGAGTGATAGCAAAAAACACGCATAATATCCCCCCCATGTCCCCCATCCCGCACCCCACACCCGAAAACATTTGCAAAGATACATATGCGATGTGATGGAGAGCATAGATAAGTGTATCTACCTGGCCGCAGGGGAGACAAGATTTTCAGGGTTCTGTCCATAGTCCATGCTGCCCCCATGTCACCATGCCATACCACCCCCATCCGTTAACATCCCGTATCCGGGTGAGAGGAGAGATATAACAAAAGACACGTATGATGTCCCCCTCCTTGCCCCCCACCGCGCACCCCACATCCAAAGACATTTGCGGGTATAAATAGGCTGTTAGGTGGGAAATATAGATAAGGCGAAAACGTATCTACGTGGCGGCATGGGAGCCAGGTCTCTCAGGGTGTTGTCTCCATGTGGTGTAACGGTTGATCTTAATCTCCCCCCGTGGTCCCCCCTCCCAAACAAACGTGCCCCAGTCCCAATTAAGAGGCTTCGTTACGGGTGAGATGGTGAAGGGGCACCCGCATGGGGCGGCACCAGCAGAGCTCAATCGATCTGAAATATGCCCTAAGGCCTAGGTCCCCACCCCAAGGTCACCCCAACAACCCCTCCCCCCCCCAAAAAAAGGTGTCCCATCGTACCTGCGAGTGGATCCCGCCCCGGAGAGGCCTAAGCAGGCTGAGTAGGCAGGTATCAACAGCCATAGGTGGGGTTCGGGAGCCAAGTCAGGATGCTGCTCGGGTCCAGGGCCCAGTGCGTATGGGGCAGGTCTCACTCTTCCGGGGAAGTCGGATTTCTGCGCCGTCTGGGAGCTGAGCGGAGGGGGAGCGAGCCTCTCTTCACCTAGGTGGTCTTTGTGGTCTCGGTGGGGGGGCCGACTGGCCCAAGATCCAGTTAGGCACTGCAGGAGAGGGAAGGCCCAGGTCTTCCATGAATCGAGGGACATCTTCAGGCCAGCGTATAGAAGTCCATCCATTGCGGTGCCTGGCCAGTAGAGCGAAGGGGAACCCCCATTTGTAGGTGATGTCGTGTTCCCTTAGTGCAGCAGTCACAGGGCGAAGGGCCCGCCGGGCCTCTAGGGTGAGCGGGGAGAGGTCATTATAGAGTGTGACTTGCGTACCTCTGTATGGCCATGTTGGTCTCTCCCTGGCCTTCCTCATAATGGTGTCTTTAATGGGGTAGGAGTGGAGACAGCATATGAGGTCCCTCGGGCCGTCCTCCAAAGATCTGGGCCTTGTAATCCTGTGAGCTCTCTCGAATTCTATATGTTCTGGGGAGGTCGGCTGCAGGATGGACTGGAATAGTTCGGTGAGGATGTGAACAACATTTTCCGCAGTTCCTTCGGTCTCAGGGACTCCCCTGATACGTATATTACACCTCCGACCTCTGTTATCCAGGTCTTCGAGGTGTCTCCTCATCGAGAGGAGCATCGTACCCTGACGAGTTATTGCTGTGTCTGCGGATGTTTGACGTGTGGTGAGGGCCTCAGCGGCCTCCTCTGTGCGGGCAATGCGATCCGCATGGGATGAGACTTCCGCTCGGATCCCGGCTATTTCAGCTCGGAAGGTCTCCTGAATAGTGGAGGTAAGGGCCCTCAGGTCGTCCTTAGTGGCCATGGAGTCCGTCAGGCTCTGTAGTTTGTCCTCGATTCTTGCGAGGGCTGTGCCGTCCGTCCCCGAAGGGGTTGTCGGCGCCATTTTGGGGCTTCCCCCCTCTCCGCTGGCGCCCGGTTGCGGGTGCAAGAACCCATCCAGGGGGCCTTGCTGTTGGTTCCTGGGGGTCTGGGGCTGATCCGGGCGTTTATTGCGACCCATTTAGCTTAATGGTGTTGCTTGTAAGATGCTTTTCGGGGTCAGGCGGAGCGGAGCTCACCCTCTATGCGGCCATCTTGGTCAGCGCTGTCATACATAAAATTTTAAACACCCCCATCTTTGTCTGTTCTCAATTAAGATTTTCCAGGGTGTAGTGTGTATTGTATATTTAAATACCTGCTGTTCGTGACATCCCAGATTCATTTCTCAGAAATGTAAAAACTTGGACAAGACTATTGGCGCAAAGTATAAACATTAATAGCTTTTGTTGTTTTGAGTACAGCCTCAAAGAGGGTACAGAGAAACCTGTTCTAATCCACCTATTGTGAACTACAATTCCTATGATTCAATGCCAGCAAAGAATTGTTATGATGACCAGAAACCTATGAAATTCTGTTAGGAAACATGACGCCAAGGATCCTGGGGGCTGTAGTTTAAAGCAACTTGACATGATGTTGAGGCACATAACATTTTTTTTTTTTTTTAAAAGAAAGCAAATGTCATATTTTATGTGAGTGTATTTAAAATAAAGAAATTAAAGCTCTCATGTTATCCATTTTATATTAATATTAAAATATACTGACATTAATATAATTTTGCTACAATGTCAATTTTAAGACTTGCGGAAAAGACACAAAATAGGCATTTAATGCAAATTAATTTACATTTCCCATAAATCCTATCTCACCCTGGTTAACTCGTTGGAATATACTCCCAAAATCAGCGCCCATAAAACTCACTATGGCTTTTTTTATTTTAATAATTTTAAAAAATAAGCAAAAATATCTGATTTGGAAACATTCTTCAACTCGGCTATCTATATATCTTTTTTCCTTGTCCATGCTTCATTTATATGCCTCTACAACCCATCGCTTGCTCCCCCCTCTCTCGCTCTCGCACACACACAGTCTCTTTCCCCTCCCGTCTCTCTGCCTGGCCCCTAATCCCTCTCTCTCAGTGGGAAGGATTAGGACAGCCATTCACTGTACTTCCTTAGCATGCTGAATTGCGCAGTGTTCAATGGTTGTGCCTGGTAGGGGTCTTGTCGGACATGCAGACTGGCCCCTCTCTCCTGCAGGGAAGGTCAAGGTGCACCCAGAGCCAGCACTTACACTCTCCGAAGAGATTAACCACATCACAGGAAGAGCATGGCGATGAATCATTCTAAATCCAATGCGATATAACTCCATATAACTCACTTTATATATCGAATACAAATAATGTCTAAAGTGATTTTACATTACACCACTATGTAAATAATTTTATTATTACAAACTTTTTTTCTATAACTCCCCCTATTACCTTATATAACTTATCTCTATAACTCCTCCTATTACTCCATATAACCTCTCCCTATAACTCCTCCAGGCCCGGACTGGCCATCGGGCATACTGTGCAAATGCCTGGTGGGCCACGATGGCCGTGGGGCCGATGCCGGCAGGGGAGATCACAGGATCTCCCCTGCCAGCCCCTGTAGGGCCAGTGCTACCCGAGCGCCAGCCCTGCTGTGTGCCTCTATGGGCTGGTGGGGAGATCAAAGATCTCCCTCACCGGCCCAGAGACACTGTAACACTGCTATGCCGGCCTGGGGAGGAAGGGATGGAGGAGAGAACCGGCGGAGCTCTAGCCAGCAGCTCCGCCGGGTCCTCTCGCGAGATCTGAGCGTTGCTGCGGTTACCGCGGCAACGCTCCGATCTCACGAGAGTGAACTCCACCCCAGGAACTGCAGGGAAGAGTTCACTCACCACTAGGACCACCAGGGACTGCAGCGCGGGAAAGCACCACCAGGGACTCCTCCATGAACGCACGGCTCCCCCCCCCCCCCCCCCAAGCTAAAGGTAAGAAGGGAGGGAGGGATATGAAGTTTATTATTTTTAACATTTTTTTTATTTATCCCCTATTTTTAAAAATATGATTTTATCCCACATTTTTTTAAATTCGAATAATAATAAAAAAAAAAAGAATCATACATTTACACCTTGCCCCCCCTCCACACACACAATCCCTGCAGACATATTCACACACACACAGCACCCTCAGACTCACCCACACAGCAACCCTCAGACACACACAGCATCATTAGACACACAGCACCGTTACAGACAGCACGCTCAAACACACAGCACGCTCAAACAGACAGCACACTCACAAACACAGCACCTTTAGACAAACACACAGCACCCTCACACAGTGCACTTACCCACACAGCGCCGTCACGCACACACAGCACGCTCAAACACACAGCACCCTTGCACACACACAGCACCCTCAGACACACACACACATATATATATCATATAAAATAACCCTCAGTGAATTAACAAAGATAATTAGACACATAGAATGTGATGGTAACAACACCCTCACACACATGCTGCACCCCTCACACACATGCTGCACTACTCACACACAACACACTGCACCCCTCACACACACATGCTGCACCCTTCACACACAACACAATGCACTCCTCACACAACACACTGCACCCCTCACACACACATGCTGCACACAGCACACCCAACACCATGCACCCCCCCACACACACATGCTGCACACAACACACCCAACACACTGCACCCCTCACACACATGCTGCACACAGCACACCCAACACGATGCACCCCTCACAAACACATGCTGCACACAACACACCCAACACACTGTGACCCTTACACACACATGCTGCACACAGCACACCTAACACACTGTGACCAGGGCCGGACTGGGAGAAAAATTCGGCCCGGGCATTTTTTTATCCCAGCGGCCCACTAAGAAGGGGGCGGGTCAGAGGAGGTGTGTTTTGTCATCACTAATGACAAGCACGCCCCCTCTCAAAGTGAGCATGTTGGTTCAATGCTCTTCCAGGGCAGACCATGCGCAGAGCTCTGCTGAAGAGCTCTAGCATGAGAAAAAAAAAACTGTATTTGTTCTGCACAGTGCAAGCAAATTTAATAACATGCTTGCACTGTGTTTCCTTGCAACTTGTCTCTGGTGTCTCTATAAATGGATACCAGGAGATAAAAGGGCCAGGAAAGAGTATTGTGCATGTGTTTGGAGTCTGCTTGTGGTATTGCGTGTGTGTAGAGTGAGCTGATTGTGGTGTGGTATTGTGTAATAAGGTTAGTTTTAGACATGTTGTGCCTGTGGTGTAATGTGATGCATATGTGGCTAGGGGCTGTAGAGAATGTATGTAAAGGGGATGTAGCATGTGTGCAAACAGGCTATAGAGTGTGTGTATAGGTGATGTAGTGTTTGTAGAAAGTGTGTGTTTAGGGGTGTAGTATGTGTTTGCTTACAAGGAATCTAGTGTGTGTGTGTGTGTGTGTGTGTATAGGAGTCTAGTGTGTGTTTGAAGGACCCAGAATGTGTAGGAGATCTAGTGAGTGTGTGTTTATAACGGATTCAGAGTGTATATAGGGATCTAGTGTTTATATGTGTGTAGATGATCCAGAGTTGGGTAAGGGATCTAGTGTGTGTCTGGAATGTAATGTGTTTAGGGGTGCAGTATGTGTGAGGGGTGCTGTGTGTGTGTGTGTATGTATATATATGTGTGTGTTTGGAACTATTGTGTATGTGTGTGGTGCAGTGTGTTGGGGGGGTTCTGTGTGTATGTGAGGGGTGCAGTATGTGTGCGTGATGGATGCTGTGTGTGAGGGGTGCTGTGTGTGAGGGTGCGGTAAGTGGTATGTGAGGGTGCGGTAAGTGGTATGTGAGGGTGCGGTAAGTGGTGTGTGTGAGAATGCTGTGTGTGAGAGTGCTGTGTGTGACAGTGCTGTTTGTAATGTGTGTGAGAGTGCTGTGTATGATAGTGCTGTGTATGATGGGTGTGAGAGTGCTGAGTGTGATAGTGCTGTGTGTGAGAGTGCTGAGTGTGATGTGTGTAAGAGTACTGTGTACGATGTGTGTGAGAGTGCTGTGTGTGATGAGTTAGAGAGTGCTGTGTGTGAGAGTGCTGTGTATGATGTGTGTGAGAGTGATGTGTGTGAGAATGCTTTGTGTGATGGGTGTGAGAGTGCTGTGTGTGATGGGTTAGAGAGTGCTGTGTGTGAGAATGCTGTGTGTGATAGTTGTGAGAGTGCTGTGTGTTATGTGGGTGAGAGTGCTGAGTGAGTGCTGAGTGTGATGGGTGTGAGTGCTGAGTGTGATGGGTGTGAGTGCTGAGTGTGATGGGTGTGAGTGCTGAGTGTGATGGGTGTGAGTGCTGAGTGTGATGGGGTGAGTGCTGAGTGTGATGGGGGTGAGTGCTGAGTGTGATGGGTGTGAGTGCGCTGTGTGTGATGGGTGTGAGTGCACTGTGTGTGATGGGTGTGAGTGCGCTGTGTGTGATGGGTGTGAGAGCGCTGTGTGTGATGGGTGTGAGAGCGCTGAGTGTGATGGGTGTGAGAGTGCTGAGTGTGATGGGTGTGAGAGTGCTGAGTGTGATGGGGTGAGAGTGCTGTGTGTTATGTGGGTGAGAGTGCTGTGTGTTATGTGGGTGAGAGTGCTGAGTGTAAGAGTGCTGAGTGTGATGGGTGTGAGTGCTGAGTGTGATGGGTGTGAGTGCTGTGTGTGATGGGTGTGAGTGCTGTGTGTGATGGGTGTGAGAGTGCTGTGTATGATGTGGGTGAGAGTGCTGTGTGTGATGGGTGTGAGAGTGCTGTGTATGCTGTGGGTGAGAGTGCTGGGGGTGAGAGTGCTGGGTGTGAGAGTGCTGGGTGTGAGAGTGCTGGGTGTGCTGGGGGTGCTGGGTGTGAGAGTGCTGGGTGTGAGAGTGCTGGGGGTGCTGGGTGTGAGAGTGCTGGGTGTGAGAGTGCTGGGTGTGAGAGTGCTGGGTGTGATGGGTGTGAGAGTGCTGAGTGTGATGGGTGTGAGTGATGTATAAATGTTAGAATGGATTTTGTGTGTAGGGGGGGGGGCTAAACAAATAAAATAACAGGCATTATGTCCCCCCTCCCTTCTTACCTTTAGCCTGGGAGGGGGGGACTGGTTCCTGGGACTGGGAGGCAGAGTGGCAGTGTTCCCTGGTGGTCCTCGTGGTGAGTGAACTCTAGCCTGCGGGCTAGAGCTCACTCTCGCGAGATCCGGTCGTTGCCATGGCAACGCTCCGGATCTCGCGAGAGGAACCCGGCGGAGCTGCAAGTTAGAGCTCCGCCGGGTCCTCTCTCCGTGCAGGCTGTCTCCCTCCCTCTCTCCCCGCCGGCGGCCGCATTGGATAGCATGTGGGCCGGTGAGGGAGATCTTTGATCTCCCCACCGGCCCGACATGGAATACAGCGGGGCCGGCGCTCGGATAGTGCCGGCCCTGCATAAACCGGCAGGGGAAGTCCTGGGACCTTCCCCTGCCGGCCTCGGCACCACGGCCATCGCGGCCCACCGGGCATTTGCCCGGTGTGCCCGATGGCCAGTCCGGGCCTGACTGTGACCCTCACATATACATATATATTTGGATGTATATAGTGTGTATATTTATATATATATATATATATATATATATATACACACACATATATATATACACACACACACTATAGCACCCCTCACACTGCACCACTACACACATTACGCTCCACGCTAAATCCCTTACCCAACTCTGGATCATCTAATCTACACACACATACACACAGTAGATCCATATATACACTCGAAATCCTCTACACACACACAATCTCCTATACACACTCTGGGTCCTTTACACACTAGATCTCCTACACACACACACACACTGCACCACCTACACACACTACATTTCTGACATACAAGCTCTGGATCCCCTATGCACACACTACATTCCTTGTTAACAAACACATGCTAATTCTCTAAACACACACTCTCTACAACCCTTACACACACTACAGCCGGCATGCACACACTCACTACATCCCCAATACACACTATGCCCCCTATACACACACTCTCTACAGCCCCTAGCACGATACGCTTTCCAGGCCCTTTTGTCCTCTGGTATCCCACTTACTGAGACATCAGAGATAAGTGAAAAGCAAACACAGCGCAAGCATGTTATTAAATTTGCTTGCACTGCGCAGACCAAATACAGGGCCCTTTTCTCATGCTAGAGCTCTTCAGCAGGGCTCTGCACATTGAACCAACATGCTCACTTTGAAAGGGGGTGGGCTTGTCCTTAGTCATGACAAAACACACCCTCTCTGGCCCCGCCCCCTTCTCAGGGGGCCGCTGTGATTGAAAAATGCCCGGGCCGAATTTTTTTCCCAGTCTGGCCCTGAACTCCTCCTATAACTCCATCTAACCTCTCCCTATAACCCCTCCTATTACTCCATGTCACCTGTTCCTATAATCAATCCAATTACTTCATATAAACTCTCTTTGTAACTCCTCTTATTACTCCATATAACCGCTCCCTATAACTCCTCCTATAACTCCATGTCACCTGTTCCTATAATCGATCCTATTACTTCATATAACCTCTCTCTGTAACTCCTCTGTAACTCCATATAACCGCTCCCTATAACTCCTCCTATTACTCCATATAACCTCTCCCTATAACTCCTCCCATTACTCCTTAAAATCTCTCCCTATAACTCCTCCTATTACACCACATAACCTCTACCTATAACTCCTCCTATTACTCCATATACCCTCTCTCTATAACTCCTCCTATTACTCCATATATTCTCTCTCTATAACTCCTCCTATTACTCCACATAACCTCTACCTATAACTCCTCCTATTACTCCATATACCCTCTCTCTCTATAACTCCTCCTATTACTCCATATACCCTCTCTCTGTAACTCCTCCTATTACTCCATATAACCTCTCTATAACTCCTCCTATTACTCCATATAACGTCTCTCTATAACTCCTCCTATTACTCCATATAACCTCTCCCTATAACTCCTCCTATTACACCACATAACCTCTACCTATAACTCCTCCTATTACTCCATATACCCTCTCTCTAAAACTCCTCCTATTACTCCATATAACCTCTCTCTATAACTCCTCCTATTACTCCATATAACCTCTCCCTATAACTCCTCATATTACTCCATATAACCTCTCACTATAACTCCTCCTATTACTCCTTATAACCTCTTCCTATAACTCCTCCTATTACTCCATATAACCTCTCCCTATAACTCCTCCTATTACTCCATATAACCTCTCCCTATAACTCCTCCTATTACTCCATATAACTTCTCCCTATAACTCCTCCTATTACTCCATATAACCTCTCCCTATAACTCCTCCTATTACTCCATATAACCTCTCACTATAACTCCTCCTATTACTCCATATAACCTCTCCTTATAACTCCTCCTATTACTCCATATAACCTCTCCCTATAACTCCTCCTATTACTCCATATAACCTCTCACTATAACTCCTCCTATTACTATATAAAACATCTCCTATTACTCCACATAACTTTGCCGTATAACTGTTGCTATTACGCTAGATAAAAGAACAGTGTATAGCTGTATTAGTACAGGGTAACTTTCTGGTGGGGTTGGATTAGTCTAAATTAAATCTTTATAAAAGTAGTTAGGGAATTGGTCAATGAGACTGGCATTATTTTGGTAAGATGAGAAGATAACCTAAAACATGTTGTTTTTTTTAGCAAAAATGTTGCCCCTAATCACGCTATTGATCTCTATAACGTATGTAAAGATCATATAAGTCCCTGTGATGTTTAGATAACTGGCAGTGTGTCTGGATGCAGCTGTCTCTCTCTGGATTTGGCAAACTTGATGGATGGGGCCAAAGGTTGCTCCGAGTGTCCCCTTCTCCCCATGAGGGTCAGGGGAGGTCAAAATTCACGAGGGCCCCATAACCCAGGCTTTTAACCCCGTTACAGCGATGAGAGTCCGTGGAGAATAGGGACAGCATGAAATTAATAACACACAGTGGAGGCCAATTCATCATTTCCAGTACAGGGTAAAGGCAGGTGACAGGAAGAGGGTTCCGAGTGTCAATGGCTGACCATGGGCTTCAGAAACCCATCCAAGATCTGTCATGTAAAAAGTCAAAAATACTCAAGTGTAGACACAATGTATACATGCACATACGTATCAGTGCTCTGTGAATATCTATATCATTTATGTCCTCTTATACAATTATATAAACAGACACCCCAACGCTCCAGGAGGTTCCGGGAGTCTCCCGTTTGTTTCAATGCGTCTCCCTAAATCCTGCAAATCATATACAATATCCTGGAAATCACACACACAATCTGACATACAATGTATGTGTGTCAGTATTACTCTCTATAACCTCTCCCTATAACCTTCCATTAATCCAAATAAACCCTTCCTATAACTCCTCCTATTACTCCATATAACCTCTTCCTATAACTCCTCCTATTACTCCAAATAACCTCTCCCTATAACTCCTCCTATTACTCCATATAACCTCTCCCTATAGCTCCTCCTATTACTCCATATAATCTCTCTCTATAACTCCTCCTATTACTCCATATAACCTCTCTCTATAACTCCTCATATTACTCCATATAACCTCTCCCTATAACTCCTCCTATTACTCCATATAACCTCTCCCTATAACTCCTCCTATTACTCCATATAATCTCTCTCTATAACTCCTCCTATTACTCCATATAACCTCTCTCTATAACTCCTCCTATTACTCCATATAACCTCTCCCTATAACTCCTCCTATTACTCCATATAACCTCTCCCTATAGCTCCTCCTATTACTCCATATAATCTCTCTCTATAACTCCTCCTATTACTCCATATAACCTCTCTCTATAACTCCTCATATTACTCCATATAACCTCTCCCTATAACTCCTCCTATTACTCCATATAACCTCTCCCTATAACTCCTCCTATTACTCCATATAATCTCTCTCTATAACTCCTCCTATTACTCCATATAACCTCTCCCTATAACTCCTCCTATTACTCCATATAACCTCTCCCTATAACTCCTCCTATTACTCCATATAACCTCTCTCTATAACTCCTCCTATTACTCCATATAACCTCTCCCTATAACTCCTCCTATTACTCCATATAACCTCTCTCTATATCTCCTCCTATTATTCCATATAACCTCTCCCTATAACTCCTCCTATTACTCCATATAACCTCTCTCTATAACTCCTCCTATTACTCCATATAACCTCTCTCTATAACTCCTCCTATTACTCCATATAACCTCTCCCTATAACTCCTCCTATTACTCCATATAACCTCTCTCTATAACTCCTCCTATTACTCCATATAACCTCTCCCTATAACTCCTCCTATTACTCCATAGAACCTCTCCCTATAAATCCTCGTATTGCTCCATATAACCTCTCCCTATAACTCCTCCTATTACTCCATATAACCTCTCTCTATAACTCCTCCTATTACTCCATATAACCTCTCCCTATAACTTCTCCTATTACTCCATATAACCTCTCCCTATAACTCCTCCTATTACTCCATATAACCTCTCCCTATAACTCCTCCTATTACTCCATATAACCTCTCTCTATAACTCCTCCTATTACTCCATATAACCTCTCTCTATAACTCCTCCTATTACTCCATATAACCTCTCCCTATAACTCCTCCTATTACTCCATAGAACCTCTCCCTATAAATCCTCGTATTGCTCCATATAACCTCTCCCTATAACTCCTCCTATTACTCCATATAACCTCTCCCTATAACTCCTCCTATTACTCCATATAACCTCTCCCTATAACTCCTCCTATTACTCCATATAACCTCTCTCTATAACTCCTCCTATTACTCCATATAACCTCTCCCTATAACTCTTCCTATTTCTCCATATAACCTCTCTCTATAACTCCTCCTATTACTCCATATAACCTCTCCCTATATCTCCTCCTATTACTCCATATAACCTCTCCCTATAACTCCTCCTATTACTCCATATAACTTCTCCCTATAATGTGTTATGGGATACTTTCACTTTTCTGAAAATTACACCAATAAAACGTTAAAAATCACCTTGTGCTAACATTTGACCAGAGTCTGGTTAGAGAAAAATACCTGTGTGCTGGTAAAATACTGTCTAGATGACAAGTCTAGTCCCAAGGCACACATTGCATTGGAGGAATAGAAACAGATTGTTTACTGACAGAAAATGGCAGCGCTTATAACATTGACTGACAGAAGGGCAAAATGATGGCAGATATTTGGTAAATATAGCTGATAAGTAAACAACGTAACACTCAACATCCCGGAAATAGACTGCTGCTCAATCATTTTTAAAATGTTTTATTTTTCACCTTGCTTAAACATGAAACACACAAGATTAGAAGCTAGACTAAAGCTTTATGGCTTTAGTGATTCTGCCCCCTGTAACCACCTCAAAATCATATTTAGGGGGTATCCATTTCCAACTCCCATGACCCTCACAATAACCCCTACAGATGCGTAGGATTCACCCCTATGAAGTATGTCATTATTGTGAGCAGCGTAATTCGAATGCAATGATTGGTATTTTATACATTTGTGACTGGACAAGTATTCTGAGATGTTGCTAAGTTTCAGACTGTTGCAGCCTTGCAATGGAACCTTGTAATGGTCTGTAAATACAATCCTCTGTTTGTATTTGAAATGTTTGTAATTCCACACTCAGCAGGCAGAGCCTCCCCTGAGAGAGGAGGTGAGGGCAGCCGGGGGGGGGGGGGGGGGGGGGGGGGGGACAGAAAACAGAGAGAGGACAGAAAACAGAGGGAGATGGGGGGGGGGGGACGAAAACTAATAAACAGGAGAAAGAGGAGGTGAGAGAGATACTGGATGGTAGGCCTCAACCCCAATGAACACCACCGATTTAAAATATTTTTATTGATTCAGATCTGCGATGATTGGCATAAATTCATTGCTTATTGGGGATGCCTAACACCTTTCTTCCTCGTTCCAATTTAATAGGTCATGTCAATATTCCGAGGTCTCCCAGAGACGAGTAATCGTCTGCTCAAAATTATACCACAGGAGGTCCCTGGCCATTTTGCTCCAGTAGGTGCCCATGCTGAGCTATTGCAGTCCCAGTTGGAGTTTGGCCCAATGGCTCGTGCCGTTGTGGCTCGTCTCACTGTTTGAAATGCTGCACACATACCTCCAAACATTTGAAATGGACAAAGAGGGATAATTTAAATTTAGGGGTGTGTGAGCAGGGAAGTTCTGAGAAATTTTAGATAGTTACATAGTTGTCTATGTGGAAAAAAGACTAAAGTCCATCAAATGCAACTTTGAGCTCCATTTTAATCTGGGTTCAGTGGAGAAGGACAGAAGCCAATATGTGATTGGTTATGTGTTTATTTTTTAAAGAAATGTGTATAATGCCATATGCTTCCTTTGTAAATATGCATTGTTATCCCCTTCATCCAACATTAACTCTGGGAATTGTGGGGATTATGGGCGATTTATTCAAAGTGACTCTCTGGTCAATCCTTGGCACTACTGATTGGTTAGTAGTTGGTTGCCGATCTTCCCCTTTAGAGAAAGGACAAACGCTGTAGCAGTAAAGAGTTGGATACCAGGCCAGGGAAGAGTCCTCCTGCTATAAGCTAGAACACATAGAACTGGAATATTATCATTATTAGGTTAATTAAATGGAGGGTATGGTAGAAGTGAAATTAGCAGGATGTAAACATAACTCACATGGAAACAAAGAAGTAACTAAGGTAAACTGAGGTGTAAAGTCCTAGGTTCAAACAAGGTGATATGTATTCAGGTTGCGGACTGAGGAGAAAGGCAGTTGTAGTAAATCTAAGGCAGGTGCTTAGTACACAAGTTCTGCGGGTAGCAGGCAGAGGTAATAAAATAAAAGTGATACTACAGAACACAATGCTTCAGCATTCAATATAAGTTCCAGAAAACAAAGTAAACAAAATACAACAAAGACTTTAAACATACAAAGGTGAAATTTAGAAGCTAGAACCACATTTCTAGCGAGGGTTACATGGAATAAACAAAATGTTTGGACTGACAGTGTTTACGTGGAGTCCCAAGTACCTTAACTGAGGCCAATGACCAAGGCCGGCACAACCATAAAGCATTAAAGGCGGCCGCTTTGGGCGCGCCGGCATGGGGTACTGAGTGGACTGCAGCAGAGGATCTTCTGTATCCTCTACATGGTCTGACAGGAAGTTCTGTCTGAGAGCAATGAACATCCCTACTGTGGTACCTAGGGCCAAGCTACAAGGAGGTAAGCAGAAAAGAAGAGGTAACAGACCTCAGAGGGAGGTGTAGGATTGGAAGAGACACACAGAGGGGCTGGATCGGGGGGGGGGGCGATCAGAGGTTCTACTGGGGGAGGAAGACACACAGGGGGGTTGGGGAAAGAGACACACAGAGGGGGGGAAGCAGTGGCGGATCCAGGGAGGGCAATTGCCTCTCTCCCCAAGAATATAGTGCAGCACCAAGGCTCTCCCGTGTCGGCCGCTTCTATGTGCCTTCACAGACCAGAGGGGAGATCAGAGATCTCCATCACGGGCCCACTGGAACTGAAATGCGGCAGCCGGCAGGTAAGGGAGAGGACCCTGGAAAGCTCTAGCCTGCAACTCCGCTGGGTTCTCCTCTCACAAGCTCGGAGCGTTGCTGTGGTTACCATTGTAATGCTCAGGATTTTGCAATAGTGAATTCTAGCCTCAGGATCTGCAGGCTAGAGTTCACTCCCGATTAGGATTACCAAGGCTTGCCTTGTGATGTCCCCCCGCCCCCGAACAAAGGTAAAAAGGTGGGAGGTATAAAGATAATTTATTTTAATAAAAAAAAAAAACATATATATTGTTATTATCTGTCCTTACCCCCACACACAATAACTCCCTACACACTGCACCCCTCACACACACAGCGCCACACACACCTCACGCCTTACACATACACATTGCACCCCAATACACAAACTTCACCCCTCACACACACACAAACTACGCCACATACACCACACACCTCACGCCTTACACATACACATTGCACCCTTCACACACTGCACTCCTCTCACACACACAAACACACACACCAGCACATATCTAGCAAAGTTCACATGAAACAAACCAAAGTCTCTGACTGTGAGGGCTCAAGTGGCGTCCCAACTGCACAAACTGAGGCAAATGACTGGTAGTGATCATCCTCATACCTACCAACTGTCCCTATTTAGGAAGGACAGTCCCTATTTGGAGCCCAAATCCCTTTGTTCCTCTTCTAACCTAAACCTCTAACCCTCTTTTCTAGGAGCTCCATATTGTTGGTGTGTCTGAGTGTATAACAGAGCTCCACAGCAATAATACTCCTAGTAATGTGTCTGAATGTATAACAGAGCTCCACGGCAATAATACTCCCAGTAATGTGCCTGGGTGTATAACAGAGCTCCACGGCAATAATACTCCCAGTAATGTGTCTGAGTGTATAACAGAGCTCCACAGCAATAATACTCCCAGTAATGTGTCTGAGTGTATAACAGAGCCCCACAGCAATAATACTCCCAGTAATGTGTCTGAGTGTATAACAGAGCTCCACGGCAATAATACTCCCAGTAATGTGTCTGAGTGTATAACAGAGCTCCACAGCAATAATACTCCCAGTAATGTGTCTGAGCGTATAACAGAGCTCCACAGCAATAATACTCCCAGTAACGTGTCTGAGTGTATAACAGAGCTCCACGGCAATAATACTCCCAGTAATGTGCCTGGGTGTATAACAGAGCTCCACGGCAATAATACTCCCAGTAATGTGTCTGAGTGTATAACAGAGCTCCACAGCAATAATACTCCCAGTAATGTGTCTGAGTGTATAACAGAGCCCCACAGCAATAATACTCCCAGTAATGTGTCTGAGTGTATAACAGAGCTCCACGGCAATAATACTCCCAGTAATGTGTCTGAGTGTATAACAGAGCTCCACAGCAATAATACTCCCAGTAATGTGTCTGAGCGTATAACAGAGCTCCACAGCAATAATACTCCCAGTAACGTGTCTGAGTGTATAACAGAGCTCCACAGCAATAATACTCCCAGTAACGTGTCTGAGTGTATAACAGAGCTCCACAGCAATAATACTCCCAGTAATGTGTCTGAGTGTATAACAGAGCCCCACAGCAATAATACTCCCAGTAATGTGTCTGAGTGTATAACAGAGCCCCACAGCAATAATACTCCCAGTAATGTGTCTGAGTGTATAACAGAGCTCCACAGCAACAATACTCCCAGTAATGTGTCTGAGTGTATAACAGAACTCCACAGCAATAATACTCCCAGTAATGTGTCTTTAAACTACAATAAATGTGTTTAGAAATCAGTCTGTGTCAATAAGATACATTGCTCTTGCTCTAAATTACATTTTAGTTACATAAATTGCTATTAGTAAGTCACCTAAACATTCTCACAACGGTCCCGCCCCTGGCCACACCCCCACTCACACCCCAAAAATGAAAGTGTCCCTCTTTGTCCATTTGAAATGTTGGGAGGTGTGCGAAATATAAAATTCAGAATATCTGAGGTAGGATCATATCAGAAGCTGGCATAGATCAACTAAAATATCGAGATAAACATGAAGAGTTTAGTGGCTGACAAAATTCAAATGTTGAAATCAAGCAAAGTTAAGGCCATCCACACTTTTAGGCAGGGACGTGTCTTCCGTGAGGCAAACAAGGCATCTGTCTTGGGCGGCACTTTGCTTGCCTCATGTCCTGGGGGGCTTAAGAAATGGCCAGCTGGCCTCTTTTGAGCCACCCTGAGGATGGCGGCGGGCAGCGGGCAGCGAGGGAGCATACTCACCTGAGCTCTTCCTGCTCAGCTCCCTCCACGCCGCTTAATTAAGCCGGGAGCCAGAATATGATGTCAGACCGGTTCCCGGCATCATTAAGCGGCGCGCGAGGGAGCTAAGCAGGAAGATTAAAGCTCCCTCGCCGCCTACTCAGCCTGTGCGCCCCCTGCCTGCCCGACCAGCAGCCACAAGGGACCGCAGGGAAGCAATCCACTCCAGCTCTCCCAGGGAGGCTGGGTGGATTTAAAATAAAATAGAAATAATAATTTGAGTGTTGGGAGAAATGTGAATGTGTCTGCAAGTGTTTGCGTGTGTGTATGTGTCTGTAACTGTGTGTGTCTAAGTGAATGTGTGTGTGTCTGTAAGTGAATGTGTGTGTCTGTAAGTGTGTATGTGAGTGAATGTGTGTGTGTGTCTGTGAGTGAATTTGTGTATGTGTTGGTCAGTGAGTGTGTATGTGTCGGTCAGTGAGTGCGGGTGTCTGCCAGTGAGTGCGTGCGTCTGTCAGTGAGAGTGTGCGTCTGTCAGTGAGAGTGTGCGTCTGTCAGTGTGTGTGCGTCTGTCAGTGTGTGCGTCTGTCAGTGTGTGTCCAAGTAATAGTGTGTGTGTATGTCATTGTTTGTCAGTGTATATGAGAGTGTGTGTCTGTCAAAATTGTGCAACACAAGCCACTATGGACAGCCAAGTCCAGTCTTTGGGAGTGCAGTGTATCGAGGGTTTAAACATAACACACAAGAAGTGGAACAAAGTGCCTGTTGCAGGACATTATTTATTGTAGTCTTTTCATACTACTAAATACTACTAAAGCTGCAAAATTGGATGGTGATAATGAATGACTTAAAAAGTATTGGGAGGTGGTTATTTGATCCCTGTAATATGTATGGCCGTATGTTTTGTAATTTTACACATTTATTAAAGGAACACTATAGGGTCAGGAATACAAACATGTATTGCTGACCCTATAGTGTTATAAACAAATGTAGTGTCCTTGCTCACCCTTAAATAAGTTAAAAAAAAAAAACTCACCTCGATCCGCCTTCTTGGCTGACATCATCAGAATTGATGATCACAGCCAATCACAATGCTTTCTCATAGGAATGCATTGTATTGGCTGAGATCGTCAATTCTGATAATCGCAGCCAAGGAGGTGGGGCGTGGGACAGGGCCAAACGCCTCCTAGCCAATCAGTATCTCTTTGAACGTCAGTGCAGCACTGCCCCAGGAAGAACCTCTAGTGTTCATGTGAGGAGTGGCAACTAAATGTGTCCCTAGGCTATAATGTAAATACAACTAAGCTGTAGTTGTTCTGTTGACTATAGTGTCCCTTTGAAGAAAAACATTATTTGGATGAGAATGTTTATCTGATGAGTTTCTGTCTTGCACAAAATATACATCTAGCTCTTGTAGCCCAAGAAGACCTGGAGAATAAAATGGACTTGAACGTTATGATTGTGGCACATTGTGGGAAATGACATATGGGTTCTAATATCTATTATGGAAGTTATTATACTCAGTAAAAAGTATATTTATTCCATTTTTTTCCTCTCTCCCTTCTTTTTTCGACCCAACTTTTACTTCCGTCTTCCTATGTTGTTTGTACCTAACACGCTATTAACACCAATAGCTTTCAAACCACTTGTCTGCAATGTTTTAATAGATCGGCTCAGGGTAGAGGTTATGGTGGTGAAACCCAAAAGGCACTGTCGTACATTTGATTGGTTTGACAAAAACATGGGCTCTTCTTGGCACCCGGGCTGTCCACTTTTAAGGAACTTTCGTAACATGTTAATATATTTAATGACTACCCGTATCAATTCCATATAACCTGAATGGCAGTGATTGGCTGACCGTATTAGGAAAAGTAAATGTTTAAAGTTTTGCAGTGCTTATAGTACTTATAAGTACCTTTGAAGTATTATAACAACTGCAGAATACGCAGTATATGCATTGTCATTTTCTAATGATTGCATTAGTGATGCGGGTTATTTTGGAATTTATTTAGTAAACAAAGAATAAAGGAGAATTGGAAAGGCAACTGCTAAATTTACGTCAAAATAAACAGTTAAAGGGATGTTTAAAAATCGCATATTTTGGCCCAAATTTGAGGTTCTTTTGTCAATCCTCCACCCGTCTTGTTTTAGTTTAACACAAACAATTATGAATCAAGATCAAGGCAATATCGCAGAATTGTAAAAATAAAAGAGCTTGTTATATTTCAAAGGTTTTTTTTTTAACCACAGAAAGAGATTAAACCTTCTCGAAACATGGAAACCCCAATACAACTCCAGTTTGGAGGTACTTCTTACTGAAATCTTGTCGCCGGAGGTCCAGCGTCAGAGGTGACTGCTGTGAATGTAATTAGCCTCCTGGGAGATTCAAGACGCAGACAGACAGGTGTACCCCCACTCTGTGTCCTATACCTTTCCCTGCTGTAAGTCAGCCCAGCTGCAGCCCCATGTTTCCCATCCCCAAAGAGTCTTTGATTTTTGGAGCTGAGGAACCCCCTCCCCCCACCCAACCCTATGGTTTCAATTACCTCCTGAAGTCACAGGGGCCTCTCTGCAGAAAAGCGCCCTCATTCTTACCTCAGTCTCTAAGACAAGCTAGAGTTACAGGAAAGAGGGAGAGGGGAGGAGGGGGACTGAGGGTAGGGAGGTATAGCTGAGAGAGGGCACGACTGGAGGGAAGAAAGAGCAGGAGAAGTGGAAAACAAGAATTGCTCAGGTCTGGGGGGCTTGGTGGGAGAAATCCTGCAAACACGACAAAAGAATAGACTCGCATTAGGCCAATGTGTCGGTCGCAGTACTGAGTCCAGTAACTTCATGCTGAGAGAGAACAGAATCTATTATACGTTGCGGGCTCTTTAAAAAGTGTATCATTTACTCTACATTGTAAGAGCACTTCAGGCAAACACTATACAATGTAGCAACAACAACAGCTACATAGGACAATATGCAGATTTATAGAGGGAGGTTATATGGAGTAATGGGAGGAGTTATATGGAGTAATGGGAAGAGTTATAGGGAGAGGTTATATGGAGTAATAGGAGGAATTATAGGGAGAGGCTATATGGAGTAATGGGAGGAGTTATAGGGAGAGGTTATATGGAGTAATAGGAGGAGTTATAGAGAGAGGTTATATGGAGTAATAGGAGGAGTTATAGGGAGAGGTTATATAGAGTAATGGGAGGAGTTATAGAGAGAGGCTATATGGAGTAATGGGAGGAGTTATAGGGAGAGGTTATATGGAGTAATAGGAGTTATTGAAAGAGGTGATATGGAGTAATGGGAGGAGTTATAGGGAGAGGTTATATGGAGTAATAGGAGGAGTTATAGGGAGAGGTTATATGGAGTAATAGGAGGAGTTATAGGGAGAGGTTATATGGAGTCATAGAAGGAGTTATAGAGAGAAGTTATATGGAGTAATAGGAGGAGTTATAGAGAGAGGTAATACAGAGTAATAGGAGGAGTTATAGAGAGAGGTTATATGGAATAATAGGAGGAGTTATAGGGAGAGGTTATATGGAGTAATAGGAGGAGTTATAGGGAGAGGTTATATGGAGTAATAGGAGGAGTTATAGGGAGAGGTTATATGGAGTAATAGGAGGAGTTATAGAGAGAGGTTATATGAAGTAATAGGAGGAGTTATAGGGAGAGGTTATATGGAGTAATAGGAGGAGTTATAGAGAGAGGTTATATGGAGTAATAGGAGGAGTTATAGAGAGAGGTTATATGAAGTAATAGGAGGAGTTATAGAGAGAGGTTATATGGAGTAATAGGAGGAATTATAGAGAGAGGTTATATGGAGTAATAGGAGGAGTTATAGGGAGAGGTTATATGAAGTAATAGGAGGAGTTATAGGGAGAGGTTATATGGAGTAATAGGAGGAGGTATAGAGAGAGGTTATATGGAGTAATAGGAGGAGTTATAGGGTGAGGTTATATGGAGTAATATGAGGAGTTATAGGTAGAGGTTATATGGAGTAATAGGAGGAGTTATAGGGAGAGGTTATATGGAGTAATAGGAGGAGTTATAGAGAGAGGTTATATGAAGTAATAGGAGGAGTTATAGAGAGAGGTTATATGGAGTAATAGGAGGAATTATAGAGAGAGGTTATATGGAGTAATAGGAGGAGTTATAGGGAGAGGTTATATGAAGTAATAGGAGGAGTTATAGGGAGAGGTTATATGGAGTAATAGGAGGAGGTATAGAGAGAGGTTATATGGAGTAATAGGAGGAGTTATAGAGAGGCTATATGGAGTAATAGGAGGAGTTATAGAGAGAGGTTATATGGAGTAATAGGAGGAGGTATAGGGAGAGGTTATATGGAGTAATAGGAGGAGTTATAGAGAGAGGTTATATGGAGTAATAGGAGGAGTTATAGAGAGAGGTTATATGAGTAATAGGAGGAGTTATAGGGAGAGGTTATAAGGAGTAATAGGAGGAGTTATAGGGAGAGGTTATATGGAGTAATAGGAGGAGTTATAGAGAGAAGTTATATGGAGTAATAGGAGGAGTTATAGAGAGAGGTTATATGGAGTAATAGGAGGAGTTATAGAGAGAGGTTATATGGAGTAATAGGAGGAGGTATAGGGAGAGGTTATATGGAGTAATAGGAGGAGTTATAGAGAGAGGGTATATGGAGTAATAGGAGGAGTTATAGGAAGAGGTTATATGGAGTAATAGGAGGAGTTATAGAGAGAGGTTATATGGAGTAATAGGAGGAGTTATAGGGAGAGGTTATATGGAGTAATAGGAGGAGTTATAGAGAGAGGTTATATAGAGTAATAGGAGGAGTTATAGAGAGAGGTTATATGGAGTAATCGGAGGAGTTATAGGGAGAGGTTATATGGAGTAATAGAAGGAGTTATAGAGAGAGGTTATATGGAGTAATAGGAGGAGTTATAGGGAGAGGTTATATGGAGTAATAGGAGAAGTTATAGGGAGAGGTTATATGGAGTAATAGGAGGAGTTATAGAGAGAGGTTATATGGAGTAATAGGAGGAGGTATAGGGAGAGGTTATATGGAGTAATAGGAGGAGTTATAGAGAGAGGTTATATGGAGTAATAGGAGGAGTTATAGGGAGAGGTTATATGGAGTAATAGGAGGAGGTATAGAGAGAGGTTATATGGAGTAATAGGAGGAGTTATAGGGAGAGGTTATATGGAGTAATAGGAGGAGTTATAGGGAGAGGTTATATGGAGTAATAGGAGGAGGTATAGAGAGAGTTTATATGGAGTAATAGGAGGAGTTATAGAGAGAGGTTATATGGAGTAATAGGAGGAGTTATAGGGAGAGGTTATATGGAGTAATAGGAGGAGTTATAGGGAGAGGTTATATGGAGTAATAGGAGGAGTTATAGGGAGAGGTTATATGGAGTAATAGGAGGAGTTATAGAGAGAGGTTATATGGAGTAATAGGAGGAGTTATAGAGAGAGGTTATATGGAGTAATAGGAGGAGTTATAGGGAGAGGTTATATGGAGTAATAGGAGGAGTTATAGGGAGAGGTTATATGGAGTAATAGGAGGAGTTATAGGGAGAGGTTATATGGAGTAATAGGAGGAGTTATAGAGAGAGGTTATATGGAGTAATAGGAGGAGTTATAGAGAGAGGTTATATGGAGTAATAGGAGGAGTTATAGGGAGAGGTTATATGGAGTAATAGGAGGAGTTATAGAGAGAGGTTATATGGAGTAATAGGAGGAGTTATAGAGAGAGGTTATATGGAGTAATAGGAGGAGTTATAGGGAGAGGTTATATGGAGTAATAGGTGGAGTTATAGGGAGAGGTTATATGGAGTAATAGGAGGAGTTATAGGGAGAGGTTATATGGAGTAATAGGAGGAGTTATAGGGAGAGGTTATATGGAGTAATAGGAGGAGTTATAGAGAGAGGTTATATGGAGTAATAGGAGGGGTTATAGAGAGAGGTTATATGGAGTAATAGGAGGAGTTATAGGGAGAGGTTATATGGAGTAATAGGAGGAGTTATAGAGAGAGGTTATATGGAGTAATAGGAGGAGTTATAGAGAGAGGTTATATGGAGTAATAGGAGGAGTTATAGGGAGAGGTTATATGGAGTAATAGGTGGAGTTATAGGGAGAGGTTATATGGAGTAATAGGAGGAGTTATAGGGAGAGGTTATATGGAGTAATAGGAGGAGTTATAGGGAGAGGTTATATGGAGTAATAGTACTATTCGGGTAAGTTGTAGAATAGCGGGGGAGGTTGTCCTGAAAAGAATAGGTACATTAGAGAATAGGAAGAGTAGTAGAAAACCTTATCTTAAAAGAAATATCTCTCCTTACTGTATCAGGCCCTCAGGCATCCTCTCCACAACATCCTAAAAAGGAGGGGGAGGATGTGAGGAAACCTTTAAACACAGCCTGAGGGTCCGTAAATGAGAAACAGGACGCTGGCAGCCTATATATAAACACCAGCCACGTCTCACCCCATACATCACCCCAAGCAGTCTGGGGTATTACCGAAGCTTACAGACACCTTTAAAATCCAGGCACAAATGTGTTTGATATGCATGATACACAACATACAGTGTTAATAGCTCAGTATCCCACACACGTTTTTGGATTAGACACAGGTGGTGTTGTGGGTTTATCTCTTGCGTATCAGACGGTGGATCTTCAAGTCGGTGTTTTCTCTAAAACAACAATTATATCAATTTATTTCTTCCTTCGAATGGCCTAATTAACTGATTCAGGAGATACGCTTAATTTACCCGGGACAGAGAAGGTTTAATTTACATGCTGCTACCCCTATGTAACACACACGCGCATGCACACGTTGCTAGAATAATTTGGCTGGCTGATAATCACGATTACTTATTGTGTGCAACCGATCTGGAATCGCATGCATTAGTCATTCATAGGGGTTACAAGTGTGTCTATTCAATTGTGATTAATGTAAGGGTACTATTTAATCATCTTTGAGATAAGAGTTACATTTGAAGCGTTAAATTTTTTTACAAACTATGTTTTACAGAAAACACTATATTGAGAAATATTAAGTCGGGACTGCTTTAAGAGTGATCTGTATCAAGGATAAATAGGTAGAATTGGCAAATCTTTCTCAAAGCGGTCAGAGATTACCTCTGCTAGGGTTTTAGAGGGTGCTGCCTTCTCAGATTCAGCCTTTTTAAGTTGAGTCAGAGCAGAACTCCTCCTAACTGAGGTTCCTTTAAGCACGTGTTTGGGAATGGTCCAACGTCAAGGTTGAAACGGTTAAGAAAGGCATCATTATAACCACCACACCCAACTGTTTGTATGGAGTGCTTTCTTTTTCTTTTTTCCCGGCTGGGTCTTTATTTATTTATTAGCTGTTTCACTGATAGATAACTAAACGAAATGCTTAGAGGGAACAATGATCCTAGCATCTCACTACTGCCTAATTCATGGGTGTCAGTAAGGAGAATACAGGTAGTGCTGCATAACCCCCGACAGTCCTGATCTCTTTTGGACAGTCCTGATTTGGGGCTTTCCTAATGTGTGACACCATGGATCAAACTGAAGAAATGTCTCCTGTAAATGCAGCTTAAACACATATTTACTTTTGCCTTAACTGTCAAATTAACCTCGAGACATTTATCCATGCATACCCTTCCATTGAGTGTGAGTAACCAGTGTTGCTGCCAGGGGAGGGCTGGCAGCCTTAGGCCTGGGGGGCAAATCTAGTCAAGTGGCCCATTGCACCACCGAAACAGCTCACCATCCATGCCCACCTTTTCCTGGTTTTATAAGGATATTGATGTTATAAAGCCAGACAAATATGATACAATGTGGTTTATGTGCGGGTGATGGTGTGAGGGAGGGGGGGTGATGGTGAGACAGAGGGGGGACTAAATGCCGTTTGTCGTTTCCTGATGGTCCCGTGTGGGCTCCCTGGTAATCCAGTGGGCTCCCTGGTGGTCCAGTGGTGATATCCGGTCTGGAGCTGCAGACTATGTATCTCGCGAGACCCGGTCAGAGCATTGGCGTGGTAACCCGCAAAAACTCTCTGATTGTCCAGATTTCACAAAACACATGGTCTGCAGCTCTGCACACTGCGGAGCTGCAGACCAGTGGCCACGGACGCTTTCCTCCCAGGCAGAATGAGCAAGCCCCTGGGCCCCCTTCTGGTTTTGGGTCCTCGGTCACTGACAGAGGACCCGACACAGTCTGCCCTAAGGCAGTTTAGGCAACCGCCTAAACCTCTTTATTAGAGAGGCGCTTCTGCAGGCGGGCGTTTCTAAAATGATTTAGGGCTGCCTGGGGGGCAACTGCCAGTCAGACCCACCAAACCTTCTGATCCAAATTCACAATAATAATATAGTTTGAATACATCCTCTGTGTCCCAGTAAATATTCTTACATTGATTCACAACATTATATCCAATCTGACATTTTGATTAATGACTCTTATGGGCGATGCATACTCTTGGTCTAAACTAAAATCGTTGTCGCCTTCGAAAAAGTCAATTTTTCATATCGCTACAGGTTCATTCTTATACAGTATATACACTTGATGTACCCAGATTCAGTAGAAAGGTCCCAATTTGACTTGTGCTTTGCTCCAAATTTCTTAGAGAATTGAGTTGCTGAGTGGAGGATTCGCCAAACACCCAAAAAGTAGTGAACAAAAAATGACAAAATTCGGGCAAAAATTTTCAAGCTGTGACTACGTTTCAGTTGGATTTTTCCCAAATCAGTTCTTGCGTAAATTTTCTTTTCATTTTTCAATTCAGTGTTTAGTGCGTAAATCCCTTAGTGTTGAGTGTCTCTGGAAAACTGGAAAAAACCTAATAAAAACACACATGTGTGCTGGTTGGCAAAATATAAATCAGCCATATTTACATAGAAAAATACATACTTAGCATGGCCCATTAAAAAGGTTAAAGAACACTCTAAGCAACAAAACAACTTTAGCTTAATGAAGCAGTTTTGGTGTATAGACCAGGAGTTAAATCACTTTGTTTATACAGCTCTAGGCACACCTCCCTGCATGTGACTTACACAGCCTTGCTGAACATTTCCTGTAAAGAGTCATCTATTGTTTACACTTTCTTTGTTGCACATTCTGTTTGATTTAGAATGTCTTATATTCTGCTCTGTTAATAGCATCTAGACCCTGCAGGATGCTCCTGTGTGCGAAAAAAAAGTTCAATTTAAAGTTCAATTTAGAAAACACTTACAAAGTAAGACATAAACACTTTTAAAGTAAGTTACATCTGATTGAAAATGAAACCATTTTGTTTTCGTGCAGGCTGTGTCAGTCACAGCCAGGGGAGGTGTGGCTAGAGATGCATAAACAGAAACAGAGTGATTTAACTCTTAAATGGCAGAGAATTGAGCAGTGAAACTCCAGAGACAAGATCTCTACACCAAAACTGCTCCATTAAGATAAAGTACTTTTGGTGCCTATAGTGTCCCTTTAAGGATCATTCCCTAAACTTCAAATTTTATCGAATTAAATCGGCTAAAATAGGTGATTGGAAAATGTCTACTTCTTAGATCCAGTTCTGCTTTGATATTTTTATTTTTGCTATTCCGCATTATATTGCTAAAATTTTGAGTTTATCGAGTAACTCGTGTACTTGGTATAGAATGAAAATTATTGGAAAAATAACCCGGTAAACCATTTTATATGGGAGTCTATATATTGTACATTGTATTAACTATCCACAGACTTCAGGTGGAAGGGGTTTTCAATCACAATTTTTTCCCCCACCAAAACCTTTTTGGTTTTTGCTTCCTATATATATATATGTATTGCTCCTAGTTAGAAGGGACTGAACGTCCTGGTTTAATTACCCCTTTTTTTCCACCCTGGAAACCATCTTTTGTAAGAGCTAAGAATGTTTGGTATTTATGAGTATCACAGAGTTCCACAGCAATAAAACTCAAAATAATGTGTCTTTAACTTGTTTAGTGCTATATCTTTATACCAAGGCATACATTGTATATAATTAATTATTAATTTTATTTAATTATTTATATAGCACCAGAAAATTGGGATCAATGGGATCACTAAGGGGTTAAAGGTAGGGTTACCTGCAGAGGCGGAACTACTACCAGTGCAGGCTGCACAGGAGTCAGCACGATCAGGGGGCCCATTGGGTGGGCCATGCACTTAAGGCCACCTGAAGGCAAAGTGTTTTCAGGGGCCCAGTCATGCGCTGCAGCCCTATAATCTTGGCGGCCTGGGAGGAAGTAAAAACCTGTCACTTCCTCCCAGATAACACAGAGCTATGCTGGAGAAAAAGGTTGAGAGGAGGGGGCACGGAGTTGGAGAGACTCGACAGCCTTTGCCAATCAACTTGACCCCAGTGAAGCGATCCTCCTGCACCGGAGGGTGAATTTAAATGTGTACATTTTGAATGTGTGTCTGCGTATATATCTGTGTGGCTGTGTATCTATATGTGTGTCTGTATGTGTATATGTGTGTCAATGTGTGCCCTTTTGTATCTGTGTGTGTCTGTGTATCTATATGTATGTCAGTGTGTGTGTCTGTGTGTATATATATGTGTATCTGTATGTGTGTCTGTGTATCTGCATGTCTGTATCTGTATGTGTGTCAGTATGTGTATCTATGTGTCTGTGTATATGCATGTTTGTCTGTGTATCTGGATGTGTGTTAGTGTTTATATGTGTATCAGTGTGTGTGTGTGTGTCAGTGTATGTGTATGTGTATATGTACATACATCTCAGCATTCAAACTCCAACAGTACCCACAGATACACCCCTGTATTCAAACGTCAACACTACATACAGACACACCCCTACATTCAAAGGTAAACGCTATACACAAGTAAACTATTGCTTTCAAATGGCAACACTAAATTAAAACACTCAACACAACATTACACACACATGCAACCCTACATTCACACACACACACACATACTCCATACAAAAGCATGCTTACATACAAACATTGCTCAGTGCTAAATACAACCCTGCAACGATGGGCAAATGTTAGATCCCTAGCTGGCAAAGAAGTGTGGGAGCTATATGACGGACGGAGATCTACCTTTTTCATCATTCCTATAGGGGAATCCCCAAACAATTCTTACACCAGGGCCCTCTCTGCTTTTGTTCTGCCACTGGTTACCAGACCCACATAATGTTTTCATGGGCCAATATCGTGTTCACATAAAAGGGGTGCCATTGTGGATCTGGTAATCCTAGTAAAAGGGTCACTAAAGTCACCATCGTTGGAGGAAACCATGCCTCCTCCATGACGTCGCAAGAGGAGGAGAGGTAAGTGGCACAAGGGAAAAATGTAAGTAAAACCCTTCTTTTTAATTATTATTACTATGGCAAATGTCAAAAGGGGGTACTATGCTAGATAGGGTCAGGGACACTATAACGTTAAGAATACAGTAATATGTTTAGTTAGCAGTTTCTGTAAAAAATAAGCTTTATTCATGTCTTCAGTGAATTAAAGGATCCCTTTAGTGTCACATTATGCAGCACTGGATAAGGACTGGACTGCCACTAGATACCTCCTCCTAAATAGGGACACTTTTGAGGTATGTGATAGGATTTATATACTAAATGGTGAATTGTGGAATACTCACAAGCCAACCGGAGAAAAAAGGTATTTTGATATGAATTTAGCTATTCCGTTCTCAAGACGCAGATCACAGTTTGGTGAATAAGTCCCATTGTCTCCCTGTTATGGGAATGCATTTACAGACATAATACATGGACTTGTTGTATATTCGTTCTCATTTTTAGACTGAGATGTAGTATACCCTCCAGTGGTAAATTCCTACTCTCCAGGGCTTAATATTTACTCGCCAATGGCTAGTGTAAATTTTGAGCCCTGTACATGGATATTTGTGATTTTTGCCCAGAGCTTACAGATAGCACCCGCTTCTGCCACACAGGTTCCCCATATATTGCATCCAAAGAAGATTATTGTAGGAGACTCTTTCACGATTTTTCAATAAATTGGTGTTTGTCGAGAATTTAGAAAAAAAATTATGGTCAAAACTGCCCAAATTTTCGAGAAAATCAATTTGAGATTTAAAAAAAAAAAAAAATGTTTTTTAATAGTTCGCCTATTTTGGTCTTAACATTGCAAACCTTTATTCGGTTCTCCAAAATCCACAGGTTAATGAAGAGCTTTGACCCACTGTAAGTAACATAGCATAGAAAATAAAGAGATATGTACTACATGAGATAAACCAAGTAAAAAACACAAAATAAAGCCTAGTAGTAAACTTATAGCTGTTTATTTCCTATGTAGCCCAAACGGTTAAACAGCTATAAAACAAACAAACCAAAAAACAGCTGTACGGGCTCTGTTTTGTTTGTTCCCCCCAATTTGGCTGTGGACAAAATTCCTACTTATTGCACTGCAAATCAATATACTGCCTTGTCAAATCCATTTTAACCCCCTTAACCCTAACTGATACTTTTTTGTTTTGAGTCACATCAGCCAATAAAAAGACAAGTTACATACAGATATAATGTGTTATATAAGAGGCAGAATGAGACCACCCAAGTTTAAAATAACCCATGATTGGGTGTTTTTTTTTTGTTTTTTTTTCTTTCCTTAATATATTTTTTTCTTTATTTTTAAAGCATGTGGTTCCCTAGTAATGAGACAGTGTGAAATAGGATGAGATTAGAGTGATCACTGTGGGATTAGTCAGGTATTTTATTTACCCTGCAGTGAGATTAAGTAGGGACAGGGTTTGATTAGGGGGCAGTTTTTGCTTAGATAAGCTATTAATAGGGGCAGTATTATAGTTATATTATAGTATTATATTATTATTGGGGTGATGGCTGGATTTGGGCACTTTTTATATTGCATTCCTATGGATGGGGAGGAGGGGGTGTACAGGGTCGATATTATGACTTTATGCAGCACTGAAATAAGATATGGGTTAGTTGTTCTTAATAGGATGGGGGCTGGGTCGGAAAGTTCCCTGATCTATAGACATAATGCTGATTATCCAGAGGGGTGAGCACTAACCCCCTCCTTAAGCTCGGGACGGCTCCTGATTGGTGGAGAGGAGTTTTTGGGGAAGGGTTCTGGAACCTGGTGGAAAGGGGTGAGGGGGCGGTTTCAAGGCGGCCCCTCAGTGTTGGCTATAGAGGAGATTCCAGTCCCGGGATAGAGGGCGCCTTGAAACCGGTTTGATCAGAAGTCGGGAGGAGGGAAGCGGGACACAAAGAGAAAGTGATCCGGATCAGAACCAGCGGTGGGGCAGTCTGGGGATCTCACTCTGAGCTGGACTGGACAGACCCGGCACACTCCCTGAGGGACTGGGACAGCTGGCCTGGGAGAAGCCCCAGAAATCAGGGAGGTGACAAGGGGGCATCCTGGGATAACTACATGCAAACTCTGCCCAAACTGCAGGTAACTGGGACAAAAGTGACCCCCGAGGACACAGTTTCACCCCTCCAGGTCCTGTTGAGTGCATTTAGACCAGAAGTGTACTTGGTGCAGTTTGAGTGGTGAGAGCCCTGCAGGAGATTTTTTTTTTTTTTGTGTGACTGCTGTTCATTGATTTGTCCACAAAGGCAAGATTTCATATAAAGAGGACTTGTGTATACTGTCAGCCCCTGCCCAACTATGCAGGGTGTCACTAGAGTCACCCCTCTTCAAGTGCTTTGCTGCCTTCTTGCCCTGTGCCTCCTGGCGTCTGCCCAACTCCATGGCGAAAAGGGCATCTCCGTGCCAGAGCATGGATTTTGTCAGCCCATTTCCATCCCCCTGTGCACAGATATTGCATACAACCAAACCATCATGCCCAACCTCTTGGGTCACACCAACCAGGAAGATGCTGGTCTAGAGGTCCACCAGTTCTACCCGCTTGTGAAGGTCCAGTGTTCTTCAGAGCTTCGGTTCTTCCTTTGCTCCATGTATGCGCCAGTGTGCACGGTTCTGGAACAGGCCATCCCTCCGTGCAGGTCTATATGTGAGCGTGCAAGGCATGGGTGTGAAGCCCTTATGAACAAATTTGGCTTCCAGTGGCCAGAAAGACTGCGGTGTGAGAACTTCCCTCGCCAGGGTTCAGAGCAGATCTGTGTTGGTCAGAACCATACAGATGACATGGGGCCCACTCTTTTGACTACTAACCCACCGCTGCATGGAACACCAGGACCAGCCATCTATGCCACCCTTGACCACCCTTTTCACTGCCCTCGAGTGCTAAAGGTCCCAAGCTATCTCAACTATAGATTTTTGGGAGAGAAGGACTGTGCAGCCCCTTGTGAACCATCCAAGAATGATGGTTTCATGTTCTTCAGCCAAGAGGAAATACAATTTGCCCGAGTCTGGATCCTCATCTGGTCAGTGCTTTGCTGCGCCTCAACTTTTTTCACAGTGACCACCTACTTAGTGGACATGCAAAGATTCAGATATCCTGAAAGGCCCATCATTTTCTTGTCTGGGTGCTACACTATGGTGTCTGTAGCCTATATTGCTGGCTTTGTTCTTCAGGACAAAGTGGTGTGCAATGAGGCCTTCTCAGATGATGGCTACAAAACTGTGGTGCAAGGAACCAAGAAGGAAGGATGCACTATCCTTTTCATGATGCTTTATTTTTTCAGCATGGCTAGCTCCATCTGGTGGGTGATTCTCTCTCTTACCTGGTTCCTGGCCGCTGGGATGAAATGGGGCCATGAAGCAATAGAAGCAAACTCTCAATATTTTCACCTTGCTGCATGGGCAGTGCCAGCAGTAAAGACTATTACCATTTTGGCTATGGGTCAGATAGATGGCGACCTTCTCAGTGGTGTCTGTTTTGTAGGACTTAATAGCATTGACCCGCTGAGAGGATTCGTGCTGGCACCTCTTTTTGTCTACCTCTTTATTGGAACATCCTTCCTTCTGGCTGGCTTTGTATCTCTGTTCAGGATAAGGACAATTATGAAGCATGATGGTACGAAGACAGAGAAGCTGGAGAGACTTATGGTTCGTATAGGAGTTTTCAGTGTCCTCTACACGGTTCCTGCCACAATTGTCATTGCATGCTATTTCTATGAGCAAGCTTTCAGAGAGCATTGGGAGCGTAGTTGGGTGAGCCAAAACTGCAAGAGCCTTGCCATCCCGTGCCCTCTCCAATACACCCCAAGAATGACCCCGGACTTTACGGTCTACATGATCAAATATCTCATGACTCTCATTGTTGGCATCACTTCTGGCTTTTGGATCTGGTCAGGGAAGACTCTACACTCATGGAGAAAGTTTTACACAAGACTCACCAACAGCAAACATGGGGAGACTACAGTTTGAGGATTGCTTTGGATTTGTGGTGGGACCCATCCCACCCTACTACGTAGACTACCGTTGACTGTTTACTCTTCAGCCATGTTTTTAACTTCATCCCACTTCCTCTGGATTTGACTTTGGTCTGTGTAGTTCTCCATTTGGTACCATAGGTGAATCTATCTCCTGGAGCTGTAATTAAGACTGTAAATAGCAGTTTTGTAAATTTCTTATATATTTCTATTTAAAGTATTGGGCTAAAAAAATGAATTGCAGAAGATTTTCGTAGACATGAGAAGATTCAGCCGTTCCTCCCTCCTCCCCTTTTCTTCAACTCTTAGTTGGCAGTACTTTCTCTAAAATGGATTCATATAGACTTCAGTCTGTTTATCTTGGCTGTTGATGGGTACTTCCATTCTGCTTTATGTTCAATGTCACAGCTAAATATTTGGATTTGTACTTTTTTTTTTTTTTTTCTCCTTTCCATATTACATTTTTTGGGGGGGGAGAGGGAAGGGACAACCAAAAAACATTGGAAATTCATCTTAATTTTGTGTGTGTTAGAAGTTCTTATAAGACAGACGCTGCTCTAATTGTGCCTAGCATGGCCCCATTTTTGGTTGGGGGTTGGGGGATGTGTAACTGCAGTTAAGATTCCTTGTTTATAATGTTGCCATTCTCCTAAAAAGCACACGTTTTATACCCTTCTCCCAATTTTGGTTTTATAATGCATGATTTAAAAAACAAACAAACAATTTTTAAACACCTTTTCTAAATTCCAGTTAAGTTAGTGGTTTTGTTTTGTTCTGTTTTTTTTTTTTAGATATATATATGTTTACCTAGTAATGCTGGGTTTGTGGTACAGATTTTCAGTAAACTGGAATTTAAGTGTTAAAGAGGGATTATTTTTTTTTTTTTTTTTTTTTTTTTTTTTTTTTTTCTACACCATTTTTGCAAGCTTTACTTGCCCTCTAGGTGAATCACTAAGGCCCAGCTTTTGTCTCCTCTAATTTTTGGAGAAATATAATTAAAATATTGATGTGTTTTTTAATGTTTTATTTCTATGTAATGTTATTGTTTTGGGTTCCCTTTTGAAATAAAAAATACAATATTTTTTGTTAAGAACAATCCAGTACATTTTTGATGTTTTGTGATCTATTCATGTATTTTTTTTTTTTTTTTTTTTTTTTTTTTTTTTTTTATATATATTACTTTAAGTTCTGGTGTTTTTATAGGGTACCACGTTTCAAAGTGGCTCTCCCCAAGGCAAATGTCATATTAATGGAGTTGCGTTGTAGAAAAGTTTTAAATGCTTTAGAACATTTATGGGATGATATTTTAAAACTGGAGACTTTCCAGCTAATTGCTCAATATTTATCATTTTTGCCAGAGAATCTCAGAAATGTCTATCTATAAAGTTAGGGACTAGCAGCTGTTTCAATTCTTAAAAAAAAATCTGTTTAATGACTGGTAATTGACCGCTCTCATTTTACGGGGTTATTCACTAAAGTTAAAATTCAAAGTACATTTAAAGAAATACTCTGGGCACCATAGCAACTTCAAAATGAAGTTGTTATGGTGCCAGGAGGTTGCAGAGCTCATTCAAGAAAGGTTTGCCTCCATCACCGCATCTCCAGTTCCCCAAGCAGCATCTGACTTCTAAAATTGACTTTCAGGAAGCAAGAAGTGCGGGGTGCCCGCCAGGCTGGGGAGCCGCTGACTGGCTAGAGCGGTCAGCGAACGCTCTAAGCCAACAGTAGCTCCCCGTTCACATAAAAAGGTCCCTCCCTACCTCCCTTTTTTTTTCTTTTTTTTTTTTTTTTTTTTATGGGGAGCTAATGTTTGCATAGAGCGTTAGCTCACCGTTCTATCCGGTCAGTGGCGCACCTGCCCAGCGGCACTCCGTGCTTCATGAAAGTCAATTTCAGAAGCCAGGTTCCGCTGGAGGAATTGGAGATCTGGCGCTGTAGGCAACGTTTGGCGATAAACCTTTCTTGAACGGTTTAGCCCCTGCAGGTACAAATTGCCTGGCGACCGCCTGGCACCATAACCACTTCGGATTTTTTTTACTTCAGTAAATTTACTACACCTTAAGGGCAACTCATGCTCAGTTGCAGTAGAGAAGTGCGCGTGCTCTTATTGAATCTACTTTTTTTTTTAAAAAATTTTTTTTTTCTCTATCTGGAAAAAATGCAGACACTAACCAGAGGCTGGTAGGTATCAATGGAGGCAGGCATGAGTAGTGTGTAGTTGTTTAAAACATGGGCGTGGACCATGGAATCCTGATGATATTTTGTATCCGCAAACCTCTACTGGCTGTTGGTATTAATACTTAAAGGAACACTATAGGGTCAGGAACACAAACCTGTATTCCTGACCCTATAGTGTTTAACCCACCATTTAGGTGGCTTAGCCCCCCTATAAAAGTTTAAAACTCACGTTTATTTCCAGCGGCCAATCAGGTTTGGCCAATCAGGACCTCCTCATAGAGATTCATTGAATCAATGCATCTCAATGCAAAAAATTCAGTGTCTTCATGGAGAGCGTGGGGACACTGAACGTCAGGGCTGCTTCTTTGTCAGCACTGACTCAGAAAAAAAACCTCCAGTGGCCATCTAAGGAGTGGCAACTTGGAGGTGTTCCTAGAGGCAATGTAAACACTGCCTTTTCTCTAAAAAGGCAGTGTTTGTATGAAAAAAGCCTGTAGGGAACTATTATACTCACCAGAACAGTATATTAAGCTGTAGTTGTTCTGGTGACGATAGTGTCCCTTTAAATGCAACTTTATACAGACAAACTTAAAAATTGGCCCATTAATGTGTGTAAAAAAAACCCAAACAAAACAACTATATTAAACTGAAAAAAAATGATGGATCTGTGTTAAATCTTTACTAAAATGACATTACGAAGGCTGCAGTAATGCATAAAGTTCATTTAAATTCCAATAGTTTGGTACTGTTTCAAATCAATTTTTGATTTCTAATAATGCATGTTGTTGTTATTTTGCGTCCATCAGTTTTGTGTTTTTGTTTTTTTTATGTGTTTTTGAGCCCGGAGGTGTTACCAAAACATTTTTATTTTACAATGCCTTGGGCACAGTTTTGACCCTTTTTATGCCGGTTATTCACTAAAAGTATGAATTGCTGGGAATTCAATTTGAATTACACATTTAAGCCAAAATTGCCACGGGAAAAACTCTCAAATTCCAGTTTGGCTGCTGTGGTGTAAAATGTGATTTATTACTTTGAATTCCCAACAATTCACACTATACAATGAATAATCCTGGTTATATAAATGGACCTCAAATTTATTTTCCTCCTACAAGATACAAATGCCTATTTCTTTTTAAATGGCACACTCCACGCACCATAACCACCACACCCTGCTGTAGTGGCAATGGTGCTCCTCCCCGTCCTCCCACTGTAAGTAGTCAGTCCATCTGAGAATGGTTTGACAACATACCTGTGGTCCGCTAGGCCCCGGTCACAGGTTTTCCGTGGATGTGACAGGGCGCCTTCTACATTTCTGAATATTTACCGCAATTGATAGAATAATTACATATAATAAATAGTCTGCATATTTTTAGAGAGCGTCTGAGCGAAGGATTTCCTTTTTTTGCAGCCTGGGGAGATCCATTTTCGTTTACACCATTTCCTACTATGTTTTCAATGGGTCAAATTGTAGAAATGTTTCTTAAAGGAACACTACCCCGCCTCTTTACCTATTACACAGTCCGAGTCCTTAGAATCCAAATTGTAAAATTGGGGCTAAAGTTAGAGGTTTTGTGAAAATTATTAAACTCTGCTTTAGTTGTGGCTTTGTAATTTTACCCCTAAATTTTGCAATCTGGTACATTTTGAAAGTTATAGATTAACCTCACACTTATTGACTAAAGCACAGGGTATGGTATTACAAATATTTACATAGCTCCAACATATTCCGCAGCTCTGTACAATACTTTTAACAAAATAAACAATTCACATTTGACATACGGGAACAGTAGGTGAAGAGGGCCCTGTCCAAATGAGCATAGAAATCTAAAAGTATGGGGGACAAAAACCGGAATAAATATAGAGAAAGGTCATACTGCTGGAATTCTGAAATTAGAGACATGACTAGACATTTAGACCAGTGATCTGAGTTAATACGCTAGTAACGGTAGCTGTACTAGTGTGGTAAAAGTCTAAGCCCAGCAATCAACCTAACGGGAAAACAAGTGTGGCCGGCAGAGCTCTTTGGGCATTGCAGTTCAAAATTAACGCCCTAAGGCACACCTGTGCAATAATTATGCTGTCTAATCAGCGTCTTGATATGCCACACCTGTGAGGTGGATGGATTATCTCGGCAAAGGAGAAGTGCTCACTAACACAGATTTAGACAGATTTGTGAACAATATTTGAGAGAAATATACTTTTGTGTACATAGAAAAAGTCTTAGATCTTTGAGTTCAGCAAAAACAAAAGTGTTGCGTTTATAATTTTGGTGTGTGTGTATGTAATATATGTATATATAAATTTCGCCCCAGCTATTTCATGATACTCTGTTCAGCTGAGATTAAAAGGAAACTCCAGTGCCAGGAAAACAATACGTTTTCCTAGCACTGGAGGGTCCCTCTCCCTCCCACCCACCAATCCCCAGTTACTGAAGGGGTGAAAACCCCTTCAGTCACTTACCTGAGGCAGCGGCTATGTCCCTTGCCGCTGTCTCCTCCTCCGCGACGCTCCTCCTGTCCATTGGGTCGGCCGGTGGGCGAGACTGATCCCGCCCACCGGCCGAGGAGACCTAATGCGCATGCACGGCAATGCCGCGCATTACGTCTCCCCATAGGAAAGCATTGAAAAATAATTTCAATGCTTTCCTATGGGGTTTTGAGCGACGCTGGAGGTCCTCACACAGCGTGAGGAAGTCCAGCGACGCTCTAGCACAGGTTTCCTGTGCTAGCAACCAGGAAGTTCCCTCTAGTGACTGTCTAGTAGACAGCCACTAGAGGTGGAGTTAACCCTGCAAGGTAATTATCGCAGTTTATGGAAAAACTGCAATAATTACACTTGCAGGGTTAAGAGTAGTGGGAGTTGGCACCCAGACCACTCCAATGAGCAGAAGTGGTCTGGGTGCCTGGAGTGTCCCTATAACAGAGTTCACTTTAAATCAAATCTCAACCAAACTGAAAGCACAGGGTCCATAGGACCCCACTAATAACGTGGGAGGTTGTATGCCCCCATCATCCCTCCCACTATATTTGAGAAGTTGGTAGACCCGCAGGTCCATGCCCATTACTTCTCCCGCATTCCACAGAAGAAGCCTCCTCTTTAATAAGGAGGATGGTGGGTGACACTGAACATATCTGTCAACCACATTGTTTCCCATGATGCTTAGCTTACCTAAACCTTCACGGGCATCATGGTAAATGCAGTCTTTCCTAAATGGATATCTTAAAGGAACAGGAAAGATATAATACTTCGGCTTGCTGTCAGCCATGGGTGTTTTTTTCCGGGTTAGCGCACAGTCATCCAGCATAGAGACTTCTCAATCGGAAACCTCTGATTGGTATATTTTCTGGCGCGGTGGAATGCTGTCTGCAGCTTTTGCAAGTTGTTTTTTTCATATACCCCAAAGAAAACCTGCATTTAAAAAAAAAAAAAAAAAAAAAAAAAAAAAATTCATGGTTTCTTTCTAGCAATACCTACAAAATTGTTAAGAGAACAATCCATTGTTTTTTAAAAAAAAAGTACAATCCTATTCTCGCCAATCCCAGCCATTAATTTCCTGGGGGTGTCATCTATAGTGCCAGGAGTACTACGAGGAACCCTTGGTACAGAATCTAAATTGAATCCTTCACGCATAACCTGAATGAAGGTGTTAGCAGGGACAACACGTTATTAAGGGGACCTCTACCTGTTTCTCGCAGGCAGCTATAGTTGACATCTTGCCAATCTTGGCGTTACAACTGTTTCAATTCAACTGTTTATGAATTGGTGATTTATGCCTTTTTTATATAGAAATTAAGCTTTTTTTTTTAATCTATTAACCACTCAACACCATATTAAACAGACAACACACTAAATTACAGAAAAAGTAAACCCGACTTGCAGAAGGTAGGTCAAACAGCTAAACTGACACAAAATCTTGTGGAATTTCTCAAATCAGTACTTTTTGCCAAAATGTTGCAATTTAGATTACAAGTCACTGCTGTTCCGTGTTACCGTGAATAAACCGCATTGTCTCCTTTAGAATGAATGTTAAGATTTTGTTTTTTTTCAATAAAATGTTAGTCGATGGGAACCCTGTAGAGCTGAAATTGTACATTTGTTTTCTTGGAAATATTGTCTAATTTAGCTATTTTTACCTTGAGTTTCGAATTCACGTCGAATTCTTACTTTAGTGAAGAAGCCTGTAAAGTCCAAATATATTTTAACCCCTTAAAGACACAGCTTCTGAAATAAAAGCGAATTGTGACGGAATATTTCCGTCATGTGTCCTTAAGGGGATTTTAATACATTCTGAATGACATTGTGCCTGCCTCAGGTGTGCAATCAACAAAATCTAAATTGCAGGCAGCGTCTGATCTATCATTTGGGGACAATGACGGCGTCAAACATCAGCACTGTTTTATTGCCAAACTCACTGGGACTTCATTAAATAACAGAACGATGAAACCTGTGACATTGAGGTTTGAATTTTTCAGAGGCCTTCATGAATTGAAAATATCAAAGTTCAGGCCTGTAATCAGTAGTAACAGCCCTACCAGGAAACCTTAATTTGCCACTCGTCTGAATGCATACTGCCCCTTTAAATTGTAAACTCACAGCCGTTCTTACCTTTTTTTTTTTTTTTATATATATATATATTAAAGTGCAACAAATGTTACATTAAAGCTCACAGGTTTCCCTACTCCTTTTTGTTCAAATATATCCCTCTGTCTTTACCCAATAAACAAGGTAAAGTCAGATCAGACAAAAAAGGATCCATTTGGGTGTAGTAGTAAGGCAGCAATGGCTACGCATGGTATCTCCAATATTTGTGATCTCTTGCTCCCAAAACCGCAAATGGAAGGAGATTACTAATTTTATGTAAGATTTGATAAAACCCACGAACAATCAGGGACTACTCCTCTACCAGTTTCAATGCCAAAAGTCTGCACTATTTCCTGTTAGCCGATATTGTTCCAAGTTCGTTGATGAGTATTCTGAAAACTCCCAAGTGACTGAACTTGGGACCAATGCGCCACCTGCTCGGTTGTATTATTTTAAAATGATAGAGAATGGGTTTTGAACACATCAACAAAAACGGAGTAAACCGCCCTTGCTGCCTAATTAACAGGCAGGAAGGTGTTTCTGTTCCCAATTTATAAAAATGGCAATTTCTATTGAAATGATAAAATTAGGGAAAATATAGTTGGTGTTTTGAATCGGGGTTATTTATAGTTGAAGGGGCACTGTAGTCACCGCTTATTGCAGTTATTCTGGTAAAAATAGTCTGTCTAGGCTGACTTTATAATGTAAACACTGCCTTTTCAGAGAAATGGCGGTATTTACATTTCTGCCTACGAACACCTTTTTAGTGGCAGTTACTAAGACGGCCACTAGAGGTGCTTCCTAGTGCAACTAAATGTTCCACATTGAGATGCATTGATTCAATGCATCTCTGAGGCGTTGCAGACTGGCGCAGCAATTTGTGGCGCATGCACACAAGTCTCCCAGTACTTCTCTATGTGGAAGCATTGAATTGGCAGAGGAGCCAGGGAGGCGCGGGGTGTAAAGTAGGTAAAACAAGGAGGGGGCAGTAATCTAAGCCGGTAGCAGTACACTCCAGCTTTAGGAATACACGTTTGTATTCCTAACATTATAGTGTTCCTTTAAGGTTCGGTTTCGAGATTGCGGTTGCTAAGGAGGGGTTTAAGGTTCTGGATGGGGTATTAGAGTTGTATTTAGGAATATGATTGACAGAGTTTATGGATGTTTATCAGGGCCGCCATCAGGGCATGACAACCGTGACCATTGTCACGGGCCTGGGGGGCCCCTGTATTAGCTTAACTGCCGCCGGTGCATCTGCACCGGGGCCCACACGCTGATGGGTCCCATCAGGTGGCCCAAGCATTTAGGGCCACCCAATGGGCCCTATTATCTTCAGGGGCCCGGTCAGCGCTGTAATAGCGCGACCGGGCCCCTTTAAAAAGAAAATACAGCCGGAAAGCAAGTGCTGCTGGGAGGGAGTGACGTCCGGTCACTTCCTCCCTGTTTACTCCGAGCGGGGGAAGGAGAAGAGAGAGGCCGCGAGGAGAGGCAGCCCATGCACATCATCCCCAGCCACCCTCCTGTGATGAAATGGTAAGGAAGAGAGGAGGGTGGCTGAAAATGAGGTGTGTATGTGTGTATGCCAGTGTGCCTATGTGTGTATGTGTGCCAGTGTATGTATGTATAGAGTTGTGGAAATTTAGTACTAAGGACAAGAGAGTATTGGTTAGAATTAAAGGGACACTCCAGGCACCCAGACCACTTCTGCTCATTGGAGTGGTCTGGGTGCCAACTCCCACTACCCTTAACCCTGCAAGTGTAATTATTGCAGTTTTTTAAAACTGCAATAATTACCTTGCAGGGTTAACTCCACCTCTAGTGGCTGTCTACTAGACAGCCACTAGAGGGAACTTCCTGCTCTTTAGCACAGGTTTTCTGTGCTAGAGCGTCGCTGGGCGTCCTCACGCTGTGTGAGGACCTCCAGCGTCGCTCTATTCCCCATAGGGAAGCATTGAAATTCATTTTCAATGCTTTCCTATGGGGTGCGCTAATGTGCATGAGCGGCATTCCCCATTAGGTCTCCTTGGCTGGCGGGATCAGTCTCGCCCACCGGCCGACGTAAGCAGAAGGAGGAGCGGCGGGGGAGGAGGAAGCAGCGACGTGGGACATGTCGCTGCCTGAGGTAAGTGACTGAAGGGGTTTTCACCCCTTCAGCAACTGGGGATTGGGGGGTGGGAGGGAGAGGGACCGTCCTTCCCTGGGATGGTGCTTATTATTCATTAAACTGAAAAATTTGGAGACATTTAAAAAAAAAAAAAAAAAAGCTAATTCCAAGTTTTATGCTGAAGTAGATAATAAGAAAAGGCTTCAGCCTCCCAAGAAATCTTTTTCAGCCGTTCAATTTTGGACAAAAAAAAGTGTTTTTTTTTTTTCCATTATATTTTATTTATTTCCTTTTAGAATTCCCAGTTTAGTCAATAAACTAATAAGGGGAATTAGAATATAGGTATCACATTAAGGCGATTAGCTATTTGTGACTTGCCTTAACTGTCTGTCTCCTGGACCCTGATTTTCATTTACCTTTTTGTCTGGAATACCAGGGGTTAACTAAGGATACAATGGGGGAGGGGGTGAAAGTGGGAGTGACCCATTAAATCTCCTGCCCTTGGGTACTAGGCTTCCCCTCTCTCCCCCCACCCTGGTCACAGAGCTGGGGAAAGCAGGCAGTGTTATTGCAGCTGTGATTAATTAAAGGAGCCTGGTCTATGACTGGAGCTGTATGGGGGGGAATGTGCCATGTGTATATTGTTACTTGTGCAGGGGTAAGGAGGCCGGGATCTCTGGCAATATAGTTTATACGGAATTTCATGAGTGTTGCACGTGATTTGTGCGTCTAGTCTGGCGGGCCTAGAAAGTCCTACCCAGCAGTATGTGGAATAAATGTGCTTTTTTTTTTTTTTTTTTTTTTTGTCCCTTTAAGATCTCAGATTTGATCAGACGCTGATTAATATCACACCAAGAGCTGTTATACTAAAATTGACAAAAGTCTTCGCTCCGCCGTCAATATTTTTTTCTAATCCAAGTGACGACTGGATTCAGGCATCGTCTTGCTCATCACAAGACGTCATCGGGAGATCCCCTATAAAGCTCAGTGTTGTGCTTTTGAACATGCGCAAGAGTACCTTTAAAGTGCAAAAACGTTAGTCGAGTGATCTCTCACTTTTGCCCGTTCAGGGACATTCTCCTACTGTGCTTTTTATATAATCTATGTATTTTGTCTTTTAAATAATGCATAATAGGTTTTATGTCCCGTTTTTATTTCTATTATAATTGAGTATAAAAAAGTGCCTGGGGCTGCTGTCATTAAACAGGTGGGCCTGTCTAACAAAGGCGTAACCATTAGAACTCAAAGTAATATGTAGAAGGCACTCTCTAGAACGTACCCCAAATCCTGAGTGCAGGTATAGCCTTTGTATTGGGCTTCAATAACCTGTGAAATCTCACAGCGGCCTCGTCCATAGGGGCATGTGCCCCCTGCCCATCTATATGGCTCCCAGTGCCCGACTGCCACCACAACAACTTGTACATCTATAGGGCTCCCAGTGCCCGGACTGTAACCACAACCACTTACACATCTATAGGGCTCCCAGTGCTCGTCCAAATGTATATTCGGAACAAAATTAATTGCACATGTCTAATGGGTATCTGTGTGGTGTGTTGTGCCCAGCTCTGTGTATTGTATAGGTATCTCTGTATTGTGCCCAGCTCTGTGTATTGTATAGGTATCTCTGTATTGTATAGGTATCTGTGTGTTGTGCCCAGCTCTGTGTATTGTATAGATGTCTTTGTATTGTGCCCAGCTCTGTGTATTGTATAGGTATCTTTGTATTGTGCCCAGCTCTGTGTATTGTATAGGTATCTCTGTATTGTATAGGTGTCTCTGTATTGTACCCAGCTCTGTGTATTGTATAGGTATCTCTGTATTGTACCCAGGGGTCAAGTCCTGGGGAAAAAAGTGTGGGAACTCACCCAAGAGTCCCGCCCCCCCTCCCACTCCCCCCCATAAAAAAAAAATTCCACTCCTATGCATATAGTGCAGTGCAGGGTGTGTATAATGAATGTAGTGTGTTTGTAGTGAATGCAGTGTGTATAATAAATGTAGTGTGTTTGTAGTGAGTGCAGAGTTTGTATAATGAATGCAGTGTGTTTGTAGTGAGTGCAGAGTGTGTATAATGAATGTAGTCTATTTGTAGTGAGTGCAGTGTGCATAATGAATGTAGTATGTTTGTAGTGAGTGCAGAATGTGTATAAAGAATGTAGTGCGTTTGTAGTGAGTGCAGAGTGTGTATAGTGAATGTAATGTGTTTGTAGTGAGTGCAGTGTGTATAATGAATGTAGTGTGTGTAGTGAGTGCAGTGTGCATAATGAATGTAGTATGTTTGTAGTGAGTGCAGAATGTGTATAATGAATGTAGTGTGTTTGTAGTGAGTACAGTGTGTCTATAATGAATGTAGTGTGTTTGTAGTGAGTGCAGTGTGTATAATGAATGTAGTGTGTTTGTAGTGAGTACAGTGTGTCTATAATGAATGTAGTGTGTTTGTAGTGAGTGCAGTGTGTGTATAATGAATGTAGTGTGTTTGTAGTGAGTGCAGAGTGTGTATAATGAATGTAGTTTGTAGTGAGTGCAGAGTGTGTATAATGAATGTAGTTTGTAGTGAGTGCAGAGTGTGTATAATGAATGCAGTGTATTTGTAGTGAGTGCAGAGTGTGTATAATGAATGCAGCGTATGTAGTGTGAGTGTGTTTGTAGTGAATGCAGTGTGTACAGTGAGTGCATAGTGTGTATAGTGAATGCAGTGTGTGTGGTGAGTGCAGTGTGTATAATGAATGCAGTGTGTGTGTAGTGAATGTAGTGTGTTTGTATTGAGTGCAGAGTGTGTATGAGTGCAGAGTGTGTATAGTGAATGTAGTGTGTTTGTAATGAGTGCATAGTGTGTATAATGAATGTAGTGTGTTTGTAGTAAGTGCAGATTGTGTATAGTGAATGTAATGTGTTTGTAGTGCGTGCAAAGTGTGTATAATGAATGTAGTGTGTTTGTAGTGAGTGCAGTGTGTATAATGAATGTAGTGTGTTTGTAGTGAGTGCAGTGTGTATAATGAATGTAGTGTGTTTGTAGTGAGTGCAGTGTGTGTATAATGAATGTAGTGTGTTTGTAGTGAGTGCAGTGTGTGTATAATGAATGTAGTGTGTTTGTAGTGAGTGCAGTGTGTGTATAATGAATGTAGTGTGTTTGTAGTGAGTGCAGTGTGTGTATAATGAATGTAGTGTGTTTGTAGTGAGTGCAGAGTGTGTATAATGAATGTAGTGTGTTTGTAGTGAGTGCAGAGTGTGTATAATGAATGTAGTTTGTAGTGAGTGCAGAGTGTGTATAATGAATGTAGTTTGTAGTGAGTGCAGAGTGTGTATAATGAATGTAGTTTGTAGTGAGTGCAGAGTGTGTATAATGAATGCAGTGTATTTGTAGTGAGTGCAGAGTGTGTATAATGAATGCAGTGTGTGCTGGATGAAGTGTGTGTGCTGGATGAAGTGTGTGTGCTGGATGATGTGTGTGTGTGTGTGTTGGATGATGTGTGCTGGATGGTGTGTGTATGTGTGTTGGATGATTGTGTGTGTGTGTGTGTGTGTGTGCTGGATGAAGTGTGTGTGCTGGATGAAGTGTGTGTGCTGGATGATGTGTGTGTGCTGGATGATGTGTGTGTGTGTGTGCTGGATGATGTGTGTGTGTGTGTGTGCTGGATGATGTGTGTGTGTGTGTGCTGGATGATCTGTGTGTGTGTGCTGGATGATCTGTGTGTGTGTGCTGGATGATGTGTGTGTGTGTGTGTGCTGGATGATGTGTGTGTGTGTGTGTGCTGGATGATGTGTGTGTGTGTGTGTGCTGGATGATGTGTGTGTGTGTGTGTGTGCTGGATGATCTGTGTGTGTGTGTGTGTGTGTGCTGGATGATCTGTGTGTGTGTGCGTGTGTGTGTGCTGGATGATCTGTGTGTGTGTTGGATGATCTGTGTGTGTGTGCGTGTGTGTGTGCTGGATGATCTGTGTGTGTGTGTGTGCTGGATGATCTGTGTGTGTGTGTGTGTGTGTGCTGGATGATCTGTGTGTGTGTGTGTGTGTGCTGGATGATCTGTGTGTGTGTGTGTGTGTGTGTGTGCTGAATGATCTGTGTGTGTGTGTGTGTGTGCGCTGGATGATCTGTGTGTGTGTGTGTGTGTGTGCTGGATGATCTGTGTGTGTGTGTGTGTGTGTGCTGGATGATCTGTGTGTGTGTGTGTGTGTGCTGGATGATCTGTGTGTGTGTGTGTGTGTGTGTGTGTGTGTGTTGGATGATGGGGGGAGCATTTTTTTTTAAACTTTGTGTCTATATTTGTTTATTTAATTCCCCCCTCCCTGCTTCTTACCTTGTCAGGGAGGGGGGAGATCACCTGGTGGTCCGGTGGAGGGAAGCAGCCGCTGCACACAGGGGCCATCACACGCTGTGTTCCCTCTCCAGCTCTAACTCTCGCGAGACTCGCCTGTGCGGAGCGTTGCCATGGTAACCCGTGGCAACGCTCTAACAACGGCGGGTCTCGCGAGAGTTAGAGCTGGAGAGGGAACACAGCGTGTGATGGCCCCTGTGTGCAGGTAGCAGGGCTCGAGTCCTGCAGGATCACTAGCGGGAACGGCGTTCCTGCTTTGGAAAAAGTGCAGGAACGCCGTTCCCATGCGTTCCTGCAGGACTCGAGCCCTGATTGTACCCAGCTCTGTGTATTGTATAGGTATCTCTGTATTGTATAGGTATCTGTGTGTTGTGCCCAGCTCTGTGCATTGTATAGGTATCTCTGTATTGTGCCCAGATCTGTGTATTGTATAGGTATCTCTTTGTTGTGCCCAGCTCTGTGTATTGTAAACGTATGTCTGTATCGTGTACAGCTCCATGTATTGTATAGGTATCTCTGTATTGTGTCCAGCTCTGTGTACTGTATAGGTATCTGTGCGTTGTGCCCAGCTTTGTGTATTGTATAGGTATCTTTGTATTGTGCCCAGCTCTGTGTATTGTATAGGTATCTCTGTATTGTAAGGTATCTCTATTTTGTGCCCAGCTCTGTGTATTGTATAGGTATATTTGTATTGTGTAGGTATCTGTGTGTTGTGCCCAGCTCTGTGTATTGTATAATTACCTCTGTATTGTGCCCAGCTCTGTGTATTGTATAGGTATCTCTGTATTGTGTAGGTATCTTTGTATTGCGCCCAGCTCTGTGTATTGTATAGGTATCTCTGTATTGTGTAGGTATCTGTGTGTTGTGCCCAGCTCTGTGTATTGTATAGGTATCTCTGTATTGTACCCAGCTCTGTGTATTGTATAGGTATCTCTGTATTGTGTAGGTATCTTTGTATTGTGCCCAGCTCTGTGTATTGTATATGTATCTCTGTATTGTGTAGGTATCTGTGTGTTGTGCCCAGCTCTGTGTATTGTATAGGTATCTCTGTATTGTAAGGTATCTCTATTTTGTGCCCAGCTCTGTGTATTGTATAGGTATCTGTGTATTGTACCCAGCTCTGTGTATTATAGTTTTTTTTTCTTAGCTCTGTTAGTGGTCTGGTTATCTCTGTATTGTACTCAGCTCTATGTATTTTGTAGATCTTTGTTGTGCCCAGCGCGTTTTATTGTATGAGTATCTCTGTATTATGCTTGGCTCTCTGTACTGTATAGAGAGGACTAAAATTCTAGGGAGGAGTCTGGAGTCGCAGCATGTTAAAACTTCACCAGCCAGAGTTTATTCAGCCATCCAACAAACCGGCATCAGTTCAACACCCACCAATGTATTTACCACGCCTGCATATTTAGGCTTCACTTTTATTGGGTACAAGTCACTGTGTAGAATGCAAACTGCTTTGAGCAGTTCCTGAGTTCCTGTGTGTCTAACCTGTCTGTTACAAATACTTGTCTGTTAGTCCACCCATTGTACAGCGCTACAGAATATGTTGGTGCTTCATAAATAATAAAGGAAGATCTCTTTCCAGCACGCAGGTTGCTGTGCTCTGAATCATTTGAGAGGCACCTGGATGTAATTAGAGCTCTATAGCGAGGGGTGCAGATCACATTTACTTTAAGTTGTAATTGGCTGCAGGACAGAACAGGGGGAACTAATCATGTACCAGACAGGGGGGTCCCTCACAGCCAGAACTGGAGCTCCAGGCCCCTGTCTGAGCCACGGCCCTAGGCAGTTGCTTACGCTGCCACATACATAGCTCTATCCCAGCTCTGCTATGCCAATGAGCAGAAACGGTTTGACTTCTAACTATGGAACGGCTCCAAAGCGTGTGTGTGTGTGTGTGTGTGTGTGTGTGTGTGTGTGTGTGTGTGTGTGTGTGTGAGAGTGTAATGGCAGATTCAAAATACCTCTTATTACAAATGTGACGGATAATCTTTCAATATCCTCATACCTCTCAGCATTTCAAATGGACAAGAAGCGAAACTTTAATTTTAGGATGCAAGTGGGGATGTGGCCTGGAGCAGGGCTTTTAGGTGACTTCCTAATAACAATTTATAGAACTAAAATGTAACTGAGAACAAGAACAATGTATCTTAATGACACAGTCTGATTTCTAAACACATTAATTGTAGTTTAAAGACACATTACTGGGAGTATTACTGCTGTGGAGTTCTGTTATACACTCAGACACATTACTGGGGGTATTATTGCTGTGGAGCTCTGTTATACACTCAGACACATTACTGGGAGTATTATTGCTGCGGAGCTCTGTTATACACTCAGACACACCAACAATATGGAGCTCTTAGAAAAGAGGGACATTAGGATAGGAAAGAGGGATTTGGGTCCAAAATAGGAACTGACTCTACTAAATAGCGACACTTGAGAGGTATGGTAATCCAGAAACAAATTAGAATCTACTTCATCGTTTGTTATTTTAGAATATCCTATTTATTCTTAACATTAACATATTCGTTTCAGAACCTAGTATAATGATGTACAGCGAGGACTGAGTACAACCTGCATGCGATCTCTGCTTTATACAGTGACATGGACTTCCGATTTATATATATATACCGTATAGTGTGTCCGTAACACAGAAGAGAAGTATATTAACTGCATTAACCCTTCACAAATGTTACAATATACTCCAATGTAGCAGTGAAAGGGTAAGAGGGAGCAGCTGCCTTGGGGGACAGATGGATAATGGTGGGGGGGGGAGGGGCCCAGTTGTTCTATTTCACAGCAAACTTTTAGCAGTTCCTCTCTCGCATGTTCTAGAGAAAGTCCCCACCTCCCGCTGCAATTCTGAGTCCAACCTACTCACTTTAATGTCCATCACTTTCACACAATTCTCCCCCTGCCTCAAATAGCCCTGATCTTATCCTATTCACCATGTTGCCTTATTGTAATTTTTACTGTGGCACCAACATAGTCTGTGTCGCTGTACAATTTTAAATAAACTTGTTACACAGTGGTTGCACAACATGAAACATAGCATTCTATTTATTGCGACTTTATATCTCCTATAAACAAGCTCACTCTAAGGGACTTATTCACCAAAAGGTTATTCACTGAAATACGGGATTCAAAGGTTGAAATTGAACTAAAATGTTTTTTCATTTTTTATTTTTTTTTTGCAGTTTTCCCATTTTGACCATAAATTTAAAATGAACTTTGAAATCCCACTTTAGGTAATAACTCTGTCTGCATTGAAATGAAGAGAATTCTAAACAGAATTGCAAAATTAAGGCTAAAAAAAAAAATCAGCTATTTTTGCCCAAATTTTGGGACTAACAGGTATGTTCACTAAAGAAAGAATTCAAGGTGACTTCAAAGAGCGTTTCAAATTTAAGATCAAAATAGCCGATCCAGAAACATTCTCTGAGAGCTATGTTTTAGTCCAGCTACTTTGGCCTGCATTTTGAAATCCATTTTTTCTTACGTTAGCCCTTTAAATTAATTTAAAAAAACAGGCAGCTGTGCTTTCAGTTCTGTCATTCTGGCGTGAAAGTTTAAATTCAGTTGAATTCTCTGCAATTCACCATGTAGTGTTGGATGGGATCTGTCTGGTCTGCAAACTGCCTGGTTCTTTTTGTAATGGCACAAGATAAGCTAAAACCAGCTTGAGATCTGAGCGGGGATCCCCGAAGGGCCGGCTAATTGAACTGTTGTCTGTTCTCAGTACTCTCGTGCACCTTTTTTGTTTTTTGTTTTGTTTTTACATACATTGGTTCTCTTTGACTTTTTTAGGGAAACTCTAAATTTTCACTGCACTAAGTAAAAATTGACAAAAGTTTTTGGTATACACCATTCTTTATTTTGAATGTAATAGAACAGAAACGTCACTTTTCAATTATGACTTTACATATTATTTAAACCGTAAAAGAACTGAGAATATCACAAACCTATTGGTACTCTTAAAGGAACACACACAAGTATTCCTGACCCTATAGTGTTTCAACTAACTATTGAGGCCCCTGGCCCCCTTAGATTGCTGTAAAAAAGGTTTTAAACTTGCCTTTGTTCACATGCCGCGCTGGATTCACCATGGTCTGGGTGCCTATCGTGTCCCTTTAACATACAGAGCTCCTTGCTAAACAAAAATATGCAATGAATGAGTCGTTGATGGGATCTTATCTCCATCTGCTATTCATTCATAGGCAGCTATATATTTAGACATTAGTAACGATTTAGTAAACAAACAAGATGCTAGTCCCTAAATTATCCTCCTCCCCTGGCCCTTACAGACACCTCTCCACTGAGTCAGAACTTAGTAGAATCACATTTGGCTGTAACAACAGCTGTGAGACCTATACCACCTTTGCACATCTGGATTTTGCAATGTGTGCCCGAAATATACTTGGCAAAATTGCAGAAATTCTCTCTCTCTCTCTCTCTCTCTCTCTCTCTCTCTCTCTCTCTCTCTCTCTCTCTCTCTCTCTCTCTCTCTCTCTCTCTCTCTCTCTCTCTCTCTCTCTCCTTGGAAGGGGTTTGTCAATGTACAAGCCTTGCCACAGATTCTTAATTTTCATCAAAGTCTTGACCGTTCAGATCGTTGATTGTAAAACGCTCGCTTTAGGGTCATTGTTCTGCTGGAAACTAAGCCAACACATCCCCATGTCCATTTAGGCTGACCTAAATCATGCAGTGTTATCTCCTAAAGTGAGAATTATAGTGAATTAAAATATAAATGGCAGAATTTAGTCAAATATCCCAGCTGTGACTATGGTTCAGTTGGAGAATTTCTCAATTCCGCTATTTTAGTTTAAAGTAGATTATCACCTTCTGGGGTCTTTGCATATTTGGTATGAACCTCCGATGGTGGCATTGCGCTTGGTGTGTGGGGCTCAAGGGTGCAGTAGCATATACTGTCTCTGGCGGACGTGAGGGGCTGAAGCTTTTTAATGATTAAACCTAGTTTGAGCAGGGTCCTCTTCAACCTATCGTTTCTGTAAGTTTTTTTTGTAATTGTCCTATTTATAGTTAAATCCCCCCCCCCCTCTAATAATATTGTAAAGCGCTACGGAATCTGTTGGCTCTATATCAATAGCGATAATAATAAGTGAATTTCAAATTCTAGGCCACAGTAGCCAAATAGGCTAAAAATTGTGAAATATATTTCAAATTTTAGTTAAAATCCCTGCTAATGCACAATGTCCCTGTATCTTCCATCCAACTCGCCCTCAAAGCTGCCCAGTTTTATTGGCCATACTGGGGAAGATCAGGGCAGAGCGCTGTGTGATTGGTTGTTTTTAACACAAAACTGCGTATAGCTATCCTTTGTTTCTCCAGTAAACCAGTTTCTCCTCTCCACTTCATCAAGTGTCCTGCTGTGGTTTGTGGAAAATGTTTGCGTTCTCCTGTTGTATAGCAGCATCTCTTGGACTTACTTGGCTCATAACTTGCCCGATTTTTGTCAGGCAGTCCCAATTTTGGGGTCTTGTCCCACCATATCAGAATTCCTAGTATCAGACTTGCTAGGTGAATTTGTTTTTGAAGTCCCTAGCTTAGAGAATTCTAATAATGTTTCTCGTTAGACTTTCCTGTTTTGATTTGGTGTTTTCATTTTGCAGCCAATTAACATCCTGGGTTCAACCTTGGAGGGAGATCTTGCTGGACAATATCTTTAAAGATCTGAATTTGTTCTCCTACCCAGAGTATAAATGTCTTCTCTGGGTACTACCACCAAATGGGCTGAGTTGTATCATGCCTTCACACTAACCAAGTGCATTATTAGGTATGTCTACCAAAATAGTTGGAAAGTTGGCAATTATTTGTGGTTGCCTCATCATCGGGATAAAGCATGGTGAGGGCTTTTATAAGTTAGCAAGAGGTCTAGATCAGTGATCACATCCCTTTTTTTTTTTTTTTTTCTTTTTTTTTTTTATTTCTTTTTTTTCAACTAAGGCACACTTCAATGAGAGAAACATCAGGGCATACCTAATTATTACATATTTTACGGTTTACCTTCATCAGTATTGTATAAGTGCAACATTCACATGTAGCCTTACTAAAGAGATGTCTAGCTAATTGATGTATTCATTTTTATTTATTACTAGATGGGAATCACAACTGTTATGCTGACACTAATTAAAACACATTTTAATGATGACTATATTCAACCGTTTCCAGCCCTGAAGTAAATGTGATTATGACATGCTTTGGGATGTTTTGAGGAACACCGGTGAAAACCACTCGTCTAGAGCACCTCGGCCAACGTCCTTAAAGGAAGCTGGTGTCTGCATCATTTTATTGAGCAGGTGTCTCTGAGGCTGTGACTAGAAGTTTCTAATATATCCTGAGCTACAGCTGCCTTCTTTTCGTCTGATCTTTGACCCTTTATAGTCTACTGGGTGGACTTGATTAAATTGCCTAGAAATGCAGTCTTGATATGTACAAAATAGCCATGGTTACTTTGATCAGACAACGAAAAAAGTAAAAAGACCTCAAGTCATCTGTTCATGCCAAATGTTCGTTCCTCAACCCCAACCTTTAATGTTTTTTTAGGAATAAATTTCTACTTGTCTTATTTGCATACCACATAGCATTAATGACTAATCTATAAACTTGTGGTGTTACTTGGCATAAAACGCGTAGGGCTGATCACTTCTATACATTTTGCCGCATCTGTAGGTGAACATTTTAATCTGGCTGCTTGGTGCTTATGGTACTATCTGCACTTTTGTAGGTGAAACACCCAAATGCAACCCAACTACTTACAGGGACTGCTGCAGTCTGTGTGCTGAGGGTAGGATGACCGGGCAAGTACACTCAATAACAGAGGAACACTTGACACGTGTTTAGCACTTCAATGCTCAATAGGGGAAGAGGCAGAGGAGTAACTGCTTCATCCCACTGAAGAGGCTATAGTGTCTGGGGTCGCTTTTGCACCATCTTTTCATTGTGTTAAACTATTTTTAATATATTGATACTAAAGTCTCCAGAAGCCCAACACCTCTGTGCTGCTTTGACTAATGAGGGGAACATTAAACTGATCTCCAATGGGTAGCTGTGATTGCCCGAGTGTGTCAGCTGACCGCTTTCAGAATATCACAGCTCACATTGCTGGTATGAATCGGTATGGCTAGGAGTAAGTGTGTAATCTCTACCTTAGCCATACCTCCAGTGGGGCCGGGCTGTAGGGGCCCCAGGAACACTTGTTGTAGTGTTAAACTGCTTGAAATTTTTTTAATTCCCTTTAAATAAATAACACCTGCCTCGACACAGTCTCCGCAACGGGCACGCTAATCTCTGATCTCCTTCACATTGCGCAAGACATGCACAAACATTGTGAGGTTTTTACACTTTCTGATTGCCTGCATGTTAACAGTTCATGCAGTAGACATCAGTAGGAGATTTGTGCTAAATGCCTTTCAACAGTCCCACAAAAGAGCACGGCCATTGCAGGGCTTTCCTGGCCGTAACAAAGCACATACATAGAACTTCATACGCAGACTTGGTTTGCTAAGTGGAAAAACAATTGGACTGGCTCGTTGGCAAAACTGCTGGTAATCTTGTGAGCAGAACCTTCTAGCCTTCTGTTGTTGTTTCATCATGTCCTTTCTGAACACCTGTTACAAGTGGACATCTTTAATCTGATTCCACCTTAGCAGCAAGCGTAACCTTACCTTCAACACCTTTTGTACGGATATTTCAGATGGTTCAGAATCTCTTCCATATAACGTCATTGTCCGTATAGAGCTCTGAAAATGTATCAGAGGTCCAAGTCCCAATTAGCTTGGAATGCACTTCCTGTACCACGGGATAATGTCAGGAATTGCTGGGATGTCAGTCTGGGTCTCTGTTATCCAACCGCAGCTCCTTATTTCATTGAAAGATATCTTGGCGAGGTAGCCAAAATCTCCTTCCTATTTGATTTCATAGCCGTAACCACCTGTTGCTTGTGAATATTTAAAACCCTTCATGTCAAGCTTCCTGTTCCAAATCACTATGGCTTAGACCCCGGATGCTGCAACTAGCCTTGTACTCTTTATTCTACTCGTACACATATTTATGTTTATTTTCGTCTATGTATGTAGTTTGGCTAAAATGTATCCTACTTGTGCTAATTTAGTCCAGATTAGCTCGATGTTCTCCTGATTTTGCCAGTCCTCTATATTAGCATTTCTTCACGCAATTGTCCCCAACTCTTTTAAAACCTCTGTTGCTAAATATGATCCTCCCACTGACATATAGACCATTCTTTGTCTTTCTAAACCATGCCACCAAGGTTTTCTAGGTGTCCAACAAAGTGTTGTTTTTTTTTTTTTTTTGGGGGGGGGGTTTCTCATTGGGGAGCACTCGTAGTTGGCGTGCTTGGTATAGCTGGGCTTGAATTCACCCAACATAAAGAGGTTCAGGAGGTTAATGTTTATCTAGTCATCTGACATTTGACCTTAAAAAACTGGCATACCGCAACCTCTAGATTAGGAGTAGACCACCTTCAGCGCTCCAGATGATGTGGACTACAATTCACCTGATGCTTTGGCTGTGGTCCACAACATCTAGAGTGTCAAAATTTGCCCTGCTCTAGATCAAGCTAGCTAAATGTTTCTGGATCTACTTGGTCCCATTCCACCATATGCCTATTAATACATTATTAATATACATTCATTCGCATACCAATTCTGTTTCCTTTTGGCTTGAACGGAGATAGCGTGTGTCAAGAGGATTAGTCTGCTCTGCAGGAGTAAAATTACGAGTATTCCGTAGAGCAGAGCTTTAAGGTTGTCATCACATAAACCGTGGTAAATTCACAGTTGGGTGCTTGTCACGGCATTTAGAAAAACAAAGTAGTCGAGGATTAAATAACAACTAATAGAGCAGAGCTCGCCCCCTCACCCACTTGTCATCAGGACCAGAATGACCCACCAGCTTGCTTGAATTGAAAGTTGCAATTAAGATAGGCTAAATATTGACAATTTAATCCCAAACAGGTTCTAAACTTTAGTAGAGTAGTAAATGAAGTTGTTCCACATTTGTTTGGAGGTCTTAAGCTGTTGGGCCTGTCTGATTGACAATGTGATTTGGTTAATGCTGCAATTGTTTAAAAAAAAAAAAAAAAAAAAATACAGGTTCAAAGTTGCTTAAAACCAAAATGATGCCAAAGCTCGCACTCAACTGTGTTAAGAATTGAAGTTCTGGTACTAAGGTCAACCATCCATATGTTACCGTAATACAATATAAACCAATAATGTGTGTACCGGTATGTATAGTACCACACTCTGTCATTCAAAGCTGTTGTATACAGTAAAAATAAACTCCAACGATTCTATCTTTCAACAGTGCTACAGACTCTGTTGGCGCTTTTATAAATAATAATACAAAAGGAAAAATTTGCGAAAAAAAAGGTGATTCTTTGTTGAACTAATTTGCATATGCCCAACCAGAATCCCTTGCAATAGTAACATCACTGCAAATTTGAGATTTCTGTTAGAAAAGCTGGTCTTATGGCTTGACTGGTGTGTGCAGATCTGTGTTTAACAACGTATTGACTATTCACTGACTTCAGATGGAAGGGGTTTTTAATCACTTTTTTTTTCCCCACACCATAACTGTGTGTGTGTGTGTGTATTCTACCTTGACTCTATAAAATTAATAGATATATTTATATAAAATATGTTAAAAAAAAAAAAAAAAATGCAGATATTTAACCTTTCAATTAACCCTTGTATGTCTGGTGGTCTATCGTAAGCTGTAGCAACTAGGAGATTTAATGGTCCTTATTAAATGTGCCCAGGGGAACACGTAGTGCCCTGACTGGCACAGGGAACAGAGAACCAAGTCAGGACACATTCCTGCCATTTGTACACAAAGAAGAGGCAACTCCTTGTGCTAGTCTGCTGTGACAGACAGTTAGACACATTCCATGTGCAGCCCTGACCGGAATTTAGAGTGTTCCTATTAATTCCTTCTGGAAGACCAGACATGTGATGGAGGTCACTGTCAGATAAACAGTGAACTTCACTTCCCCTATTCTTGTCACGGGGTAGTGAGAAGTATTTTCCGAAGACTAAAAGGATTCGAAAAAGCACTTCAGCATTTGGTAAGTATCAACTCCCATGATGCTCAGCTAGGTGTTTGGAAACATATTTTGTGACGTTTGTGTGAAAATTGAAAAAGCTACATTGCAGTTCCTTTAAATTTCAACAATTTTTCTTTTTCTTTTATAATTCAACGTTTATTGACTACCAGTCAAAAATCAAGGCAAATGGACAATCCAGTGATACAGAAAAGTCTAAAGATATTGTCATGTACAATATTGTCTGTACAAGAAGAGAAAGGAATTAAAGGATACGATATGTTCGAGTTTTATCAGGGCAGTATGTCGTTGGCGTAGAGTGTACCATGAGTGAGGTATACTGTTATTATGTTAAACCACGAGATCGCCAGATCTCTGTCTCTATAACCATATCGATAACATTCAATGATGGGGAAGTATAGTAAGAACGCAGGGGGGAAAGCAAATATAAATTCAGGGTCAAGAGAAGAAGAGAGGGGACAGAAGGATATCTATTGGGCATTGTAAATATTGAGGAGGGGAGGTCCTGTCCCATGAAAGGATCTGCACCCAATCATCCCACCGTATTCAAGTTGATCATTAGATAAACCATTTAGAATTGCATGGAGTTCTGATTCTAAGAGTGTTGACCAGTGCAACCAAGGAGATGTGTACCTTTGGTGATTTCTGGATGCCATCAGAACTAACTCTTCAATTGATTGGATCTTCTTCACCCTCGTAATCCACTTCCTGATTGTGGGGGCCAACACCTTTCTAAAGTGTACCACTATGGAACTTCGTTCTGCATTTATAGGGTAAAACAGGTCTTTTATATTGGCCTAAAGAGTGCGGATAAACTTGTATCAAGAAAAGTTTGGGCATGAAAGGGAGCAGGGAGTCAACCAATCGTAACAAAATCTTATGCATTTCCATCCAAAAAGGTTGGATAAGGTCAAACTGTTTTTTTCCCCTCAAAGTATTTTTTTTCTAACTTTGCCCTAAAATTTGTAATGTCATCAGCAATTTTGCACAATATTTACTTGAATGCATCTGTAATCAATAAATTGTGATTCGGAAGCCTGAATCTCCCTATCCCCTTCCCTCCGTGCACTCCCCTTATTGAAAGTTCAGTTCTCCCTTTATTAATTTAGTTAAAAAAAAAAAAAAAAAAAATCCTTTGTCCACCCCCAGCTCTCCCTAGTCTCTCCCCACACTTGCCCAAAGAAATATTTGATTTGACCGTGGAGTGACGCAGCATGAGTCATGATGGAACGTGGAAACGGGAGAGAGGAACAGTAAAAATAAGGTTGACTTAGTTCATAGTGCCCAATGGGTCATTATAAACTTTAAAACCCATAATGAAAACCCTTTAAGTGTTTTTTTTTTTTTTACATTTTAATACACTTTTATAAGACTTTTATAGGCTATATTGTTGTCCTTCTTCTATTAATCTGTATTTCATGTATTTGCCGTTTTTATATGCTCACTGTAGAATGTCAAAGAGGTGCAGGATATTCTGGCCTTTTGCAATATAAATGATATTAAAAATAATACATTTATGGAAAGAAAAGAATGAATAACCGGATCGTATGGAAGAACAGCATATTCAGCATTTTGGGATACAAAATGACCAAAAAAACATGGGTTTAGGTTAAAAGGGAACCTATAGTGCCAAAAATAACTATTGTTAGGGGACTATACGTTCTCTTATATACGTTCGCCCAGTCCCTTTGCTCTGTAAAAGTTCAGTGAAATATACTTAACTCACCTCATTTCCAGCACAGAAACACTTTCTCTGCAGCCTCCAGCTCCGCCTCTGTCGATGTCATCATCCCTGGTGATGTCACCCATCATCTCATCCAATCCAATGCATCTCATAGAGAAACCAAAGGGGTTGAGAACGCATGTACAGTAAAATTACGCATTCTTTACTTGGTTGCTTAAAGGAACACTACAGTCACCTAAACAACTTTAGCTTACTGAAGCAGTTTTAGTGTATAGATCATGCTTAAAAGTTAAATCACTTTGTTTCTGTTTATGCAGCCCTTGCTACACCTCCCCTGGCTCTGATTGACACAGCCTGCATGAAAAAAAAAAACTGGTTTCACTTTCAAACAGATGTAATTTACCTTAAACAATTGTATCTCTTGCACTGTAAATTGAACTTTAATCACATACAGGAGGCTCTTGCAGGGTCTAGCAAGCTATTAACATAGCAGGGGATAAGAAAATCTAAAAAGGAAGGAAAAACTGTAGATGACTCTTTACAGGAAGTGTTTATGGAAGGCTGTGCAAGTCACATGCAGGGAGGTGTGACTAGGGTTCATAAACAAAGGGATTTAACTCCTAAATGGCAGAGGATTGAGCAGTGAGGCTTCAGATGCATGATCTATACACCAAAACTGCTTCATTAAGCTAGAGTTGTTTTGGTGACTATAGTGTCCCTTTAAACTATTCACTGTAAACAATGCTTTACATTTAAGCGGATAAAACTACAGGACCACTGCACCCAGACCTCCTAATTGAGATTAAGTGGTCTGGGTGACTTTAGAGATCATTCTAAACCCCCAAAAGTCAAAATTGTGATAAGTTTAACTTATACCAATAATAGATAATACAATGTATTACATCTACACTGCTGAATAAATTAAAAAATGTTCTTATATTTGTATTTTATTAGTGTAAACGATTTTGTAATATTTCCTTACTAGCCTTTTAATTCCTACTATGAAAAACCACAGTCACATTCTACATGTCCATAAATTATGAAAGGAAGCAATTGTCTCTGTACTATTTCCTAAATGAATCCACTGTTAGTGGTTAATGTTTCCTGCTTAGATATGAAGTATTGGACTCGTTTTTTTTTTTCTTTCTAAACCATATTCCCTGTTATATTCCCAAAAGTGCTTAGTTAACCTAAATTTCACCTATATTGTGCGATTCTGTTTCTGCCTACACATTGCTGGTTAAAGGTGTAAATCCTAAGGTTTATATCAGATTAAAAAAGGGCACTATAAGCACTGTACCACCACAGCCCACTGAATTGGTTACGGTGCAAGCTGTTAACAGTATCCAGGGCTACCATCATAATTTGTGAGACCCCTTACAAAACTGTTGACTAGGACCACTCAAACACACTCCCAGTCTCCAACTTAAACTCCAGAACACAGGCCCACAGACAGATACACAGGGAAAGTCATACGAATACATGCTACCAAATGCGCGCACACAGGCACTTTGTCAGATCCGCCCTCTAACATAAACATACAGTCAGGCACAGAGACACAGATGCAGTGCCCGATATACAGCAATATGAACATAAATATTAAAATACCCGGGACATACTTGAAAACCAGAGAAATCTCAATGTATCCTTCCTGGTAAATATTTTATAAATAAATAATAAAAATTAAAATACATGTTTTTGCCATTCTCCTGTTTCACTATGTTTTCTCTCTTTGTCACTCCTGATGGACTTCTTTAGAGTAATTGGAGTAATTGATATGACATCACTTCTCCCCAACCCTTCCGCAAGGAGTGGAAATTAGGCTTCTCATGTAGACGAGATCATACACCACCAGCAGGCCCCAAGGTTCGATCAAGACTGCACCGATACTACCGGAGTACTGACTGTAACCCACTGATGGCGGCTTTGTGTGTTAACAGATTAACACAAACCAAGGATTTCAGAGGCAACTTGGCCCAGCACCTTCCTTAACATTATGCTTGTTACATTTCTGCATTGGCAATGCCCGTTTCAGGTTGTAGTGGTTAGGGTGCCTTTTTAAATAAGGGTAGTTCCCAATACTAGGATGTATAACTTCAGGATTGGTGTGAATGGAACTATAAGTGGGCAGACCAGTAAGGCGTCAGCGTTAGGGAGGGTTAACCTGCAGAAGGGGCAGTCTTTCCCCAAAATGGGGCATGTCAGCATTTCACGAATGATAATTACAATAATAGTTTGAGGGATGTTCTGCTTTGTAGGTAATGTTTGTCCTACTAATAGATTGCTTATTGCAATGCCTGTTTGTTTGCTTATGAATGTTAGAGAAAACTTGTAACTACAACAGTAATTCATCATCGGATACACAACTAGCAGAAACAGAAGAATTCTGAGACGTTAAAGAACACATGTCCATCTAGATGCAATGACACCATAGTCTGTGATTCTGAAGATATCTGTATCGTTCTAGAAAGTGCAGGGATGATGCTAGAACAACTATTGTTTTAGAGAAAAAAAAACAACAAGAAAACACTTGACATATGCACCGTCGTTATTCGGCAGGTGCTATCTTAACTTAACTTAACTAAAACATGGACACCGTTTAACCTGTTGGAGTAAAACGTCCACAGCTTTATTAATTATTAAATATAAATAAATTAACATTTAGGGTCATTGTCAGAACTGACATTTTATTACTATCCCCCCGCACAATAACCCTGACAATGACCCTATCACTTGACAAATAATTCACATTCAAAAAGCATTTAACTTGTAACACACGGCCTACCAAAGAGGCCCCATATCCATAAGGTTGACTGTAGGGGTGTACCCAGACACCCCTACCCCCTAGGTTCGTAGCCACCGAAGAGCTTGAACCTACCAACACTCACTTCCATCTGGCCTACGCCTTGGCCTGTCCATTTCCAATTCCAGCAAAATTCTGACTTTACCACGTCCTGTTCCCCCATAGCACATTACTTGATCCCTTAAGGATATGTGCGCCCCCCACCACCCTGAAACAGGGCCTGGCTAATCCCTTCCTGAAAACCAAGATTAAGCAAGTCGCTCCCTATGTCTGACAAATGCACCCGTCTTTCCTAAAGTATCCGGGCAACATGCCCTCCAACTCCCGGTGCCGTACCATGACGCCACCCAAACGCCGAATAAAAATCGCCATAGTCCTGTTGACCTTGCCCCTGCATTGGGCCACTGCAGCTGGATCCCTGGCGTGATGCCACGTGAAACGGGGCACCATTTCCGACCAGACCACCACCACGCCAGGAACCAGCTCCAGTAGTCGATCCATGTCCCTCTTCATTCTCCTGACCAGCTCCCGTTGTGGGATCAGGCCCAGGTAATTCCCCCCCGTCGTGAACCAGTACTATGTCCGGTACGGACCCCCCCTGCCACTTTCCTAAAGAACACGCTACTAAGGCTCTGCCAACTAAACCCCCTAAAGCCAAACCAAAAAATCGCCACTCTCTCCCGAAAAACGCCCAGCTGTGTTCCGCTTCTTCAAACTGCGGCCCTCTTCTGAGCCCGATAGACCTTCCAACCTGAAAAGAAACAAATGTTAGTGCCATGGTACCGGACGTTCATTACTATACCGCATATACCTCTGCCCCCTTTACACCAACCTGTCGGGTCTCACGTATGATCAGAAACGTAAGGATTCCCATCTCCCTATGCGTTTGATCCTCTCATCCCCCAGACCCAACCTCGCCGCCTTCGTCACAGCCCCAATACGAAACGAGTGTGTCCCGAACTGCCCAGGCTCCAAGCCCAGCTTCTTTACTCCCAGCCGGAATACCCTCGCAAACTGAAAACGTGACAATGCCGTGCCGTCCGTGTGTAAGAAAAAACAACCTTTCACCGCCGGGCGTATCGCCAAGTACACAGCTCCCCACTCTACCGGGCATACCCCCGACCCCGGCAACTCAAACAATACCACCGAGCAACCTTTTCCAAAGATGTCTGTCTTGGATCTGCCCAGCCTGATCTGTACTCTGTCCCCGCGTACTGCCACATCCTCGAGCTGTAACCCTCCTACTCCCACCTTGTTTGCGCTGACCAACTCCCCGATCCTAAAAGCCCCAAAAAAGCCCACACGAACGCCCCTGCGAACAGAGCTACCTCGAATGGGGAGCTGAAAATTTCGGGCAGCGCTCCCACCAACTTTCACAATAACTCGAATGACACTGGTCTCCTCGTATCCACTGTCTTCTTCCCTCTCCGGAAACCCTTCAACGCCTGCCGGACCAGGAAATGTTTCGTGCTATCTTCCCACCCATTGAACTTAAAGAGGAAAACCAAGGCGGACAGGTGTCTGTCAACCATGGCAGGCGATGCCTGTTTTGCAAACAAGTGGCAAAGCAACCACAATAACACATCCAACCGCTGACCCTCCGAGAAGACGCTACCAACCTGTTCGACCGTCTCGTCCCACACTTTCAAAACCTTCACGTATGCGGACCATGTGTTCGGCGCCAACGATTTCCTTATGCATTCCCCAAGCAAGCCGTCCTGAGCTGCCACATCTCGCCTGGGCACTCCTGCCCCCGCGTCCGGACGTCCGGGCGTCCGGCGCCGCTTCCCGAAAACGCTCCAATTGAAAACTAGACAGCGAGTCAGCCACTACATTTTTGAACCCCGGGATGTTCCTAGCCCTGAATAATATGTTGAAGGACATACAACAAAGCACTAACTGTCGCAGCAAGTGCGGTGACGACGCGGTCAAGCTGTTATTCGCTTGCACCACCGCCATATTGTCGGAGTAAAATATGACTTTCTTATTCGCTAGCTACGAACCCATAACGCTACCACGACGGGAAAGAATTCCAAAAATGCTAAATTTCTGATCAGCGGGCTCGCCTTCCATGTCTCCGGCCACTCCTCCTCACACCATTTTCCCGCCAAGTAAGCCCCGAATCCAATGCTGCCCGATGCGTCCATAAACAGTTCCATAGCGTCCGATGACACCGCCGGTTCCAGGAAGAACACCTTCCCGTTAAATTTGCGTAAAAAACGATCCCAAATCTTCCCTCATGTCGGCCAACACACTAATGTAGTGAGACAGCAGCCGCACTCCGCTTGTTGCTTGAGCCAACCGTCTACAAAAAACCCTTCCCATGGGGATCACCCTGCACACAGAGTTAAGACTCCCTATCAGCGACTGTAGCCCCCTCAACGTCACCTTTCTCGCTCTCCTTACCGTGTCTACCAAATGCCTTAGATTCCGCAGCTTGTCACTGAGCAGCCTGCACTCCCCTTGTTCAGAATCAAGTTCCAAACCCAAGAAGCTAAGGCACGTGGCAGGGCCCACCGTCTTATCCTCTGCCACGGGCACCCCGAAGGCATGTGCCACCCGCTGGAACACCCTCAGTACCTGTGCGCATCGCTCGGAGTCCTGAGGGCCGACGCATAAAAAATCGTCCAAGTAGTCCACCACTGCGCCCCCCGACGACTCCCGGTGCACCACCCATTCCAGAAACGTACTAAACCTTTCGAAGTAGGCACATGATATGGAACAGCCCATTGGCAGACACAAGTCCATGAAAAACCTGCCTTCAAAGTGACACCCCAGGAGGTGATGACAATCTGGGTGTATGGGAAGCAGCCGGAACGCCGCTTCCATGTCCACCTTAGCCATCAGTGCACCGTGCCCTAATCTCCGAACCAGCTCAACGGTTTTGTCGAATGATATGTAGGAGACAGAGCACAAGTCCGCGTCGATGTCATCATTTACCGAAGCCCCTTTTGGGTGTGACTTGCCTGCCTCCTTCTTCGGGACTACCCCCAGAGGTGAGACCCGCAAGTCCGCCAATGGCGGGGCCAGAAACGGCCCAGGCATCCTCCCTGTCAGGATCCCGCGGGCGGCTGCGAGGGGAGGCTGCAGTCCGCTCGCAGCACTCACCCTCCAGCCGTCCGCGGTCCCCTTCCTGCCATGTGTTCGGCGGGCGGCATCCTCCCAGCCACGGATGCCGCCCGCGTCTTCCTCCTAGTCCCCCAGCGGCAGCATGCATGACACTGCACGCTGGGAGACCGCCCAATTTGTTACACGCCGGGGTCAGTCACCTGACCCGGCGTTAAAGGCACAGTGCCTCAATCACAGTGGGAGGTTTAGATATCTCCCACGTGTGATTGTTAATTCTGATTGGAAATTATCCAATCAGAATTAACCTTCTGGTTTAAATACTTACCTTTCCTGTTCCTCCCTGCCCTGTTGTGGTCTTTGCTTTATAGTATTGATACTGAACTTGTGCTTTCTGGTTACGTACTCTCTGGCTTGTTAATCTGACTTTGTGACTTTCTCCTACCCTTTGACCTCGGCTTGTTTCTCGTTATTCTGTCTTCTGGTTCCCCTTACTCGGCTTGCCTCCTGACTATTCTGTGTGTGCTTAACCCGGCCACTCTAAGGTCCGGTACTGCACCTTTTCTGTGTGTGTGTGTGTGTGTTAGCGTGTTGGGTTCCCCGAATCGTGACACTCCCCAATTGAAATTATTTGGCCAATTTCTCCCGCACTACCCCCGGATGTTCCCTAACCGACTTAAGATTTGCATGTAGTGTACCCGACCCCTTCGCTTTGAAGGGGATTTTAAAACCCTCTACAAAACCCCTCCACAAGAACGTGGCAACTAACCGATCAGCGTATTGCCTTAGCCACGGCAACATCGCGCCTACCTTCACCAGTGACACTGCTGCTCCCCCCCTCGCATTGGGCTTAACTTTTTTGAAGCATCTATTGGCCCCGTGGTTCCATCCACACCCTGAACATTCATGCCTGAATCTACACGAAGCTCCCCACTTGCAATGTCCCTCCGGTGGCCGCGCCGGCAGTCCCTGGAAAGGGCGCACTTTTCGGCGCCATCATTAGCCGCATCCACAATTGCAGGTCCATTTGGTCCCAGCGCATGGATGGATTCGCCGCCAGTCTCTGACGAAACTGTTCGTCATACTTCCACCATGCTAATCCTCCATAAGTCCGGTACGCATCCCCTATGCCGTCGAGGTAGCAGAACAGCTGCGAGCAGCACTCCAGGCGCTTCTCGCCTATAACACTAGCCAGTATGCAGAAGGCCCTAAGCCAATTTCCGAAAGTCTTCGGTATCTTAAGATACCTCCGCCTTTTCTCCTCCTCTTCTTTTTTGGCATCTTTCTTGTCCTCTTCCTTTAAATCCGAAAATTCCTCCAGGGGAAGAAGGGAAAATATTTTCACAAAGTCCCCTTTCGCAATCTTTTCTTTAACCTCAACCTTCAAGTGACATCCCAGAGGCCCCGCGAATGACACGTGTACATTTTGACGCGCCACCTCTGGGATGTCCCCGCATGCCACGGCTTGCTCCCCATCCCCTTCCGGCGACTCAGCTGACGTAACTGCGCTCCCTGACTCCCCACCACTAGTTCCTTTGGCTATGGTTGCCACCCTCTCAACTTCTGCCTCCCGGATGCCCAGAGGGGACCAGACCCTACCGAACCTAAGTGACTCCCGTTCCCCTGACCATGAGTCTATGAATGATTTTAAACAATGTATGAATGTCCCTGAGTGTGGTGCAGTTGAAGACTCACCGCTGGTGCCCCTGGCTGCTTCAGGCCGCGGGGTTGCTGTCCCTCCGTCCGCCTTGCCAGGCACTGGAGCGTCCAATAGTCGCCGACTCCCGCCTGGTCCCGCCTCGGGACCGCAGGTGTGTTACGGCCGCCATTCCCGCCTTCCTGCCTGCCGCCATTGCCCGGGGCGCCCTCTGTCCTTGCGGCCTCCGTTTTGCGACCATCGGCGCCTGCCCGGCACTCCCGCACCTCCTCCACTGGATCCTGCGGCCGACCTGTCGCCTGCTGAAGGGCTCTTCTGCCGCCGAGCCGCGGGGGCCATACCCAGTCTCAACCTCTGGGGCGGTCTCGTCCTCCACGCTGGTCTCCTCTCTGGTACCTCCGCCTGGGTTGCAGCTGCTCCTAGCTGTTCGTGGAGCCATGCCAGGCAACTGTCTCTCATCACCGCCCGGTCTCCGACAAGGATCTCCTCCAGCAACGCCATGACCTGCAGAACGAGAAAAGAAAAAGAACCTCGCTGACCCATCACAAGTGACAGGTTAGTGAAGCTCAGATTAAAATGACCACTCTTTAAGATGGTCGCTATTTAAACTGCCTTTACTCCACCCCCACGTTGTACTGCCCTAAGCCCACCCCTCAATCTTTTCCACCTGCCCACTCCCTGGCCTTGTCAAGGCCCACTCCCCTGCTTCACTGCTCCGTGGGCTCCATTAGATACAACAGGGTAATTCCTAAATCCTGGACTTGTAATGGGTACTTAAGGACTGCGTTGGGAACTTAACTAGTGTTTTAAAAACGGCAAAAAGAAAACATAAATCGGAGTAAAAATGCTCATTAATACAAGCCTGTCACAAGCCTGTCACAATCCAAAGGTCAACCATAAAAACTGTTTGCAGGATTGCCATGTGTTCTAATGGCTATCACAATAGAAAACAGGTGGTAAAATAATTCCTATGGTTCTATACCTGACCGTGACCAATCCCTGAATTAGTGTGGCTTTGTAACCCATGACTTGGTAACGCTATAGTGGACAAGAGGACACCAGTTAATATAAAAACAAAACTAAGGGTGATTTATTTCAGGATTCCAATAGAGCAGAGTCTCTTAATTTGATCAGGACCCATACTGCATACATAGAATTAGTACAGCAAAAATAAATTCTACTTAAAAAATTATATTAGTGACCAGTTCTTCAGCTATTGTATAGAATACACCAAAATTAATTCTGCAAAATACTTTCATTAGCCTGTTCCCAGTATTTGAGGAATCACCATCGGGGTCCCTTATGCAGTTATGAAGCGAGTACTGCTACATTAACCGGTTTAGTACTGGTAGTGGCCTGTGGCCTGATCAAATTATGTTCCTGTTCTAACTCCTCATTTCTGAGCACTGAAACTGGTGTAAGGTAGAATTTCCCAGTGTCTTCTAGGTGTTTATTAAGCTATATTGTCATTTATCCATTTTAGGTTTTGAGAGCCCTCCATAGACCTCTGTAATCCTGTCCCAGAGAGAGACTGGGTCTCAGGGCCGGACTGGGATAAAAATTCGGCCCGGGCATTTTTTTATCACAGCGGCCCACTGAGAAGGGGTTGGGCAGAGAGGGTGTGTTTTGTCGTCACTAACGACAGACACGCCCCCTTCTCAAAGTGCAGGCCAGGGCAGACCATGCGCAGAGCTCTGCTAAAGAGCTCTAGCATGAGAAAAAAGCCCTGTATTTGTTCTGCACAGTGCAAGCAAATTTAATAACATGCTTGCACTGTGTTTCCTTGCAACTTGTCTCTGGTGTCTCTATAAATGGATACCAGGAGACAAAAATGCCAGGAAAGAGTATTGTGCTGTGTTTGGAGCCTGCTTGTGGGATTGTGTGTGTGTGTATAGAGTGAGCTGATTGTGGTGTGGTATTGTGTAATAAGGTCGGTTTTAGTCGTGTTGTGTTTGTGGTGTAATGTAATGCATATGTGGCTAGGGTCTGTAGAGAATGTGTGTATAGGGGATGTAGCAAGTGTGTGCATACAGGCTATAGTGTGTGTGTGTGTGTATATGTGATGTAGTGTTTGTAGACAGTGTGTGTTTAGGGGTGTAGTATGTGTTTGCTTACAAGGAATCTAGTGTGTGTATAGGGTATCCAGAGTGTGTATGTCAGGAATGTAGTGTGTGTGTGCGTGTGTATATATATATATATATGTTTGGAAATATTGTGTATGTGTGTGGTGCAGTGTGTTGGGGAGGTTCGGTGTGTATGTGAGGGGTGCAGTATGTGTGTATTATGGATGCTGTGTGTGATGTGTGTGAGGGTGCTGTGTGTGATGTGTGTGAGGGTGCTGTGTATGATGTGTGTGAGTGCTGTGTATGATGTGTTTTGTGATAGTGCTGAGTGTGATGTGTGTGAGTCCTGAGTGTGATGTGTGTGAGAGTGCTGAGTGTGATAGTGCTGTGGATGATGTGTGTGAGTGCTGAGCGTGATGTGTGTGAGGGTGCCGAGTGTGATAGTGCTGTGGATTGTGTGTGAGGGGTCTGTGTGTGATGTGTGTGAGAGTGCTGTGTATGATGTGTTTTGTGATAGTGCTGAGTGTGATGTGTGTGTGAGAGTCCTAAATGTGATGTGTGTGAGTGCTGTGTGTGAGAGTGCCGAGTGTGATAGTGCTGTGGATGATGTGCGTGAGTGCGATGTGTGTGAGAGTGCTGTGTATGATGTGTTTTGTGATAGTGCTGAGTGTGATGTGTGTGTGAGTCCTAAATGTGATGTGTGTGAGAGTGCCGAGTGTGATAGTGCTGTGGATGATGTGTGTGAGTGCTGAGTGTGATAGTTCTGTGTGTGATGGGTGTGAGAGTGCTGTGTGTGAAAGTGCTGTGATGGGTGTGAGAGTGCTGTGTGTGATGGGAGTGAGAGTGCTGTGTGTGAAAGTGCTGTGATGGGTGTGAGAGTGCTGTGTGTGATGGGTGTGAGAGTGCTGTGTGTGAAAGTGCTGTGATGGGTGTGAGAGTGTTGTGTGTGATGGGAGTGAGAGTGCTGTGTGTGAAAGTGCTGTGTGTGATGGGAGTGAGAGTGATGGGTGTGAGAGTGCTGTTTGTGAAAGTGCTGTGATGGGTGTGAGAGTGCTGTGTGTGATGGGAGTGAGAGTGCTGTGTGTGATGGGAGTGAGAGTGCTGTGTGTGATGGGAGTGAGAGTGCTGTGTGTGATGGGTGTGAGAGTGTTGTGTGTGATGGGAGTGAGAGTGCTGTGTGTGAAAGTGCTGTGTGTGATGGGAGTGAGAGTGATGGGTGTGAGAGTGCTGTTTGTGAAAGTGCTGTGATGGGTGTGAGAGTGCTGTGTGTGATGGGAGTGAGAGTGCTGTGTGTGATGGGAGTGAGAGTGCTGTGTGTGATGGGAGTGAGAGTGATGGGTGTGAGAGTGCTGTGTGTGATGGGAGTGAGAGTGCTGTGTGTGATGGGAGTGAGAGTGATGGGTGTGAGAGTGCTGTGTGTGATGGGAGTGAGAGTGCTGTGTGTGATGGGTGTGAGAGTGCTGTGTGTGATGGGAGTGAGAGTGCTGTGTGTGAATGTTTGAATGGATTGTGTGTGTGTGGGGTAAAAAAATAAAAATTAAGCAGTTATAATGTCCCCCTTCTTACCTTTAGCCTGGGAGGGGGGGATCGGCACGCTGGAACCTGGGAGAGTGAGGGGGGGGACCGGAACTCGCACTCCGACAGCATCCCTGGTGGTCCAGTGGTGAGTGAACTCTAGCCTGCGGGCTAGAGTTCACTCTCGCGAGATCCGGTCGTTGCCATGGCAATGCGCCGGATCTCGCGAGAGGAACTCGGCGGAGCTGCAAGATAGAGCTCCGCCAGGTCCTCTACCTCCCTCCCCAGCCGCATGTGCCGCAGGTCTGTCCAAGTGGGCCGGTGAGGGAGATCTTTGATCTCTTCACCGGCCCTTCATTGAAAACAGCGGGGCCGGCGCTCGGATAGTGCCGGCCCCGCATAGACCGGCAGGGGAGATCCTGGGACTTCCCCTGCCGGCCTCGGCCCATGGCCACCGCGGCCCACCGGGCATTTGCCCGGTGTGCCCGATGGCCAGTCCGGGCCTGCTGGGTCTGTAATCCTGTCCCAGAGAGAGACCAGGTCTGAGCTCTGTAATACTGTCTGAGAGAGACTGGGTCTGAACTCTGTAATCCTGTCTGAGAGAGACTGGGTCTGAGCTCTGTAATCCTGTCTGAGAGGGACTGGGTCTGAGCTCTGTAATCCTGTCTGAGAGAGACTGGGTCTGAGCTCTGTAATCCTGTCCCAGAGAGAGACTGGATCTGTAATCCTGTCCCAGAGAGAGACCAGGTCTGAGCTCTGTAATCCTGTCTGAGAGAGACTGGGTCTGTAATCCTGTCCCAGAGAGAGACTGGGTCTGAGCTCTGTAATCCTGTCTGAGAGAGACTGGGTCTGACCTCTGTAATCCTGTCTGAGAGACGGACTGGGTCTGAGCTCTATAATCCTGTCTGAGAGGGACTGGGTCTGAGCTCTGTAATCCTGTCTGAGAGGGACTGGGTCTGAGCTCTGTAATCCTGTCTGAGAGGGACTGGGTCTGAGCTCTGTAATCCTGCCTGAGAGAGACTGGGTCTGAGCTCTGTAATCCTGTTTGAGAGAGACCGGGTCTGAGCTCTGTAATCCTGTCTGAGAGAGACTGGGTCTGAGCTCTGTAATCCTGTCTGAGAGGGACTGGGTCTGAGCTCTGTAATCCTGTCTGAGAGAGAGAGACCGGGTCTGAGCTCTGTAATCCTGTCTGAGAGAGACTGGGTCTGAGCTCTGTAATCCTGTCTGAGAGGGACTGGGTCTGAGCTCTGTAATCCTGTCTGAGAGGGACTGGGTCTGAGCTCTGTAATCCTGTCTGAGAGGGACTGAGTCTGAGCTCTGTAATCCTGTCTGAGAGGGACTGGGTCTGAGCTCTGTAATCCTGTCTGAGAGACAGACTGGGTCTGAGCTCTGTAATCCTGTCTGAGAGAGGGACTGGGTCTGAGCTCTGTAATCCTGTCTGAGAGAGGGACTGGGTCTGAACTCTGTAATCCTGTCTGAGAGAGGGACCGGGTCTGAGCTCTGTAATCCTGTCTGAGAGAGGACCGGGTCTGAGCTCTGTAATCCTGTCTGAGAGAGGGACCGGGTCTGAGCTCTGTAATCCTGTCTGAGAGAGGGACCGGGTCTGAGCTCTGTAATCCTGTCTGAGAGAGAGACCGGGTCTGAGCTCTGTAATCCTGTCTGAGAGAGAGACTGGGTCTGAGCTCTGTAATGCTGTCTGAGAGAGAGACTGGGTCTGAGCTCTGTAATCCTGTCTGAGAGAGAGACCGGGTCTGAGCTCTGTAATCCTGTTTGAGAGAGACTGGGTCTGAGCTCTGTAATCCTGTCTGAGAGAGGGACCGGGTCTGAGCTCTGTAATCCTGTCTGAGAGAGGACCGGGTCTGAGCTCTGTAATCCTGTCTGAGAGAGGGACCGGGTCTGAGCTCTGTAATCCTGTCTGAGAGAGGGACCGGGTCTGAGCTCTGTAATCCTGTCTGAGAGAGGGACTGGGTCTGAGCTCTGTAATCCTGTCTGAGAGACGGACTGGGTCTGAGCTCTGTAATCCTGTCTGAGAGAGGGACTGGGTCTGAGCTCTGTAATCCTGTCTGAGAGGGATCGGGTCTGAGCTCTGTAATCCTGTCTGAGAGAGGGACTGGGTCTGAGCTCTGTAATCCTGTCTGAGAGAGACTGGGTCTGAGCTCTGTAATCCTGTCTGAGAGAGAGACTGGGTCTGAGCTCTGTAATCCTGTTTGAGAGAGAGACTGGGTCTGAGCTCTGTAATCCTGTCTGAGAGAGGGACTGGGTCTGAGCTCTGTAATCCTGTCTGAGAGAGACTGGGTCTGAGCTCTGTAATCCTGTTTGAGAGAGGGACTGGGTCTGATCTCTGTAATCCTGTCTGAGAGAGAGACTGGGTCTGAGCTCTGTAATCCTGTATGAGAGGGACTGGGTCTGAGCTCTGTAATCCTGTCTGAGAGGGACTGGGTCTGAGCTCTGTAATCCTGTCTGAGAGGGACTGGGTCTGAGCTCTGTAATCCTGTCTGAGAGGGACCGAGTCTGAGCTCTGTAATCCTGTCTGAGAGACGGACTGGGTCTGAGCTCTGTAATCCTGTCTGAGAGAGGGACTGGGTCTGAGCTCTGTAATCCTGTCTGAGAGACGGACTGGGTCTGAGCTCTGTAATCCTATCTGAGAGAGGGACTGGGTCTGAGCTCTGTAATCCTGTCTGAGAGGGACCGGGTCTGAGCTCTGTAATCCTGTCTGAGAGAGGGACTGGGTCTGAGCTCTGTAATCCTGTCTGAGAGAGACTTGGTCTGAGCTCTGTAATCCCGTCTGAGAGAGAGACTGGGTCTGAGCACTGTAATCCTGTCTGAGAGAGGGACTGGGTCTGAGCTCTGTAATCCTGTCTGAGAGAGACTGGGTCTGAGCTCTGTAATCCTGTTTGAGAGAGAGACTGGGTCTGAGCTCTGTAATCCTGTCTGAGAGAGACTGGGTCTGAGCTCTGTAATCCCGTCTGAGAGAGAGACTGGGTCTGAGCTCTGTAATCCTGTCTGAGAGAGGGACTGGGTCTGAGCTCTGTAATCCTGTCTGAGAGAGACTGGGTCTGAGCTCTGTAATCCTGTCTGAGAGAGAGACTGGGTCTGAGCTCTGTAATCCTGTCTGAGAGAGGGACTGGGTCTGAGCTCTGTAATCCTGTCTGAGAGAGACTGGGTCTGAGCTCTGTAATCCTGTCTGACAGAGGGACTGGGTCTGAGCTCTGTAATCCTGTCTGAGAGAGAGACTAGGTCTGAGCTCTGTAATCCTGTCTGAGAGAGAGACTGGGTCTGAGCTCTGTAATCCTGTCTGAGAGGGACTGGGTCTGAGCTCTGTAATCCTGTCTGAGAGAGACTGGGTCTGAGCTCTGTAATCCTGTCTGAGAGAGAGACTGGGTCTGAGCTCTGTAATCCCGTCTGAGAGAGAGACTGGGTCTGAGCACTGTAATCCTGTCTGAGAGAGGGACTGGGTCTGAGCTCTGTAATCCTGTCTGAGAGAGACTGGGTCTGAGCTCTGTAATCCTGTTTGAGAGAGAGACTGGGTCTGAGCTCTGTAATCCTGTCTGAGAGAGACTGGGTCTGAGCTCTGTAATCCCGTCTGAGAGAGAGACTGGGTCTGAGCTCTGTAATCCTGTCTGAGAGAGGGACTGGGTCTGAGCTCTGTAATCCTGTCTGAGAGAGACTGGGTCTGAGCTCTGTAATCCTGTCTGAGAGAGAGACTGGGTCTGAGCTCTGTAATCCTGTCTGAGAGAGGGACTGGGTCTGAGCTCTGTAATCCTGTCTGAGAGAGACTGGGTCTGAGCTCTGTAATCCTGTCTGACAGAGGGACTGGGTCTGAGCTCTGTAATCCTGTCTGAGAGAGAGACTAGGTCTGAGCTCTGTAATCCTGTCTGAGAGAGAGACTGGGTCTGAGCTCTGTAATCCTGTCTGAGAGGGACTGGGTCTGAGCTCTGTAATCCTGTCTGAGAGAGACTGGGTCTGAGCTCTGTAATCCTGTCTGAGAGAGAGACTGGGTCTGAGCTCTGTAATCCTGTCTGAGAGAGACAGGGCTGGTGCTACCGTAAAATGGCACATTCAACTTTAGGGCACACCGGCCTGGAGGGCTCAATGTCTGTGTGACAGGCAGGAAGGGGGTGCTCTAACAAGAACTGCGGGTTAAAATTTAGAGTAATAAACGATGGTGACAATACTCTTTTGCTGGAATACAACCTGTGGTGAATCTAATTTAATGTGGATACTTGTAAGGGTACCTGGTTTATAGCTGCAGAAGTTTGTAATTATTGCTGCAATTATAAGACACTGTTAGCAGGGAGAGGCAGTGCTGAGTAATCTTTGCACCATAACTGCAGGAATCTTGCAAAGTTGTTATGGTGTTTAGAGTGACCTTTTAAAAACATCAGGCATGGAACACGATTATTATTATTATTATTATTATTATTATTGTTATTTAAATAGCACCATCCAATTCCGCAGCGCTTTACAATGGGTGGACGAACAGACATGTAGTTGTAACCAGACAAGTTGGACACACAGGAACAGAGGGGTTGAGGGCCCTGCTCAATGAGCTTACATGCTAGAGGGAGTGGGGTAAAATGACACAAAAAGGTAAGGATAGTATTAGACTAATGACAGTTGCAGAAGAGGAATCAGTTGGAAGCTATTAACAGTTTAATTGATACGCTTTCATGAAGAAGTCTGTTTTTAACGATTTTTTGAAGGAGTGGAGACTGGGTAAGCATCTAACGGAGGAGGGAAGCGAGTTCCACAGGAACGGTATAGCCCTCGAGAAATCTTGGAGGTGAGCATCAGAGGTGGGAGTACGGACAGAAGATAGATGTAAGTCTTCAGTAGATCGTAAGGGCCTAGACAGGACATACTTGTGTATAAGGGAGGATAGATCGGTGGGGACAGCATTATGTAGCAATTTGAAAGCAAGAACCAGAATTTTAAATTGAGCTCTATATTTTATAGGAAGCCAATGTAGGGACTGACAGAAGGGTGAGGCATGGGAGGTGCGGGCGGACAGGAAGATGAGCCTCGCTGCCGCATTCATTATGGACTGTAACGGCGCAAGTTGGGAGCACGTAAGACCACTGAGAAGCGGATTACAGTAGTCAAGGCGAGAAAAGACAGTGGAATGGACAGTGGAAACACCTTAGTTGCATCTGGCGTTAAGTAGGGGCGGATGCGCGCAATTGTTTCTGAGATGGAAATGACAGGATTTGGCGATAGACTGAAGGAGTTTGAAGGAGAGGTCGGAGTCAAAGAGAACACCTAGGCAGCGAGCCTGCGTGGTGGAGCTGATGGTAGCACCGTTGACTTGAAGGGAGACAGACACAGGAGTAACAACACTTGAGGGAGGAAAGACCAGAATTTCAGTTTTGGTCAAGTTTAGTTTAAGGAAGTGGGCAGCCATCCAGTTAGAAATAGCAGAGAGGCAGTCAGAGACACTAGTCAAGAGGGACGGGGAGAGATCAGGAGAGGATAGGTAGATTTGCATGTCATCTGCATAGAAATGCTATTGGAAGCCAAAGGAGCTAATGAGTTTACCAAGGTAGGCAGTATAGATGGAGAACAGTAGGGGACCAAGCAGTGGCGTACACATGACCTATGGGGCCCCGGTGCGAAAATTGATCCGTGGGCCCCCCCCCCCGCACGCTTACTCTGCGCGGGCCCGGGCCGCAACACATGGCGGCGGGCACCTGGTCGCAGGGGTTGCAGGGCTGCGACCCCTGCGACCGCGGTATGTACACCAGTGCATGCAGATGCACACACACTTAAAGGACCACTACAGACACCCAGATCACATCAGCTCAATGAAGTGGTCTGGGTGTCAGGTCCCTCTAGTTTTAACCCTGCAGCTGAAAGCATAGCAGTTTCAGAGAAACTGCTATGTTTCATTGAGGGTTAATCCAGCCTCTAGTGGCTGTCTCACTGACAGCCGCTAAAGGAGCTTCCGCGATTCTCAGACACTGAACGTCCATAGAAAAGCATTGAGTAATGCTTTCCTATGGGCGGTTTGAATGCGCGCATGGCTCTTGCTGTGCATGCGCATTCGGAGTTGAGAGGCGGAGGGATCCCCAGCGCCAAGGGAGTCCAGCGCTGGAGAAAGGTAAGTGCTGAAGACACGCACATACACACTCTCACGAACAGACGCATACACACTAGCTAACACACGCATACACACTAGCTAACAGACACACACATTTACTGACAGAGACACACTCAGCGACAGACATACATACACACTCACTTACAAAACATACACTCACTAATAGACATCAAACAGACTCACTAATACAAACACACTCAGTAACAGACACACACAGTAACACACTCACTGACACTCACTAGCAGACACACTCAACAGACACTCACACTAACACACAGTAACACTCACAGTAACACTAACACACACACTAACACTCACAGTAACACTAACACACACGCTAACACTCACAGTAACACACACACTAACACTCACAGTAACACACACACTAACACACACACTAACACTCACAGTAACACTAACACACTAACACTCACAGTAACAGTAACACTAACACTCACAGTAACACTAACACTCACAGTAACACTAACACTCACACTAACACTCACAGTAAAACACACACTAACACTCACAGTAAAACACACACTAACACTCACAGTAACACTCTCAGTAACACACACACTAACACTAACACACTGTGAGTGTTAGTGTGTGTGTTAGTGTTACTGTGAGTGTTAGTGTGTGTTAGTGTTTCTGTGAGTGTTAGTGTGTAACACTAACACACACACTAACACTCACAGTAAAACACACACAGTAACACTAACACACTAACACTCACAGTAACACTAATACACACACTAACACTAGCACACACAGTAACACTCACAGTAACACTAACATACACACTAACACTCACAGTAAAACACACAATAACACTCACAGTAACACTAACACACGCTAACACTCACAGTAACACTAACACACACGCTAACACTCACAGTAACACACACACTAACACACACACTAACACTCACAGTAACACTAACACACTAACACTCACAGTAACAGTAACACTAACACTCACAGTAACACTAACACTCACAGTAACACTAACACTCACACTAACACTCACAGTAAAACACACACTAACACTCACAGTAAAACACACACTAACACTCACAGTAACACTCTCAGTAACACACACACTAACACTAACACACTGTGAGTGTTAGTGTGTGTGTTAGTGTTACTGTGAGTGTTAGTGTGTGTTAGTGTTTCTGTGAGTGTTAGTGTGTAACACTAACACACACACTAACACTCACAGTAAAACACACACAGTAACACTAACACACTAACACTCACAGTAACACTAATACACACACTAACACTAGCACACACAGTAACACTCACAGTAACACTAACATACACACTAACACTCACAGTAAAACACACAATAACACTCACAGTAACACTAACACACGCTAACACTCACAGTAACACTAACACACACGCTAACACTCACAGTAACACACACACTAACACTAACACACACACTAACACTCACAGTAACCAGTAACACTAACACACTGAGTGTTAGTGTGTGTGTTAGTGTGTGTGTTAGTGTTACTGTGAGTGTTAGTGTGTAACACTAACACACACACTAACACTCACAGTAAAACACACACTAACACTAACACACACACTAACACTCACAGTAACACTAACACTCACAGTAACACTAACACACACACACTAACACTCACAGTAACACTAACACTCACAGTAACACTAACACACACACACTAACACTCACAGTAACACTAACACACACAGTAACACACACACTCATACTAACACTCACAGTAAAACACACACACACTAACACACACACTAACACATTTTTTTTTAAATTTAATCCCCCCAGCCTCCTTACCTTTTGGAGTGTTGAGGGGATTCCCTGGGGTCCAGTGGTGCTGCTGGGCTCCTGGGGGGCCGGTCACCCGGCAGGCAGGCAGGCAAGCAGGCGGGCGCGCGAGGGAGCACTCTCCCCTGAGTGCTTCCTCTTCAGCTCCCTCGCGCGCCGCATACTGATACCGGTGCCGGAAGATGACGTCATTGACAGCAGGGTGACAGCAGGGCCAGCCTCGGGGGGCCCGGAGGTGGCCGGCTCCAGGGCCCCCCAGGAGAAGAGGCTGGCCAAGTGACATACATACCGGGTCGCAGGGGCGGCCGGGCCCCCTGGTGGGCCGGGCCCGGTCGCAGCCGCGACCCCTGCGACCCTGGTATGTATGCCACTGGGACCAAGGACTGAACCTTGGGGGACACCAACAGAGAGGAGTTGGGGAGAAGAAGCAGAGCCAAAGAAAGAAACACTGAAAGAGCACTGGGAGAGGTAGGAGGAGCACCAGGAGAGAGCATTATTTTGTAGACCGATATTGCAGAGGATGAGAAGAAGCTGTTGATGATCAACAGTGTCAAAAGTCGCAGACAGGAAGGCGTGGCTTGGAGGTCCGCGAACATGGCTGCCTAAACCGTGAGCTCCCCGCCGGCCTAGCACTAAACCTCACCGACCGCACAGCCAAACACTCGTAATGGGGAAGACTCACCGCACATCGAATGCCCAAAGACCCGCGGACACCCTGAAAAGTGCTCCGAACCCCTCCATGAAGCAATACCTCGTGGCACAGGCGGACCCGGACCACCAGGCCTCAACTGACTCCACGGCCTCGGGCTCTCCCCGCCCACGGTCCCCACAGGGAGAACATGCACCAACAAACTCCCAATCCTTCACCCCTGAACTGATGTCCATACTCCAGCAATTACCCACGAAAGCAGACCTGAAACAGGCTAATGCTGAACTCCACACCTCCATCACTACAGAGCTCCATGCACTGCGAGAGGAGATACAGGGCCTCAGCCAGAGAGTGGCCCAGCTCGAGGCAGACAGTGACCACATGTCTGCATCTCAGGCAGCAAACACTGACATGCTGCAGTCTCATACGAAGGTACTACAGCAAATGGCACTGCATATTGAGGACTTAGACAACAGGGGTAGGAGACAGAACATCCGCATCAGAGGGGTACCTGAGGGGTTGGACAAGAACACCCCTATTCAAGCCACCTTGTCGGATCTATTTAACAGACTGCTGGCCCGTCCGCTTCAAACGCCTATAGGCTTTGTACGTGCACACCGCGCACTTAGGCCCCAGGGACCCCCTGAAGGCCCTTCCCGCGACATCATCTGCTGTCTGGAGAGCTTTCCCCTGAAAGAGGAGATCCTTCGCAAAGCCAGAACCGCAGAAAAAATTCTGTTAGAAGGTTCGGAGATCCACCTGTTCCCCGATCTATCTCCAGCAACCCTGGCATACAGAAGAGCAATGAAGCCCCTAACCAGGCAGCTACAAACCGCCCAGCTGCGGTACCGCTGGTGTTTTCCCACAGGACTGCAAGTGGCGACTCCTAACGGCCCTTTCATGGTCCTAGGGGAAGAAGATACCCAGGCTCTCCAGAAGGAGCTGCACCTGCCACCGGAGACACTACCCTGGCCGAACCCGCTGAACTTTTACACCTTCACCCCCCGACCACAAGGTCTGGGTCCCCGACCCCAGAGACTGAGGCAACCTCGCACACAGACGACTAGACCAGTGGGGATGCCCAACTGAAAACTGCCATGCCTGCTCGAAGTCTAGACCTTGGAACTGTTACCCTGATACCATAGGCATGTCACGAACTCTGGACTTTACACTGGGGTACCCCTGAGGCCCCACCACTAAATGGACACTGCCGTGACTTCTCGACACAGCAAGTATTGCTAGAGCTGAGGCTCCAGATAAGGGGGAGGGAGGGCACACAAGGGAACACCTAAGTATATGGGGGGGCTAACCCGGGGGGGGGAGGGGGGGATACTATTAACCAGCTTTATTATCGTGGGCGAGAGTCGCATGAGGGGCCTTATGCCCATGTGGAGAATAAATGTGCCCCAACCGCCCGATGGTTAGACCCCACAATACCAACTTCCGGACACACGCCACCGAGACCGGATCACACCCACAGGGGTGAGGGAAAGCGGAGAGAGGGTGGGAATTGCCATTAGGGTGATGAGAGATTGGGAGGGAATGGAGATGTGGGTGGGGGGGAGGGTCCCGTGACAGGCCACTAGGTGACCTACACGGTGAAGGTACAAATGGGACCCATGTTAAATTGTTGAATTGTTTATTTCCTATGGCTGATATCCTTGTTGAAGTTATTACTGTTCTTTTAAGGTGAGGTTGATAACTATGTTTCATTCCTTAATAGATAGTGCCGTAAGCCGGGGAGACGGAAGGTCCTGACTGGGTGGAGCCCCGAGAGGCCATAGTGGTCAGCGACGACCGATTAGCGAGCGCACTTGGTCCCCTGGGCCCGGCCCACTTGGGAATTCCGGGACTCCTTCGACTGCCCTACTGGAGTGAGCGACAAAAATCAGGTGAGCGGTTCCCCTCCGCCCGTTAACGGCCGGAGGGGCCCCAGCCCCCCGACGCTCTTTTCCAACGCCGCTGTTTACAGCGACTGTACATATTCTACCCCTGACCCTTCCCACCCCTACTACCCTACACTTCCCTATACCCCCCTTACCCCGTCCAAGCACTTGACCGCCGGACGGACGAGACTGCATATCTATACCTGACTGACAGGGATCGACCATGTCCACTGCCCCAGCCCCCATAACGGTTCTCTCCCTCAATGCTAGAGGTTTAAACAAACCCGAGAAAAGATCGGGAGCCTTGAGAGATTTCCTCTCCCATAAGGCATCCATAGTGTTTCTACAAGAGACACATTTCAGACTGGGATCACGACCAACACTGACCAACCAGCACTACCCCATCGGATACTACAGTGACTTCCAAGGTGGGAAATCAAGGGGGACGGCAATACTGCTCCACAAACGCATTCCGTTTAAAGAAAAGGGGGTGCTGACCGACCCAGAGGGACGATACACTTTTATAAAGGGGGAGATAGCAGGCTCCATGTACACTTTTGCCAACATCTACGCCCCAAATTGTAGACAATATCGCTTCTTGGCCCGGACACTCCGCACCCTTAGGAGTTTCACAGAGGGAGTACAGGTGCTGGGGGGAGACCTTAACGTGGCTCTGGATCCCAAATGGGACTCCTCCCTGGGCCGCTCTCACGTCCCCACCCAACATCTCACAGCAATCAGAGCCCTTTTGGCGAGAGAAAGGCTCGTGGACTGCTGGAGAGCCCTGCATCCCGATGAAAGGGATTACACTTTTTACTCACATCCCCATAACTCCTACACCCGAATCGACTACCTCTTCATGCCACAATACTACCTACCGCTGGCACTTCGGGCTGACCAGGGCACTGCTACATGGTCAGACCATGCACCGGTGTCGGTCACCCTGAAGTCCCCGCTATTCAGACCCACGATCTCCAAATGGAGGTTGAATGAGGCCCTGCTAGCCAAGCCAGAACTAACGGCCGACATAGAAACCACACTGCAAGAATACTTCACACACAATGGAAATCAAACGTCCCCCACCATACGTTGGGAGGCCCACAAAAGCGTAGTTAGGGGGCATTTCATACAAAAAGGCACACTTCTCAAGAGACAGAGGGAGGCCCGCATGGCCTCAATACTAGCGGACATACACCACCTGGATACACTCAATAAACGTCTACAACTCCCCACGCACCAGGCAACACTGCTTACTTTACGGAGAGAACTGACAACACTCCTACACTCCCAATACCACAGGGATGCATTGCGCAACAGGGCTTTCTTCCACGTAAATGGCAACAAGAGTGGGAAACTGTTAGCACGCATGCTCAATAAAAAGAGACAAGACACTTACATAGACCACATCCGGGACAAGGGGGGAACCCTACACAGGCACCCCGCTAAGATACAGGAGATCATTAGGGCATACTACCAGGAACTTTACGCGATTCCGCGACCGCACACGGACCCACACTCCCACAGACTCAGGGACTCTATAGACGAATACCTCTCGGCCCATACAATCCCCTCCCTACCAACAGACATAACGGATCAGCTGGACGAACCCATTACCCCTGAGGAACTTGCGCTTGCGATCAAGAGCTCTAAGCCCGGGAGGAGCCCAGGCCCCGATGGATTGCCCCTAAAATACTATAAGAGATTCACAGACATACTGTACCCCCCGTTAGTGGACATGTTTAATGCAATCAGAGAGGGACACGATCTCCCCGAGCAGGCACTCACCGCACACATCACCATCATCCCTAAGGAGGGAAAGGACCGGGAGCACTGCGGGAGCTACCGGCCTATCTCCCTTATCAACACAGATCTTAAACTTCTCGCAAAGGTCCTGGCGACCAGGCTCCAAACACATGTGCCCAATCTGGTACACGCGGACCAGGTGGGGTTCGTGCTGGGTCGGGAGGCCCGGGATAACACCATTAGGGCCCTCACGCTTATGCACAGGACATCTGGAACGGACTCGGGCCTTCTCCTGCTCTCTACAGACGCGGAGAAGGCCTTTGACAGGGTCAACTGGGAATATATGTTCCGGACGCTGACACATATGGGCCTGGGACCGCACCTCCGGGGATGGATTGGAGCCCTTTACTCCAAGCCAACCGCGCACGTGTTGGTCAACGGGGCACTAACAGAGGCCTTTCCGATACACAATGGCACACGCCAGGGCTGCCCCCTCTCCCCGTTACTATTTGCGCTGGCCCTGGAGCCATTCTTAAACACCATCAGATGCCACCCTGACATCACCGGCCTCCATACAGGAGATACACACCACAAAATAGCCGCATATGCGGACGACCTGCTATTCTTTATTACCAACCCTGAGGTTTCCCTACCCAACCTAGTGCAGGCGTTCCGGGCATATGGGTCCCTCTCGGGCTTGAAAATTAACTTTTCCAAATCGTATGTACTAAATATCAATGTACCCGCGCATAGAGCTGACCACCTGCGTAGGAGTCACAACTTCCAATGGGCTTCAGACAAGATACGTTACCTAGGCACCTGGCTGACAGTACACACGACAAATTTATACGCTGCCAACTTCGCCCCCCTGCTGACCCAGTTTCGGAAGGAGATGAGGGAGTGGGCCTATCCCCATATATCCTGGCTAGGTAGGGTGCAAGTAGTAAAGATGAACTTCTTACCGAGACTGCTTTACCTTATCCAGGCACTACCTATAGTGATCCCCACCTCCTTTTTCACGGCACTCCGAGGGGCACTGGGGACCTACGTTTGGGACGGGAGGAGACCCAGACTTAAATATACCTTACTGACACAACCCAAAGACAAGGGCGGACTTGCTCTACCAGACTTTGCCCTATACTACAGAGCGTGTCACCTGCAACGTGTGGTAGAGTGGTCCAAACCGGGGGTTCACAAACTCTGGAAAATAGCAGAGGAATGCGACGCGGGCATACCAGCCGCCCTCCTTCCGTGGCTCCCCGCAAGGGGGTCAGGGAAGGAAACACGATACTCGGTTTACACTAAAGCGACACTGACGGTGTGGCGAGGCAGTGTCGGACGACATGCCCTCTCCACATACCCATCCCCACTACTACCCCTAGTTCATAACCCAGACTTCCAACCGGGCTTGGACCCGAGGGCCTTCAGGGCACTAGTGAACGACCCCATGCCCCGCCTACGACACATTTGCACTAGACGAGGGATGAAAAACCTGACAGAAATGTGTGGGGAGACCTCCCAACCCTTCCTAACGCGTTTTAAATATGAACAGTTGCGTAATTTCGTAAAGTTACTCCCACAAGGCCAGGCACTCGGCAGAGATCTCACGGTCTTTGAACGACTATGCTCTGACCCGGACCCCTTACCACACGGGGTATCGCACCTGTACTCCCTTCTCCAGTCACACACACCAACTACACCTCCGAACTTCATGGGCAAATGGGAGGAATCCCTGAAACGCACCTTTAGCGCCCCGGAATGGGAGAAGATGTGCAATATCATACACCACTGCTCCATATTCAGCAAGAGCCAAGAGACTGCCTATAAACTGCTCACACGCTGGTATCGCACACCGGCCACAGCACACCACATAGACACAAATGCATCTCGCCTCTGCTGGAGGTGCGAAAAGGAAATAGGCACACTTAGACATCTCTGGTGGGACTGCGATCTGATACAACCCTTCTGGCACACAATTCACGCTATCATTGCCCGCTTTTCGGACAATCCCCCACCATATGAACCAGCAGCCATGCTGCTCCACCACACAAATGTCCCCACATCCAAATATAAAAAATCACTTACGATCCGGATCATAAATATAGCTAAGCAGACGATCCCAAGGTACTGGAAGACGAAGGAGACCCCGTCCTTACCCCTCTGGTTTGCTCAAATGGAAGACCTCAGAGCCATAGAGGAACTCACTATGTACGCGGCTGGTCCGCAACAACAAACATACCTAGACATCTGGACGCAGTGGATACTGACGACAGCGAAACCAGAATTCCAGACGATACTGACGACCCCAGCACCTACAGGCCCAAGACCGACTGACACAGAGACGACATACTAACCCTATTCCTCCTTCCCTATCCAACCCACTCCCCCCTTCCCCGACTCCCGTCCCAGTTGATACGCACCGACCAGGAAGGTGCGGAGCCCTAACCATGTACTGAAGGCCTAAGTAGGCCGGTTACCCGACAGGGACAGGGTGAGGCTACAAAAGAGTGTGACTATTCTCGTGTGACACTCCTGGACCTTCCGGGGTCCATAAGACCCGAAATGTACGTTACAGGTTAGAACCCGTCCTAATTTCTGACACAGTTGTAATTGGAAGACTTCATCTGAACCCGGTCCCTTAGACAGGACCACTTAATATGGTTAAGGACCTGCGAGTCCGATGTTGTTACGGGCCTGCGCGCCCAACCTCGTAAGTTTGATGCAATACCTTATACTTTCTTATGCCCAGACACATGTTGTGTCCTAAACGAATGTTTTATATGCAACTGGAGACCTGCGAGTCTCATTTTGACCCGTTTGACAATAAAAATTATATTTACAAAAAAAAAAAAGTCGCAGACAGGTCAAGGAGAATTAGGATAGAGTAGTGACCACGAGATTTTAGATCATTGAATACTTTGGTCAGTGCCGTTTCGACAGAGTGCTTAGCGCTGAAAACAGACTGAAGTGGGTCTAGCAGAGAGTTGGACTTGAGGAAGTCTGTCAATCTCACATACACAATTCTTTCAAGGATCTTGGATGCAAAAGGCAGTAGTGAGATAGGACGATAGTTGGATGGGGAGTTAGGGTCAAGGTTGGGCTTCTTTAGAATTGGGGTTACAGTTGCATGCTATGGCAAAAAGTCCATGATAACTATCGACATGAGCCACGTTTGCTCACAGAAGATGTTCTCCTAAATGAGAAACTGCGAATTAAAGGAACTCTGTAGGCACTATAACAATTTAAACTAATTTAATTGTTTATAGTACCTGGAGTCCCCTGGCACTGTCTCTCCATTCAGTGTTAAACCATTTGTGAGCAGTTTAACTCTGAATTAGGTTTCCTGGCCATCCACAGCACTCCTCTACTGGTGGTATGGCTAAGGCAGAGATTACACACTTCGTTCTAACCCCACCAATTCATACCAGCAATGGGCACTGTGATAGGCTGAAAGCGGTCAGCTGAAACTCTCAGCCAATCACAACCACCTATTGCTGATAAGGCTAACACTTCCTCATTGGCTGCTGGGGACTCTCATTTTAACATTAAAACGTTAAAAAAAGGTTTCGTACTGAGTGGAAGGACGGTGCTAGGTGACTCCAGACACTATAACCACTTCAGTGGGATTAAGCAGTTATGGTGCTTACAGTGTCCCTTTAATTCTGAACTATTGTGCGTACTGGAAAGAATCAAGACATCAGCTGGGATTGTCTAAAGTGAGGCTGTTGGCACCTATATAACTCTACTTTGCATCTGAGACACTTTATGTTTTTTTATTGTGTTTTCACAGCTGTTAAGTACCTATACTGTGCTCATGAATGCCATTTCAACAACCCAGTGATTGCATGCAAAGCTGCCAAAATTTAAAGAGGGGGTTTTATAACAATATAAACAGGCACAGTACAGCACCCTTTCCAAAAACATTTTAGACTGGAGCATGCTATTTTATTTCTCCTCGAGCAGAAAACAGATTATGTGGATCAAAGTTATTACTATACACTTGCTTTAAGATCGGAACAAATATTTGTATACAAATAAATGTTTTTTGTAATTTTTATCTTTATTGGACTAATGGTAGTTTTGAAAGAGAGACTTTCTCGATGGTCTCCCTATCGGATGTGAAAAGGTTTTTGTTTTCCTCTCAAAACCAAAACCTTTGATTTGTATTCTTATCTTAGTAAGAAGGGTATTACAAGGGGTGTCTACTGACTTGCATGTAGAGAAGACACGTATGCTGTGAGCTCCCGCAGACTACTTGGCCGCAGCAACATTTTGCAGCTCTTATTGCCAAAATAGCATCCCTTTTTTGCCTCCCCTACTCCTATGTCCACCTCTAAGCAAAGCCGGTTAACCAACATGTCTAGAACATCTGGACAGTCATATGGACCAAGACAATGGATAACGCAGGTTCTGGCACAACTCTTGGAGACCTCTCCAGCCTCCGAGAAAAAGATCCACACGATGTTGCAAGATTTGCCCAACACTTTAAATGGCTGATATCTGCACGTTTACAGTGGACGTCCACGGTGACATGCAAAACCTGGCTAAAAGAACCAACAGAGTGGAGAGCACCGTGGACAAACTATGCACTGCTCACAGTGATGTGGTGGAAAGAATCCAATTCCTAACATCAGAACACGACCTATCCTATCAAAACTGGGATCCTATCAAAACTGGTGGACGCTTCAGACAGTTTACAACGCAACAACATTAGGATCTGCAATATTCCTGAAACTGCTTCTCAAGTTGACCTGCACCACTGCTTCACCTTGTTCTTCCAAGCCCTGCTACTGGCGCTGCTGGGATGCAGCTGGATCATCGACAGAGCCCATCAACTCCCTCAGCCTAAAAACATCAAAGGAAATGTTCCGAGGGATGTTGTTGCGTGCCTCTACAATAAAGCCAAAGAAGCCCTTAAGCAAGCCTCAAGGAAATTGCCTTCCATGCCAGAACCCTATGTAGGTATCTAACTTTTTGCAGACTTATCTGCATGGCAAAACGGAAAACTCTAGCTGAAGTCACCTCTGTACTCCACACAGATGGCATCTCATACAGCTGGGGCTACAACAAGACATTGATGGCCTGCAACAGGACATAACAATAGATATATATGGGACTTCAAGTGGGTGACCACCATAATGTCCAAGTTAAGGTTTGCTAACAGAAGATCATCTTTCCCTAGCAACAGGTAGTCAGGTTTAGCTACTGTATAGGCCCCAGTACCCAGACTCACCCCATATGGGATGTACAGTGCCCAGAATTTAATTGGCTGAGACCTTATGGAACAGGAAGTATTCACTAGGAATCATGGGAATTACAGCCCTTGGCATCTTGAAGCCAGGCACTCCTAATCCCTCCTAAACTCTTTAAAAGTTGAAATATTTAAACGCCAACATTTTTACGATAACTCCTATTTAAAATAAATCATTAAGAGCTACAGGTAAATTGTTAATTTTGTTCCTCTGTCTTTGCCAGAAGAATGAGATACCTGGCATTAAAAGGCAAGGGGATATTCAACCCTCTTTAATTATTCCAATACATTCCATTCTCTTGTGCACAGCAATGAAATCTAAAATAAGGAGATCAGATTTCTGTTTTCACTGGGGCGCTTAATATAAATATATATACCATGCCAGACAGAGCCGAGTTCCATAAGCATTCCGATTTAAGGAGAAACGCGGTCATTCAAAAATTTTAAGAAAATGGATTTCAAAACTTGGTGTAACAATCTAAAAAGTCATCAGTAGGCAGAAACAAATTGTCCTGATGACAATGTTATGAACAAAGGAGTAACAGAATTTAAGACCCTGTGGCTCCAGAGGAGTTAATCAGAGAGTCTGTCTACAGATCATTTTCTTCCTCTAAGCCTCCTCTCCCCCATCCCCCAGCTCACTTAGGACACCTGCTTTTTGTTAGGCTCTCAGCCTCTGGACGGATTTCAGGAAGCATAGGGGGGCTGTGGGGGGTCCAAATTAGGTGGGCCAGCCCTTTCCCCATATCCCCCCTTAACCAATTTTTGACCTCTGGGACAAACAAAGCAGAAAGGCCAAGAGAAATCAGTCTTTGTGAGCTTTTATCAGCACCTTTTGTGTGCTGGAGCAATTTGAAATGCAATTTATTTGGAAAAGATTTCTTACAGATCAAATAATTGACAGTAAAATAACTTACAGTATCTATAAGAAAAAAAATATTTACTGAGGTTGGATTTAGATTTCCATCGATTGATTTTATATAAGGACAGAGTACAGTATAGCAAAACACTCAACTGTGTGGAAATCATGATTTATTCAGGAACGCTGATCTGAGTCAAAAACATAGATAATAGTAATTATTGATCAGTCAAGTACAAATAAAGCAGGAAAAAGTAAAAAATAAAAATAAAAAAAATAAAAGACTACAGTCAAAGAATAGGTAAAAAAAAATGGGTCACCGGTAGGTTTACACAGTGTGTCACAGGTAGGTGGATTATACAGTAGGTCACAGATGCAGTTGCGCAAGGACCACAGGTTGGTGTGCATAACGGGTTTTACAGTGGGTCATAGGTAGTTAATGAAATGGGTCATAGGTTGGATTACACAAAGGTCACAGGCAGGGATGCACAGCAGGTCAATGGCAAACACATTCAAGTTTCACATCCCCAAATCCACATTCAACACATCAGTTCATAACATTGCCATCAATCAATGAGAATCAATGTGTTTATCTGCAGGGACCAAGGCCAGACTGGGGATACAAAGCAGCCCTGGAAAATAAACCTATGCCAGCCCCGCAGCACGGCAGCACGACAAAAAAAGGGTGAGTAAAAACACTATTTTTAAACACACACATACACCATGACAGACACGCACACCCACCATGACAGACACACACATACCATGACAGACACACACACACACCATGACAGACACACACACACACCGTGACAGACACACACATACCATGACAGACACACACACACATCATGACAGACACGCACACACACCATGACAGACACACACACAAACAGACACACACATGACAGACACACACATACCATGACAGACACACACACACACACCTTGACAGACACACACATAACATGACAGACACACACACCTTGACACACACACACACACACCATGAAACAGACAGACAATGACACAGACACACACACCATGACACAGACACACACACACACACACACATCATGACAGACAGCCACACACTATGACAGACACATACCATGACACACACACACACACCATGACAGACATACACACTATGACACACACACACACACCATGACAGACAGACAGACACACACACACACACACACACACCATGACAGACAGACACACATACACTGACAGACTGACACTTAATATAGCTACCTGCGGGCGACTGGCCACAGGGGGAGCTGGCTGTGCTGGCTCTGCTCCCCAGCGCACAGCTTAATGAGAACGGTATCCCGGTGGGCCAGTCCGGCCCTGGCAGGGACTACAATAAATGTTATACACCCATAAGCTTATTTACATAAAAATCCTACAGGCTTCAAGATGGACAATGTTATCTGAATTTTATAAACACCTGGCAAAAAAAGACACCTTGGCCAATCTTTAGCGTGATGCGCCAAATTAAATAAGTAAATAAATAAAATAAAACATTGTAGCAACCTAATGCCTGCTCTTATGAGCTTAATCCACTTACTTGGAAAATGCATCCTCCTGGGGCTCACTGCAGGGCAAGGTTTAATATGGCCCTGGAATGAAGCACCTGTGACAGGGAGGGGTATAAAACTGGTGTGTTGGCCTGGACTCCCAAATATGATAAGAATGGGGTACATTGACGTTGTGGCAATGTATGATCATATGCTGTAACTAAACCCCCATTATTTTTGCCTAGGTTAGGTGTTTCTAAAAACAAACAAACAAAAAAAAAACTATTACATTCTGTGAACTTTTAAATTGTTCTTTAATGAATGAGTGGGATTGTGCTGGGTCTTGTAAGTTGTATGAATTGACCCTAGCACCCGTATAAGTATGCATGTTCAGGTGAGTGCAGCCCTCTTGGTTTGGGTATATATAATAATATTATATAAATATCCCACTAAATGTGGCAGCTACAGGTTACTAGAAATATATATGCATATTCCCCATTGTTCATTCAAATAATAGGTTAATGGCTTCTAAACCTAGTAAAAACAATATAATGCCTGAAAACATCGGCACATGAAGTAAAGAATAAAGCACTTTTGACTAGCAGTTGATATCTACATACCGTAGTCTGTTGAATAAAACAGACTAAGCAGGAAACCTGCTTGAAAGATTTGTTTCAAGACAAGTTGTACTGCAGGAGACCTTTTTCAGTGACACCATTAACCTTCAAATAACCTTGTCACTAGAATTCAGTGATCAAACCCTGGTCTGCAAGGAGAACAATTCAGTACTGTCTGGTGATGCAGTGTGAAAAAGAACAGGTGGTAAAACTTAGCAATACAGCATGCTTTAAGGCCCACAATCAAACAAACATGGAAAAAAATAAATAAAGGTTTTCACACCAGGAACAGCACTACTTAAATTCCATTCTATCTTTCTCGGTGTGCCTCATTCATAGTATCCATGTCTTCCTAGTTCAGGGGACCCATGTGATGGACATGAAGATACTCATTCTAGAACTGAGATTAGTGAAAGGGTGTCTGGTGCCTTGTTTAAAGCACAGTGATACTATAGTAAACAACTTCTTTTAAACAGTCTCCTGAAGCCTGGATGAATTTGAAGTGCCCGTTCCAGCAATTGTGAACCTACTAAAATAGCATGGGGACCTAGTATGGGGTCTTGACCAAAGAATAGGTCTAGTACAATAGATAATTGGGTTTATACTATGCATGCTTTCTGCCTGCTATACAAGTCCCTGTGTAACCTGCCTGGTCTCAGGGTAATATTCGGGTAGGTTCCTCTGTGGGGTTTAGTCAGCAGGAGCCAAGAAGACCCAAGAAGTTATAATTCTATGGTAACTACCCAATAATTTTATCATGTCATATGATATTTGACATTTTGGAGTAAAGGAGGACTTTCTTTACATTTTCGGTCAAAGCTGGAAATCGTAACAAATTGGATCAACATTGGATGGATTTAATAGATCTTTTTTGTGAATTTCTTTTTTATTCAGTATTTTCGATTTTATATGAGACCGTCGGTGTGGACATGCAGGTCCAGCATTGATACGTTTCAATTAATACTTTGAAATGTAGTGGGCTCAAAGAGCAACAGTGGTGGCGTGCAAGTCACCAAGTAACAACAAGTAACATTTCCCAGTTGGACTCGCAGGTCCTATAACGTGTAAGCTTGGATAGGCCATTCCCCTTAGTTTTCGGTTGCTATAGCCGTTCTGGGTCTTCTATGGTGGCAGGGGTGGTTCGTATCCTGCTTTAAAACTATTAGCCTGTTGCTCCCTACCGAGTGGGGAAAGTCGGGGTGGTGTCCATGTCCTGTAGGTTCAGACCTAAGGTCTTCGTTGTCAGTGGGTTGTTGTCTGCTATTCTGGCTTGAGTAGTGGTTGTTTACTCTGTCGTGGCCGTGTCTGCCAGCTGACTCTTATACTTTCGTGGGTGATCTGTTAGCCCTGCCTCCCCCTTTCCTGTGCCTGACAGTGAACCCCTCTCTTGTTTCTCATTTTATGGGTGCCCATCCGCCTAAGATCTCTTCATCCTCCTATCCTCTCTACCGTGTTGCATCTCTGCCCGTGGGTCCTTTCGGGGGGGGGGGGGGGGGGAGGGGAGAAGAAGGGGAGGGGAGCAAAAAAAGGGGGGTAGTAGTTTTTTTTTTTCCGCCGGTCTTGTTAGTCCTTTGTCTCGACTGTTGTCCTCAATCAGTTCAACATGGCCGTAGTCAGAATCCAGTGTGTCCAGATCGTCATATATGTCTGAGTCTTCTCCTCTGCCAGCACTCTTCTAGTGCTCTCAGTTCCTCCATGCGTTGGTACCACGTCACTAGGGGGGTGCGCTTTGTTTTTTACAGTAGAGAGGAATTAGGCTTTTGGCCACGTTAAGTATTCGGATAGTTAGGGATTTTTTGTAGGTTGATGTCTTTGTCGTGGTGTGGTGAATGAGAAATGTTGCAGGTTTCATGGGTGGTGGGGTGTCTGTGAACTTTTTTACGATCGTGTAGATGGCCGACCAGTATGGTTGGATAGTTGGGCATTCCCACCATATGTGGAGGTATGTACCCGTGTGTCTTGTGCATCTCCAGCATGTGTCGTCCGTCATGGGGTCGTATATGTGTGTGTTAAGCGGGGTGCAGTACCAGAGGGCTAGGATTTTGTATGCTGTTTCTTGCGTCCCACTGGATGGTGCGCAGTGAAGTGACAGGGTGCATATTTTGTCCCATTGGTTGGGTGTGAATGTGGTGCCTAGAACGGTTTCCCATTTCCCCATGAAGCCTGGGGGTGGTAATCTCCTCATCCGCATGATCATGCCATAGAGCGCTGAGAGGCCCCTTACCATCGGGTCTGGGTCCATGCAGATCTCTTCAAACACCGTTAAAGGTCTGAGGGTGTGATTGTTTTGAGCGGTCACCTGTATGAACCCTTTAAGTTGTCGGTATCTGAATGGTAGCATGAATGAGTGAGTGGTGTTCCCCGTCATGGCCTCTAGTGTTTTGATGCGGCCGTTATCCGTGGCGTGGCAGAGCCTCGGTATTTCGTGTCTCAGTAGTTGAACCAACGTCTTCGGTTCCCTTCCCAGTGGGAAGGCCTCATTATGGACCAGGGGGAGCATTGGGGACGGTGTGGTGGTGAGTGAGAGTGGTGCGGCCATTGCTTGCCACACCTGCATGGTTGCTTTAATTAGGGGGTGTGGGGCTGCCAGTTGCCTACCTTGTTGAAGGTCCAGCCAGGGGAGGACTGCTATCGGTCTCTCCACTTGTGCTGACTCTACATCTTTCCAAAGTTTCGTCACTCCCTGTTTGGTCCACTCCACTATCCTTTGGATGTGTGTGGCCCTATGATATCTCTTAAAATCTGGCAGGGCAAGACCTCCCTTGGCCTTCGGCAGTGTGAGAACGTCATGTTTTATCCTAGCCTTCTGCTTCTGCCAGGTAAACCTAAGGGCCATCGATCTGAGGGAGGTGAAAATTGCCTCCGGGATGGCAGCGGGGATGGCCTGGAACAAGTAAAGAACCCTCGGTAGGATGTTCATCTTAAGCACTCCGACTCTTCCAAACCACGAGAGGCGGACCTGCTCCCATTCCTTCAGGTCTTTCTGTATGGTATTCAACAGCGGTTGGAAGTTAGCCACGTATAGTTGGGTGAGGTCTTTCGTTAGCACCGTGTCGAGGTATTTCAGGGAGGTGTCAGACCATTGAAGCGGCAGTTCCCGCTTGAGGGCCGCTGCTCTGGGTCCCGGGATGGAGACGTTGAGGATCGTGTATTTGGAGAAGTTGATTTTAAAGTTCGACAGCTCCCCGTATGTTTCAAACTCTTCCATGATCGCGGGCATGGAGGTTTCTGGCTTAGTTACGAAGAACATTAGATCGTCCGCGTATGCTGCCAGTGCCACTGAGTGTTTTCCCCTTCCTGCCTTTAACCCCGGGATATCCTGATTGTTTGGGATCAAAAATGGTTCCAGGGCCAGCACAAAGAGCAGGGGGAGAGGGGGCAGCCCTGCCTGGTCCCATTCTTTATCGAAAAGGGGTCGGTGAAGGCCCCATTTATGCAGATCCGTGCTGTCGGCTGCGAATACAGTGCCCTGATCCAGGCCATCATGAATGACCCCGCCCCCAGCGTTTCGAGGACCTGGAACATAAAATGGATTTGATAGATTTAAGTCTTTTAATAGCCTGTATTACTATGTAACTAAAGCCCTGTTTGCAATTCAGCAAATTACTTACCAGCTACTCACCTCACTGTATTATTAACACTTATTTAGATCAATGGGGAGCTTAGGCCTTGTTCTTTTTTGCATTGAAAAGGACAATGATCATTTTGAAAAATAAATAAATAGAAAAAAACTGTTTGGGTAAGAATGAACAAAGCGTATCTGTGAGAGGAAAGAACTTAATTTACTATGAAAGATGTAATTATGGCCCTTGGAGAAAATTGATAAACAGAGGTGTAGAAACTGAGAGACTGAAGAATGCAGAGAGAATGTATTGGGTCAAAAGTTGGGGGTTAAGAATTTTAGTGGACGACTCAAGTTTTACAATAACATCAAATGTAAGAATTATGTTATTAAGAAAAGTTCCTGCACGTGTATATTTGTTGGCAAGGCTTAAACATTAAATGAAAACATGATACATTTTGTGTAATTCCACATGGTTGTTGGAGGCTTGGCGTTCGGTCTAAATCTCAAAGTAAAATTAATACACAATACAGAAAGGGAATGAGCACATTCCTAAATTAGAAAATTTGCTCAAAACATCTTAGTAAGCCCTAGCACTCAATTCTGCTACTTGCCATGCCTGCCTTCCATCTTTAATAATGTCGCCTTAACTTAAAAGAATGTCTGATGGAACAATTCATGGAAAGAGATATATAATTATTTCAACTGTGTCTTCTAAAAAACAGAATCGTATACTGTTTTGTGCCTGGACCTCTGGATGTTCCTTTCTCTGTGGCTTACCAGCTTCGTAAAATCAATATTAAACAACAATTAATTGGTGGTCTTTCCATAAACACAAGAGGACAACATAGATCAGTCTTAGACATTTAATGAAGCGAGTTTAATAAGAGGTGAAACTGGCTGCTATGTTATTCTAAAGAGCCTCTAAAACCATTGCAATTTTCACTTCGCAACCTTCCACCTCTCATTAAAACGCTTCCATGAAATGAGTCACTAATCGTGGGGATTTCAGTAAAAAAGAAAAGATAAAAAGCCATAAGCAAACACGTAGTACTCTTACAGTACTGGAACTTATGACCCGCATCATGAAATGGACAAAACCCAGATTCACATTTTTTTCAGTTGATTATTTTACTTTCATTGTAGCTCTACAGGGAGTGATCATTGTCTGAGCAATGGAGAAAATTAATTACCGTAGATTTGTGATGGACTTTGAATAACAGAAGTTTTCTGAGAAACATTTTTAGACTTTGAATACCAGGAGGGTGATTCACATTATTTCCTCGTATCGCTTTGTTGGCAAGGGTCACATCATTTTCTGGCCATGATATCTTGTGTTCTGGTATCTCCAGGATGTGGGCCATTAGAACGAAAGCGGAACCACAAGAGAAACTTAGAATTCTTCTGTCAAAATCAGAACACAAGCAAGGTGTGCAAGAGTTACCCAAAGGCATTAGGGCCGGTCTAGCCATTGTGATGGCCTTGATGTGTAGCTTCAAGCTTGTATGCCAAACTGAGTGGGTACTTTTTGGAGCCAGTCCTTGTGAAATACAATGACAGCATATTAACATTTCATCTAGAGCAAAATTGCTGAATGTTTTTGAACGTAATAGCTCAAACGCAGGCCGAAATCAACCAACCGGTCAATACGTGACCACTTGTGTCTTAATCCCTTAATCTCTTTGTCCTATACATTACTGCTTCCCAAATGGGATTCATCCTCCCTGTCTACTGTCTGCTCCAGTAAAGTGCTTTATGTGCTCTGACGTCAGCCCGAGGTGCAGTGGATTACTGGTGATGCCAAGGGGCATCAAGCTAATCAATTAATCAGGTCTGCATGTTTGATAGAGATACAATGTAGACAGATCTATGAGTGCCACTGGTGATACCCGAGCCATCATAGATCTTGCGCAATAGGAAAACGATCTTAACTGCCTAAGACTCAAACGCTTACTCTATAGCGCAACCATCATTAGGACGGGGGGAGGGGGATACTGCAAAAACATAATGGCATCATTGTGGATTGTCACCTACTGCTATCCGGTATCATCAGGTTGCTGAGAATTGGAGTCAGACGCTACCTCAAGGGCATCAGTTTTCCAGCCCTGCACTTAACCATACAGAGAGATCTTCTCATATATTGAAATCTTACATGTATCAGCCTTTTCACCTGATTCCAAAGCCATGCTGTTAGCTTTAAACACACAGTTCTTTGTAGTGTAGGTCTTCAAACTCTCCAGCGCAAAAACACCTCATCTATCAAGAAAAATATGCTCCCCTGTGGGGGGACTGGTAAAACTGCCGCGTGGAAATTCTACGGATTTGTTGATTTCCTATCAGAAAAACATTACACGTATTATCATGGTCACAAGGTAAGAAAGCTCACACTTATCCTCCAAGCCCTCTGCCCCCCTCGCCGCTGCCCATCAAAAGTCGCTGACGTGGAAAATCTTTTAATTTTTATCAAACGGAATTCTTTTTGTTATGATAAAAAAAAAAAAAGGGATACAAGTGTTCTGTTACATTTATAAACTCCTGGGGAAAATGTACATGCAGACTATAATCCTCCTTGCTTACAGTATCAGTCAGAAGACTACATTTGCCATACAGGGGTTCAATCCACAAATTGGACATTTTTTCATTGGACAAAACGTTTTGAGTTGGAAAGATAACAGAGAAATTTCTTATTTTTTTTTGAGAGAGAGAATTTTTGATCCTGTTAATTTTTTTCTTTTTTATTCTTTATTTTAGTTAGTGCATAGCATAACTTACAGGCGTGAGTTGACATTTTTCAACAGTATAAATGACATTGTTCTAATATATGGATAATGTGAAATGTCAGCACACAGCACTTTTTTTTCTTTTTTAAAGAGAAAAAGTAAGAAAATGAAGTAAAGGAAACTATGCCTATGGATATGACTGACTAATTACATTAATTATTATTATCGCCATTTATATAGCGCCAACAGATTCCGTAGCGCTTTACAATATTATGAGAGGGGGGATTTAACTATAAATTGGACAATTACAAGACAACTTACAGGAACGATAGGTTGAAGAGGGACCTGCTCAAACAAGCTTACAGTAATAGGGAAGTAAAGTAAGTAAACATGTCTAGGTGCGTAAAGTGTGATAAATAATAAACAGCATTAATAAAGGCTATTAAGGTCCTTGATTAACAGGCTAGAATCATACAGCATGGGATTGACTGGTTATGTAAAGGGCATAACATGGTACCAGCATGAGAGAAACCAAGCTTATATACATAACCAGCACGGGAATTAACCACTGCCAATAAAATCAATAGCACACGGCACTTTACACTGTTAAATAAAATATATGAGCAAGATAGAATAGTAGGAGACAAAAATCACAAAGCTGAGTATTTAGCTAGCACCCGGGTATCGGGCCCCATGTCCAAATCAGCCGATCCCCTCAAACTGCAGAGGTAGTGAGCGTCCAGGTGATTCCAAATGGGCCTCTGTGAAGCAGCTCCTATCCAATCAGTCCCAAGGACACAGTCTTTCCCCCGTCTAGGGTGAGCTGTGGGTCTGGTTGGTGGGTGCCTCCTGTGGCGTGCGATCTTCCGCCATCGTGTCTGATGCAGTGAGGCTGTGCCCGGCGGGGCACCCGACCCAGGTCGGCTGGCAGCTGGGGTAATAGGTGCATGCTGGCTAGAATCACCCTGCAGGAGCCTTCTCCGTCTTAGCGACATGTCTCCTCTACTGGCCCTCCGCCACTGTGGCTTGGTAGTCTGCATGCGTGCCTGTAGTCTCTCCCAGAAGCGATGAACTATGTCATCTAATCGTGACAGGGTTGATGCTGTGGAGTCGTGGAGAGGCCCCAGGGATGGGTTTAGGCCTTATACAGCAAGCGGATGGACAGCCGCCATCGTGAAGGCGAAGTGCGGTCTGAGCACTGCTCGGTGCAAGTGGGTGCAGGTAAGTCAGAGATAGTCCAGTGGGGACCGGGATAACACCCACCGGTACAAGGGGGGGGGGGGGAGAGTAGGAAAACAACAGGAGTCATCAGAAAGCTCAGGAGTGAGGTCGGCCGCCTTCATGGGGTCCTCGAATGAAGGACACCAGCAAACTAATTGGTACGGCAGAAAGTGCCCCAAAATTTGGACAGTTGGGAGTCCTGGCATTGGGAGATGTGCAATCAGGATGGGTGGGCTAGCCCTTAAAGGGGCATCGCCAGTGACATAACTGTGTCACTGGTGGCACCCATAGTGGGTGGACCTGACCGGGAAGTGGTCTTCCTTTACCCCTAAAGGGGAGTGGCAGTCTCGTGTCAAGCACGCCAGGCTGAAAAAACGCCTCCCAGCCGACCACCAATATACCGGACCGTGCAAGATATGCTACTGAAGTGCTCTCCACACGGTCCTAATGCCCACTGCACAGCGCAAGTGTGTCTAATGATGCATCCGCACTTCCCGAATGTGGAACACCCTAGAACCAAATTTGAATGGGGGGACAGGACCCCAAAATCTGGACTGTCCCACCAAAAGCTTGACAGTTGGAAAGCCCAGATTTACTGCTACTCCCTGTTAGAGAAGTGGCCCTCCTCCAGTCAATAAACATCCAACACAGAAACGAATTGCTGACAAGTCAGTGAAACAGTTAGTGCGTAGAGCTGATTCCTTACAGGAATTTGACCGTATGATATTGTATAACGCTTTGCTGAAATTGTGTGGAGCTGAGGCCTGTATGGATGATGGCTGTAACCATGCGTATTGGTGACTCATGGAATGACTGGTGTGGGGAGGAGAGGGGGAGCTGAGACTTTGTTACAGGCAGGTAGGAGCAGTGCTGTGGTTTGGAGTAGAAACACAGGAATTTTAAACATTCTTACCATGACCACAATAGAGGGTACTTCTCCCCCTCTTACTGTAACTCCCCCTCAATCCTTACAGACTAGTTTTAACCCATTCTGTAGGGAGGACGTAGAGATCAATGCTTTGTGCAATGCAGACTGCATTATTCATACCTTACAAAAAAAGTCTCAATCCAGGAAACTGTGGTGTCAGAGAGATGAGTCAGCTCTGTCGTCCATGAGTACCGAGCTTATAGACCACTGTTTAGAGTCGGAATACTAGATGACCATGTATGTACAGAATGCTTAAGAATTCTCCATGCTGTAAGGCAGTATATGAAAAGAGACCCCTGGCAGCACATAGTTATACAAATTCTGTAGGGGTGAAGAAGATTGATGAAACATAGTTTCCTTTAAAATTCCAGCCACGGTAAATTAGTTTGTTTACTCCTGCAGCATATGAATGCTGTATACAGCCATGAGCATTTTTCACACTCTGCCCAGCAATATAAAGTATCTTATGCATCTTGAAAAACCATGGCGACAAAGCACTCATAAGTTTATCCTGATGACCACGACCACCGCAAAGCTGAATCCGGATAGTGACAGTGTCACCAGATACAGGGACATTTATATTACTGAACTGTGCAAGGATATGTTTTACAGTATCCAGTACAGTACAATAATAATAATAATTTTTTTAAAAATAATCTATAAAAACTACACCTTCTGCAACATTGATACAGCATGTCTTGGATAGTACTCGTTACCAAATGTACATTGACGCACCCTAAACTGAATTGAAATGAACTATTTTGTCCTCGTTATTCTGTGTTAATATGCAACAAACCTACAGTAAATTCATTGTAATAATAACTAGAACTAGATTCATTTTCTAAAGAGCACTCATTTTCCTATAAAGAAATCTCCAATAAAGAGTGTTTATGCTATTTTTTTAAGTGCTGTGTTCATCAACATACTGGACATTTATAGGGATATAATTGGGAAGTAGTGATTCTCCGATAAATCTGCCTTGGGCTACATGCCTGACTGTGCACAGTCCTTTCTACTTTGTGTATGTGACTGTGACCTCTACTTTGTGTTTGTGACTGTGAAGTAAGTATACATATATATATATAGAAAAATTATAAATAAATGGTTGCACTCACGAATTTAAAAGTCCAAAGTTTAATGGAAAGTACGGTAGTTAAAATATCCAAGATCGACGTTTCAGTCCTATCAGACTTTCATCAGGATTTTTTATGATCCTGATGAAAGTCTGATAGGACTTAAACGTCGTTACTTCTGGATATTTAAGCTGTTTTTTGGTTGGCACCCGGCTAATAAGGGACTTTGGAGCGTGTGTGCAGGAGCAAGTGTATATTTTTTATATATATATATATATATATATATATATATATATATATATAGTGATATTCTGACTTTTGGCCAGAATAGTGAAAGTTGGTTATTTTGTAATTATGTAATTTTAAACAATCCCCAGAAATATAGTGTTTTTGGACCCCGTTTAATGCAAACGGGAATGTTTGCAATGTAATACAATTACAATTATTTATATAGTGCCATACATATTCTGTGGCGCTGTGCAATAGAAAACAAAATAAACATATCATTCTAACAAAACATGTATAACATATAACAAGGATAGGCAACCTTCGGCACTCTAGACGTTGTGGACTACATCCCCCATAATGCTCTTACACCCATAATGCTGGTAAAGCATCATGGAAGGTGTAGTCCAAAACATCTGGAGTGTGGAAGATTGCCTATGCCTGACATATAAGAACAGTAGGTGAAGAGGGACCTGCCCAAACGAGCTGACAATCTATAGTACAGGGGCTTTGATTAGTCTCTCTCAGATGGAACGTGGCCTCTAAAAGCAGCTCCGTTTTTACCAGTCCATTTATGCGACCAAACTACAAGATAGCTTTAAAGAAAGAACTTTTATTCAAAAACTGATCTCACCTATGATACAGAATGGAAAAAAAGCACCTTATCAAAATTGGGGAGACCCAGCTTGGTAAATAAGACAACGGAGCAAGCTTCAGACTGTGTGACTCAGATCACTCAGAAATTTCAATAATACTCTGTGTAGTATCAATATGTCTTAGAATTGCATGTGCTACAGTGTAATTTTGTTTGCTTACATATCTTTGTACCAAAGTCATCTGTCATGGCCGAGGCCAAAGATATTCTCAAAATAGGACATTAGAATGGTTTCCTGGGTAAGGTAGAATGTTTGGTTCAGTTAAGAGTTAATAGTGCATTACGTCTGTCTGTTCGGCTGGTAGAAAGATGCTATCATTTAATACTAGCTCTTCCTGCCCTGGCTTAGTCTGGTCTGGACTAAGACCTGCCAAAACATTCCTCTGATTTCTATCCAAGCAGAGCGTAGAAACCAGAGCTTTGCTGGCAAGAGGAGAGGGAATGGAGGGAGGGAGCACCGAAACTGAGAAATGGGGGAGATGCAGAGAAAAAGAAAAGGGGTAAAAAAGGACAGCAGAAGGGATGTGGCGAGGAAAGGAAATTATGAGGACAGCAAGACTACATTGTAGGGAGAGGCGGTTTTATTAGTCATCTGAAGAGAGTGAGGAGGTCCATACACTCGGCAGAAACAATCACTGTCGATACTGCGTAGTATAATGATACTGAGCATCTATAGACCAATAATGCTCTGTATAATGTCACAGCACCAGCCACCATATCTCCTAAGTGTCCCTGTTTAGGAGGGACAGTCCCTAATTTGGGCCCAAATCCCTCCTATCCATCTTTTCTATCCCAATGTTCCTCTTTTCTACGAGCTCTACATTGTTGGTGTGTCTGACTGAATAACAGAGCTCCATAGCAATAATACTCCCAGTACTGTGTCTTTAAACTACAATAAATGTGTTTAGAAATCAATCTGTGTAAGTAAGATACATTGTTCTTGTTCTAAATTACATTTTTGTTGCGTACATTGTTATTAGCAACCTCTTGGTTACCCCAACACCAAATCCACCACCAGTCACGCAATGCTAAAATTAAAGTGTCCTCCCTCTTTGTCCATTGCACCCATAAGTCACGTCCATAGCACCTATATCATATATGACATCCACATGACCCTCCAATCATTAGTTACCCCATAACACTTAAATCATACTTATAGAATGAGTGGCCGTCTGGTCAGGCCTAGAATCACAGTTACTATGTAACTATATGTGGTTCTTTATTCTTAGTCATCAGAGCTGTATTTCTGAATATCAAGAGAAAGAATCTACCTATAAGGGCACTGCCAAGACTAATACCTGCTAATGACAGTGACGTGTCCTGACCTCCATGCTATGATTGGAGGTGAGGTGTGAGGTGTGAGGTCCTCCAGTACCTTCAGCCTCTGAACTGGTAGGTCACTGGTAAGACAATCATATATCCACTCAATATATTGTGTGTCAGAAGCTCGAGTGCTCTGCACTGGCACTAGTAAATAAATAATGGATGTGTTCCTATAACTTGTGGGTGCCCATGGTCTTATGGCAGACGCACCATTATTATCAGTGCAAGTGCCGGTGACCTTCGGCTACACATTATTTACAACAATCAATCATAAATAAAATTAAATCTGTGTGCCATGTCCCCACTGTCACTGTGACACTCTAAAAGTGTTATTCCAAGCACCATGACCAACCACTTCAGTATCGCTATGAAATATTGTACAAACGGAGGTTAGCCCGTCCACCTCATTGGGCTGCCATTGGAACTAGAGTTCTGGGCTAGATAATATACCGTAGATTCTGTGCATGTTTCTATGTACAAAGATGCATTCATCCTACCCTCCCTCATCAGACTCATTTAATGTGTGGGGGGAAAAGCTATATTCTCTGCTCTGTAGGAGAGAAGGTCTCCTAAGCTATAATCACTGCAGCCTGGTCCGGTGGAAGAGGTCCTCATAGACCCCAGTCAAGCTTCAACGACTGGATCTGAAGTACTCCAAAGTCCCTGGTAACAGCAAGGAAACTTACCTGGCAGGGGTACTCAGTCAGAGAACAGGTCTGTCACTCAGCAATGTACCAAGATGGTACATCGCCCACTTACAGAGAGAATACACCACAAGGTTTCATACAGTCAAATCAGAGTAGTATCACTGGCGAGGTTATAAGAAGAATTCTAAATACTACTTTGTGCTAATTTTCTATGAATATCAGACCTCAAAACCAAAAAAACTATAATTACATAGTAAATTAGATTGAACAAAAAGACTCAAGTCTATTAAGATTAACCCTTTTCTTATTCAGGAAAAGCAGATTTATCTTTGGCAATTAATTTTTCAGATAGACAACCGTTAGAGGCAGTTCCTCCCTGGGACCTTCAATTTACAATATCGTTATAATGCCAACACACATTTAATGCTTCTCACAGAGAAGCATTGGATTACATTTTTCTCTATGAGATTGGCAGAGCGTGGTGAGGCACACATATGCCATAGGTTCCCAGTGCTCCTACCTGAAACTGGAATGAGATTTTTTATTTATTTTTTTTACTTTTTTTTTATTTGAAACATTAGGGGACAGAATCTAAAGATTCTAACTTTAAACATTTTTTTATTCGAAACGTTCAAGTATTTCATGATACATATAGGTTCAGGAAAACCCGTCTTGCATCTCACAATATGACTGGTGCAAGTATTCGACTCTAGACAGTAAGCTCATCTGTGCACGACGTTTGTCGTCCTTTGTTCTGGATGATGTGAGTTTGTCATGATGTAGAATGTTTTAATTCACTTTAATTCACTAACACTTCAGAATGTGATGTCGCTTTATTACTAACATTTCGAATTTGAGCTTAGGGAATTGCAAAAGTGGTTCTTTGTGAACAGTGAATTTGACGTTCAAGCTGCTCGTGCACAGTAATTATCAATGCAAGCACTCCGATTACCGTCATTGCCGCAGAGTTACTTGTTGCGACTTGATGGTTACTGAGTACCCCTCCCCCCTTTGTGATATGTAACAAAAATATTTTGTAGAAATTTGTGTGTAAAAAAAAAAAAATCAACAGTGAGATTGGAAAAGTAAAGACTGAAAAAAAAAAAAAAAGAAAGAGATTTGTGGGAGGAAATAGTTTTGATAATAGAGAGTAAAGGAAAAAAAATTCCCAAACTTGAAATGTTGTAACCTAATCTGGCTAAATACTCCCTTTGCTAGGAGACTTTACAGACCACAGCCCAGCTTCTATAAGGAATGGGGAGGAGGGAGGGAGATTTATAAAGATTAATCGCTAGGGGGAAGGTGAGGGGTTAATGAGAGCCATGTGCGCTGCCTAGAATTCAATATATGAAATATTCCCCTGCAATAACACTGTCTGAAACAGAAAGGCGCACAGAATATTAATAATTCAATTGTCTGTGATTTGGCGCTGAAACTTTATTATTATAACTCAACTCTGCTATCTCACTGTTCAATGCCTACTGTTTTGTAGCCCCATGTAGCTAGAGCGCAGCTAAGCGGAAAAAGGCCTTGACAGGGGTTAGGAGGCGGGCTTAGGAGGAAGTAAGCGAGGGTTGGAATTATGGGTAAGTGGGATTGGCTATTTAAATGAGCAGCCATTTTAGGTGAGTCATTCTAACTTCCTACCTGGTCGAGTTTGTGTTCGCCTCGGTGTGCGCGGACTTTGCTTGGTCGGATTTCTTTTGTCTCCTCTGCAGAAACAATGGACGACGTGGAGCGTTTGCTGGAAGGGATCAGGTCGGCAGCACGGCATCAAGGTGTGGACTGGCTACGGGCACAGCTTGGCCCTGCCCTGGCGGAGGCGGCGGATCGGGACGGCGATGGCGGGAGACCGGTTCGGGCCCGGAGGCCCCCGAGGAGGCTAAGCCCGGGCGCGGGGCCCGGTGAAGTGGTACCCGGTAGCAGTGGAGTTCCAGTTACGACCGGCAGCAGGCCCGGGAGCCGCGTGGTCGAGGCCTTGCCTCCCCGTGGGCGGACGGAGCCTCGGATGTGCACTAGGCGGCAAAGGGATATCGTGGACGGGGGCGCGGCTGCTAGCAGGTCGGAGGCGGCCGGGCGGCCCCCTGGTGCTTCGAGACCCACGGAGGGGAGGCCCAGGAGGGCTTCCCCCCCTTCGGACAGCGGAGACGATGAGGAGGCTGGATCCGGGAGACCGCATGGCAGGCATCAGGCAAGTGCAGAGGGCTCAGGTCGGGGCCCTCTTGGCGGGAAGGTTGTTCGGGGGAGCTCTGCCACTGGGGGGGGCGGGAGTAAGCCGGTTGGGGGTACACAGACCTTAGTGGGAAAGGGGGAGGGCCCTGGGGCCCCGAAGAGAAAATGTGGCTCTAAAGGAGTAAGTTCTACGGGTGGTAGGGGTTCCCGGGAGGGGGCCAGGTCAGACAGAGGGTCTCCCGTAGGGGTGGTGGGTAGTTTGGGGCCATCGGGGTCTGGCAAGCAAGGGGTCAGAGGTAAGGGGGTGGGGGAGGGGGTTTCGGAGGTAGCTAGGCAAGGGTGTAGGGTAGGCCGGGAGTCGGGTCTTTCCGTAGTGGAGGGGCGCAGGGGGGGCCCGGGTTCCAGGAGTAGTAGTGACAGTCCCTCGCCCGTTAGATCTCTGGGGTCCCGGGATGCTCGGGGGCGGTCGGGTCGGCACTGCTCCCCCTCGGATAGCTCAGCAGGGGAAGGTGCGGCAGCCCCTCGGTATGGACGGCAGGGGCGGCTTGCTGGTAGAGACGGGAGGAGTCGTAGCCCCAGGGGTTCCCGGGTGCCACGTGGTGGTAGAGGTCAGCGGGAGGCTTCGGTGCAGAGCAGGCGCTCCCGGGGTCGGGACGGGAGGGGAGTGGATGTTCGTTACCCCCTACCCAGGACTTCTTCTCCTTGTCCTAGATTTCGGAGCCGTTCTGCTTCCTCACAGGCTGGGCACCGGGTGGGCTCCCCGGTCGGCGAGATGGCGGCGGAAGTTCCTCTTCCCGGACGTCAGGCGATCTGTACTGCAGCCCCCACCGCTCCGGTGTCGGGGGGCTTGGCCGGTGAGTCCAGTGGGTCACTACACTCTAGCGCACTAGTTACCACACTTCAGGCACTACTCCACTCATTGGGGGCGGGGGGTGACACTAGCGGCGTTGGTCAGGTGTGGGCTCCGGGTGCAGTGGCTTCAGGTTCTCGGATCCGGGATTCCGCGGGGCCTAGTTCGGGCGGGGATTTGGTGGTGCCGCAGGACGTAGGGGAGGTTGGGAGCGAAAGGGCTGAGTTGTCCGGGGGTATCCCCGACGCGGCTAGGCAGCACGCGTACGTATCTTTTGCGGGCCCACTGGGGGTCCATTTGAAACAGGACGTGAAGGATAAGATTTGGAAGGGCGAGTTCTGTGAGATTTTCTCCCTCCTCCCGTTAGAGGACTTCATTGACCTCAAGGAGGAGGATAAGAAGGATGAGAAAAAAGAGGAGGAGGAGAAGAGGAAGCGGTACCGCAAGATACCGAAGTCCTTCGGTAATTGGTTGCGGGCTTTTTGTGTGCTGGCTAGCGTGCTCGGCGAGAAATCGCCGGGGTTGTGCTCGTCTTTGTTCTGCTATTTGGATGGCATTTGGGAGGCGTACCGGACTTACGGGGGGTTGGCATGGTGGAGGTACGACGAGCAGTTTCGGCAGCGGCTGGCGGCTAACCCGGGTATGCGGTGGGACCAAATGGACCTGCCGCTCTGGATGAAGCTAATGATGGCGCAAAAAGCGCAGCCCTTTCAGAGCTCGGCCGGCGCCAGGGGGCAGTCCGCCTCGTCGGCCACCTTACAAAAGGGCTTATGCTGGCTCTATAACGAGGGCCAATGCAAATGGGGAGCCTCCTGTCGTTTCAAGCATGAGTGCTCCGGCTGCGGGGGAGCTCATGGGCTCAACCGCTGCTTTAAGAAGGGTAAGTCCGGAGGCGCCGGCGCGGCTGTCGCGCCGGGGGGAGGGGGTGCATCCGCTTCCCCTGGGCCTAACCCCAGTGAAGCTAAGCGCGATGGAGCCGTGGCTAGGCCGCTACGGTAACAGGGCGGACGCTGCGGTGCTCCTGGCGGGGTTTGCGGTGGGGTTCTTTATTCCGTTTCAGGAGCGACGAGGGGGTCAAGGGAGGCTGCGCAACCTGAAGTCTGTGGCGGACTTCCCGGATGTGGTTAGGGAAAAGCTGGGCAAAGAAGTCGGACTGGGCCGCATGGCAGGCCCATTTGTAGTGCCTCCGCTGGAGGGCCTGCGGGTTTCCCCACTTGGGGTGGTCCCCAAGAAGGAGCCGGGTAAATTTAGACTCATTCACCATCTCTCATACCCGAAAGGGGAGTCGGTGAATGACGGTATTCATAAGGAATTGTGCTCGGTGTCATATGCATCTTTCGACCGGGCGGTCGATTTGGTCCGGCGGGCCGGGCATGGGGCCCTGATGGCTAAGGTGGACATCGAGGCCGCGTTCCGGCTGCTACCGGTCCACCGGGACTGTCATCACCTGCTGGGGTGTTTCTTTGAAGGGGCCTACTTCGTGGACTTGTGTCTGCCCATGGGCTGTTCCATTTCGTGCTCCTATTTTGAGAAATTCAGCACTTTTCTCGAATGGGTGATACGGGTGGAAGTGGGGAGTCGTCTTATTGTACATTATCTAGATGATTTTCTGTGTGTGGGACCGGCCGGTTCCCTGGATTGCCTGCGCCTGCTGCGGACGGTTGAGTGGGTGGCGGGCCAATTCGGGGTTCCGCTGGCGGCGGATAAGACCGAGGGCCCGACCACGTGTCTGAGTTTTCTAGGTCTGGAGATTGACTCTGGGAGGGGAGAATGTCGGCTGCCCCAGGATAAGCTGGCAAGGCTTCGGGGGGCGGTGGCTGCCGTTGCTGGGGCACGCAAGGTGACTCTGGTGCAGCTACAGTCTTTGATTGGGTTGCTCAATTTTGCGTGTCGGGTCATCCCGATGGGAAGGGTGTTTAGTCGCAGCTTGTCGGCCGCTACCGCGGGGGTTAGATCCCCGCACCATTTCGTACGGGTGTCGGCGGTCATGCGAGCGGACTTGGGCATCTGGGATGCCTTCTTGCGGGATTTTAATGGGACGGTGTTGTTCCGGCAGGAGGGCCAGTCGTCGGCCGAGCTGGAGCTTTTTACGGATGCTTCGGGCAGTATAGGCTTTGGGGCATATTTCGGGGGCTCCTGGTGTGCGGAGCGGTGGCCGGACTCTTGGGGTTCGAGCCCTCTTATGCGCAACTTGGCTTTCTTGGAGTTGTTCCCGTTGGTCGTTGCAGTAGCGTTATGGGGTGACAGGCTGCGTGATCGGAAAGTGGTATTTTTCTCGGATAACATGGCGGTGGTTCACGCGGTGAATCGCCAGTCGGCGGCCTCAAAGCCGGTGGTTCAGCTGCTTAGGCGACTGGTATTGCTGTGTATGTCCCGAAATGTTGTTTTTCGCGCGCGCCATGTTCCCGGCTATTTGAATGAGGTGGCTGATGCTCTATCTCGTTTTCAGTGGTCCCGTTTCTGGCTGGCGGCGCCGGGGGCATCGAAGGAAGGGCTGGCTTGCCCGGACGAGATTTGGCAGCTGGGGGCGTCCTGCTTGGAGGACTCGTGAAGGCTTCTCTGGCACCGGCCACTTGGGCCTCGTACAGTAAGGTTTGGGGCTTGTGGGAACGGTCACTGGAGGGGTTGGCCATGGACAGCGGGGAGGCCCTGCGGGACGCTTTCTTGTGGTACACCTGTCAGTTGCTGACAAAACTTACTGTTTAAAGTAGCGTTTGTTTTGGCGTTTTTTGGGGCATTCCGAGTAGGGGAATTGGTGAGTGCTAGTAAACTGGCGCAGGGGGGCCTGCAATTGTCGGGGGTCCGTATCCTGGATAGGAAGGTGGTGGTGCACCTTGGCAGGTCCAAAACGGACGTCCGCGGCGTGGGCCGGGACGTGACACTGGGGGCCTTGCCAGGCTCGGCTTTGTGCCCGGTGGCTGCTACGGTGGAGTATCTGGCGCGGAGGCCAGCGGTGGGGGGCTCCTTATTGGTGCATGCTGACGGATCGTCCCTTTCTCGGTTCCAGTTCACGAAAGTTTTTCGGTTGGGCTTGGGCAGGTTGGGGCTTCAAGCTGCACGATTTGGGACGCACTCGTTCCGTATTGGGGCGGCCACGGAGGCCGCACGGTTGGGATTGGGGGACGAGGTGGTGAAGAGGATCGGGAGGTGGGAATCGGTAAGATTCCGCTCCTATGTCCGGTTGGGTCTATTGGATTAATGGCAGGGGACTGTTTCGTATTTCAAAAAAAAAAAAAAAAAAAATGTGTAGAACCATCAAATTCGAAAGGTTTTGTGTTATGATGTGAGGGGTAATGGCTATGTTGGGATGTTTCGCTGTGTTGGTTGGGGATGGGGTAGGGGTCTCTGTTGGACTTCCCTCATTATTTGTTTTCTCCCCCCAGGGCGTGTGGCATGGATCGTGGGCCATTCGTTTGTCTTCTGGGCCGAGAGGAGGGCCGCAGCTCGAGCGCAAGGCCAGCAGCTGGGTTTTCCGAGAGGCCAGTTGGCAGTTCGTTGGTTTGGGTATCGGGGTTTTTGCTGGGGGGATGTTTGTGGGAAACTGTTTGGGATGCTGGCAGCAGGGTACTCGCCAGACGTGCTGGTATTACATGTGGGGGGAAATGACCTGGGCCTTACGCCGCAGCGCCGGCTGGTGAAGTGGATGAAGCAGGACATTAATAAGTTAAGGGGCCTGCTTCCGGGGGTAATGTTGGTCTGGTCTGAGATTGTCCCGCGGCGCCGGTGGCGGCACGCTCGGGACCCGGGGGCTATGGAGAGGTGCAGGAAGAAGGTGAATAGCTTGATGGCAAGCTTTGTGCGGAAAGTAGGGCGTGTAGTGGTACGGCACCTGGAGTTGGAGGAAGGGTTGCCAGGATACTACCGCTCGGATGGGGTTCACCTCTCGGATGTGGGTTTGGACCTGCTCAACTTGGGTTGGCAGGATGGTATAAGGATGGCTCTGTTTCTTCGGGGTGGCGGAGCTCAGACAGCTTAAGGGGTCAAGGTCTGAGCTTGTGGCGGGACGGGGAGCTGAAGGAGAGGAAATAGGCTCCCCTGGATGAACGTGAGGTGGAATAAACAGATTGTGGTCATCGGTGGTTGAGAGGTTTCGAGTCCTGGAGGTGGCTCAGAACCTGGTGGGGCAGGGGTATCCGGGTATACCCCTGCCGTGGTTAATGGTGGTTGGCACTTTGATATAAAGTTGGTGTATGTTATAATTATGTATATATGTGTTATTATATGGGGGTCATTGCCTTTTGTATGGTAGCCGAAGGAACAGGATGCGAGGGGGCGGAGTATGGGGGGCAATGACCCATGTTTACCTGTTAATTTATTATCGATATTATTATTATTATTATTATTATTATTATTATTATAATTATTGGTTAATAAAGCTGTGGACAAATTTCCCCATACTACTTAGTGTCTGTGTATTATTGGGTTAGGTTATGGGGGTGGTTTGTCCTGGATTCCGACTGCCCAAATGGCGACTATAGACCTGTCATGTAGCCCCATGTAGCTAGAGCGCAGCTAAGCGGAAAAAGGCCTTGACAGGGGTTAGGAGGCGGGCTTAGGAGGAAGTAAGCGAGGGTTGGAATTATGGGTAAGTGGGATTGGCTATTTAAATGAGCAGCCATTTTAGGTGAGTCATTCTAACTTCCTACCTGGTCGAGTTTGTCCCACCCACCCTCCCTTTGTTTGTTTTGTGTTTATTTAACCCGTTTCTTTCACAGCGGCGGGACGGGGAGCTGAAGGAGAGGAAATAGGCTCCCCTGGATGAACGTGAGGTGGAATAAACAGATTGTGGTCATCGGTGGTTGAGAGGTTTCGAGTCCTGGAGGTGGCTCAGAACCTGGTGGGGCAGGGGTATCCGGGTATACCCCTGCCGTGGTTAATGGTGGTTGGCACTTTGATATAAAGTTGGTGTATGTTATAATTATGTATATATGTGTTATTATATGGGGGTCATTGCCTTTTGTATGGTAGCCGAAGGAACAGGATGCGAGGGGGCGGAGTATGGGGGGCAATGACCCATGTTTACCTGTTAATTTATTATCGATATTATTATTATTATTATTATTATAATTATTGGTTAATAAAGCTGTGGACAAATTTCCCCATACTACTTAGTGTCTGTGTATTATTGGGTTAGGTTATGGGGGTGGTTTGTCCTGGATTCCGACTGCCCAAATGGCGACTATAGACCTGTCAAGTGTTGTCAGCGGTAAGCTGTATCTTAATGCAGGGATGGTAATTGATATTACAATACTTTAGGTAGCAAGGTTTTTTTTTTTACATGCAATGCCATGAAGGCCACTGCATGCATTTGAGAGCCCTGAACAACAACAATAATGTGCTCATCTAAAAATCTTGTAAGGAGTACCCTGGCCCCGCTTCCCGGGAATGGGGAAAACCGTTTTGCAACAGTTTTCCACTTACCTGGGTCCCACTGGGCGGATAGTGTCCTTTAACGGAGTAAAAGAGGAGCCTAAATTTCAAAGAAGAAAATCTACCACAACAAGATGACATAGTCTTAAATTAGAGGGGCAAAGGTTTAACGTTCTTATCTGCTGTCAGATTCTATTTTTCTATGTTTAAACTGGATGTGACGTGCAATCAACGTCTGCTGAGCTGCAGAGCCAGACGCCGATACTGCTGGCCAACTGACTAATATAAATTCTCTGCATATTCTTATGCACAGAATTGCCATTAGTGACTCACGTTCTCTAGTTTTGGGCCGGCTGATGACCCCCCAGTGACCCTCGGCAGCAGACTGGTTAATATCCCTCATAGTGAAATGCTTCACATACAGGCTCCCGGCACCGTGATCACTTCAAATCACTGAAGTGATCATGGTGCTTGGAGAAGCCCTTTAATATATTTGTGCTCATGGGCAGTACAAGAAGCGTGCTGCACAACAGTATGTAGAATTCACACACTACTTGAAGGAATTCAAATTTTTAGTCAATGAGGGATGCCAAAGAAATTACTAAGACAACTTATTTTGCACATTAGGCAAGATTATCTACTTGCACCCCCCCACCCCAAAACCAAAATTGCCAACGTTTTGTATCTCTTTCGTCTCCCAGGTCGTTTGTGTGTCTTTTTCACCCCCAACCCTTTTGTCTGTCTCTTTCTCCCTGCCCCTTTTTGTGTCTCCCCCAGCTCCTTTATGTGTCTCTTTCTCCCCCAGCCCCTTTATGTGTCTCTTTCTCCCCCAGCCCCTTTTTGTGTCTATTTCCCATCCTCTTTTTGTGTCTCCCCCCAGCCCCTTTGGGTGTCTATCTCCCAGCCCCTTTGCGTGTCTTTTCCCCCAGCCCCTTTGCATGTCTATTTTTCTCCTTCCCCAGTCCCTATGTGTGTCATGGACTTCTTCCACAGCCTCTCTGTGTGTATCACTGTACCCTTCCTCAGGCCCTTTTGTGTATTTTCTCTCTCCCCCCCACCCTTACGCGCCTGCTCAACTGTATTTTCTGCCCAGTCTAACAGGAAGCTGTCCGTTGCTCCCTGCGAGCACTTCCTGTCAGACTGGATAGAGGGTACAGAAGATCTCATACCTGCAGTGACACTACAAGAAGTTACTGGCTGTCTCATCCTGCCAGTCACCCAGAGCCCAGACATCGCTCTGCCCGGGCCAGTGTGCCCTGACCGCAGGGAAAGAGTTCCTTGTGCATAGGCATTTAGACATAACCTGTGTCTTGGAAAATATGATAGATTTAACCTTACTTTTCTGCCTTTTTCCTGAGATGGGAACTTGGTCCCTTGTAGTCTGGTGACCCTATTGCAAGTTGTGTGCAGTTCCATCATGCACATACTACTGTCTATCAGCTGAAGAGAAGATGACATCACCACTCAAGTTAGCAAGAACATCAAATGAGTCCATAGTTGCTTACCATCAAGTCCAGATGTTGAATGCCTCTCCTGTGATCATGGCTAGAATATCAAGTTCCATATCCATGTGTTGGTAAATTTAAGTGCATTCCTAAAGAAATGGGCTTTTAAGAGATTTCCTAAAGTACTGGAAAGTAGAGAAATGTCTGATGGGACAACGTAGAGCTTTCCATAAGCATGGTCTAGCTTTATAAAAGACCCAAGGTGAGGTGAAAACAAAAGTAGTGAAGACTGGTTATTATGTCCAATCGGAGTGCCATTTTTGAAAAGTTTTACAGATGCAAACTGAAATATTAAATGAAACCCTAAAAGTACCTGAACATCAGTCTGTTATAGCACGTTACCTTGTTTTATTCCTATAACTCTGTTTATAACAATGTCCAAGGTGTCCTCCACATTCCACTGTTTTACTATCTTATCGATCCTCTTCTTCTTATGTGGCATGGAAAATCTTATATATATCAGTGTGTCCAGAGAGGAGTTGGCTAGAGTGGTCAAATTAATTAACTACCGTATTTATCGGCGTATAACACGCCCCGGCGTATAACACGCACCTCATTTTAAGAAGGGAATTTCCCCCCCTCCCATAGTGTTCCCCCCCTCATCCCATAGTGTTCTCCCCCCCTCCCCTTGTCCCATAGTGCACTTTCCCTCCCATAGTGTCCCATAATTACTTACCTGTCTTGAAGCGTGGGCCGGCTTCACAGCGCGCACCGCTGTACAGGAACTTCAATTTCAGGTTCCGGTTTCCGGCGGGACTGGAAGGAAGTGTGCACACTGAGATTGAAGTTCCAGTACCGCGGTGCGCGCTGAACACCAGCCCACGCTTCAAGACAGGTAAGTAAACCTTCACATTCGCTCCATAAGACGCACAGACATTTCCCCTCCCTTTTGAAGTGCGTCTTATGGAGCGAAAAATATGTATATCGGCGTATAACACGCACACATCATTTGCCCCATATTTTCAGGGAGAAAAAGTGCGTGTTATACGCCAATGGATACGGTAATTACAGCAGCTTCTTTGACCGTCCATGTGATTCGTTCACTTTTAATTCACTCCCTTTTTCACATATGGAAAAAATGAATTAGACATAAGCAAGGCAGTGGCACCATGTTTAAGCCCTGTTCATCGGAATGAACAATTCTTAAGAATTGGAACAAAAGAAAAAATGACGTAGGGGAAACCCTATGTATTTTCCAGATATCTGTGGTTTCATTCACAGTAAACCAGTTGGTTTTCCAAATCTGCGGGAAGACGCCATAATTAAATTGAGTGGTCCAAATCTGTAACCACCGTGTTCTGAAACCAGAAATATTTATGGAGGAAAAAAACAGATGGTTTCTACCAGCTAGGAATATCAAATATTTAGCTTTCCGTTCTTTTATCCATAGCACACCATATATCTACTTTATGTTTGATGTGAGAATGAACTCTGCATACTATTGTCTTATTTTGCTGTCTGCGCAGAGAAAGAGTCAAAGTGAATTTCAAATTCAAGGCCAGAGTAGTCGAATTGACAGCATTGCTGACTTAATGAATTTTTCCAGTTCGACTATTTTGACCTGAAATTTGGAATTCACTTTGATTTTTAAAAAAAAAAATAATGGCATTATTCACTGAAGTGAGAATCCAAGGTGAATTGAAAGTGAATTTCAAATTAGCCAAACTGGAAAAATTTTCTAAATCAGCTGTGCTTCAACTCCACTACTCTGGCCTTAAATTTGAAATTCACCTTGAATTCTCACTTTAGTGAGTAACCGTGGACTGCGGAATGTGGAGACTGGATGTGTTAAATGAGTTCTTATTCGGAGCCGTAATATGTTTTATATAAAAAAAAAAAAACAAAAGTGAAAAACAAAATGATAATAGTTTAGGGTGTAGCCGGCTTTTGAACACAGATCTCCACCCTGCTTTCATTGTTCAAACACAGAACAGATGGGCTCAATGAAAAGCAAAAAAAAATTCTCTTTCTGTTGCTATGGGAATTACCCATTAACACATTAAACGCTTCGTTTTTTTAATATCTGTTTGTTTATCATTCGAGGTGAATTCTTTAAGTCAGTCAGGGGTTACAGACGCATCAGAGTTTCAGGACAACATTTACAATATCACTTAAAGGGAAACGCTAAGTTAAAAAATACATAACCTTCTAATGTATGTAATTAATTGGTGCAAATAAAATAAGCATGTTCTAAAATTTGTACAAATATTTCCAAAGCCTACCGTTCATTATATGCAGACCCGTTCTCTACAGCTATTGAAGATCCACCCCTATTGTGCTCATCACTTACTTTTTTGTTAAGGCCGGGCATTGTCCAATCAAATGCTTCTCATATAGAGACTATTGAGGATAAATTATTATTTTATGTATCTATTGAAATGTCGATTTGCTAAATGAAGATATTGTGGACTATAGTTCTTACAGGCTCAGTTAAACACTGGATGAGGTTGATCGGAGTTACATTTGACTACAGAGACGCTGCTTCTTCTGCTAGAGAAGACTGGATGAAGTGGTTTGGTCAAGGATACTGAAAAGACCCAGGTAAGTAGGCAAACTGTACTAAAATGTGTTGACATCTTATCTTGGAACGGTGTAAAAGCATTATAAACACTAAAGCGGACTGCAAGGATAATAGAGCTTGAAGTGTTCCTTTAATAGATTTGACAGTGAGAAGTCACAATTTCCACATACTGTTGGGGAGTACTTTGAGGTGTAGTACGTAGTAAGGCGATCTGGCAACCCGACTCAAGGAGATTCCATTGGTGTTCAAGTGGGTAGGACCTTGAAGTCCTTTGATCTGATGGAACGTAGAGCGAGAATGTCCAGACGCTGTGACCTTGACTATCAATTTAGATAGTAGTAAAAGTAGCAGACTCCATAATATTGCAGTAAAACTGTTAGTCTGGAGATAAGAGCACCTTTGCAAGTAAAGAGTTTTAATCTCCCATTTATTATCCACTATAGGTTTTAACACTTATGTGAATAAGCAAACAGTGACTCAATGACTCTAAGTGAGTGCCTGCTCACAGAAAGAAAGAGATCATTTATGACCAGGTTATAGTCTTGCACAAAAGATTCTTTATGGACTTTACATTGTTACGTGTTAATGTCCCTTTAAACAGTGCACCTTCAATATGGTAGTGCAGAGGTAGGTTTTCACAGTTTTGTCCTTGTCTATTAACATTTTGTTGATGGTTGCTGAATAGGGCAGTGCAGATTGTAGTAAAGTGGTCAATGTTTTTTTTACTGGAAAAAAAATATATATATAGATTTGTAATTTCTCACTATATAAGCCATAGTTTGTGCTGCAGATAGGAGTGGTGGGTGACATATAATTCCCAGATTTTACTATTAACATGACGTAAAGTCATGATTTTATTAAAGACACGGAGGCGAGTATTATGCATAACTCTTTCTTTATTTCCTCAGCAGCAAAGATAGAGGAATATGAATATTGTAAAAAATGAAAGAAAAAACAGTATAGATACACAGGCAACCAATCACATAACAGAGGAAGTGAGTATATAAGGCCTGTGTTTCCCACAATCCCCCTCTTTCTTGCGAAAACCAAAGATCAGGTAAGAAGAACGAAATCCAACTTGTCCAGAACAGTAAACGGTAACCAACCGATAACGTCAAGCTAAAAGAGAGAGAGAAATATGGTAATATCCAAACTCCAAACTGTAGACTTACCAAAACAAACTGTAGGCAATTCAATGAGAGAAAAACTTGAATCAAAAAACATAATGTCGATAGCTCCAATCATAGAAAAACTGGAATCTGAAAAACATAATGAAAAACATTAATATAACATATAAATGACATGCGTAAATCACAACAAAAGACAGACCGAATTGAACTTACCCGAAGAATCCAATAGCATCTCATCCCAAAAACCCACCTCGGGAGGGTGGGAGGGAATAATACTCGCCTCCGTGTCTTTAATAAAATCATGACTTTACGTCATGTTAATAGTAAAATCTGGGAATTTTATTAAAGACACGGAGGCTCCTATTATGCAAGTTTAAAGCTGTGCTATCACCTGAGATGCGATATGTTCAATAGGTCTGAAATAGAAGTCGCGGAAGGTCGATTCCCTAGACCAGTCCGCTGCACGCATGATGTCCTCCAGTCGACAGCCGACTGCGGACGCTTTTGAAGCCATGGCACCCCGAACAGAGTGAGGCGTAAAAACCGAAGTGTCAATACCCGCTGAAGACAAAAGCCAGCGCACCCAACGCGCCAGAGTCGGAGTTGACACAGGTCGGTGAGGCGCTTTAAAAGACACGAATAAAGGATGTAGGTCCAAGGAGCGGATAGATTGGGTAGCGTCCAGATAAGCCTTCAAGCAGTCAACCGGACATAGAGCCGGACATTCTGGGAACCTAGGATACACAAATGATTTGGATGCCGATTTTGTCCTTCTGGATATGTTGAAAGCGACACCTTCCGGGGTAAAAGCAATAGCGTCCCAATCAAGGGCCCTAACATCAGACACTCTTTTACACGAAACCAAACAGAGAAGCATCACCAGTTTGGAGGACAATTGCTTGAGGCTCAGTTCATGATTAGGGTACCATGAAGAGAGGAACTGTAACATGATGTTGACGTCCCAGAAGACCGAGAAACGGGATCTAGGAGGGCGAGCGAGACGGATACCCTTGAGAAGACGACATACAAAAGGATGTCAGCCGACTGGTGAACCATCCAGACCACTATGCCCGGCCGAAATCGCCGAGCGGAAAAGGTTGATCGTGCGGTATGCCTTGCCCACATCGAGTAACCCGCGAGTAAGCTCCGCCTCCAAAATGGCCGCCGCACGAGGAGGCCGGCGGGTAGCTCTCGCGGTCCGGACCTACTGGGGGAAGGGGCGCGTGCACCTTATCCCCGCGGCACGTATGCCGAGAGGGCGAGAGACATGCAGCCGCGGTCGGAACAAACAGACCGCGGCAAACAGCCGCCCACGAAAAAACTGCGAGCGAGCACCCAGCGGGGAAACCAACCGCAGGCGAAGCAAGGGGGGGGATCTCCTCCGCGGAGAAAAACAGTAACAGAGGGATGGGAAACCCACTAGGCACACCAGGAGATAAACGTTAAATACACAATCAAACGAGCAAAGAGTAAACAGCAATAAAATTCAATAAATTCAATAAATGCTGAAAACATGTAGAGCAAGATAAAATACTTAGCTGATCTGAGGAAGCAGCAAAGAAAGAGGAGGATTGTGGGAAACACAGGCCTTATATACTCACTTCCTCTGTTATGTGATTGGTTGCCTGTGTATCTATACTGTTTTTTCTTTCATTTTTTACAATATTCATATTCCTCTATCTTTGCTGCTGAGGAAATAAAGAAAGAGTTATGCATAATAGGAGCCTCCGTGTCTTTAATAAAATCAGTTGATGACGTTCCAGACTAGATGCGATATATATTTATAAAAAGCAAGGGCCTCTAAAGAAATGTTTCCATGACTTGAGGTAGATCTCAGAAACACAAAATAAAAAAAATGAAAAAAGGATACTACCACCCAGTAATTGATAATGTTGACACTGCATATGATTATAAACTACATTTAATAGTTATTCAAACAATGGCAAGACAGACTGCACATAAGCTTTGCCAGATGTTTGTATTTCCATCTTAAGAAAGCCCAGACAAACATTAACACAATACTAATATTAATTGCTTAGCAGTGGATGGGCCTTTCAGACCTGCTGCAGGAAAAATTAAAGGGATTCTATAGTGTAAGGCCCCCTCCCCCCGATGTCATCTGTTGGACGGCTCCCATTAGCAAAATGTTTGTAATCAATATAGTTGCATTTATTTCAAATTTATAAGTTCTTCTCTGTCCCATACCCCCTTTTCTCTGCCTACCCCTGATTACTAGATTCTAAAAGATGAACTTCAGTGATAGCAGGTAGGAGAACCTCTGCACCATCACACACTGCAGCTATGTGTCTCACCCAAACATAGAGCCGTTCCTATATCATTAAAAGGGTCATTTCATGTACTGTAACCACTTGGAGGGTTTGGGGGCAATGGTTCTATGCCATCCCCAGATCTTCTGTTAAACTCCCTGGTGCTGTTTGAGAAGCAACTGGGGAGGCTGCGTCCATAGACTCATAGCACCATAACTATTAAAAATAAACTGTAGTTGTTATGGTACTTTGAGTGCCCCTATAAACATGTCAGCGTAATGAGGGAATACAACAATAAATTACTAAGTTCCAATATTTTAATTTTCATGGTAATTGCTCTAAAATAAATCTTGTCAATTTATAACTTTTATTGAATCATTGTACGTTGTACATAACCAAATCAATATATAAGAGCATTAAAGTGTACATTGGTAGTTAACATATAATGCGGGGCTTGTGCTTAGTGCAACACAACATGTCACTGGACATCGGTCTGCCTGCATTGACGGTGCTGTTCTCATTTAACATTTAATTTGTGCAGGCTAGAATGCTGCCAACTAGTATAGTGTCTCCCGGGAAAATACCTAAGGACCAGGGTATAAACCTAATTGCATGGTAATGGGGAAACAGTCAAGGTCCAGGTATCCTGTATGGCAGGGGGCTTTGATTATGGACTGGAACTGCGGTTGGGGATTATCGCCTGGAGGATGCTCCCCCAGTCAATCTCGGGAGTCGTTGTATGGTGCAGTGCCCCGGACCTCCACTTTGGTGTGGCTTGGTGGTAGGCTCTTGTTGTAATGGAGTCTGCAGACCCAGATCCCTGTAGAATGCTTCTGGGTCATCCGCCGACATCAAGGTATGGGTGTCTTCTCCATGTGTGGTCATAATAGACCCTTCCATTCCCCATCTGTATTTGATGGAACTGTCTCTGAGTCTTTTAGCCACTGGTGCTAATTTCCTTCTTTCCACCAGGACAGAGAAGAGGATGTCGCCATATACAGCCACTTTGCAGCCATCAAAGGATAAAGCTCCCTGGGCTCTGGAGTGGTTTAGTATAGCATTCCTCACTGCTATGTCTTGTGTAACGGCAATGGTGTCTCTGGTGGCTCCCTCTGGCGCCGCAGCGGATGCTGACTTGATCTGTGGGGGGTCCATGCTCCCCCTGATACCCACAGTGGCAATCAGGCTCTGTGTAAATTGCAGCAAACTTTCTCCGCCAACCGTCTCAGGAATTCCTCTGAGGCGTATGTTGCGGCGCCTTTGGCGCGTTTCCAGCGTGTTTACTGCTCGGCTGAGCCGCTGTACTTGGGAGGAAGGGGCTTCAATTTGCGAGTTGGCAGCCCACATTTGTTTGTCCCTGGCATTCTCCCGGTCCTCCACCGCTCGCACCTTCTGGTGGACAACCCTCATCTCGACCTGAACTTCCTGCAGATCCGACTTCCAGACCTGCCGTAGGTCTGTGAGGAGTTTTTTAATGTCTCCCTTCATGGACGGGGAAGAGTCCTCGTCCGAGTTTAATGCTTGGTATGCACCACCAGATCGAGGCGAGGTAAGAGAATCTCCCTCCTGGAGCTCATCGAAGGCCTCTGATTCACTTTGGACCTCGGGCGCCATCTTTGGAGGTGTCCGCGTTGCCGGCCTTTCAAAGGATAGCCTGATGTCTTGCAGGCGGGGTGTTTCTGGGTGCTGGTGTCTTTTGTTTTTGCGCCCCATTGTGTCTCCTTGTGAGGGGGGTATCGATGTCTCTGCTAAAGATGATTTTTTCGGTGGTTAAAGTCTGTTTTTTATATTCTGGATGCGGAGCCTCACAGCGGAGCGGAGCTCTGTTTCTCTGTTGGCCACGCCCCCCACTCTAAAATGATTATTGATGATTAGTAGCATGCTTTAACATACTTTGTTTTCTGTTCTGCGTGTCCTTGAAATAACATGACATACAGCATTCTCATTTTGTACAGGTGGACATCATGACATGGCCTTTAGCCAAAAAAAGAAGGAAGTCAGAGGTCCCAAATTTCACAATAATTTGAGGGCGGCTGTCATGGACACTTGAAATGGATTCACCTGCTTATGTGCCAAGACTGGTTGGCGGCAGACAAATATATGGTATTGGTCTCAGGAGACTAGACGCCCCTGTGAGGTTTGTTTAGAAACCAAACAGCTGAACGAATAAACATGATGGGTCCCAACAAAGGACAAACAGCCCAATGCTGAATGCAGTATAGACAGCGCACAGATGCAAAACTACATCTCCCAGACTGTAAAAATATCGGCTTATTGGGCAAATTGATTTGAAATCTAATATTTGAGAAACAGCTATCTTGTTTTATTTAACAGTTATTATATCAACGCTCTTATCCAAAAATAAATGTATTAAGTATAGAAGCAGGGGATAAATTATTAGACACACTGAAACAAAAGAAGAAGTGAACTCGACACATGAGCTTACAATCTGTAGTCCAGGTTCTTCTGAAACTGATGTTATTTGGAATAAAGACGTCTTGAACATTCCAGGATGGATTTGACTGCCTGTTATTCAAGCACTATACCTACTACAGCTCCCCATTGAAGGTAGTCAAACTGCTATTGAGCGGGGTTTGCTGGACACCACTCCATGCCTCCTCTACTAAAGCTGGACAGTCAGAACTTCCCAAGTAGGAACATCTGCTAACTCTTCTGAGCTAAATTCTGCAGGGAATACTTGGCCCCATAACCACTTTAACAGGGAACTGACTGATAAATACTAAATTTGCAAACCCCACCACCTTCCTGTATGTGATCCATTAAAGTTTACATTGTATTTTGTGTACCTGGGTGTCTCTTGTTCTGTCCATAACTGACTGCACTGACGTCATAGGATCTATCTATTTTGAAAGTGTTCTCCTTTGCTGCCCCCATATATTTGAAACACCATATTGACTGGCATGCAATAGTATCAAATTCTTACAGGCTTATTCACTAAATTACGAATTCAGAGTGAATTTCACATTTTAGGTCATAATAGAGAAATTTCTCTTAAATGAACACTATAGGCACCCTTTCAGCTTATTGAAGTGGTCTGGGTGCAGTACCCAGGTCCATTAAACCCTGCAATTGTAATTATTGCAGTTATTGATAAATGCTTTCATATGGGGTAGTCTTAATGTGAGCGCAGTGCTTTCCGGGGGTAGGGGAAGTATGAGCGGAGGTGAAGCCTAACCCAACGTCGAGACATTGATGCTGGATTCAGGTTAGTGATAAAATATCCTGGTTTTAAACAGGGTAACATAATGCATATAATGATTGAGCTGCATTTCCTCATGAGCTGCCTCTGGAGTGTTGTGTGTGTGTAGGGAGGCTGTTTGTATTGTTGCATGTGTGTAGGGAGGCCACTTTTGGTGTTGGGTGTATGGGAGGCTGTTTGCCATAATGCTTGTGAGGAGGAGACTGCTTGTGGGGTTGTGTTTGTGTGACACACCAACGCTATGGAGCTCCAAGGAAAGTGGGACATTAGGATAGAAAGAAGAAAGGGATTTGGACCCAAAATAGGGACTGACCCTCCTAAACAGGGACACTCCAGCTCCAGGTCTATCAAGATGTGATAGGCCTACACTAATGGTTAACCTCTCAATCTCCTCCCTCTCTTCCTAATTGAGGAGAGTGGATACAGCTACCCCATGATAAGTTCGCAAAATAACTATTACACATTTGGTACAACTACGTGTCCCCTCCATTTTAAGTCGTCCCTCCTGTGATCTACAGCGGTCATCATGCTGACCCTGAATATGGCTGAGTTTGATGAGAAATGCAAGGCAAAGGTGCTGCATTGGTTGTTAAGTTGAGAGAAGCACATCGCAAGACAGGGCCAGGCAAACAGTAGATACCCAGATGTTGTATAACTGCAACGTCCATGATGCTTTGCCATTCCAAAGGGTGGCAAAGCATCATGGCTGTTGAAGTTCTACAACAGGGTTTTGCAACCTTTGGCCCAGATGTTGTGGACTACATACTTTAAGCTGTTAGGAAATTGTGGGAGATGCAGTCCTCAATATCTGGAGTGTCAAAGAGTGCCTACCCCTGTTCTAGAACATCGGGGGATCTCCCGTTTGCCCAGCATTGTCACATTGCTTTTGTGGAGTGTAACTCCAAGCTCAATCAGTGGTGAGTGAGAGACAGAGTTATACTGCAAATGAAAAAATAGTGATAAGGGAGTATTGGCAACTGGCATGTCCAGTGTGTGTGGGCAATTACAGAGTGGGCTACTACATGACCCCAGTAATGTGCAGGGTGTATTGGGATATTACAGAGTCCCCAGTAATGCGCAGTGCGTGGTGGAGTATTACAGAGTGTCCAGTAATGTGCAGTATGTGCTGGGGTATTACAGAGCCCCCAGTAATGTGCAGTGTGTTCTGGGATATTACAGAACCTCCAGTAATGTGCAGTGTGTACTGGGATATTACAGAGCCCCCAGTAATGTGCAGTGTGTTCTGGGATATTACAGAGCCCCCAGTAATGTGCAGTGTGTACTGGGATATTACAGAGCCCCCTGTAATGTGCAGCATTTATTGGGATATTACAGAGCCCCCAGTAATGTGCAAGGTGTACTGGGATATCACAGAGCCCCCAGTAATGTGCAGGTTGTACTAGGATATTACAGAGTCCCCAGTAATGTGCAGTGTGTGGTGGGCAGTGATGTCCCGAACGGTTCGCTGGCGAATAGTTCCTGGCAAACATAGCATGTTCGCGTTCGCCCCCTATTCTTTATCATTGAGTAAACTTTGACCCTGTACCTCACAGTCAGCAGACACATTCCAGCCAATCAGCAGCACACCCTCCCTAGCAAACCCTCCCACCTACTGGACAGCATCCATTTTAGATTAATTCAGAAGCTGCAACCATTTTCCTTTTTTTTTTCCATTTTTTTTTATTTTTTTTATTTTTTTGTGCATATAAATGTTACAAGCAGATACTCCACCCAGACACTCTGTATTACTGCAGATACTCCCTCCAGACACTCTGTGTTACTGCAGATACTCCCTCCAGACACCCTGTGTTACTGCAGATACTCCCTCCAGACACTCTGTGTTACTGCAGATACTCCCTCCAGACACCCTGTGTTACTGCAGATACTCCCTCCAGACACCCTGTGTTACTGCAGAAACTCCCTCCAGACACCCTGTGTTACTGCAGATACTCCCTCCAGACACTCTGTTACTGCAGATACTCCCTCCATACACCCTGTGTTACTGCAGATACTCCCCCCAGACACTCTGTGTTACTGCAGATACTCCCTCCAGACACCCTGTGTTACTGCAGATACTCCCTCCAGACACTCTGTGTTACTGCAGATACTCCCTCCAGACACCCTGTGTTACTGCAGATACTCCCTCCAGACACCCTGTGTTACTGCAGATACTCCCCCCAGACACTCTGTATTACTGCAGATACTCCCTCCAGACACTCTGTATTACTGCAGATACTCCCTCCAGACACCCTGTGTTACTGCAGATACTCCCTCCAGACACCCTGTGTTACTGCAGATACTCCCTCCAGACACCCTGTGTTACTGCATATACTCCCCCCAGACACTCTGTATTACTGCAGATACTCCCTCCAGACACTCTGTGTTACTGCAGATACTCCCTCCAGACACCCTGTGTTACTGCAGATACTCCCTCCAGACACCCTGTGTTACTGCAGATACTCCCTCCAGACACCCTGTGTTACTGCAGATACTCCCTCCAGACACCCTGTGTTACTGCAGAAACTCCCTCCAGACACCCTGTGTTACTGCAGATACTCCCTCCAGACACTCTGTTACTGCAGATACTCCCTCCATACACCCTGTGTTACTGCAGATACTCCCCCCAGACACTCTGTGTTACTGCAGATACTCCCTCCAGACACCCTGTGTTACTGCAGATACTCCCTCCAGACACTCTGTGTTACTGCAGATACTCCCTCCAGACACCCTGTGTTACTGCAGATACTCCCTCCAGACACCCTGTGTTACTGCAGATACTCCCCCCAGACACTCTGTATTACTGCAGATACTCCCTCCAGACACTCTGTATTACTGCAGATACTCCCTCCAGACACCCTGTGTTACTGCAGATACTCCCTCCAGACACCCTGTGTTACTGCAGATACTCCCTCCAGACACCCTGTGTTACTGCATATACTCCCCCCAGACACTCTGTATTACTGCAGATACTCCCTCCAGACACTCTGTGTTACTGCAGATACTCCCTCCAGACACCCTGTGTTACTGCAGATACTCCCCCCAGACACCCTGTGTTACTGCAGATACTCCCTCCAGACACTCTGTATTACTGCAGATACTCCCTCCAGACACTCTGTATTACTGCAGATACTCCCTCCAGACACTCTGTGTTACTGCAGATACTCCCTCCAGACACTCTGTGTTACTGCAGATACTCCCTCCAGACACCCTGTGTTACTGCAGATACTCCCCCCAGACACCCTGTGTTACTGCAGATACTCCCTCCAGACACCCTGTGTTACTGCAGATACTCCCCCCAGACACTCTGTATTACTGCAGATACTCCCTCCAGACACTCTGTATTACTGCAGATACTCCCTCCAGACACTCTGTGTTACTGCAGATACTCCCTCCAGACACCCTGTGTTACTGCAGATACTCCCCCCAGACACTCTGTATTACTGCAGATACTCCCTCCAGACACTCTGTATTACTGCAGATACTCAGAGTGCAGAGTGTACTGGGATATCCCAGAGTCCTCAGTAATGTGCATTGTACAGTCATGGGACCTTTTTGAATTACGTGGGTTTACGTATCAGGACATAATAACAATCATCTGTTTCTTAGCAGTTCTTAAAATTAGGTAAATACAACCTCTGATTAACATCACATGACATACTACGCTGTGTCATGATTTATTTAACAAAAATAAAGCCAAAATAGAGAAGCCATGTATGAAAAACTAAGGGCACCCTTACTGCTTCCATAGGAATTAAGAGGCTAAGTAGCAGACAGGTGCTACTAATCAAAGGCCCTTGGTTAATTGATCATCACAAACACCTCATACCAAACACGGTGGGGAAGGAGTGGTAATTTGGGCCTTCTTATGACCTGGGATCCTTACAGTAATTGAATCGACTATGAACTCCTCTGTATACAAAAGTATTCTAGAATCACATGCCCGACCGCTAAAGCTTGGCCGAAATTGGGTCATGCAACAGTACAATCATCCCAAGCACACCAGCAGATCTATAAGAGAATGACTGAAAAAGTAAACAATCAAAAGTCAAAGTCTAGACCTCACCCCCGTTGTAATGCTGTGGTGGGACCTTAAGAGAGTGTGTGCATAAAATAAAATGCCAGCAAACCTCAATGTACTGAGGCAACGTTGTAACGAAGAGTGGGCCAAAATCCCTACACGACGTGAGAGCCTGATAAAGTCATAGAGATAACGATTACTTCAAGTTTTTGCCGCTAAAGGCGGTTCTACAAGCTATTGAATCATAAAATGCACTTTTATTAATTTTTATAGTTTTTCACACATGGCTTCTCCAATCTTGCTTTATTTTTGTTAAATAAATCGTGACACGGTGTAATACGTCATGTGTTGTTGTTGTTCATGTGATGTTGTATTTACCTAGTTGTAGGACCTGCTAAGGAACAGATGATTGCTATTATGCCCTGATATGTAAAACCATTTAATTCAAAGAAGATGTACTTTCTTTTTTCCATGACTGTCTGTATCAGGCAAATGCAAACCCGTTGACGCTCAGCAGTTTGCACATTATATACATATATTTCAGGGTCTGATATACAGGGTTATACAATAACCACCCAGGTGTAGCAAACACTCTAAATCTAAATTGCAAAATTAAGGCTAAAGTACCCAAGCTCTGAATACACTCCATATTGTGATAGGGAGGTAGGGTGAATAAACCTAGCTAGACCTTGGGTAGCAAAACAGAACTTAACACATCGTTCGCAGAGGCTTTTGATATATACAGTGTATTTATGAGGAGTATGTAAATGCAGTCTAGGGTATATATATGTCTGCAAATGATAATTTATAAGGGCATCTTGGTATAGTTTTATATATGTCTGCAAAGTGCAGTTAAAGGAACACTCCAAATGCCATAATCACTACAGCATGCTGTAGTGATTATGGTGCTGCTGTAGTGTTTATGGTGCCATGATTGCCCTGGCACCCCATATTGTGTATTATGTGTTTGCAGTTAGGGGCTTTTTGTAGTGTATGCGTGTGTGGAGTTGGCTTTTGTAGTGTATAGCGTGCTATAAACTCTATATTTAGTGAATAACCATGAAAAAGTTAAATTAGTTGATATATAGAAAATTATAAATCATCCGGGAGCTTAATTTAAAAATGATTTACCTCTTGCTTCAATATTTATTTTGAGGTTTTTTATTGTAGTTGTCGATAAATTTAGTGTACAAATTACTCAAAGTAGGTAACGGAAGACTTGCTGTTTTTAATGTTCTTACTCCCTCTAGTGGCCACTTGCTTGTATTACAATAAAATACCTTCGCATGACCAATATCAATCAAAGATCATTAAATTTGCCAAGGCAGACTCCTCGCTTTTAGAGATTCTTTAACTACCAGACCATAACTTGCGCCCCGGCTGATGAGACCCACACACAAACAGCCACTATAGGTGAATTTAATGCAGTTTCTAAAAAAAAAAAAACTTTAATGTTTTACATTACAGGGTAAAAAAAAAAAAAAGGACAGGACAACTGTACCCAGACCCCTTTGTGAATATAAATGGTCTGGTTGACGATAGTGTCCCTTTAAGAATCTACACACTGCATTAAGATACTGAAGGGCTAATTGGCCCATCGTATATATATTTTAATTTTCAGGAGGCCAGAGACTAATCATTTGATATTTGAAGAATAAACAGTGCCAGAGATCTCGAAAAAGATATGTCCAAAGTCGTAAAAAAACCAAAAAAACATATTTACTGGATTGGTTAAAGGATTTTATTAAAGACCCGGAGGTGAGTATTATACTGTGCTCTTTCTTTAATTCCCTCAGCAGCAAAGAAAAACTATTGAAAAAACAGGTATAAACAATAAACAATTGGTTACTGAATCTATATGAATAGCAAGGAGTAATAAAAATAAATAGGTAGTATAACTTTAAACGGGCTGCTTCACAAACCAAAAATGAGCGACAAATGGTTATTTTTTTAATTCTTTATTTTTGCATGTGCGTATGAGTTACAGACAATCTTGCAGGGCCACAACAGCAACTGCAGGCATATTCTTGGTATTACAATGAGTGGCATTCAGAAACGGCACATTTTTATATATGAAAAGCGCAAGTTTTGTTACATTCTAAGCAGGCGTATATAGATGGCAAACTGATAGGTGTCGCTTAGTGGCCCTTCATCTGAGACAATTATTGTGATAGTAACGTATTTAAGTGGCATTATAGATGATTACAAGCTTTAAGTGTATACATATTGTGCCAAGAGGAACTGCACACATTTTTTTTTTTTTTTTTTTTTTAATTCTTTATTTTTGCTGTGCACGCAAATTATACAGAGTGGCGAGAGGTGCCCCAAAAGCAATCCTCTGACTTTTCCCACGCTTGACATGCGGGGCACAAGAATGACAGGCACAATTTTTTTTTAAAACAGACTTAAACACTTAGCTTTAGACATCTATAAGTAGTTATAAGTAAGTTAGTAAACACTTAGCTTTAGACATATATAAGTAGTTATAAGTAAGTTAGTAAACACTTAGCTTTAGACATATATAAGTAATTATGAGTAAGTTAGACCGATGCTGTAACCATGCTATAATAAAAAAAAGAAAAAAAAAAAAAGAGTAATGTAGTTGCGTATCATTGGCAGTAACATGCTAGAAACAGTTGCAGGATAAATGTCGCTTTACAGTGCTAGATTGGCTATGCTCATATAGATATATATATGTAATCTATACACATTAGTGGTGCATATCAAACTCTGATCTTTAACCAGCTAAGACTTAAGGCAGCAACAGGAGCAGCAGGGACATCAGTACAGAGCTCTGTCCTGTCGAATTAATAACGGATTGATGTACCATGTAGACAGGACGGAGGGCACAGTGTGCTTCTTGCTCCGTGGGGTCAGCAGTGCAGCAGGTAAGGTTTGGATGTCGCTCAGCCAATGCCCATAGATGGATAGTCCCGTTTGTCGCCGACTGCTCTGATGGGGCTGTTCGGGTTCAGTAGGCCCAGGCTTCTCGAGGCTCGCCTCCTTGCTCTCTATCCGATCCCCAAGTCGCGTCTCCTCAGACGTGCACCGCGGCCGGTATGTAGCTCCAGCACTAGGCAGATGTCGTAGCTGCGACATTAGAGGGTAAAAGTAGGCTATGCTGTTCTTGGGCCAGGGCTTTTATGTGGGAGCCGCTGCATATCATGCGCAGGAGATATAGTGGTCGGCCATCTTGGGAGTCCATGTACGGACCACGTTGTTCAGTGTGGTCGGAGTGAAGGCGGTACAGTTTGCGGTGGCTGCTGCCCATGGATACCGGGATGACCCCCCCGGTCCAGAGGGGGGGGGGGGAGCGGCAGACCGCCGGCCAGAGAACCGGGAGAGCGGCCGTCCCTCTCGGCTCAAGCTCGTGGGCCTCAGGCCTCGGCCGGGTTACTTCGGCGCCGTGGATGGTCCTGTTGGGTATCCCCTGGGTCACGGCTGTCTCATTGGCACAGTGAGCCCAGTTTCAGGTAGGTTCCTGGTTTGTGGCCCGCAGTTGGCTCCGGTATTTCAGCTCAGAGGCCGGAGCTCAGACAAACCGTGTCTGATCCGACCGGCGGCCAGGCCCCGCCCCCCAACTGCACACATTTTAATTGAGAGTGTAAAGCAAGAACTAGTTGCTACGTCAGTGTGTGCATACATGTCTAGTCGAGATGGCCTAGTGTGTTACATCGCAGTATTAAGATCTGAGACATGGCTTGCCAAGGACCTACATTATTACTGACAACATTAATAGGCTATAGAGAACTTAGTGAAGTACAAGCTGTTATTACCGCTGGGAGACCAAGTCCCGCCGCACTAGGGCACTTTCACACAGTAAAATAAAGTATGACAATTTGAAACGCTGTGGTGAACTGAGGGCACAAGTCTAACGTTGTACATCTGTACCAGTCTTAACATCCGCGTTAGTCTCCACTTCACCAGAGTTCCGCGTGTGTCCCTCAAGCTGTTGCGGCATGCCGGCTGTCAGGTGTGGCGGTCAGATGAGTTTCACGGCTCCTTCATGGCAGGTTGGGGATGATAGGCTGGCTTTGCGGCAGGGATATGCGGCTCTGTGTGTCGGAGACCAGTACCTCGTCTTGGCGGGAAGGTAGGGTTTTATCCGCGGAGCGTTGCTTGTAATGCTGGCTCGTTGTGTCCCTTTGGCTTCGCCGGCTTCTGGCCTGCTGAGGTGCTGCCATGCTTGCAGATGGTTAGTTGTTGCAGATCGATGCTGTCGGGCTTAATGTTCCTGTCCTCCGCCGTCAGCGCACATGGCGTCCGCCATTTTGGATGAGGCGCCCTGCTTGTGCTGCAGCGGTCGGTGTCCCAGGGCAAGGACCGGGATCACCCCCCCGGTCCAGAGGGGGGGGAACAGGGCCAGTTCCACTCTGCACTGGGCCTTCAGGTTAGGCATCTTGAGGCGGGATAGTGGGGCAGCGGCCGTCTGTCCCGCTCACCGCCGGAGTAGGCCCCATCTGGAGCTTCAAATATTCCTCCTCCAGGGGACTGTAGCTCGGGGAGCCAGCCTCTCCCTGGATCCAGTGCCTCCTTTGGGCCGGTGATCTTGCTGTCGGTCAGTTTTTAAGTTGTAATTAGTAGTTTTAGAGGCTTATAACGTGAATAGTTGCAGGAGCTGTTCAGTTTCGTGACCGTCCAGCTCGGCGGTCCGGCCCCGCCCCCCGACAAATGGTTATTAAAACAAGTAAAACATATGTATTCGTGAGCGCTCCAAAAAACTCAAAATCAGTTCCAGCCTAAAAGATCGAAAATCTGAACAATTAATCACTTATAAAGAAATATCTATTTGCATTGTCTATTATTATCTAATAATAAGTCTGTATACAAAAAAGTAATTGTATCAACTAAACTGTATGATTAGAGGATACAGTGTGACATCTAGATACTAGCAATATAGAATATGAAAATATCTCGCTAGGGCGTTGTCAGGATCGGGACAGGGATCCAACACGCAAAGTACAAACAGGTACAGGATACGTATACCGGTCCTTAGAATGGCCGGGCTAACGTACAGAGAGTATAGAGAATGGTCAGAGACAAGCCGAGGTCGAGGGAACGAGAAGACAGGTAAGCGAGGAACAAGCCGGGTCAAGGATAACGGAGGTAAACAGAGTAAGGAAACAAGCCGGGTCGAAACCAAAAGGATAACTGAGAAACACCAGAGCACTGTGTGACTAGACAGGCTAGAACCACGACAGGGCAATGAGCAACAGGGCGAAGTATGTTTAAATACCCAGGCTAGAGAGGATAGACACGCCTCCGACGAAACCTGATTAGTCTGTCTCGGACTGAGTGACAGGTCGTTCCGGATTGGCGTGATGACGTCGGCCTCCGGGCACCATGCTACAAAAGGAAGAGACTCCCTCGCGGCCGGCGTTTGTGTGACCGGGTCGACCGCGAGGAACAGAGGAAACATGGCGTCCGGACGGATGAACGTCTAAGTCTCTACCTCTCTCGGAGGTAGAGACTTCAGGTACCCTGACAGTACCCCCCCCCTCAGATACGCCCACCGGGCGGAAAGAACCGGGACGAGATGGAAAGCGAGAGTGATACGCCCTGCGGAGACGAGGAGCATGAACATCCTCCTGAGGTACCCAACTCCTCTCCTCAGGACCGTATCCCTTCCAATCGACCAGATATTGTACTTTCCCCCGGGAGATACGAGAATCAATAATAGAGTTAACCTCATACTCCTCCTGACCCTCCACCTGAACAGGACAAGGAGGGGCTGTTGTGGAGGAGAACCTGTTACAAATAAGAGGTTTCAGCAACGACACATGAAACGAGTTAGGGATGCGTAAGGTATCAGGAAGAGCTAGACGATACGCAACTGGATTGATACGAGACAACACCCTGTAAGGTCCAATATAACGGGGAGCGAACTTCATGGAGGGCACCTTTAAACGGATGTTCCTCGTGCTCAACCATACCCTATCACCCGGAACAAAGAGCGGAGCCGCCCTTCTACGTTTATCAGCATGTTTCTTAACCAGCATAGAATTGTGCGTAAGGATTTGCCGAGTTTGATCCCACAACTTCCTCAAATTAGCAACATGAACATCAACCGACGGCACCCCCTGGGAAGGAGAAGCCGAAGGAAGAATAGACGGGTGAAAGCCATAATTCATGAAGAAGGGGCTTGAATGAGTAGAATCGCAAACGAGATTGTTGTGTGCAAACTCTGCCCAAGGAATCAAACCGACCCAATCATCCTGGTGTTCGGAAACAAAACATCGCAAATATTGTTCAATTTTCTGGTTGGTACGTTCAGCAGCTCCATTAGACTGAGGGTGATAGGCAGAAGAAAAGTTCAATTTGATACCAAGTTGCGAACAGAAGGACCTCCAAAAACGGGAAATAAATTGGGAACCTCTGTCAGACACAATTTGAGAGGGTATCCCATGTAGGCGAAAAATCTCCCTAGCGAATATCTCGGCCAATTCGGGAGAAGATGGAAGTTTAGGCAGAGGAATGAAGTGTGCCATCTTAGTGAATCTGTCAACCACGGTGAGGATAACAGTCTGTTTTTTAGAGATAGGTAGATCGACAATAAAGTCCATGGCCAAGCAGGACCACGGCTTCTCTGGAACTTCTAAGGGGTGCAGGAATCCACAAGGAAGCGTATGAGGTTGTTTGGTCTTAGTACAAACCTCACATGCAGCGATGAAATCTTTAGTATCCCTACGTAAAGCAGGCCACCAGAAATCCTTAGAGATCAACGCAAAAGTCTTGCGAATACCAGGATGTCCCGCCATCTTGCTGTTATGGAAACACTGCAACAGTTCCAGTTGAAGAGCAGGAGGAACGAAGTGTCGACCCACAGGAGTCTGTCTAGGTGCTAAATGTTGTAGCTTAACGATCTCGGCCAGTAACGGAGAATGAATCCTGAGATTCGTATTAGCAACAATATTGCATTTCGGAACTATAGAGGAAAGGACCGGCTCAGGTACAGTAGAAGGTTCATACTGGCGAGATAAGGCATCGGCTTTAGAATTTTTTGAACCAGGTCTATAAGTCAGCACATAGTTGAAGTGAGTCAGGAATAAGGACCAACGAGCCTGCCTAGAGGACAGGCGCTTAGCCTCCCCAATGTAGGACAAGTTCTTGTGGTCCGTCAGGATAGTAATAGGATGTAAGGTTCCCTCTAATAAATGTCTCCATTCCTTTAAGGCTTTAATGACTGCTAAGAGTTCTCTGTCGCCGATGTCATATCTGCTCTCAGGACCCGAAAGTTTCTTAGAAAAAAAACCACATGGGTGCAATGGTTTATCTACCCCCAATCTTTGTGACAGAACCGCCCCTACTCCTGTCTCAGAGGCATCGACCTCGAGCAGGAACGGTAAGGTCGTATCCGGATGGACTAGTATTGGAGCAGAAGCAAAAAGTTCTTTGAGACTCTTGAAAGCAGCTAGAGCATCAGTAGACCATGTCTTAGTATCCGCCCCTTGTTTGGTCATATTGGTGATGGGCGCAATAATAGACGAGTAGCCCTTAATGAAGCGTCTATAATAATTAGAGAAGCCAATAAATCTCTGAATAGCTTTGAGTCCCTGAGGCAATGGCCAATCTAAAATAGACTGGAGTTTGTCAGGATCCATCTTAAAGCCCTCCCCAGAAATCACGTATCCAAGAAAGTCTATCTGGGTCTGGTCAAAACTGCATTTCTCAAGTTTACAGTACAAACCATGTTGTAAAAGTTTGTGTAATACCTGTCTGACTTGTCGATGGTGGGTCTCAATCTCTTTAGAGTGTATGAGTATGTCATCCAGGTAGACAATAACACAATCATGTTGAAATTCCCTAAGAACTTCGTTAATCAAATCTTGGAAAACTGCAGGTGCGTTACAGAGACCAAAAGGCATGACCGTATACTCATAATGACCATAGCGGGTATTAAACGCTGTCTTCCACTCATGGCCTTGCTGAATTCTCACCAAGTTGTACGCCCCTCTGAGGTCCAACTTGGTGAAAATCTTAGAGCCCTTTAACCGATCAAAGAGTTCTGTAATCAAGGGGATAGGATAGGCATTCCTGATGGTTATTTTATTCAACCCTCGATAATCGATACAAGGTCTGAGTGACCCATCCTTCTTCTTAACAAAAAAGAACCCAGCCCCGGCAGGAGATGAGGATCTCCTGATAAATCCCTTGTCTAAATTCTCCTGAATATACTCCTCTAAAACAGCATTCTCTTTAGTGGATAGAGGGTATACATTGCCCCTAGGAGGCATGGTACCAGGTAATAGGTTAATTTTACAATCAAAGGACCTGTGTGGAGGTAGAGTATCAGCGTTCTTTTTATCGAATACTGCCTTTAAGTCCATGTACAAAGGAGGTATCTGTCTCTCTTTAGGCTGGGTAGTAGTGTCAGGTGTGTAAATTACAGCCAAAGGGGATACCTTCTGTAAACACCTCTCCTGACAACCCTGACCCCACGAGAGTATCTCCCCTAACTCCCAATCGATAGTAGGGTTATGTCTCTTTAACCATGGATACCCCAGGACTATGGGAACGGAAGGGGACGAAATAAGCATAAGAGATATACTCTCCTCGTGTAAGATACCAACAGACAGGCTCATGGATATAGTCTCACGAGTAATAACAGGCTCGAGTAGTGGTCTACCATCAATGGCCTCAACGGCCAAGGGGGTCTCTCTTAACTGGGAAGGAATAGTGTGCTTAGTGGCAAAGGCTTGATCGATAAAATTCTCAGCAGCGCCGGAATCTATCAATGCCACGGTCTTAAGTACTTCCTTCTTCCATGTTAAAGAAACTGGTAGTAAAAGCCTGTGATTTTTGTAATTATGCGTAGAGGACAAAATAGAAACACCCAAGGCCTGTCCTCTAGAGAAACTTAGGTGCGGGCGTTTCCCGAGCGAACAGGACAATTCAGGCGTAAATGACCTCTGACTCCACAATACATACACAATCCCTCCCTTCTCCTGTACAGTCTCTCCTCTTCTGAGAGATGAGTATTGCCTATCTGCATAGGTTCAGGAATTAGTGAGGTATTGGACTCAGGACTTAGAAATGCGGGTGCTAATTTAAAGGCAGGTCTTAGGTTCCTCTCTCGAGTGTTCTGTCTTTCTCTTATACGTTCATCAATACGAGAAATGAACGAAATTAAGTCCTCTAAATTCTCTGGTAGCTCCCTAGTAGCAATTTCGTCAAGGATAACATCTGATAACCCGTTCAAGAATACATCCATATAAGCCTGTTCATTCCACTTAACTTCTGACGCCAGAGACCTGAACTCTAGTGCATAATCCACTAATGTTCGGTTCTCCTGTCTCAGGCGCAACAGTAATCTGGCTGCATTGACCTTTCTACCAGGGGGGTCAAAAGTTCTTCTAAAAGCAGCTACAAAGGCAGTATAATTGTATACCAACGGGTTATCGTTCTCCCATAATGGGTTAGCCCATCTCAGAGCTTTCTCAATGAGTAAGGTGATAATAAACCCAACCTTTGCCCTATCGGTAGGATAGGAGCGAGGTTGCAATTCAAAGTGAATGCTGATCTGGTTTAAAAAACCACGACACTTCTCAGGTGACCCACCATAACGTACAGGTGGAGTAACACGGGAAGAGGCACCTACAGTAGCTACCTCTAGGCCTGAACCTACAGGGGAAATAGGAGTAGGACGCGTCTCCTCTGGAGGATTATTAGCACGAGACAACAATGCCTGTAGTGCTAAGGCCATTTGGTCCATTCTGTGTTCCATGGCGTCAAACCTGGAATCAGAGGAACCAACCTGACTGTTTGTACCTGCAGGATCCATTGGCCCTGTCGTAATGTCAGGATCGGGACAGGGATCCAACACGCAAAGTACAAACAGGTACAGGATACGTATACCGGTCCTTAGAATGGCCGGGCTAACGTACAGAGAGTATAGAGAATGGTCAGAGACAAGCCGAGGTCGAGGGAACGAGAAGACAGGTAAGCGAGGAACAAGCCGGGTCAAGGATAACGGAGGTAAACAGAGTAAGGAAACAAGCCGGGTCGAAACCAAAAGGATAACTGAGAAACACCAGAGCACTGTGTGACTAGACAGGCTAGAACCACGACAGGGCAATGAGCAACAGGGCGAAGTATGTTTAAATACCCAGGCTAGAGAGGATAGACACGCCTCCGACGAAACCTGATTAGTCTGTCTCGGACTGAGTGACAGGTCGTTCCGGATTGGCGTGATGACGTCGGCCTCCGGGCACCATGCTACAAAAGGAAGAGACTCCCTCGCGGCCGGCGTTTGTGTGACCGGGTCGACCGCGAGGAACAGAGGAAACATGGCGTCCGGACGGATGAACGTCTAAGTCTCTACCTCTCTCGGAGGTAGAGACTTCAGGTACCCTGACAGGCGTTAGTGAAAACAATATCCAGCTTAATTATAAAAGAAAATATGTTGTGCCAACAGTTAAATGAATTAAAAGATGTTTATTAGACAATGAGGTAGTAATAATAGAACACAATATCTAAGCAATTCTAGTTCCTAGGGGAATATCTGTGTATCACGAAAGAATGTTTATGAAAAATAAAAATAATAAATATATATATATATATATATATATATAGCCTTGTTGTAACGAGTATATACCCCTACACGCAGGATCCAGCCAAACAGAAGACAGCACAGAGGAGAGATACGTCTACCGGACCTTAGAGTGGCCGGACTCGACGTAATAGGAGAAGTACAGAGTCAGGAACGATCCGAGGTCAAGGGCACAAAGAGACAGCGTAAACGAGAACTAGCCGGGGTCTGGTACACAGGAATCAGCAAGCCGGCAAACAGTACAGACAAGGATAAAGCGAAAACGAAGTCAGAATACAAAGCCAAGGTCAAATACGGAGAAACACAACAAGCACTAAAGGGAACTGTAGCAGAAACCACGATAGGGCAAGGAACTAAGGGAAAAGGGTAAGTATAAATAGGTTCAAAACTAATGTGATTGGCTCCTGTCACTTCCACACCCCCAAAAGGTAAGTGTATGGGGTGTGTGGGATGACAGGGGCCAATGGGAGCCTTTTGGCAATTTAGGCTCCCACTGTCTCTTTAAGAGCGCGCCCGAGACTCGCGGCGCGCTCTTAGATTCAGGCGGGACATGTGACCGCATCTCGCGGTCACTGCCCGCCTTCCTGCCTGAAGCGTCGGATGAGCCGCGCGCGGCTCAAAGCGGCCGCAGGACCGCGCGCGGCTTGAAGAGAGGACCGCGGCCGGCCCCTGGGAAAGGTGATTAACGCTACAGTACCCCCCCCTGAGGACACGCCCTCCGGGCGGGCAGGACTAGGTCGGGCAGGAAAACGTGAATGGAAAGAACGCACAAGGCGGGGAGCATGAACAGCATCAGCAGAAATCCAACTGCGCTCCTCAGGCCCATAACCCTTCCAATGTACCAAGTACTGAAGCCGACCCCTAAGGAAACGAGAGTCAATAACAGCAGACACTTCGAACTCCTCATGACCCTCCACAGAGACAGGAGGGGGAGGAGGAGTATGCCGGGTATAGCGGTTGCGCACGTAAGGCTTCAACAACGAGGTGTGAAAAACATTAGGTATGCGCAGATTCTTAGGCAGACCCAAGGCATAAGAAACGGGATTAACCTTATGTATAATACGATAAGGACCAATGAAGCGGGGAGCCAATTTCATAGAAGGCACCCGGAGACAAATATTCCGCGTGGAAAGCAAAACTCTGTCCCCCACAACATAGGAAGGAGCCGCTCTGCGATGCTTGTCAGCCTGAGTCTTCTGGCGAGCAGCAGAATCAACCAAAGAACGCTGAACCTACTCCCAAGTATTACGCAAACCAGCCAAATGTTCATCCAGAACTGGCATGCCCTGTGAGGAGAATGCAGCCGGAAGAACAACGGGATGCTGGCCATAGACGACGTAAAAAGGGCTTTGGCCGGAAGAATCATGAGTGGCGTTATTCCGAGCAAATTCAGCCCAAGGAAGCAGGTCAGACCAATTGTCCTGATGGTGAGACACAAAACAACGGAGGTACTGCTCCAGAGACTGGTTGGCACGTTCAGCAGCTCCATTAGACTGGGGATGGTAAGCGGAAGAAAACGAGAGAGAAATACCCATTTCTGTACAAAAGGCCTTCCAGAACCTGGAAATAAATTGGCTACCCCTATCGGACACAATAGATAAGGGAATGCCATGTAACCGAAATACTTCTCTAGCGAAGATAAGGGCCAGTTCCTTGGATGTGGGCAACTTGCGAAGAGACACAAAGTGAGCCATTTTGGAAAACCGGTCAACTATCATCAGGATGACTGTGTTACCATTCGAAGGGGGTAATACAACAATAAAATCCATAGATAGGTTGGACCAAGGTCTCTCGGGAACGGAAAACGGATGCAACAGCCCACAAGGAACTCTACGAGAGGATTTCATACAGGCACAAGTAGTACAAGCACTTATATAGTCAGTGACATCCTTTCGTAAGGAATCCCACCAAAAATACCGAGAAACAGCTGACACTGTTTTGGAAATACCAGGATGTCCAGCAGTTTTAGTATCGTGATATAGTGACAGAATATCCCGTCTCTCGGGAACGTCAACGAACAATTTATCATAAGGCCTCTCGCTAGGTGCCATGCTTTGTTTCGCTTGTATGGCCTGCAATAGGGACGAGGAAATAGATAATACAGTAGTAGCTGTTATCCTGTCTGGGGGAATGACAGGAGTAATATCAATCTCCTGTTTGTCAATAGTTTCAAACTGTCTGGACAGAGCGTCCGCTTTAGTGTTCCGATCACCTGGCCTATAGGTGATTATATAATTGAAATGGGACAAGAACAGTGACCACCTAGCCTGCCTGGAAGACAATCTTTTAGCTTCGCTAAGGTAGGACAGGTTCTTATGATCCGTAAATATGAGGATGGGATCCTTAGTGCCTTCTAACAAATGTCTCCATTCTTTGAGTGCTAAAATGATAGCAAGGAGTTCGCGATTACCCACATCATAATTCTTCTCTGCTTTGGACATTTGTTTAGAAAATAAGCCACAAGGATGCAATGGCTTTTCAGGAGACTCTTTGAGATAAAACAGCACCTACCCCGATATCTGAAGCATCAACTTCAAGTATATAGGGCAATGAGGGGACAGGATGCTGTAAAATGGGTGCAGAGGCGAACGTAGTCTTAAGGAAGTCAAAAGCTTGAAGTGCCTCGGTAGACCAGACACGAGTAATAGGTGCTACAATAGACGAAAAACCTTTGATAAAACGTCTATAATAATTAGAGAAACCCAGAAAACGCTGGATGGCTTTTAGACCTTGCGGCAGAGGCCATTCTATGACAGCAGCGAGCTTCCGGGGATCCATACGAAAACCCTTAGCGGAAATCACATACCCCAAAAACTGGACTTCGGATTGGTCGAATAGACATTTTTCTAATTTACAATAAAGACCATTAGCAAGAAGGGTCTTCAGAACGGTCGTAACATGTCTGTGATGAGTGTGTAAGTCTGTAGAATATATTAAAATGTCGTCTAAGTACACAATCACGAATGAGTGAATAAAGTCTCTCAAGACATCATTAATAAACTCTTGGAATACTGCTGGGGCATTGCAAAGCCCAAATGGCATGACGGTATACTCATAATGACCTGACCTAGTGTTAAAGGCTGTCTTCCATTCGTGGTCCTTTTTTATACGTATCAATTGTAAGATCTAATTTGGTGAATACCGTAGCATGTTTGAGCCTGTCAAACAATTCTGTTATTAATGGTATAGGGTAAGCATTTTTGATGGTGATTTTATTTAGACCTCTATAATCGATACACGGTCTTAAATCACCTTCTTTCTTCGATACAAAGAAGAACCCCGCTCCAGCCGGAGAAGAGGATCTCCTAATAAATCCCTTGTCTAATGATTCTTTAATATATTCCTCCATGACACGGTTTTCTTGAACCGATAAGGGGTACACCCTGCCCTTTGGAGGTATAGTGCCAGGCAACAAGTCAATAGCACAATCGTAGGGTCTGTGAGGCGGTAATTTGTCAGCCTCTCTTTTATCAAAGACAGTCTTTAAAGATAAATACTGAGAGGGTATAGCCGTAGACAAAGGAGGAGTGGTAGGAACATTAATAGAATTCACAGGCGTAACTTCAATAGTACACGATTCATGGCAGGCCTCACTCCATGATTTTATCTGCCCTGTCTCCCAGTCAAAAATGTGATTGTGGGCACGTAACCATGGATACCCTAACACTAACTGTGAAGAGGGAGAGGTGATGACCTGGAACCGAATGGTTTCATAGTGTAAAACCCCTGTGTACATGTGTAACGGTGCAGTCTCATGAGTAACAACTGGAGATATCAATGGTCTACCATCTATGGCCTCAACGGCATCTCCTTCTCCCTGATGGGAATGTTGTTTTTCTTTACAAAACCAGAGTCTATAAAATTCTCAGCTGCTCCAGAGTCAACCAGGGCGTATATATTTTCAACTATACAACTCTCTCCCATATGTAAAGAAACAGGGAGAAGCAGTCGGTTAGGAGGCAATGTAGGAGACTTAGAAATTACACCCAAGGCCAGTCCCCTATAAGGTCTTAGGTGCGAGAGTTTTCCGGGAGCAAAGGACACTCCTTTACCATATGGTCTCTCTTTGTCACGGCTTACCTTGGTGGGAGTCCAGTATGCAGAGATATGCTCACCCTTGCAATTAAACACAGGCCAAGGTGGTCAGGGAAGAACTCACCTGGCCTGTGAGTCTGTGCACGGGGGCTGTTCAGGATAACCAGGTCAAAGTACAGACAAGGACTAGAGCAGGAGAATCGTCGTGGGTAAGCCAGTGGTCAGAGGGTGCCAGAAATCAGGATAAACAAGTAGAGAGCCGAGGTCAGAGGATGCCAGAGGTCAGGGTACAAAGAAATAACAATCCACGGTCAGGAGAACACGGAACAGCAATACTCGAACCAGAGTCAATGAACTGACACTGCCCTTAGGGAGGGGCAGTGTCTTATACCTTGTTAATTAGGTATCAGATTCAGCTGGAGAGTTACTGACAGGTCTGAGCCTTGTGAAGTCTAGCCCACTAGTGCTGCAGGCAATTCAAGAATAAACAGGAGTTATCCAAAGTCCTGAAATGGCTCAGAGGTAACATAGCAGGATACAGTCCAGAAGAACCACGGTTCAAATCCCCTGTTGGCCGCTTCTGGGGTGACCACGTCTGGCAGTCGGGATGTCACGGTGGCGATCATGACACTCTTACCACAATATAGGCAGAGTCCCTCCCTTCTCCTATGTAATTTTTCATTATCAGAGAGTTTGGCAACCCCTAATTGCATGGGTTCCTCTTCAGATACTTTTACACTCTCTGGAGTATTAACTCTGGGGTGAACAGGTGTAACAAAACGTCTATTCCTGTTCTTGGTATAGAGCCTGTCACGAATCCTATTATCTATATCGATGAGGTAGTCAATAAGGTCCTCTAAGGCAACAGGAAGCTCCTTAGCTGCTACCTCATCCAATAAAGAGTCTGATAAGCCTTCCATGAAAGCAGTAGTTAACCCATTGTTGGTCCAATCTACCTGTGAGGCAAGGGTACGAAACTGAATAGCGTAATCAGCCACAGACCTAGAACCCTGTTTAACCCTCATTAATGCTCTTGCGGCATTCTTAGACCTTTTCATAGTGTCAAAAGTTCTGCGAAAAGCTGTAAGGAAACTGTGAAAGTCATGCACCATAGGTCCATTAGCCTCCCAAATAGGGTTTGCCCATTCAAGTGCTTTGTCGGTAAGTTGGTGCATAAAGAACCCAACTTTAGACCTCTCTGTGGGAAATGAACGTGGATACATCTCAAAATTAAACTCTATTTGGTTAATGAACCCTCTGCATGTCTTAGAATCCCCTCCATACCTAGGAGGAGGCGTTAAATGGGCCGTAGCATTAGGCACAGTCGATACTTCAGGAAGCAGGGGTGTAGGAGGGTTAGGTGCGGTTGCTGGAATGGTCCTAGCTAAGAGCGTCTGGAGAGCCTGAGCTATCTGATCAATACGGTGATCCTGCTCTACAAATCTAGCCTCATGGGACGCCATCTGTTGAGCTAAATCTGCGGGGTCCATGGCCCTATCGTAATGTAACGAGTATATACCCCTACACGCAGGATCCAGCCAAACAGAAGACAGCACAGAGGAGAGATACGTCTACCGGACCTTAGAGTGGCCGGACTCGACGTAATAGGAGAAGTACAGAGTCAGGAACGATCCGAGGTCAAGGGCACAAAGAGACAGCGTAAGCGAGAAATAGCCGGGGTCTGGTACACAGGAATCAGCAAGCCGGCAAACAGTACAGACAAGGATAAAGCGAAAACAAAGTCAGAATACAAAGCCAAGGTCAAATACGGAGAAACACAACTGAACACAACAAGCACTAAAGGGAACTGTAGCAGAAACCACGATAGGGCAAGGAACTAAGGGAAAAGGGTAAGTATAAATAGGTTCAAAACTAATGTGATTGGCTCCTGTCACTTCCACACCCCCAAAAGGTAAGTGTATGGGGTGTGTGGGATGACAGGGGCCAATGGGAGCCTTTTGGCAATTTAGGCTCCCACTGTCTCTTTAAGAGCGCGCCCGAGACTCGCGGCGCGCTCTTAGATTCAGGCGGGACATGTGACCGCATCTCGCGGTCACTGCCCGCCTTCCTGCCTGAAGCGTCGGATGAGCCGCAGGACCGCGCGCGGCTTGAAGAGAGGACCGCGGCCGGCCCCTGGGAAAGGTGAGTAACGCTACACTTGTAAAACACAGAATTCTTGGAATTAGAAGGTAAAAAGTGAATGCATGCTCAATTCAAACGGGTGGATGGGACCTGGAGCTCTTAAACCCTTCCAGCTATCGTGGCCCTGCTAAGGGTGTACTGAGAAAACTCCCAAGCCTGAAAAAGCTCTGGGAGTATCCCAGTAAGACTTACCCTGTTTAGCGCCAGAAGCCGGGTAGAGGAGCACGTAATAAATAATAATAAATTGAGGGCCGAATGCCCACGCCCCACTATATCAGACGATGTCTGTAAGACTCCCCAAGTCGACCCCAAAATTATACAGTTTTTAGGCAAAACTAGATGGAAACCTAAGAATGGTTTAGATTTTTCCCTTTACAACTGCCAAGATAAGGTCTTGGATATTTTGGGTCCAGCGATCAAAATTTTGGAAGCCGTGGAGGAATCCTTGGCTCAGGACGTCGTCCTAGATCATCTCACTATTAGGGGCTGGCACCTCATACGAAGATACTGTGACACTAGACACAGAGGCAAAGGAGGAACTCCACTGGTGGCTCCTACCCATGGTGGCGTGGAATGGCTGAGCCATTTTCGGCTCGGCTTCAGTTGTAGTCATAGAGTCCTAGAACTCCTAGCATGGTCCTTTGCGATCGACAGCCTCTCCCCTACCCTTTCCCAGTGTTCAATCCTATTGAAGATGGACAACATCTCGGCTGTCCGTTATATCAACCATTTCGGAGGCACGAGATCCAAAGTCCTGGGGAATTTGGCTTGAGACTTCTGGCAGTTTTGTCTTCAACACAATATTCCTGTCAGGGTGGAATATTTGCCAGGGTTATCCAACACTATGGCGGATTGGTATTCCCGCCACCTGCGAGATTCCAGCGACTGGCACCTCGATCCCCAAATCTTCCAGTGCATTTGGGATCTGTGGGGTCCTCTGGCAATAGACTTGATTGCCTCTCGCTTGAATACCCAACTTCCGAACTTCTTCAGTTGGAGGCCAGACCCTACGGCTTCGCCTACGAATGCATTCTCCCAGTACTGGTCCACCACCAGGAATTATGCATTCCCTCCATTCGCCCTCATCCCTCATTGCCTCCTCCATCTGCGGCGCCAATTGGGCTGCCTAGTGATAACTCCTCTCTTGCCGTCACAGCCCTGGTTTCCTCCTTTACTGGAGATGGCTATAGATCACCCATGGCTCCTCCCAGAATCCTAATCTCTCCTCCCTCCACTGCCTGATCCTCCAGAGTCTCCTCCGCCACATGGCGTGGCTAATTCCTGGGGACCCTGGTCGATTGAGGGAGTTTCGCAATCAACTCTCTGAATTCTCAAGGGCGCATGGGCACCTGGCACAAGACAGTCTTACAAATCTGCTTGACGCACATGGGATGGTTGGTGCGTGGCACGGGGTGTGGATCCCCTATCAACTCCTGTGACGACTGTCCTCTAATTTTTGACTTCCCTTTATGATAACGGGAAAGCTTATCGGACGGTAAACCTCTACCGCTCAGCTATTTCAGCTGGCCATGCTGGCATTGACGGTGCCCCGATCGGACGACACCCTCGTCTGTCGTCTTCTCCGCCGCATTCGCTTCGCAAGGCCACCCCTGCCCCGCTATTCCTCCTTATGGGACATCTCTCTGGTATTACATTTTCTGACTCTTTGGCCAGACAACGAGTCTTTATCCCTAAAGCAACTCTCGGCTAAACTGGTTTAATGGACCGTTTTGCACACAAGAGGTTAAAAACCGTTTAGGCGATATTCCCCTTTTCAGATGCACAGGCAGCTACTGCAATCACCAATCTCCTGAACTGCAAACACACAAATTCACCAATCTCTCGAACTGCAAACACATGAAAACTCCAACTCCCGAACAGGAAACACACGAATGCTGTAAACAGCTGAACAGGAAAAACCATACAAACAGTTTACACTCCTGGCAGTTGCACTGTAACAGCATACAATCCAATTCCCCCCAAGAACGAGACGACACTTTGTTTGAGGGTCAAGCAGAACTGATTTACTGGGGCTACCAGCCCGGCTTTTATGCAGGTCTCCCACCTGGTGGACACTCCCCTAGGGGACCAGATGGAAGACTGGGAAACATATTGGACATTGACCAATCACAAGCTTACAATCCCACAATGCATCACAACCCCTCCTCTCTGTCCTGGAGATAATTGGGAAGTAATCCAATTATCTCCAAGGACAGAGGCAAAACTCCATTAACCACATGGCAGACAAAGGACAATAAAAGACATAAAAATACATACTGTTACATTTATCACATAGAACATACACATTCTACCTATCCCCAGATAGCTTAGATCTGAGCGCACATTATTACTGGATGGCGCTCAGATCACATACATACAGTTCAAGCGCCATGGAGCCAAAGTCTTTCATACAGTCTTTCAGTATACGGCTGGGCTCCATGGCATAGCTATCTGGGGTAGCATGGTTTAAACAGTAAAGTACCGAATGGACCAGTGTTTGGATAATTGATTGCAGGTAGGAGAAAGGAGGTCGGTGGCACAAACCAGCCTTTCTGCAGGGAAAAAGAACAGTGTTAAACATGGGGCCATAGTCCAGTGGCAGGAGGCGGGCGACCAGGCTCCTCCAGTGGCCAGTGGCGAGGTTGGTTCCGCCACTTTTCTCCCCTTTACCAATCAGACTAACAGGGTATCTAACCTCCTGTCGGCCAGTGCCCTGGTTAGTCCAGCAACCCACCCACAACACATAATCAACAGAGTGGCCCACCCACAAAATTTGGTTACTGCACCACGGCTCTGGGGTTTACTAGCCTTCCGGATCGGTGGGTTGCTAAGTGGGCAGAGATCAGCGGTACTCTGCCCTGGTGCCAGCGCTACCACGGGAGTAGCCTGGTTGGAGCCCAGCTGAGGAGAAGGGGTAGTAGGCTCCTCGCTCTGGACCTGGTGTTGCTGCTGGAGGGGAAGACAGGCTGTCTCCCCTTTGGATAAGCAGCCCTGCTGCTAGGGGACAGGACCGACCGCCCCTACAGCCTGTGGTTTGGGCACAGAGACCACGGTCCCATCTGCACCGGTGTGGGGCTTATCCTCTCCCCTTGGTGGGTACAATACTCTGCCGCTAGGGAGAAGGACCGACTGTCCGTACTCCATGGAGCTTGGGCGCAGAGACCACGGTCCCCTTGGTGGGCTACGCTGCCGCTGGGGAGAGGGGGTAACAAGCTGCTCTCCCTTACACTCTCTCTGCTGGTGGAGAGGGGGACCGACTGTCTCCCCTTTCAATATATTGTTCCGCTGCTGGGGAGCGAGACCGACTGTCTCTGCTCCTAAGGACACACACTGCCGCTGGGGAGGAAGGATGGCACCTTCAGCACCCTGGGATACATACTGCCGCTGGGGAAAAAGGACGACACGCATCTCTCCCTGTAACTTGCTCGGCCGCTGGGGTCTCTCCCAACCTGCCAACTCACGTGCCCGCTCTGTTTTGGCCTGCAGGTACTCTTCCACGTGTCTCCTCACGAGCTGCACGGATCTCTCCGGGGGGTTGGGTCCATAGAAAGCCAGCTGCGATCTCAGCACTCTGTCAAACTCCTCCTGAGTGTAGCTTCTCTCCCTGTAACTTGCTCGGCCGCTGGGGTCTCTTCATTTCCTTTCATAAACCACATGCTCCAGTATCCTCTACTTCCTTGGCTCGCTGGGTCAAATGGCTCATGTCCTTGGCAGGAATTGATATCTCCATTTTTTCTGCTCATTCGGTTCGCGGTGCCATGGCCTCAAAAGCCTCCTTTGCTGGTTGTCGTTTGGAGGTTTTTTGTTTTTTTTGTAAATCTTTCTTTTATTATGGCATTTGCGTTATGGGGTACAGAATAAAGAGAGGAGGCGGTATGGGGTAATACAAGTTGATGAAAACAAGATGGTACATAGTACACTCCTACGAAGGACTGCCATATATTTTTGTTTTTGAAACGTCAAGTAAACACAGTATTACAAGCAATTGTTGAAGAAATGGGTGCAACGGTCAGTTAGTAATTGCTCAAATGTGTACAATAGAACAGGTTAGTCATGCTATGTGTTAAGCAGCTCTGGCTCTCGCTCAGTACATGTCAACATGGCATTGGTAGCTTACGGCACAACAGGTCAAGCACTCTGATTAAAGTAACAGGATTCTGCCACAGATTATTAACGTTAAACATATTCACACGGGCTAAACTCAGCTGTAGCATGCTATAGTGAAAGATTACTCTGACTGCTCCTATTCTAAGGCAAGTTTGAGTAGAGACAAGCTTAGTGCATTATGTGTAGAGCATGTTAGGTATTTATCTACAGTGTCTGCGATCTATAACAGGTTTGTGTTGCCCTAGGAGATAGTACAAGCTAGCAATACATCACACATCAGACATTTGTAGGGCTATTGCCAACAGCGCCATTTTCCATAGATTCGGCGTATATTGAAAATTCTAAAACAAGCGTGATAGGGAAGTCAGAAGTGTTATGCAAGATACTACGTAGTAAGGCATAGACATACTGTGCACTCTGGGTATAAGATAGGCATAGTTAACAGGTTAGGCTGGCTGTTGGTTTAGGCAGCATTAGGTCACATTGCTTGCATGGTAAAAACAAAAAGAGATCCTCATAGGAACCTGCAACAATGCTAGGGCAAGCTTATAGAGTTGTCGACATGCTTGGCAGCCAATAAAACTAAGTAAATGACTAGGCCTAGGTAGTTAAAATAAAGAGGGATTCACGACTCTAGGCTTACAGTCTATTATAGTAGTGAGGGAGCGTCCAAAGTCCTGTTCTGTGTCCAAGCTGGTAGTTGGGCTTTGATCTCTCACCCTATGCCACTGGTGTGCTGTATGAGGTAATCCACTCTCTGGTCCCGCGTGATGATCATGTAGGTGTTTCATGGGCCGCGACGGCTCCCGCTCCAGACACGGAGGTGAGTATTATCTCACCCACCCGCCCTTGGACGACTCGGCTATGGAACGAGGTAAGTTACAGACCTCTCCATGGTAAGGTCAATTTGGCAGTATTGCTGCCATCACATACCTGCATTGCTTTGTAGCGTGTTTTTATTAAGGGACCTTGTTTGTCACTGTTATCCTCAGATCGATAGTTTATTCTTACTACTTTAAAGGACCACTATAGTGCCAGGAAAACATACTCGTTTTCCTGGCACTATTGTGCCTTGAGGGTGCCCCCACCCTCAGGGTCCCCCTTCCGCTGGGCTCTGGAGAGAGGAAGGGGTTAAACACTTACCTTTCTCCAGCGCCGGGCGGGGAGCTTTCCTCCTCCTCTCCTCCTTCCTCGTGCCGTCATTGGCTGAATGCGCATGATTTTCACAGTGAGAAGCAGGCAAGCACCTCTAGCGGCTGTCAGTGAGACAGCCACTAGAGGCTCTGGAGGCTGGATTAACCCTCAGTATAAACATAGCAGTTTCTCTGAAACTGCTATGTTTATAAAAAAAGGGTTAATCCTCGAGGGACCTGGCACCCAGACCACTTCATTAAGCTAAAGTGGTCTGGGTGCCTAGAGTGGTCCTTTAAGAGACATTGTTATTGACTAGTCAGGTGATTGAACCTCTATATATGCCGACAGTTCATGATTTCAATACTTTACCATATATTTTTGTATCTTTTAGCGTGAATTTGTGTCAAGGCCTCTCTGGATCACATGCCTTGTTCTGGCTCGTTTGGTTTATTCGGTTTTCCTGTTCCAAGTTTGAGTTTTTCTTCGGGATTCGCAAGACAGAACATGATATGGTCATCGATGTTCCGCCTACTAATAGGATAAGGATGTCACTGATTGGATGGTCATGTTGCAAGGCGGACATTGTCATTATGATGTTTATACCTGTTTTTTCAATTGTTTTTCTTTGCTGCTGAGGGAATTAAAGAAAGAGTGCAGCATAATACTTGCCTCCGTGTCTTTTAATAAAATCATGACTTTCCGTCATGATAATAGTAAAATCCTTGAATTTAAATTGCCTTTGACACAAAGGCCTGAACTGTGATTTTGATTTAACCCCTTAAGGACCAAACTTCTGGAATAAAAGGAAATCATGACATGTCACACGTCATGTGTCCTTAAGGGGTTTAAGCAGCAAGGTTATGATTTGTATTTTACGATGAAATTCAATAATTCTAATGATATATTACTATCTTTAAATCTACACGTCAGAAAATATGGTTTACTAACAAAACACTGAATAGTATTGAATCATAAAACTGAATTCAGGCAATAAGTGTTGATTTGGTAAAATACCAGAGATTGTTTTCGTGGGGACAACTTCCAAAATTTGAAATGTCCAAAAAGGGGCACCTTGACTTCAGGGGGTGGCTGTAGGTGTGATCCAGGCAGACTCGTCAAGTCACACAATTCGATTGACTCGCGGGTTGCGCTTGATACTTCTGATCACCTGGGTTTCTCACATCACATGTACAAAGAAATGTTGTAAAGTGTAGAGTAAACATATCTAAACACGCTTATGTTGCATTTTTAGTAAGAAACAGACATTGTAAGCCCAAATGTGAGTAATTCACCAGCACTAAATGTACGAGTGATCAGTGCCATGGCAGTTTGCCCTACCAGGGAGCTTATCATACATGGCGTCAAATGATACGCCATTTTTACAGACAGGCACATCATCTGTGATGCTTGTTGTGGCAACGAGATGCCCAAGTCCTGGCCCCTCTCTACCCCCTATCCCAATTTCAGATCTACCATATGTGGCAGGTGTGTCAGGGACATGATTTGGACCTTTTATGTAACTTCATGCATACCTCCCAAGTGTCCCTATTTAGGAGGGACATTCCCTATTTTGGGCCCAAATCTCTGTCCCGTTTTCTATGCTAATGTCCCTCTTTTCTAGGAGCTCCATATTGTTGGTGTGTCTGAGTGTATAACAGAGCTCCACAGCAATAAGACTCCCAGTAATGTGTCTGAGTGTATAACACAGCTCCACAGCAAATTCAGCAATAATACTCCCAGTAATATGTCTGAGTGTATAACAGAGCTCCACAGCAATAATACTCCCAGTAATGTGTCTGAGTGTATAACAGAGCTCCACAGCAATAATACTCCCAGTAATGTGTCTGAGTGTATAACAGAGCTCCACAGCAATAATACTCCCAGTAATGTGTCTTTAAACTACAATAAATGTGTTTAGAAATCAGTCTGTGTAAATAAGATACATTGTTCTTGTTCTAAATTACATTTTTAAATGTACAAATTATTATTTTCTGAAAACAGCCCCGCCACTGGCCACTTCTTGGAAATTAAAGTGTCCCTCTTTGTCCATTTGAAATGTTGGGAGGTATGTGAAATCGCGACTTACTAATAACCACTTAGCTAAACATTTTAGAAGAAACAAAACATTTCTTATTTACAGATAGGATAGACCCAACACATTTATTATATTAGGCAAATGCCACACCAGTTACAAGAAGAATAACAAGTCAATAAAATTACAAATATTATACATATAGTCAAACATATAAACATTCTATGCAGACTTTGAAAACTATGCGTGTTAGGACGCTGGCCTGATATTGTCTTTACATGCAATCTTTCATCGAATGTGTAGAATATAGAACACGAGGCATGTATGTAAGTAAGTTGAAATTATACGGGAAACATTAAGGACCATAACTAAGCACATACAGCCAAGCAAGGGAAAATTACCTTGCTTAATACTTAACCTAACATGAAACAAACAATAAAAATGGTTATGCATGCATGGCCCTCAAGCCAAATTCATTATAAGCCAGTTTCCATCAAGGTAACATTCCAGTCTGGAAAAAAAAAAGTATGATAAATGCAGTTGAAAGCAGGCCTCCAAAAAAATATCGGTTTGTATATACGTTTTTTTTATTTGCGTAAGAACGGGATGAGGATTATGTCCCAGTTGCATTGTCACCCCATGTTACAAAAGCAAAGAAATGTCCAGCCTGTTAAAACGGGCAAGAGGGAATGGACATTAAGGAAGACGAATGGCCAGAGAACAAGTGCCACCCACTAACCACACTCTTGGGGATGTAGGATGTAGTTATGGTCCTTAATGTTTCCCCATGATAAATGGGAATAGCAGGACTGGCCGAATCTATCCTAAATCCACTGTATTTGGCCTAGTTAAACGAAGGGCATCAAAGGAATTGTTTGCCACTCAGGGACCCCCAAAGCCGCAGGCCCCTACAACTCTGCTGCTCCACCAGTACCCGCCCATGAGGTTCCAGGTCCTCCCCGGACACGTGAATCCACAGGGGCCGCACAGCTATATAGAGAAACATTAAAATCTACACCAGCCTGCCAAAGGTGACAGCGCCAGACTGTCAGGAGATTAGAAGGACTGAAGGAAATTGGCGTGTCACAGGGAGAGACCTTGTCACTTGCCAGCATTTGGCTAAATATGCCTAATAATCTCACAAATGAGCAGTTAGAGGAATTGGATTTGTTGGATTTCAAGCTTTGGTGCCAGAGCTGTATAGAAACATAGAATGTGACGGCAGATAAGAACCATTCGGACCACCTAGTCTGCCCAATTTTCTAAATATTTTCATTAGTCCCTGGCCTTATCTTATAGTTAGGATAGCCTTATGCCTATCCCAGTGGTGTATCCTGGTTTTGTGCTGCCCTAGACAGGACAAAACTCAGGCGCCCCCCTCCGGCCCGTGCCACCCCCATCCAACCCTTCCCCCACCCTGCCTTCTAAACACACACACACACACACTTACACTCACTAACAGACACACACACACACAGTAACAGACATACACACACACACACACACTAACAGACACACACACACACACACTCACTAACAGACACACACACACTCACTAACAGACATACACACACACACACACACACACACTTACACTCACTAACAGACACACACACACACACACACTAACAGACACACACACACTAACAGACACACACACACACACACACTAACAGACATACACACACACACACACACACACTAACAGACACACACACACACACACACTCACTAACAGACACACACACACTCACTAACAGACATACACACACACACACAAACACACTAACAGACACACACACACACACATATACACACACACTAACAGACATACACACTCACTCACTCACATATTTAACACATATTTTTTTTTAAATTTAACGCGTCATATTCCGGCTCCCAGTCTCACTCTGCGGCTTCACTGTGTTAACCTCTACCACTTCAGCTTGAAGGCTATTCCATGCATCCACTTTCCTCTATAAGGTGGTGTCAGACCCCCTCGGCAGTTCAAACCAGGCTCCCCTTTAACATGTACACATTTATTCACTAAAATTAGAATTCAAACATAACCTCTGCCTAAAATGTTAAATTTGATTTTAAATTCACGTCACAAATGTGGAAGTCATTAAAAAAAAGGGGGGGGGGGACGACACACTTTATGGTAGGACAAAAGGAACAGGTGGAATTTAAATTAAAATAAGGACTGTTCCTCCCACACAGAGCCACTCGGGAGGCATCCAGTGAGAGTAATGAATATTATACAGGGTTTATTTACTAAAGTGAGAAGTGAATTCCACGTGAAATTTCACATTTAAGGCCAAAGTAGCCAAAACGAAAGCATAGATGACTAAGAGATTTTTTTCCAGTTTGGCTATTTTCTCCTTAATTTGAAATTCACTTTGAATTCTCACTTGTAGTGAGAATAACCCGGTTAGTCTGTCGAGCAGCATTTAATTCCCTTAACAAACACTCAATGAGTTAACACCATACAGGTTTAGTTATTAAAATACAGGGCTATTTATTAAAATAGAGGTTTATTTATTAAAATACATGGTTATTTATTAAAATAGAGGTTTATTTAGTAAAATACAGGGTTATTTATTAACATAGAGGTTTATTTAGTAAAATACAGGGTTATTTACTAAAGTGAGAGGTGAATTTAAAATTAAAGGTTAAAATAGCCAAACTATAAATAATCTCTCAGTCAGCTTTGGCTAGTTAGGTCTTTAATTTGAGATTCACCCTGAACTCCCACTATAGTGAATAATAACCCTGTCAAGTGGATCTTCCTGGAAAAGTGGTCAAAAGAGCCAAGACCTTAGAAACTAATGCCTCTGAGAGCGCGGAGCCAATCAGAAACCGCCACCACATTCTAAATCCCGCCTTTTTTATGTGGCAACCAACCAATCAGGGGCTGGGGCAGTGGTCCTTTACTTCCTTTTTACATGTCCCTTGGCCTATTTTTGTTTTAAGCGGGAAAGGAGGCAGGTGCACGCGCAGCCCGCCTCTTTGCGCCCGGCCAATCAGAGAGCTCGGCCACGCCGATTGGCGCAGCTCAGACACTTTCCCTCACAGTTTGGCCAATGGGAGGCCGCGCCGGGGGAGGGCGGTTGCCGTGCGGAGAGGGCAGAGAAGTCACGCGCTGGTGACAGGGCTCCAACGCCTGCTCGCGAGGCGCCCTCAGTCCGCTGGTCGCCCCCTCAGGATCCTGTCACCGTGTGGCGGCTGTGTCTGGAAACCGCCTCACTGCCGGTCACAGGGAGCCTCTAACATGGAGGTGAGAATCAGTAACTAGGCCGAGTGCAACGGGGGAGCTGCCTGGTGTCTCCCATCACTTGGAATACATTCTGTATTATTATCACCACAAACTCTAATATCACATAATATATCTATAAATAGTTAATATAATATAGACAGGGCCTCTATAGAGAGTTAGTATAATATAATATAGACAGGGCCTCTATAGAGAGTTAGTATAATATAATATAGACAGGGCCTCTATGGAGAGTTAGTATAATACAGACAGGACCTCTATGGAGAGTTAATATAATATAGACAGAGCCTCTATGGAGAGTTAATATAATATAGACAGGGCCTCTATGGAGAGTTAGTATAATACAGACAGGACCTCTATGGAGGGTTAATATAATATAGACAGGGCCTCTATGGAGGGTTAATATAATATAGACAGGGCTTCTATGGAGAGTTAATATAATATAGACAGGGCCTCTATGGAGAGTTAGTATAATACAGACAGGGCCTCTATGGAGGGTTAATATAATATAGACAGGGCCTCTATGGAGGGTTAATATAATACAGACAGGGCCTCTCTGGAGGGTTAATATAATATAGACAGGGCCTCTATGGATGTTAATATAATACAGACAGGGCCTCTATGGAGGGTTAATATAATATAGACAGTTCTTCTATGGATAGTTAATATAATACAGAGAGGGCCTCTATGGATGTTAATATAATACAGACAGGGCCTCTATGGAGGGTTAATATAATATAGACAGGGCTTCTATGGAGGGTTAATATAATACAGACAGGGCCTCTATGGAGGGTTAATATAATATAGACAGGGCCTCTATGGAGAGTTAGTATAATACAGACAGGGCCTCTATGGATGGTTAATATAATACAGACAGGGCCTCTATGGATGGTTAATATAATACAGACAGGGCCTCTATGGATGGTTAATATAATACAGACAGGGCCTCTATGGATGGTTAATATAATACAGACAGGGCCTCTATGGATGGTTAATATAATACAGACAGGGCCTCTATGGATGGTTAATATAATACAGACAGGGCCTCTATGGATGGTTAATATAATACAGACAGGGCCTCTATGGATGGTTAATATAATACAGACAGGGCCTCTATGGATGGTTAATATAATACAGACAGGGCCTCTATGGAGGGTTAATATAATATAGACAGGGTCTCTATGGAGAGTTAGTATAATACAATATAGACAGGGCCTCTATGGATGGTTAATATAATACAGACAGGGCCTCTATGGATGGTTAATATAATACAGACAGGGCCTCTATGGATGGTTAATATAATCCATAGAGGCCCTGTCTATATTATATTAACCATTCATAGAGGCCCTGTCTATATTATATTAACTTCACACGCCCCCAAATGAATTAAATTTGTTTATCAATTACTTTGTGTAAATAAATAACTTTGATACATTGCTGCGTTTGTATTTCAAAGTTACCTGATTACAATATACTATCATGGTTGTCTTCATCTGGCACGTTGTCATGCAGAGCATAACAAAAGAGTGCAGCAGTGCTAAGCATGATCCTGTGTATGTACTCAAAGGCCACATTAGAGAACTGCATCAGTGATTCAAACGTTATGTGAAATTACAAAACAATTTCCGGATGATTTCACTACAGTATATTTGTGATCGAAAACATATTTGAAATATATGTAAATCAGGTTAATACAAAGTTGGTTGGGGTGTGCCGTAACCAACGTACGGGTAGGCCTGTAATAAAAGCGGGTCCACCAAGAGTAAAAGGTGTTAATAAAGGTATTGTTAAAATAAAACATATGGGGTGAGATGGGTGGGATGACCTGAACGAGAACGGCCCATGTAAGAGGGTAGTGGGTGTTTTATAGCATAAGAGATTCAAACTCCTCCCACAAATACAGGCCTATGGCCTTAAAACTTGTGGTCAGAAACATATTGGTAATATACATAAATTGGTTTATTACAGAGTTTGTTGGGGTGTGCTGTAACCAACGTACAGGTAGGCTTGTAATAAAAGAGGGCAAAAATGTATCAAAGAAAACCACACTTTATTGCATCACATTTATAATGCCAAACGTTTAAAAGCTTTTCTCATTTCTTTTTCGGGATGAAGTATATAACGATTGTATACTAAGGATTTCCATCTCCCCAGTTTTTTTCATGATATGCACTGGAGTGTCAGTGCTGGAAGCGGCTGAAGCTGCCCCTATTCTAAATGAATGACCCGAAAAAGAGACACGTGAACAATCTAGTCAACATTTCAGTCCTACCACCAGAACTTTTATCAAGACGGCAAATAAGGCAGGTAAGCACTATAAATAAGGAGAAATAGACCTAAAATGAGGGTGCACAGCACCGGTCTGTTTCTTCCTTTTATAGCGCTTACCTGCTTTATTTGGTGTCTTGATAATAATCCTTGTGGTAAGACTGACGTTGACAAAGATTGTTCGTATGTGTCTTTTGAAAAATAAGGTTGTAAATTTTATTTTATTTTTTGTAAAAATAATTTGGATTGTTTTCTATGTGAAGAAATACCAAATTATATAATATTGTACCTGATGTGAACATTTATATACACTTTTAATAAGGTATGCTTCTTTTTTTTTTTATTAATGTGGAGCTACTGATTGGCTTAGAGCGTCAGCTGACTTCTTTAAACTAAGATTCAGAAGCCAGATGCCGCCTAGGTGACCTGCAGATCGGCACAGTAAGCACTTTGGGGTTAACCCGTTCGAGAACGGTTTAAGCCTTGAGCTAAGAGTGCACCTGAGGGCCACTTGGCACCATAACGTAATTTAGATTGTTTTTATGGTGACAGGAGTGTCCGTTTAATAGCGGAGTAGAATTGAAAGCACTATATTGTGAAGAACACTCAGGCATGTAATGCCTTAAGATGACAACCAACAACAAGCTGAGTGCGCACTTCCTTTCAGTCCCGCCGGAAACCGGAACATGAAATTCAAGTTCCACTACCGCGGTGCGCCCTGTGCTGCCGGCCAACGCTACAAGACAGGTAAGTAATTATGGGACAAGGGGAGGGGGACAGTATGGGAGAGAAGAATATGGGGAGGGGGATGAAGTCTGTGGGGAGGGGGGGGAGATGAAGTCTGTGGGGAGGGGGGGAGAAGATGAAGTCTGTGGGGAGGGGGGGAGGAGATGAAGTCTGTGGGGAGGGGGGGAGGAGATGAAGTCTGTGGGGAGGGGGGGAGGAGATGAAGTCTGTGGGGAGGGGGGGAGGAGATGAAGTCTGTGGGGAGGGGGGGAGGAGATGAAGTCTGTGGGGAGCGGGGGAGGAGATGAAGTCTGTGGGAGGGGGGGACACTATGGGACAGGGGAGAAAAAAAATATTCTGTACAAACTGTCCCATAGTAAGAAACACTATGGGACAGTTTGTTCAGAATATTTTTTTTTCTGGGTTTCTTCCTCTAAAAACTAGGTGCGTCTTATGGTGAGGTGCGTCTTATGGAGCGAAAAATACGGTATATATTTTTTAATAATTTATTTTTAATTATTTTTTAATTTTATTTGTTTACGTATTTACATATTTTTTTTATATTGTATATAAATATATATATATATATATATATATATATAACAATAATTATATATATATATATATATATATTTAATCAGTATCAGTCTACGTGTAATTTGATATTAATATATATATATATATATAATTATATATATATATATATATTATTAAAATACACCTAGACAGTGTATGTATGTATGTATGTATGTATGTATGTATGTAATTATTTTTTTTTTTACACTTATTTTAACTTTTGTTTTATTTGATTTCCAGCCAGCAGGGGATTAACTGTCATTACAGTTAGTCCTCCTGCTGGCAATGCACCAGGCAGCTATCCCGGCCATGTGATTGTGAGGTCCTCGCAAGGACCTCACTCTCACATGGCCCGGGGGGGCTGAAGAGGACTGAGGTGCCGCGGGGGGCTCCCTGGGAGTCCCTCCAACCGCGATCGCCGGCGACCGGGTAAGTAAAAAAAAAACGGAGGGCATACAATTATGCCCGGCGGCGTTTAGAGACGCTTAAAAAAGGACGTAATTGTACGCCCTCCGGTCTTAAGGGGTTAAAATAGACTGTTATTTAGCCTTGTTGTGCATTATTTTATCATGAAAACATAAAAAAAAATTAGGTAACTTCGTAGCTCACCTGTGGTAACCCCTTAACGACGAGTGACGGACGAGGTCCGTCACTCAGGGGATTGCCTTAACGACGAGTGACGGACCTTGTCCGTCACCCGTTAAAATTAACCCCAGATCGCCGCAATCGCGGGTGATCGTGGGGTTAATGGTGCTCTGGTCTGCCTCTGCATTAGAGGCAGACCGGGAGCACCGGATCGGGCTGTCAGAGTACATGTGCCCGCTCTGACAGCATGCCAGAGCGGGCACATGTGCTCTCTATACTCACCTCCGCCTCCCTGCACTTCCTGGTTCTGTGTGAAGTGCAGGGAGCCGGATCTTCAGTGATCCTGCCCCCTGGTGACAAAACAATAAAGTTAAATTAAAATCCCACCCCCCTTTACCCCCCCCCCTTTACCCATTTTAATATAAAATTAACCCCTTCCCTGCCAATTGATCACTGACTACAGTGATCAATTGGCAGGGATTACACTTTACTATGATCTGATTTTTTTTTTAACCCCTGAGGGTTAATTATTATTTTTTTTTAACCCTCAGGGGTTAAATTTATTTTATTAATTAATTTAAATTTTTTAAAGTTATAAATTTAGCTAGCTGGGGAGGGTGGAAGTTAGTGGCGAATTGGGGGATTTAGTATTAGGCTAACTAGGGGTTAACGTTAAAAAAAGTTTAAAAATAAGCTTTAAAAAGTTAAAAAATTACGTTAAAAAAAGTTTTAATAACGTTTAAGTAAAAAATGTAAAAAAAATAAACCCTTTACCCAGTCCAAATAAAAATTAACCCCTTCCCTGCCAGTCGATCACTGCCTACAGTGATCAAAATACAGATCACAGTATTATACTGTGATCTAATTTTTTTTAACCCCTGACGATTAACTTTTATTTATTTTTTAACCCTCAGGGGTTAAATTTATTTAATTAACTAATTTAAATATTGTATAATTAAATATTTTGCTAGCTGGGGTGGGTGGGAGTTATGGGAAAATGGGGAATTTACTGTTAGTGCTGCTTACTGCTAGTTAGGGGTTAACGTAAAAAAAAAGCTTAGAAAAATGTTAAATCTGTAAAAAAAAGTTTTACGAAAGTTTAGGAAACTTTAAAAAAATTAATAAGCAAGACAAAAGTTTAAAAAATAGTTTTAAAAAGTAAAAAAAGTTTTAAAAAGTAAAAAAATACATTTAATAACGCTCATTACCACTACACCTGGTACAAGCTAGCGGAAAAATGATCCCACGCTAAGGTTCAAAATATGCCTTTTAAAATACCCTGGGATGTCTCCTTTAAGAAATGGTATGGCTTTATGGGGTATTTGGATTATATAGCCTGGTAAAATACTCTAAAATGGGACATGGGCACAGCGTAAAAATTGAAAGTTGGAAAAAAAAATGGAATGGCTGTGTCCCAAATGTGCCCCTCCGATGTCCACATATACCTGGCAAAGGTACATACGGGGGTATTTTTGTACTCAGCAGACATAGCTGAGCAACATATGAAGTATTATACAGTGGTAGTACACATATGGTTTGCAAAATATACTGTGCAAACTCACTTTGTGTGTCAAAAAGGCAGAAAAAAATGCTTATTACCACTACACCTGGTACACGCTAGCGGAAAAATGATCCCACGCTAAGGTTCAAAATATGCCTTTTGAAATACCCTGGGGTGTCTACTTTAAGAAATGGTAGGCCTTTGTGGGGTAGTTTGAATTTAAAACCTGCGAAGATGCTTGGAAATTGCACTTAGGCCCGGCGTCAAAATTCAAAGTTCGGTAAAAAGCTTCACGAAATAGTGCCATAGACATACAATGGGGGTGTCCTTTTACTCAGAAGACTTAGCTGAGCATAATTTGGGGGGTTTGAACTTAGTGGCACATATGAAATATACAAAATGCCCAGCAAAAATGCAATCCGTATGTAAAAAATGCACAAAATTATTTTTTACCACATACTTTGGCATGTAATGGTAAAAAAATGGGGGCATGTTAAGGCACAATATGCACCTTATGAGATACCCTGGGGTGTCTACTTTTACAAATGGTAGGCCTTTGTGGGTTTTTTTTGAACAGTCAAACTGTTATAATACCCCAAATGGAAGCATAGGCTCATTAAATCCGTCTCTCAAAATTCTACTGTGAATACTGAAAAGGACAGGTCTCCTATATGGCTCTGTAGCTTCACGAAATAGTGCCAAAGACATACAATGGGGGTACCGTTGTACTCAGCAGAAGTAACTGAACACATAATAAAACTTTGTACAGGAATAGCACACACCAACTTTACAAAATACACATGAGAAGTTCTTTGTTATAAGTTTGTGTGCGAAAACCCCCAAAAAACACAATTTTACTCCAATATTTAGCAGAGGTTGGCGGTAAAATGGCTACGTAGAAAGTGTCAAAACAACCTTAGGTAAATAGCCTGTGGTGTCTACTTTATATAAATATATACTTTTGTGTGGCAATTTTGTTTTCTTTTATGGCTATAAAGCTTACAAGACAAACATACCAAATTCTAAAATTGCTCCATATTAAAAGTTTATTTTACTCCTTGTGCTTTGTGACCTGTAACTACCAAAAAAAACTGAAAATCCCAGACACATTCTATATTCTGTAAATCAGAACAACTAAATGAATTTATTTTTAATTACTTTCCTTAACCTGCACTAATTAGGCACACATTATTATTGCAAAAACTGTAAAAAAAAAAATCTAATTTAATTTAAGGGGTTAAGGGGGCTACAATATTTAGGCTTCTTTGGTTACAAACACCATTTGTAAGACCAATGCATAATTGGAAGGTCTGAAATTTTACTAAAATGCTCTTTTGAGGTGCATTGCGCAATCACGATTTCCGAATTCATTAAGATGTCAAAAAAAATGTGCACTTTAATTCTACACCGCAAGGAAAAAATCAACTTGTGTTTTAGTCAATAAATTGAGATTTATGAGGAATAGGTTTTGACTGCAAATGTTAGCCCCAGTTCTTTCCAGTCGTTATTTTGGCCGAAAGTTGACACAACTCGAAAACTCCCGATTTAATATTGTCGGATAAGCTTTTCAAATGATTTAATACTTTTGAAAAACTTTTAAAAATGACTTTAAGATATAAAAAAAAAAAATCAAAATTACATTTTTACAAATATTTTTCATAATACTAAATCATTTTAAAAATATATATAAAAAAATACTCATTTGAAAAGCTTATCCAACTGTATTAAATCAAAGCCTTAGTGATTTTGTCTCTGAAGTCACACTTGATTATTTTTTTTATTTTTTTTTATCCCCCCTGTTTTTTAATTTTTTTTTTCATGCTAGTAAAGGTGTTATCAAAGGCAGATTTTAACATTCTTTGACCAACTAACCACCATTTTGTCTTCACTCTTCAGGTTCTGTTTGCTTCATTGTCAGCAATGCATGTACAGCTATTACTCTAAGTTCACCACCGTAACATACTGCTTTGGAATGTGCATACTGTTTGTATTGTTAAAAACATATTGATTTTATATTACTGCTAGAACAGTGAATGCCACTTGCAGATGGCACTGCAAATATCTAATGGTTTAATTCAAACTGAATGGTAGTTGCCTACTAAATGTCTGTTTCGATTTGTCATTGAACTCGATGGGTAGTATTAGTGTTTTTCCCCAATGCAGAAATTAACTTTCAAGTGAAGCTATCATGGATTAAGATTTAGTTCACTTTTCAATTTACTACAATCCACTGTTTAGTAACTAATAAACCCTAAATTCATACCACTTAATAGGGATCGACCGATATTGATTTTTTAAGAGCCGATAACAATAATCTGTGAACTTTCAGTCCGATAGCCGATAACTTACCGATATTCTGTACATTTACCATTTAAAAAAATATAAACTACTTCTACACAAATCTACTGTTAACCGAACTTTTCAAATCTTGTTATTTTATTAAGGTAAATGCACAAAATATACATGCCGAGTGTTTGTGCAGTGTTTGTGTGTGTGTGTGTGTATGATGAATGCAAAGTGTTTGTGCAGTGTTTGTGTGTATATAATGAATGCAGAGTGTTTGTGCAGTGTGTGTGTGTATAATGAATGCAGAGTTTTTGTGCAGTGTGTGTGTGTGTATAATGAATGCAGAGTGTTTGTGCAGTGTGTGTGTGTGTGTGTGTGTATAATGAATGCAGAGTGTTTGTGCAGTGTGTGTGTGTATATAATGAATGCAGAGTGTTTGTGCAGTGTGTGTGTATATAATGAATGCAGAGTGTTTGTGCAGTGTGTGTGTATATAATGAATGCAGTGTGTATATAATGAATGCAGAGTGTTTTTGCAGTGTGTGTTTATATAATAAATGCAGTGTTTGTGCAGTGTATATATAATGAATGCAGTGTGTGTGTATAATGAATGAAGTGTGTTTGTGCAGTGTGTGTGTATAATGAATGCAGTGTGTTTGTGCAGTCTTTATATAATAAATGCAGTGTGTTTGTCACAAATTTGTATGGCTACCTCCAGTGATCTTCATAGAGGAACACTGGGGACCTGATATGTATGGGCAGTGAGTGCTGCAAAGGCATCCAATGTTCCACATAGGAAAGCATTGAATTCTGTGATTTCCTATGAGCTGCAATTGTTGTTGATAGGGATCGACCGATATTGATTTTTTTTAGAGCCGATACCGATATTCTGTGAACTTTCAGGCCGATAGCCGATATAATTTGCCGATATTCTGTACATTTACCACTTTGGAAAATAAAAACTATTTCTAAAGGTAAATGCACAAAATATACATGCCACGTGTAGTGGATGCAGTGTGTTTAGACAGGGGAGCTGTGTATGTTTGTGTAGTGTGTGTGTAGGGGATGCAGTGTTTGTTTAGTGTGTGTGTGTAGTGGATGCAGTGTGTGTTTGTGTAGTGTGAGTGTTGTGGATGCAGTGTGTGTTTGTGTAGTGGATGCAGTGTGTGTGTGTGTTTGTGTAGTGTGTTTGTGTAGTGTGTGGGTAGTGTGTGTAAAGTGAATGCAGTGTGTGTAAAGTGAATGCAGTGTGTGTGTGTAAAGTGAATGCTGTATATACTAAATGCAAAGTGTGTGTGTTTGTGTAGTGTGTGTATATAAGGAATGCAGAGTGTGTGTATTTGTGTAGTGTGTGTATAGTGAATGTAGTCTGTTTATATAATGCAGAGTGTGTGTGTTTGTATAGTGTGTGTATATAATGCGTAGTGTGCATTATATAAACGCACTACACAAACACACACTGAATTATATAAACACACTACACAAACACAAACTATATAATGAAGTGTTTATATAATGTAGTGTGTATAATGCAGTGTGTTTGTATAGTGTGTGTGTATATATAATGCAGTGTGTGTTTGATTAGTGTGTGTGTTTGTATAGTGTGTGTGTGTTTGTAGTGTCTATACACACACACTGCATTATTATACACACACACTGCATTATTATACACACACACACTGCATTATTATACACACACACTGCATTATTATACACACACACACTGCATTATATAAACACATTATTCAAACACACTGAATTATATACACAGTGTGTTTGTGTAGTGTATGTGTATAATAATAGTGTATGTGTGTGAGGAGGCATTTTTTTTATATTAAATTAATATTTTTTTTTATATGTTTAATTATTAATTTTTTGTTGTCCCCCCTCCCTGTTTGTTGCCTTGCCAGGGAGGGGGGTCCAGTCAGTGGCATTGGCTTAGCGGGGGGGGGGGGGGGGGGGGGGAGCAAGCGTTTACTCACCTCCGTGCAGCTCCTCCAGCTTCCCAGTGTAAATCTTGCGAGACCCGCGGCCGTCAGAGCTGCCCGCGGGTCTCGCGAGATTTACACTGGGGAGCTGGAGGAGCTGCTGGGAGGTGAGTAAACGCTTGCTGCCCGCCCCCCCAGGACCGCCGGGCTTGTAATGAGCCTGGCGGTCCTGGGAGGTATTATTGGCAATATCGGTATCCCTATTGGCCGATACCGATATTGCCGAAAATACCGAATATCGCCCGATTATATCGGTAAAACCGATAATCGGTCGATCCCTAGTTGTTGACATTCAAATGTTGAATGTCAAGTGACTGTCAGGGGAAGTGGCTTTAATGGTTTTCAGTGTGACTGCAATGTTTCAACTTGAAGGTTTAAAATGACAGGACCACTGCACCCAGGCCACTTCAGTCAGGGTTATTCAGATCCATGAGAATTCTAAATTTAAGGCCAGAGTAGACAAACTGAAAGCATTGCTGTCTGAGAGTATTTTTCCAGTTTGGCTATTTTGATGTTCAATATGAAATTCACCTTGAATTCTTACTTTAGTGATTAACCCTAATTGGGATAAAAAGGCCTGCATGACATTGGTGGTCCTTTAAAATGTGATTTAGAGCTGAGCAGGCAGTATTTGCCTGTTTCTAGTATTCTCTTCCACTCTGTTTTGGTTTCAATGTTAGTGTGATACTGGGGCATAACAGGCTACTGACAGTACTGTATTTGTAGATGTTAGCTTGGCCATTCTCTGATTTAAGTGCACCCAATGAACAAATCAGATCAAAATCAGGCGAGGATAATTAACCAGTACTGAGAATATTTTAACATGTAATTATTTGTATTGCCTCTTTAGCTGTACTGTACTTTTTTGCTGATCTCTTGAAGAGATTATGCCACAGATACACTAAATGAATTCCATCTAAAGTTCAGTGAATTTACCATTTGAACATGTAAACTACCTTTACCCCTTATTGACTGAGGTTTTTTTTCCCTTTATTTTTTCCAATTCTTTTTTTTTAGTTGTGCATAGATAATGCTAACAGGCTTGCAATGCAACAGCTATATCATGCATTTCAAAACACATAGAAAGATGATTAGAAACATAGAATGTGACGGCAGATAAGAACCATTCGGCCCATCTAGTCTGCCCAATTTTCTAAATACTCTCATTAGTCCCTGGCCTTATCGTATAGTTAGGATAGCCTTATGCCTATCCCATGCATGCTTAAACTCCTTTACTGTGTTAACCTCTACCACTTCAGCTGGAAGGCTATTCCATGCATCCACTACCCTCTCAGTAAAGTAATATTTTCTGATAATGGCCTTATCTTATAGTTAGGATAGCCTGATTGCATGACATTCTAATAAAACACCGCACATTTTTATGAAATGCTATACAATTAGTAATGATTCCACCACAAAGGGCTCTGTGAGAGTTCAGAACACTATAAAGCATAGGTGAAATAATATTTGCTCATAAAAACAAAACAAAAAAAAATACATGTCGCTTTAGCTGAAAAGGGTGTGACTGTAAGGTTTTTATGTTGCTGAACATTAATAATCAGCTTTGCTTTGTATTTTAACCCCCTCTTTTTCAGTAAAGGGTCACTCGTAACATCACCAGAACTTTCATAATTGCAAATGTGATGTTGCATTGAGCACCTTGACCCTACTCTCAGAGTGACTTAAATGGTTACTCCAAGCACCTCTGATTTGAAGTGGTCATGATGCTTGGAGTATGTATATGCAGTATTTTGCTATAAAAAGCTTCATATAGAGAATTGTTGGAGGTGTGATGGAATTTATTTTTAATGTTTTGATATATCAATATCTGGGCGATAGTCCCTTTCATTGTTTTGTGCTTTACTAACATTTCAAGGACATTGTTCGTACTTTGTTTTTTCCCGCAGCAAACATTTTTTTTTTTTGGCTATGCAACAAAAACTTAGAAATCATGAGCTTCTAATAGGGATAAAATAATGCCAGTTAGGGAATGATGTGCTGGATTTATGGCCCGCAAGATGCAGTGCTTTGAAAAAGTGTTAACTCTTGTTACATTGTGAGCCTAGACATGATTACTCTTTATGTTGCTACGCATTAAAATCTTTGGCAAATCTTTAGGAACCTACACCTGTGTGTTTTTGTCGTTCATTTGGGGCTCATCCAGTACTGCAATAGGGCTGGCTTCATGTTAAAGTAGAGATCTCTAGAGTGAAGTCCATGGTATTCTGGTTTATAGTATACAATGGTCTTCACCACTGGAAAATAATTATCTTACATGTAAGGTAATTTTCGGAGATCTTTATGTATGTATATGCATAGAACCCTAAAAGGGGCAGATCTGATTTAACCCCTTAAGACCGCAGGACGTACTATGCCGTCCTTATTTGGGCGGCTCTAAACGCCGCAGGACGGCATAGTACGTCCTGTGCGGTCTTACCCCCCACATGGCCGCTGCAGATCGCGGTCGGGGGACATGCCTGGCCCCCCAGGCAGCCCCCCTGTGCCTGGGGACCGCGGTCTGCAGCTTCTGATCGCAGTGACAGGCTGTCACTGCGATCGGTATTTACCATGTGTCAGCCGATTTGAAATCGTCTGACACATGGAGCCGGCCGCATTCTCCTGCAGCAGATCGCGGTCGGGGGACATGCCTGGCCCCCCTGGGGTCAGTGACCGCGATCTGCACTGTCAGGCTGCAATCAGATCACACTGACAGGCTGCCATAGCCTGTCAGTGCGATCAGTGTTACTATGTGTCAGCCTATTGGCTGACACATGTAACTGCAGCCATTAGCCCCCTACAGATCGCGGTGGGGGGCATGCCTGTACCTCCCAGGCACTCCCCCTGTGGCCAATTACCGCGATCTGTAGGAGGTGATCACAGTGACAGCCAGTCACTGTGATCACTGTTAGTATGTGTCAGCCAATGATCTCAGATCACTGGCTGACACATTGTCTCTGCCCCGCTCCTCACCTCACTTCGATCTGAGAGAGAGAGGCAGAGAGATCGTGGTTTTTGCAGCTCCTGTGGAAAAAGAAAGTTTAAATTTTTTTTAAAGTTTTAAAATTTATATTTTATTTAACCCTTTCAGTGCTGATCACAGCATATTACTGTGATCAACCTGATTAGGGTATTTATTTATTATTTTTTTGGATAAAAAAAAAATGATTTCAAATTTTGTTTGATCCTTTGTGTCAGTCGCAGCAACCCAAATCTCCATTACCCTTTCCCCGCTGCCGTGATCACTATACTGTACAGTATATCTGCTGTACAGTACTGTATCAGTGATCACTGTGATCAGAGGGCTCTCTGATCAGACTGACTTTTTTTTAGGGTTATTTTTATAGATCAAAAAATAACCCTTTCAGTTTTAAAAACTTTTTTGGGTCAAAAAAATTATTTCTAATTTTTTTTGACCCTTTGTGTCAGTCGCAGCAACCCAAATCTCCCTTAACCCTTTCCCCGCTGCCGTGATCACTAAACTGTACAGTTTATCTGCTGTACAGTACTGTATCAGTGATCACTGTGATCAGAGGGCTCTCTGATCAGACTGACTTTTTTTTAGGGTTATTTTTATAGATCTGAAAATAACCCTTTCAGTGTACTGATTGCAGCTGCCTATACTGTGATCAGTACATTTATATTATTTTTTGAGGGCGGGTAGTAGGTGTTAGGCAGGTAGATAATTAATTACCCACTTTAGTATATAAATTAATTAATTTGTCCCCCTAGAATGGCACGTCGCTACTCAGCCGAGGAGGCGTATGCCATTCTGGCAGGCAGTGATAGTGACACTCTGCAAGACAGTGACACTATCACTGCCTCTGACATTGAGCCTCTGAGTGAGACCTCAAGTGATGGTGCCCCACCACCACTCACAAGAGGACGCTCAGCAAGCCCAATGCCAGGCAGAGACTGGGTGCCTCCAAATATGATGGCCCCAGAAATACCGCCGTTCACTGTTACACCTGGCATCACTGTAACAGTGGACGACTGCGAGCCAATTCGTTTTTTTGAGCTCTTTATGTCAGACGATATATTTGAGCTCATGGCTCAGCAAACGAATTTGTTTGCTATGCAGTATCTCTGCACATCCGGGGTCCCATCATGGTCGCAGGAATATGTGGAGACCCACGGATGTCGCAGAGATGAAGCGGTTTTGGGCTTTAACCCTAATGATGGGTATTGTAAAAAAGCCCAGTATCAGGTCCTACTGGAGCAAGCAACGTATCCTGGCTACACCTCTTTTCCCTGAGGTTATGTTGAGGGATCGCTACCTGCAACGGCTGCGATTCCTTCATTTTAATGATAACTCGCTGTGTCCCCCTAGAAACGACCCACTGTTTGACAGGCTATATAAAATTCGGCCCTTTATTCAACTCCTGTCAGACAAATTTTCTGAAAATTATGTCCCCGATAAAGATATTTCAATTGACGAGTCCCTTATGAAATTTAAAGGCCGACTGCTATTTAAGCAATATATTCCATCGAAGCGGTCCCGATATGGCGTTAAATTTGATAAATTATGTGAATCCTGTACTGGTTACACATGGGCGTTTCGCATTTACCAGGGGAAGGATAGCCATCTTGACCCACCAGGATGCCCTGATTCTGTGGGTACAAGTGGCAAGATTGTTTGGGATCTAATCCTTCCCTTGTTGAATAAGGGATATAGGCTATGGGTTGACAATTATTATACCAGTATAGAATTATTTAAAAATGTATATTGTTTTGAAACCCTAGCCTGTGGCACAGTGAGGAAGAATCGCAGGGGTTTCCCCCAAGCCCTGGCAAGTGGCAGAAGCAGTAGAGGTTCCTCTTCAGCTCTCCGCCAGGATGAGTTGCTTGCTCTTCGCTTCAGAGATAGGAAAGATGTATACATGCTGTCTACGATGCATGACGAAAGTACAGTGCCAGTGTCTGTGAGAGGTAGCACTGAGCATCTGGAAAAGCCGAAGTGCATTGTAGACTACAGCAAGTTTATGTGGGGAGTAGACTTGGCTGACCAATGCATACAGCCCTATCTGGTGAACCGAAAAACTAGGACCTGGTACAAGAAAATTGCAATCTACGTGAGCCAGATTGCAATTTTCAATGCCTATGTCTTCTATACAAAAGAGGTCATAGGTAGGCCCTGCCCTTTCCTCGAATTCACATTAAGCATTTTGTCCCGTATGTTATTTACCCAGCCCCCCAATCCCACTTTGGAATCAGGAGATCTCCAAAGACTTTGTGGCAAACACTTCCCTTCCCGAATCCCATCCACCCCTAGTAAAAAAGCTCCCCCAAAAAAGTGCCGTGTTTGCTACAAGAAAGGAGTCCGAAAGGACTCCAGTTTTTATTGTCCAACCTGCCCATCTCTACCCGCCCTCTGCATAACAGACTGTTTCAAAGTCTACCATACAGAGCTGAATTTCTGAATCATTCTGTATGGGACTTTGGCAGTTTGTTTGCTTGATTTACCTGGATTTCTGACCTCGGCTTGTCCTGACTACGCTTTGTTAGCTGCCTGTACCGACCCATTGGCTTGTTTTACCGACTACTCTGAATTCTGGATTCCCCTGACCTTGGCCTGTCCCTGTTTATGCTAGCCATTCTAAAGTGGCTACACAAAACAACTCAAAATACTACATTTGTAGTACTTGAAATGTGACTTCCCAATAAAAAACTGATCACAGGGTTAATGCTGTGATTAGCACTGAAAGGGTTACAAAAAATAGTTGTTTTTTTTCGTTTTTTTTTACTTCTCACAGTGACTCTCTATGTGATATCAAAGATCTATCTGCCTCTCTCTGCCTTCAGATCAAAGTGTATGTGGGGTACTGTTCTATTCATGTGATATAATAAAAACCTGGAAACATGGTACATGTAGGTACTGTTATATTCAAAAGACAGTGTTAAATCAAAATACTAAGTCTCTAGTGCACTAACTAATATCAGGATTATGACATTTCCAGTGAAAATGCTATTTATCTGATTAAAAAGACAAAAATCAAAGTAGAAATCGCTACATGGGCCCAGCATTTCTGTTAAAATGGATAGACCTAACATCTCAAATTATGCCATTTGTTATACTCTGGGGTGCCTACTTTTGAAAATGGTTTGCCATAACGGTGGGAATGTTATTACCCAGGCTGCCATACTCTCTGAAAAGCTACATAGGCCCAGAAAATAATATTGGCAAACTTACAAGCTGAAAGGGCATCTAATATATTTCGCCCTGTGACTTATCAGTAAAATCTGAAATAATAGTACGTGGGGGTACCGTTATATTCAGAAGACAGTGTTAAATCAAAATACCAAGTCTCTAGTGCACTAACTAATATCTGTATTATGACATTTCCAGTGAAAATGCTATTTATCTGATTAAAAAGACAAAAATCAAAGTAGAAATCGCTACATGGGCCCAGCATTTCTGTTAAAATGGATAGACCTAACATCTCAAATTATGCCATTTGTTATACTCTGGGGTGCCTACTTTTGAAAATGGTTTGCCATAACGGTGGGAATGTTATTACCCAGGCTGCCATACTCTCTGAAAAGCTACATAGGCCCAGAAAATAATATTGGCAAACTTACAAGCTGAAAGGGCATCTAATATATTTCGCCCTGTGACTTATCAGTAAAATCTGAAATAATAGTACGTGGGGGTACCGTTATATTCAGAAGACAGTGTTAAATCAAAATACCAAGTCTCTAGTGCACTAACTAATATCTGTATTATGACATTTCCAGTGAAAATGCTATTTATCTGATTAAAAAGACAAAAATCAAAGTAGAAATCGCTACATGGGCCCAGCATTTCTGTTAAAATGGCTAGACCAAACATCTCAAATTATGCCATTTGTTATACTCTGGGTTGCCTTCTTTTGAAAATGGTATGCCATAATAGTGGAAATGTTATTACCCAGGCTGCCATGCTCTCTCAAAGGCGAGATAGACCCAGAAAATCACTTTGTTAAATTGCCAACTTTGAAAAGGACATCTAATATTTTTGTCCCCATGACTTCCCCCCCCAAAACAGAGAATCTAGTACATGGGGGTACTGTTACATTCAGGAGACAATGTTAAATACAAATAGTGAGGCTTTGTTGCAATAACTCATATCAGGAATATGAAATGTCCTGTGAAAATGGAGTTCATGTGCGTGAAAAAGCACAAATAAAGCTATAACCCCTATGTGGGCCCTTCATTTCTGATAAAGTGGTTAGACCAAACATCTTGCAATGCACCATTTCTTATACTCTGGGTTGCCTACTTTTGAAAATGGTATGCCATAATAGTGGAAATGTTATTACCCAGGCTGCCATGCTCTCTCAAATGCGATATAGGCCCAGAAAATCACTTTGCCAAATTTCAATGTAATAAAGCCTAAATGGATAAACCGTATATATGACCGTGTAACTTTCCAAAACACCATAAAACCTATACATGGGGGGTACCATGGCGCTCGTGAGACCTCACTGAGCAGAACTAGGAGTGTTTCAGGGCAGTAAACTATATACTAACAATAATATTATCAGTGAAAGTACAGATTTTATGTGAAAAATGCAAAAAAAACAAACAAACAAACAAACAAACACTAAATTTGGCTAGGGTTTGTGCCCAAGTGGCTACTAGAAAAGACTGGGCATACCCCATTTTGAATACCCTGGGATGTCTACTTTTTCAAATGGTATGCCATGATGGGGGTAATTTTCATTTCTTGGCTGCCATACGGTCTCAAAGGCAGCCTGGACACTGCAAACTAATCTGACAAATTTCAAGGTGAAAAAGCATAAATGGATAAGCCGTATATCTGACCCTGAAACTTTCCAAAACCCCATAAAACCTATACATGGGGGGTACCATGGCGCTCGTGAGACCTCACTGAGCAGAACTAGGAGTGTTTCAGGGCAGTAAACTATATACTAACAATAATATTATCAGTGAAAGTACAGATTTTATGTGAAAAATGCAAAAAAAAAAATAAAAACACTAAATTTGGCTAGGGTTTGTGCCCAAGTGGCTACTAGAAAAGACTGGGCATACCCCATTTTGAATACCCTGGGATGTCTACTTTTTCAAATGGTATGCCATGATGGGGGTAATTTTCATTTCTTGGCTGCCATACGGTCTCAAAGGCAGCCTGGACACTGCAAACTAATCTGACAAATTTCAAGGTGAAAAAGCATAAATGGATAAGCCGTATATCTGACCCTGAAACTTTCCAAAACCCCATAAAACCTATACATGGGGGGTACCATGGCGCTCGTGAGACCTCACTGAGCAGAACTAGGAGTGTTTCAGGGCAGTAAACTATATACTAACAATAATATTATCAGTGAAAGTACAGATTTTATGTAAAAAAAAGAAAACACAAAAAAAAACCGCTAACTTTGGCTAGGGTTTGTGCCCAAGTGGCTACTACAAAAGACTGGCCATACCCCATTTTGAATACCCTGGGATGTCTACTTTTTCAAATGGTATGCCATGATGGGGGTAATTTTCATTTCTGGGCTGCCATACGGTCTAAAATGCAACCTAGGTCACTCAAACCAATCTGTCAAATTTCTATGCAGAAAATAAAATAATGGACAAGTCGTATATTTGACCCTGTAACTTTCCAAAACCCCATAAAACCTATACATGGGGGGTACTGTTTTACTCGTGAGACATTTCTGAATACAAATATGTATGTTTTATTGCAGGAAAACCGAATAGTATTCTGACATTAACAGTTAAATTGCCATGCTGAAATTGAAAAACAACAAGATTTCATAATTTTTTCAAGTTTTTTTTAGATTTTATTCATATAAAATGGAGTTCCATACATGAATGTTTGATATTAAAGCCCTGTTTCCCCTGAACAAAATGATATATAATAAGTGTGGGTGCACTTAGTATGAAAGAGGTAAATTATTGTTGAACAGACATATAGTAAAATTCTGTGGTTTGTTTACATTTTTTTTGGATCACAACTTGTACATTTGACTGCGGTCTTAAGGGGTTAAACAAGCTCTCTGTAAATTGTTAGAAAAACAAACGTGTTTAAAGAGACACTATAGTCACCAAAACAACTTTAGCGTATTGAAGCAGTTTTGGTGTATAGATAATTTCTCTGCAGTGTCACTGCTCAATTCTCTGCGATTTTGGAGTTAAATCACTTTGTTTATGCAACATAGTCACACCTCCCTGCATGTGACTTGCACATCCTTCCTAAACACCTCCTGTAAAGAGTCAGCAAATGTTCATACTTCCTTTATTGCAAATTCTATTTAAAAGATCACTATAGGGTCAGGAACATAAACATGTATTCCTGACCCTATAGTGTTAAAACCACCATCTAGCCCCCTGGGCCCCTCATGCCTCCATAAATATAGCAACATCTTACTGTATTCAAGCCAGAAGCTGTAACTCTGCATGCTGTTTGCCTAAAAAGAAAAAAGAAAAAAAAAAAGCAGTCTGCTGACATCATCAAAAGTGGTAGCCTGATCCAATCACAGTGCTTCCCCATAGGCTTGGCTGAGACTGACAAAGAGACAGATCAGGAGCAGAGCCAGCATTATTCAAACACAGCCCTGGCCAATCAGCATCTCCTCATAGAGATGAATTGAATCAGTGAATCTCTATGAGGAAAGTTCAGTGTCTGCATGCAGAGGGAGGAGATACTGAATGTTTGGATGCAATTTAGGCAGCCATGACACAGGATGGATCTCTAACAGCCATCTGAGGAGTGGCCAGGGAAGTTATCACTAGGCTGTAATGTAAACACTGCATTTTCTCTGAAAAGACAGTGCTTACAGCAAAAAGCCTGACGGTAATGATTCTACTCACCAGAACAAATTCAATAAGCTGTAGTTGTTCTGGTGACTATAGTGTCCCTTTAATTTTAAATGTATTATCCCCTGCACTGTTGATAGCTTGCTAGACCCCACTGAAGCATTCTGTATATGATTTAAAGTTCACTTTAGAGAGCAGGCAATAAGAACTTTTAAAGTAAGTTACATCTAATTGAAAGTGAAACCATTTTATTTTAATGCATGGTGTGTGCGTCACAGCCAAAGGAGGTGTGACTAGGGCTGCATGGAACAAAACAAAAGGGATTTACCTCCTAAATTGCATAGATTTGAGCAGCGAGACTACAGGATCATGATCTATACACTTAAACTGTTTCTGTAAGCTAAACTTCTTTTGGTGACTATAGTGTCACTTTAATGTAGTGGTTCATGTTTTTTTTTATATTAGAATTCAGGGCCTCACTGTAAAAGTTAAATAAACCGTTTTTACTCGCTAACTGCATACCGCTCTGGTCTCACCCTGGTTGAGGTCAAAAATGATGATCTCTGCCAATCCAATGCTACCCAACAGAAAGCATTGGGAGGGCTTCTGCACTTACGCAATTGAGAAAATGTATGGACACTCTTCACCAGATCCATTACATTAAGCGGTAGTCTTTCTGGTTGTTAGTGTCCCTTCAAACACGGGCTCTGTTGTGTCTCTTAAGCCAGGGCTTGACAAATCCAAGGCACCTGGGATTGGTCAGCCCGTTCACTCCTCCTATTTCAATCCCTGCGTAGCTTTCTGTGCACAGGTGTACCGGGAGGAAGTGTACTGTAATTACTTTCTCCCGGCGCTGCGGCTGCACAGAGAACTAGCAGGACACCTGGTAAAAATCGTCTTTGTTCGCTGCCTGCCCCCATTTCACAGACCCGACTGCCCACACAATCGTTCCCCTGCGCGGCTACAGCACCGGGAGGAAGTAATTGCAGATCCCTTCACTTCCTCCCGGCGTACAATGAGCTGCATGTGATATATCGAAACAGATGGAGGAGAGGAGTCTTGACCAGCAGCAGCCCACTCCCATTAGCTGCAGCCAGCCCCACCAATCTAATGTCTGCTGCTGTGCTCAGTCCCACTGGACCCTCAGGGAAGCCACCCTCCTGCGCCCAAAAGGTAGGAAACGGGAGAGTGGCTAAAAATATGTATTCATGTATTTATTTTTTTCTGTGTGCATATCTGGTATGCATGCATGTATGTCTGTGTGTATTGTCTGTGTATGTCTGTGTACATCTATGATTCTTTGTGTGTATCAAATAATAAATATCTTGTGAGTGTGTGAGAGGATGTCTGTTAGTGTGTGTGTGTGTGTGTGTGTGTGTGTCTGTTCTCCGATCACATGGGAATGGTGTTTTTACTCCCCTGTTTTCCAACGCCGTGCCAGTCTCGCCGCAGCTGGCCCGCTTCCGTAACTGAGATTATCAATTACCAATCAACATCTCCTCATAGTAAAACATTAAAGCAATGCATCTCTATGGGGAACGTTCAGCGCTGCCTCCACGCTGAATGTAGGTACTGCACATTGTGCAGCACTGAGATAGGAGACACTATACTGACTGCCACTAGAGGGGTTACTAAGCAGCAAGGTAAACACCGCCTTTTTTTTTTTCCTGAAAAAGCAGAGCTTACAAAAACCTACAGGAACAGGTTATAGACACCAGTCTCTCTAAATTAAGCTGTAGAGTTTCTGGTGACTATAGGGTCCCTTTTAAGAATTGTATTTTTGACGTTGGGGAAAAAAAAACCTGGCGCCTAAACTTTTTAGCTGGCTCCTTGATTGAAAGCAAATTTGTCAAGCCCTATCTTAAATGGATAAGGCCATCAGAAATCCAGAATTCATGAAATACCTCTCTGTTTCAAGACTAACCGGGCCATTGAATGCAGATTGCAGAAAGTAGGTAAGGGGCCAGAAATGGCCTGCAAAATGCCACTAACTGTTTACAAGTTAAGGTCATTGATGACTCTGCCTCATTTTTCTAGTACTAGTACTTATCTGTAATTTCTGATACTTGGTTATGAAAAAGTGCAAAATAAAAATTTTCAGTATTTTTCTTTTTTTCTTTAATATAATAGAGCAGTCCATGTTGTTTCTTCAAACCACAGGGTATTGATGTTTTGGCCATATCACAGTTAGTCTCTTGTTCCAGACTGGTTAATAATGCCCCAATGACACGGCTGGAGTCTGCACATACATACTCTATGCACCATGACCACTTTAAATCGGTAAACTGCTCATGATGCTTGGAGGAACTTTTTTTTTTTTTTTTTTAAATGAAGTGTGTCGCAGTCTGCTAAATAACACAGAATGTAGCAGTAAGTCTTGATGCTTCAAGTATCCCTTTATGGTTGATATGCTTATACTTATGAATATAAACTACAACAGAAATTACTGGGCAACACATCTGAGGCTATTACTGGAACTCCTCATTAGTAAAGAATTCAACAGTAGCATGGCAATACCTTGGATGGTGAGGTCCAAGTATATTTTGAATTCCTAAATGCAATCAATGGTATTATCTAAATGTCTTAAGTATAAACTCTTGATATTGATATTTGAAAGAGCATAGTTGGAGAGTTCTGTCCATAGCTTTTATAAGTAAGCAAAATATTAATTAACTTTTATAATAGTATGAATCCAATGGAATGATTGGTTAGGAGAGTACTCCTTGTATTTTATCTATGTCCATGAACAACTAAACAGCTGTAGAGTAACAATAAGAAATCTGGCCTCTAAATACACTTATGCTCCTGATTTTTTTGGTTTTCTTTTTATTAACACTTGTGTCTATCTTTTAAAGTATAAAACTGCCAGTAGATTAAATGGACTTTGCTGGAATAACTTGGACGCAAGTAGCAAGCAGCTGGATGTTTTTAACAGTAACGTGTGCACACCTACAGCCTTCTATGATCCATACGAAATACAGGTATATTATTTAATCAGGTTGATTTAGAAACATCTGTTTCATTCCCTCTCTGTTTTTAAAGTTATTTTCTGAGGTCAGTGATATTTCTGCTGTGTATACTTGTCATTGTAATTTTGATCCATAAATGTATGTCCCCTTTCTCTTCGCACACAGCAGCTTAATAAAATCGCTGCAGCATTAAAGGGACTCTCCAGTGACAGGAAAACAAACCGTTTTCCTGGCACTGCAGGTCCCCTCTCCCTCCCACCCCCCCCCCCCCCCCCATCCCATGTTGCTGAAGGGGTTAAAACCCCTTCAGTGACATACCTGTATCCAGCGCCGATGTCCCTCGGCACTGGTTCAGGGTCCACCAATGCTCCTCCCCCCACCGACGTCATCCGACGGGGGAGACCTATTGAGCATACACGGCTGCCGGCGCGGGGGGGAGACCTAATGTGCATTAGACCTCCCCATAGGAAAGCATTGAAAATGCTTTCAATGCTTTCCTATGGGGATTTCAGAGACGCTGGAGGTGCTATAAACATGGAAGTGCCCTCTAGTGACTGTCTAGTACAGGGTTTCCCAACCCAGTCTTCAAGGCACACCTACCAGTCCAGGATTTAAGGATTACCCAGTTTTGTCTAAGGTGTTTTTAGAAAAAAAAGAAAAAACACCGTAGACACAACTGGGTCACCCCTAAATCTTGGACTGGTAGGTGTGCCTTGAGGACTGGGTTGGGAAACACTGGGCTAGTAGACAGCCATTAGAGGAGGAGTTAACCATGCAAGGTAAATATTGCAGTTTATGAAAACTGCAATAATTACACTTGCAGGGTTAAGGGTAGTGGGAGTTAGCACCCAGACTACTTCAATGGGCATAAGTGGTCTGGGCCTAGAGTGTCCCTTTAAGCCTTTTTCCTGCCATATGTCAGAAGAGGAAACCAACCTTTAACCTTTGTCTGTGCCAATATAACTGTATGGTGTGTGTAAACCATTAAGTACACCTCCCTTTGCTGCACTAAAACAGCCTTAATAAAAGTAGTGCATAGCCACATTCTCAAACCTGTGAGAAGTGGTTGAAATATAATTTCATTGTAGCCGCTTGCTATGGCAGAACCAGATATCCCATAAACTCTTCTGGAACACAGTATTATGTGATAAGATCATACCCCGTAAACCAGGATGTGAGATTTCTGATCAGCAATGGCTTTTTTTTTGCTATGGGTAGTTTCGTTGGGAAATCACCTGCCTTTAGACTTTTGCTTCACTGAGCTAAGCAAACCAGAATGTAATAGGGCCTGTTGTCTGATTTAAAGGGACAATGTCCCTATTTCAACTTGGTGAAACTGCAATGTTTACATTGCAGCACTAAGTCTGCCTCCAGTGGCTGTCCAGTGGAGTAAATTTCTCTTGACATCTGTACTACTCATACAATGGGAAAAAAAGAGGACACACTCTTCACACATATAGTCACCTGAACAACTTTAGCTTAATGAAGCAGTTTTGGTGTATAGAACATGCCCCTGCAGCCTCACTGCTCAATCCTCTGCCATTTAAGAGTTAAATCCCTTTGTTTATGAACCCTAGTCACACCTCCCTGCATGTGACTTGCACAGCCTTCCATAAACACTTCCTGTAAAGAGAGCCCTATTTAGGCTTTCTTTATTGCAAGTTCTGTTTAATTAAGATTTTCTTATCCCCTGCTATGTTAATAGCTTGCTAGACCCTGCAAGAGCCTCCTGTATGTGATTAAAGTTCAATTTAGAGATTGAGATACAATTATTTAAGGTAAGTTACATCTGTTTGAAAGTGAAACCAGTTTTTTTTTTCAATGCAGACTCTGTCAATCATAGCCAGGGGAGGTGTGGCTAGGGCTGCATAAACAGAAACAAAGTGATTTAACTCCTAAATGACAGTGAATTGAGCAGTGAAATTGCAGGGGAATGATCTATACACTAAAACTGCTTTATTTAGCTAAAGTAATTAAGGTGACTATAGTGTTCCTTTAATGTACAGGTCAGTTAGTGTTATGGATAGGGAAAACTTGGATTAGATAGATCTACTAAACAGTGAACAGTAGGTGTTAGGGGCAAGGTTAGTTACAGTCAGGGTTAAGTTTAGTTAGGGTTTTCTAGGGCCAGTCTAGTAACCAGTGAACAGTAAATTAGTGTTTAACAATCAGTCAACCTGGGAGCTATTCAAAGAGTGTTGGGCCGAGTGCCTGCTAGTCAGACTTGGCTCTCGGATGGTACAAGCAGAATGTCTACAGCTATTGCTGGATGTCTCATTTAGAATAATTTCCATTAACACCGCGATGATCCTTTTAATGTTTATTACTATATGCTACTTGTGGCGGACCCTGTGCTGTATTACCCTATCTTGTTCCCAAAGGAACTATAATCACCCTTGGTTCAGTGCCTTCCCTTCTCCCACCGAATGTAACTCCTGAACGCTCATGTTCCCTGGCAGGCAATCGTGCCCAAAGAGCTGAAAGATTCCAATCGGTTGTTGGCCGAAAAACCCCTGCTCACCATTTTGTCTTACTTCCTGACCTGCCAGGAGAGCGCTATTTGGAGGGAAAATACTATGGACTAAAGGGAATCATCGCTCCCAGAGAATTAAGGCCACTTTCAAATTGAAACGATTTTGGGCTTTGTCCTTGTGTGTGGCTGGTCAAAATTTTACCCCAGTGGCGATTGGGCAATTCTTTATGGATCCAGACGCTATTTGGACAATTTGGACGCTTGGACAATAGCTATCCGGGAATGTATGACATTCAGGGTTTCTGTGTTAACCGTATTTTGGGGGTGTTTTATGTTTGGCACTCTGTATCCGGGAGATAATTTGTTTAGCGGACTGCTACTTTATCTCCCAGGCACATACATCTGGGCGGGTACACTGTTGAATAGAGACCCCATTGAATATAGCGCTCCCTCTTTCGGATACCCAAACATCAATCGAGACTTGATGAAGAGTACAAAATAACTGGTTTTATTACGGCCAAGTTGTCTGCTTATATAAACAGTGAAACACGTACAGGGGTCTCCGTGTCTGGGAGATAAGCGAGTTTGCTTTGGCTTAAACGAATTATCTCCCAAAAGCATGAGGTACAACAAGTGAAACCTTAAAACATAAGAAAAATAGACTGGAACCCCCACATCATTTTATATCCTTGGATAGCCCAGTTCTGAGCGCCCAAGTTGTCCAAATAGTGCTCAGATCTATGTAGTGTAGCCGTATCGCCACCAGGGTAAAGTTTTGACCGACCGCACATGTGGCCGAAGCCTAAAATAGTTCCAGGGTGAATGTCTTTGCGGTCAGTCAATTTATCGGGAGTTACTGAGGACAAACAAAGAGCCCTTGGCTCTCAGGCAGCGATTGGTCGCCATAGTCCAGGGTGCCTTCCCTCCAATTGCCGCTCTCCTGGCTGGCCGGGAAAGGGGGAGAAACGGTGACTGGGAAACGGATGGTGGAGTTGCTGAAAAGAGTTCTGGAGGTTTTGTGGCTTCATGCCACTAGTAGCGTTCGACAGTAGCAAAATGGCTGCCAAATGCCAGTGAGGGAGTGTTCGGCATAATTCAAATACCAGACCAAGGGAAGCAAAGTTAATTCGGCTAAAACGGGGAACGTTAACTAGGGAAGTTCTTCACAATCACTAACCAGCACTACTCTAGCTACGAGGAGGCATCAGCAGAGATACCCAGTCTGGGTATTGGAGCTCCACTACACTACTATTTAAAGGGTTAGTCCAAGCACCATGACCACTTCAGTGATTTAAAGCTGTTGTGATGCTTGGAGTACGTGTTTGTAACATTTTAAACTGAAACACTGCACATAGAGTTATAGCCTTTTACTGCTGGAGGTTTATCATCATCAGCAGCGTCATTAGCTAGAGTTCTGGATCTGCAAATGTTATTTCTATGAATATTTTATGTTTGTCGTCAGCACTGGAAACAGATGTTGAGTGATGGCACCGCCCACCCGAGTCCTCCCCTCAGCCAATCCTTTCTGACATCACTTCCCCTACAGTAATGGGAGTGATGTCACTAGAGGAGGATTGGGCAGCAGAGGGAACTTGACCTTGGCTTGGAATCACAGGTAAGACAATGCCAATAGGGTTATGCTAACAAAAAAATTTTTTGTAGTACTTTGTGTCACTGCTGTATTTGTACCTTTTTTCCAATGTAAAATAATGTGACTTTGCAGAACATTGAGACTTCAGCAGCGAATCCAACTTATGAATCTTCAGCCCCTACAACTTCTTCAGATTATTCTACAAATTCATCCAATGCTTCACTTTTCAACACACCGTGGTCTACCCATGGAGATGAAGTAAAACAAACTAGTAGCTTGCAGATCAAGAACAAGTAAGTTCAGATGTCTTGTTTGTAGTAATATAGCTACGCATATGTTTGCGGCAGAGGGATGCTCTCCAAATCTGTGGTTGTGTGCTACATTGTCGCACTGTAATCAACATAGCAGTTTTCCACTGTTCGACATCTCACCTAACATAAATTTACTATAAGGAAGCACTACATATCAATGATGTTGAAAAGATTTTTGTTTTTTTAGCTTCTCTAGTATGACTGGAGTGGGGTTATATAATATTGCTTGGTATTCTGTACAGGCATATCCAGCTTTACATACACTCGCGTTTACAGACATACCCGCGAGTGTACTTAACCCCTTAAGGACACATGACATGTGAGACATGTCATGATTCCCTTTTATTCCATAAGTTTGGTCCTTAAGGGGTTAACGGTGCCTTGCGAGTACAGACATACCCGCGAGTGTACTTAAAGGTGCCTCGCGAGTACAGACATTCCCGCGGCTCTTCTGTTTGCGAGTAAACAGTAAATGGAAGGTTCTATTCTCGCCTGGAGCAGCTCAGTTCAGTGTCTTTGGGGCAAGAATTTTTCATACCTTCTGACATGGCACAGGTTTATCATCTCAAATTTATAATGCCTACTCTTAGCTGAACATATTTTTTTTTTCTGCCCATACTATTCTGCAATCGGCTGCCATCCAGTGAAATTGTTTACCCTGCTATTTTCTATAACTAAGAATTGTTGCTAATGCAGCTAAGCTGCAAAGTCAGAGGACTCAAAGTTAAATGAGGTGTTTCTAAACAAAGTGTGCAACTAAGCTGCTAACAAATACAAATTGGCACTGTATTGATTTTACTTTTCCTCCCAGTTTAAGGTTGTCAGATGAGTAAAACATTAAAGATAAATGGTATAATCTGGAATGAGATTCTTTTTTTCCTATTTGTTTTAACTGAATAAAAGCCCACTGGAAATCACTAAATAAATCACTTTAAATAAAATCACTGGAAATCTGGAGTTGCAGTATCAGTGATGCCTGTAAATTACTATTGCAATGCAGTACATGCATTCGGAAGTGAAAAAAGGTATTGCTTCACTTTGAGTACATTTTGTTTTACATACATGCTCTGGTCCCATTGTGTACTTAAAAGTGGGGTATGCCTGTATAGATTTCATGTTTAATCAAATGGTTGCACAACATGAGTTACTTTAGAATAGTCGGTGATGAAAGAGTTTTTTTGACATAAAAGACATGTGCCAGAGGAGATTGATATACAATGGCAAACAATGTTTTAGGTAGAGCCCAAAGGAAATGGTAGTCATGAGTGCAGATGGAAAGGATGAGCACAAATAGAGGTGGTGAATGACCTGAAGAAGAGGGAGCAGACATTAACGATTAAAAGATGGATAAAAGGGTATGATCTGGAGATGAAGAGAGCTAATGTAGAGGTAGGAGAGAGAACTGAGATATATTGGGTAATTGAATGTATGGTAGGTGTTGTGTTCTTTTAAAAGACCCATGTATGGGATTTATCCAGATCTAATCTGAATCAACTAATGACATCTTCCATTTTAGGATTCAAGATGAAAGGAACGAGTATGACAGTGAGATGGATTTATATGGACTTGTATCCAATATTCTGGAAGAGCCAGAAAAAACACATCCATATTTAAATGAAGGGTTGGTGTTTGTTTTATGTCTGTTTTAGTGTTTTGCAAATTATAAAAATGTCTGGGTTTATTGGTTTAAATCCCCAGATTTTGCAAATAAAATAACCACTAGAAAAGCAATCTAAGTAGAGGATACGAGTGAGTCATCTACTGGTGTCATTTAACAGACCAAATAAAATACAGTTACATATTTATTGTGACAGGAAAATAGAGTTACGTACGTGAAGAACATTTTTGGGCAACCGCCTGTTGCTGATGACAATATTTTAAGATCACCATTTCAGTTTGGCAATTTAAGCTTTCTTCTTTTTTTTTGTAATTCTTTATTTTTGCGTGCAGTGTTAGATTACAAGCTTTCTTATTGACTTTATGACTTATGACAAAAGTTATACTGATAGTGGTAGACAAATAAGGTCAAGATGTACTGCACATTTTTTTTTTGTGTAAGATAACAAGCGTAGTCATAGTAAGGCATTACATTAGCATAGAGTACAGAAAAAAACATGTAAATTGCCCGTAGATTAAACTAAAAGTAGGTAATGTAGTCAATCATGCTTAGCGAACGAGATTATGTCAGAGTTTTAAACTTAGGAGGGTTGACAACTAGACAAGCATGTAACCACTAGAGCTGAGTGGGTTCCTGCGAATGCAGGTGTTAGTGTTAGGCATCGCTGTGTTAGGCATCACAATATGGCTACGGTTTATACCAGGGTATTGGGTGGGAGATGAGTCATGAGAGGCTGGTGCCCCCTGCTGAATCTATGGGGTAGAGAGAGTCACTGTGCTGGCAAAGCACAGTATATGATTGATCCAACAGGAGCAACAGAAACATTAAGGTTGTTTGCTTAGATCAAACAGGCTAAGGGATTAAGGATTCTAAACATTACGTAATAGGAGGAAATCACCTGGTCTTTTAAGAACTGGGTGCCAAACAGCAGTAGGATCAAGTGGGTATTACAGTAGTATAAGCAAAAAACAGTATATCAGAACACATGCCGTTATTTTATATCAGAGCTGTGTGTGCAAGAGGGAGCAGCAGATCTTTGTAAAGCTTTCTTCTTAAAGGGACACTATAGTAACTGAAACAACTTTCGCTTAATGAAGTGGTTATATTGTATAAATAATGCCTCTGCAGTCTCACTGTTCAATTCTCAGCCAATTAACTTATAATCAAAAACATTAACAGTGCACAAGATACAAATTAAACCGAATGCGCAATAAGAAAATTTAAACATTAGATCTTACTTTACAGAAAGTGTTTCGGAAGACCATTTGAGACATGAAGAGAGGTGTAACTATGACTGCATATATAAAGTGATTTAACTACTAAATGGCAAAGAATTGAGCAGTAAACTGCAGAGGCGTGATCTATGCTCCAAAACCGCTTCATTAAGCTTGTTGTTTTAGTGACTACAGTGTCCCTTTAAAGCACCCTCCAAGCACCGTAACTACTACAGTGCTCGAGCCACCTCTTTCATGAGAGCTGGCAATCAAGGATGTAGCTTATTGGCGGAGAGCAACCTGCTTACTTTCTCTGCTACTGACCTGGTTTTTCTCAGGAGAGCTTTTGGCTTTCCATAGAGGAAGTGCGCCCAGTGGACCACAGGTAAGATGTCAAACCGTTCACAAACTGCAGTGGTTAAGAGGCTTGGAGGGTTGCTTTAATGTAAATAACCTACTTTTCTCAATGCTTGTGTTCTATCTATGATTTGTTAATTAGATCACTAGAGCTGTGTATATTGGTTTTGTATTTATTTTTATAATGTCTTAACCCTTGAAATACACAATTTTTCTTATGGAAACTGCATCTTAGCTATTCTTCATAAGTAGGATTTTCATGTTCCTCTACTAGTGTTGTTGTACACACATGAGCTGTTTTAGTCTGTTGATGTCATTTTTCAGGACGGATGCCCAAAAGTGTACTATGTACTCAAAATAAGTTTATAAAATGGCTAAAGAAGGTTTTCATCATGTGAGTTAGTACGCATATTTATGCATGATCATACCTTACTGCAGGGCTGGACAAATTTTCTTGGAATCTAGAAGCCAGCTAGAAAAGTAAGGAGCCAGAGAAATTAACGCCAAAAAAACAATTTTTAAAGGGACACTATAGTCACCAGAACCACTACAGCTTAATGCAGTTGTTCTGAAGTCTATATCCTGTCCCTGAACGCTTTTCAATGTAAACATTGACTTTTCAGACAAAAGGCAGTGTTTACATTGCTGCCTGGTAACACCTCTAGCGCAAGTCACTCAGATGGCCTCTAGAGGTGCTTCCTGGGTCAGTGCTTCACAATGTGCAGCACCTACGTTAATGTTCCCTATAGAGATGCATTGATTCAGTGCACCTCTATGAGAAATTTTATTGGCGCAGTGGCATTTTGCTGTGCATGCGCAATAGTCTTCCAATGCTTTCCTATAGGGAAGCATTGGATTGGCTGAGATCGTCAAGATTCATAATCTCAGCCATGGAGGTGGGGCCAGCCGCAGCGTCATCAGCACGGTGTGGGAAAAAAAGATGAGTAAAAAGACTCACAGACACGAACACTCAGACATACAGACAGACAAACTCAGCCACACTCACATACAGACATACATAAACATACAGACACACTTACTCACAAGTAGTTACTTAATTAAATCCACCCAGCCTCCTTACTTCTGGAGAGCTGGAGTGGATAGGCTTTCCCTGGGGTCCAGTGGGGCTGCTGTCATCTTGCTTACTCAGCTCCCTTTCGCGCACTGTTTAGTGAGCCGGGGGCCGGAGTGATGCCATAACCCGACTCCCGGCATCACTACAAGCCACGCGAGGGAGGTGAGTAGGAAGATTACAGCTCCCTCGCTGCGGCATTAAGTCATCCTAAATATTTAAAAATACCAGGAAGTATTACTTTACTGAGAGGGTAGTGGATGCATGGAATAGCCTTCCAGCTGAAGTGGTAGAGGTTAACACAGTGAAGGAGGTTAAGCATGCGTGGGATAGAACTAATTAAAGTATTTAGAAAATTGGGCAGACTAGATGGGCCGAATGGTTCTTATCTGATGTCACATTCTATGTTTCATCTCGAACACTCATGAACAGCATTTTATTTTTGATTTAGGATGTGTCCATTGAATAGCATAGAAAGTTTAGTGTGTGAATATAGAAGTATGCTTGTGTGTAATATTTCTGTTTGTTTGAGGTACACTAATCGGCCACTAAACATTAAAGTCCCTGACAAGTGCAGTGAATAATATTGATTATACCATTGCAATGGCACCTGTCAAGGGGTGTGGTATATTAGGCAGCAAGTGAACAGCGAGTTCTCAAGTTTCGTATGTCACAAGCAGGAACAATGGGCAAGCTAAAAGATCTGAGTGACTTTGAAAACGGCCACATAGTGATGGTTAGGCCAAATTGCAAGTCTTGTGGGTAGTTCGCACTATTCAGTGGTTAGTACCTACCAAAAGTGGTGCAAAGGACAAGTGGTGAACTGGTGACCGGGTCATGGACGCCTAAGGCACATTGATGCAGGTAGGGAGCAAAGGCAAGCCTGTCTGGTCCGATCACACTGAAAAGCTACTGTAGCGCAAAATGCTGGCCATGACAGAAATGTGTCAAGACACAGTGCATCGTAGTTGCGTACGGGGCTGCCCTTGAAGACTCCTGTCCATTGCGGAAAGCACCTTCAATGGGGACATGAGCATCAGAACTGGACCAGGAGCTGTCAGGATTACAGATGATCCAGCACGCAGAATAGTATCACACCTAGGACTAAGCGTAACGTTGGACCTTACAATGGCCGAACTTAACGTATCCGAGAATAGTAAATATACTAGGCGAGGTCAGGGACACAGAATGAGACACAGTGATAAGGGTATAGCCAATAGTTAAGGATACCAGAAGTCAGGGCAGTCAAAACGAAGCCAAAGTAAAAAAACAGAAATACACGATCAGGCACACAACCTCGGATAACCATCTAAAGGAAACCACGACCGGGCACTGACCAAATGCTATTTTGAGTTTAAATAACCCTCCTTAGGCCGTAATTGTCTGCGTCTGATCTCTAACCTCAAAACGTGGTGTGTCTATGACGCAACGCCGCACACGCGTCGGCACCATCTTTGACGTGGGTGAAGGTAGGTTTTTTATAAAAGCCCGGTCCGCAGTGGCCGGCGTTCCTAGGAACATCGCACCCGCTGGGGACCGAAAATAAGGGAGGGAGACCGGACTGCTACCCGCCGAACCCAAGGTAAGTTTAAAGTGTTTCTGACAGCGTGGCTGCTCTGTTTGAGTGCATCCACACGGTTAGATATGCCGGGAGCTGTGACAGGAGCAAAGGAAGAAGTCGGATCTGATTATTCACATTTCAGGTTGATGGCTCGGTGCACGTGTCGTTTAACTGTGAAAGAGTTGGCAGTAGGATTTACTATGGCAAGAAGACAGGCTTGCGGAGGCAGTATTATGCAGTGGGCAAAGTTCTGCTGGTAAACCTTGCTGGGATCTGCTCTGCTGCTAATGTCTTGGTGCCTCCAAATTCCCCAGATCTCAGTCAAATTGAGCATCTGTAGGATATGTTGGAACAACAATCCAATTCATGGAGACCCCACCTCGCAGCTTGCAGGACTTAAATAATCTGCTGCTAATGTCTTGGTCACGGATAATGTCTTGGTGCCAGACACGTTCAGAGGTCTTGTGGAGCCCATAATACAACGCATCAGAGCTGTTTTGGCAGCACGAAGGGGAGCTACACACCTCAGGTGGTTTTAATGTTGTGGCTGATCAGTGTATCTTTCCATGGAAAAGAACAAGCCAGCCTTGTGAACCTTGACAGTGTACCATATTGAATGGAAAGGTGTAGCTAAATATCGAACATGTAATGAATCATACATTTTTTTTAAATTCCTTATTTTTCTTGTGCATTTGGTTACATAACAGAGGTACCTGTAGCGCCACGACAGCGATTACAGGCAGTTCAACGGCTTACATAGTCATGGCAGAAATAAACAGCACATTTTTATAAGAAAAATAACAGGCTGGGAACACTTAAAGATTTTAAACATGCGATATACAGGCCAGCGTTGTATGACTGTTGCGGTGGGTCACGATGGGGGTTTCATGCTTGACACAGTAAACATACAGTGGTTTTAGCGTATATAGTAGTGGTTAAATATGGTTAAACATTGCTTTGCTAGCTAAGGATATCGGTCGATGCCACGACCGCGTAGGTGAGTACTTCGTCGTCATTGGAATGCGCAGGCAGGGCATTGAAGTAGTAGCGCACTTTCGTTTACGGTGCAGGCAATATAAACAGGCTGATTGAGTTGTGACATGGGCTTAACAGCATATAGTATGAACATCAATAGATTATATTAGCTGTCAGTAGAGACCGGTGCAGCCAGATGTAAAAATAGTGGATTCAGGTTAAATTCGTAGTCATTCTGTATAAGCACGGTTACAGTTAGCAGTAGCTTAATACTCTAATGCATTTTAAAAGTGAAACCGTGTGTATGTAAGCTTAGATACATCATACAGCAGTTAACACCGCTAGGTTTAGCCTTCGTTGCATAGCCAAGTTTCTATTCTCTCTGAGCATAAAGGTGTTCTGCATTAAAACAAGGGTAAGAGTTTGTTGTAGCGGATTAGATGCCAGTGAGTTCGCGTACAAAAAAAGTGAGTTAAGTACAAAAAAAAAAAATTTAAAGGCAAAACAATAGTCGTTAGAGTAACATTAAAAGGTTAAAGTAATCAGGTACTGTCCTGCGGCTAGCGTGGTTTAAAAAGAACGGATAAAGACTGCCCCTTGTAGTGCCTACTCGCCACACTTAGTAAGTATTGTAGATTTTTCTTTCGGCTGTAGTTAAATAAATTTACAGGGTCAATTAGGGATCAATAGGTGATCATGTGGCCTAGGTTAGCCCTTTCAGCAGCAGGTGCTAGCCAGTATACAAAACAAGGCAAGTTATATCATGGGAAAAAAATAACAGTAACGGTAGGTGTGTTACAGGAATTCCACCTGGTCTATGCTCCATTATTCGGTGTATACAATGTGTGAAACTAGGCTGAGGACAACACAAATTATGCCTACATGAGAGAGGGAGAGGAAATAGACATGAGGGAGAAACAAGCTGGGTGCCGTGTAGGCATGTAATAATAGGTGGTAGGTTATCTAAGAGCATGTCTGATGCGTGCTTTGAGGCGCTATACTAATGTAAAATGACTCATGGAGGTGCTGAAACATTTGGCAGTAAACAGTAAACATTTAGTAGACCGTGTATATTACGTGAAAGTTCAATCTCGTCGGAAAGTCTCTTTTTAAGAGGTTGCAGTGTAGTATGGACAGCGTCCATAGTAAAAGAGGCTTTAAGCTTGTACCCCTAAATGTCCTCTGTTTAGGTGGTGACCGCGGCATATGTGACTGGCGTGAGGTTCCGAGGAACGAACGGGGCGCTGGCTGCCGGGTTCCAACTGTGAGTCGGAGTGGTAGTGGCTTTGGGGCCCGCCTGGAGAAGTGAGTCCCATGTTAGGCCCAAAGTCTGTAGTAGGTCTGCAGCATCCTGCGGGTCGTGGATTTGGTGGGTTGTTTCCCCACGTTGCACATGGAGCGAGTTGGGGAACCGCCAGCGATATGTAATGTCATGTTGCAGGAGTGTGGTAGTGAGGGGTCGGAGTGACCTGCGCCACGCCAGGGTGCCCCCTGACAGGTCCTCGAAGAATGTCAGCTTTGCGCTCTCAAATTGTAAGGGGGTTTTTCCCTGGAGGGCGGTTAGGACCGTTGCCTTGTCTGCTCCGTTTTTATAGGCAAGTATAGTGTCTCTGGTGGCTGATTTAGGGGCTTTGGCTGGTTTTGGGATCCGGAAGATGTTTGTGGGTACGACCGAGATGTGGTTACCTGAAGGGAGTATACTGGTTAGTAGGCGATCGATCTTGCGCGGGACTTCTGTCTCCGGCAGCTCGTCTGGAAGCCCTCTGATTTTAACATTGCATCGCCTTTTCGCATCCTCCTGGGCATCTAAGCGCCGTTCCAGCAATGCGTGTTAATGGTGCAGCTCCCTCAGTTCGCCCTGCAGCGTGGCGATAGTGCTCTCGTGCTTTTGGGTGGAGGCCTCTAGCACCGTGATACGGCCTGTCAGGCCTTGTAGTTCGCCCCTTAAGGCCGCGGTATCAGTGAGGATATTATGTTGTAGATCCGCCAGCAGGGCTTTTAGCACCCCAGTGGTCACGAGCTCGGCATCAGGGTCCTTCCTTGCAGTGCTTGGGGTTAGCTTTGGCTTCGGGTCAGGAGTTAGGGAGTAATCTTCTTCTGCTTCATCGGAATATTCGTCCGAGAAGTCCGTGTAGCGCCGCCATATTGGCTTCGCTCGGGCCGCGTGCTCGCCTCCACATCTCCCAGATTGTGAGTCCCGGGGCTGTCATTTCTGTCGCCTTCTTTCTGTGTTTGCGTCCCATTTGTCGTGTGGGATACCTGCGTGCAGGCTGCGGTCAGCAGTGGTAAGTTTTTTTGTCGATTTAAGTGTGGTTTTTCGGTTTCAGCACGGAGCTCCTGAGATGTGCGACTGTTCACCTCGATCCGTCAACCGGAAGCCCCCGAATCTTAAATTTTAAAGGGCACAATTGCAGCACTAGAACTGCTACAATAAACTGCAGGGAGTATAGTGCTTGAAGTGTTCTTTTAATAAACGCACTGAAAATAAGAGAACACTAAAAAAAAAACCTCTTATTTTGGCATAAACAGAGTTTAAAAAGGTTTTAAGACTGAACCAAAAGCTGATGGCAGGGATCTCCTGACCCTATAATCACTTTAGTGGATTTAGACTGACCATTACCCTATGTGCCTTGTACAAAGTGAGCTCTGCACATAGCTCAGCTGCAACATTCCTCAGCCTGCCAGCAGCCTTCCCCCAGCTTAATCTTTGGATAACTGAGCATTCTCTCTGTCACGTGGTGGCCCGAGACTGGCAGATAAACTATGTGCAACACTCTAAATGAGTAATTTTATAATGTAATTAAAGGGGTTTGGATTCTATGACTACTGTAAAAGTTTTAATCTCAGCATGACAAATTTTGCAAAACTTTATCTGTAAAATTCACGCCTTGCAATATTTATTATATGTCTAACAATTTTTTTAAATCCTAGACAAATTGGGCATTTTAACAATCAGGACTAATTAGATATTTTGAATTGGTGTGTAGAAATGTGTAAGTGGAAAACGGAGGTTTTTTTTTTTGTTTTTTTTAATGCATTATTTAGTATTTTATTAAAATTTATTTCTGTGTTAGGCCTACATATTATGAAAACAACATCCCATTCCTCCATTTAAAAAAATGTTGGGTTGTGTTTCAAAGCTGTTGTATACAGCAAACACATTCAAAGGAATCCATGTTTAAAATGGAATGAGGCAAAAAAGTGATTCTTTGTTAAACTAATTTGCATATGCCCACCCAGAATGCTTTGCGGTAGTAACACTACAGATTTGGGATTTCTGTAGGAAAAGCAAGTCATGGCTTGACTGGTGTGCAGATTTTGGTTTAACATTGTAATATATGCATATTTTATATAATGTATGGGTGCATTTAAACAAAAATTGGTACATTTGTGGTAGATTCAAAGTGTGGCAAAAGTGCCAAAACTGTCTTTGTCACAAAGTTGTATCTCAAAAGAGCCTTGGTCCTTAAGGGCTTAAGCAGTTAATAAATGACAATTACACTGTACGCTTGATTATCTTTAAATCTTGCATTATTTACATCATGCGCATGGATAAGCAGTACCAAAAGACAAGGTCATTTTTTTCGTGTGAGCTGTGAACCTGATCAGTGAGGTGTGACTTGTACTACAGTTGTGTTTTGCTCTTGATACATCGATCCTGGTATTTTTACTGACCATTTTCAGAGATATTTCATGAAAGTTTTTGACATATGCTTATGATTAGACACAGCAATTATTATTATATTATTTATAGAGCACCGTCAAATTCCGCAGCGCTTTACAATGGGTGGACGAACAGACATGTAGTTGTAACCAGACAAGTTGGACACACAGGAACAGAGGGGTTGAGGGCCCTGCTCAATGAGCTTACATGCTAGAGGGAGTGGGGTAAAATGACACAAAAGGTAAGGATAGTATTAGACTAGTGACAGTTGCAGAAGAGGAATCAGTTGGGAACTATTAAGAGTTTAATTGATACGCTTTTATGAAGAAGTGGGTTTTTAATGATTTTTTGAAGGAGTGGAGACTGGGGGTGAGCATCTAACGGAGGAGGGAAGCGAGTTCCACAGGAACGGTGCAGCCCTCGAGAAGTCTTGAAGGCGAGCATCAGAGGTGGGAGTACGGACAGAAGATAGACGTAAGTCTTCAGCAGATCGTAAGGGCCTAGACGAGACATACTTGTGTATAAGGGAGGATAGATCGGTGGGAGCAGCATTATGTAGACATTTGAAAGCAAGAACCAGAATTTTAAATTGAGCTCTATATTTTATAGGAAGCCAATGTAGGGACTGACAGAAGGGTGAGGCATGGGAGGTGCGGGCGGACAGGAAGATGAGCCTCGCCGCCGCATACATTATGGACTGTAACGGCGCGAGTTGGGAGCACATAAGACCACTGAGAAGCGGATTACAGTAGTCAAGGCGAGAAAGTACAGTGGAATGGACCAACACCTTAGTCGCATCTGGCGTTAAGTAGGGGCGGATGTGCGCAATGTTTTTGAGACGGAAATGACAGGATTTGGCGATAGAGTGAACATGAGGCTTGAGGAGAGGTCGGAGTCAAAGAGAACACCTAGGCAGCGAGCCTGCGTGGTGGAGCTGATGGTAGCACCATTGACTTGGAGGGAGACAGACACAGGAGTAACAACACTTGAGGGAGGAAAGACCAGAATTTCAGTTTTGGTCAAGTTTAGTTTAAGGAAGTGGGCAGCCATCCAGTTAGAAACAGCAGAGAGGCAGTCAGAGACACTAGTCAAGAGGGATGGGGAGAGATCAGGAGAGGACAGGTAGATTTGCGTGTCATCTGCGTAGAAATGATATTGGTAGCCAAAGGAGCTAATGAGTTTACCAAGGGAGGCAGTATAGATGGAGAACAGTAGGGGACCAAGGACTGAACCTTGAGGGACACCAACAGAGAGAAGTTGGGGAGAAGAAGCAGAGCCAGCGAAAGAAACGCTGAAAGAGCGCTGGGAGAGGTAGGAGGAGCACCAGGAGAGAGCAATATCTTGTAGACCGATATTGCTAAGGATGAGAAGAAGCTGTTGATGATCAACAGTGTCAAAAGCCGCAGACAGGTCAAGGAGAATTAGGATAAAGTAGTGAACACGAGATTTTGCAGCGAGTAGATCATTGGATACTTTGGTCAGTGCCGTTTCCACAGAGTGCTTAGCGCGGAAACCAGACTGAAGCGGGTCTAGCAGAGAGTTTGATTCGAGGAAGTCTGTCAATCTCGTATACACAATTCTTTCAAGGATCTTGGATGCAAAAGGCAGTGGCGAGCTAGGACGATAGTTGGATGGGGAGTTAGGGTCAAGATTGGGCTTCTTTAGAATTGGGGTTACAGTTGCATGTTTGAAGGGCGATGGAAATATACCAGAGGAGAGAGAGAGATTGAGAATTTTAGTGAGAGGTGGAGAAAGAGAAGAAGACAGAGTACGGATGAGATGCGAGGGAATTGGATCTAGGGAGCAGGTGGTGGGGCGGGAGGACTGGAGCAGAGCAGAAACCTCTTCCAATGTAGCGGGTGCGAATGAACATAGAACAGCAGAGGGAGTGAAGTTAGGGGAAGTATTGCAAGGGGGAGGAGAAAGATGAGATCTCTTCTCTGACTGTAGAGATCTTGTCAGTGAAGTGAGTTGCAAAGTCTGAGGCAGTCAAGTTAGTAGGTGGAGGAGGTACAGCAGGGCGAAGAAGAGAGTTAAATGTGTGAAATAGTCGTTTGGGTCTTAACAAACAGATCTTTTAAAGGAGCACTCATAGAATCCCACCATAGTGCAATAAGAAGATTAAAACAAAAAATGTATTAAGAAGATTAAAAAAATGCCCGTTAACCCCTTAAGGACCAAACTTCTGGAATAAAAGGGAATCATGACATGTCACACATGTCATGTGTCCTTAAGGGGTTAATCGCCTGGCTGTAAAAGAATACCAAGGATCTTTTGCAATTATGTAACCATGAAATACGAAGACCTCTCAACCAATCCAAGTGCTGGTTCAGTCTGTAGTTTATAGGATTGACAAATCAGCTGATGTTGGGGCAGATCCTTTTGTTCCAGTAACCACTGACCCTAGGCTGCTCTGATTCAATGCAAATTGAAAATCCCTCTGCAAGCATGTGGAAATCATTAATTATTTTAAACACATTCACATTCCCCCATCGAGGGGGAGAATTATCAGTCTTTTAAAATTTGCCTTTTATTTTTTTTGTCTCTAATTTTTTTAATTGTTGAAAAGTGGTCTAAAGAGGGTCAGTATTTCTCTGCCTACGTTTTTTTTTTTTTGCAGAAATATCCACTGAACAAAAGACCACCAAATTTAGAGTGGCAAACATAAGTGACTCACAACACTTTTCTGGTGGAAAAACTGTCGCCAAATATTTGGACGGCATTTAAAATACATCCAATTGGTGGTATAAAAAGTTTTTTCATATGTGTATTTGCATTTTATATGCAAGGAAAACAGAAGTCCAAATGCAGTGCTTCCCAACTTTTTCCCACTTGTATACCCCCTGGCAGCGCGTTTCCATAAAGTGTACCCCTCATATTGGCGAAATGTTTGTAATTAACCCCTTAAAACCGGAGGGCGTACTATTACGCCCTATTCTAAGTGGCTCTAAACGCCGCAGGGCGTAATTTTTTTTTTTACTTACCCGGTCGCCGGCAATCCAACGCCAGCGATCGCGGTTGGGGGGACTCCTTGCGAGGACCTCACAATCACATGGCCGGTTAACTGCCTTCTGCATTGCCAGCAGGGGGACTGCCTGTAATGACAGGTAGTCCTGCTGCTGGCTGGAAATAAAATTTTACTATTAATATATATTACTATTAATATATATGTGTGTGTATATATATATATTTTAATATCAAATTACACGTAGACTGATACTGATATATATATATGTGTGTGTATATATATTTTAATATCAAATTACACGTAGACTGATACTGATATTATATATATATATATATTATATATATATATATATATATATAAAAAATGTAAATACGTTAAAAAATTAAATTAAAAAAATAATTACAAATTTTAAAAATATATAGATGTGTTATTTAGTTCTAACTGTATTGATATTAATATATTTATATCAAAATACACGGAGAACGAAATAATATATATATATATATATATATTAATTATACACATGTATATACATATATTAATTCTACATATATATTTATGTAATATTTTTACATAATTGGGTATCTTAATTAATTACAATTAGTGGGACCTGCCTGACAGCTGAAAGTATAGGGAATTTAATTTGCTAGCACTATATTTAACCCTATAACTTTCCAAGACACCATAAAACCTGTACATGGGGGGTACTGTTTTACTCGGGAGACTTTGCTGAACACAAATATTAGTGTTTCAAAACAGTAAAATGCATTACAACGATGATATCGCCAGTAAAAGTGACGGTTTTTGCATTTTTCACGCACAAACAGCACTTACACAGACGATATTATTGCTGTGATACTTTTTACTGTTTTGAAACACAAATATTTGTGTTCAGCGAAGTCTCCCGAGTACAACAGTACCCCTCATGTACAGGTTTTATGGTGTTTTCAAAAGTTACAGCGTCAAATATAAGGCTTGTGTTTCATTTTTTTCACATTAAAATTCGCCAGATTGGTTACATAGCCTTTGAGACCCTATGGTAGCCCAGGAATGAAAATTACCCCTATGATGGCATACCATTTGCAATAGTAGACAACCCAAGGTATTGCAAATGGGGTATGTCCAGTCTTTTTTAGTAGCCACTTAGTCACAAACACGGGCCAAAATTGGTGGTTTTTTGCATTTTTCACACACAAACAAATACTAACGCTAACTTTGGCCAGTGTTTGTGACCAAATGGCTACTAGAACGTTTCCCCATTTAACTCTAAAAACTGATTTAATATAACATTACTGAATTTTAGTGAGAGGTGAATCCATTAAGTGTCCTCATCCGCCTTTTGGACTTTCATTTGTTGGCTCCTAGAGAGGGGCAATAGCGCTCCTTATTAGCTGGCGGCTGGAGAGGAATGACGTGTGGATGCTATGCTCCTCATTGGCTGGTGGCTTCCATTTCCAAGTGGATGCGGAAGTCAGTTTTGTCATTGTGGAATTTTGTTTTGTGTACCCATGGGAGTATGCATACCACAGGTTTGGAACTGCTGTTATAATGCAAATTATGCTGTACTACCCAAATTAAAAGGGACACTTTGCACATTTAAAAAAAAAAAAAAATAATTAGCTATATAATGTACCAATCAAAACAAAACAAATTACATTTCCATTAGCCATGCTGCACGTAGCTAGGTCAAACTGGATGGTATTGAAAATCATGGTTTGCTTCACTGTTTCCAGCAGTGTAATAATTATTCAGCATGGATGTATATGTATATATCCTCTGCTGTTTCTTTTACAAATGTGCTATTTTTGTTTATTTGAATATATGATTTTCAAATCCCTAAAATATACATAACACATTTAACGTTATTCACTTAGGTCTACCTGTATCCCAGATTGCAAATTGTGAAGACCATCTCAATTCTGGAATTCACTAGAAAATTTGGTCCTGCTAATCTATGCCTAAACTAATTGATCCACTTGGGATTTAAGAAATGTATTGATTTATTCAGTTAATTCAGTTAAAATTCAGTTAATTCAGTTAAATTCAGTTAAAGTTGAACCTACTTTTAACAAGACATGAGTAACCATGTGATATTGCACCTCCCTAAAATTCATTTACATCATAAACCAGAAGTGTGAGGGGTTTGAGAGCCTGCTGTTTTATTTGAGATTTCAATCTTGATCAAACTTCTGTTCTTTTTTTTATAAACATATGGAAACATCTTTGGGGTCCATTCACTTAATAGTTACTTGAAATCCAATTTGCAAAGTTTAGACTAAAAAGGGCTAAGCTAGGTTAAACATTTTATTTCCAAGTTTTTCTTTGTTTTTTTTAGTTAAAATTAATTCATTTATTCAGTGTGTTTAAATTAAAAAAGGGTACTTACAGGGTGAAAGTGATACTGTGGTCCTTTACCTAAAAACATTAAGTTGAGAAAATTTGATGTAGCAAGTTTCTTTCTGTTGTAATATTCTATGCTTCTTTTGTAGAGTTTCACCTTCGATTGTGAAATCAGTGTGGTCTTTGAATGGAAACAGGCTATGTGAGCATCAAGATTTCCAGCCAGACCTTAAAAAACCTGCAGACATGACTGTTCTGCCAAATAATTTTTATGAGAACATATCAAGCACGGAGACACAGAAAATGGAGGAGTTCTATGATGGACTGAGCGTTTTAGTGCAAGATGATCAATGGCTATACTCTTGCATAACTAATAATGCAAGCTCCTGCAATGATAAGTCTGAACTGGCTTTCCATGAATACCCATTTGACAAGAATGGCTCGAGATTTTCAGCAGCTCTTCCTGAAGCTAGTAAGGACAATTCACAAAAGAGAGCAGACCTTTCTCAGTTTGATAGATACAGCACTGACACAGATCTTGGCCAGTATGACTTTTTAAACTCTAATAAAACAAAACAAGGTAAATTTTCCACATTGAACCTTCAAGATTACAAAAAGGCAGCAAATGGCAACATGCTGCCAGGTTTGGATACCAACAGCTACTCTAAGTTATTTCAAGTGGCAGCAAGCTGCCCAAAACAAGATAGTATCATGCCAGAGCAACAGAATTACAAATTTCAAAAGGCTATGTTGTTAGACAGAGCTTGCCAAAAGGATTCTTCATTCACATCTGACTTCAGCACCAAATCAGACTATGGACTGAAAGCATCCACTATGTTGGAAGGGAACATTGGACTTGCTGGTAGCCAACATACACTGCACCAACAAGATTCACAAAATTCAGATTACAAACCGTTTTACTTTGTCTCATCTGTGCCAGGTGCTAATTCGGTCAGATCCCCCTGGATAAATGGTCTCACCGAGAATAATTCTTCTTTTACATATTATGGTAATAGTACAGTCATGGCATCAAGTGGTAATTTATCCGCATCAAACAAAAACTCTTGTCAGAATTCTAATTATTCTATAGGTCCCTCGTCACTAGCATCTGCAGATACTTCTTTCCAGAAGTACTGTCATGGTAATACAGCGTTTCCTGTCTTTGAATATAGTTTCAATGGTAAAGAGAATATGCAAAGGGGACCATGCAAGAATGTTGATGATCGACTTTTTAACGCCATGGCAGAAAGAAAATTCAGTGCATTTTGTGAAAATATGCCAAGTTACTATAAATCATTAGACAGCACTGGAAAACAAAACATGCAGTATAGTACTGAGAAGAATTTAGAGAGTGTATGTAAAAATGATATAAATTTGATTGAGAATACAGTTAACAATAAATGTCATACACAACAAAGTGGTGATGGTATTCTGAACAGTAGCCGACTTCCCTGCTCAAAGACTGGATGCTTTTCAAACACACTTATGATGGGGGAAATGCAGCCTAACAAATGCAACCAGGTGTCTTCTGCCAATTACAAGTCCCATTTTTCACATAACCTCGGGCACCCTGTCTTCCCCATCGTGGATTGTCATGAAACATATACTCATGAAGATCTTGGCCAAATGTATCCCCATGTCGCTGATTTGATTCATGGAGAATCCACCTTTAGTAGCATAACACCAGTACTCAGCCAGAGGCCGATTAAATCTAGAAGCATGCCTGAAAGTGAAATCCACATTTGGCTGGAGAATTGTTATGAGCAGTTGAGAGCAATGGAAAAAGAAAGGAAAAAGGTAAAATAAGTTTACATTGTGGGTAAATAAACACAATAAAAGTCAATATACATTGTAAAGATTTAGGAATGCTGGGATCCAAAGCTCAATATTCCACTTTCCCACAAGCCATTGGTGAATGGAAATTCAGCCGTGGAAAATGTGCAATGTTCCATACAATTTCTGTGCGGATCCTTAGTGCTTTTTCCAAGCAGCAGCTTGTTAACAGTGGCTGCACAGCTAAAGCTGCCTGCCATCAAATGTATGCTTCCTATTTAAAATCATCTAAATTATTTTTTAAAATGAAATTTCAATTATTTATCTGGCTGAGCAGCCAAGCTGTGTTAAATTCTACACCTACACACAATGTTAAAAGTCAAAATAAAATCCTTAAAGGACCACTGTAGGCACCCAGACCACTTCAGCTCAATGAAATGGCCTGGGTGCCAGGTCCCCTTAGTTTTATCACTGCAGCTGAAAACATAGTTTCAGAAAAACTGCTATGTTTACAATGCAGGGTTAATCCAGCTTCTAGTGGCGGTCTCCCTGACAACCACTAGAGGCGCTTCTGCGATTGACATAGAGTAAATCACACTTATTTGACACTGGACATCCTCACAGACCTCCAGCGTCAAAAAAATCCCCATAGGAAAGCATTGAGTAATTCTTTCCTATTGGCGGGTTTGAATGCGTGCGTGCCTCTGGGCGCGCATGTGCATCTGGCTCCACTTAGGAGCTGACGTCGGTGGGGGAGGAGAGGTCATCAGTGCCGAGGGAGCCTGGCGCTGGATTAAGGTAAGCTAACCATATGGTTGGTTAACCCATTTATTCACCGCGGAAGGGGCACGAGTCAGCGTTTAGGTGACTAGGGCTCTATAGCGTTAGGAATACATACTTGTATTCCTAATGGTATAGTGTTCCTTTTAACTGAGCATCCTCATCCTAAAATCCTTAATTGAACATTTTGTATTCCTTTCAGACGGAATCGATTCTTGTAAAGCATTATCCAGGGAAGAAAGTGTCCAGCTCAAACAACATTCCCATCCCAAGACTCAGCACTAACCCTTCCAGAGTCGATCGTTTGATTGTGGACCAGTTGCGTGAACAAGCCAGGGTAAATAGGATACATTTATTTGATGCTGATTTTTTATTTTTCTCACTTTCACTATTTACTTTTTTTACATTAGTATATATCTTAGCCAAATTGTAGTGTGTGTGAGATCAGAGGGCTGTTTCCTTTTTTTTTTAATTTATTTTATTTTGTAAATGTATGATTGGTTTTATATATAACATTATATTTCTCTTCCTGTTATGCGAAGATTTGCCAAAGCATCCCTTTTTTCTGGGTGAAAAAAAACAACAAAAAAACAACCACCTGTAATTAGATCAAGAATTTGTATAAAATAGGAAGCATATAAAAAAAAGTATGTAGTCAATCACGGAAGTTAAAACAGCTGAGATAGTTGTAAACCCAAGAGAGATGTATGTTGCTTACATTTCTCTTACTTTGTTATATTTTATTATATCGGCATTTGTTAAAGGGAAACTCCAGTGCCAGGAAAACGATCCGTTTTCCTGGCACTGGAGGGTCCCTCTCCCTCCCACCCCCCAATCCCCGGTTACTGAAGGGGTGAAAACCCCTTCAGTCACTTACCTCAGGCAGCGACATGTCCCACGTCGCTGCCTGTTCTTCCCCCTGCCGCTCCTCCGTCGGCCGGTGGGCGAGACTGATCCTGGCCACCGGCCGAGGAGTCCCAATGTGCATGCGCGGCAATGCCGCGCATGCGCATTGGCGCACCCCATAGGAAAGCATTGAAAATGAATTTCATTGCTTCCCTATGGGGAATAGAGCGACGCTGGAGGTCCTCACACAGCGTGAGGATGTCCAGCGACGCTCTAGCACAGGTTTCCTGTGCTAGGGACCAGGAAGTTCCCTCTAGTGGCTGTCTAGTAAACAGCCACTAGGGGAGGACTTAACCCTGCAAGGTAATTATTGCAGTTTATAAAAAAACTGCAATAATTACACTTGCAGGGTTAAGGGTAGTGGGAGTTGGCACCCAGACCACTCCAATGAGCAGAAGTGGTCTGGGTGCCTGGAGTGTCCCTTTAAGTAGTGTTCATAATCTGAAACAGCTACTTATTATTCCTACAAATTCTTGTTCTACTATATGGTTGAGGGATTACATCACTACTGTGGTTTTTAATATACATAGAGAAGTATTATAACCAAAATAAGACTCAAGCTTAGCATTTTTGTTTTAAATAAGCTTACCTGTGGTTACATACATAGTTACATAGCTACATAGCTGAAAAGAGACTTGCGTCCATCAAGTTCAGCCTTCCTCACATTAGTTTTTTTGCTGTTGATCCAAAAGAAGGCAAAAAAACCCAGTTTGAAGCACATCCAATTTTGCAACAAGCTAGGAAAAAAAATCCTTCTTGACCCCAGAATGGCAGTCAGATTTATCCTTGGATCAAGCAGTTATTACCCTACATTGAAAGATTATATCCTTGAATATTCTGTTTTTGCAAGTATGCATCTAGTAGCTGTTTGAACATCTGTATGGACTCTGATAAAACCACTTCTTCAGGCAGAGAATTCCACATCCTGATTGTTCTTACAGTAAAAAACCTTTCCTTTGCCTTAGACGAAATCTTCTTTCTTCTAGTCTAAACGCATGACCTCGTGTCCTATGTAAAGTCCGGTTTGTGAATAGATTTCCACACAATGGTTTGTATTGGCCTCGAATATATTTGTATAATATTATCATATCCCCTCTCAGGCGACGTTTTTCTAAACTAAATAGGTTTAAATTTGTCAACCTGGTTGTTACATTACCATGCCATTTTTCAGTTTAACACTTTTGGCACTATACAGTGATGATTTGTTTCTATAAAGCATTCTTTTGAATACAGGTTGCAACACTGTTTGGTAAAATGGAGCGCTTCCACAGCTCCCCTCTTAGTGCGTACATTTCCACAACCCTGGACCACCACCTGGAGACAATTCACATTGTGCAAGCACATCGCAAAGACGAGATCACCAATGCATCAAACCGCCAGAGACCAGGAGCATCTCGTCACCAAGATGACAGAGGTAGTCAACGTATTCGACCTATGATATCTGGGGAGCAATAGAATAGCTCAATATTAGACTATTTAAAGACCTCTAATGGAAAAAGTCAGTCACGGAAAATAACATTTAGAACATAGTCATATGCCTGACTGCTAAAAATCCCCAACTGCCCATCTGCATGTTCCTTTTACATTCCCATCCAGGACAGAATGTGATTTCATGTATAGTTGTTGAGTTCTGTAGGTTAGTTTTGGTTTTTTAAATATAATACTTGAGAGTTTGGGAAGCCATTGTAATGATTGTCAATTGAGGAGGCATATGTTAGGATTGGCAAGTAATGAAGATATAGCAGGTGCTCGCATTCATTGTAGCAGAGCAATGTAGGACTAAGTTAAACTGATGAGGATTGGGTTGCAGTCATGCAAATGGAGGATATATGAGAATGATGAATAGTATGAGAAGTAAAAGTTAGACTAAAGTACAAAACAAAAGTCTATAAAATTGTATAATTGGAAGCCTATACCTATAAGTGGAGCGCTGAGATATATAAGAGGGTAAACTTACCCCACGTGGTATGATAACAAGCGTGGTTGGTAATATATGTAAAAGAGATAAGAAACACAATTAGTGCAGATGGTACATGAAATGAAATGGTGGTGAAAAAGGGAACACTCACATTTAAAGGAGCCTGTGTATTAATACTGGCTCTGTGATTTTATTTATTTACCATATCTATGTTAAACTGTTTAAATAAATTTTAATATATTTTAAGAAGTCCTCTGGAGCCTATTGAATCTACAAAGGGCCAGTGCCACCCCCCCAAATATTACACCTCAGAACCGGGATTACTAGGCTCTTAGAAAGGTGAGCATTTTACTTATTTCACATCCCACATCACCTTAAAACAGACTGCACATTTGTTCCCTTCTCTCCATGATTTTTGTTTTTGAGATGCAATATTCCATGGATTGAAGGTGTGATGCTTCCTTAAAAGAATCCAAGCTTGAGGTCCAAGCTAAAATGGCGGCGCAGAAGCAGCGCAGAACGAGGTGCAAGATGCACAAACCTCCCAAACACACGATAGTGTTTTTTGAACAGCTTTGCAAGTACCTTTGGGCGAGGTGTAAAGCCAAGAGTCAGCCCTTCCGACAAGCGGTGAAAGTGGCGGCGAAGTGGATCCGCCCGGCAGTTCGGCGCTGCCTGGGGGGGATATCCCCCACGTGACCCCAATACAGCCTCCCGACAGCTACGAAGACTGGGAGCAGACGGCAACACAGGTGCCCGCTGGCGACCACACACAAGCGAGTCCTCCACGAAAGCGGCAACTAACACGGCTTCATCCAGCCTTCTTCCCAGACCCAGCTCCCTGCCGACACAGCCACAAAGCAAGGACCGGAGCGGCAGCAGACACTTCGGACTAGAAATGGAGCTGGCCCCTATTGCAGAGAGACTATGCCCAGGGGATCTGATGAGTGCCACCACGCCAGCAATGCCCTCCACGCTTCAGGCGTTGGATGAACATTCAGGACTTACCCGCAGTAATCGTGAGTTCCATGTTGCGCAGTGGATGGAACCACAAGATGCGATGCCTCACACATGTCATAGCAGTTAGGCCCCTACTGTTTGAATGTTCCCACTGGCCCACTTTTTTTATTATGCCTTACTTTTTAATTTGGCCTCTACGTTACCCTGCTATAAATGCTGCCGTAATGACAGAAGGTGATCAGGGGCATTCACATCTTTTCCTCTAACGAGCTCTTATCACATAGGCAACCAACCCTATGAAAGTCACGCTTTTTAAGTTTTACGGCATGGCCATCTTGGGTTGTGGTACGACACAAGCATGCTCGCATTACAGCCAGCCTTATCTACTAATCGATAGCTTGCAACCATCTTGACCTGACCAGCATGCATACATTCATTTTGTTATATTTAATCTCTATTCCCCACCAGTTACTTAGCCTGACTAAATCCTAGGATTGATACTCCTGGTGAATATCATAACAGTACTCGTATATAATGTTGTAATAAGCTCACCTAATTACTAGTTTCTGACCTACTTAGGCAAGGTGACTCGGAAATGTTAACTCATTATCTGCTTATACAATTGTGCCTATTTACTTCACAAGACAAACAACAGGAAAATGTGCAAGTAGTCTAACATATTTGTTACGATTGCCTCCAGGCTGGCTGGAAGTTGGACCGTAGAAAGGATGCTCCTAGCGCTTTCCAAAGGACCATCAGCACCGTAGCCACCATAAGCACTGCGAACTCCACGAACCACCGCTGCTGGGCTGGTATCTCGCCATCTGCTCTGCGCCCTGGACCTACGACCAGGCTCCAGGTTCCAATAGGTGAACCTCTCCCTTCTGTAGAGCGAAGCAGGATCAGGAACAAGAGCTCTTACAAGAGCTCAACAGCTAAGGGAGTATGACGAGCATAGCAATCCCTGTAGTGATTATAGCTGTCCCCTACAAACATGAGTCAAGGCTGCAAGTTAGAGGGTCAGAAGAGGTCTGAGATGCTGGAACACCCAGCCTGGCTTTTATTGAGGTTACATGCAAATAGGACACTCCCAGGGGGAGGCATAAAATCACCAATCACACATCTGGTGCAGCCCCCACATTCCCTCCCCTCAGATAAACAGTTAAACCAATTATTACATACAATAAGAATAGTTTTTACACACACACTGTAACTTTAAAACCATACATCCAATTTCAATAAATAATATTGAAGTTGCATATTCAGAATCAGCATACATCAAACATAAACCCTTCCAAAAATCAGCTAAATCCCTCCAGTGGATCAAAAGTTAGCTGGAAGTCCTTTATGACCGACCGCAAGCACAATTTCCTGCCCAAAACAGTTCCATAGATTTGGGCTGTGCGGTCGGTCAATTTCATGCGAAAAAACGACTAAGTCCCATTTCGAACGGGACTTAGTCTCTGGAGCTGCAAGTTCCGTATGGGAGAAGGTAAGGGTCAGCGGTGTTCGGCAGAATGTGTAGCCGATTTTAGTTCCACAGAATCTTTAGCATACACCGCTGACCGCATTAGAATGACCAAAATGGCCGCCGCCACGTGTTCGGCTGCCGAATGGCGGCCACCCAGCGCTCGGCAATTAACCTGCAGTAACCTCACAGCCTGGGAGGTAAATTGCCTGCACACTTCAACTTCTGGGTGGTCCGCCTGTGTGGTACTTGGTTCAGTAAGCCCTATTTACTGAACCAAGTAGGGGAAAGCCAGGAACAAGTTATTTTAAAGGTCTGGGGACATAGTCTTAAAGGGACATTGTTCAGCAAAGTCACAATATGTCCCCAGACGGTTCTTAAAGGGCCATACACACCCAATAAAAGTTAATACATTTTCAGGGGCACAATCTTCCAGGGGCCATAGTCATGAGGCAGGAGGCTGGCCATTAGGCTCCTCCACAATCCAGGGAAGCAGGGCAATGTTCCATTTAAAGGGCCAGTTACAAATAACGATTTGTAACAATATTATATCCCACCCTAAAAATGTGCGAATTGCCTAGCATATCACATTCTACTTTTAAAAGGTGCAAATTATCTAACATGTTACATCCTATATTTCTATATTGTTTTCTTTTTAACGACAAAGAAAAGCTGTCTAGCATGATATAATATACCATAAAAACGGGCACGTTTTCTTCTACTTTAAAATGAGTAGGGTATCTAGCAAAGTATCACCTACTTTTAACAACCTAAACTGTCTCTAAATATAAAAATTGTGCTTGATTTTGCATGTACCTATATGTTTCAAATGTCTTTTATGCGTTGGAGGAATGCCTTTGGGGTACCTCGCAAAAACCTGTTATCAGCTTATGCACTACAAAAATAAAGAATTAAAAAAAAAAAAAAAAAAAAAAAAAGAAAAGAATCCAAGCTTGATTACGGAGACCGTGTACATACACACAGGCTCAGGGGTCAAGTCCTGGGGAAAAAAGTGTGGGAACTCACCCAAGACTCCTGGACTGCACTATATGCATAGGAGTGTCATTTTTTTATTTTTTTTTAAGGGGGGGTAAATTAAATTACACTCCTATGCATATAGTGCAGTGCAGGGTGTGTATAATGAATGTAGTGTGTTTGTAGTGAATGCAGAGTATGGATAATGAATGTAGTGTGTTTGTAGTGAGTGCAGTGTGCATAATAAATTTAGTGTGTTTGTAGTGAGTGCATAGTGTGTATAATGAATGTAGTGTGTTTGTTGTGAGTGCAGTGTGTGTATAATGAATGTAGTGTGTTTGTTGTGAGTGCAGTGTGTGTATAATGAATGCAGTGTGTTTGTAGTGAGTGCAGATTGTGTATAGTAAATGTAGTGTGTTTGTGGTGAGAGCAGAGTGTGTATAATGAAGTGTTTGTAGTGAGTGCAGTGTGTATAATAAATGTAGTGTGTTTGTAGTGAGTGCAGAATGTGTATAATGAATGTAGTGTGTGTAGTGAGTGCAGTGTGTATAATGAATGTAGTGTGTAGTGAGTGCAGTGTGTATAGTGAATGTAGTGTGTGGTGAGAGCAGAGTGTGTATAATGAAGTGTTTGTAGTGAGTGCAGTGTGTATAATAAATGTAGTGTGTTTGTAGTGAGTGCAGTGTGTATAATAAATGTAGTGTGTTTGTAGTGAGTGCAGAATGTGTATAATGAATGTAGTGTGTGTAGTGAGTGCAGTGTGTATAATGAATGTAGTGTGTTTGTTGTGAGTGCAGTGTGTGTATAATGAATGTAGTGTGTTTGTTGTGAGTGCAGTGTGTGTATAATGAATGTAGTGTGTTTGTTGTGAGTGCAGTGTGTGTATAATGAATGTAGTGTGTGTATAATGAATGTAGTGTGTTTGTTGTGAGTGTAGTGTGTGTATAATGAATGTAGTGTGTTTGTTGTGAGTGCAGTGTGTGTATAATGAATGCAGTGTTTGTAGTGAGTGCAGATTGTGTATAGTAAATGTAGTGTGTTTGTGGTGAGAGCAGAGTGTGTATAATGACGTGTTTGTAGTGAGTGCAGAATGTGTATAATGAATGTAGTGTGTAGTGAGTGCAAAGTGTATAGTGAATGTAGTGTGTTTGTTGTGAGTGCAGTGTGTGTATAATGAATGTAGTGTGTTTGTTGTGAGTGCAGTGTGTGTATAATGAATGTAGTGTGTTTGTTGTGAGTGCAGTGTGTATAGTGAATGTAGTGTGTTTGTTGTGAGTGCAGTGTGTGTATAATGAATGTAGTGTTTGTTGTGAGTGCAGTGTGTGTATAATGAATGCAGTGTGTTTGTTATGAGTGCAGTGTGTGTATAATGAATGCAGTGTGTTTGTAGTGAGTGCAGATTGTGTATAGTAAATGTAGTGTGTTTGTGGTGAGAGCAGAGTGTGTATAATGAAGTGTTTGTAGTGAGTGCAGTGTGTATAATAAATGTAGTGTGTTTGTAGTGAGTGCAGAATGTGTATAATGAATGTAGTGAGTGCAGTGTGTATAATGAATGTAGTGTGTAGTGAGTGCAAAGTGTGTATAGTGAATGTAGTGTGTTTGTAGTGAGTGCAGAGTGTGTATAATGAATATAGTGGGTTTGTAGTGAGTGCAGAGTGTGTATAATGAATGTAGTGTGTGTGTGATGGATGATGTGTGTGTGCGCGCGCTGGATGGTGTGTGTGTGTGTGCGCTGGATGGTGTGTGTGTGTGCGTGCGCTGGATGATATGTGTGTGTGTGTGTGTGTGCGCTGGATGATATGTGTGTGTGTGTGTGTGTGTGTGTGTGTGCGCTGGATGATATGTGTGTGTGTGTGTGTGCTGGATGATATGTGTGTGTGTGTGTGTGTGCTGGATGATATGTGTGTGTGTGTGTGTGTGTGTGCTGGATGATATGTGTGTGTGTGTGTGTGTGCGCTGGATGATATGTGTGTGTGTGTGTGTGTGCTGGATGATGTGTGTGTGTGTGTGTGCTGGATGATGTGTGTGTGTGTGTGTGTGTGTGTGTGTGTGTGTGTGTGCTGGATGATATGTGTGTGTGTGTGTGTGTGTGTGTGTGCTGGATGATATGTGTGTGTGTGTGTGTGTGTGTGTGTGCTGGATGATATGTGTGTGTGTGTGTGTGTGTGCTGGATGATATGTGTGTGTGTGTGTGTGTGTGTGCTGGATGATATGTGTGTGTGTGTGTGTGTGCTGGATGATATGTGTGTGTGTGTGTGTGTGCTGGATGATATGTGTGTGTGTGTGTGTGTGCTGGATGATATGTGTGTGTGTGTGTGTGCTGGATGGTGTGTGTGTGTGTGTGTGCTGGATGATATGTGTGTGTGTGTGTGTGCTGGATGGTGTGTGTGTGGGTGTGTGTGTGCTGGATGGTGGATGTGTGTGTGTGTGTGTGTGTGTGTGCTGGATGATGGGGGGAAGCATTTGTTTTTTTAAACTGTATGTGTTTAGGTTTTTTTTATTTTATTCCCCCCTCCCTGCTTCTTACCTTGTCAGGGAGGGGGGAGATCGCCTGGTGGTCCGGTGGAGGGAAGCAGACGCTGCACACAGGGACCCATCACACGCTGTGTTCGTCTCCAGCACTAACTCTCGCGAGACTTGCTTGTGCGGAGCGTTGCCATGGTAACCCGTGGCAACGCTCTTACAGCCGCGGGTCTCGCGAGAGTTAGTGCTGGAGAGGAACACAGCGTGTGATGGGTCCCTGTGTGCAGGTAGCAGGGCAAGTCCTGCAGGACTGGTAACGGGAACGGCGTTCCTGCTTTGGAAAAAGTGCAGGAACGCCGTTCCCGTGTGTTCCTGCAGGACTCAAGCCCTGCACAGGCTCCTTTAAGTGTGAGTGTTCCTTTTTCACCACCATTTCATTTTATTTTCATGTACCATCTGCACTATATTGTGTTTCTTATCTCTTTTACAAATATTACCAACCACGCTTGTTATACCACATGGGGTAAGTTTACCCCCTTATATATCTCAGCGCTCCACTTATAGGTATTGGCTTCCACTTATACCACTTTATAGACTTTTCCTGGGTATAGACAAGAGGATATTTCAACACAAGTGTTTAGAGCTGCTGTAATTTAGATCTTTGATTTTAGCACCTTGTTGGACTAAGACACATTCCTCCCAAAGGAGGTACACTTCATTTAAACTAAAAATTAACCCCCAAGTCAATTAGCTTGCAGGATTCCAGGAGTTGATGTTCCAGGAGGGATAAGCCAAATGGAAAATGATTTAGGTAAACTAGAAAAATGGTCAGAGTTGTGGCAACTGACATTTAATGTGGATAAGTGCAAGATAATGCATCTTGGACGTAAAAACCCAAGGGCAGAGTACAGAATATTTGATAGAGTCCTAACCTCAACATCTGAGGAAAGGGATTTAGGGGTGATTATTTCTGATGACTTAAAGGTAGGCAGACAATGTAATAGAGCAGCAGGAAATGCTAGCAGAATGCTTGGTTGTATAGGGAGAGGTATTAGCAGTAGAAAGAGGGAAGTGCTCATGCCATTGTACAGAACACTGGTGAGACCTCACTTGGAGTACTGTACACAGTACTGGAGACCATATCTTATGAAGGATATTGATACCTTAGAGAGAGTTCAAAGAAGGGCTACTAAACTGGTTCATGGATTGCAGGATAAAACTTACCAGGAAAGGTTAAAGGATCTTAACATGTATAGCTTGAAGGAAAGACGAGACAGGGGGGATATGATAGAAACATTTAAATACATAAGGGGAATCAACACAGTAAAGGAGGAGACTATATTTAAAAGAAGAAAAACTACCACAACAAGAGGACATAGTCTTAAATTAGAGGGGCAAAGGTTTAAAAATAATATCAGGAAGTATTACTTTACTGAGAGGGTAGTGGATGCATGGAATAGCCTTCCAGCTGAAGTGGTAGAGGTTAACACAGTAAAGGAGTTTAAGCATGCGTGGGATAGGCATAAGGCTATCCTAACTATAAGATAAGGCCAGGGACTAATGAAAGTATTTAGAAAACTGGGCAGACTAGATGGGCCGAATGGTTCTTATCTGCCGTCACATTCTATGTTTCTATGATTCCAATGACCTGCAGGTAGAATTAAAATAAACTGAATTGCAATGTTGCATTGAGGCTGTTTTACTCAAATCCAAACAAATGTAATAAGGTTTTCAAGAGAGTCAGTATCATGGAAGTACAAAGAAGGTACCAAAAACAGAGTCTTGGGGGATTCAAGCTGAAACCGGTAGCGGGGAGAAGGGGCCAGAAAAAGTAGATACTAAAGTAACCGTGGGAGAGGTAAGATGAGTACCAGAAAAGGACAATGTCACAAAGTTTGAGTGTGTGTTAAACAGTATCAAAAGGCAATTTTGTGCTTCCACTTAATATTATTTTCCATCAATTCCTCTCTCCATAGGTATCTTCGTGCTTGCTTCCTCCATCAAAGAGTTGTCCAGGGCTACTTGCAATACACGAACAGCACTGTGTTGTGCACTGCAAATGACTCTACTCAAGACACAACACAAGGATAACACCAGGGATCTGGAGAAGGTAGATCAGAACAATGTGAAAGCTTAACTTAAAATCTAACTGCAGTTTGTAGACACTACTAATGTACCGGACTGAAAACTGCACTTGTTTTATTGAGATAGACAAGTGTATATTTTAGCATATATTTGTATTTTTAATATTTGATTTTCTGTTTCCCAGTATGACTCAAGTATCTTTCCTAATGATCTGCATTACAACTTACCTAATCAACATGCAAATTGCCCCAAATAATTAGTTTAATTTAATGAATTGAACTACTGGTATCCAGATCAAATTATTCCCCTGATGCTTATAGATGTAGAACTGTAATAATGCTAATCTCTTAAACAGATTTGACTCCTTATAGATAAATCTATACCTACCTGATGGGAATCTTGTCATCCACGTGTCTTGTGGAAGAAAGCTTCACTTTAAATACTTGCTGAGATATGATTAATAGCAGCTCATCCCTTCTCTATTTAAAATGGATCACACAGATGATGAATGTACATTTTTTGTTTGATTGTTTATTTTGTTTGTTTTGTTGAACCCTAATGGTTGATTTCACAAAGGCCATCAGTGATTGCAGAATTGGGCCTCTATTTATTAATCGTAACTTGTAATCTCACATACAAAATAATTTAAAGCATTGACGTATTTATTGTACTTAATATTTGCAGAACATAATTTGAATCTCCAGAGCTGTGAATGAAGAATATGTGTGTGTGTATATATTGTTTATTCACAAAACACTGAAATGAAGTGAATAGAAAACTGAATTGCAAAATGTAGGCAAAAGAAGCACAGTTGGAAAAATCTCAAACACCACTGTAGCATTTGGCTAAATATTGCAATTTCATTTTTAAACAACAATTTGGTGTTTCGTTTTTTTTTTTTTCTCTTCATGTTGGGATGAGTTTTTTTTAGGTTAGTAAATTACAATGAAAATATGATTTTAATTTACATATTGCTTCTAATAAGCTGGACACAGCTGTATATGATCCTTAAGCAGATCCATTTGCTGCATTTTACTAGTTTTAAAATATTTAACAAAATAATCAAAAATCTTCTGAATACTTCTGAACAGTCATTCTACAGATAATATACAGAAATAATGACAGCACCCAATTAATTCATTTAGTTTTGCATAATTTAGAAAATCGGTTCTAAGATATAATTTTTTCTTTATTTTAAAATGTTGCAGTTTAAAATCCGATTAAAATAGAATCGGAACAATTAAAATCCATGTTTTCTTTTTTTTTTTTTTTTGCAGTTGCAGCATTACTATATATTTTTTTTCTGTGCTATTTTTTTTCACTTATGTTAACCCAACCCCAGTTTTGCAACACTTGATAATTTGTGCTCATACTGCATTTATCATATAAACTATATGAAACACATAACTTATTGAATGAGAATACCTCTATTGCATCACTCCTCAATATTCCAAATTTAACTGCTCCAGTTATCAATTTCAAGTAGGATAACTGACTGAATTTTGAAAAAGTATATATTTGACACTCTGCAGAGTTAACCAGAGTGGCTGAAAAGCAGAACTCTGTACTATTAGTTTAGCTTGATCATTGATTCATAAAGTCACCTGCCTTAGTGAGTGAAGTACTCCCGGCAGAGATGCAGTATTTAGTATTGTTTGAGTAAAACAGTTAAACTAATATGTTTAGACAACATTGAGTGAATTGCAATGGAATTTAATGTATAATGTGTACTGTTAACAATTTTAAATAAATATTTCATGGTTATTTGAAAATGTTGAAGTCTGGTTTTATTTTTATTTTTTTTTTAAAATAATTGTTTATTGTACCAATAATTTTCCTTTGTACTGAGTTTTTTGGAATATTTTTTTCCCCAAGTAATTTTGATAATCTCTTACAAGGTGCCCTCTGTCCCCTCCATTTTTGTGTTTAATTTTATAAATGCAGGGCTCGATTCACTGTTCTTCACTAAAGCAAAATTTGTCTGGAATACAATAAGAATTTAAAATGTACGGCCAGCATAGCTGACTTGGCAATTTTTTAAAATTTTAAATACACATGGAATTCCCACAATTCACATTTTGTTGAAAAACCCTGTAATACTTGACAAGGTTTTTTTCATACTGTATTTTGTGATTGTATTGTAACTATTCATTAGCATCAATACCCACCCTTGTTTTTATTTAATTTTTTTTATTTTAGCATTTGCATATTTAAACAATAATTCAAGAAGCATGAACTACCACATTTGAAGTGCAAACTTTTGCTACTAGGTAGCTAGAAAATGACACACAAATCATAAACAGAAACATACGTCAATAAAGTTGGAAAACTACAAGAGTCGTTGAGAGCTAAGGGGTGCATAAGGTCAAGCTGAGACTTTTAGGCTTTTAAACCTCTCTAACCTTGTCACATTTGGGGTGAAACCTCATAGGTCATTATACTGGTAGGTACTGAGTGTAACATATAGCACATAAACCTTATCTGTATGGTCAGACTATTATAGGGGTAGTGTCAGCTAAGAGTTTCACAGTATTATGAAGACACGCTATGCCAAATAGATTAGAATAAAGACACTGTAATTCTGCCGAATACTAAAAACGTGGTCAATAATAAAGAAACAAAGAACTTTGCAGTAATAAAGGATAACGCTGGAATATGTAAAAGCTCTGCCTGTTTATATTCAACCTATGCCCCATATTCATTCATGTGTCGAGTACTACTCCTCCGCTTGCACTCTTCAAATGCTGAAAGAACATCTGAGCTACACACATGTGTAATAGGTTCAGACTACTGTGCCAGCTGTTCTCACCACCTTGAGCACAGGCCTTAATTGGAGCCAATTCCACATGTCCAGAGATTCTCTTGCTCTAAGTGGCAGGATCACGAGCCCACAGGGCCTCCTGAACGAGGAGAGATCCTTCAGTGTGTGGACCGCAGGGTGGATGCAGCTCCAAATGGGCCCCCTGCCCAGAGGAGAATCGGTGAGCTGCAATGGTTGCCCGATTCGGCTGTGAGACACGTGACGTAAGACTACAAGATTGCTGGCTGATATGCTGCCAGAATTCCTGACCCAGCTGCTCAAACTTAGCTTCAAAGTGGTCCATCCATGTCTGTTTATCAGGGTCTGGTCAGCATAGTGAAAGTTGCTCCGAGGCAGCCATCAAAACTCTTCGTCAGATTACCAATCTGTGTTCTGATCCACTTCTAGTTTTTTATTAGGTGATTTAAGCAGAATTGTAGCTCCAATTTGATGAAGCAGCTAGAACATGTCCGTCTGAATGGGATTTACGGGTAATTGGCTCAGATGACTTAAAGGTAGGCAGACCATGTAATAGAGCAACAGGAAATGCTATCAGAATGTTTGGTTGTATAGGGAGAGGAATTGGCAGCTCCTTTGTATGGCTTTTTCCAAACACATTTGTGCTGCTTTTCCCCCCCCAGCCCCTCTGTGTGTCTTTGTCCCCCTCTTTGTCTTTCTGTCCCCTCAATCCCTCTGCGTGTCTCTGTGCCCTGTGCCCCTCTGTATGTCTTTGTGCCCCCCAGTACTTATTACTGTTTACTCTCCCCTCCTGTATCATGTATTGCCCTCCTTCTGTATCATTTATTGCCCCCCTCCCCTCTTTTACCTATTATTGTCCCCCCCCCTCCGCTTATCTACTTATTATTGTCTTTCCCCCTACCCCCGTTGTACCTGTTATTGTTCGTTGTCCTCCGTACCTCTCATTGTGCCCCCCGCACCTCCATCCATGCGGCTGAGCGGGCATTCTGCGGTTTGTTGTATATGTTGTATTTCCTGTCAGAGAGTATTTAGAAGCATAGAATGTGACGGCAGATAAGAATTATTCGGCCCACCTAGTCTGCCCAATTTTCTAAATCCTTTCATTAGTCCCTGGCCTTATCTTATAGCTAGGATAGCCTTATGCCTATCCCACGCATGCTTAAACTCCTTTACTGTGTTAACCTCTGCCACTTCAGCTGGAAGACTATTCCATGCATCCACTACCCTCTAAAGTAATACTTCCTGATATTAATTTTTAAACCTTTGCCCCTCTAATTTAAGACTATGTTCACTTGTTGTGGTAGTTTTTTTCCTTTTAAATATAGTCTCCTCCTTTACTGTAAAAACAAATCTGTGCAATGAAAACGTTTATATAGATACAGTGTATCAAGTTGTTATTACAAATCAAGCTGCTACCACACTGAATGTGTAATTCTCCCCAAACACACAAATCCGTGAAATACAAAGTTTAAAACAGTGGAGCGCTTATATATTAACCCAGTGTTAAATTGTGCACCAAAATGTAATATTATAGCACTTAGCTGGGATTATTTCCGTTTTTTGTATTGGTTTCCTCTGTACCTTTAAAACAAAAAATTGCATATAGTGTAATATTGTTATTTTTATGTGGGCACAGGGAAGAAAAACTCACATATTCCAGAGCTAATATAACCTAGCTCTGGTGTGGACTGCTTTTAGGTCCGTTGTTGGGCGACCTCACCCTCTTTTTATTCCAGTGCTGGTGTAGGTCCAATGTTACCTCTCAATGGCAAACAATATATAGTGAAGGTCCACTAGACATAGGTTGCAACTATATTATAAGTGGAGATATACTCACAAGTGTAGAGCCTGTGTCCTGGCTCAGTAAAACAGCTTAGTGTAGTTTGGGACTACACACCCATCTGTATAGATGCCGGAGACTCAAATTAGGTAAAGTATTATTTTATTATCCAAAGCAAAATAAAGATACACAAATACAAATACCAAATATAATAAAAAGTCTATTACTGATTATTTATTTTGCTTTGGATAATAAAATAATACTTTTTCAAAAAAATATATAAAATAATACTAATAGACTTTTTATTATATTTGGTATTTGTATTTGTGCATCTTTATTTTGCTTTGGATAATAAAATAATACTTTTTTTTACCTAATTTGAGTCTCCGGCATCTATACAGATGGGTGTGTAGTCACAAACTACACTAAGCTGTTTTACTGAGCCAGGACACAGGCTCTACACTTGTGAGTATATCTCCACTTATAATATAGTTGCAACCTATGTCTAGTGGACCTTCACTATATATTGTTTTCCATTGAGAGGTAACATTGGACCTACACCAGCACTGGAATAAAAAGAGGGGGAGGTCGCCCAACAATGGACCTAAAAGCAGTCCACACCAGAGCTAGGTTATATTAGCTCTGGAATATGTGAGTTTTTTCTTCCCTGTGCCCACATAAAAATAACAATATTACACTATATGCAATTTTTTTGTTTTAAAGGTACAGAGGATACTAATACAAAAAAATGGAAAAAATCCCAGCTAAGTGCTATAATATTACAATTTTGAAGTCTAATTGGGTTTGGCCCTTACTATCCACCCAGTTCACATTTTCACTATAAGGCTCTGACTTTGGTCTCATACGTGTATTTTATTTTCTGATTATTATAAAGAACTACAGATACCAAAAATCAATCAAAAAATTATTGTATGCATTACTGGCATCCAACTGCTGCATAGCTCCAAATACTGCTTCAATACCCTCCTCATGCAGTATTGATTGTTTAAATTATTAATGTCCATTGTGCACAACAGGTTATCAGTAGTAATGTAATAAATCAAGCCTGCAAATAAAGTCAGTAATGTCCTGAATGAAAGACTGCGTCCCATCCAATAAAGACTGAAGATCGACGTCTACAAATTTAGATGGGGTTGTAATACTGTAATATTACATTTTGGCTACTACTTATTAAGTAGGGTGTCTAGCAGACCATTTGTGTGCAATCCATCTCTCTTTCTATTGTCCTGGCCTAGCGAAGGACTGACCTTACACTCAAAAACTTTATGGCAAAATAACACTTGCTGCCAGGGTAGTTATGGCTGCTGGGTTGCTCAAACAAGAGATGCGTTCCTTAAGGGAGGTTAGAGCTCAAATTTATTATAACAGACTAAAGGACAAGCTGACAGCCAGGGTTTGAGGATTGCTATCATCATTTCATAAATCCTGGTTCCCACGGGAGTTTTTTTTTAAGGAGTTACTCCAACTTCCAGAACCACTGCTGCTTTTTCAAGTGGTCATGGTGGTAGGAGCTTGAAACCCTGCACATCCAGAGAGATTTTTAATTTTACAGTGTAACGGACCGTTTTGTTCAAAAAGGGATAAAAATCGTTTAGGCGATAATCCCCTTTTTCCCAGACCAGCAGCTACTGCAATCACCAATCTCCCGAACTGCAAACTGTACGAATTCTGGAAATTCCCGAACTGGAAACACATGAACCCTGGAATCAGCCGAACAGGAAAAGCATACAATCCGCTTACACTCCTGGCAGTCAGCATACAATCCAATTCCCCCAAAAATGAGACGACACATCGGTTTGAGGGTCAAGCAGAATCTGTTTTACTGAGGGCTACCTGCCCAGTATTTATGCAGGTCTCCCACCTGGTGGACACTCCCCTAAGGGACCACATGGAAGACTGAAACAGCAGACAGACATGTATCACTTTAGTACATACAGCCACAATACTTTCCCACAATGCATCCTGGCTTCCTCCTCTCTGTCCTGGAGATAATTAATGAAGTAATTAAATTATCTCCCAGGACAAAGGCAAGACTCCATTATACACGTGGTGACACAGAAACAGTATATCACTTTAAAATACATAAAGACACATGTTATACATAAAACACAGACATGTAACATATCCCCAGATAGCTCAGGTCTGAGTGCACATTATTAGGTGAATGGCAATCAGACCACCCGAATACAGTTTAAGTGCCATGGAGCTAAAGTCTTTAATTATACGAACAGGCTCCATGGCATTGCTATCTGGGTTAAAACATTCACATAAAACATAAAATACAGAATTTCCCTGCATTCACCAAATCCATACGAATTAGAACCAGGGGCTGGAGGTTCAGCGGCGCCTGCACGTAAAAGTGTCCGATTTTGGTGCATGAAAGCCGGGCAGAAAAGCACTGGCTGCCCGGGGAGCTCCAGAACACCGCCACCTAGCGGCCGCTAAGTGTAACAGTGGCCACCCAGTAACATTCAATTAAGCTGCGGTTAACCGCAGCTTCAGGGAGGTAAATTGGAGGCACACTCCAGCTTCTGGGTGGCCAATTAACAGCGCCGGCCAGCTTCCCACGGCTCTGGGGAGGTTGGTAAACGGCTGTTTGTTTGGTAGATGGAATCTACCGAACTGCTGTGCAGAAAGGGAGAAATAAATCCTTCTGCACAGCAAAATTAACCCTTTAGCTGCCGGTCCATAATCTAAAGGTAGCAGGCGGGCAACCAGGCTTCTCCAGTTCATAGTGGCGAGGTTGGCTTCGCCACATACAGCAAGACAGGAAATGTCGTGTTTGCTTAATCCTTCTTTATGGACACCTCACCAACAAAGAAACAGTTAACATAACTAATAAAACAAATCAATCAATCGGCATTAAGATGGGCATATAAAACTCCTAACAATACCTTCCACTTCTTTCTTTGCTGTTGCCTCCAGGTGAGCATTCCTTATCTTATCTGTTTGTGTGTATATGCTAGTATCTGTTTCATTTACGTGGTTATTTACTATGGGGTTAGAGGCTTTGCTGTGTACCTTTTACTTGGTTTTCTGTTGCGGTCCCCACAGTACTGCAGCTCAGCAAACTTTAAGCTTCCCAGCCTCCCTGGAGTGTCTTTCACATATTCAATGGTGCTCCTTCATCTCTCCACGAACCACTGCTCTCTGGTTCAGTGTATGGACAGTGTTGGTAGTTCACTGCATAAATTGGCTAGGAGATTCGCTGTTGGATCTTGCTCGGGATCTTTATGAATACTGCCTAGACTGACAACTTTCCATCAGAGCGGAATGTCTCCCAGGTCAAGACATTCTGTTAACGGATTTATTCAACCCTTGCTGTAGGTAACATCTGGACATCCTTCGCCTCCTGGATGGTTTTTGGGGTCTCTGCCATGTGGACCCATATGCAGCCAGGGTGAGTCGCCACATGGAAGATTTTTATTCAGTTCACTTTTAGATCCTCTTACGGTAGCAGTGGATGTATTTCTACAGAACTGGCCTCCATCAGGATATGCTTTTTCCTCTACTCCATGATTCCGCATGCTCTAACTTCTTACACAGCAGTGCGTGACGGTGCTCCTGATAGCAGTGCTCTGGAGGATTCAGCCTTGGTTCCCAACTCTTCTGGAATTATTTTGTGGCTATTCCCTCCTCTTTCCCACATCCATTGATATTAGAGGATCGTCTCCCATTGGTGGCCCGGACCATTTCCAGGGATCATGGAATGTGCCAGATCGATTGTTAACGTCTCTGTATTTACTCCTGGGCATTAGGAAATCTTACTTGCATACCTAGAGAATCTTAGCATAACTTGTGTTTGAAACGGCAGTTGCATTATTTTATGGCCACTGTTGTGGCCGTCTTGAATTTCTCTCTTACCTTTTTTTCCCTTGGCGACTCCTGCAGGACTATTAAAATTTTTCACTCTGCACATGTTCCTCTTCGGGGCTCTGGGGTGGGTTGTCTTCTGATGCGCTGTCTTTTCGGGGATTTTATTTGACTAGACCTCTGTCTGGCTATGCTTCCTTTTGGGACGTTTCTGGATTTCTCCGTGTCCTGGAAGAATGGTCAGTTGTTGCCGGCAAAGCAGTATGGTCTCATTTTGTCGGGCTTCTGTTGTTCGTGTTTTATATGTTGATTGCCAGAAACACCGTCAGGAGTAAAGAAAAGCAAACTATTGATTTGTTACATACGTACTTTTTTTTTTTTTTTTATTCTTTATTTTTGTTGTGCATGTTATACATAGCATTGTCATACGCCACAACAGCGTGTCCAAGAGTGTACTTAGGTTAAACAGTGGCAAGAGGAATTGCACATTTTTGTATATTTATACTAAACATTAGCTTGGTTAAACAGTGAAGTCATTAAAATAAAAATGAAAAGGTAGCTTATTATAACCATTATAACTGAATATATTCTCGCTAGAGTTGCCGTGGTTTGCCAGAGCTAAGGAATGCTTAGTATATACAAACCAAATTGATAAGAAATGAGAACGGGGGATGGACAGACTGTCTAAATGCTAATGGAATATAATTAATTCTAAACCCAGACATTTGTGACAGAGAAGATTAAATAATTAAATTTTACTTTCGTTATTGTATAACGTCCCATTGTAATTTAAGGATCATATTTAGTTTACGAACTGTCATATTAGAAATTATAGCAGAATTTGCCAGACACATAGTCTGAAGAAAGCCCAAAGAAACTCTTTGAACTGACAGTAAACGTAAGTTATAGACAACCATAAAGATAAGGTAAATGACATCAAAATAGCCACCAGGAAAAGTTAACTCTTTCCTGGATAGGAATGTTTAGTGGGACGAGACTGCCCTCTATAGACCAAACACTTACATTGCTATCTGGATGGTAACCACACCTCCAGTTTTCTATTGGTCTATCACCTAGTGAATTTTCCCTTTAAAAAGTTAAGACAAAGGGAAGAGAGAGAAGGCGAGGGAAGCAAAGGAAGCAAAGAGGTGAGCAGTCGGGGGCAATGCAGAGAAATCCATGACAGATATCCACTCCAGGGCACTCAGAATTTCTAACACACCAATCACATATCCATTCAGTTCCTGAGACTACCTACATATGATGAGAATATCTATTCAACTGGTAATTATACTGGTTTCATTTAATTAATCTAAATTAATTAAAATTTTCTAATAGCATGATATATGACTGGATAAATCACGATCAGATTTCGATATTTAGAAATCTTAGTTACTAAAGAATATATAATTAAGCATTCCATTCTGCAGATGGAAAGGAATAATTATATATATTAATGTGACATATCACATGTTAGCATATCGTGATATTTATCCAGGTGTATTGATTTGCCCTAAAATAGGATAAAATATCTGTTTAGGCAAGTTAAAATTCTGCTTATAGAACATGGTAGATTACTCTTATTGGCTGGTTCCAGGAAATGACTAATGAGCTGGTTTAAATGTTATTTTATTTAAAATTACATGAGAATAGATCTTAATTACCTAGGAGGTCTAGCCAGCATTGAAAGGGTTATTCTGTCAGCTAAAGTTGTATGGCCTTAAGCTGCAAGCTCTGTGTGTGTAACTTTCACTTTCGTTTCTCTGTGAAGCACCGTCATAAATCTTGTTTGACAATTGCTGTGTTAGCCATTGGAATGTGTATTGCATACTCATGTTATACTGAATATTCATTGATTATTATCACGCATGTTACATATTATTATTATTTAAATTGTATCTATTTTTATAACAAATTGTGATTTTATTTATATGGAATACAAATATAATAAAATCACAATTTGTTATAAAAATAGATACAATTTATTGTGACAATTTAAATAATAATATGACCACTTACACGATAACGATCTTTGGGATCTGAGAATTGAAATAGTGGACAATTCTCAACTGTTTACTATTATTATCGCATAAATATCCCCACAGAATGGTCTCTGGAATTGGCTTTTCTGACATATTTTTGTCCTGGTCCACATACTTTGTTTGCTTCTGTTTCTAGGTGTTAAAAATGCAAACATGAAGCCTCCTGTATGGCTGTAAATTTCAGGATTATTTTAGCACTGGTGAACAAATAATATAAATGTTATTTAAGTCAGGAGGTGAATATCCCTCCCCTTGTCTTTCCCGTTCCCATACTTTGTTTTTGGGGTGGTTACGTCTGATGTTTTCTACTCTCCTGTATGTTCTTTGTTTAATTTATTGCATGTGTATTTGAATATATTGACATTTATAGTCTTATTGCTATGTATGATCTCTTGTAATACAGTTAACTTTAATGATTTCAGTTTGATCTGTAACGTGTTGGGATTCCAATGGTTAATGTTCTGCTGTGTTTGATGCATATTTTTCTATTCTTCTGAGTATGCTGCTCTCCTGCTCAATCTCATTAAAGGAAGTGGGGGTATTGTGGTTTTATAGAAATTGAAGAATATTTTTTATCTGGCAGGTTGGTATATTTAAACAACTTGGAGGTCCGTACCTACTAAGCCTTACGGTAATGTACTCTATCTATGGGAAAACAGCGGGGGGTAGGAGATAGAAGACTCCTTACTGACTAAATATCGGTACTTATGCAGAGTAATAAAAATGACTACTGTCTTTATTGGATCCTTAATAGCATAGTTTGCCGATAAACAGTCTCCCTTTATCGGTAGCTATTTGCCTAACCGATAAATAAATGGTGTTTGTTGCTGTGGTCTGGTTACCAAGAACAAACAAAAATTTCCCATAGTCAATTTCCCATTATTTACAGTGCTAGAAAGAATATATATATATATGTATATTCGGCAAGTTGTAAGTCATTATGGATAGAGATCATGTTATAAAGGGAGTGTAAGTGAACCCTTCGTTCAGTCCATTGGGGGACAGGGTTTTCAATCGATAAATCCAATAGCACTCCCTTTTCCTGATGTGTTGATCCCAGTTTCCCTTCCTTTGGTCCTGTCTAAGCAGTTCGATTCCCTGAAATTTCAAAACTGTAGGGTCTCCACTGTGTACATTCTTTACATGCCTAGAGATGGGGGTCTCTATATGTCTGGTGGTTTTGACAGAGTTGATATGTTCAAGGATTCTTCTTCTGAAGGGGCGGAAGGTTTTTCCCACATAAGATATTGAACATTGACAGGTGATCAAATACACTAAACCTTTTGAGCTACAATTGAAAAAGGAGCGTGTGTCAAACCTGATTGGTCACAGGGGGTTTAAAAAGTCCCGGCTTTTTCAGGTGATTTAATTCTTAGCCCCTGACGAAGGTGTTCTAATACACCGAAACGCGCGTCGGGCGTTAGCTTTTTTTACTTTTCACTTCATCACTTATTTGCTCACTTTAGGGACACCTTTGCTTATCACTATGGGTATTTAGACCCTCACAGGTTAATATAGATTTCTTCACTTTATACAGTGCTGTCCATACAGTTAGTGTGATGGCACATTAGGCAGCAATTGCTCTACTTTAGAGTTAGCTACAGATTAGAACACCCTTGAAGGTGTTGGGAGGATATTAGGGACTGATGCACAGCCTCTCTGTTAGACAGATATCAGATGAGTTAGTTTCCAGTCTCTAGCATATAGATATTAGGGGAGCTAGTCTCCAATCTATATCTCCCTCTGTACATCAAGCAAAGATGGAGTTACTCTAGTTGCATCACTGTTGATGATTGCAACACTGTATTGAGCCAACACTGTGGCTTTTTACCCTTTGCCTTTTCCATTGCTGCCAAATGTGTCTCTATGGGAAATTTTTGTTTGTTCTTGGTAACCAGACCACAGCAACAAACACCATTTATCGGTTAGGCAAATAGCTACCGATAAAGGGAGACTGTTTATCGACAAACTATGCTATTAAGGATCCAATAAAGACAGTAGTCATTTTTATTACTCTGCATAAGTACCGATATTTAGTCAGTAAGGAGTCTTCTATCTCCTACCCCGCTGTTTTCCCATAGATAAAGTACATTACCGTAAGGCTTAGTAGGTACGGACCTCCAAGTTGTTTAAATATACCAACCTGTAGGGTCAGCTCCCGGAATTTTGCCCAGAATTTGTCAAAGGCTTGTGCGATGCTGTCCTTCTGGGTGGCCCACTTCTTGGGAGTTTGAAGTGAGCTGGGTCTCGATTCGGCGGCCATCTTGGCTCTCTCCACGTGGGACTCAGATTTTGCAGGGCCCCTCCGGTGGATGCTGGACGGGTTTGTCTGCGCTTTGGGGGGGACCGGGATTACCCCCGCCGGTCCATAGGGGGGAGGGTGGGAGCGATTACGGGCTCCATAGTAGACCGTCGTGCAGGAAGAGCGGCAGTCTCTTCCCGCATCGGTCTCCCACAGGCTGCGTGGTTGCATTGTTATGAAGCTGCTGACCACCGGCGGGATTACCACAGGCATCCAGTGGAATTGTGAAGCGGTATGTTATGATTTTTGCTCGTTAGTCAGTTTTTTGGTCTTGGGCCCGGAGCTCGGGCAGCCTGCGACCCTCCACCTCAGCAGTCAGGCTCCGCCGTTATTTTAGTTTTTAATACTAGTTTTATACGGTTTCTGTGCTGCGGGAGGTGTCAGTTAAGAAGGTCTAAGTAAATATTTGCTTCCGGTCTTTAATAAACTTTAGATTATTAATTCACCAAGACTAGCATAATCTCCACCTGAGTGCTGCGGACAAGTTGCACCACAGCACACGTGACTTAAGCTAGCCCTTGCTCCCTACATGCATCAATGAGCCTTGGGCGCCCATGACCCCGACGGCGGTTCACCGATTGTCCTTCACAGCATTACTTTTGGTAGGTACTAACTCTTGCATGCTGGAAACACTTCACAAGACTTACTAAATTGGAGATGGTTATCAGCTAGTGTGATTGACATCAGTGGAGAGGAATCAGCCGGAGTGAGAATTTAAACTTGCCACTGGATCAGAGATAACATTTGTTTTAGCTTCATTTTTTTAATTGGTGGGTGAGGGCAGGACTGGAATGGTTAAACCCAAAACATTTTTTATGGAGTAACCCTTTAAAAAAAAGCTTTACAATGGACAAAAACACAAAATTAAACTTCATGTATGTTTCAGTGTAAGTGATCATGTGCCTCATGACTAATTTTACTACTCCGTGAATTGCCATCATTCTCCGCATCTATAATTATGCTAACAAATGAAAAACTGCAGTGGTTTTGCTCTCCCCAAATTAAATAGTTTCCAGACACAAATCAGTTTGCCAGGCAGTGTTTATTTGAAACATTAATATACAAATTGTATAAATATTTTTCATTCAGTGCGGAGGGGAATGGAAAATAGGTCACACATCATGGAGAGCAGTTGGCACCTTTAATCATCTTGCCAAGGTTGGCACACGTTAAACCCCTTCTGATAGCCAAGGTAATACATAACTAGTCCAGCATATCCCTATAGGGCAAATGCATGGTCATTCAATCCACTGGACAAGAGATACTTTTTACGACATTCTATAAGTCCGAATGCACTCAACCACAAACAAGTGCAGCATCATCTTCTTACACCTGTATTCAATGTCAGTTCTTCACTAGCTATGGATGTGAGCCTGGTTCTCTTGGTAGAGAACAACCCACTTCCAGTGGATGTGGGACAGGCGATCAGTTCCTGAGGGACCCCATCAATACTCAAGGAAAAGAAAGGCCCGTGTCCCCAATTGCAAGGGATTTACTCAAAAGTCTACCTCCCCAATAACCCTGCCCGAACCAGAGTCTTCAATCATTGAGTTTATCGTTTTCGCTCGCCTTTCTGTGTACGTTTTTTCTCCTTGTCTTTGCGTTCCTGCTTGGCCAACTTGTCCTTCTCCCTTTGCTGCTTGTCTTGGTCTTTCTTTTTCTGAGATGCATCTTTTAAGGCATCGCGTTCCAGCTTCTTTGCATTTACCACATCTTCAAGGTTGGTGTTTTTAAAGAGAGCTGGAAACTAGTTAAAGGGCCAATACTATTCAAAATGTGAAACAAATTATAAAAGCTACCTGAAAATAATTGGTGTGATCTGATTTCTTCCTTATGGATTCTTGTAATGGACGTATGTACATAAAATATCCTGTCTTTCCAAACACCTACCTCAGAGACACTTTTTTTTATCATCTGTGGTCAGACTGACAATATGGATCTCATGTATGGAGATATGTGCCCAGTTCTGATCATTTATCTTGTATATGTTGTAGGACCACTACGTGGATAGATAGAACTGCCACATATTTGTTCAAACTCTTGCAACACAACAAATGATCCAAGAATCGTTCTAGTGCAGAGACTGCTCCTTCTGTTGCTCAGTTTTTCTCTATCCACATTATTTTAGCATAATAAAACAATTCTTTTTACTATAAAATGGAAGTGACTTTTCATTGCACAACTGGTTCGGAATATATATTTAAAAAAGTATCACTTTCCTTAGGACAGCAATTACTAAAGTCTAGCTCTGCATTTCTGCCCAGGGTGTGGAAATTGAAAAAAATAAAAATCTACTTGATTAAGGGACTGAAATGGTAGCCCAATCTACTTATCCTGACAAAAAAATTCAGATTGGGGAACCTGTCTTAAGCCCTGGAAATTGACAGGGTTATTTACTAAAATCTGAATGGGAAAAACTGAGCGATAAGAGCGGATTAGGAAACAAATCTCCAGGTCAGCTAGTCACCGCCTCGGTTTTTTTTTTCATTCAAATTTAATTTGTGAAAATGTTGTGAATAACTCAGAGTGTTTCACCCTCTGTCCCCCAGAGTGTGCAAATTACCGGCTGCTGCTGGGGATAGCGAGGGTCTATATTTAATCTAAAACAGGAGTCTGACCTGCCTTCACAGATGAACAAGGTTATAACCCACTAGGGTCTGCACTAATTACAGGCTTTTAAGAAGAGGATTTATCTGAAAAACGAAAAGTTCTGCTATCAGTATAGCAGTTGAGTTTAAAAGGAAAGGTATTACACTTTACTAAATTATGTCACAGAAAGGATACATTTTTCGGGGTTGAAAGCAGCAGCACAGGGAGCATCCGCTTCTTCCTCTTCAGTGGAACCAGTTAAGGAATTTAACAAATTCAAGTCACAGTGTTCCGGACCCTATAGTGTTCTTTTAAATTTGATCTTACTCAGCAAATAACACCAACAAGTACTCACTTTACAAGTTTTTACTTTAGAATAAAAACCCTGCTATTATATGTTACCAGCCACACAGTGAATGGAAATCACAAACATTGACAAAAATAATCACGCAGATTAAGATTAGGTAGAGCGTTTAAAAAGTACTAAAGAATAACTGAATATATGCACCAAGTACAAAAAACTATGCTTAAATGTAGGCACTTAATTCCTTCCATTCTTAGTATCTTCACATTTAAAAACAAAATTATAGTGTAATGCGTATTGTATCTAGTGTAAACTTTTTTTTTTTTTTTTTTAAATGTATGTGCTGGTTATAAAGATATAGGTGCTATACACACATGCCATAGAGCCTAAAGTTAACTGGCTCTAGTGTGTATCACTTTGGTGCAAATGGTGACATCCTTGAACAGAAAACAGAAGTCTATAAAGAGATAGGACTATTTAAAAACAAACTACATTTATTTACATATCAATAAAAGATCCACATTGGACCAAATGGCAGAAAAACTCCAGAATCACATTTCACTCACCTTATGTATCCATTGCAGCGCTATCAAATAGTCAATACAAAATTTCTGACCGTCTGTGTCCTAAAGACTTTCAGCAATCCAGAATGCATGTATTAATCTTATCTACACCCATGCTCAAAGAGAAAAGATTCTCTTTTCCCCTACACAATTTATATTTTTAAATACGGACCTTTGTCTTGGCTTACCTTCATAGATATTACAGATTAGACATACTTTTAATAAATTGCATGAATCCAGACAATCTGACTGCTTTGGTTTAAAGAATAAAAAAAAACACACAAAAACAAAAAAAAAAAACCAGACTTTATGTACAGTTTTGACAACCCTAAATGCTCACATGGTATAACTCTTCCAGCTTGCATGAACCTTTATGTGAACAATCTGGTACATAAGTAAAGAGAGCACACAACTCTTCAAAGCATATACATCAAAAATAACTTGAATCAAAAGCAAAGGATATGCTTCATCATCTGTGATGTTGGCATACTGTGCCAGGAGGGCTGCCTTTCTTTGCTGCTCTTCCTCGGACACTTCCTTGGCTTTCACTACAATCTGGGCTTGTTTCTCAATCATGCTGGCAAGAGCCTGTACTTCATCTGGGTAGACAAACACAGCACAATGTGATTACACCTAGCAGACATTTTTGTTTTTTTCCAAAGAACACATTCAATTTCTTAACAGACACTTTCCTAAATCCATCATTTCACAACTTCGTATACTTAAAACCCATACAATGCTGAGCACAGATTAGAATATTATGTCTGGGCTGCCATAGACAGTACTCCTGTATGTAAACATCACTTTTTTTGTTTTGTCTTTAGCCTACGGAGGGAATTCATCTACAGCGTTTAATATCACTTTCATTACACCATATTCGGGCTTCTAGTTTAAATCTATCCCGATAGCACCACTTGCTCTGACTCGGGCTGTCTGTCTTGATAGTCTAAAGAAATCTGTTCATCTTACTCCACTCTCCTCGAGTGTCTGTTTTATAATTCACAGCTTTCCCTGAGACTGAAGTTAAATCAATGAGCTAAATTTAGGAATCCAGCGTATTCTTGGCTCATTGTATTTGTATATGCATTTTTAAATTCTGCATTCCTGTTCCAGAGACCCGAAAGTTGCAGAGTAATATTAGCTTGCTTGTACAATCTAGCACACCAAACTTACTTGACCTTGCTACCATCTCTGTGTTTCCACTGTGCATGCAGACTAAATGATCTAACTCGTGCTCTGCTGAGGATGACCTGGCTGGCAACAGACATAGCAAAAACAAAATCCAAGGATTCTGCCTGCAAATGTTGTTGCTGTCCAGCCTTGCTGTGTTCCAATTCATTTGTCCTTATATAAATAATACATTAGATCGTTATTTCCTGACATCTAATTGTCCTGCTTTGCTTCAGGTGTTCAGTGAAGCATAGCACTTTCCCCGTGTTTGGCTACCTGCTTACCTTCTTGTTTTGGCTGTGCAGGGCCAGAATTCTGAGTTTCATACCATTTGGTAACAATCTCGAGGCACACCTCCTCTATTGAATCTTCTTCCTGTGAAAATGAAAAAGTTATTAACTTGAAATTAATATTGCAAGTTCACAATCCGATCATTTCTGAATCAAGAGGCACATTTAGCCCGTTATAGCATAACCTCATACTTGTATCAAAACACTACTGGACTGTGTCATTTTGTTGATAATTTAGAGCAGGGGTGCCAGAAAGATAGATCCCCCAGATGTTGGAGAACTACAAGTCCTATGATGCTTTGCATGTCTTTAGAATGACAAAGCATCACAGAAGCGGTCGTTTTAAAACATCTAGGGATTTACCTTTTTTGGCACCCCTGATTTACAGCATAACCTTTAAAAAGGAAAAGCATTAAAAGCAAATATTATAAGAATGAAAAAACAAAAACAAACAGTGGGTGAGGCCATTATAAAACTAGCCTCTGAATACAGAACATAGAAATAGAATAATGCTAAATATCACTCAAAGATTATGGAGATATATCAATCTGTTACTCTGTAAATAGAGGCGATGACACTTTATAACATCTATTTACATAAAAGGAAAGTAGTAGTTAAAACATCAGACCTCCTCACCCTCAAATGATACACAAACTACATTTTCAAGAGAGAGTGCACATGCTAAGAGATTGGTATACGGTCCTTTCATTTGGAAACAAGAAGCATTATTTGCACCTGCCTGTGAATATAATAATTGTGAAAATTAAGAAAGAAAAAATGGAGTAGCTCAGCCTACTCATGTTCGAATCATCTGAATTACTCTATTGTCGAAAAGATTCCCGATAAAGTCACACCAAGTCATATGTGTGACGACAGGTGCAGTTTAATGGCAGCCCCTGTCAGGTTCTAGTAACTCGCAGTGTCGCTTCACTCACGGATAGAACTATTTGAGGCTTAACATGTGCAGAACTGCTGCACAAGCGGTTTGTAAAATCCTACACAAATTTGCATTAAGCACTATTCATAGCATAGTATACGCAAGGAGCAAAAGTACTATAATTCCTTATAGTGTGTATATATATATATATATATATATATATATATATATACATATACATATATACACACACACACACACACACACACACACACACACGCCTATATCTATCTCAAAATGCCATAGAGTATCAGCAGTCTCTTACAGGGCCAGTCCAGGCACCATAACCACAACTGGATAGCACAATGGTTAGAAGGTTAGAAAGCAATAAAGCTGCAGGCACACCTGTTGAATACGTTCCACTTCTACATTCCATTCACTTTATTACTGATGTGTAAGTACCACCTACACAATAAATAACCTTAAAATGTTGATGAAAGTTATTTTACTAGCTTGGCACATCAGCTGACACACTTCGCCAATGAATGACAATAAAAAGTTAATAACAAATTTATACTGCTGTGAGCAGACTAACCTTTTACCATAAACACTGAATAAACACGTAACTACGCATTTTTTTTTTCAAATTTAAGATTTTTATTTTCAGAGAAATAGAAACCCAAAGTGGGTATCAAACAAAAGATGGGGAGGGATACAAAAAGAAAGAAGAAGGGTGGGGGGGGAGGGGGGTATATGAGGCGACATGCCTTTATGGTGTTCCTTGCGCAGAAGGACATATACATGACATCTTCGATTATACAAGACAAAGTGAAGCGAACTTTAAATGCATTAATATTGAAATATAAATTGTCCAAATACATCACTGTATATACCTTGTATCATTGGACCCCAAGCGAAAGCAGACCCCACATAACATCCAAGGACATGTAGTATAATGCGGTTGTTAACCTCTAGCCTAACTTGGGGTAGGTGGTCAACTAGAGGGATTAGGTTTTCGACTAGTGGTTCTAGAGTTAGAATCCATCACAGTGAGCCACGGTGTCCATATCCGCTCAATCTCTCTCCTTTGTGTGTGCGATTCTGCGGAAAGTATCTCGTATTTGTAGTATTGTAGTATTCTATTTATAAGTTCTTTGCGCGTAGGGCATTTTGTGCTCTTCCAGCATTGAGCCAGTAAGTTCCGCGCTGCTAGAATAACCAGAGAAGCTATTTTCTTGTATTTTCTGTCCCATTGATCCGGGAAGATCAATAGCAGAGCCAATGTTGGTGTAATGGTAGATGTATAGTTCAGAGATTGGAGCAGTATTTGCTGAACTTGTTTCCATAAAGGTTTTATTACCGTGCATTCCCACCATATGTGGGTCATGGTGCCCTCCTGTAACTCGCACCTCCAACAGTTAGGTGTTGTGGAGGGGTAAATTTGGTGTAACCTGTGCGGTGTAAGGTACCATCTGTACATTATTTTTTTATGTGCCTCTATGTGTGAGGAACAGGATGTCAGGCCGTTCAGTGTATTTAGTGCCTTAATCCATTGTTCGTCTGCAAGTTTAGGGATACCTTCTTTTTCCCATTGTTCCACATATTTAAACGAGTGGGGCTGAACTTGGTTCAGTGTCGCTTTATAACATAGTGATAGTGATTTGGATTTAGCTGGAGCTGTGTGGCATCTGGAGATAACATTTAACGTTGGTATGATGTTTTGCGTTGGGGATCTTGTTTGAAGGGATACGTGTGTATTTATAACGCTTTTGAGTTGTAGGTATTGGAATGTGAAGGAATTAGGAAGGTTAAACTGGTCTTGCAAAATCGGAAATGGTCTAATCCCTGATGTGTCGCAGACGTCCCTAATATATTGAATTCCATGTTTAGTCCATGATTGTAATGACAACCACGGAGTTATCCTTGTGAGTGTTTCTAGAGGAGCGTGTATGCAGTACTTCCCCTTTTCTGATAAGGTAGCCAGAAGTTTATCCCAATATTTGAGGGTCACTATAGATGAGGGGTACAATGTTAATTTTTGCGGTCTGTGTATTTTCGGTGCCCACATCATATGTAAGATGGGGTGAGGATATGCTTTGTCATCTTCCATGTCTACCCATTGAAACGTGTGTTTAGGGGCATGGAGCTTTATTGCAGACTCGAGAATAGCAGCCTCATAGTAGGCAGCAATTTTGGGTAGTCCTAAGCCTCCTGTGGATTGTGTCTGTTGGAGTAGGTGGATCGGCAGTCTAGGTTTTTTCTTGTGCCAGATAAATTTGGATATAGTTGTCTGCAGTGTTTTTAGTATACGTGAAGGGATTGGAAGGGGTAACATTCGAAACACATATAAAATTTTGGGTAGTACTATCATCTTTGTAGTGTGGATACGGCCTAGCCATGATAGGTGTACATGGTCCCAGCCTTGAAAGAGTGACGTGCACATGTGTGACAGTGGGTCATAGTTCAGGTTCACAGTCTTGGTGGCATGTAGAGCAAGTTTCACTCCCAGGTACGTTATATAATTCTGTCTCCAGTCAAATTGAAAAGTCTGGCGTAATTTATCTGCTCGCTGTGTGGGTAGGTGAAGCGGTAGCGCCTGTGTCTTAGCCGCATTTAGTTTATAGTATGATATTTTCCCATACTCTTGCAGTATGGTCATAAGACATGGTAGTGATATATCAGGTTTGGAGATGGTTAGGAGGATATCGTCCGCGAACATTGATAGTTTGTAATTTGACTGCCTTATGGGTATGCCAGAAATTAATGGATTTTGTCTGATTTTTATTGCCAGAGGTTCTAAGGCGAGTATAAAAAGAAGTGGGGAGAGAGGGCATCCTTGTCTTGTACCATTGGTGAGATTCAAGGGTGCTGAGAGAAACCCTGACTGATAAACTCGGGCCGTGGGATTTTTATATAGTGTCATTATTCCTTGTATCATTTCCCTCGGGAACCCATATTTAGCGAGGATCGTTGTCATGTATGCCCAGTAAAGTCTATCAAATGCTTTTTCAGCATCCAGTGCCAATAAGAGGCTTTCTGTTCTCTCTGTGTCTATATGAGCCAATATATTGAGGATCTTTCTGGTGTTATCGGAGCCCTGTCTGCCCTTGATAAATCCCGCTTGGTCATTGTGGATTATGCGAGTTAGTATAGGGTTTAGTCTATTCGCTAAGAGTTTAGCATAGATTTTAGTATCGCAATTTAATAGGGAGATCGGTCGAAAGTTGGGGCAATGGGTTGGAGGCTTCCCTGGTTTCGGTAAAGTAGTGATATGGGCTTGTAGCATCTCGGTGGGCATGTTCCCTTTTTGGAAGCAGTGGTTGAACAATGTCGTTAGGTAGGGTGCTAGTGTGTCTTTGTAGGTATAGTAGTAAAGGTTTGTAAACCCATCGGGTCCCGGGGATTTGTGTTTCGGGAGTTGTTTTAAAATGTCGATAATTTCCTGTATTGTGAATGGTTGTATCAACCGTCGGCTCTCTTCTGCAGTAATAGTAGGTAGGGGAATGTCTGTTAAGAATGCATCTATGTCTTTTTGCTCAGGTTTATGGCAGTCTGGGCCCAATGCTAGGTTATAAAGATCGCTATAATATTTGCCGAATTCGTCTGCTATTTCCTGTGGATCAGTAAGTTTAACTCCTTCTTTCGTATGTATAAGGGCTATTTTGGTTGCTGCGGCCTTTGCTTTTAGTTGCGCCGCCAAGACCTTCCCTGCTCTATTCCCTTCTTTAAAAAATTTGTGTTTCATTTTAGTTAATAAGTATGTTGTTTTAGCCATTTCCATGTCTCTTAATTGGGCTTGTAGGTAAAGAATACGTTGTGTGGTATCGTACGAGGGTGCGTGTTTATTGGTGTGTGTGAGTGTGATCATCTCAGTATTTATAGCTATATAGGCTGCCATGCGTTGTTTTTTATTATAGCTAGCGTGCTTAATAAATTGTCCCCGGAGGACCGCTTTATGGGCTTGCCATAGCGTTGCTATGCCAATATTTCCCGTGTCATTTAGGGAGAAGTACGCTTCTAGTTCTGTTTTGATTTGTTGAACTAATGTGTGGTCTGTTAGAAGGGAGTCATTTAATCGCCATGTACGGTTCGCGCTGGTCGGGTGTTGAGTTGTCAGGGATAGTGTGATCGGAGCATGATCCGACCACGTGATATTGCCTATAGTTGAACAAGATATTTTCGCTGTACGGTTTGATGGGAGTAGAAATCGGTCAATCCGGGAATATGTGTTGTGTACCAGAGAGTGATGCGTATAGTCTTTATCCAGAGGGTGCAGGGCTCTCCAGATGTCAGTGTACCCATGTGTTTGTAGAATGTTTCCCATACGGGTAGTCATGCGAATTCTTTGTTTTGATGTCTCATGTAAGATCTTAGATGAAGAAGTAGTGTCTGAGGTTGGGTCTAAAATAAAATTGGTGTCGCCACCAATGATGATTTCTCCAAATTTGTGGGCATTAGTTAGCGTGAGGATATGGTCTAGGAATATATGGTTACCACTTTGTGGCCCATATATATTTACCAAGGTATATTGGGCATTGTTGATTATGCACTGTATAAGGAGGTATCGTCCTTTTTTATCACTTATTTGTTTTATTAGTTGGAAGGCCACCGCATTGTTTATCAGAGTAGTGACTCCTCTTTTCTTTTTTTTGTATGTGCAATGGTAACCTAACGGGAAGGCTCTGGAGGAAAATTTTGGGTGGTTGTCGGTCTGAAAATGAGTTTCCTGATAGAAGGCTATATGAGCCTTATGTTTTGTCGCTTCTTGTAAAGCCATTCGACGCTTATGGGGCGAATTAAGTCCCTTAGCGTTGATCGACAGGATGTTCAGCGTCATTTGAGTCTTAAGGATTTGGTGCTATTTGTATGTTGGGAGGGTATATCATCTCTGTGTAGGTGGTGTAGTGGGTCTAGCCCTACTGTTTTCAACCAGGGCGGTAATTTTTTATAAAATGGTAATACGTAGTATTGGATCCCCAATAGTTGACCCTTGATTTCAATCTCCTGTGCAGGTGAGATGCACATGAACATGTCTTGGTGGTGTTGCGTCGCCATGGGAGGAAGAGGGAAGGGAAGGATGAGTGAACTAAAAAATAATAACCAACTATATACAAAGAGAAGGTCTCCAACTTGAGACCAAATCGTCTTAATGTTTGTTGGGCACTGAAGCCCTCTCGGGGGATGGAGAGTCCCTTTTCTTTAGGGTGAGACCTGTCGTCTAAGGTAGGGTATTGTTTTTCCATCAGTCCCTTGACTTGGGTTGAGGCGAACGTGGGTCATCCCCAGGTATTGTTAATAGTATCTTAATTGTTAATGAGTTATAGATGTATAGAAATTGTCATCTATTTATTTAACAGTTTCATTTTTTTATTTTTTTTATTTATTTATTTCTTTATTTATTTTTTATTTTTTATTTTTTTTTTATGTATTTTTTTTTGTTCTTTGATTTTTTTTTTTTTCTTTTTTTTTCTCTTTGTATGCTACCTATGTGTTGAGGTAGTCTGAGGTGGCCTTTAAGTGCCTGTCACACGAACCTAGTGTCTTGTTGGGGTCTATTGTCCATTTGATACAGGAACCGTGCAGGGGGATGGTGAGCTGGGGGACAACGGAACTAAAATGAAAACATGTTATGTTCTTTAAAGTCTGATATGAACCGGTGGACCTTATTGACTCTAATCGTGAGATACCCAATAAGCCCGTGTGTTCCTATCGGCTCATGGCCCATGGTGCGGGGAGTGAGAGGCGAGGGGCAGTATCCATATTTTAGTGCAACCGCTGCTTCTTCCTAAGTGTGTTTTGGCGGTCTTATTCTGGTTTAAGATTTAGGAACAGCAACATTACTGAGTAATCAGGGTTTGTCGTTTAGTACATTGTGTTGTGGGCTAGTTACACTCGGTGGGTATTGTGACTCTAGACCGTATGTCTATTGCTGTTAGATATTGTGGAAGTGCGGTATGTGCTATTTCTAATATGCGGTACTAAGCCCCTCCCCGCCTTTTACTATGTAGGCCGACCTGTTTGTTGCACTTCCTTACAACATATTGGGATGTTCCCATGTCTCACTCCTTTCTTGTGGGGCAATAGTCAAAAGCCGACATATTAGAGACACAATAAACAATTAACTATAAAACTATAAAACTATGGAGAAAAACAAACATCTAACACCGTGTGGGATAAGTATTCACCACAGCTGCGCTACTCCTTAGTGAGTCATGAGTATACGCATAGTTACTATGGGCTCCACTGGTCTTATGTGGGAAAGTCACTTATCTGTAGTTTGCGTTTCCCAATCTGGGGTTACTTTCATGGGAGCTGTCGTCGCCTCTCGTGAAGTAGCTTGGTTCGCTGCGTCTAGTACAGGAATGTTCCATTCCGCCAAAACCCTTTGTCCCTCCTCTGGGCTAAGAAGATGTTTTTCGGTGCCGTTCCTCCTGATGATAAGGCGAGTCGGGAAACCCCATTTATAGGGTACCTCTGCCGCTCTCAAGGCTGTAGTTATAGGTAGAAAGCTTCTACGTGCGTTAAGCGTCGTTGCTGAGAGATCCGTATACAATTGAATTTTATTGTATGAATCAGGCAGTTTAGGACGTTTCCTGGAAGCTGACATTATGGTTTCCTTGGAGGTATAGTAATGTATTCTCGTTATCGTGTCCCTCGGTGTTGATGGCGGGAGGTGTCTGGGTCTTGGTAGTCTGTGGGTTCTATCCAACAGTAATGCTGATTCCGGGAGGTCAAGTGCCAGCAGATGGAAAAGTGTGGTAACGTATCTTCCCAGCTCGCCGGGGCCTATATCCTCCGGAATGCCGCGTATGCGCACATTGTTCCGGCGGTCACGATCTTCGTGATCAGCGAGTTTGGTGATGATAGAGGCTATCTTGGTTTCCAGATCACTGTAGGCCGAAGCCACGTTGTTATGCGCCTTAATGAGCTCCTCAGTTTTGTTTTCGAGGCAATCGGTCCTTTCACCCAATGCTTTGACATCCGCTCTTATTTCCCGAGCTAGCTTGGCAAAGTCTGCTTGCAAAGATGTCTGTAAGCCATTCAGCATTTTTTGTATTGCTGATTCCGTTGCTGGGATGTCTTTATGGGATATGGAGGTGTAATCGCTTCTGTCGGAACTTGAAGCTGGTGAGACTGTTCCGTCGGCGCCATCTTGCGCGCGGCGTGGCGGTGAGGCCATAGCTGCGACTTGTAGTGAAGGTGTGTCTTTTACCTTATTCTTTTTCGTGGAGCGTTGTGTCATTTTGTTCAGACGGTGCTCCAGTCTGTCTAGGCAGTATTAGACAGGTAAGTTTCTCGTTGTTCGCTAGTATAGTCGCTGTGTTAGGGTATTCTCTCCTGGAGCCGATCGCTCACACGTCCGACTTCATGAACGGTCAGGCCACGCCCCGTAACTACGCATTTTAAGTCATGCTGCGCTTGCTTGGCACTGCGGGCTCTCTGGCAGCAGTTTGTTGGGCAGTGAGAGCAAAGACTTATGTAATTTGTCATGGCACAGCTGTGATGGGGTACTCTGGCAAATGATCCTTGCAGCTTCCTAGAGCTCTTAGATGTAGGACATTGGGTTGGGCTTTACCCAATTCAATGTCCATGGAGGGCAGCCATGTTTTTTGTGAGGATTTTTTATAAATATAAAACAAATCTACCCAACTGACTCTAAAGGCCATTTTGCCTGCACTCAGTTTATTAAAAAAAGTTTGTCAGTCGACAAACGTCCAATAAATGCCATCCAAATAAACAGAATTTATTGTTTGGAAGTGTACCTTAAGCATTAATATGTTGGCTGAGTGCTGAGTTATTGATACTCTCTGTGTCAAGCTGCACAAAAACAGTTTGACACCGAATCTGTGGGCATTACCAAGGGCATGCAGGCATCATAACTCCATTGGGTTGTGGTGGATATGGTACTTAAGAGTACCCTTTAAGTCACCTGACTTCACCCTTTCAATGTATTTAAATATACAATTTCTAACTGCAATAGACATTTATCCAAAAAGTACATTGTGCATTAGAGATTTTCCACACATTTAAATTTAGTTTGCACTATGAAGATAAAGACAAACTAACATAGATCTGGTTTTATTTTCTCTCTCTCATTTTTCCATAGTTTACAGTCTTACCATATAGACAGCAGGTTCTTTTCCAAGAGTGACTTTATTATATAGCTATCATTAGACAACCGACCCCACTCACTGCTTGATTGCAAAACGGGCCTGGTTAAACTAAACACTAAGTAAAATTGTTTCTCCTTTCTAGTGCGGAGGTCAGTGGGAACACAGGAACCAGTTTATTGTGGCTCTTATTCTGGACATCATTAACTTCATCCCACTCATGGCAGATAATATTACTATTAATAATAATAAATCGGCTCAGTTTAATTGGAACTAAACACATTATTATTATCATTATTATATCTCTCTCCCCCCCGGGACCCAGTGCTCTCCCCCCGGTAATCTCACCAGGAAGGCGGCCAGGATGCCCCTGAGAGCCTCGTCCCTCTCCTCGTGGTTGTCGTCCTCCTCTCGCAGGACCCCCTGGATGTAGGCCGGGTACACGGCCGGGTCCATGCCCAGCTCCTCCAGCCGCTGCTCCAGCCACAAACCGAAATCCCCGGCCACCACCTGGCCGCTGGGCGCCGCCATCTTCTCGCCGGGCTGGGGGTCCTTCCAGGACCAAGGGGGAGTGGCCGAGGGCGGGGCTGTCTGTAGAGGGCGAGATGGGGAGTGAGCATGCGCACAGGTCGCCGCGTGATTGGCTAGCGCTTTCCTCACTAGTTTGCAGCCTCTCGGCCGCCGTCCATAGGCGGGAGTTGCTTCATTTAAATCCCTAAATGCGAGTGACGTCCCCGAGAGGCGGCTCAGAGCGGAGAGCGGAGCTAGGAGGCACTGCTGGCAGGTAAATAGACCGCACACGGGGGGTATTAATGCAGAGTGGGGCTCTGCAGGCCTGGGTGTACGTGGTGGCTGGCTCAGCATGATGGGAGCTGGGCTATTACCTCAGGGGGACTAGTGATCAGCTTCTCTGGCTGCCATTACCTCAGGGGGCTAGTGATCAGCTTCTCTGGTTGCCATTAGCTCAGGGGGGGCTAGTGATCAGCTTCTCTGGTTGCCATTAGCTCAGGGGGGCTAGTGATCAGCTTCTCTGGATGCCATTAGCTCAGGGGGGCTAGTGACCAGCTTCTCTGGTTGCCATTAGCTCAGGGGGGCTAGTGATCAGCTTCTCTGGCTGCCATTACCTCAGGGGGGCTAGTGACCAGATTCTCTGGTTGCCATTACCTCAGGGGGGCTAGTGACCAGATTCTCTGGTTGCCATTACCTCAGGGGGGCTAGTGACCAGATTCTCTGGTTGCCATTACCTCAGGGGGGCTAGTGACCAGCTTCTCTGGCTGCCATTACCTCAGGGGGGCTAGTGACCAGCTTCTCTGGTTGCCATTACCTCAGGGGGGCTAGTGACCAGCTTCTCTGGCTGCCATTACCTCAGGGGGGCTAGTGACCAGCTTCTCTGGCTGCCATTACCTCAGGGGGGCTAGTGACCAGCTTCTCTGGCTGCCATTACCTCAGGGGGGCTAGTGACCAGCTTCTCTGGCTGCCATTACCTCAGGGGGGCTAGTGACCAGCTTCTCTGGCTGCCATTACCTCAGGGGGGCTAGTGACCAGCTTCTCTGGCTGCCATTACCTCAGGGGGGCTAGTGACCAGCTTCTCTGGCTGCCATTACCTCAGGGGGGCTAGTGACCAGCTTCTCTGGCTGCCATTACCTCAGGGGGGCTAGTGACCAGCTTCTCTGGCTGCCATTACCTCAGGGGGGCTAGTGACCAGCTTCTCTGGCTGCCATTACCTCAGGGGGGCTAGTGACCAGCTTCTCTGGCTGCCATTACCTCAGGGGGGCTAGTGACCAGCTTCTCTGGCTGCCATTACCTCAGGGGGGCTAGTGACCAGCTTCTCTGGCTGCCATTACCTCAGGGGGGCTAGTGACCAGCTTCTCTGGCTGCCATTACCTCAGGGGGGCTAGTGACCAGCTTCTCTGGCTGCCATTACCTCAGGGGGGCTAGTGACCAGCTTCTCTGGCTGCCATTACCTCAGGGGGGCTAGTGACCAGCTTCTCTGGCTGCCATTACCTCAGGGGGGCTAGTGACCAGCTTCTCTGGCTGCCATTACCTCAGGGGGGCTAGTGACCAGCTTCTCTGGCTGCCATTACCTCAGGGGGGCTAGTGACCAGCTTCTCTGGCTGCCATTACCTCAGGGGGGCTAGTGACCAGCTTCTCTGGCTGCCATTACCTCAGGGGGGCTAGTGACCAGCTTCTCTGGCTGCCATTACCTCAGGGGGGCTAGTGACCAGCTTCTCTGGCTGCCATTACCTCAGGGGGGCTAGTGACCAGCTTCTCTGGCTGCCATTACCTCAGGGGGGCTAGTGACCAGCTTCTCTGGCTGCCATTACCTCAGGGGGGCTAGTGACCAGCTTCTCTGGCTGCCATTACCTCAGGGGGGCTAGTGACCAGCTTCTCTGGCTGCCATTACCTCAGGGGGGCTAGTGACCAGCTTCTCTGGCTGCCATTACCTCAGGGGGGCTAGTGACCAGCTTCTCTGGCTGCCATTACCTCAGGGGGGCTAGTGACCAGCTTCTCTGGCTGCCATTACCTCAGGGGGGCTAGTGACCAGCTTCTCTGGCTGCCATTACCTCAGGGGGGCTAGTGACCAGCTTCTCTGGCTGCCATTACCTCAGGGGGGCTAGTGACCAGCTTCTCTGGCTGCCATTACCTCAGGGGGGCTAGTGACTAGCTTCTCTTGCTGCCATTACCTCAGGGGGGCTAGTGACCAGCTTCTCTGGCTGCCATTACCTCAGGGGGGCTAGTGACTAGCTTCTCTTGCTGCCATTACCTCAGGGGGGCTAGTGACCAGCTTCTCTGGCTGCCATTACCTCAGGGGGGCTAGTGACTAGCTTCTCTGGCTGCCATTACCTCAGGGGGGCTAGTGACTAGCTTCTCTTGCTGCCATTACCTCAGGGGGGGCTAGTGACCAGCTTCTCTGGCTGCCATTACCTCAGGGGGGCTAGTGATCAGCTTCTCTGGATGCCATTAGCTCAGGGGGGGGCTAGTGATCTGCTTCTCTGGTTGCCTTCATTTCCATATGACTGGCTGTGGATGGAGGGCCAAGAGGCCCAGCTCTCAAGAAGAGTGACTTATCTTTATCTCCATATTTTAACTAACATTCGTGAAAGTAAAGCTGTTTTTGCAGTCTTACTGTTTTGGGTTAAAATTCTCTTTGTGACTATTGAGATCTCCACGTGTGATATTATAGTGCAGGAATAGGCAGCCTTTGGCACACCGGGTCTTGTGGATCTCCCCCTGATGCTTTGTCAGCATTATGGCTGTAAGTGCATTATGGGGGATGTAGTCCATAACATATTGAGTGTGGAAGGTTCCCTACACCTGGTATAGGGAATAACCCTGTGTGAATTTGAGGTGGGAGAATATAAATAAATACCAATGGCTTTATTGTTAAATGATTAAACCCACCCATTGCATGCCACGTCATTGTTCTATGATTAAAACCAACCATTGCATGCCACATCATTGTTCTAGATTAAACCCACCCATTGCATGCCACGTCAAGCTGTGGTGGTAGGTGATTAAAGGAATACTCCCGCTCTAGTGGTTATGACGCCATGAGTTCATTAGGGCCATCCAGATGTAGTCAGACTGTGTGTAAGAATGGTTTGAAAATGTATCTGGGCTCCTGTGCACCCGTGCTGAGTTTTCATACCGTTCTCCAACAGTTTGACAAATTACATTGGGACAATGCCAAGGCACTCCTGACACCATAACATCTTCAGTGGGCTGTATCAGTGATTGGAGTGTTCCTATAATTATGGCATGTGGTGGGTTTATTACCAAATTTTTAAGTTTGTATTGAAGAGTGTGTGTATATTGTTGTGCATTACCTGCATATCTCAAATTGGACTTTGGAAAGTCCCCCTTGGGCACAGATACCTGAGAAACCATGTTCCTGGCTTGACATGCAAATGAGCGCAGACAGACCTCTTTATTTAGACTTCAATTAGCATTTATGCAGGTACTCTTAACAATGGACTTTTCGACACAGCTTTTTAAGACAAAAAAAAACAAAAGCACAGATGTAAACCAAAACGGGCCATTCATGGACTGTACAATTTCGACTTTGTGGGTCTCATCAGCATTTGCACCGTGGGGAGTTTTATTGTGTTTTGGTCTCGTCCAAATCTTTTAAGTGTGTATTTAATATGATGTGCAGTAAGTTAAAGGAACACTCCAGGCACCACAACTACTACAGCTGGTCGCCACCAGCCCCCAGCTCTGCACTTCTTTGCTTAGCTCAGTGAAGAGATTTTCATTTTTTTTTTTTGCTCTCACTGAGCTGTAGTGAACAATAAAGAAAATGTCCCAGCACTTCTATTTCAGCAAAGTGTCCTTTTATTGAAGTCGTGCACTGTAGGTGGCTGCTGTCTTTGCGACATATTTTGAGTTGTAGCAAAGGTGAGAAGCAGTGACGATGGACTTCAAGTAAGAAGAAGTCAACCAGTTCTAAAATGGATGGGCATTCCTGGCACTATAACCATTACCGGATGCGGTGGTGGTTATGGTGCTTGGTGCGTTCCTTTTAAAATGAGTTGTGGATCCATCCTGTGTTGTCTCTTTAAGTGGCTGCTAATAAAATATGAGATTGGAGTAGTTTTGCAAATACAAGCAGGGGTAATGGTTAGAATGTAGATTAAATGGGAATAGGAGCAAGTGTGAATGAAGTTGAAATTTGAATACAAATAATGGACCGGAACAAGTATCAACTTTCATTTTAGGTCGAATTTGAATGTCCCTTTCATCCCACATTGAAGACTATAAAATGTGTAACTTCTTTTTCTCTGTCTCTTTTGTAGGGCCCATGGCTGACCCGAACACCATTCAGACTGGTAAGTAGTAACTATGACCACCGCAGTCATCTTGCGTTTCTTTGGACCTTTTCTGCTTGTTCATCATTCCTGTCCATAACACAAAGGTTAATCTTTTAAGGAGCCAATCTGCTCCCTGACACCCTCACAGTCTGCAACCTGTATCTAGGCACAACGGAATGTTCTGTATGTATTGTAACTCACAGTGGGCAGCCAGTGATTGGCTTAGAGTGTCAGCTGATCATTTCATTGAATCATTGTCGCCCAAGCAGAATAATAGGAAGACGTATAGTTGCTGTGGAAAGGACAGGGCAACTGGTAACTGGGACCTGACTTACAGGTTAAAACGTTCAAAATAGTTAAATCTCATTGGGTAACTCAGCACCTATGGACTCCTCACCCCATAACTGTTTTGAAGGAGGAGTCCCTCCTGTACAGCCCCACATTAACGAAGAAGGGTCCTTGTATCTTTGAATGCAAGATCTACTTAATGATCTATGTTGTCATAAGAATCAAAATAGAATGACCCACTGTTATTTACTGTATAGAGTTGTCTATGCAATGATGTAGTGGTGTAGGTGCCAAAAAACTATTCCCTGCGGTGTAAACTAAAATAGGCGGTGTTTACAAAGCTTTCGAAGGCTACATGTAGTGACTGTAACTCAGACAGCCACAACAGTTGCTTCCTATTGTGATCCTGCAATCTTTGCAGGACTGAGGTTTGGTGCCTTTTGCTTGAAGATGCCAAACGTTCCCCATTGAGCATTATTGGAATAATGTATCTTTATGAGGAGATACTGATTGGTCCTTATGCAGTAGGCCCCTCAATGCTATCTCTTCCATTAGAAATACAGGTTTGTAGTAATAACTTTGGAGTGCTTCTTCACACTCTTGCTTCTCTGCATATTTTGAAAGACCTCCAAAGGGGACATTCCTGCTTGGGTCGTGGTGGGCCGAATGCTGCGGATTTAGATATAATTATTTGAGACTGTCCCATTTACAATTATATGAGTTGTCCGTTTTGTTGCGTGAGTACAACAGTGAAGTGAGACTGCGAGATCCTCCACAGACAGGCTCACAATCAACAATAATATTAAGTTTTCCTGCAGCCATCGCTAGCAACTTTAACAAAAGCTACTCTGGTAGCTCTGCGTTTTGTCGTTCTCAAGCTTTACCATCAGACAAAGTAGTCACTTATGATATCTTGACTGCATTGAAATTCGAATGAAATTCCAACTCCGTATTGGATTAATATTCTAACTTTATAAACAATATTTAAAATGTGTGGTCTGTTAGCAGAGCTGCTTTAAGGGGTCTAATGAACAGATTCTGTTTTGCGTATGTTATGATTCTGAAGTAGTTAATGTGCATCTACTTGTGTGTTCCTCTGTAGGTCAGAAGGAGCACATGGAACGAGGGTTACCTTCGCAAATGAAACGGAACTTCAACGGTTGCTCTTTTTCTGGAAAATCTTTCTACCTGGATCTTCCGCCCAATAAGAAAACGGAGATTCTCACTAAAGCCATCGTTCAATTGGGAGGGGTAAGAACTGAATTTACTCAAAAGACTTGTGAGTTATTCAGTTATGTGCACGTTGGGTGATGTGTAGTAATATAGTCTAAACAAAACAAGATATAAATTTACGTTGGATTATATATAGGACACGCAGTGCCTATGCAGGGCTGTTGATATGATGCTCTACAAACCCCATAATTCTCCAAAAGAAGCCATAGAATTATTGTCAAAAAAATATCTGTTTGGTTGGAGGGCACATTTGACATCACTTGGCTGGGACATGGTGGTGACCCTCTCCCTTCATGGGTCATAAAATATCAAAGAAGAAAAGGTTCACGTTTAGGGAGAAACCGTTCTGGTACTTTTTTTTTTTTTTTTTTTTTTTTTTAGTATCACTGTTATCTTTACAAATGTGAAGACATATGTACATTAACCTTTCATTTCCCCCCCACACAAAGGTCATCGAGAGCTTCCTGAGCAGGGATATCACCTATGTGGTGACTGGGAACAAAAAGTTGTCCGGATACGCCAGCAAGGACTCTGCAGCAACTAAAGGAACATCTAACTCCAGATGTCAGACCAGTGGAGGGATCGAGGTGAGGACATAGAAGACCAGTTTTTGTTTGTATTCGGTTTTCTGCTAGCTGGAAACAAATGTGCTTTATATAGGACTCGCATTTTGCCGCTAACAATATTCTAGTAAAAATTTAGCCCTGGCAAGTGGAAAATCATACCTAGTGAGTGTGACTGATCCTCCAGGCTTACAATGGCCAGTAACTTTTAAAACATGGCTAGTGGTATTGGACTTAATATCTCAATATATAAAGCAGGGATTAAAATTGTAATACTGCTTTTCTTTTTGTACAATCCTGTTTGAGTGTGTCTGCCGTTTCTACAGCTCTTTTAACAAATTAATTTTGGTCTCCAATTGCAGTCTGCTCAGTATAGCCGCGGGAAACAACTGTTGAAAAAGGCGATGCAGAGTCAGGTATGTCACTCCACCGGAGGGTCAAAAGCCTGAGATTTGTACTCTGTAAGTGTCATGTATTTAACTTATTTCTATATTTTGTAGGAGCGGAATAATGTCCTCACAAATGCCTGTTCTTGGGGCGTCTCCATTGTCCATGTGGATGGTATCCTTTTATTACTTCTTCATAATCTTGGGAAAGGTTGGCCACCAGAGGTCCACCATTAAACCTCGCACAACCTTGAAAACATTAAGCCTAGTAGCTAGGACTATACATATTTTTTTTTTTTTCATCCTTTTGTAGAAAAGTTATGCGTGGGGGGAGTCTAATCTGTTGGTGATTATATGATGGCTTTTCGTTTCTCACAATTTTAAAGGAACACTTTAGTATTAGGAATATGTATCACTAACATCTCCCTTGGAACTGGGTCGTGCTCCACCTCCTCAGACGTTGGCCAAAGTGATGTGCCTAATGTCTTTAGGCCTCGCCTTTCCTATAGGAAAGCATTGCCTCTGCACGAGGATGTCCAGAGTCAAGGAAAACCCCTTAGGAAAGCACAGAGTGTGAGGACGTCCATCGTCGTTTCACAGTGTCAAACTCCGTGAAAAAGCAGGAATCCCCTCTAGTGCTGTCTGTTAGGCAGCCTTAGTGGTGAACTGCACTTCTCTAATACTGCAATGTTTACACTGCAGGACTAAGGGGGTCGGGAAAAAGAACGCACACCACTTCAATGAGATTAAGTTATCTGGGTGTATATAGTGTTCCTTTTTAAGGACCAAATTGATCACAATTGGTAAATATTTTTTTTAAAACCCATCACTGTCTCTATGTAAAAAATATTGTTGATGTCCTGCCATAGTATTTTGAGTCTGCTTGCATGTTTGAGAATGCAGTTTCCCAATACATCAGAAAAATGGTTGTATAAGCGAAGCTATCTGATTTATGTTTATATAAACAATCTTTAACTTGTGCTGAAGAGATCTTGGAGTATATTGAGTGTTTGGGACGTCATTCTACAAATGGGATCAACACCAAAGCCAATAAGGTGAGATCTGTGAATGCATGTTTTTGTTTTGTTTTGTTTTTTTCAAGTGTTTTGTTTCATTTTATTCATAATGTGTATGGTTGTAGCATGACTTTTTATGTATTGCACAATGAGTTGATATTTTATCTTATATTAACTGTTTGCTTAACAAAATCGAAGTCCTGTTAGCAGTAAAGTAAATTAGCAACCGGCTTATTTTTTGTGTGTTTTCCGTAGTGATCAAAGTAATTGCGAGGGGGCTCTCATTAGGTTCTCATTTGCCTTTTCTGCCAGTAAAGAGATGCTGTATGATGCCGTGCAGGCAATGATGTTTAAGAAACGGAAAATGACGTGATGTGAAATCGGTTATTAGTATTGGTCTTTCTATAAGGAAAGTCTTTAAAGTCGTCTCACAGTGTTCATAAAGGAACACTATAGTGTTGGGAATACAAAAAACTGCTGAAGTGACACAATGTAAAAATAAAAAATAGCTGGTAACGGTAAAATAAAAATAAGAAGTGTTTTTTTTTGTTTGTTTTTTTTGCCCCCTCACCCCCAAGTATTTTGACCCAAGTCTCAGAATTCTCTTGTTAACTCCCTGTTTAGTGAATCGCCAACTGATGTACTACCAGATGCTGTGATCAGCTCTTTGCACAGTGGGTAAAGATAATTTGTTTTTAAGTTGCATTCGTGGTGTGGATTAGGTTTCAATAAACCTTTTAGGCTGCCTGGCGTAAAGCAGCATGTGATACACAATTGTATTATCACATAAAAAAAAGAAATCGTGCATTGATTCACGCGATTAAAATGTAATTTTGTTTTGTTGTAATTTAACGATTTTTACTGATTGAGGTGATGCGTGTGCATTAATGTGAAGAGATGAAAATCTCATTCTTATGATGACGGCTTACAAAGTTCTCTTATTTTTTTTTTATTTTAGGGGAAAGGAAATGGCTGCACGAAACCAAGTCATAAAGGTGAGTGTAAAAGTCAAGGTTGGGTTGTGTTGTGTTGTATTTTAAACATTTCTATAGATCTCTACAATAGGTAAGTACTCTAATCTGTGTGTTTTTTGTCTTTAATATTTAATTATGATTTCATAGCCATTTTTAAGCATTTTTGTATCTTAAAGGCACACAAAGTAGGGTTTGGTGTAGAGATCATGCCTCTGCAATCTCATTGCTCAAATATCTGCCATTTAGTAGTTAAATCACTTTATTAATGCAGCAGTAGCCGCACATCCCTTGGCTGTGGCTTGCACAGTCTCCCTCCACCCTTCCTGATCACTATGCATAGGATGAGGTGGAGGCAGTACACAAGCCTGCACAATTTCAATATACAGAAAAAAAACTAAACCTGAGCTGCAGAGACTCCACACCACTGTCCCAACAGTGTAAGTACAACCAACAAAGCAAAAATGAAGTCCTGCCCGTCCAGTAATGGTGTGTACATTGTTATGTCATTAGCACTGAAAGGGCTTGTGCCCAAAACGTCTGCTGTGTACTATGCCCTCTTAATAAATGTTGGTGTGCACACACCTTTACGGGATGTGCAGGACTTCATTTTTGCTTTGTTGGTCACACTTCCTGAAAGAGTGTACCTTTTTTTAACTTCTCTTGTTACACACTGTGTTTAATATAGAAGTTTTTTTTATTTTTCTGTTCTGTTAATTGTCTGTTAGAGCTAAATACCTGCCACAGCCTCCTGTGTGGGATTAAAGTTCAAGCAGGAGCAAGGGATAAGAATGTCTAAAGTAAACACACTGTGTTGTAACCTCTGGTTGAAGAGAAGAACCAGCAGGAGAAGAGCAGGAAGCCCGTCTAGTGGGGAGGTCTGGTAGCCACTAGAGGTAGCCATGTTAACATTGCAGTATATCTAGGACTGCAATGTTTTACTTTGCAGGTCTAAGGAGGACCAGGACAGTGCACCCAGACCCCAGACCACCTCAATGAGATGAAGTGGTTTGGGTGCCTACAGTGTCCCTTTAAGCTTATTGAGGTGAAATTTGAAAGTAAACCAGACGAAATTTGACGCTTATGATGTGGCTTATTCTTTCTATATTCTGTCCTGTAGTTGCGAAGTTGAAGAGCCCGTTTTTGAAGATTGAAGACCACAGCAGGTGAGTGTTCAGTGAGTCATTTTACCCACTCGTAGCGTCTCCCCAAACTTGCCTTTCTTACGTTCCCTATGTCTCTCTCCTCACAGACGGTATCGACCTATACATTCTACGTTCTCGAACTTTCCTGAAATTTCATTTGTGTCTTCGGATAGAAGCCCTTTTCAGACAGCCCAGACACACAACAGTACCCGCCCGGGTCGGGACCCAGGGTGAGCAGAGTCTCCATGTATACCTGTAATTTATTGTTTTTAGGACTGCATTGTCTATATATCCTCTTTGCATTGTCTTCAAATCTGATCTTTGCCAACTGCAATCTAGGTACGTGCGTGCGTTTATCAATGCCTGTATTGCAACAGTGAGGTTTTTAACATTTTAATTATTTTGTGATAAAACCTTATGTTGTGGCGTTCCAAAGTTTGAATTTGAAGCCGTAGCCTACTTGGGACATTTTTGTGGTTATTTTATGTAGTGTTTGGGATGGTACGCGCTGGAAAATTCCACGGAGAATAGTCCAAAAACAGGTCCATGGAATTGCTAAAACACAACAAAATTAAGGTAAAATAGACTCTTATAAAAGCACAGTCCAGTGCAGAAAAACACCCCAAAAGTTTATTGTGACTCGTACACTTAAGACAACATAAAAAAGGTAAAAAAGCGCAAACAACGATTATGATTGTCTTCTGTAGTTTAAAAACCTATATGACATAAAGATGTATCATCGTGCAGTATGTATGCACAAAAATAGATCGGCGGGGGAGGGGGTTGGAAAAATTCACTCTTTAGAGCCTATACATTGGCTCTAAACTGTGGAGGCGTCAACCAGAAACTCTCTCTCTATCTCATGTTATTTTAACTTTATTATTTTGGTTCCTGATATTTCGTCTTGCTACTATGCAGCTACCTTTTGGAACCTCCATTTGTCTGAAACAAGGTGTAACTGCAAGTCTCTCTCTGAGACCAAATGATATTCTCTAAAGACTGAGTTTTTCCACCCCCTATCTATTTTTGTACATACATACTGCACCGTGGAATTACTAGTTGCAACTTTTTGCCCGGGTGACAGACCAGATTTATAGGAGTTTGGCCCTTTTTGTTTTGTGTTTTGGCACCTCGCATGTCTCACGATGGTAAATCACCCATTCAATGAATAAGCCTGCTGCTATTGTACTTGGACAGGATGAAAGGAGTCCACCATTCAGTCCTAGAATATGGTAATTGTATGCTTGTTGCCTTTTTTGTAATGGTGTTTCTTTGTATTTCCTTTAAATCCCTTTAGATGTGGATGGAAGTGATGATAGGACTTCCTTTTTTTTTCTTTTTGGTAATATTCCTTTTATTTTAACCCTTGGAATCTGGAAAAGACTAGAACATGTGATATTTATATGGACCGGGGTTAGAATGTTTTCCAGATATTGTTGTTCTGATTAAGAGCAGCTGCAGGTACATTTGGATGCCTGTTAGCAGAGAACGTCAGGATGAGGCAGTAGGCAGAAACTGTGCATGGTCTCTTCTTGTCTGTGCTTGGGCTGGTGACCTATGACCTCAATGCTCCCAGGCCTAGTTTGACCCACCAAACCGATTCCCAGAATAACTTGGCTGATCAGCAGGAGTTTGAAAGTGGCTAAACAAACAAAGTAGGGAAGTACGTTAACATAAAATAAAAATCATGCTTGGGAGATTTGGTCTTTGCTGGCAGTGGTGTCATGGGAAACATTCTCAGGGCTATTAAAGTTAATTCAAAGTGAATTTCAAATTTTAATTCCAGACTAGCTCAGCTGGAAGCATAGCTGACTTTTGGAGGTATTCCAGTTCTTTATTTTTTTATTTTTTTTTTTACCTTAATTTTGATTATTTTGTATTCTCGCACAGATTTTTGAATGCTTCCTCATGTGGGTAGCACATCCATATCAACATGTGGACATTCTTTTAAAAAAGTTATTCATTTGCACTTTCTACCCAAAACAAAAAGTGAATGTGTTCTTACAATTTTATTTATTCTTTTACATTTATATTCTTGCTCATCTGGGATTATATAGTATAGTCGATGTTTCTAGAAATGCATTCAGTACAGACGGGATTATTACTTTTTTTTTTTTGCATGTTGGTGTATTGCATATGCAGTGTGCATTCTTAGTCCTGTTGATCTGTGTAGGGTTTTTATATTTTTAATATCCATCACCTTCCCTTCCAGTGAACAGGAGGAAGGGGAGAGAGTACCCCAGGCTCAGAGGAGGAGAGGCTACTGTGAATGCTGTGAAAAGATGTTCTCAAAACTTGATGAGGTGAGGAGTTGTGAGCGATGTAGACTAGGGTAGGGATGGGGTTTGTGCTTGCTGTCCACCAATTAAACAAAAATGATTTGAAGAAATATAAAAATAATAAAATTGCCTAATTTGCTTAATATTGTATAAAAAACAAACAAACAAAAAAACACTCTGCAATCATTATATTAAATTAAACATTGGTGAGAAATTCTACATTTTTTAATTTTTTAGACCTAACAAAATATTAAAATCTTGAAGTGATAGAACCCCTTAAGGACACATGACGTGCGTGACATGTCATGATTCCCTTTTATTCCATAAGTTTGGCCCTTAAGGGGTTAAAGGAACACTATAGTCACCTACATTACTTTAGCTAAATAAAGCAGTTTTAGTGTGTAGATCATTCCCCTGCAATGTCACTGCTCAATTCACTGTCATTTAGGAGTTAAATCACTTTGTTTCTGTTTATGCAGCCCTAGCCACACCTCCCCTGGCTATGATTGACACAGCCTGCATGAAAAAAACTGGTTTCACTTTCAAACAGATGTAATTTACCTTAAATACTTGTATCTCAATCTCTAAATTGAACTTTAATCACATACAGGAGGCTCTTGCAGGGTCTAGCAAGCTATTAACATAGCAGGGGATAAGAAAATCTTAATTAAACAGAACTTGCAATAAAAGCCTAAATAGTGCTCTCTTTACAGGAAGTGTTTATGGAAGGCTGTGTAAGTCACATGCAGGGAGGTGTGACTAGGGTTCATAAACAAAGGGATTTAACTCCTAAATGGCAGATAATTGAGCAGTGAGGCTGAAGGGGCATGTTCTACACACCAAAACTGCTTCATTAAGCTACAGTTGTTCAGGTGACTATAGTGTCCCTTTAAGCCATGTTAGAAATTTTGATCGTTGCTTGCAAATTGATCTAAGACCCTTGTTCATACGAAGCCGGTTGTGTGCTCCATTCTGTTTGTACCAACATTCTGTCTGGTTCAGGAAGTGGGATATATAAATTGCGCACAATATAATGATTATTATTCTCCTTTTTTTCCAGCACCTGGCCGGTGAACAGCACTGCAATTTTGCTTTGAATCCTTCGCATTACACCGTTATCGAGAACTTGGTGGCTAGGCTCTCTTTTGATTTTCTGGAACTGCCTCGTGGGTAGGTTTTTACTTTTAACTGTTCAAATCTGTTACCCTGTGCTGGGTCCCCAACATAGGTTGTTTCTGTGGGCCTTGGGGAAACACTTGATTAACACATTGCTGGCAGGTAGCGCTACAGCCATTCGGAAATTGCTAGATCAGCAGGAAGCTTCCTTTGTGTTTTTTTTTGTTTTTTTTTTTATAAATGAATATGCATATACTTCTGTTTCCTTAACAACTATCCCCTAGGATAATAAAGAAAAGAAATACATGAACGGTAATGCAAAACGCACAACTCTGCAATCCCATAATCTGCATGTTTTTTGACTTACTTTCTTCTCATTCAGAGAATGGTTTTGTAGCCATGTGTTTGTACAGAGGGGTGTAGTCTTGGACCCCCAGCTGCTGCACTATGTTTCACCTAGAATTTTTTTTGCTTCTTGTTGGGAATTGGTTGGCAGAGCATTCTGGGAGTTGTGGCCCATCCAGCAGTTAAAGGGACTTTACTGTCCTGTTTCACTTGAACAATCACAAAATGCATTGATCGAAATTGGCTTTTGAAAGTAATATTTTTTTATTTTTTGTCTTGCTTTCCAAGAAACTTTTTTTTTTTTTTTTTTATAAATTTGGGATTTGAGAAGTTTACATGTCTACAGAGTGGGGCAACAGGACACCATATCTCTTTAATTAAAGGTGTAATGCATGCCTCCATTCCTGTGGCTTGGAAGCCAGCCTCCTCCCTACAGATTACAGGCTGAGACACCGAACCCTTCCCAGAGACTCCAGGAGTCATCCTCACTAGACCAGGACTAATCAGCTGCACAGGTGGAAGTCAATAGATTGACTGGGTTGCGGCTGTTCTCGAAGTATTATTACTCTAGCTAGGTACTTCCGATCCAGGCACTATTTTGCGGATGATCCTAAGATATGTAACAGGGTTGATGTTACAGGAGGGATACGCCAAATGGCAAATGATTTAGGTAAACTAGAAAAATGGTCAGAGATAATGCATCTTGGACGTAAAAACCCAAGGGCAGAGTACAGAATATTTGATAGACTCCTAACCTCAACATCTGAGGAAAGGGATTTAGGGGTGATTATTTCTGATGACTTAAAGGTAGGCAGACAATGTAATAGAGCAGCAGGAAATGCTAGCAGAATGCTTGGTTGTATAGGGAGAGGTATTAGCAGTATAAAGAGGGAAGTGCTCATGCCATTGTACAGAACACTGGTGAGACCTCACTTGGAGGAGTACTGTACACAGTACTGGAGACCATATCTTCAGAAGGATATTGATACCTTAGAGAGAGTTCAAAGAAGGGCTACTAAACTGGTTCATGCATTGCAGGATAAAACTTACCAGGAAAGGTTAAAGGATCTTAACATGTATAGCTTGGTGGAAAGACGAGACGGGGGGATATGATAGAAACATTTAAATACATAAAGGGAATCAACACAGTAAAGGAGGAGACTATATTTAAAAGAAGAAAAACCACCACAACAAGAGGACATAGTCTTAAATTAGAGGGTCAAAGGTTTAAAAATAATATCAGGAAGTATTATTTTACTGAGAGGGTAGTGGATGCATGGAATAGCCTTCCAGCTGAAGTGGTAGAGGTTAACACAGTAAAGGAGTTTAAGCATGTGTGGGATAGGCATAAGGCTATCCTAACTATAAGATAAGGCCAGGGACTAATGAAAGTATTTAGAAAACTGGGCAGACTAGATGGGCCGAATGGTTCTTATCTGCCGTCACATTCTATGTTTCTATTTGAACTGTGTGTGTCTGCCTGTGGATATGCAGTGTTTGAGGGTTATACCTTAGGAAAGGAAACATTTGGGGTTTGGAATCTCTGGTGCTCTTGTCTAGTAAGCAAGAACTCTACATAACTGAATGAGTTCAGCTCAGACAAATTAGATTATCCTCTGATTTATTAACCGTGATCAGGACAGACTTGATGTCTTCGGGGAGAGAACTTGTTATTGTTTTATCAATCACCCCCTGCAGCAATAATATTTATTCTACCTGGTATAAATACGCGCGTGAGTTGGTTGAATAAGGTACACTTTTGTTTTTATAGATATGTAAAAACTATAGCCCTCCACCAAAAAGACAATACTTAACTCGTGTGTGAATTTATAAGCACAGCCTCCCCAATGAGTTCCCAGCAAACCTCCTTCTAAGACCATGTATGTATATCACAAAAAATCTGGGGAACCAACTAAACCTAAATCAGAATGAAACAACATAGTGTAGTACAGTTACAAATAGTATCGTGTGCATTTAAGATTGAAAACTCACAACATGGAAAATGACAAACCGACCCATCTCCATTTCCACTGCTACTTCTGGGGAGTAGAGAGACTGTCTAAAGTTGTGCTTCATCATTCAGAGGAGTAACCCTAGAGACTGACAAATTCCATCTTGTGAGTTTTGACTCTTTAAAGCACACAATACTACCTGTAACTGTACTAAACTATGTTGTTTCATTCTGATCTAGGTTTAGCCGGTTTGTTTTGTGATATACCTACACTTTGTTTTCACCCTTCATCAAGTATAGGCTGATCTTTGGGCGAGCTGCTATGACCACTGAACAAGTCCTGTTGGAAAAGGAGGGTGATTGATGGAGTACTGAGCTCCGTCACACAGTGGGTTTGTTTGAAATTAGTTCAGTTTTTATTAAAAAAAAAAAAAAAATATATATATATATATATATATATATATATATATATATATATATATATATATATATATATATATATATATATATATATATATATATATATAATAAAAAAATATATATATTTTTTTTCCTCTTCGTTCTTGCACGTAGACCTATAGAAATAACAAGTAAACATTATTCTAGTTTGTTGACGGTTGCCAAAAAAGCTGAGCTGACACCGTACATCTCATAACAACTCAATAGGACTCCAGAGAATTGGGCGCCAGAGTTCCTTTGTGTTCTTTGTTTCTGTTCAATACCTTTTGGGAATACTGCATTGAAATTGCCTTATGCACCTAATTTCGACACTGTTTGTGAGTTCCTTAGTAACTTTTTTTATAAATATCCAGATCCAAATTAGGACTTCAGAATGAATTTGCTGCAGCACAATTAGTTATGTGGTTATAAAGTCATAAAATTTGATGGATACAATGTGTAAGCAGGAGCCAGGTCACTGCAACTTCATGTAATTGCTGTTCGTGGCGATCGAATGTGAGGGCGTTGGTAGAGCTCTGTAGGAATGAAGGCAAATATGACATCATCCTGTCCTTAACATTTACCAAGAGGGCTGGCTGTGGCTGCCTACTTGCAGGGCACCAGACTGTCACCGCCAAGGACTCCCTTTCCCATTTAGTGATTAGCTCCCAAGTAAATGTTGCCCATCCCTATTCATTAGCCATGGCTTAATGTAAGGGTGAAACAAGTGTGTTTTTATTGGTGTGGAGATCTACTAGGAGAACAATCGTAGAGACGTACTAGATACGGCACTCCCCAAATAACCCAGATGCTCTGAAGCCAGGACTGTCCAGGCCTCCCTTCCAAGATATGCGGAATAAATATAAATAATAGTTCAGGCACTCCAGGATAACAGAAATGGCAGCTTTATTGGGGGCAAAAGCAGCAATGTTTCGACCCTACAGGGTCTTTATCAAGCTTGATTTATTCTGCATATCAGTAGAACAATGGCATTGCGCAATACCTGGTGCCTAGGTGTCTGTACCTGATGGGATAATTTTTTTAATGGCCAGATACCTAGGCGCCGAACATATTTTACCCAGAAAACCTGGGTTCCCGTGCCCGCATCCCCAAACCAGCGCTGGGTGGAATGTCCCGGGCACTTTCGACGATTGCACTTTCCGTCGGTACATTGAGCTCCCTTATGTCTTTGGTGTCTGATGTCTCACCACCTCCTCTACCACCCCTCTAAATAGAGCCCTGATTGGTGGCCCTAGGACAGAGAGCAACCTTGTTGAAGTTTTACTAGATCGCAGCAACTCTGCAATCTGATCTTATCCTGGTCAGACCGTGTCTCTGTGAGTCCCCCAACAGTCTCTGATGTCCTCTGGATAGAGGCCTTGAGTTGGCAGGTATGGTCTACAGGGGGGTTAAGTGTGTGACAATAGTTCTTTTGGGAGGATGTAGCGGTTCAGAGCCATGTATTAGTCCTGGGTGACCTGTGTGGGTCTGTCACACTGACCATATAACAGAAGAAAAATAATGGGCATGAGTATCTCACGTTTGTCTTGTCTGTGGTTTTGTTTTGTTTTGTTTTTTTCTTTTCCATTCCTTTTATTTATGAATTTTATTTATTTTTTCTCTCTAAAGACACACTAGAAGTGTTAGTACCACTTTAAGAATAAACCCTTTCCTCCCCCCTTTTCAAACCATAATGTGTATACATTTTTCCCTGTATCTCCTGCCAGAGAAAAGCTCCATAACCTTAATTGTTTATTTGGCTGGCAGCCCAGACCCCACAGACTATTGCTTTCCACAGGGAACTCTTACCTTCCAGAGACATTATACTAAGTGATGCTGTTTCTTCAACCATGTAGCATTTTGTTTACCTGCAGGAGAGTAGCTTCAATTAGCCAACTCTCAGACCCTCCTGAAATGATTTCATCTCTTTGTGAAGTTACCAGAATGTTTGTTTAACGCTACAAATCGCATGGAAGGCTATAGTTATTAAAGGTCAAATCACATGCTGCTAAGGGGGTAACACCGGGATGTACCTCGAGACTGTAACCAGGCCTATGCAACACTTGTAATATAGAGCTGTATTGTCAGGTGATATATACAACCCAGGCCATTGCGGTCTATCCCTTAGTGGAAAAGATCTGACCGATCTAATAATTGCAAAGATAATGCTGCACTTTAACGGGATATATAATGTAATAATAGCAAGTTACTGACTCTCACAGTGCTAAATGCAATTTGCTGACTGGGTGTGCTGACAGGCCAGATTTTGCAAATAGACATCTGCGTGATAAAGCCAATACAGGTACTATAATTAACCCAGGTACTATTGTATAGCTAATTACAGTGGATTCTTTGTGAGCAGAAAGGTAATGTGTTTAATTTGGGGAGGGAGGGGATTGGTGTGAGGGATGATTTCTGGCCTTTATAAATGCACAATTGGTCTTTGTAATGGCAAACAAAAGTTGCACCCCAATTAGAGCGCTTTATTCAGGACTGTCACTTCACAGGATTTTTCATATGTTTAGATATTCCTATATTTAATTAAAAAAAAAAATAAATGTAGAAATTCACACCTCTTTACTCTGCAAATGGGCGCCTCCATATTTGTATCACATAAAAAGTTAACAGAAGTTTGAGTTTTTTGTTTTTTTTTAAATGCTTTATTAATTGTGACATTCCCAGGGAACTGACATTTCCCTCTTTAATGTTGAAGTGCTTTTTTTTTTTTTTTTTTCCTTCTCATTCTATGGGATTAATGTAGATCTTGCGTTTTATTCACTAAATTTAACTTACTGAAATATTTTCTTTTGTCTATTAGGGTCGTACCTTCTATGGATTGTAGATCAGAACAAGGCGAACTGGAATGGCCCAGTCTAGAAACAGAACAGACTTTGAAGGAGGGAACAACTCTGGAACCTGTGCGGGAAATCTATGTGAGCAAGGCTGCTGTTGAAGACATTTGTCCAGAAGTGGCTCCGATTGATCAGCCTGTTTATGAAAAGTTGGAAGAAGCAGCTGTGCTAAACTGGAATGTTATGGAATTGGTGAATGTCGAGCTTGAGGCTAATTCCACACAATTTGCAGAGCTCTTTACACAGACCATGGATGGTGCTGGTGCTTCTGTGGAGTTCCAGGACCATAATATGGTTGTCCAGGCAAAGCGGACGGAAGATAATATTGAAAGCAAGTTACACACTCCTTGTTCTAATGAAAACCCGGAAGACTCCAAACTACCGTTGACTTTCTTAGATTTGCAGCCACCAGTGCTCTCCTTTCCTCTGGGTAATACCATTGCCCCATCATTTGTCCGCATGCTGCTAGAGGATGATGCAGCTGTGCACAAACGGCCACAAATAGATCCTGCCGTTGATTCTAAGACTGATTTGACGACAGAACCGTTGCTAAGTGTTTTGGGTAACTCGCATACATATTTGGGCAATGCCTGGGCTCTGAACCAGCTTGGATTTCCTACATGGTACCAAAATCAAGGAGAGCATCAGTTTACTTCCATCTGTAAACCTTTTGACCCTTTGATATTGTCACCGCTACCTTGCGGGAGTTGGTTATTACCACTTACACCCACCTCTCAGCCCGCGTCAAATGAGACTGTTAAAAGTACAGAGACCTCACAGGACGTGGAGCCACTGGTGACAAGGACATATTGTCGCAAAACCAAGCGTAAGTTCTGTGGATCTCCATACCCCCCTCCTGCTAAAAGGCAGTCGTATACATGCCAGCCTGCTTATACGCAGACTGTGGCAATTCCAATGTTTATGGGACTATGGAATGGTGGAGATCAGATACCAATCCCGGTCTGGGCAGATTGGACTAAGTGGGACAACAATGAACTCGCAGGCGGTTCGTCCACTCACAGCTTCCCTTGCTTTCAGCCCAAATTGGACACAGATAATGTTTCATCAGAATTAGACTGGGATGTTCTGCTGCCCTCTTGTCAGAATCCACCCCAACAGAATCAACACTACGGGCATCTCCGGACTGTCCAAGTGGACCTTAACCAGAGCTGGTACGGGAAACAACTATGCTCCGTGCTGGCTGACAACCAAACTCCAATTACAACACACTGTGTCACTGTCAGACCCACCTTATAGCTTTACGACCGTGAGGTTTGGCATCTTGACAAGACTTTACGTTTAATGTGAATCAGTACAAAACTGATCTGTCTGCTTGGTGGCTGCCCTTCTCGCTGGTTCACATTCTTAGATTTTGCTTTGAGCCAGTGTTTCTTTTTGACCTGTCTGTCATTGTTGTGTTTTTTTTTATTTTTTTTATTTTACCCTTCACCCCCCCATCCTTCATCTAAGGTTTACTCCTCCTCCTTCCGCCTGCAGACCCCACTGTTCTTCTGGGATTGATGCCAGCGTGCCTCCAGCTCTTACCCAGAGCTCTTAACTGCATCTTAATGACTCTTAATGGGATGTATAAGTTTTAGACGGAGTTTAAATGCTTGTGTATAGATGCTGCCAGGAGTGGGAGACTCTGAACACATCCTGTTCCCAAAAGCAAGAACTGTCAGCAAAAATTAATAAGGGGTTCTTCTATGTCCTTTAATTGAAAAGTGATCAACTGACATGACATGTATGGCCATTTAAATGTTGGATGTGTTTACACGATGCTCGGTTTCAGACATTCTATTAGTGTGCACATGTCACTAAAGAACTTCGTGGTTTTTTTTTTTTTTATTGAATTAAAATAACACCCCAGGCACCATAACTACTAAAGTGCACTGTAATGGAGAGTCGCAAGGGCACACTGGCACCATAGTCAAACCATTTTAGAACAGTCTGATTTCTTACCTGATGTCTGCCGTGTCCCACTACCCACCTCCACTACATCATTCGGAAGTTCCATTAGTTCTCCTGGGTTAATCACTGCACTATCGACCCTAGCTCAGTGAGCTTCCAACTTTCTATCGGAAGTAGCGGGAGATGCTAAGGCACTCCTGGCACCATAACCACTATAGTGTGCAGTAGTACCCATTTTTTTTTTTTTTTTTTTTAAAAGCCAATCCCATATTATTGCAAATTAATCTGTAGCTAATGTTACAAGTTCACTGTGATTTAATGATTATTTTAACATTTTAAAATAGTCCTAATTTTCTCCAAGGTTTAAATTCTACACCTCTGCCTGTTCTGTACTGGTTGGAATGCTGCCAATTTATAGTTCTCACTCTGCTCATTCACTCGCATATGGGATATGTTTTGAGGTTATTTATCAATTGACTAAAAAGGGTTTAACCTTAGCTGGATATTTTTACGGAACTAAAACAAATGACAAGGGTTGTCCAACTCTAGCCCTATCCTTTGTAAAAGCAAAAAAAAACCATGGGTTTGATTAATCATTCATGAACCCAAACCTATTTCTTAACGATCATAAAGAAGATTGGATTCATTCATGTATTTTACTAAACATGTCACTTTCTTTATGTGACACTCTAACCTTTTTGCTGTTTTTCGGCCTCTGCTCCTACATGGAACTGATACATTAAGTTGTCTTGGTTATCGACAAATATGTAAGCAAGGACCATGTTATGGAAGTGCTTGAGTTATACATTGTGCTGGCAAAATCACCAGCAAATATATTGCAAGTCATACGTCACTGAAGTTGCCTTCTGCGTCCTCCAAGATGGTGATCACAGCAGATATCAGATATATCTGATCGCTATTTCCAATTTATGCATAAAACTCAAGGTGATGCTCCAAGCTGTTTCAAGTGGTTTTACCAAAAAAAAAAAACTAATAGAATCTGATACTTAAAATCCATCACTTCTGCTTTGTAACTCTGTAACGAGGGTATTTCACTTAATTTATTTATTGAAAGTGTTTGTACGGCTAGCAAGATTCAGCCATGTAAATTGATACATGCTCCAAACAGCGGGCTTTGAGTGCCAGGATTTCTCCAGTTTGCCCCAAACCCTTTAAAATGATTTGACAAAAACTGGGGGGACCGCACGCAAAGCTTCCCTGTTACTATAAGCACATCATTGAGCTGTAGTGGTTGTAGTATGTCCCCTTAGTGCTGTATAAGAAGGATGGCTAATTCTGACACGGCAGATTTTTGGACTGCATTACGCATCGTCCTCAAGCAAGTCTAGCACTCACTGTGCAGAAGATGAGTTGTAGTTTTATAAACATCTAGTGTGTCAGGATTAACCATCTCAGCCACATTATTTAATATCCCATCCCGTTTCTTATTTCAGCAACTTTGTACATTCTGTATCTAATTTTTTCTTTTTTACTTTTTTTTTTTATTATTATTTTTTTGTGTAAATGTTTGTAATTCTTTATCATCAAATATTTTTATTAAATAAATCTTATGGTTTTTGTAAGGATTTTGAATATTTTTTATTTGTTCAAATATAAACAAAAGGGATGCCATTTCTGCAACCTAAAACCTGCAGAACGGGACCATGTAATTCATAGGGGTGGTTCCTGTTTCTTTTACAACCAATAATCTTGTTATAGAAGGTAGGTGTAAACGTGATCTATACTTTCACTTCAAATATGGACCGTAAATGTATACGTTCTTTTATACTAGGTTGATTGCCTACTGGTATGATCAAACCTGACCTGTATACAGCCCCTGCTTATACAGGCTGATGAACCATATCCTTCATTTTACTACATGACAGGAGGCTTCCTATTTTGCATAACTTGCTTTACTTATGCCTCCAGCAGCACAAGTCAATAATAAAACTTAACCAATCAAAAGCAAGTAACATATCCATATAAAGCCCTGACAGGCATAGCTCCTCCTCTTTCTTTGCTGCTCCAGCCAAGAAACCTGCTCTCAGGTAGGGGCCTGAATCTTCCATCTCCCTTGCCCTTCCACTCCTCTCATTCTATCACGTGCCACGGCAATTAAACCGGGATTACGCTGCTGTTAGCCGGTTCTGAGGCTAGCCAGAGAGGTACTGTGGGTGGGGGCAGAGGCACTTTCTATTTACCAGCGGACCGCGGTCGGCTCATGCTAAAATTCTCATGTGACTCACGTCAGTCATTTATATAGCCAAATTGTGGTTCCCACAATCTGGCCTGTCGTCGAGTCTTTATTATGTGTGTTCCTCAATGTAATTAAGATTCAAACAAATAGAAAAAATGCCTTTATTTGTATTTGTGTAGGCTTATCTCTTCCAACCTACCTTAAACACTGAATTTTTTTCATATTATCCGTGTATACCCTGGATTTATGTCTGCTTGCAATTGGTACAGACCTGGCTCTCTATAGGCACCTTAGGGTCGAATTCAACCTGTGTGGAAATCCATATCTAATGATTTAACTCTATCATACGTTTCATATAGAATACCCATACTAAGGGTGACCCCATTCCTCCCCCCTTCAACACAGGGGTGAACCCCCATTCTTACAAGTACTCGGTGTTTTAAACACAACGTTCACAGGGGTGACCCTCCAAGCAAGATATACACCGGCCCTTCAGTGGCAAACTGATACAAACAGCGGTGACCCCCCCCCACCCTTACAGCTGGGGTGACCACCATAGCCCATAGAAGCTCTACTACACAGGGTTAAAACCCTATTGGTACAACATACAGACCACAGGTCGTTGGAATACTAGATAAATACGGCACATCCATGCTACAACTGGGGTAAACCGTACCTCTCCAAACACATCACCCACCCAAGACTTCCAGTTGATGAAAAATGCTGCGGTGGCAGCTTTGGTAGAGAAAACCATCTCCAAGATGCTTGTACAGAATTCCCCCCACTTAGCGGGTATTGACACCCGACTGCCGTGAAAGTTATGGGCTGCGAAAAATCCAAACAAGAAGCTTTTGTGTCTAAAAGACACTCTAAGGGCACCACCATGGGCCCTCTGAAATCAAGGGGCAAGGCAGAACCCAACTCACCCGATAGTCCATCTTTGGATGAAGATGATTCCCTCCCTCCTTGGTGATTGTGGATGAATGGAGAGTGGTGGATTCACCCTCAGAGGAGGAAGAGTGGTAAGATTTGCCACAGGAGGACTCATGATATGTCCGGGAAACTATCCGAGAAGGTCAATTTGTTAGGAGGGCTTCTCGCAAATCCACTGACAAGCTGGAGGACGGTGCGTTCCTCCACACTCTGGTTAAATCCATGTTTGATACCCGCAGGATCAGACACCTGAGATAGTCTGAATAGGGACTGCCAGATCATCTGACACAATTCATACACTTTTGGTTGAGAGAACCTATGGAGAAGGACGTACGTGCTAGTACGTCCTTCTCCATAGCCTTCGTGCTAGTCTTCGGGCCGAATGCACAAGTTTGCTCCTCCCCGACAAGACTGCTCACACCACGGTGGTAATCTTTGTCACATGCTCGGCCCACTGGCTAAGATTTTATACTTTGCGAATCTGGCACTATCCCAGGACACTCCCTTTGGATGCCCATGACGTCAGAGAATGGGTGCAACAGGCCATATGCATGCTGGGCAACACGAAAGTAGCCATATGTGCAGAACGACGCAAGGCAGGCCTGCTCAAGATGCACTCAAAACTATTGGAGTTGTCAAAAAAGGAACTGTGCCCTCTGATGAACCGGCTATTATTCTGAGAACTGTTCATAGCGGAACTGAAATAGCATACAAATCTGTACACAACCCTTAATAATGTTCAAATGTCCATGAAACAAGTTTTCCGCAGTCCTACACCGAACAAATGTTTTTTCAGGGCTGGTCGCCAGAGGGGCCGAGCCACCAGTCGCTTCTGGTCCACAGGCCCCAGAACTCACAGTGCAACCCTTCTTCCCATCATCACGGACCACCTTCTCAAGGGGATCCTTTTGTGCCAGAGGCTTATGTGGACGTTTCAAATCAACTGAGCATACCTCGTTCACTGCATTGTCAGTCACATATAACCGCAGGCAGACTGTCCCTCTTTCCACAGAACTGAAAAAAGATCTCTATGAATGCCTGGATCCTCCAGACTATAAGGGGCTACATAATAGAATTCATCTGTACACCCGTACAGACCGAACCTCCACCCACCTTCGGACATCAGAAGAACACAAAAACCTCAGAAGAGGAGATTCACACACTATTCAACAAAGGAGCGGTGCAATTAGCGCCGAATGACAATGGGTACTTCAGCAATATCTTTGTGGTCAAAAGGAAGACTGGAAACTACCGACTCGTCATCAACTTACGTCAATGGTTTTGTGGCGTGTTGACATTTCAAGATGGAAGGTATCCATCTCTTACGAGATCTCCTCGCAAACGACTGTTTCACACGTTTTGGACTTGAAGGACGCTTACCTGTCCGTCCCAATAGCACCAGAGAGTCGCCCATTCCTTTGAATCAATTGGCAGGACCGACCATGCCAATTCACATTCCTACCATTCGGACTCTGCTAGAAACTCCTGAAGCCAGTCATGGCGTACCTGCAAGCAAAGGGAATCCGCTGTCTCATCTATCTGGACGAAATGCTGATATTCTGCAAGTCCAGATCCAGACTGAGATCTCAAACTAGATTTCTAGTTTGTTTCTAGAATCTTTGGGGTTTGTAGTAAACAGAAAAAAAATTGGCGCTATCGACCGATTATCGGTCTGGCCGATATTAAGTATTTTTGGCAAGATTGGGATCTGCCTATAGAGATACCGATATTGCCGATAATACAGACCAGAACGGTCGGGCCCATGACAAGCCCGGCGGTCCTGGAGGGCCCGCAGCAAGCTCTTACCTTCCCAGCAGCTCCCTTCAGCTCCCCAGTCTAAATCTAGTGAGTCCCGCGGCCGTCAGAACATTGCCATTGGTTACCATGGCAATGCTCCGCGCGCCACAGGCTGTGAGAGTTAGACAGGGGAGCTGCTGGGAAGGTAAGTAAGAGTCCATGCCACCGGACCACCAGCGAATGCCATATGGCCTGGCCAAGTAAGAAGCAGGGAGGGGGGACTAAATAAAAATTGCCCCTCCTATTTTACACACATAACATACACACACACACACACACACACACACACACTCTGCATTATATAAACAAACACACTACACAAGCACACATTCTGCATTCATTATTTACACACATTGCATTCACTATACACACACATTACACGGACACACTGCATTCCCAGGACATACTTAAAAATGAGAATCTCAATGTATCTTTCCTGGTAAAATATTTTATAAATAATTCATTTTTATATATATATATATATATATATATATATATATATATATATATATAATTGGATATTCCTGCACTCCAACTATATATATATAAATATTGCCTGGTGCCCAGTCACAAAGCAATATACAGAAATAGAAAAATAATACCGGCACTCTAGGTCTTCCAAAAGTCGTTGGTTTATTGTAAGTCAATCCAGAGGGTCAACGTTTCAGCTCCCGTTTGGAGCTTTCATCAGGACACATTTTTATGTATACACACACACTGCATTCACTGTACCCACACTACACAAACATAAACTGCATTCACTAATCAAATACTCTCACTGCATACACTACACACACACACACACACATATATATTCTTGAAAACATACATTCTAACTGGCATGTATATTTTGTGCATTTACCTTAATAAAAAAAATAATTTGCAAATAAATAAATAATAAACATGTTCAGTTAACAGATTTGTGTAGAACTAGTTTTTATTTTTTCAAAATGGTAAATGTACAGAATATCCGTAAGTTAGCGGCTATCTGCCTGAAAGTTCACAGATTATCGGTATCAGCTCTAAAAAAAAAAAAAAAAAATCAATATTGGTCGATTCTTACTATCTCCATCCCGAGTAATCCAATTCCTTGGATTCGAAATTGACTCAAGAACGTGTGTCCTACGCCTTCTCGCTTTGAAAATAGCCGCAATTTGAAGGGAAATACGTATACTTCGGAAAGACCCCATTCTCTTCGGCTCCTCGCCAGAGTAGTGGGACTGATTTCCTCTTCTATCCAAGTGATCTTCCTGGGACCGTTACATTACTGGGAGATGCAATGTCTGAAGGCCCATTACTAGCAATCTGGACACTCGTACGACCACTGCATACCTCAACAGAGGTGTGAACGGGGATTCGTTGGTGGCTCCTACACATGGAAGCCTGGAACGGCAGGGCCATCTTCGAATCAACTCCAGATTTCATAGTGGAGTCGGACGCCAGCCTTTGGGACTAGGAGCTCATTGTGCACACGCAGGAAGAGACGAATCTTCATATAAACTGCCTGGAATTGATTGCGGGACCATTTGCGATCCGCTGTCTAGCCATGAACATGTCCATTTTCTGTATCCTCTTACGCATGGACAATATCTCAGTGGTTCAATACATCAACCGCCAGGGTGGAGCCCGATGGAGAGCCCTGATGAAGGTGACTAGGTACATTTACCTATTTATTTATTTTACTGAAATTTTTTTTTTGTCTTCCCCACAACATCACGATCAGAGTGGAGTATCTACCAGGGATCAGCAACCTCACGGCGGACTGGTTCTCTCACCACTGGCGAGACCGCAGCGACTTGCGTCTGGACACATTGGTGTTTGCCATGTTGAGGATGACCAGGGGACCGCTCCAAATAGACCTGTTCACATCACGGACGAACACCCAACTACCAAGATACTACAGCTGGCTACCAGATCCGCAATGCAATAGATGCTTTTCTAAAACCATGGCCACTGCAAAGAGCGTATGCGTTTCCACCATTCTCGATGTTAGCTAGAGTCCTTCATCGTGTTCACATCACTGGGACTCCAATGATTCTAATCACACCATTGGCAGAGTCCAGGGTGGTTCCTGGATTTGTTGGTCTTATCTCAGGACCATCTGCTACTCGTTCCATCGTTTCCTCTCCTAACGAATCCGCAAGGGGAGCCTCATCCAATGATCCTACAGGAACGCTTGGAATTGGTGGCTTGGAGTCTTTCAGTCGACAAATAAATAAAATGAGCTTTAAAAGCAATCCGTGACGATAATCGATTATACCCGGTTGAAGAAGCCACGTTTGCTGTGGCGAAACGCGTCACGGATTGCTTTTAAAGCTCATTGCAGCTATTTTATTTATTTGTTATATATTATATTCTTTGTAATAAATCGATTTGTTTTTACGGATCCTGGTTCCCGACATCATTCACCAGGGAGTGCAGTCCCTAATCTGCACAACGCTGTGGAAGTGAGTCAGTATATTCTGACTCCTGACTTGTGAGTATTCACTTGGGACAAGTACATAATATGTTTTAAACATTTTAAACAATACTGCGCAATTGGGTGTACTTTTAATATTTTCCAGACCTCCTGCTTTACAACACGAATAGGGGTGGGTCGCCTGTACGGACCCAGAAGCCATTCATACCAGAACTGGGTTCATAGCTCTCTGTTTGTGAGTGTGTTAATTACACCACTATTAACCACAAATACGTTGTACAATTTTACACTATGTATGATTATCTTTCTTAGGTTATGAACTGATTTGATAGTGGATTATTGCTTCAAAATTCTAAAAGGTGAATAATAATGATATTTCTTGTCATATAAGCGCTACATTCTGAACTTATTGTTATTTCACATGCTGATAAAGAGGAAATTATTTGAATGTTTAGCAGCTGATAAATTAACAAATTCGATACTGTTTTAAATATTACTTTACAACAAGCGCCTGTTCCATTATAACTCATATTCATGCAAATATACCAATTTAAAAACTCTGCAATTAAAGGGACACTAAGGTCAGTAGAACAACTACAACTTAATGTTTTTTCTGCTGATGAGTATAGTCATTCCCTTCATGTATTTTCATGTAAACACTGCGACAAGAGAAAAGGCAGTGTTTACACTGCTGCCTAGTAACACCTAGAGGTGCTTCCTGAGGCAATGCTGCACGGTGTGCAGCACAGACATTCTGACACTGAACTTTCACCATAGAGATGCTTTAATTCAATGTATCTCTATGAGGAGATTCTGATTGGCCAGCACAAGCCTTTGGCTCCACCCCCGCCCCTCCTCCTTGGCTGAGATTGTCAATTCTGATAATCTCTGCCAAGGAGGCTGATTGGGGACGGGCAGCGTCAGCAGAACCGCACGGCGCAGGAATAAAGGTACATGTTTACACTATTAAGGAGGGGGTAGTGGATCCTACATGTGTTTTAACACTAGGGTCAGGAATATATGTTTGTATTCCTGACCCTATGGTGTTCCTTTAAGTATGAGAATTAATGTCCTGACCTAGAACCTTGTTATCCACCACTTTGGCAATTAAGCCAAAGTTAACCAAAGAGAATTCCCCCCTAAATATGACACGTGTAGACACTCGTTTGTAAAAATATGTGATGACTACTTGAAAGACTGGGAAAAGGAGGTATGGCTTTTTCACGAAATGGGCAACGGCAGCAAATTAAGACTGAAAGCAAAATTCAGGCTCCAAAATACAAACTGTCACTATAGCGGAGTTACAGAATTATTAGGGTGTATTATTCTATAAATTCCCATCATAGAATCTGGTGATTTAATATTACCCCCCACTCTGAGATGGTGATATTGTTTTTTTTCAGTACAGTGTGAATTGTATAACATTTCAAATTTTAGTAGGGAAAAAAAAACACTTTTTTTTTTTCTGCTGAGCAGGAAATTTAACATTTTAGGGAAATATCACCAAAGTCTCAACAATTCATGATATATTTACTGCAGTTGAGTATTAAATGAATCAAGTTCAACCCGTAAAGGCTGTGATTTTTGGAGCATTGAGATTGCAAGTTTAATTAGTGTTGTGATATTAAGATTCAGCAGCCCCCACCCCCTGCTTTTAATAAATACATGAAAGGCAAAAAAAAACATTTTACATTTTTTTTTTATATTTTTAAATGCCATGAGCACTCTCCTACGCTAAAACAGGATATTGGAAGCTCTTCTGTGCATCTGGTATTTTTTGATAACATATGAATTGACAGCAGGGTAAAGGATACTGATGAGAACTGATAAACTCAGAGGGGGCAGAAGAACTGGAGAGAGGGAGCACAAGCAACTGGGAAGGGATGATTTCACAAAAACAGCCCAATTAAAATGACTTGAAATGTTTTTTTTATTTTTTTATTTTATAAAGTGTCAAGATGTTACATAAACATATTGTGTTAAAATAACACTAAAGCCCTGTCAAGCTCGCAAAGGGTTTTCCATGTTTTGGGGACATTTGCTGTATGCACCAGAATTTTACACTTTGTGCCTCTTTTGCCACTCGTCTCCTCACCCCCATCACTTTTGTGATCTAATTGTCAGATGACAAAAGTGACACTTGCTATGTATAACTTTTTTTATTTTATTAAAGGACCACTATAGGCACCCGGACCACTTCAGCTCAATGAAGTGGTCTGGGTGCCTGGTCCAGCTAGGGTTAACCCTGCCTGCTGTAAACATAGTAGTTTCAGAGAAACTGCTATGTTTACAGATGGGTTAATCCAGCCTCTAGTGGCTGTCTCATTGACAGCCACTAGAGGCTCTTCCGCGCTTCGCGCTGTGATTTTCAGTGAGAAGATGCCAGCGTCCATAGGAAAGCATTGAGAATGATTTCCTATGGACTGACTGAATGCGCACGTGGCTCTTGCTGCGCATTCAGCCGATGACGGCCAAAGGAGGAGGAGAGTCCCCAGCGCCGAGGGAGTCCGGCGCTTGAGAAAGGTGAGTTTTTAACCCCTTCCTCTCCGTTCAGCCCGGCGAGTTTGTTTTCCTGGCACTATAGTGGTCCTTTAATTTATTATTGTAGGTAAATACCTTCTTTTTAGTGCATCTCCTGGTTTACCCTTGCTCCATGAGGTCACTATCTTTTGCCCTTTTTGAAAGAGCAGTGCCTCGGATCAAAGATCATGCAGGAGTTAGTGGTTGTTCTCTAATCCTGAAATCTCGTGCAAGACCCAGGCATCTCTAAAACGAATTATGAGCTGGTTTAACCTCTTAAGGACACATGATATGTGTGACATGTCATGATTCCCTTTTATTCCAGAAGTTTGGTCCTTAAAGGGTTAAACTCTTCACTGACTATACTATAGCATGCCTTCCCAATGTCCTTCATTTGGATTCACACTCCTAATTTTCGTATGCTTTGCCCGTATACCACTGTTGGCCTACAATATTCCACTCCTGGGGTCACAAAACGTAGATTCCCTGATGTAGAACTACAACACCCATGATGCTTTGCATGCCTTTATTATGACAAAGTAATTATGGAAACTGAAGTTTTAAAACGTTTGGGGGGGGTCTACCTTTTAGGCACCCCTGCCCTCAAGGGTACAGACTCAAATCGCCTCAACATGAAAAATAAAATGAATTGATCTGTGGCAAACTGAGCTGATTTTGTTTTTGACCCATTCATTTGGATAAGGATGGGGAATTCTCTATTTAACAGATAAAAGTGCAACATTATGAAAAGGGCTATTCGTTTGATCTTTCAGCTGTTTAACAGAGAAAGCTCCCTAACTTGGCCAGTGCGATTCCGGGGCACAATTCTAGAAGCAGTCACCGTGGAAAACAATTTTTGCAACAGTTTGCAATTTACTTCCAGAAATGCTCGTTTTGCTGTTGTAAATCTGGTCCAATGTCTCCTGCCTAAGATTATATTTCGCAAACAAACAAATAAAAAAAAAATCTCTATTCAATATTTTAGATGGGAGTTGCTAATATGTGTTGCGTGTTTACTCATAGCATTTATGCATTCCTCAATGTTCCAGTCATCAGTCTATCCTCCCACCAAATGAGATACTAGCCCCATTATTAGCAGATGGTCGAGGTGGGTTGGGGGACAGAGGCAAGGATTCAGGATATAAGAGGCCAGAAGGGTCTGGGAGCACAAAACGTTTTCTGTGTTGAGAATTAGGTCCGTGACATCTTTCCTGCCTACTTTGGCCCCCTCACCCCCAAATATCTATGTACCAGAACAGAGAGTCCCTGTACTTATTCCCTCCTCCCCCTTTTGGCGCAGAGGCCCCCGATAAGCAAATTACCCACTCTCAGTTATGATCTGAATTTGTGCCAATCTGTCTGGGAGCTATGATAGGTTTAATAATAAGCCTATTCTTTATTACATTTACGAGTCATAGCTACGTCTCTTTCATAGAAAATTCTGTAAACAAAATGTAAAAATATAAATAAATCATATTTTTTAAATTGTCACCTGCTCTTTTTCGTCTGTAGACTTTAATCAACAAAGCATAAAACACCAACAATTATTCACTGACATGGGAATTGTTGGGGATGTGTAAATTAATTTAAAATTATTTAAATTTTTCGGCAATATTTGCCAAACTGGAAACCCTCTATTCAGTCATATTTCAGTTAAGTGGCCTAAACTTTTAAATCATTTTTAGTTCCCACGAGTTCACCCTTTATTGAATAATATGAGCATCAGTTAGACATCAGAAGGGAAATGTTAGACATCAGAAGGGAACATGCCAGTTGAGATCACATATGTGCTGATGCCAACGCAGGTTTTGTTAGTTACGCACGCACTGTATATTTTCACAAGTACATATCTGAAGACCAATGAGATTCCAGAAAGGTCACTCACCAGTAAAATAATCTGCGAAGATGGACTTAGGCTCCTTAATTGGGGAGTCATACCCGAAACTGGTAGGGCCGACGCAAGGACCCTAAGGAAAAATCCAGTTTGCTGTCCCTGGCACCGCGTGTACCCCACTGCTGCATTACGTACCCCATTAAGTGCTTCAGTAGTGTTTACTGGGGTGAATCGCCACTCACTTCTTTATACATATACACATATCTACAAATACAGATAATCCTTAAACATAAAATAAAAATAATAAATATAATAAAAATCTTAGTACATAGACACTAATGTGCAGCTATACACTCACATAGAGATACACACATACAGGTTTATACTTACCTTTGCACACTCAAAGAGATACAAACCCAGACACACTCACACGTACACACGCAGGGGCTGCTGGGCTGGTTAGGGAAAGCTTAGACCTCCATATCATCTCATGATATGGCACCCCTCAAAGATGGCAGCCCAAATAAATGCCTCATTCACCTAATGGTTACATAAACATGGGGCAGTCATCCAGCAGCCTAAACCAACTCGGAAGTAATCCACTTTCCCCTGTCCCTTTAGACTAGAAGAGTTAATTACTAAACCACAAGTTTTCAGGAACTTACTACTAAACGGAGAATATTAATTTAACATCGCCAAAGAAAAAAACATTTCCAGCCGTTCTATCCTGACTGGAAAAACAAGCATTTCTGAGGTAAATTGCTGATGATTTGTGGTTTAGTAAATAACCCTGTATAGTTTAGTAAATAAACCAGTGACTCTTAACCTCTCAACTGGGACTCAGTCATTCTAGTGACAGAATACATTAGTCACTAGTCATTAGGCAACTGCCCACAATAGCTCATTAAACGGTGAATGGAGATTTTAACACCAAATCGTCAAAACGAAATAGCTAAAATGGCGGCAAGAAATTAATGAATTGGATAATTTATGCAGTTCAGCTACCTTGATCTATAATTTAAAATTCAGATTTAGATTCTCAGCAATTCACTGCTTACTGAATAAACCTTGCCGTGTTTTCCTCTCGTTGGATCGTGTTACGTTTGCTGTTGATTCCATGTAAGTAAAGAAAGAAATCGCAGTTATATAGTTGCCCGTGTATGCTGTGTTTCCCCCTGAGGTAAATCCAAAGTGATCAAAGAATCATAAATTAATTATTCACATCTCACAGGTAGCAAATGTTCCTTGGCTTTATTCATTATTTATTTAACAGTATGCATTAGCCCCTAAACCACCAGGACACCGTCTGCATACATTAATATGTACACAACAACATCAATTGCTAATGGTGTTTGCTCAGCATTCTTATAAAACTTCAACCTGTTTCTACAGAGATTTGAGACATGGTTCCACTGGATGATATGATGGTGTGACACACATCTCAACACACGGCGAGAGGATGACGTTCATTTTGGAGAGTGGTTGTTGGTATATGGCCAGGGAATCGGACTACTATTTAGGAGACTTCGTGGCCTACTTATAGTAGTCAAGTGCGTAACTAAAAAAAATGAGTCTAGATCAAGTAGGGAAGGCCGGTCCATAGGCGTAGGCCCCACCAACCTCCAGTTTTTGATGCAAAAAAAGAAAAAAATGACATCTAGTGGCATATGGAATTCTGATAAGTGTATGTTAGAAAACAAAACAAAACACGTGTCTGTCTTGAATATATCTGCAGTCCCCGTTCTCTATTTTGATGACTGCAGATGCAAATGGTTTTGGACTTGGCATTTCCCAAAGTTAAGTGGGTAGAGCGCAAAAGGTCAGAAAGGGCTGCACCCCACCATCTTCAAAATTCACTAGCCTCAGCTGAGAACAAAACGGGATCATTTTATTTCCATATACTAAATTCTAAGCACATTTTTTGCAGTTTCAAAAAAAGTTTATTGTGAGTTTTATTCCTGCAGAGCTATGTCGCACATAATACTTACACTCACCATAGAGTTGGAATGCTGAGATAGAAGAATAGAAAATATATCCTACTTTTTAGTAATAACATGGAGACTGCCCCTAGTGTGCAGTGCTTGTGTATGTTACAAGAGTCTAGAATCATATTTTTTGTGCTGGTAATATCTAAGGCTAGAGATGCCCATATTTAGGGATTTAGCCCTGGAAGCCACTCCCCAGCAGAGCACGTGAATGTTTACATACCTACGCATACATGTACGAAGGACATTAGGTATATCCGTAGGTCATACCTTGGCTAAAGTATACATTTACAATATCATATTTATTTACTTAAGAGATATACAATACGCTCTTTGCTAACGCAATGGGCCGGGTGCTGTGTGGGTGGTTTTGGTAGAGTTTCCCTGGGTTTCCTTAATGGCACTACGTTGCTTCTTACGAACTCACATCCTTCCCTTGTGGCCAAGATCCTAGTTGCCATAAATCAACAATGGCTGCACTCAAACGATCCTTATTTTGATCAACTTATTTAGTGGTTCCCAACCCAATCCTCAAGTACCCCCTAACAGACACAACAGGGTAATCCCTAAATCCTGGACTGGTGGGGAGTACTTGAGGGCTGGGTTGGGAACCCCTGCACTAATCAAAGGAGACGTGCAATGCAACCTGGGGTAGAGATGGGTTCTTTGGCAAAACCTATCAGCACAATTTTTCTGGTTTCAAATGGTTTGAGTACCGTGATTCCAACTGCGATTCTTGTTTTTGTTTTTGTTTTTTATCAGCATTATGTACCTGGTATACTTTCTTTTATGTTCAAAATGTGATGGACAGTTCTCCTTGTTTTTGATTGCATATCTTGAACTTATTGTATTACCTATATTGTCACTCTATTCTTTGTAATTCTTGTGATTATTAAACCTTTCAATAAAAACGAGTGTAAAAAAAAATCTAATCAGCATGTGTCCCTGGTCCTATCTTTATTAATTAGAGGGTTTTTTTTGGGTGTTTTTGATATTTGTTTTATATAAATCATAGCTTAATATTATTTTTCAATGCTCCCTGTTTGGAGAACAGTCAATGTTTCATATGTTTTATTAATTTCCATCAGTTGTATTATATATCAGCTAAGGTTGGGATTAGCTGATACATACCACCTATGGAATATTTACATATAGCTTTCTATATTATTTGTACACTGTGTGACTTTTATAGATTGTTTTTTTTAGATGGGACACTAATCCTGTGTATCCCTACATTGTCCTCCAATCTAAGCATGCAAGGTGCCATAAAAGGTTCTAAAGGAAATCCCGAATAATACCCAGTGAATAAAAGATTCTAGATTCTGGTCATTTGTACTTTATCTCTACAAGCAGTTAACCTTTGACCCATGATCTGCAAAACGCCAAATCTCTAAAGTCCTCATCTTGGCAAAAGTAATTACGGGTTAGAAGTTGGTACTAACACCCATCACATTTGAAGTGGACTCTATCCTTTATAATGGCAAGATACTGAATTGAATCACGTAAACACAGCTCCATTTCGAACTCTGCTTTCTGAAATTGCTGGTTTGAAATGAGCCATCTTGACGCATACTATAGATAACATAGAAACATAGAATGTGACGGCAGATAAGAGCCATTCGGCCCATCTAGTCTGCCCAATTTTCTAAATACTTTCATTAGTCCCTGGCCTTATCTTATATCTAGGATAGCCTAATGCCTATCCCACGCATGCTTAAACTCCTTTACTGTGTTAACCTCTACCACTTCAGCTGGAAGGCTATCCCATGCATCCACTACCCTCTCAGTAAAGTAATACTTCCTGATATTATTTTTAAACCTTTGCCCCTCTAATGTAAGACTATGTCCTCTTGTTGTGGTAGTTTTTCTTATTTTAAATATAGTCTCCTCCTTTATTGTGTGTATTCCCTTAATGTATTTAAATATTTCTATCATACTCATTGTTGCACAAACCAATTACGGCACGTTCCCTTTTGTGCTTGTTTTCATGATTTACATAGTACCGAGCATAACGCCCACTGATGTTGTAAAAACTCCAGTGGCTTGTATTCAGGGCTGGTGCAAGGATTTTTGGCTACACAGGCGAATATGCATTTTGCCCCCTCCTCCCCCCCAAAAAAAATTTATCCTCACCTGATCACCTGTGAGCTTCGTAACCCCTCTTTTGAATTTCTTACCCCCTTTAGTGTTACATATCCCCTCTTGAATGTGTTATCCCTGTGTGTGTTACTCCCACTTTAGTGTTTTACACCCCCTCCCCCTGTTTCTCTTACTTGCCCACTAGCCCCTTTCTGTGTCACTGTGGAGCATAATTGTGTTGGATAGGGACTTTATTATTATTATAATATATATAGCGCCCAAAAATTCTGTAGCGCTGTACAATAGAGCTTTAGTACTGTGTGTGTGTGTGGGAGTGGGACTAGAGCTTTAGTCAAGGGGAGATAGGAGTACTATATTGGGAAATAGAGGCAGTATTGTGGGGGGAATAGCGGCTTTAGCAATTAGGGGATAGGGGCAGTATTGTGGGAGATTGGAGCCTTATTGTGATGGGAGCAGGGGCCGTATTGTCGCAGATTGATTCTTTAGTATGGGGACAGGGCCCATATTGTGGGGGGATTGATACTCTAGTGTTTGGGGGGGGGATGGGGCAGTATTATAGGGGATTGGGGTGTTAGTCGTAGGGTTAGGAACAGTATTTTGGGGAATGAGGCTTCAGTGTGGTGGGATATGGACAGTATTGTGTGGGACATGGGCATTAGTGCGGGGATAGGAACAGTATTGTGGGATCTGGAGCTATGGTGGAGGATCAAAACAATATTTTGGGGTTTGGAGCTTTAGTGGGGAGGGCAGGGGAAGTATTGTGGGGGACTGGGGCTATGTTGGGGGGTTAGGAACACTATAAGGGGGCAGTAATGGTATTGTGGTAGGTAGAGCAGCATTGTGGGGGACTGGGGCTAACGTGGGGGGATTGGAACAGTTTTGAGGGACAGGGCAGCATTATGGGGGACTGGGGCTATGTTGGGGGGTTAGGAACACTATAAGGGGGCAGTAACGGTATTGTGGGAGGTAGAGCAGCATTGTGGGGGACTGGGGCTAACGTGGGGGGATTGGAACAGTTTTGAGGGACAGGGCAGCATTATGGGGGACTGGGGCTATGTTGTGGGGAAGGGACAGTATTGTGGGGGATAGGGGCTATGGTGGGAGAGGGGATAGGGGGCAGCATTGTGGGGTACTGGGGGGATAGGGACAGTATGATGGGGTAGGGCAGCATTGTGGGGGTAAGGGAACAGGGGCAGTATTGTCAAACACACAAACATGCGCCCTGTAGAGGTCCTGGGAGCTGGAATATAACATTATTTTCCAGCTCCCAGGACCTCTACAGGGTGTACGGGGGAGCTATACTGGAAATGCAGATCTGGATCAGAACTCACTCGCGCGCCCTCTCCTCTTGCGCTGGGCTGCGGAGGTACTCCGGGCCGGAGCGCCCCAAGGCGGCCACCTGTGCCGCCTTATTGTAGCGCCGGCCCTGCTTGTATTTAATCTATTCTGCTGATTTCCTGATTCCTGACTATCTTAGACAATTGAATAGAATTACAAGTACAAGTCACCCCAACGAAGATCACGATTTTGTGCCTGTGCCGAAGGTCAGGTCCCTGCTCCATTCATTAAACCTCCTGATGATAAGAAAATACAACATTCTCAGCTTGTGGCAAAGGGGTATAATGGTGAGTTTTCAGCCATTACATGTGGAAAGGCAACGTCTTGACACACAAGGTGTCTTTATCAAGCTTATCTACCTTATACAATTATTCCTTTTTTTTTTTCCTTGCTCCAACTTGTTTTAGGTACAGTTTAACTGTGTTCATTTATTGATAATTTTTCGTCACCCTGGATGAATTCACATGAAAACTGCCCGTATCTAATGATTGGTAATGCACCTAGCTATCCCTGAAATGTTCACCATCGGACTTACCCTAACAATCACTATCTTGTGACCTACCATGTATCTAGGCTAGGGGACTGGGATCTGATCTGATCACCTACATTGGCACCCTGTAACTATTTTTCATCCAGCTGAATTGGCGAAGGGCCTCTGTCTAATGAGATTTAAGATTGTTATAAAATTTACCAAGATTCCGCCAGTTTGTGTGGGATGCCTGTAGCAAAGCCCAGAAACCAGAATCATCTTACATTTCCCAATAAGGTCATCAATTTCTAGCTTCTATAATGACTTTAGATGCAGTATATAAACCTGCGTTTCTCTCAGAATTTGCACAACATCAATACATTTACAGACTGATCAGCGTTGCCGTGACGGAACATTACACAAAATTGTAAACAGAAATATAACACAAACAATCTCACAATCACAATAGGATCACACTGGGTGACTGCGCTGTAGAAAATTGATTGCCATGTGAGTGACCTCACCTTGTTCCTGAACAAAGAATCTTCATATCTCAGTGGAGAATAATTAAATAGCTGATATCAGTCCATGAGTGACTCTGGTTTCTTGTACGTCTTAGATCTCAACAATCTCAGCCTGAGATCACTTTCTACTTTGTCTGTCTGAGGACAGTGATAGGTGTAGTCTGCAATCCCTGCAGTCTGTGATTCAATAGCATTTACTGGGGTGAGGGAAAAAGGAAATGTCACTTACGTAAAACTGACATTTCCCTTTTAAGAACTTGGGTTGAGCAGATACACTTCGGTGGCCATGTACAATATTCATCTATCTCACTGTACAAGTAGCTATGCGTGTGCTGCCTCGCTGTATATTAATTATACTTGTTGATATTTAGGTACATGGATGTGCACACAGTACATTTGCTGCTATGAGTTTATATACAGTATTGTGATGGAGTGACCTGATCACTTTTACAACTGACGCTAGACTCTAGACCAGGGATAGGTAACCTTCGGCTCTCCAGATGTTGTGGACTACATCCCCCATAATGCTCTTACACACATAATGCTGGCAAAGCATCATGGGAGGTGTAGTCCAAAACATCTGGAGAGCCGAAGGTTGCCTATCCCTGCTCTAGACCAACTTCGCCACAAGGGAGCTTTTATCACTATGTTTCCCCTCCAAGCTATGCTATTGGCCTACAGGACATAATAGAGCCTAGCACTCATGGACTGTATGGACGCTCCCAATGGGGCACAAAATGCTGAACCGGGAGGTACCCTCATGGAACTGTACACCGGATAGGAAGGCGCCGCGATCCTGTGGAACTTCAGGTGGCCGTAGGACCACCAAACCGAGCGCTTTTTGGAGGGGAGATGATGAGGCCTACAGAGATACCAAGGAACTCTGTGCCGGATGAGAGGATAGTTGCTGCTTGGTCAAATTTCCACCAGTGACTGCTCGAACTAGACACCTCTGATCCAAGTGCTTTATGGACAGCTAGCACCTCTAAACCAAATCTCTCCCGGGACATATAGCTCTTGGAGAGAGTGAGAAACACTCTGTTTTGGGCATATTATTGCAAGGCGCCCTGATGACTGGTAGTTAATTAAAGGTGCCTGGTGGGGTTGTATTGTTTATTGTGATGACCCCCTGTTGGGAATACCTGTATAAATATGTGTGAGTTTTTGAATAAAATGTGTGCCTGTTTTACCCTTCATCAAGCCTCGGCTGATGCTTGGGACTAAGCTATAATGCCCAGCATGCTCAGAGACTATAACACCATAGACAGCCTTGGTGGAGAAGACGACGACTGAGTGAAAAACCTATCAAGACTCCTCGAGACTTGGAGCCCACTCAACCTAAAACTCCGTCACCTAGTGAAGAATTGTTTTATTGGAAATACATAGTACGCATGGGTGGTTGTTAGTCCGTAACTGGGCAATTATTAAAGGTCTCACCCCGGTAGAGTTTCTAATACGGACTAATAACAATGTATAAAGTTTTTAAAGTATGCTAGGAATGTTTTACCTGTTAAAGTGTGTATTGTAATAAAGCGTCCTTTTTTTTTATCAATCAAAAAATTGGGACTAAGCTAGAATCACCCTAGCTGGTCTGCTCCAGAGATGAAGGTATACCTGTCAGAGATAATCAGAATATAGGGTCTCTGTCACAGTTACACATGTCGCCTTGTAGCTATATTATTGTATACAGTGTATACACTATACAGTTGGCTTTGATTATTCATACTTTATGTATTTACATTGCATTGATGTACAAGCCAATTCTAAGTTGATTTCTAGCTGTACAAAGTGCCTGCAGTGTGTACATTGCTACATAGGTGTACACACACACTCTGCTAACTAGCTGTATGTATGTACACACTGTATACATGTTACTGTATATGGAATACATGCTGCTCAGTATCACCATGTGTGCGTACAATATACATATTGCTGCATTACTGTGCATGCAAGGTGCAGGCTGTTTTGCAATACAGCTGTTGTATATTTGCAAGATCCTAGTGCTTCTCTCTCAGTGTGTGTGATATACAGTGAGTGCACACATGTTGCAAGGCACACAGACCCTGTTGCTCTCATGATACGTGTCCATATTGCTACATTGTATCCCGTTACCATGGCTATGCTGATACATGTATAAGCAGAGAGCGATGAAAAAGGAGCAGGGAGTGGGGCTGATTGATGGGTGAGAGAGCAGGATGGATGTGGGGGAAGGGGAGGGAAGGCAGATAAAGGTAGAGAGAGAGAGAGAGAGAGAGAGGAGGGGAGGGAGGAGAATACCCCTCACGTGTCTCTATGTTAATATTGGAGAATCTCACGCACTCACACTGCAGATCCAGCATCCTCCAGCACACAGCCTCCCCCACTACACCCTGATGGTGACAGGAACAGCAGGGAGCTGGGCTGATGTCCCCTGTCCCCAGGCTCGGAGCTCATGTCTGTGTGAGGCTGGCCCCTGTCCCCGGGGCTGAATTATTATGTGTGAATGATGCATTTCGCGCTGCTCTGGGTTGTAGCTTCTGTAATCTCTGCAATGCCTCAACTGGGTGAGTAATCCACCTCAAAGGGGAACAGGTAGCACAAACCCCTCCCAACCTGTCTTCTCCTTCATCTCATCTCTGCTCCATCTCTGGTACCCAATGCTCCATCTCTAGTACCCAATGCTCCATCTCTAGTACCCAATGCTTCATCTCTGGTAACCAATGCTTCATCTCTAGTACCCATTGCTCCATCTCTGGTACCCAATGCTCCATCTCTGGTAACCAATGCTCCATCTCTGGTAACCAATGCTCTCTACCTGTTAATCATCCTCCCCATCCCTGATATCCTATATACCACCCTCTGCATCCCTTATACCCCATATGCCATCCTCCCTATCCCTTATATTCCGTATACCACCCTCTTTATCCCTAATACCTCATATACCACCTTCCCCATCCATGATACCCCGTATACCACCTTCCCCATCCCTGATACCTCATGTACCATCTTACCCATCACTAATAACCCATATACCATACTCCCCATCCCTGATAGTTCCCTATTCCTGATACACCATATACCACCCTCCCCATCCCTGATAACCCCATATACCACCCTCCCCATCCCCGATACTCCATATACCACCCTGTCCTACCATGATATCCCATATATCATATTGTTCACCCCTAATCCCCCATATACCTACCTCCAACCCTGATACCCCATATACCACTATCTCCAACCCGATATGCAATATACCATATTCTTCACCCTATTATCTGTAGCCCATGTACCACCCTTTCCATCCCTGATACCTCATGCTGCCTCTCATTTCATGCTCTGCATGCTGGTACCCCATACCTTCTGTCCCATATTTCATTCCCTGCAGCCCAGATACCTACATAATCTCTGCACCGTATCTTATTCTCTGCACCCATGATCCTCAGTGTTTTCTGCCCCTCATCTCACCCTCTGTATTACAGTTACCCAGTATTCTCTGCTTCATATACCATGATATGCATTCACACAATCTGCAGAGTTGGCCACATCGCTCATCCTTAGGATCCCTGGTACCCCATCCTTCCTGTCCCATATTTCCTGACACCATACTCTCACCTGCCTAATATTCATTCTTCTGCTTCCTTGATACCCACTGTGCCTTCCCCATTTCTAACGCTCTGCATCCCAAGTGGTGTGTCCAGGGTCTCACCCAAAATTATCTCTGCCCTATATTCCATCCTGTGCATCCCTGTTACCACATGTATACATTATCTTATCTTTAATACTTCAGGTTATCCTCTTGATTCCTATATACTTCCATGCTGTCTGTCCAATATCTCATTTAAATGCTTTCTGGATCCCAGATATCACAAAGTTTTTGCCCTGTGTCTGATATCCGACATCCCTAATACCCCCTCCTGCTCACTACCCCATTTATTATCCTCCGTATCACAGATACACCATGCTCCCTCCCTCACATATCATCACCTGCATCACCCTAATATCTATTGCTTTAACATCTCCCTCTCCATCCCCAATACACCCACCTTTTCCTTATCACTGATATATTTCTTTCAATTCTACTACTACTTCATCCTCTTACCATTGCCCTAATTACCCCATTTATAACCATCCTTTCCTAAAAGAAATTCCATGGTTATTATTGTGATTTTATTTACCTTAATCTCTAACCACACCTGCTGTACCTGAATTCCCTAATTTATTTCCAATCGAAATTCTCTCCTCGTCCACGCCAGCCCAGAACTGTCCCTAATTAACCTATAGCCCGTTTAGTAAGGTTGCAAGGGGTTATAGCTTTCACCCTTTAACAAATGATTTGCAAAAATAATTCAAGTATATATTTTTTCCAAATATAACCTTTTTTTGACACTAGAATAGCTGGGTCAACGGTATGTAAAGCAAACTGTTGGTACAGGCCTCCCCAAAAATATTTTGAAGAACAGTGACCTCGTCACGCTCATAGTTGCATGCTGTAACATCAACAGATCTGCTGCAATGCATCAGGTAGATATAAATGCAATGTCGGGAGGGAGGGGAGAGACTGCTAATCAGAGAAGGTACGTTCTTGCCAAGGAAGAATAGATGCATTCATACCCACTTGTGCTTGCTGGGGGGAGGGGGAGGGGGGTGAGGGGGCAGGTTGGGGTAGGGGTCTCAGGGCACTGTCAGGGCACTACGCTATTAATGGGTTAATTATTCACTAAACTGGGAACTGTAAAAATAATCGACAGGGGAAATTGTAAATTTAAGACCAAAATTGCCAAGCTAGGAAGGTGGTTAAGTTGAAGATTTTTTTGAATTTGGCTATAAAGATCTAAAATGTGTTCCTTGTCGATTCTTTATAAATTTAAGGGAATACATTCTTAAGTTATGTTTCAGTGTTAGTGTTTATTCATTATTCCAATTATTTTACAATGAAGGGCTATATTTAATTTTGTTTCTCGAACTTATCTTTCTCTGTGAACAGCTTCACTACTGTTTCTGTGTTCTTGCGTTCCTCCTCCTTCTAAACTATCCCTTTTCAACTTTAAATTTTGTTCAGTTCGTTGGCTGACTCTTCCCCCTCCTTTCATCCTCATTGTACACTATCCCTAAAATGCAACTGTCACCTCAAAACTGTTTAATATTCTAATCATTAAAACAAGTTGTGAAAGGAAATATATATAAATATTTTTAGTGATATATATGTAAAAAAATTAGAAAACCACATCCCTATCTTTAGTATATGACACGATCCTTCAGCCATATACATAGGCCTTTGGTCGGACAGTGTTTGAAAACCGACAGAAGTCTCTATGGTATTCCTAGCTTCACTCCCTGCACCGGAGCAGGGAAGACCATAGAGACTAACTGACGATCTTCAAATACTGTCCAACCTAAGGTGCATGCATATGGCTGAAGGATCCTGTCATAAAATCTATTTCCTTTCAATACTCGATGGAAGGATTATCATATAAAAAATTGTTTAGAGATACAAGTTGTCCTTTAATCTCTGTCTGTCATCCACATTTTATTCTCCGTTGTGCTGTGTTTCAATTCTCTTTATCTTCCCAACCTGAAGAATTCAGTAGATGTATAGATGAAGGCGTTGCAGGGGATGTAATATATTTGGATTCTTTAGAGGCATTTGGTACGGTTCCATGGAAAAAATTATTGTACAAAATATTTTTTTCCATGTTCATAAAAGAGATGGACATTCTTGTTCTTGGATTGCGTATTGGCTTAAAGACAGAGGACAGAGAGTGGTTCTTAATGGAACATGTTCGTGTTCGACAAAAGAGATAAGTGGACTCCCTCGAGGGTCTGTTCTAGATCCACTTTTCTACAATGTATTTATTATTGATCGTGAAATATGCATTTGAAGTAATAGGTCACTGTTTGCAGAAGAGGTAAAACTAGATAAGGTAATGCAGTTTGAACATCACACTACTTATCTACAGGGGGATTTGGATAATTTAGGGGGACAGGGCAGCCAGGAACAATCAGTAGTGTCTAAGGCCTGTGAAGTATTGTCATGCATAAAATGTGATATTCATTTGCATGATGAAAATCTAATTTTGTCTCTTTATAAATCAAATTTCAAGAAGGAGATAATGGAACAAGAAATATGAAAATATTAATAAGGGTAATGGAAGATTTAAGTTATGAAGAAAAGCAAGAAAACGTTTGTGTTAGAAATAAGGCATCTCAGAATGTTCTGATGACATTATACAAATGAATGCAAGGCTAGACAAGAAGCTCTATTGAAACCTGGTTATAGATAGGATTATACAGAGCACAACATTTAAACTTGAAAAGAGATTTCACCTATGGCAGATGCAAGAGTTGTTTAAATTGGAGTTTTGTGCCTATATAGAGTATTATATTCTGTATGAATTTTTTTTGAACCCCCCCCCCCAAAATATGAAATATTTAGGGGAAAATAGTTAATATTAGCTTATGTAACAGTATAATATGATCAAAGGAGAAATATAGAGTGAAGGACTTTTTTTCACATTTTGGCCTCAATTCATTATTTTTTTGGATAAGCTAAACGATTTATCTTCAAAAGTTTCCATAGATGTTAATGGCAACTCCAGTAGATAGAAAACTTGAGAAGTTTCTTCTAGCATTGTGATAATTTTAAAAGCTTATCCAAAAATATTAAAAAGAGACCCTTGTGGCTAAATTGGAAATTGCTTGGGTTTTTTGCTGCCTTTCACACCCACCTTTCATTTTCATTATATACTATTATTGCCTCTCACCAATATTTCTATGTCACCCATCTATATCCCCGATATTGAATTCCCCCTATCGATATTGCTATATCCCATTTATATCTCTTCAACTCTTCCAAATAACTTTATCCCCTCTTCTCATTTACCTCTCCTATTCTCCTGCCACACCCCTTTAATCAGAGAAGGATTAAGATCTCATGGGACCCTTGGCATGTTGCCAGTTTGGGCCCCATCTTCATTCTTCTCATATGGATGGTAAATGGCACCAAGCAAATTCATGGTTCTGGAGCTTCCTGTCTACCCCTGGGCCCTAGGTGGCCGCCTATGGTCGCCTAATGGCGAATCCTGCTCTGATTTTAATACCTTTTCATTCTTCCTTTCTGAAATCCACGTTATGTTGCTGTCCACTCAAATTCATCCATTACATCCTTATTACCTCTATCCCTCTGCTCGTTTCTACTACATATCCCATGCTGGTACTATGTCCCCCTCTTTGATCTTACTACTTCCAATCCACCCCCTCTCTATTCCCACACATCCTTTCTTCTATTACTTTTAGTTATTGCAACATTCGTTTCCCTCCCCCCCAGGTTCTCTACTGATAAATTCAACGTTAATCTACAACACTACTCAGCAGAAACATCCTAACCCATGGCCCCAGATCTCTCCTCCTCCCCAAATTATCTATCCCAGCCAATTAGTAGGACGGACTTCAGGGACAGAAACACGCAGATATCAGTTGGACACTCGAGTCAGAAATGGGATCCCGACTGACGAAGTAAGTCCCTTCAGACCTTTGCTCTGCTCATCATACTTACATTAAGCAATATAATTTAGTATTTCTCCTGACAACACATTGATCTCTCACTCCATCTAATTCAGGAATGGGTACTTTCTCTGAGGTTCTAAAGGTCGTAATAATCTTCTACTTCTATGAACCTTCAGGAGAACTGTAGATTGACTGTTGTTAGAACCTATGGTCAGTGGGAGGTCAGTCATGTAAGGGGACACGATAGGCCCCAAAACAACTTTAGCTAAACAGAGCAGTTTTGGTGTATAGATCATAGCTCAATTTGCTGCCATTTAGGAGTTTTTAGCACTTTGTTTATGCTGCGTCAAACATACAGGGATACAGCTCCCTGTATGTGACCCACACACCCTTCCTAAACAATGCTTGTATAGAGAGATCTAATGTTTAAACGTCCTTTATAGCACATTCTTATTTCCTGCACTGTTAATAGCCTTGTAGACCTTGCAGGAGTTCAATTTACAGAGCAGAAGGTTAAAAAAAACTAAAGTAAGTTAACATCTGATTGAAAATCAAACACATTTTCCATGTAGGTTGTGTCATTCGCAACCAGGGGAGGTGTGGCTAGGGCTTCAGGACACAGAAGCAAAACGTGATTTAACTCCTAAATGGCTGAGAATTGAGAAATGATACTACAGGGGCATGATATATGCACCAAAACTGCTTCTTTAAGCTAAAGTTGTTTTGATGCCTATAATGTCCCTTTAAGCTAGGAAAGTTGGAACTTTTGCATAAGAACAGCAGGCTGTGAAAAAAACAAAGATTTTTATGATATATAAGAGCCAATGAACCCTGTTTTGACTTTCGGGAGATTATTGTCTGTATTGGGAAACTAATCAAAATTACAATCAGTAAACTGATTGCATAAACCAGGCAGCCATTGCTCATTTGGAATGTGTCAAATTAAAAAAAGACCAATTTGTTGCTGTAGCGTAAATCAATTTACAGTTATCTTGTTTTTACGGTGTTTTTGAGAAGAATGTCAATTGTATGCCGAGTGATATGTTGAGGTAAAGGCAAGTTGTTGATAGGTTTTTGGGGTTTATTCAAAAACACCTCCACAAAATGGTGAAGAATTTTGTAAGGAATTGCAAATTAAAGGGACACTATAGTCACCCAGACCATTTCAGCTCAATGAAGTGGTCTGGGTGCCAGGTCCCTCAGGTTTTAATGCTTCACATGTAAACATAACAGTTTCAGAGAAACTGCTATGTTTACATTTGGGGTTAATACAGCCTCTAGTCTTCCGGACAGCCACTAGAGGCGCTTCTGCGACACTGGAGGCGAATTTCGCCTCCATCGCGCACAGCGTCCATAGGAAAGCATTGGGAAATTCTTTCCTATGGACACTTTGAATGCGCACGGCACTTGCCGCGCATGCGCATTCGGCTCCAGTGACGTCGGATGGGGGAGCTGACGTCGGATGGGGAGGAGAGGTCACCAGCGCCGAGGGAGCCCGGCGCTGGATTAAAGTAAGTAACTGAAGGGGTTTTAACCCCTTCAGTGCCACGGGAGGGGGACCCTGAGGGTGGGGGAACCCTCAGGGCACTATAGTGTCAGAAAAAACTTTGTTAGTTAGTGATCCTTTAAGGCCAAGTTAATTAAGCTGGACAGCAAGCTCAGCTGGGGAACTTTTACATTTCTAATTTATTTGTTTAAACATGCTGTCCTTTTGTCTATTGTTCCACTATACCTGTTTTTGTAAATCAACCCCATCAGTACTATTCACTAAAGCGTGAATTGTCAAGGATTCAAAAAAAGCTGAAAATTATGGCCTGAAATTTGAAATTCATCCCGAATTCCTTTTTAATTACTGCAAATTCACCCTTTTAATAACAAGGCCTGTGTTTCCATATGTAAAGACATCTTTAGAATTTGATATTTCTGTGTTTGCATTTATATGCACTTATATGTCATATAGAAAAGTCGCCGTGTGTTCATATTTGTGTATCTATGCATGTGAGTCTATGTGATATATAGATACATGTAAATGATGAAAAGGTGATGTTACAGATACATATGCAAATTATGTAACAGGGTTCTGTAACAGGGTAGACAAGGGATGGGGGGGGGGGGGGCTTGATGTAACTGCATTTCTATTATTTAAATTATTATTGTGTAAATATGCTAATTCATTCTCAAATTGTGCTATGTGTTTGTAATTGCCCCATGCCAATAGTAGCCACCCCTCCCCAGCTCTGTTGAAATAGTGTGCCTGATCCTCCCTGTGAGAGTGCTAATATAATAGATGTATTTGACTCTTTTTGTGTTTTTTTTGTAAGTATTAAGAAGAACCATAACTACTGTGCAATTTACTTTGACGGGCTTTCTAACTGTCCCAGTATGGGTGGGACAGTCCCTAATTCAGGTTCCTGTCTTAATGTCCTGGGTGTGTTGTTTGCAGTGACGGAAGTGATGTAGAGAAGGCCCTGGTGCAAGAAACATTTTTGCCCCCCCCCCACTAGCGCAAGAGTGACAAAAACATAGATCAACATCTGTCGTACAACTTCTACAGTGCTATGCCAGCTGGGGATCTGCCATTTGCCCATCCTTGCAGGGTTGTATTTGTGAGCAGCGTTTGTGAATTTGAATGTATGCAGGTTTTTGCATAGAGTATGTGTGTGCATGTAGGGGTCTATTTCTATGTACTGTTGCCATTGGAATACTTGTGTGTCTTGTTTGTGTTTGAATGCATGGGTGTGTTCGGATGTAGTGTTGTCTTTTAAATGCGGATGTACATTTGTGTGTTGTATTGGAGTTTGAGTGAAGGTGTGTGTGTATGTAATGTTTGTGTTTGCAGGGGTGTATTTGCAAATTGTCGGTGTTTGATTGCTGGGATGTATGTACATACCCTGCCATAGACATACTTATACAGATATACGTACACATTAACATACACATACACACATATAAACACACTGACACACACGTAGACACAAAGATACACACTAACACATGCACACACCTGAACACATGCACATTCCTTGATACATACACACACTTCAAACACAGATAGACACCTTGACACATATGCACACACTGGCACATACACAAACTGACACATACAAACACACTGACACAGACACACACTGGCACATACACACAGACTCAGATACACACAGTGACACATACCCATACTTGACACACAGATACACACACTGGCACATACACACTCAGATACACACTGGCACATACACACACAGATACACCCATTGGCACATTTACACACTGACACAGATATACACACTGACACACACACACACACACATATATACACACAGGTACACACACTGGCACACATGCACACACACACACACACACACACACACACACACACACACACACACACAAATACACACACTGACACATACACACACTGACACATACACACACAGATACACACACTGGCACATTACACAGACAGATACACACACTAACACACACACACAGACAAAAATTGCACATATACACACTCAGATATACACACTGACACACAGGTAAACACACTTACATATACACACAGATACACACACACTCAGATACACACACTGACACGCAGATGCTCTCACAGGCACATACACAAACAGATACACACGTGTCATAATTTGAATGTTTGCAGCCACCCTCCTGTTAGCATACCTTTTGTCTGCAGGAGGTTTACTTGCTTGGAGTGCTGCTGGCTGATGTGTGGAGGGTCTGCAGCAGCTCACTCCCTGCTGCTGCCTGTGCTTTCTCTGTTACCTCTTTCCCTCTTGCGTGGTGCTCTCTGTGTCTGGGAGGAAGTGACCGGCTCTCACTTCCTCCCAGCATCTGATGCTATAAGGAACCAGTCACACTTGTAATGGGCCATGGTGCCCGACCGGGCCTCTGTTCAGCAATACCCATCCCTAAGTGCATGGGCCAGGTAGTTCTGTCGCTGGTTCCCTGGTGTTCCTGTTTTGTGGGACACCATTAAAAATGCTAAGAGCATGAAGGCTCTTTATGGCACTACCTTCATTGGTCTAGTCAACATCATTGGACGCTGATATGCCTATTCTATGTGTGGACCTGCCCTCTTTCTTTACAGATCTGTGCCCCTTGGATGGAGCCAGTGATGCAGTTTGTGTCACTGTCCTCTCCCCTTTTACCCTGTCCACTTGTATCCTACTTTACGGGATACCAATGTTGGGGTGTCGCTCCCAGCCTCTGTTATAGCGTCCAGGCCTGCCAGAAACTGTCTGAGCTATGCCTTGCAGTGCTGGGCTCAACTCATTGGCTGAAAGTGATCGACTGATACTCACAGCCAATAAGCAGGCCCTGCACTTTAGGGGTTAGCTCAGGAAATCTAATGGAAGCTCCAAAGCAGGAGCGTAAGACTATCCTGGCGTCTGAGAGAAGTGGCAGGGTTCTAGAATGGTCCTAAAATGGTTTCCTGATTTACAATGAGGGGCAACAGGCACTTCTGTCACCATAACCACTGCAGAGTGCTATAGTGTTTATGCTGCATGGAGTGTTCCTATAATACATTTAATAGTCTGTGGCATCAAATTAATGCACTTATTTGCATACAAACTCTCACTTTTTAGTATTGCCCTTGCAAGAACAAAAAACAAAACTCTTCTTGATCTGGGTACCATCCCCATGTATGGACATATTGTAGCACTTAATCAGGGCGACTGTGAGATATTTGCACCATATTCCTTCACTATAGCCAGCACAACAAAGACAATATCGATATATGTGAAATGATGATAACGTTATGTCTCAGATGGAGGTCTAATAGATCAGAATGGCCATTTTTTTGACAACTTTCTTTGCAGTTGAAATGGCAAAGGTTTGCCATCATTACTATAGAACAATGGCCATCTAAGAAGGTCACACTGCAATTTATGGCTCTAGGTCTCTCGGGGCCTCTGTATTAGTTTAATATACAAATGAATGTAATAGTTCCATCCTAAATGTTGGACAGGGAGCACTTGGTATTTTTTTTTAATGATGGTCATTAAAGTTGCTTATTTGAAGTTAAATAATGTAGGGGTCTTTATACACGTGTAGAAGCAGGGCTCAATATTTCCAACCAGCCACTGGTGAGTGGACATTAAAGAGGTACTGTTACCCAGGATTTTTAATATTATATTTTCTGATTCATATATTTAACAAATAATTACTCGTTATATGTGTTAGGTCAGTGTGTCTGTGTATCTGCATGTCTGTCAGTGTGTGTCTGTGTACCTGTGTGTGTGTCAGTGTTTGTAACTATGTATCTGTATCTATGTTTCTGCGTATCTGTGTCTGCGTCAGTTTGTGTATTTTCCGTGTCTGTGTATCTCCATGTGTGTCAGTGGGTATATGCAGTATGCATCTATGTGTCTTTGTATCTGTATGTGGGTCAGTGTGTGTATCTTTGTGTGTGTATCTGTATATCTACATGTGTGCTAGGGTGTGTATCAATGTGTCTGTGTATCTGCATGTCTGTATAGTTGTTTGCTGCTTTGCTATGTTCAAAAAGTATACTTAATATTGTCATTCTCCATAACTTTGTTGGGTAGACAAAGTAAAAGGCTGGTATCTCTCATGGTGTAAATACGTGTGAGGAGAGAGGTTTGTATCTCCATCTTCCAGTGGCATAGATTCCAGGATTGGAATCGTATTCATTGCATTAGATTCCACACGCAAATCCTTGACTAATCAATTTGTTCCAGGATGGATTTAAAGAATTTTGATAGGGACAAATTGTGCATCAGTGATTGTGTGTATGTGTCGGTGGGAGTGTGTATGCATGTGTTAGTTAGAGAGTGTGTGTGCCAGTGAGTGTGATTATGTGTTTGTGTGTCAGTAGTGTATCTGCCACTTAGTCTGTCTGTATTTGTGTGTCCGTGCCAGTATGTGTGCATATGTGCCGGTGAGTGTGTATGTCAAAATATGTGTCAGTGAAAGAGTGTGTTTCATACCTTGCCACTATTCCTCAGCTAGAATTGGGACGGGGGATGGGCCTTCCGAGGGGAGTTGCCAACAACACAACTTGAGCCACTGGAGACTCCCTAAAATGGGCAGGCCCATCTGGAGAGTAGGCACATTGCACATTGAGCCTTGGGCATGTGAGCCTGGCATCAAGAACGCAAGGTTCAGAGGCAGCCTCCCAGCCAGCCCCCTACATAGAGGACCATGCAGAGAGCACTGTACTTGGGCTGTGCTGTCTGGGGACTCTGGTGCGCTCGAATGCGGGACACCAAGGCACTAAAGTGGGACCATAAATTCAGGACCATGAATTTGGGACTGCCCTGCTGAAAGCAAAATAGTTGGTAGTCATGGGGTTTGTCTTATTTTGTGTCATTTGGTGCAGAAAGTAGTGTATAGTTGTCTTATTATATAAGAAACTCTCTTTTCATGTTTATATTTTTGTGTAGGAAATTTAAGATTGATAAATTTGTGGCTTGTAGAAATTCTCTCCTAGGGACTGCACCCAATATGTTTTCCTACAGATTTCGTGAGTGGAGATATGATTGAACTAATACCCCTGTATTTATTATAATTTTTTTGTTCCCTTTCTAATCTGTTTACATGAATGTTGATTCATGGCCATGGATTGAAATGCCCTATACAACTCTCTTACAGGTAGCCCATCTGGCAAGTGCCAGCTTCCTAGTGCCAGCGTTTGGGAAGAAGTTCATGCTAGACCTGGATCTGAACCAGTGAGTTGAACCAAACATTTTAATAATAGGGATGTGCATGGGCCAAAAATTTGTTTCGGTCCAGTTCGGAAATTTGGGTATGTAAAAAAAATTGTCTGATTGGGCAATTCGGACCAATGGCAATCGGTTCGGCACTTCCGAACTACCCAACTTCAGCAATTCGGAACTTCGGCAATTTGGAACTTCAGCAATTTGGCAATTCAGACATTAGTAATCTAATCATAACCCCTAATCCCTAACCCTAGCCCCTAATCCTAACCCTAACCTTAACCACTTACACATATTTAGAACTCCCAGTGCCCGGACTGCCACCACAACCACTTACACATCTATAGGGCTCCCAGTGGCAGGAATTAGCTTGTTGGTCAAGATTCCTGTCATCATTCACATAATTTTCCCTCCCTCTCTCTTCGCCACTTCGGAAATTCGGACCTTTGTAAGCTTCTGAATGTCCGAATTGCCCGAAATTCGTCCGAATATACATTCGGAACAAAACGAATTGCACAGGTCTAATTATTAACTAACCCATCATATAGCTAATTACATTTCCATAAAACAAGCAATGCTGGGTGATTGTCTTTCACCAGATTATAGTCTGCAACAGGAAACATGTCTCAGATTTTCCAATGATGTGAGCTCAGGCAACACTGTATAAAGAAACACTACAAGCACCATAATCACTACAGTATGATGTTGTGGTTATGGTGCCAGGTGTACCATGGTGCTCCCTCAGTGTAAGTAGTCAAACTGTTTAGTAACGGTTTAACTCCTTACCTGAGGCTTGCCAGGCACCGCTTCCTGTCTTCACTACACCCGCCTCTCAACTGGAAGCTCACTGACCGATTTAAACTTGTCAGTGCAGGGCTGATAGCTTATTGGATGAGAATGATTAGGTGACGCTTTGACCAATATGCTGGCCCTCACTCTAGCGCTTAGCTCAGGAGAACATCTGGCTATCCAGTAGGCTAAGAGGAGGCATGGAGCTATGCTTGGAAGATCAGATCAAAGGTCAAACTGTTGCTAACCGGTTTGACTACTTACGTTGGGTAACACCAGGGCTCATCTGGCACCATAACCATTACAGCAATGTTTAATACCCTGAAATAAACCACTGATTTGAGCAAAATAACTATCCACAGTATTCTATGATATTTTGAAAAATCTGTGCAGTGTTCCAAGGTGAATTTATTTGTTAATCGCTTTAGGGATTGAGCGTATCATTCTTATCTCTCCGGCCTGTTTCAAAAACTGTTATTTTACATTACTGTGAAACAATTTGTTGCGAGTGTTTTAATCCACTAAGTGAAGTTCAAATGAAACCACCAAGATTTTAGAATGGACCATGCTTGTAGAGTAGGTATAAAGGGGAACTAGTCGAGAGAATGCTGTATATGTCAATGCTATATATGTACGCAAAATAAGAGAGACCAACAGGAATCCAGCAGTACATGTCCAAACCTGAACTAATTACGGTTAAAGCACAGTGTACCTGCTATGGTGATGCCAGGAGGCTTGAACATAAGCAATAATTGTATAGGCCACCGGGGAGATGTAATATTTTGAACTGCAAGGGAGTATCAATATAAAGGTCAATGCCGTTACTTCTACAAGAATTGGATTTCATGCCATGGGAAGTTGGCAAGCACGATGCAAGCTCACACATGCTCCCGTTCTGCTTATCTTCTAAAAAATGGTTCACGGAAAAAATGAAATCAGGTATGGGGGACGTAGGAGCAATCATGGAAGTAGAGGAGGAAAAATGATCGGGGGATGGGGGTTAACATAGAAACATAGAATGTGACGCAGGTAAGAACCATTCGGCCCATTTAGTATGCCAAATTTTCTAAATAAACAGCAAAACACATGCGAACGCTTGGGCTCATCTGGGATTTAAACCCAGGACCTCTTGCACCCTAAGTGAGAACCATACCCATAGACTAACAAGCCATTGTGACGGGGTGTGGGAAAATACCTATGGAGAAAAAGACAGGAGAAAGAAAGAGGTGAAAGACTGGAAGACGAGGGACGAAAAGCCAAGAAAGAAAGAAAAGTCAGAAGAAAGAGGAATCAAGAGGAAAGCAAATGTGTGAAAGGGCTGGGGTATAAACATAATGGGAGAAAAAGGCTGAGAGAGAAAAAGGGTAAAAATCTTAATATGTCGGACAGACAGACAGAAAAACAACAACTTGTTTATCAGTTATGTGTTGTTTATATCCATATTATATAGGGCTGTGGATTATATTATATTGCTTTTATAAAAATAATGTATATATATATGTGTTTATAGTTGATGCTGTTGACAATATTTTGCCCTTGATTTTATTATATTTGTTATAACATTTTGTCTTTGTTCCTAGTGATCTCCTGTCTTCTAGATATGTGGAGGTGCAGTACGGTGACAGCAATAGCACTCGTGTGACGGTGCGTATTTATTTAAGCGTTGTATACAGAGGTTAATAGTTACATTATGATCCAGGATACACCATGATAATCACATTATCTTTAATTCACATTAGCTGTCGGGTAATGTATCTAAAAAGATAGGCTGCTTGGCATTGTCACGAGAAAATGGTTCTCTTTAATGTGACACATTCTCTGAATGAGTTAACTCACTATGCCATTTCCCACGAACTGGTTTGTGGTTTCAAAGACTGTCATCAGACCTGAATTACCCATTAGAAGGCCAAGACGACCAGCTAGAGCCCAGGCTCAGACAATGGTCCAGTAGGCCTTAATCTTGGCTCGGAACTCCAGCTCTGGCTGTGAGGTGGCCTTCCTTGAGTTGGCAGGCAAATCAAAGATATTCCATTGCTCGGCCCTGAGCCCTTAACTTCGTTGAGAGAATGTTGTGGTCTGCTACTCATATCAAGGGCAGTCCCCTCTAAGAGCGCCCTCAAGGTTCCATGATGCGCGCGCACACACACACACACACGAACGCACAAACTGTGTGTCAGTGTTACAGACACACACAAACATTGAAACACAAACACATAACACATTTATATGGTCTGTCAGACATACACACACACACACACACGCACGCATGCACACATACAGTGTGAACATGAAGAGTAAAGGGTCTCTGACATGTCTTACATAACAGAGACAGCCTTATAAGTGGAGCAGAAATAATGCTAAAACAATATCTGGGTCCATTCACCTCCCACAGAATGTGGCCTGAGGTAAACTGAAAATTTATTTTTTGCTGCTGCTTTGTCAGGAAGACTTTGATCTGCATGAAGACTGCATAGTGAGTGTTTTATATACAGTGATAGCAATAATAATAAAAATGTATTCTGTAGGTAGGAGGAGCAGACATAGAAATCATTATGACTTTTATTCTGATTTATTTTCATTATAACCAATGTTCCCTGTATAGCTTATTCGAACAGGGTCTTTCACTATATATATGGAGTAATAGGAGGAGTTATAGAGATAGGTTATATGGAGTAATAGGAGGAGTTATAGGGAGAGGTTATATGGAGTAATAGGAGGAGTTATAGGTAGAGGTTATATTGAGTAATAGGAGGAGTTATAGAGAGAATTTATATGGAGTAATAGGAGGAGTTATAGGGAGAGGTTATATGGAGTAATAGGAGGAGGTATAGAGATAGGTTATATGGAGTAATAGGAGGAGTTATAGGGAGAGGTTATATGGAGTAATAGGAGGAGTTATAGGTAGAGGTTATATTTAGTAATAGGAGGAGTTATAGAGAGAAATTATATGGAGTAATAGGAGGAGTTATAGGGAGAGGTTATATGGAGTAATAGGAGGAGTTATAGAGAGAGGTTATATGGAGTAATAGGAAGAGTTATAGGGAGAGGTTATATGGAGTAATAGGAGGAGTTATAGAGAGAGGTTATATGGAGTAATAGGAGGAGCTATAGAGAGAGGTTATATGGCGTAATAGGAGGAGTTATAGAGAGAGGTTATATGGAGTTATAGGAGGAGTTATAGAGAGAGGTTATATGGAGTAATAGGAGGAGTTATAGAGAGAGGTTATATGGAGTAATAGGAGGAGTTATAGAGAGAGGTTATATGGAGTAATAGGAGGAGTTATAGGGAGAGGTTATATGGAGTAATAGGAAGAGTTATAGAGAGAGGTTATATGGAATAATAGGAGGAGTTACAGAGAGAGGTTATATGGAGTAATAGGATGAGTTATAGGGAGAGGTTATATGGAGTAATAGGAGGAGTTATAGAGAGAGGTTATATGGAGTAATAGGAGGAGTTATAGGAAGAGGTTATATGGAGTAATAGGAGGAGCTATAGAGAGAGGTTATATGGAGTAATAGGAGGAGTTATAGGGAGAGGGTATATGGAGTAATAGGAGGAGTTATAGGGAGAGGTTATATGGAGTAATAGGAGGAGTTATAGAGATAGGTTATATGGAGTAATAGGAGGAGTTATAGGGAGAGGTTATATGGAGTAATAGGAGGAGTCATAGAGAGAGGTTATATGGAGTAATATGAGGAGTTATAGGGAGAGGTTATATGGAGTAATAGGAGGAGTTATAGGGAGAGGTTATATGGAGTAATAGGAGGAGTTATAGAGAGAGGTTATATGGAGTAATAGGAGGAGTTATAGGGAGAGGTTATATGGAGTAATAGGAGGAGTTATAGAGAGATGTTATATGGAGTAATAGGAGCAGGGCCGGTGCAAGGATTTTTGGGTACATAGGCGAAGATGCATTTTTACGCCCCCCTCCCTCTAAAATTAACATCTTCACCTATGTGCCTCCTAACCAGCCCCTCCCTCTTCCCTGTCCCTTAGTGTTCCTCTCCCCTCCCACCTCCTTTCCCTGTCCCTTGGTTTTTCTCTCCCCTCCCCTCTCTGTCCCTTGGTGCACCCCCCACCCTCTTAGCGGTCACACTCCCCTTCCTGGTGTGCCTCCTACCTGTCTTGTAGCGTTGCGGAGCAGACCCTCTACAGGAGCTTCAGTTTTCTGTACCTGGCTGGACTGACAGGAAGTGCTCTCTCAGTGAGCACCTCCTCTCAGTCTGACCAGGTACAGGAAACAGAAGCTCCTGTACTGCGCTCCGCTAAGCCACGCTACACTCAGTGGTGTATACACACTAACAGCCACACACACTCAATGACAAACACACAGACGTCACTGACAGACACAGACTCACTGATCTGACACACACTCATTCATTGACAGACACACACTCAATCACAAACATAATCTCACTGATTTGACAGACACTCACAAACACACACTCATACACTGACAGACACACACATTCATACAATCATTCACAAACACACACAGACACATACACACAGACACACACATACACACTCACAGACAAACACATACACAGACACACTCACAGACAAACACATACACACACAGACAAACACATAGACACACACTCACAGACAAACACATACAGACACACAAAGACAAACACATACACACACACTGACAAACACACACACACACACACACTGACAAACACATACACACACACACTGACAGACACATACACACACACACTGACACACACACACACACACACACACTCACAGACAAACACATACACAGACACACACACTCACAGACAAACATACACTCACACATACACTTTCAGACACACACTCACAGACACATACACACACACTTACACTCACAGACACACACTCACAGACAAACACACACACACTCACACATACACTTTCAGACACACACTCACTCACAGACACATACACACACACTTACACTCACAGACAAACACATACACAGACACACACTCACAGACAAGCACACACTCACACATACACTTTCAGACACACACTCACAGACACATACACACACACTTACACTCACAGACAAACACATACACAGACACACACTCACAGACACACACTCACAGACAAACACACACTCACACATACACTTTCAGACACACACTCACAGACACATACACACACTCATAGACACACACTTACACTCACAGACAAACACATACAGACACACACTCACTCACAGACAAACACACATTCACACATACACTTTCAGACACACACTCACAGACACATACACACACTCTCACAGACACACACTCACAGACAAACACATACACAGACACACACACTCACAGACAAACACACACTCACACATACACTTTCAGACACACACTCACAGACAAACACACACTCACACATACACTTTCAGACACACTCACAGACACATACACACACATTTACACTCACAGACAAACACAGACACACACACACACACTCACACATACACTTTCAGACACACACAAATTAATAATAATATCCACCCAGCCTCCCTACCTGGAGAGAGCTGGTGTGGATGTGTCCCTGGGGTCCAGTGGGGCTTCAGTGCGGCGGGCGGCAGCGTTCTAATGAGAGGCGGAGAGGGAGCTCTAACCTGTCTGCTCTGCTCCCTCGCGGGCTGTCTGCTGATGCCGGGAGCCGGAATATGACGTCATATTCCGGCTCCCGCAGAATCAGCACAGGGCGCGCGAGGGAGCAGAGCAGACAGGTTAGAGCTCCCTCGCCGCCTCTCATTAGAACGCTGCCGCCCGCCGGGGATCCAGAAGGTGACCTGGCAGGAGGGAGCGCTTCCCTTCTGCCGGTCACTGAAATCTGGCGCCCCCAGAGCCGGTGCGCCCTAAGGCGGCCGCCTGTGCCGCCTTATGGACGCGCCGGCCCTGAATAGGAGGAGCTATAGAGAGAGGTTATATGGCGTAATAGGAGGAGTTATAGAGAGAGGTTATATGGAGTTATAGGAGGAGTTATAGAGAGAGGTTATATGGAGTAATAGGAGGAGTTATAGAGAGAGGTTATATGGAGTAATAGGAGGAGTTATAGAGAGAGGTTATATGGAGTAATAGGAGGAGTTATAGGGAGAGGTTATATGGAGTAATAGGAGGAGTTATAGAGAGAGGTTATATGGAGTAATATGAGGAGTTATAGGAAGAGGTTATATGGAGTAATAGGAGGAGTTATAGAGAGAGGTTATATGGAGTAATAGGAGGAGTTATAGAGAGAGGTTATATGGAGTAATAGGAGGAGTTATAGGGAGAGGTTATATGGAGTAATAGGAGGAGTTATAGAGAGAGGTTATATGGAGTAATATGAGGAGTTATAGGAAGAGGTTATGTGGAGTAATAGGAGGAGTTATAGAGAGAGGTTATATGGAATAATAGGAGGAGTTACAGAGAGAGGTTATATGGAGTAATAGGATGAGTTATAGGGAGAGGTTATATGGAGTAATAGGAGGAGTTATAGAGAGAGGTTATATGGAGTAATAGGAGGAGTTATAGGAAGAGGTTATATGGAGTAATAGGAGGAGCTATAGAGAGAGGTTATATGGAGTAATAGGAGGAGTTATAGGGAGAGGGTATATGGAGTAATAGGAGGAGTTATAGGGAGAGGTTATATGGAGTAATAGGAGGAGTTATAGAGATAGGTTATATGGAGTAATAGGAGGAGTTATAGGGAGAGGTTATATGGAGTAATAGGAGGAGTCATAGAGAGAGGTTATATGGAGTAATATGAGGAGTTATAGGGAGAGGTTATATGGAGTAATAGGAGGAGTTATAGGGAGAGGTTATGTGGAGTAAAAGGAGGAGTTATAGGGAGAGGTTATATGGAGTAATAGGAGGAGTTATAGGGAGAGGTTATATGGAGTAATAGGAGGAGTTATAGGGAGAGGTTATATGGAGTAATAGGAGGAGTTATAGAGAGAGGTTATATGGAGTAATAGGAGGAGTTATAGGGAGAGGTTATATGGAGTAATAGGATGAGTTATAGGGAGAGGTTACATGGAGTAATAGGAGGAGTTATAGAGAGAGGTTACATGGAGTTATAGGAGGAGTTATAGAGAGAGGTTATATGGAGTAATGGGAGGAGTTATAGGGAGAGGTTATATGGAGTAATAGGAGGAGTTATAGGGAGAGGTTATATGGAGTAATAGGAGGAGTTATAGAGAGAGGTTATATGGAGTAATAGGAGGAGTTATAGGGAGAGGTTATATGGAGTAATAGGAGGAGTTATAGGGAGAGGTTACATGGAGTAATAGGAGGAGTTATAGAGAGAGGTTACATGGAGTTATAGGAGGAGTTATAGAGAGAGGTTATATGGAGTAATGGGAGGAGTTATAGGGAGAGGTTATATGGAGTAATAGGAGGAGTTATAGGGAGAGGTTATATGGAGTAATAGGAGGCGTTATAGGGAGAGGTTACATGGAGTTATAGGAGGAGTTATAGAGAGAGGTTATATGGAGTAATAGGAGGAGTTATAGAGAGAGGTTATATGGAGTAATAGGAGGAGTTATAGAGAGAGGTTATATGGAGTAATAGGAGGAGTTATAGGGAGAGGTTACATGGAGTAATAGGAGGAGTTATAGAGAGAGGTTACATGGAGTAATAGGAGGAGTTATAGAGAGAGGTTACATGGAGAATGGTTTGGGAGAATGTTACTTATATAACAGGAATATCCTTGTATCTATCCAGACACCAGGTGAAGTAGGTGATCACTGTTACTATCAAGGCCATGTGAGAGGGATTGAGGGATCATGGGCTGCCATTTCTACCTGCCACGGACTCAGGTGAGTGCCTTCCAGTGAGTAACTATGTTCTGTCTTTCATCTACCAACTTGTTCATGTTAAAACACTCATCATTTTGTAACTATTGTCACACCAAATTCACTAATAATATCGCTTTAAACACTTTACGTGCAAATACCAAAAGTGTCAATGTATTAATCACATACCTGGTGTTCTTCTTTGTCTGTTCTCACAGCGGTGCCTTTTCTGATACCTTGTACACATACACATTATTTCCTATGGAACACAACGTGGAGGTAAGCAGTTCTCAATCCATCATAAAACAATGAATAGATTCTAGGAAAATAAATACAGATATCTGTGTATACAATTAATGATTGGTCCACATATTTGGCTACATACTTATAGCATTTTACAAGACAATCTGATATCTGGCCAGTATTATTGGTAAAAAAAAGCAGCTTGAATGTGGACTGAATTTATGTACGTGAATATATATCTCCGAAAGCCTGAGATGGTATTATTTTCCTTTTATATTAAATGGTTTTCTAGATTAAAGTACTATAACCACTACAGCGCGCTGTGCTGATATAAATAAAGCTGTGTTAAGGAGATATTTCTTCCAGCATTTCATTAATGGGAGAGGAGCTGAAATAGTGGTTTATGTCCAAACACAAGCAACCTGTTAATTTCCTAATCTTGGGATGGCTGGGACATTTATAGCCCAGAACTGCGTTGTGTCTAGGGACACCCATACTGCACAAGGGTGGTAGCAATAAGCAGCATTGTAGGCTGGTAATATTTTAAGATCAGGAAGTATTGGACTGGCCGTGTGCAGCGATTTCTATGCATGTGCTATAAGGTCCCAATACTTACCTGTGAGAAGAGAAGAGGCCGAGATGACCCTCTCCCAGGGCAGGAATAAAAGAGAGTTTAATAGTTGCTGTCATTTGTAACAAACAAGGAAAACGAGACGCAGTAACGTAAAATAAGGGAAGATTTCTGTTTATTAAATAAATATAAAAATACTAAATATATGTACACCTTAAGGTATGCTTACATACACATTTAAACTATCTCCTTGGCTTGTTATATCGTTTTATCGTTCTCCAAAATTGTATTTCTTTTAGAAAATGGACAGATGGCCTCATGTGATCCAACCCACAACAAGATGCACAAAACCAGGTATACAGTGACTTGTACACATGTTATCATCCCTACAGATGTAATTACACGTGATGGTCTGTAAGATATGGGGTCAGTACACAGAGTGTCCAGATCTCTGCATGTGATGTACATCTAATTGTAGAGAGATGGTCTCTATTTTACTGTCGGGAGAGATTTATCACAGCTAACATGAGAATTGTCAAAAAAATTCAAAGTTGAATTTCCGATTTAAGACCAAAATCGCCAACCCGAAAACTAAATTGGCTTGGAAATGTTTATCTAATTTAATCTTTTTTTTTTCTTTAATTATATCTTGAAATTTACTTTGCATTCACTTCAAACTTCTTGCAATTCTCACGTTAATTTTTGTTCTGTTCTAAAACTTGGTGCAAAAATATAAAATGGCAGGAGTCATCAATGTGATGTGCTTGTTCCACCGGTTTCCATGGTGATGGCCCCACTTTTAGCACTCAATAACACATTTTAGAACCTAGCACTTCGAATTTTTTTTTTTTATATATATATTTTTTGGTACATTGTTGGACATGCTGTCGTAGCGCAGTCAGAGCTGTATACAATGTACATTATTTAAAGCAGCAAGTAATTATCTGCTCACTACAGCAAAGGGCTTTTGTTTTTCTTAAATTCTTTGTCTTGGGTGTGTTTGTATGTGTGTGTGTTTGTATGTGTGTGTGTTTGTATGTGTGTGTTTGTGTGTGTGTGTGTGTTTGTATGTGTGTGTTTGTATGTGTGTGTTTGTATGTGTGTGTGTGTGTGTGTTTGTGTGTGTGTGTATGTGTGCTTGTATGTGTGTGTGTGTTTGTATGTGTGTGTGTGTGTTTGTGTTTGTATGTATGTGTGTGTGTGTTTGTATGTGTTGGATGTGTATTTGTTTGTTTATTTACATAATACTCACATTTTGATATCATGTTTCTGTGCTTCAGGTTGTGAATTTCACAAAGAGATTCCTTCCAGCTCCAAAATCCGCAGGAAAAGGCAGGTAAGTGTAATGGTTAATTGTAGGGTGTATGTGTATTCCTATAAATGTACATGTATGGCTATAGTTTACAGGTTATAATTAATGGGTTGCAATAATAAATTAAACCATAACCCAAGAGAATGAAATTGGGTGCAAATGACGTGCTCATGAAACTGATCAACAGGGGGCGATAGAGTAACGTGAAAGATGTACAGCTGGGGTACCTTGGGTCTTTAGTGGACTTAGAGATATCAAACCCTTACCCTTTGAAGCTCACAGCCATTCCTGGGAGTTCATTAACACTTTATATAACTCTCTGTCCCACTGCATACCACCAGCTTGTGCTTGCCGTATGCAGAGGTACAGACAGTGATCACCGAAAACCTTTGAACGCCCCTCGATGGATGCAGCCATTGTTAACATATAAAATATCATATCTTTGACATTCCTTGAGATTGTTAACATGTAAATGATCATCTTTGGTGTACTGTAAACCCACTAAAGGTCTTACTGTAAGTAAGAATGATTTACCATGTTCTAAGAAAATATCCCAACCCTTATTAATAGATTATTTGCTGTAATGGGCACTCAGATCTATAAATATATGTCATTGGTTGCTCTAATTAAACCATGGCGTTGTCTTGATCTGTATCAATAAATATGTGTACAGGTTTCGCTTACTTTTCCCAGGTCCGTCGGACGGTCCATTCGGCTCTAACTGAAACCAAATACATCGAGCTGATGGTTGTGAACGATCGACAGCTAGTAAGTATTATAGCACAGAGAGTGGATTTCACATCTTAATATCTATGGGATATAGAGTCATATTTATCGTGGTAAAATAGGTGCTGTACTGAGATAAATGTCTAGATTGATGTAATCGCCATAGAAACCAATGGAATGTTACTGTTGGTTCATCCGAATGTAAAATTTTTATCCCTAGACTTCTTCTTCGTTGATAAACATGGTCTGTAATATGCACAAGATTGATGGAATTACGATACCATTTGTCCACCTTCCTGTCTGTCTGTGTGTCTGCCGATATATCTATCAGGGCTTATTTACTAAAATGAGAATTCAAAGTGAATTCTTAGTGAATTTCAAATTTAAGGCCAAGGCAGCTGAACTACAAGCTTAGCTGGCTTAGAAATTTTTTCCAGTTTGGCTATTTTGACTTTAAAATTCACTTTGAATTCTCACTTTAGTAGGTAATCCTGTGTAGTTCTTTAGTCATTCTTTATCTCTCTCATCTTTATCTCTCTCATCTTTATCTCTCTCATCTTTATCTCTCTCTCTCTCTTTCTCTCTGGATTTAAATAGCTCATAAATAGAGCAGATTTTGTTTCTGCGCTGATATACATTTATTAAAAGAGATCTGTATAGTATTATCACAGTCTAGTCGCAGGCATAGGCAATCTTCGGCACTCTAGATGTTTTGGACTACATCTCCCATGACGCTTTGCCAGCCTTATGGGTGTAAGAGCATTATGGGGGATGTAATCCAAAACATCTGGAGTGCCGAAGGTTGCCTATCCCTTGCTCTAGTGGTTGCTCCCTTTATGGGGAGATGTGATAGTTACAGCTACTTTTCTTGAGAACCCTGCTGTGAGTGGTGGGAGTGGTGCTCTTGTCATTGCGTCTGGTGATACCATAATCACATCTGGTCTTACCTTTGTATGTTTCTCTAATTCTCTTTCAGTTTGTGCAGCACCATAAATCTGTAGGCCTCACCAGTGGTTTTGCCAAATCGGTTGTGAACTTAGCTGATGCTGTGAGTAGCCCACCCGAGACTCTCTATAGATTTTGTACACCTACCTAAGTTGTAATAATAATAATAATAATGTTTTTTTTTTCCCCATAAGATTTGCATAATTGTAATTGTTCAGATAACACCCCTAGAGCTGGGATTCCTAACTCTGACACGTGTTTTTGTTAACTACAATTCCCATCATACTCCCTAACATTTAATAGTTCTTGGGTTTACTATCCCTGCATAGTGGTACTTTTTAAAAATTTATTATTTATTTTAATATATATTAAAGTGTATTAGTCTCTTACTGCCCTTGAATTGCTTATTTGTTTGTGACTATGTAAACTCCTTAGTCGTTATCAGATAACTTTTGACATCACAGACCTTATTTATTGATAGATAGCAGTCATCTTGCTTCATAAAACATTGTGCAAGGGCTAAACTAAAGGAATACACTTAGCACCACAACCACTACAGCACACGGTAGTGGTTATGGTGCGAGGAGTTCCCTGACACCCCACCATTGTAAATAGTAAAACCGTTTTGGAGTGATTTGAATTCTTACTGGGGGTCTGCTAGGAGCCACTCCTTGCCTCCACTACTTCTGACATAGAGACAGTAGCTAAACTATTCTAAAATGGTTTGACCACTTACAATGGGGCGGCACAAGGCGACTCTTGGCACCATAACCACTACAGCACACTGTAGTTGTTATGGTGCTTGGAGTGTTGCTTAAACAATTAGGCTGAGTTGTTATGGGTTTTAGTATGGACTCTGCCCTTGATGAGAGACTCCTTGGTAAAATAGCGTACTGAAATCCTTCAGGAGATAAATAAAAGCCCCTTAATTAATCTCTTATAGGACTTGTTATAATTTGGGATTGTCAGTGTCCTCCACCTCTCTGCCCCTTCTACCTCCACAGATTCCCTAATCAGTTCCCCCCTCCTTCCTCTGGTCCCCCCCACCCCACCACCACTTTCATTCCTCACTTCACACCCCTAGATTTTTAGGGACCAATTGAATACGAAGATTGTATTAGTCGGCATGGAAACGTGGACGTCTGCAGATAAGATATCTGTGAGTGAGGACCCTCTGCAAGTGTTGGAAGACTTCATGAGGTATCGGAGTACGGAGATCCCAGAGTACAGCGACACAACTCACCTCTTCTCGTGAGTCTTATAGGGTTAGCGACAACTTATTCTATAACTCATAGACAATCACACATTGTGCTCATAACTTCACATTCACAGCCCCATTCGCAGGAGGACCAGAGCAGCTTAGACACAATCACAGGTGATTACAATAAAGCTTATGAGCTTAAGGTATAAATTTACCACCCGGACAGTTTCTGCTCACTGCTGATACCCCTGAGGACGGCGTGTGGTCACGCCGAAACGTACGTCGGGTTCTTCTGTGTTTTTAATACTCTTTGAGCACTTTGCTCTGAGCACCTTTTTCATTTATGTTTTTCTAGCATGTGTGTGTAACCTGGGGATTCAGATGTTATGACAGCATTTAGATTAGAACACCCACGAAGGTGTTTTATAGGAGATAGGGTATTAGCATAGCACTACTGTTTGGTTGGGAGTGTGTGTTTCTCCCTTTCCCTGTTCTCTCCTACTGCTTTGTTACCTGAGTTATGTATGGGAGTACATATTGCCTTCTATCCCCTCTCCGTTTTTTGTGAGGGTTCCTTTTGGCTATTAGGCTCCTGACTAGCCCTGTTCCTACCATACATATTTCTCCCTATATTATTCTGTCCATCACTGATAACCCAGATTTTTAATAGATTTCAATAAAGGCTTTTTTATTTTTTTGGCAACTACACTACTATTGAGATTGGACTGGGTATTTACCCTCTGGGCGGTCTTTATATAAGACATCCCTTTTTGGGTTTTTTCTTCCTTTTTTCTACAATTTCCAGGGTTACCCCCTTTTTAACCAGTCCAGGTGACCTCTATACTCTGGAGGCTCGGCAGTGGGATACGGGAGTGTCTTTTCCTCCCCCCCCCCCCCCCACTTTCCAGCCTTTTGAGTTTCCTTTTTCTTGTTATCACATTATCGTTATATTACATGATAATCCCTCTGGGGATTACCATTACTCTGCTTGGCAAATATATAGGAATGGACCTTACCATTTTAAGCAGAAATGCCATGTTTTTTTTATTTTTATCTCAGTAATTTATTCATTATTAAATGTCTAATGTTTCCATTTTGCAAATGATTGTTTTGTCAATTTTTCATTCACTGTTCCTTATGGGCTTTCTTCCCGGCCAGCAAATTCTCCAGGTCAGCAATGATTCCATCTCAGCTACTTTGGCCTTAAATCAGAAATACATTTTTGAAGTTACTGAGATTGCTGACTGAGTAACCCTTGGTGTTACAGTTAGAATGTTTATAAAATTCCCTCATGGAATCCATAATCTTGCCATTATAGGTGGTTAGTTCACTGTTGTGTTGCATAATTCAGGCTAAATTAGTAGAACTGGAAGTAAATTATTACCCAAGTTATGGATGCTTCTTTTGTCTTACTTATTGTCAAACAATGTCCCCCTCACACAACTGTATTTTTTATATCTAGAGGGCGCACATTTAAGAGCAGTCGCAGCGGGACAGCGTATTTTGGGGGGATTTGCTCCCCGACCCAATCCGGGGGCGTGAATGAGGTTAGTGTGTTAGTAATGTAAAACTGTATTGTATAATTAAAAGAACACTCCAAGCATCATATCCAAAAACTATATATTTCACGTCTCACTGCCTTTACTTTAACAGCTATATTTGTATTAACATTTGTTTGTTATCTTATAGCAGAAGAACAATGCATACTTTTACTTATAGTTTATTAAAGGAAGTGTATGGGCACCATAACAACTTCATTGAAATAAAGTTGTTATGGTGCCCAGAGGTCCCTGACCGGGTGCTGCTGGGGAAAGGGAGATCCGGCGCTGAAAAGCGACCTTTGGGGTTAAACAGTTCAAGAATGGTTTAAGCCCTTCAAATAAGAAAGCACCAGGGACCTCTGGGCACCATAATAACTTAATTTCCATGAAGTTGTTATGGTGCCCATACTGTTCTTTTAACAAAACTGGTTACAAAGTGTGATGTGTTTGTATACATTGACTTTTGCAGTTTGCATGCTGACAATTGCATTTTCTTTCTGTGTGTAGTATGGCACTATCGGTGGCATGGCTGTAACGTTGGCAGAGACCCTGGGACAGAATCTCGGGATGATGTGGAATAAACCCCGCACATCAGCTGGTAACACCCCAATGTGGAATATGGATCTACATGCTTTAACCCAAGCAATGCCTTGATGAAGTGCAGTAATGTGGCTGTCTCTCAATAGGTGACTGCAAGTGTCCGGACCTGTGGCTGGGTTGCATCATGGAAGACACGGGGTATGTGACCTATCATTCTTTTAGATATTTTTCCATAACAAGGTCACCGTAAAATGAAAAGTGAATGCATGTATCCAGCCTCAGGATTTGATCCAACATATGAGATACATTGGGTGTTAAGTGTAAAAGTGCCTTGATCAAACGTTCCTCCATTATTTTGCAATGTTCTTAATTTGCGCCTGTTTATTCCCTTGTGTGCTTGAGAACGCCAGATTTCTACTTTTTATGCTCTTTTTACTTTTGTCTGTCATTTTCAATTTGCGGTTTTATTTTATCATTTGACCATAATTTTGACCAGACCGATATATATATAAAAGTATTTTTTGACAAATGTTAACACTTATTGATATGGCAGATTGTTTTCTATCCCGGTAAGTTATTGTCGAGGAAGAAAAATTGTTGCATTCAATTGACAAAGTAAAAACCGAAAAGACATACAGACTTGGCACCAGTGAAATATTAAGGCAGAAACAGCAGTTTTTAAACATAATCCCCAATGAGTCCTGTAAAATTTGTTGACGTCGCCAGTGGGAAACAACTCATTAAACCCAACAGTTAGTACATTGCAGAGAACATCGGCTGGATAGTACAAAGGCACTTAGATTCCCGTTCCTCGCCCATTCATTTAATGGATATAATCTGCTTTTTTATTTTTTTATTTTTCAGTTTTTCTGACTTTATTCCAATGTTCAGAATGTGAGGGGAATTTGAAGGATCCTACAAATAATAATTAGAGACATGGAATGGTTAGGACGGGATTAGATATGTAAACCGGGGGAAGGGGAGGGGGCATTCCAGATTTCATCATGTCCCATAATGGTTTACTGGCCTCCTGGGCAATTATGGAATAAAAGGTTGCGACTACTTGATACAATTGCCAGAACATGTAGCCATTACATTACTATGAGTTTGTCTCTCCAATTGACGGTGCACATCAAATGTCGCTTCTAAATACAAACGCAAGTTACCATTGGATTATTGGTAACTTTAAAATATTTATTACAAAAAATTATATTTCTTCTTCTAAAGGTATTATCTACCCCAGAAGTTCTCTCGCTGCAGTATTGATGAATACAACCAATTTCTGCAAGATGGAGGTGGAAGCTGTCTTTTTAATAAACCTCTCAAGGTAAGAAGACAGTCTTCAAATAACGATACATTAAAGGGACACTATAATCACCAAAACAACTCTAGCTTAATGAAGCAGTTTTGGTGTATAGATCATGCCTCTGAAGTTTTTCTATTGCTCAATTCTCCGCCATTAATGAGTTCAATAATTCAGTTTTTGTTTATGCAGCCCTCGCTACACCTCCCGTGGCTGTGACTGACAGAGCCTGCATAAAAACAAAATGGTTTAATTTTCGATCAGATAACTTACTTTCAACGTTTTTATTTCCTGTTCTGTAAATTAAACTTTACATACAGTAAACTCCAGTAGCATCTAACAAGTTAATAACAGAGCAGGAGATAAGGTATTCTAAATTAAACAGAATATGCAATAAAGGAAGTGTAAACTTTAGGTGACTCTTTACAGGAAGTGTTTAGGAAGGCTGTGTAAGTCACATGCAGGGAGGTGTAACTAGGGTTCATAAACAAAGTGATTTAACTCCTAAATGGCAGAGAGTTGAGCAGTGAGTCTGCAGGGGCATGTTCTATACACCAAAACTGCTTCATTAAGCTAAAGTAGTTATGGTGACTATAGTGTCCCTTTAACTATACACCAATTCTGTACAATGTAGTTATTTGACTTCACAAAGCAAACACAATTACTTGTGTTCCTATTCTATTCCTTCTCTTGTGGTGTCCACAAATAGCCATTATCAGTGTTTCAGATTGAATATCTTCCTGTCTTCTTTACCCAGTTCCAGGTCTAGCAGCTGGCGTCAGGCAAGGAAACTGAGACTTTTGCCTTTCCTCAACAAAAGTAATCTCAGCATGGCCATGGGAATTCTATGTCAATGTGGCATTAGACTGGGCATGGCTGTCTTGCTAAATATCTTGTTAGATAACATTGTCAGAAAAGGGCATGGGATGTAATGATACAAAAGCAATGCTGCCCGTGTTTTGTTTGAGAAAAAACAAATAAGTCATTTGTTGAGTGATATGTGGTGGTCTCTACAACATTCTATAGGGATAAACTCCAAGATCGAGAAGGGAATTTCTGAAAATTGTTGTTTTAGATTTGCAGAGAGTGAAAGCCTGTCGAAAAGCAAGTTTTCAAGATACAATAAGCATGTATGGAGAGTCAGTGGTGGTCTGCCTAGCCACATAATAGATCCTAATCAATGACTATTCCAGGAGAGCAATAATTCCCCTCGAAACTTGATGATCACGTCAAAAGCTGTGCTGCCTGAAAAAATACTCCATGTCCAATAAAAACAACTGTTGTATCACAAAACGAAGGGAAATATATGAAGTGCAATCGTATTGTTTATTTGTGTCCAAGAAGAGGGAAGTAGCGCCTTGGACAACTCCTCAGATACAGGTCAATATGCAACAAGAAGAGAGGAGAAGAAGTAGAATATAGTGTAGTATGTAACTTTTTTTGATTAAAGAAAACAAAAGGAGATGCACTTACAGTGTATGGAGCTGATAAACTTTAATTTAGAATGTCTGGGCGATACAATCCCCGTCTGTGGATATGTAATTGGTATCTTGGTCCAATAGGGGATAATCCTATAAAATCCCATATAAATAAAAGGGATAATGTGTATATACATTACACTCATATGTACTTACATGACAAATCTCACTATTATATAAAAAACAATATAAAGGTATATCTGAACATCAATATACAGTACGTATGCAAAATACATAAAGTAGTTAATGTAAATATATGAACATCAATAAACAATGTATAAAATAGTGCAGATAAATGGTAGAACAGCTCGTAAAATAAAAATAAATAAAATGGATAAGAGGTAAAAAAAAGAGCATAGGAGTAAATAACATTAACATACAGTATAGTCAAAACATAAATACATATATAAAAGTGGAGATAGTAAATATATAATAGTGGTGAATAAAAATACAACGATAAATAGAAATGGGGATAAAAACAGAGTAAACTCTATAAAACACACTAAGTACATAGTATTTTATTTTATTACTTGTGTTGTTGAAATCCAGGTTGATAGGTACTGTGATCACTTTTGTTTTGGATTTTGAAATTGGATTCATTTCTCTCTGTCCAGTTGTCCAATGTCTTTGATTCGAGTTTCATTATTTTCAACATCAAATGTCTTCTCCTTGAGTTTGTCTTTTAAGGCGCTCAGAAAAAATGTCCGGGTTAGTGCAGTTCTGTTTTAGTCTAATAAGTTGACCTCTCTCACCACACAACAAGCTCTAGAAACCTATTATTCCTGGTTATTTTTTATTTGCTTACACTGTTCGTAAGTTGCAATACCAGCTGTCTTCTGTTGGGGAGTTCTTAACTGGTACTCATTGCAATGCCACCACACTTGAATGGTACTCATTGCAATGCCACCACACTTAAATGGTACTCATTGCAATGCCACCACGATTGAATGGTACTTATTACAATGCCACCATGCTTGTTTGGTACTCATTGCCATGCCACCACGCTTGAATGGTACTCATTGCAATGCCACCACGCTTGAATGGTACTCATTGCAATGCCACCATGCTTGTTTGGTACTCATTGCAATGCCACCACACTTAAATGGTACTCATTGCAATGCCACCACGATTGAATGGTACTTATTACAATGCCACCATGCTTGTTTGGTACTCATTGCCATGCCACCATGCTTGTTTGGTACTCATTGCCATGCCACCACGCTTGAATGGTACTCATTGCAATGCCACCACTCTTGAATGGTACTCATTGCAATGCCACCACGCTTGAATAGTACTCATTGCAATGCCACCACGCTTGAATGGTACTCATTGCAATGCCACCACACTTAAATGGTACTCATTGCAATGCCACCACGATTGAATGGTACTTATTACAATGCCACCATGCTTGTTTGGTACTCATTGCCATGCCACCACGCTTGAATGGTACTCATTGCCATGCCACCATGCTTGTTTGGTACTCATTGCCATGCCACCACGCTTGAATGGTACTCATTGCAATGCCACCACGCTTGAATGGTACTCATTGCAATGCCACCACGCTTGAATGGTACTCATTGCAATACCACCACCCTTCACTGGTACTGATTACAATAGCACCATCCTTTACAGGTACTTATTACCATGACCCCACCCTTAACTGATACTGATTTTACACTCCCGAGCAGGTTCTCATTGCTATGCCCCTATCGATAACTGTCACTGATTGCCATTTTCCATCTATAATTGGTACTGATGACCCTACCTTGAACTGCTACTGATTCCACACTGCTGTGCAAGTACTCATTGCTACGCACCCACCCAGAATGAATGTTGATTACTATGCTACCTCCTAGAATTACTATTGATTACTATGCCCCCTCCTTGAATTAGTATTGATTACTATGCCATGCCCTTAAATGGTACTCTGTGCCATGCCACCACCCTTATCTAGAACTCAGTGCAATGCCACCACCCTTAACTGGTACTCGGTGCAATGCTACCACTCTTAACTGGTACTCAGTGCCATGCCACCACCCTTAACTGGTACTTATTACCATGCTACCACATGTTATTAGTGCTGGTTGCAATGCCCCCATCCTTAACTGGTACTGATTCAACACTCCTAAACAGGTACTCATTGCTATGCCCTTATCGGTAATTGTCACTGATTGCCATTGTCCATCCATAATTGGTACTGATGCCCCTACTTTGAACGGCTACTGATTCCACACTGCTGAGCAAGTACTCATTGCATAGCACCCACCCACAATTAGTATTGATTACTATGTCCCCAACGTGAATTAGTATTAGGTGCCATTCTGTCTCCTTGAATACTGAGTGCCCATCCTGAATGTGTGATCATTAACAAGCCCTGACTACAATGCTCACTATCCTGAACACATATTCTTCGCTATGCTTCCATCTTGAATTAAGCTCATCGCTGTGCCCCCCTAATGACCTGGAACAGATTGATTTGCTTCCACCATGAACTAATATTGATTGCTCGGCCTTAACATGAACTCTTGGCATGCATATTCCACTAACTGAGATTAATAGACTTAACCCCGTCATGGACACGCAGTGACAACTGAGTCTTTCTTTGTCCCTTCATCCAGCTGCTTGATGCTCCGTCCTGTGGGAATGGATTTGTGGAGTTGGGAGAGGAATGTGATTGCGGTTCTCCTACTGTGAGTATCCTCGATCTATGCTATGAGATTTAGACATCACATAGATGACGCGAATACGTACGATTTTATTGGCCTCTGCTGTTATGGTGATACTTTCAGTTTATTAACCAAGGGATCCGAAAAAGCACAACGGTAGGGGATGCATTTTTTTTCTTTCAATATGTTAAGATCGTCCACTTATTTTATTTTTAATTTTAACATTTAAGGGACCATTGAAATGTCCCTAATTTTTTATGCATTATATAGACGATGAATTAACAATAGACAAAAAAAAAGTAAAAAATAAAGGATTTATTTGTTTTACTTCTTATGTTTATGCCAGACACAGTGGAGCTGCTGTTTTAGGAAATGGTGCACAGGGACCTTGTGATAACGACTCTAGGTTGTTGTGGTTAACTGAAGCGTAGCTATTACACCATTTATACTTTGAGTTTTTTTAATATGATGACTACCGATTTAGGATTCAGTAACTCTTAAACTTGAAAAAACCCAAAATAATTTAGGGGAAATTCACTCAACATGGAATTGTAGCAAATTAAAAATCCAAATGTAAAAGTTTAGGCTAAGATGTATAGGGGCTGTCTAAGCACCATAACCACAATGTGCTACATACCCCGGTCCTGGGTACCGACCCCAACCATGACAGATTGATAACATGAAAGATCCATTTCCACATTAACAGGATCTGTTTAATTCATCTTTGGATATATGATGCTTAGACTTCTCCTAAAAGTTAATAATGATGTAAACGTTTCACATCTGATGCTATAGTGACTACGCTTCTGCATGTCCAACCTTCCTCTGCAGGAATGTGCTAAATCTGGAGCCGGAAATTGCTGCAAGAAATGCACCCTTAGCCATGATGCCATGTGCAGTGACGGCTTGTGCTGCAGAGGATGCAAGGTAAGACCATGGATGTGATATCTAATGGGTCTCTCTTGGGTGTATGTGGGTCTTACCCACACTGATCAACACATAGACTTGCACCTGTGCCTGTTAAAACATATATACATGCATGCACTGATTTCCCGGGAAATCTAGAATGCTTACATTTTTCTTAAAGGGTCACTCTTTGCACCCAAACAACTTCATATCTTACAGTGCAGTGTGTTTGCTTTAGAAGATTTTGTTTCCTGCTCTGTTAATTCACAGAGCAGGAGATAAACACTTCTAAATTAAACACACTGTTTAATAAGGGAAGCTAAAATATTTAGACTTCTTTTTCAGGAAGTGTGCAGGGAGACTGTGTAAGTCACCCAAAAACAGTAATTTAACTCCTAAGCTACAGATAATTGAGTAGTGGGACTGCAGGGACATGATTTATAAACCAAAACGACTTTATAAAAGAACAACCATCAGCAGGTTTTCTTCTAATTTTTTAAGCGTTTATTACATTTATTGTAACCTAATTAAATTTTATTTGAAGAATTATCTAAATTTTGGTTTTATTTTGTCAAAATATCACTTTCTCGCCTGGCAGAGTAGCAATATTGTGTCAGACTCTACTGTTACCTGACCAGCTACTGCTCATTCTAACTTACCCGCTACTGCAACTTCACACAAAGCAATCAGCGGGCAAATTAAGTTGAACCGCAGTTGGTCAGATAACAGTAGAATATGACCCAACGTGGCTGCTTAGCCAGATGAAAAGAAATGACATTTCTTAAAATGAAATCAATATATATCATTTAAAAAAAAAAATAGCATTACATTTCATGAGATGTAATAAACTTAAAAAAATAGATGTAAAGATTTGATGACAGTTGTCCTTTAAACTAAAGTTGTTATGGTGCTTAGAGTGTCTCTTTAAAGGGACACTATAGTCACCTGAGCAACTTTAGCTTAATGAAGCAGTTTTGGTGTAGAGAACATGCCCCTGCAGCCTCACTGCTCAATCCTCTGCCATTTAGGAGTTAAATCACTTTGTTTATGAACCCTAGTCACACCTCCCTGCATGTGACGTGCACAGCCTTCCATAAACACTTCCTGTAAAGAGAGCCCTATTTAGGCTTTCTTTATTGCAAGTTCTGTTTAAGATTTTCTTATCCCCTGCTAGACCCTGCAAGAGCCTCCTGTATGTGATTAAAGTTCAATTTAGAGATTGAGATACAATTATTTAAGGTAAATTACATCTATATGAAAGTGAAACCAGTTTTTTTTGTTCATGCAGGCTCTGTCAATCATAGCCAGAGGAGGTGTGGCTAGGGCTGCATAAACAGAAACAAAGTGATTTAACTCCTAAATGACAGTGAATTGAGCAGTGAAATTGCAGGGGAATGATCTATAGTCAACCTGGGCGGTTTGGGATTTCAGGTGGGCGGTGGTTGGTTCTGCAGGAACTGCCCAGTGGGCTTTGAGGGCCATGGACAAAGGCCGGCAGGGGAGATTCTTTCATCTACCCTGCCGACCCATGCCCCCCTCCCTGGTAAAAGCTATGAAGAAGGGAGGGGAGACATTAAGATAGATTTTCACATCTCACCCACCAACACACAGTATAGACCCTATGCACCCGTCTCACGCACACTACACCGCTCCCCTCACACACACACAGAACATCTAACACACACACAGCATCCTTAACACACACACAGCATCCTTAACACAGAAACAGCACCCTTCACGCACACTGCACTCTTCAAACACACACTGCACCCTTCACACACACACTGCACCCCCTCACCCATAGCACCCCTCACACACACTGCCCCTCTCACGCACAGCACCCTTCACACACAAACTGCACCCCTCACACACACAAACTGCACCCTTCACACACACACTGCACGCCTCACACACACTGCACCTCACACACACACTACACCATTCACACACAAACACACAGCACCTCACAAACACACATCGAAAAAAAAGAATAGAAAATAGAAAAAATAATGATAAATGTAAGCACATATTTGAAAAAACCCTCCTCTAAAAAACAAAACAAAATTGCGCTATAAAATTACTGCGGCACTGGTGGGTGGTAAGGAAATTTTACCATCAACAAAGATACAAAAGTGGGCGGTAGGTATTAAAAGGTTGACTACCCCGATCTATACACTAAAACTGCTTTATTTAGCTAAAGTAATTTAGGTGACTATAGTGTTGCTATTCTTTGACCCTTTCTCCACACTCTGTCAATTAGGATATCATACTTATAATTTAAATCACTGTAGTGTAAAACATCTCTATTCCTTTGCCTGCTCTAAATTTAAACAAAGAATGTCCGTGCTCACATAGACCTTTTAATTTGATTCTTTTGAATAAGCATTATCAAATGTACACAATCTGTTTGAAAAACCTTTCAAATGTTTCTATGTTTCTGTGATTTATGTACAAAATACGCATAGCCTTTAATGGTGACATCTGCAGATAATCAATTGAAACGTTTTTCGAACAGATTGTGATCATTTAAAAATCGTATCCAAAAATATTAAATCGACGCTTCAATAAGAGAATACCAAAAACCCATCAAGATGGCCTAGCTCATGATACAAGTGACAAAGCATGTATATATTCGACAAAACGTAATTTTCTACACATTTGGCCATCATTGTGGGCAGAATTGTTTTAAAACTAGTTCACGGTTAATAACTGCAAGAAACGAATGGAGCCTGCATGCTAAATAACCTTTCAAAGGAAAATTTGCTGTTCCGCAAGTTGCCAATCCGCGACTTGCAAAAAATATACTGCTAAGTTTTTTCTTCACAGTACGAGCCAAGAGGAACAACTTGCCGGGAGCCTGTTAATGAATGTGATGTGCCCGAGACCTGCCCCGGAGACTCCAGTGTGGTGAGTTCTGTCAAGAGAACAATGAGAAAATGAATTAGGTGATTGGTGTTAGTAAAAATAAACACCTTTCTTTTTCAGTAACGATCTCCTATTTCATGTTTACAGTGTCCGCCAAACCTACACAAACAAGATGGATACTTTTGCGACAACGAACAGGTGATATTCCGCTTGTTGATGTTTTCTAGCATAAAAGTGTGTAAAGATTAACCAACAGATAAGAAAGTATAGTGCAGGGATAGGCAACCTTCGGCACTCCAGGTGTTGTGGACTACATCCCCCATAATGCTCATGCACCCATAATGCTGGCAAAGCATCGTGGGAGGTGTAGTCCAAAACATATGCAGTGCCGAAGGTTGCCTATGCCTGGTATAGTGGATTGTGCGTCATTCAGATTAATATCTGAGAGGCCAGCCTTTGTTAACCTCCACACGGTCAGGGTATGGCTCTGAAAGGGTTAATAATGCGTCACAGCTCAATGAGCATTGTTCTATGAATATATTCTGCATTTCTGTGTGTCCCTGTATTATGGTGTTATCGTTAGGACATATCTAGGTCATTATCCTTGGACACAAACACACACAACACATTAACTCACATTTCAGTCAGTTGAAGGACGCCTGAAAGTTGAAAATACCTTTTTTTTCAATTTTCACTTAGATTTATATTTGCTCTCACAGTGATACTGTTTCAATTTATTTGCTTTTAATAGGGTCGATGCTATGGTGGCCGTTGTAAAACCAGAGATCGTCAGTGCAATGCATTATGGGGACACAGTAAGTTTTACATATTGAATTCATTTACGGGTGAAGGACCATAAAGCAACGGAAAGACACATAGCCAACCATTGTTAAAGAGACGCTATAAGTACCAAAACAATCTCAATTCTCTGCCATTTAGTAGTTAAATCAATTATTTTATACAGCACTGGTCACATCTGCCCTGCATGTTACCACTCCTGTAAAGAGAGATCTAATTTTTAAACTTCTTTTATTGCACATTCAGTTTAAAGGGACATGCATCACTTTGAGACAACTGTCTCATTCTAAAGCGCTAGCTGAAGAAATTCCCCTAGCTTAGAGGCGTACCCAACAATGCAATCTGACCAAGTTTATAGAATTTTTAAAAACACTTATTACATACTTTTCACATTTTTCTTGCTTTTATGGTTTGTATATTTGTATAAAAGTGTTTGCTTGCTGGTTTAAGGACCACTATAGTGCCCTCAGGGTCCCCCTCCCGCCGGGCTCTAGGGGGAGGAAGGGGTTAAACGCTTACCTTTCTCCAGTGCTGGGCTCCCTCGGCGCTGGGGACTCTCCCCCCTCTTCTGACATCATCCGCCGAATGCGCCTGCGTGGCAAGAGGCGTGCGCGCATTCAATCAGTCCATAGGAAAGCATTTCTAAATGCTTTTCTATGGATGGCAGCGTCTTCTCACTGTGATTTTCACAGTGAGAAGCGCGGAAACGCCTCTAGCCGCTGTCAGTGAGACAGCCACTAGAGGCTGGATTAACCCTATTGTAAACATAGCAGTTTCTATGAAACTGCTATGTTTACAGCTGCAGGGTTAACCCTAGAGGGGCCTGGCACCCAGACCACTTCATTGAGCTGAAGTGGTCAGGGTGCCTATAGTGCTCCTTAAATAAAAAAAAAAAAAAAAATCACATGATGCATGTCCCTTTAATATAAAATTTCTTATCTCCTGATCTGTTATTAGCCTGCAGGAGCCTCATATATGATAACAATTCAATTAACAGAGCAGGAGACAAAAACTTCTAGAGTAAACACACTGTGCTGTAAGATCCGATTGAAAAGGAAACCATATTTTCTCATGAAGGCTGTGAAACTGCTTCATTAAGTTAAAGTTGTTTTGGTGCTCAGAGTATCCCTTTAAGATCACAGGCCTGTGCTACATGAAACATATTTTTCCTCCCAAGCCTAAGCAACTCCTTATTTATCTTTTTTCATTTAAAGGTATCAGTGTCTCAGTGCCTTAGGCAAACGTTTTTGATATCAGCTCCCTTTCTAGACCTCTTCATTAAACATCTTGTATTTGGTATGGCCAAACCAAAGTAAAACATGTATTCTAGGTCTAAACAGCTCTCTATTTTAACCATGAGGAGTAAGCCCACATTTTATGGCCAATGGCAATTGTTTTGAATGAAATAATACAATATATAATACAATAAACTCACCAAATACACACCCTCTACGGATATATTAAAGGATCACTATAGGGTTAGGAACACAAACATATATTCCTGACCCTATAGTGTTACAACCACCATCTAGACCCCCTGGGCCCCTCATGCCTCCATAAATATAGCAACATCTTACTGTATTCAAGCCTGAAGCTGTAGATCTGCATGCTGTTTGCCTTCAAAAAATAAGCTGTCTGCTGACATCATCAGAAGTGGCGGCCTGATCCAATCACAATGCTTCTCCCCATTGGATTGGCTGAGACTGACAAAGAGGCAGATCAGGGGCAAAGCCAGCATGATTCAAACACAGCCCTGGCCAATCAGCATCTCCTCATAGAGATGAATTTAATCAATGAATCTCTATGAGGAAAGTTCAGTGTCTGCATGCAGAGGGAGGAGATACTGAATGTTTGGATGCCTTTTAGGCAGCCATGACTCAGGAAGGATCTCTAACAGCTATCTGAGGAGTGGCCAGTGAAGTTATCACTAGGCTGTAATGTAAACACTGCATTTTCTCTGAAAAGACAGTGTTTACAGCAAAATGCCTGAAGGTAATGATTCTACTCACCAGATCACTCATTTTTCTGTACACGTATTAGTAGCACAGAGATACAAACCATAATGCTAATCACTTGTGCTTGTTTTACCCAAGGCGCATCTGACAGGTACTGCTACGAAAAGTTAAATGTTGAAGGGACCGAGAAAGGGAACTGCGGAAAAAATGGAGAAACCTGGATACAATGTAGCAAACAGTAAGTAAACGGGTGCTTTAGGTCTTTGTTGACTCTTTAAGCTCTGATAAATACTAATCCTTAGCCACACTTGTTGCCTCTCCTAGGGATGTGCTATGTGGGTATTTGCTATGCTCCAATATCTCCGGAATTCCGAGGATCGGAGAGCTGAACGGAGATATCACCAGTATGAGCTTGTACCAACATAATCGATACCTGGACTGCAGGTAAGACAGCAGGGTCATAATCTGTAAACCAAAATTATTTCTTTAACCCCTTAAGGACACATGACATGTCTGACACGTCATGATTCCATTTTATTCCAGAAGTTTGGTCCTTAAGGGGTTAAACTAAAGTTGTTTTGGTGCTTAAGGACCAAGCTCCATTTGTTTGTTTTTCACTTAAGGAGCACAGCAATTTTTGCAGTTTTGCTATGTGTTTATGCAGCAGCCATTTTCAATCTCTCATTTATTGCACCAACACATATTATATACTATTTTAAAAGGACAAAAAAAGGGAGTTATTTTGATGTGACATATTCATAAATAAATTCTGATTTATTTAAAAAAAAAAAAAAACACTTGTAAAGTGTAAAAAAAACAAAACTATTTTTTCTTCACAGTTTTGGTGATAATAATGTGTGCATAATTAGTGAAGCGTAAGAAAAGTAATTCAAAATAAATTAATTTATTTGTTCTAATTTAGAGTATATAATATGTCTAGGATTTCAATTTATTTTTGGTAACTGCAGGTCACAAAATAGAAGGAGCAAAATAAAACAAAATTGCCACACATATATGTGTATATATTTATATAAAGTAGACATCATAGGCTACTTACCTATGGGAATTTTGATACTTATTATGTAGAAATTTAGCTGCCAATCACTGCTAAATATTGTAGAGAATTTTTTTTATTGATTTTTAACATACACACATATAACAAATTTTTAAAGAGTATTTTGTAAACCTGATGTGTGCTATTACTGTACAAAGCAACATATTGTGTTCAGCTACATATTCTGAGTACGGCAATACCCCAAATGTATGCCTTTATCACCATTCTGTGAAACTACAGCATCATATAAGAAACTTGACCATTTCAGTTTTTACAGTTAGATATTTGATTGGTCTATGTCTCATTTTGGGGCAATATAGCAGTTTGACTGTTCAAATTACCCCACAAAGGCCTACCATTTTTGAAAGGAGACATTCCAGGGTATCTCATATGGTGTATACTGTGCCTTAGCCTAATGCCATTTTTTCACCAGTTTATGTCACGTTTGTGATAAAAGTCTTTTGGGTGTGTGCGCATTTTATACATACTCATTAAAATTTAACTGGGCATTTCTGAAATGTGCCACTATAATCAATAGCCTCAGATTATGCTCAGCAAACTCTTCTGAACAGATCAATACACAATACTTCCTTTGAGACTAAGTGATAATGCCATATATGAGACCCGACTAATTCAGTTTTTACAGTAAGAATTTTCATAAATGAATTTGATGGCCATATTTCTCATGTTCTTATCTGTCTTTGTATATATGTTTATATCAGTGAGAAAAATGTGTCTAGTTATAAATCGTGGTCATGCCAAGTATCCATTTCGTCTCACTTGCAGAGGAGGGCAAGTAGTGCTCCCAGATGGCTCGAACGTGGGGTATGTGGAAGACGGTACCCCATGTGGCCCTAACATGATGTGTCTGGAACAGAAGTGCCTCCCTGCTGCGGTTTTTAACTTTAGCACTTGTCCTGGAAGTGTAAATGAAGAGGTCTGCTCAGACCACGGGGTAAGTTGGGATAAACTGCAAGGATTTTGGTGGAAAATTGAAAAATAAGTCATTTTTATTTATATTTAGCTGTCATTATATTTGTGTGATTGTGTAACCAGTTCACACAGAATGGCTACCACGTCCTGCAGTTGGAGCACTTCAACTCCAGGAACCATGGATCCACTGCTTTTAAAACCTGTTACTGATTAATATTTTATATAAATGCTTATGGGTGCATCACTTGTCTGTCTTTTTTTTTTTGGTTTTTGAACGATGTTTATTTTTGCAATTTGTGAAAAATGCAATATCAGATGAGGGCATGTAAAAACAGAACAGAGTCAAAAATATATTTATGGTAGCGGAAGTGTCCAAAGCAGCCGAACATTGTCTGAATGATAAATTATTTCAAGACAACCAATCTAGAGAAAAAAAGATGTTCGGAAAGAGCAGTCGGAAAAAAGGTAAAAATAAAAGCGGGTGGTGTATATGTATAGAGGCAGTAAACATCTATATTTATATTTTTAATAAATATATATATAGGATTCTGACATACAATCGAATTTTAAATGACCCGAAAAAAATTCTATCTTCGGACAAAATGAGTCGGCAGAGGCAAAATTTCTCATCTTGCTTATGCCAAAACAATAGCCGTTAAGAGAGAATGTTTAGGGTCTGGAGTTAAATGGTATATAGAGAAAAGCTGATCTGAGATGAAGACCACCACTCAGAGAGATATATAATGTGGCTAAGTTAAGAACATGATGTAACTTGAGACCAAATCCACCACATATATTAAAAGGGGGCTAACCGAGGTAGGAGACTAACCCCTAACTTATAGCTTTTGCTCTGAAGCTGGTCGGATATCTCTCTGATCCTAACTCTGTCCACAGGTGTGCAGCAACGAAGGAAAGTGTATATGTCATCCAGACTGGACTGGAAAAGACTGCAGTGTGTACGATCCTCTACCTGTTCCTAAGCCACCTGCTGTGGTTGAAAGATACAAAGGTAAAACATAAAGCTTATTATTGTAAAAGAAAATCGTATTCTTAAAAATATCCATCCATGCAAAGGTCGTATGCGGCCATAAAAATTTATAAAATAAGGAAAAAACATCCAGAGAAAGGTGGGCTTTTGTCAGTCTTCCTATGTTTCTGCTTAGAATAACTATCTAATGTGGCACAATTCATTTATTTTATACCACTTCATGTCTATGTGACAGGTAATACGCCCAAACTCTTCTTATTAACTAGAGAACCTCATAATAAATAATTTATTAAGATTTCCAAAATTCAACACTGTTTTGAAAACATTCCAAATGACTTAACTACAAAAATTCCCGTAGCCTTTAATAATGGTGATGTATCTGTAGATAAATCGTTTGGAACTTTTTTCGGACAGTATTGAATCATTTTGAAATCAATGTATTAAATCGAGGCTAAAGTTCTCTATTTAATATTTTTGCATGAGCTTTTGAAATGATTTAATATTTTTGGATAAACTTTCAAAATGATTCAATATTTCAAAAAACTATTTTAATTTTGAAACATTTTGCTATTTTTGATATCTTGATATATTTTTATATATATGATAGATTTTTTTTTTTTGATATGTTAGTATTTTAAAGAAATCATTTAAAAAGTTTATCCACAAATATTGAATAATTTGAAAGGCTTATGTAAAATTAGTAAATTGAGGCCATAGCATAGTTCATAATATAGGAAGAAGTACTTCTGCTTTCCTAACTGATTTTAGATTTTTTTTTGTAACAAAGTTACCAGTATCTGTCTCTTTGTCCAGGTCCCAGTGGCACAAACATCATTATTGGGTCCATCGCAGGAGCTGTGCTGATCGCTGCCATTGTACTGGGGGGAACCGGATGGGGTTTTAAGTAAGTAGACAAAAATGCACTTACCGTTCGTATTGGTAAAGACACTCAAGTAACCACCAACAGTCATATAACTCTTCCTCTGAGTGTCATTTGGCGAGCCATTTAAATTAATTTATGTTATTTGATAACTTTAGGTTTGTAAATTGTGTTTAACTGTTTGGAGAGGCATAACTTTTACGATGTTACTAATAAAGTCTTTTTCCCCCCCCCCCTCCTTATGTAAAGGAATATCCGGAGAGGAAGGTAAAGCAAAGAATTTTCTACATAAAACTTTTCGTCATCTGTTGTAGAATAAAGAAAGAGCTAATGAATCGAGTGGAATAATCCCCGAAAAATAAGGAAAAGGGGGTAACCTCTTTCTAGAACTAAGCAGAAAGCAGGGAGGTATCAGGGAGACATTACCTATAATGTAACCTTTATTAATAAACGATAAAAAGTGTAAATTATATATAACATTTTAGTCAATTCTATAAAATACTAAATCATTTCCATAAAATACCTAGATAGGACAGAAAACCAGAAATAGTTCCACCAAGTGAATACCCCAAGATAAGTCGAAGACTGCCTAAACCCCATGCCCCATGCCCCATGGTGCAAGATGTCAAAGCCCTTGTCTCATCCTACTTCAGTGTCATCTCCTCCACCATTAATAATTTCCTACTTCTGCATTTCTCTTTCCTTCCCCCCAAACTGTGCCCCCCTTTTTTTCTTCTTTTTTCCCCTCCCTATCTTGGGGTTTATCGCAACCCGTGTTTTCTCTAATATAAAGCAGACACTGCACAAGTGATGCCGTTTTTGAAAGAACTTCAATATGAGTTTCTTAAAGGAATCAATTTGCTTTTTCTTAATGTGTATGGTTTTATTTTTAAATTTTTCTCCTCTACTTTCTTTTCTTCTACATGCAATTTTTGATTTTGATTGTTTCCTAAATACACAGTGATTTATTATTTTGGATTTATGCATTGCAGTATCACGTTATTCCGTACCATACTGGTATTTCTATGACTGTTTTCTATATTTTCTGTTCTTCTTGACTCTTTAGTAAAACCACAGTTGACACAATACAGTCTAAACTGAGTAAACTGAAGCTAAAAAAAGTCATAAAAAGAAAATACCTGTAATACATAGTTTGTCCACTAAGTGACAGAGTTGGCCCTTACTGCCAGTCCTCCTGATAAGTTTCAAGTTATCTCTAGCAAAATCTCTGGTAAAATGCATTGGACACTTTCCCCATGTACCCCTGAAGAGCGTATCGTGGTGGAACACACGTCGGACATTTTGCTGATAGGGAAAACGAGAATCTAGTTTTAGACTCTCTATTTTTAATATGGAGAATAGTATTTTCACTTTCGACCGTTGAACTTGAACGTTGATACGAAAGCTAGATGGCCACTTATTAGGAGAATATCGATAATCATTTTTTTGCAGCTTTCTGCTTTCTTCTTTTTTCAATCTAACTTCTCTGTTTATTAAGGTTGACTCTGACACATTGTGGTCACACTAAATATTACAAATAATTAATTTTTATGGCTTCTTTCCTGGTTTAGACAATACTATACTCCCCTTGGGTTATCACTTTTTAAAATATTTCTGTCCAATCTGGGTATCTTGTGTATATTTTTTCAGAGTTTTATAAAACTAACTACTATGGTATGAATGATTTTCACTTTTTAAAATTTACTATCGAAAGTTGCTTTTCAGGTATTCTCTCTAAGATACAACATTTCCTGCTTTCAGTTGTGCATAGAGTTTAATATGGAGGACTTGTGTATTATAACTACCCAAATCCTAAATAAAGCTTTGATGTTTTTCTGTGAACGTTTTGCTAAAATAGGAAATATGTGTATATCACCTGTTTACAGTCCTACAACTCTGACTAAGAGACCACTCAAGACAAGATTCCTTGAGGTTTAAAATCCTATACAATCATCACGTGTAACAGTTTCCATTACAACTTTTGGCATGTGCTCCCACTGTAGCTATGGGGCTTTAGTATCTGATTCTACCCAAGATTGGATATACATTTTATAAAAACAATTGCCTCCTTCTTCTTTGTAGATCTGGAGGAGGCTAGCAGGTCATATGTCTTTCCTGCCTTTCTCTATGTATTCGTCTGTGTTCTCAATCATTCCCCCAACACCTCTAGGCCTTGCTAGGGAAAAAATATAATGAGATAAAAAAAAAAAGGAGAATGGAAGAGGAAGCACAGAAGAATGATATAAGGAGTCCTTCTGGGATTCCCTACCCTGTCTTCCACAAAAGATAAACTGCCACTTACTTAATAAACTGGCCGATAAACAAGAACAACGTTGGTGAGATTCTGGGAGTGTTGATGGAATCACATACCTCTTAAAATAAGTCCTACTAATTACTGGAAACAGAAGTGGAGGGAGCAGGGTGAAATTTCCCCGTGAAACAAGTCACTGCCATAATTAAAAAAAAAAGGCTGGCCCTAGGGAGTACTGCCATGAATTTGTTCTGATCTGAATTATCCCTAAAAAGTATCACATTCATTGATACATTTTTAAGTTAACGAGGGACTATACCCTTAAATAAAATTAAGCTTAGTTAAGAAGCTTTGATCCTACTAAGGAAAGGACTGCTTCACTGTCATGTTACTGCCATGTACGAAAGTTGGTTTTAAGAGGGCTTGACCACACTTTTAGCACACTTTAGTCCTGGACGGGATGGACCAATTACATGTATTATTAAAAATGTATTTTGACCTCAAATAGGACCAACCGCTTATTCTAAACACTTTACAGTAACATACTGTCCAAACTATTTTAAGTATTTTTGCCAAAGAGGACCATGTTTCTGGGCCCCTCTGGAATTAAAAAACAAGTTATACATCTATATAATCTCTAATTAAGTCACTTACTCACCTACACCATGCTATCTGATCTATACTTGTAGTCACTTTTCTAATTAACAGGCATTGAACTTATTTATTTATCTTTTAACGCACTACTAAATGATCATCTATGAATTGCACTAAAACCAAGAATAGAGTAGAATAAAGTAGAGGGAGGAAAGTGTTGGATTTATATCAAATGCATTTCTAGGCACAAATATCCCAAATGGCCTACCCACTGCCAGAGACATCATAAATAGAGAATGGATGGAATGGGTCTTAGATATCTGTGGCCGAAAAATATCTAGACCCACAGACAATTATGTGTTGTATGAAAAGTCTAGAGTGCCTTTTGAAAAGTCCGGGACTCGTATATGTTTAGAAGGAAAGCAGAGACATAAATCAATTACACCCAAATCCAGTAAATGTTCTTGTAATACATTACAAATACTGCTTAATTATTATTGATACATGTGTCTACCGGAAACTCTAAAGTTTGTAAATACTAATTATACCTCTAAAGCTTTGTGTTCTTGATGGTTTTAAATTTAATGAACTTTCCTCAGCACCTACAGTGGTCGGAATAGCCTAGCTGTTCTCTTGCTCTGAATGTATTGTCCCAGGTTATTTCTGGTAAATGACCAAATGTCTGTCACATCACGTCTGAAGGAAACTCTTCAAATGGAACTTCACATACCACTTATATTTGTATTGTGATGCAACTGGGGGTGTATGGGAAAGCTCAGTAATAGCATTGTCACTGTGCCCTATGCCTGGAGCTTAAGGACAGTCAGGTTTTACAGGTAACTCAGTAGTGACTGCGACCCAAAAAGCCTCTAAAGGTGTTCAGTCATTCTATGGATACCAAACGAACAATGCAGTGTCTCAGCCATCCATAATGACATTTGGAGTCTCGTTTAACTCACTGCCACTGCCCTATTGAGATCCAGCACATTGTCAAAGTATTTGGACATGAACAAGACACTATAGAATACAAATATAACAGGAAATATGTTCAGGCATTCATCTTAGAAATGGACATGTCATATGAGTCTCAGAAAATCACAGTTCTTTGAAATATATTGATCTCCTCAATGGTTCTATGTCAGTTTTGAACTTTGCACATTTCTACTGGACGCCATACCATGCTTGGATGATTTAGTGCAACCCACCAAAAGACTTCACTGTTAAACAGTGTGACGAATGTCTCTCGAAGGCTTGGACGGAATCTAGTTCTAATTCTGTAACTGCTTCTAACATACACTTCTATTGAACCTCAACGTGGAACTTGTTGGGATCTATTACAAAGGTATTCTTTTATTACAAAAAAAATAAAAAGTAAATAAAATGAATGTTCCCATGAGACATATTGGCTTGTGTGTTATTTTTTTTGTTGTCAATATACAATGAATCCTCAATAGAAAAATAAAGGTTTTCAAACTGCATGCTTAAAAATACGGGTCACAATGCTCTGGGTATGATGCCATGGTTGGAAGAGAGGTTTTGGAGTGCCCAGATCAGAGCAAATTAACAGTTTGGGTAATGTTTCCCTTACCTTAACCCAGGTTCCCCCATGCTCTGTCTCCGTAAGAAGGTAAAGAGGAGCTACTGAACCAAAATTGATTGCAGGAATAAGTTGACGAAACTGCTCCACAAGACATTTTGGACTTTCATGAATTCAACTGAGATGGGTCAGAGCAGAATTACTCAGAAAACAGTTAAATCTACATAAGGCCCTGTGGGAATGTTAGTTCTTCTGTGCATGGGTTGGCATCTTTTGAGGAGGCCTAAGGCCAGCTTTGAAGATCTACTGTGAACCTTTTTGTCCGTTCCATTTTTACTTACACCCAATCATACATGGGGTTTAGGAAGACAAACACAAGTGGTAATATATCTTTTACCTGCATAAGCTACATTGTGCACATAACTGTTGCATACTCATTTAAACCAGAAGGTGGCGCTGCACAGGCCCCACAACCAGACTGGAGATTATACAAGACATTCCTTAAAGCAGTGTTTCCCAATTGGTGTTCCACTTGAACAAAATTGGGATTCCGGGGCATTTCGCCACATCCAAGATTGCCGCCACTGCCTGCTGTTCCTGGAAGGTCAGAAACAGCAGAGATTGCGCAATCGCGATCTCATAAGAGATTGCGGGAGAGAGATCTTAAGCCAGCCTTGCCATCAGCCCACCTTGCCATCAGCACGTCCTGCCGTCAGAGCCTGCCCCAGCGCCCTGCTGCCCGTCCAGCCATCAGCCAGCCACTTAGCTCAGCCATGAGAGAGCCCGCCTAGCCGTCAGCCAGCCTGCACAGCTGTCAGCCAGCCCACCCAGCCGTCAGCCAGCCCACCCAGCCGTCAGCCAGCCAGCTCTGCCGTCGCCCATTTTCTGTCACTCGTGGTAAAGGAGTGATGGAGAGTGGAGCTGATAGTTAAAGCTCTGTTATTGTCATAGAAAGCTCTGTTAGTTAGGGACATAGAAAGCTCTGTTAGGTAGGGATATTGAAAGGCTCTGTTAGGTAGGGACATTGATATTCTATGTTAGCAAAAATAAAAGGCTCTGTCAGGGGCATTGAAAGACTCTGTCAGGGGCATTGAAAGACTCTGTCAGGGGCATTGAAAGACTGTCAGGGGCATTGAAATTCTCTGTTAGGGAAACTAAAAGGCTCTGTAAGGGACATTGAAAGACTCTGTGAGGGACATTAAAATACTCTGTAAGGGACATTAAAAGGCTCTGTCAGGGACATTGAAAGACTGTCAGGGGCATTGAGATTCTCTGTTAGGGACATTACAAGACTGTGAGGGACATTAAAAGGCTCTGTCAGGGGCATTGAAAGACTCTGTGAGGGGCAAAAAACTTTTAACTGTATTTTGGAAAGTGTTCAAATCTTTTTCCTCCAAGTCTAACTCAAAATTCCTGCTTAAGTTCAGTTCTTTCTAAGAGCGATATCAAAATCAGAATCCTTTTCAGTCAGGTTGTGGGATCTGTATTTTTTTTTTTACCAATAAACAACTAGGAATTTGGAAAACTGGTTAAAGCTGGGAACTCTTCAGAGAAAAATGATTACTACTTCTACCTGTTCGGCACTAATAGAAACTGAAAAAGAAGATACAACTAAACATCCTGAAAACATGCCCGAAATAGTTGTATCTACTGTTCCTCAAATAGCAGAGACTAGTGACAAGTCAAAAAAAAGAGAAAGAGAGACGCACACAATGCTAGCCAATCTTCTTCTCAAACATAGAAAAGAAAATATGATGATAGCTACTTGTCATTTGGGTCCACAAGTGCCAGAAATGAAGATTGTCCTGAAGCACAATGGGTACTTTGCAATAGAATATTGCCAAACAGTACATTAGCACCTGCTAAATGACATCATTTTGAGCAAAACCACGCAGAGTACAAAGATAAAGACATTAATTTTACTAAACGTAAGCTAACGGAGTATCGGAAGAGTAAACAATTTATGAGCAAAAAATTTCAACATGCTAATGCAAAAGCCACAGAGGCTTCTTACAGAGTGAGTTACCGCATAGCACTTGCAGGAGAAGCACACACATTTGGGGAATCACTAATAAAACCATGTGCAAAAGAAATAGTGTCATGTATTTTAAGTTGAGGCTGTGCCACTTTCCTACAACACAGATTTGCGCCGTATTCATGATCTTGCTGATGACATCCATACTGAACTAATTTCTCGACTGCATCAATGTGATGGGTACTCGCTGCAGTTAGACGAGTCCACAGATGTTGCAGGACTTTCAATTTTTGTTGGTTTTTGTCAGATATAATTTTGACAAACAGATTGAAGAAGACTTGCTTCCGTGTGAAACTTTGCAAACTCATACCACTGGCGAGATCATCTTTGACTGTATCCAGAAGTTCATGAACACACACAGTATAAATTGGGACAAATGTGTAGATGTGTGCAGTGATGGCGCCAAAGCAATGGTTGGGAAAGTGGCAGGCGCTGTGACTCGAATAAGAAATGTAGCAAAAAAATAGCACCAGTTCCCACTGTGTTCTTCATAGACATGCACTGGTAGCTAAAAATATTTCAATCTCACTTAAAACTGTGCTAGACAAATCGGTCCAGATTCATAATTTTATAAAAAGTTGACCATTACAGTCACGACTATTTAAAATTATATGTGAAGATATGGATAGTCACCCCTCTGCTCTGCTTTTGCATTCAGACGTCCGTTGGCTATCACGACGAAAATTCCTTGATAGAATGTTTGAATTGCATCGAGTTGTTTGCATATTTCCAGGATCATAAATTTGGATTATCTGATCGATTAACAAACACTCTGTGGTTATCCAAATTAGCATATCTTGCAGACATATTCACAAAATTAAATGACATATGTTTATCACTCCAAGGAAAAAACACTAATATTTTTTTTTTTTTGTATTTTTTTTTTTTTTTTTGTATTTTTGTAGTGCATTTGATTTTAACAGACAAGCGTGAGGTACCCCAACGGCACTCCTCAAGCATAGTTTCACGTATTACATTTGGGGTAGGGAGAATGCATACACAGTTTTATAATAGAAAGTAACAAGGTTGAACAGCTTAGTCAGGTTAGACAAGTTATACGAATAATAATAGAAAGCAGGCTGAGTAATCTGACAAGATGGGTGCTAAGCTCAGAAACGTATTAAGAGCTCTGAGCATATCTCCGTGGACGCAGTGTAGACATGTGTATTCTATAAATCTGAGGGAGTGTGGGTGGGCTATCAAGTAGTGGTTTCGATGGGGTAAGTTGGTTTTGCTAACGCCACCTGGCGCAAGTGATGGGTTGTAGGTTAGTTGTCTTGGTCTAGCAAAGTGCTATTCATAGCGGAGTTAAACTGTGGGGCTCATGCTGTATAAGGCAGCCGTTCGGGTAATAGCTGTTTCCGTGATATCACGGTCTAGGGAGTAAAGTGGCCGGCTTGGTAGTGTCATTGGCAGTGGGTTGTAAAGGGGAAACTCTGTGTCAGTGCACATATGCATAAAGTAGAGAGAAAATAAACATAGGATAACATGAGTTCTGCATTATCATAGGCATCAAGACATATGGAATCAGCATCCATGTGTGTGTGGGTAGCGTCCCGTTCCGTGTATGGTGGGGACCGCCCGCTAGGTGGTCACCCCACTCCCTCTGGTGGGGTCTGTATTAGCGGCGCTGGGTAGTTGCAAAGGTTGGAAAGGTTGGCGGACAGCCAGGAGCAAGCCGGTTGTGCCCTCCCGCTCCGGGCCAGCTGTAAGGCCAGCATCCTGTAGCCACTGACTCGGGAGCTTCTGGAGACCGTGTCCTTCCCTGTTAGGGTAGGTCTGGAAGCCTTGGTGGTGTTTTGCTGCTTGCGGCGGGCGGTCCTCTGCCTGCGTGGTAGATGCTCCGGGGTCTCTCCACTGGTGGCCTTTGGCCCAGATGGGCTAGTGTTGGTAGTTGCAGATTGATTCTTCATGATTGCGCCTGAGGGTGTTCCAGCCCAACTCCGGCTGCCGCCATACTGTTGTCTCTCTGTGCTCCTGCTCTCCTACACCTGCTTCTGTGTAGCCGCATGTCTGGCCTCGATCCGTGCCCAGAAGGTATCAAACAGCTTGTTTAATCGGGTGGTCAGAGGCTCATTTGTGCTGAGGCTGTACTCCAATGGCGCACATACCCCTTTGGGTTGCACGTCCGCCATTTTGGGGTGCGAACGGCCTGCAGGCTTGGTGCGTGGTTGAGGCTTGTGTTCTTGTCTGGGGTACACGGAGGTATGTGGGATGTAACGATTGGGACCGGGATAAACCCCACCGGTCCTGAGGGGGGGGGGTAGCCGGGTACCGTGGATTCCGTGTTCGTTTATGGGCTGGGAGAGCGGCCTGCTCAGAATGGGGTAGGCCCCAAGCCTAAGTTCAAGATTTCCAGGCATTCTGGTCATGTGGGGTATCCCCCGGTTCAGCAACTTCTGTGTAACAAGATGTGGTATGTTGGGGTTCTAGATTAGACGATTTGCCCGCAATTTTCTCTGATAATTAGGCCCAGGCCTGGGAGCTCACAGATAATGTGTCTGCTCGGCACCACAGTCAGGCTCCGCCCCCCAAACACTAATATTTTTAATGCAAGAGATAAAATATTTTCACTGCCTGGTAAGCTGCAGGTTTGGACCTCATCTGTTGAGCAAAATAATTTGAACTCTTTGCCAACACTAAAGGATTTTCTTGAAGAATCAGAAATTGAACTTGAAGATGAAATTCGCAATGAAATTGTAGAAACAATAATGAGTGGGTTCAAAATCCATTGATAAAAGACAAGCCAGACAATTTTTCTGATGTAGATTTTGAGAATCTGATCGATATAACTTCTGACAGTCAACGAAGACAAAAAATTTAAAGAAGTTTCTCTTATTGCTTTTTGGGGTGATTTACACAAAGAATATCCAGAATTGTCCAAGCGGGCAATCACGTTCGCCAGCACGTACTTATGTGAAGCTGGATTCTCGCTCTACTCTGAAACAAAACAAAGTATCGAAATCGACTTGACGCAACTGCAGACATGCGAATACAACTGTCAACAATTAAACCAGATATATAAAAATAATTTGCCAGCAAAAGAGAACATTAAACTCTGCTCATTGAAAGGTTTGCTCTACAGCACACTTTTTTGGGGGGGGTTCCAAAGTTTTGCTATACCTTATCAAAGGGTTCCAAGGGAAACAGTAATTGGGAAAACCTGCCTTAAAGGAACACTATAGTCACCAAAACAACTTTAGCTTAATGAAGCAGTTTTAGTGTAGAGAGTTTCACTGCTCAATCCACTGCCCTTTAGAGCTTAAATCACTTTGTTTCTGTTTTTGCAGCACTTGCCACACCTCCACTGGCAAAAAAAACAAGTTTCACTTTCAATAAGATGTAACTTACTTTAAAAGATTGTATCTCCTGCTCTGTAAATGGGACTTTAATTACATACAGGAGGCTCCAGAGCAGGAGAAAATAAAATCTTAATGAAACAGAATTTGCAATAAAGTAAGTGTAAACATTAGCTGACTGTTTACAGGAAGTGTTTAGGAAAGCTGTGCAAGTCACATGTCGGAAGGAGTGGCTAGGGCTGCATAAACAAAGTGATTTAACTCCTAAATGGCAAAAAATTGAGCAGTGAGACGGCAGGGGCATGATCTATACACCAAAACTGATTCATTAAGCTAAAGTTGTTTTAGTGACTAGAGTGTCCCTTTAAAGAATATTACACTACACACCCTGCACCTATAGCGGGAACAGGTTGGCTTAAACATAAGAGTAATCCGAGAACCTACATAAAGTGTCAGTTTTATGATCCCAATGATGGTGACTACTGTCACATTAGGATTTTTAATTACATTTACCCTTGAATAATGGTGCATAATTTGTAACAAAAGGTACATAGTGGCATTTTTCCATAACTTTCTGCTTTCCAAGGTATGTATGATTTAGTTGCTTTTGCCAAAGTTCAAAAGCAGCACAAATCGCATCTGACCTTTTTTCCCCTTCTGTTGTGCTCCCTCTGTTTTTGTCACCAGCCAGTGATAAATTAGTTATAATATTTTCAAATACATCTTCAGGTGAGGCTTCATACATATTGTACTATACTACATACTACAGGATAAATTAAATATGTAGCTTTTCTGTTTTGATGTATGTAAGAGTCGTCTTTCAATCTTCCTCCCAGAAACGCAATTAGACATCAGGTATGTCATTTTTATGGGCTTAATTTAAAAAATATATATATTTTTTTTTGCAGAATTTATGCAGTGTATGACTTAAAAATGTAAGGCTAATTAATATTGAAATTTTTCTATGATATAATTAATTTACCTGCAGGTTAGTGCAATAAAATAACTCTTTATTGCTCTGGTGGTGGAGTTATCAATTTTCTACGTTCAAAATCAACTAATGGTCAGAAATAAAAAAACAAACAAACAGGAAGCATAGGAAATGACAAAGGACATAACGAATGTTATCTAAAGTCACATTCTGTATGCATATTCTATTCGTACTTTTGCACTTTCAATGTATTTCAGAACTCGCTTTCTTCATTTTATTACAAATTGCCCAAAATTTAAATTTTCCAGAATACTTTAGCACATTCATCCGATCCTTTGTGTGGTCTAGAAAATAAGTGATCGATTATCTCACATTCTAGACCAGTTATGGCTGTATTTGTTTCGTGCTAACTATTCAACTTTTATAAAGTGACTGTCAGGGTACCTGTAGTCTCTACCTCAGAGGAGGTGAGAGACTTAGACGTTTATCCTCCCAGAGGGGTTGTTTCTTCCGTTCCTCGCGGTTCTCTCGCCCATTTACAAGCCGACCGCGAGGGATCCACTTCCTTATATGACGCGACGCTCAGTAGTCGACGTCATAACGCCAACCCGGGTCGACCTGTCAGTCAAGTCCCGAGCACTAATCAGGACTCGTCGGGGGCGTGATTACCCTCTAGAATCAAGGTATAAAGTAAGGCTTTCGGCATCTGCTCATTGCCCTGTCGTGGTTCTAGCCTGTCTAGTCACTCAGTGCTCTTGTATTCTAGTTGTCTCTTTGGTTCTGACCCGGCTTGTTTGTACTACCCTGTTTATCTCTGTTACCCTTTGACTCGGCTTGTCTCTCGCTTACCTGTCCTCTCGTTCCCTCGACCTCGGCTTGTTCCTAGACCATTCTCTACTTACTCCTTACGTTAAGTCCGGCCATTCTAAGGTCCGGTATACGTACCTACCACCTGTTTGTACTCTGCGTGTTGGATCCCTGTCCCGATCCTGACATTACGACAGGGCCAATGGATCCTGCAGGTACAAACACTCAGGTTGGTCCTTCTGACTCTAGGTTCGACGCCATGGATCACAGAATGGACCAGATGGCTCTAGCACTACAGGCGTTACTATCTCGTTCTAGTAATCAACCAGAGGAGATGCGTAATACTTCTATCTCTCCTGTGAGTTCAGGTCTAGAGGTAGCCACTGTAGGTGCTTCTTCCCATATCACTCCACCTGTACGTTATGGTGGTTCTCCAGAGAAGTGTCGTGGTTTCTTAAACCAAATAGGTATCCATTTCGAATTACAACCCCGCTCCTATCCTACAGATAGGGCGAAGGTTGGATTTATTATCACATTACTTGTTGAGAAAGCGTTGAGATGGGCCAATCCATTGTGGGAAAATGATAATCCGTTAGTATATAATTATAATGCCTTTGTAGCTGCTTTCAGAAGAACTTTTGACCCTCCAGGTAGAAAGGTCAATGCAGCTAGATTACTGTTGCGCCTTAGACAAGAAAACCGAACACTTGTGGATTATGCACTAGAGTTCAGGTCCTTGGCGGCAGAGGTTAAGTGGAATGAACAGGCTTATATAGATGTATTTTTAAACGGGTTATCAGACATAATCCTTTACGAGGTTGCTACTAGAGAGCTTCCTGAAAATTTGGAGGATTTAATTTCTTTTATTTCTCGCATTGACGAACGTTTAAGAGAGAGGCAGAACACTCGAGAGTGAAACCGTAGACCTTCCTTTAAACTAGCTCCTTCATTTCAAAGTTCTGAATCCACAACCTCACTTTTTCCAGAACCTATGCAGATAGGCAATACTCGCCTCTCAGAAGAGGAGAGACAGTACAGGAGAAGGGAGGGGTTGTGTATGTACTGTGGAGTCAGAGGTCATTTACGCCTAAATTGTCCTAATCGCTCGGGAAACGCTCGCACCTAAGTTTCTCTAGAGGACAGGCCTTGGGTGTTTCTATTTTGTCCTCTAATCTTAATTATAAAGATCACAGGCTTCTGCTACCCGTTTCTTTAACTTGGGAGAAGGGAGTACTAGAAACTATGGCATTGATAGATTCCGGAGCTGCTGAGAGCTTTATCGACCAAGTTTTTGTTACCAAACACGCTATCCCATCCCAGTTAAGGGAGACACCCTTGGCCGTTGAGGCCATAGATGGTAGACCTTTAGTTGAGCCTGTTATTTCCCGTGAAACCATACCCGTTAAATTAACTGTTGGTATCTTACACGAGGAAGACATATCTTTATTGCTTATTTCTTCTCCTTCTGTTCCCATAGTCCTGGGGTACCCTTGGTTAAAAAAACATAACCCTATTATTGATTGGAAATTAGGGGAGATAATCTCATGGGGTCAGGGTTGTCAGGACAGGTGCTTACGGACAGTGTCACCGCTTTGCGCAGTTAACACACCGATTAATTCTACCTACTCTACAGAGGTACAAATACTGCCTCTGTACCTGGATTTAAAGGCAGTATTTGACAAAAAGAATGCTGATACTTTACCTCCACACAGGTCTTTTGATTGTAAAATTAATCTACTACCTGGTACTATGCCCCCCAGTGGCGTACATACCAGGGTCGCAGGGGTCGCGGCTGCGACCGGGCCCGGCCCACCAGGGGGCCCGGCCGCCCCTGCGACCCGGTATGTACGCTCTGGGCCAGCCTCTTCTCCTGGGGGGCCCAGGAGCCGGCCACCTCCGGGCCCCCCGAGGCTGGCCCTGCTTACACCCGGCGGCCGGCTGGTGTGCGAGGGAGCACTCTCCCCTGAGTGCTTCCTCTTCAGCTCCCTCGCGCACCGCACTGATACCGGAGCCGGAAGATGATGTCATCTTCCGGCGCCGGTATCAGTACACGGCGCGCGAGGGAGCTGAAGAGGAAGCACTCAGGGGAGAGTGCTCCCTCGCGCGCCCGCAGGACCAGCCAGCCCGCCGGGTGACCGGCCCCCCCAGGAGCCCAGCAGCACCACTGGACCCCAGGGAATCCCCTCAGCACTCCAAAAGGTAAGGAGGCTGGGGGGATTAAATAAAAAAAAACATGTGTAAGTGTAAGTGTGTGTGAGTGTTAGTGTGTGTGAGTGTTAGTGTGTGTGTGTGTGTGAGTGTGAGTGTGTTAGTGTGTGTGTGTTAGTGTGTGAGTGTTAGTGTGTGTGAGTGTGAGTGTTAGTGTGTGTGTGTTAGTGTGTGTGTGTGTTAGTGTTAGTGTGTGTGTGTGTGTGTTAGTGTGTGTGTGTGTTAGTGTGTGTGTGAGTGAGTGTTAGTGTGTGTGTGTGTGTGTGAGTGTTAGTGTGTGTGTGAGCGTGTGTGTGTGTTAGTGTGTGAGCGTTAGTGTGTGTGTGTGTGTGTGTGTGTTGGTGTTTGTGTTAGAGTGTGTGTCTGCTAGTGAGTGTCAGTGAGTGTGTTACTGTGTGTGTCTGTTACTGAGTGTGTGTGTGTTAGTGAGTCTGTTTGATGTCTGTTAGTGAGTGTGTGTTTGTCAGTGAGAGTGTATGTTTTGTAAGTGAGTGTGTATGTATGTCTGCCGCTGAGTGTGTCTTTGTCAGTAAATGTGTGTGTCTGTTAGCTAGTGTGTATGCATTTGTTCGTGAGAGTGTGTGTGTGTGTGTCTTCAGCACTTACCTTTCTCCAGCGCCGGACTCCCATGGCGCTGGGGATCCCTCCGCCTCTCAGCTCCGAATGCGCATGCACGGCAAGAGCCGCGCACGCATTCAAACCGCCCATAGGAAAGCATTACTCAATGCTTTCCTATGGACGTTCAGTGTCTTAAAATGGCGGAAGCGCCTCTAGTGGCTGTCAGTGAGACAGCCACTAGAGGCTGGATTAACCCTCAGTGAAACATAACAGTTTCTCTGAAACTGCTATGCTTTCAGCTGCAGGGTTAAAACTAGAGGGACCTGACACCCAGACCACTTCATTGAGCTGATGTGATCTGGGTGTCTGTAGTGGTCCT